>NC_064629.1:238445633-239695633 GCF_023864275.1 Schistocerca cancellata | reverse complement strand
GAATTCGATTACTCTATAAATAGTACAATTCTCAAGGCTGTAAATCAACTAAGTACCTGAGTGTTAAAATTACGAACAACTTCAGTTGGAAAAACCATCTAGATAATACTGAGGGGAAGGCGAGCCACAGGTTGCGTTTCATTGGCAGGACACTTAGAAGATGCAAGTCCACTAAAGAGGCAGCTTACACTACACTCGTTCGTCCTCTGTTAGAATATTGCTGAGCGGTGTGGGATCCTTACCAGGTGGGATTGACGGAGGACACAGAAAGGGCGCAAAAAAACGGCAGCTCGTTTTGTATTATCACGTAATAGGGGAGAGAGTGTGGCAGATATGATACGCGAGTTGGGATGGAAGTCATTAAAGCAAAGACGTTTTTCGTCACGGCGAGATCTATTTACGAAATTTCAGTCACCAACTTTCTCTTCCGAATGCGAAAATATTTTGTTGAGCCCAACCTACATAGGTAGGAATGATCATGAAAATAAAATAAGAGAAATCAGAGCTCGAACAGAAAGGTTTAGGTGTTCGTTTTTCCCGCGCGCTGTTCGGGAGTGGAATGGTAGAGAGATAGTATGATTGTGGTTCGATGAACCCTCTGCCAAGCACTTAAATGTGAATTGCAGAGTAAGCATGTAGATGTAGATGAAGAATCTAGGTTTGTGTTACTTCTTCGCAATATATATGACGAATTAACAACCGTGATGGTCAAATCAGAAAAACAGTCGTCCTTCCAACGAACAATTCGAGAAGTGAACAGCAGCAGTGGAGGAGAGGGCGGAAGGAGGGAGGCGTAGGAAAACTGACGTGCATGACGTACCCCTGCCAAGCACCGTATATAGGCGTGATTGGGTGGATTAGAATATCACTTTAATTTCCAGCATGAATTTCCGCTCTGCGTCGGTGTGTGTGCTGATTTTCAATTTTGATCTTACTGGTAGATCAAAACTGTGTGCCCCACCGGGACTTGAAACAGGGGACTGGAAGTTTGGAAGGTAAGAGATGAGATGCTGGCGGAAGTAAAGCAGTGAGTGCTGGTAGTGAGGATAGCTCAACGGATTAGTTGCCCTCCTACAAAAGAAAAATCGAGTGAACAGATCAATGATGAACTTGAACGGACGCCATTGGGACGTAGGCCCTGAATAAATGCAACGATCAAAATGAGATAAAAAAAAGGCCGTAGAGCTCTTGCTCGCGAAAGGCAAAGGTCCCAGGTTCGGGTCCGGTCCGGTACACGGTTCTGACCTGCCATAAAGTTTCATCCATGTACTTTGTTTCCTCTAACGCACAGTTTCGTCTGTGAGCCACTTTAAAATGTTTCCGCAAGAAATCCATCTAAATGGCCTTGCTTAATTCCGAGGTGTGTCTTCGTTCCGACGAAGATCCTTGCAATTGCTGTCGTAGATTGTCATTGGTGCTTATACTGAAATTTAGTTTTCGACGGAACCTATCAGTTAATCTTTTTTAGTCGCCAGAACGATGCCTCATATAGCGCTCGCGTTAATTTTCGACGCCACAGTAACATCGCTAACAATTCTGTAGCCATTGTAGAAGCGCTCAGAGTCCTAACGCCGTTCTGAGTCATCGAGTTGCTACGCAGAGCTGACGCAATTAATGAGCTAAGTGAAGGTTTGCATGTACATAACCCAGTATGCTATTGTACATGCAGGTGGTATATTACATCACCACTGCTCAAGGCATGTTTTTTAAGTTTGAGCACCCAACTACATTTTAAAATTTATGACCAACATTAAGTTTTGACTGTATTCCAAGTAGGTCTATGTCCGTTTGATAGGTTATACTATACGCTTGAAAATATTTGTATTGCTGTGGGTTGTCCAGCCGGTTGCAGCCGCATACGAAACGCGATATTTCGACAACGTACCAAATCCAAATGTGTGTGAAATCTTATGGGACGTAACTGGTAAGGTCATCAGTCCCTAAGCTTACACACTACTTAACCTAAATTATCATAAGGACAACACACACACACCCATGACCGAGGGAGGACTCGAACCTCCGCCGGGACGACACGTACCTCTCCGTCATCTTTAACTGATACCTGAAGAGTGGCCATATGTGTTACATCGTGTTTCGTACATCCGGCTGGACACCTGAGAGCAAGGAAAGCTTAAGATCACAAATTAAAATAGTTGCACAGCTGAACCTGTGCATTAGTGAAAAAGACAAAAGACAATTTCGGACAGTTCGGAAGACTACTGTCTTTCAAAAGTCTTATTTCGGCTGTGGACTTCATTGCGCCTAAAGGAATAGAAATAATTCTGGGTTAGTTAAGTGCACAAGGGAAAGGGGAAGAGTAGCAGACTTAACGAAAGTATCAAGCAATGGAGTACGTCGACCGAAGTGAGTGTAAACTGGTTTGAGAAGTGTACAGAAACCTATAACGTGGTGTAGCTGTGGAACAAAGAGGGACCGACGTCAACCTTATGGAGCCTCAGAGGACAGAAGTGAGAGTGTCAGCATTATTGCAGGCCATTTGTACTGCGGGACACGTCTGCACCCGCCGGCTGCCGTGCTCAATACTTCCTGCGGCGTCCGCTGCGGCATCGCCGTATCACAGCCCGTGACGTCACAGACGCGCGTCCGCCCGCGCCAGCCTCCTGGCGACTGCTGAGGAATGGGGAGACAGCAACAGATATACAGGCGACACGCAGCATCATTCTCACTCGGTACAATGATGGTGTTATTGTTGTTCAGTCTAATGTCTGGTTTATACATAACGTAACTACTGCGCATGACGGGGGGAGGGAAGTGTACGTCGTTCCACCATTATCAGTTTTCATCCCTATTCCATTCGTGTATTTAGCGACTATCTAATAGCCTCTCTACGCACCCGAATTCTGCTATTTCTTTCTCATAAGTCAGAACCCCTACGCGACACAGACCTGGTTGTTGCAGGATAATGGTCGCACAACGTTTTTCCAATATAGGTTCTCTAAATTTACGAAACATGGTTTCGCGAGAACTAAGTCTTTCTTCCAAGGATTCTCATATAAATTCCCCGAGAATTTCTGTTACACTAACGTATGCCTATACCGACCTGTTACGATCCTGGCAACGCATTTCTGAATTCGTTCGATGTTTGTTGTCATGTGCACTTGGTGAGGACTCCATACACTGAAACACTACTCTACAAGTGATCGCACAACCGTCTTGTAAGCATCTTTTTTTTTTACTGATGCACGGAACACTCCCAGAACCATTCCAACAAAGCTAAGTTTCCCATTCGCCTTTCCTATTACTTATTTGACGATTTGACGTGATCGTCCCATTTCATATGGTTTCTCAGTATTAACCCTACATATTGATATGATATAACGACTGAAGATGTTCTGAAGATGTTCACCACTAATCTTGTAATCAGATTGTGTATTATATTCTGTATGAAACTGGGGACCTAGAAACGACGGAGAGGCTTCGTCCCGCCGTAGCCCTCAGTAGTTCACAACCCCACAACAGGCTACAGTAGTGCATCCACCCCACCGCCGCCCCACACAGAACCCAGGGTTATTGTGCGGTTCGACCCCCAGTGATGTGCGAGCAATACTTTTCTTTATGTGGTGGGTGAATGTTTTCCTCCACGACGAGTGTTCATCACAGACAAGGGTATCGTCAGGCGTGACCCAGGGAAATATGATGGGGCCGCTGTTATTTTCTATATATGTTAATGATATGGCAGACAGGGTGAGCAATAAACACTCCTTCATATCTGCATGGCTACTGCTATCTTCATTCAGTTGAAACTGCTTTCGTTATTCAAGTCTCAGTGTTACTCTACATATTTATCTCGCACTACACTTCAGTAGCAAACTGATGACACCTAGTTGTCTCACGGATGTGTCCTATTAACCGGTCCCTTCTTTTAGTCAAGTTGTGACACCTATTTCTTTTCTCCCCAATTCGCATCAGTACCTCTTCCTCAGTTATCCAATTAACCGATCCAATCCTCAACATTTTTTACTAGAAAAAAATTTCTAAAGCTTCTATTATCTTCTATATAAAACTACACACTAGATATACAGCCTCAGAGAATATTTCCCATTACTCTTTTTCAGCAATACATTTCTATCTGTTCGCATTCTGTTTTTATACCCTTTCTGCTTCACCCAACGTCAGCTATTTTGGTACCCAAATATTAGAACACATCTACTACTTTTGGTGCTTCATTTCCTTATCTAATGCTTTCAGTAGTGCCCAATTAAACTCGCCTACTTTACTCTTGTTTACCTTTATGTTCTACCCTCTTTTCAAGACACTATCCGTTCCGTTAAACTGCTCTTCGTAAGACCTTTCCTGTCTCTCCGACAGAATTACAATGTCATCGACAAACCTCAAAGTTTTTATTTCTTCTCCTCGAATTTTAATTCCATAACCAATTTCTTCTTTGTTTCCTTTACTACTTGCTCAAAATACAGATTGAATAACGTCTAGGATAGGCAGGCTTCAATTGCGTCTCAGTCCCTTCTCATCTACTTCGTGTCTTTCTATAGTTACAACTATCGCGCGATGCAATGAAAGAGGGCATTATTAATAACACTCTGCTCCACACATTCCACATGAAATTGCGAAGATGAGTCTACGAAAATTGTTTTGATTTTATGAAAGAATCATAGATACGGGAAGATATCGTCTACGGGCCTAATCGATTCCGTATCGTTATATTTCTAGATGTTATTAACGCCAGTCCCTAAAAAAATATTTCAAATGGCTCTAACCACTATGGGACTAACATGTGAGGTCATCAGTCCCCTAGACTTAGAACTATTTAAACCTAACTAACCTAAGGACATCACACACATCCATGCCCGAGGCAGGATTCGAACCTGCGACCGTAGCAGTCGCGCGGTTCCAGACTGAAGCGTCTAGAAGAGCTCGGCCACAGCAGCCAGCTGCCAATCCTCAAAAGTGTGCTTAATCAGATTGTGTGCCGATGGAATATGCTCTGAACTACGGGTAAACGTCTAGATTCGGATGTTTTGTTAGAAACCACACAACGCGTAATAACTAACGTGAACTCAAGTAGTGACAGCGATATTTTGTACTACATTCCCTAAGGAATGTGATAGGCCTTTGCCCATCTCCTTGTACACAATATTATCAAAAGTATCAGGACACCTACTAGTGGATGTTAATGTGGGGTATGTCCACCCTTCACCTTTATAACGTCTTGAACTTCGTTGGGGACTCTTTCAATGACGTGCCTGACTGTCTGTGTTACTCAAGAGCTGAAAGCAGAGAAAGTAGTGATGCTGGATCCTGCGACAAAGTGGACGATCTAAAGGATTTCCAATGGGTACAATTTGGGACTCCGAGCAGGCCAATCCATTTCAGGAATGTTATTGATAGTCACGAGGTCTGAGGCGCCTTGTCACGGTCCGCGCGGCTCCCCCGTCGGAGGTTCGAGTCCTCCCTCGGGCATGGGTGTGTTCGTTGTCCTTAGCGTAAGTTAGTTTAAGTAGTGCTTAAGGCTAGGGACCGATGACTTTAGCAGTTTGGTCCCATAAGACCTTACCACAAATTTCCAAATTTTCAATGTTATTGACCATAAACCATTGGCTCACTGATGCCGCTTTATGACAACCTGCATAGTCATACTCAAACGGTCGTTGTTTCCGAACTGTTCCTTTACTGTACGCAGCACACAATGTTCTAAAAGGTGTTCATTTACTTCCTCGTTTAGCGTTTTCTTACGCTCAGTAAGAGGACCGCAATCTAAGCATGAAAAACGTTCACCAGATCTAAACCATTCAATCGGACTGCCACAGGGCATAGCGTGATTCATGACTCCAAATCACTCTTTTCCAATATTTAACTGTCCAGCAGCGTTCCTCTTTATACCTGTTGAAGCGTCGCTAAGGCCAGGAGATGCTAGACCATTCAAAAAATGGTTCAAATGGCCCTATGGGACTTAACATCGGAGGTCATCAGTCCCCTACAACTTAGAACTACTTGAACCTAACTAACCCAAGGACAACACACACATCCATGCCAGAGGCAGGATTCGAACCTGCGTCCGTAGCGGTCGCGCTTTTCCAGACTGAAGCGCCTAGAACCGCTCGGCCACAACGGCTGGCGCTAGACCATTGTACCACATTCTTTCTAACTTCTTGAACACAGTCATTGTGCTAGATGGACTTCGGGATTCAGTGCAGTGGCACTTCGGAATTCAAGAGTGATTCCTTCCGCTGATTTCATGAGAGTCTTTAGAACCACCCTCAGCAGTGTTCAACGATTCCTGCCCGGTAGTACATGAGCTTCGTTTATCAGTGGCTGTTCCTTCGCTTTTCAAGTTCTCAATCACATCAACAGTCGAATTCGGCAGCCTTAGAAAGGTTGAAATGTCCCTTATGAATTTGTTACTTGGGTGATATCCAATGACTACTCCACATTGGGTGTCACTGAGCTCTCCTGATCGACGCTTTCTGCTGTTACTGCTTCGCTACTGACAACACAGTACTCTTCGCCTCCTTTTACACTGGCAGATCCACCTCTCGTGAAACCTAGTGATAAATTCCACGCTACATGGGAGTGCCCGGACAGTTTCGATCAGATTGTGTGTATAAATTCTTTTAGGACACAATATGGGCAGCCGTTTTAGATCGTTTGCAAATGACGCAGTTGTTTATCATTCAGTGAATATAACATGGATTGAAAAGAATGACTAAATTATTCAGGAAAGATAAGCAAAATGAACAAAATACTTTCATCCCTTTAAAGGAAAACACTGGTCGCTTTTAGGCGCTATAAGTGGTATAGGACTGCCACCAGACTGTCAAATGTCCCACCACCGCTAACCCAAGTCACGACAGCCAAGTGACGTGTATGTGATAGCCGGTTGCATGGCATCAGCAGAGCAAGATGAGTCGACGTGGAGATGAATTGGAATGGCAGAAAGGAGTGCCCATGACCTCAACGTGAACGATGCTGCTCCATTTGTCGGTTGCCAATGTCGAATGTCCAACGTGTCTACGAGGAATGGTGTTTCACTCACAGCCATGTAACTCAGTGTAAGAACGGTGACCGTAAATGGTTCCTGACCCACAGGGATAGGGGACGAGTGGCACCCTTGTAAATGACCACTAGTCTTAGACCAGACACGTATTGCTGCTGTCAGTGAATGAAGTTCCATGTCAACCAGTTTCCGTGCGAATATTGGTGATGGCTACTGCACGCAATGGAGATTTGGAATCAAATATCTCGTAAAAGAGGCACATTAAGACGCATGTCCTCAGTGGACCAAACAACACAAGCTGACTGAAGGCGTGTAGCTTGATGGTAGGGGTCGTCATTTTGTCTTTTTTCAAATGACGGTAAATGAGGCTTTTAACCCCTAGAATGTTGAGGATTTAATTCAGACTGGAGTTGGTTCTGTGGTGTTTTGGGTGTATTCTCCGTACCATGACGTGGACCCACTCATTCAGCTCTTTGTGAACATGCCAATGTCTTAACTTAATAAAATTAATATTTATTACATTTGAGAGTGATACAATTATTATTTTAATCATTTAAAGTGTAAGTTTATTAAAATATAGGTGTTTAGGACCGATGATTGAAAACTTTTCCCACCCTTGAAGTTTTAAAAGTGGGGGATACATTTATTTCCAGTTTACAAGACCGGCGTTTTCTTAAACTATTAAAACTAATTTTTATATTCTCGGTTCTTACTTCTTTATTGGTTTATTTTGCTGGTGTTTATGTTTTTTCTTATAAACATAAACATTAGTGATGGTTTTGTTGAGATTAGAGTCTACTGTCCTTTCTTTATTCTAATTATTATTTTTCTTATTGAATTTGATGATTACTTTTTTCCTGATACTAAAATGTAGACTTTCACGGCCGGAAATATCATGTCCATGATAAATGGTTCAAATGGCTCTGAGCACTATGGGACTCAACTGCTGAGGTCATTAGTCCCCTAGAACTTAGAACTAGTTAAACCTAACTAACCTAAGGACATCACACACATCCATGCCCGAGGCAGGATTCGAACCTGCGACCGTAGCGGTCTCGCGGTTCCAGACTGCAGCGCCAGAACCGCGCGGCCACTTCGGCCGGCTCCATGATAATTATCCGGGCTGTTATGCCGTGGTCGGTTGATGAATTTTGTCTCAATTCCCAACGTTTCGTCTCCGACTGCGGGAGACATCTTCAAGGGGGTCCGTAGGTCGATGGAAGGTCCAACACACCCACTGGCTCGCTACTGACTCTCAGTCAGGAGACATGCCAATGAAACATTACCCGATGTCCACCCTTCCGACGACTTGAGTTATGCCATCAAGTCAAGGGCGCACTCTTCAAATATTTACCGCAGTAATCACACTGGACAGTGATGTTTCCTCCAGGCAAGGTAAATGCGCTTTGGCATTGTCTAGCGCTCCAACTATGATTCACGCACCCAACGTTCGTAATTCTTCAAATGGTTGCCTATATCCAACCTGACATCCCACAACAATTCTGCACTTATTTCTGAAACACCCAGTATACAGTATGATACGAAGTTTCTCTTGAGATGGTATAGCCGTCAAACGTCAGAGCAGTAATCGCACTGCAAACAAGGAACCGGCTCGTGAGAGACTCCCGGAGCAAGCGATAGCAGACGAGGTGGGAGTGAAGAGGGGGAGGGGGTGGTGGGGGTGGTTGGAGAGGCCAGCGGTGCGCACGACACTTCAGTCGAGAGGGGAAAACCTATAACAAGCCGAGCAGCGGCGCTACCCTTCTCTCACGAGAGCACTTCGCGCAAAGCGCGAAACAAAGGAGTGGCGTGTCTCCCCAGCACATCTCGTCTCCGGTGTCCAGACACTGTGGACGGCAAGGGCAGCGAGGAGAAGGAATACAAACTTCGGAGAGCTGTCCGCTAGCGAACCTTCCTGGAAAACCGTGCATCCTCTACTAGTAGGAAGTTTGCTATGGCACCAGACGACAGACAACAGAGGCAACAGTTGTCTTCATGGACATTTGAAATCCCACGATCGGCATCACTTATATTGCGAGCAGCGCGGGACCCGTAGCAAATGCTAAGAAAAGGCCCTTTCTCTGCCTTAGGTATCAAAGTATACGACCAAAAATAATAAAGCACTTTACTTTAGTCCCAGAACGATATGTACATTTTCTTGGATGGTTATTGTCATATAAACATCTAAAACATAAATCCTTTTCGCACCATAAGAAAATATAAACGCTACCTTAGTGCAACCACATACACGTTATTTTATCTAGTGACGGCGAAATTTGCCGACAGGGAAACGAGACGCATTGAAGAATAAGGTAAATTTGTTTGTTTTGTTTATATACGCTGCGAAATTTTAGAAAAGCTTCTATGTGCAACGTATAAAACAATGTAGGTATCAGTTATCGGTTTTTGACCTGATAAAATGTTATCGTTATAATTCATTGCCGGCCGCTGTGGCGGAGCGGTTCTAGGAGCTTCAGTCTGGAACCGCGCGACCGCTACAGCCGCAGGTTCGAATCCTGCCAAGGGCATGGATGTGTGTGATGTCCTTAGGTTAGTTAGGTTTAAGTAGTTCTAAGTTCTAGGGGACTGATGACCTCAGATGTTAAGTCCCATAGTGCTCAGAGCCACTTGAACCATTTGAATAATTCAACAACTTCCGAATACACTAAAGATTTTTTTGCCGCTGGTATACCAGATGTGAATTTCACATTTTGAAACCACCCATACAGTGGTGGGTTACTGGGTGCCAGGTCTTACACAGTGCCACCATTCACCCCGGTGGACCCTGGTTTGTGAAAATGTAACGAAAACAATTTCTCGAGAAACACTAAATCATTAAAATAATATTAGTTCACCCAGTAGCCCCGTAGCATAGTGGCTAAGTCTCTAAGCTCGTAAGCTAAAGATTGCGTGATCAGTACTTACAGATGGGTAAGTTGATTTTAAATATCAATCTGTTCTCCAATTTACTTTCTGATCCTAGAATCCCTCATTTCAGTCATTGTATAAACTTATTTTGCACAGACTTAATGGAGTGAATTTATATTGTGGAGTACATGGCGTCGCCATTTCAAGTCCGAGAGCAAACGGCAAAGCCAACGGTTGAACCATCCCACATCTCCCCCACCAAATAAATCCACAGTTGCTTATGTAAGTTCCGGTAGGTCATGATGACCTCCTTCCTCGACTGCAGGGGTCCTTTTTTCGAGTTCCTCAAGCGTGAAACTACAATCAATGCCCAGCGCTATGAAGACATTTTGTAGAAAGTGCGACGCGTCATAAATTCAAAACGCCCAGGAATGTTGTCGGATGGCAACATCTTGTTGCACGGTAATGCACGCCTCCACTCTCCCCAACTGTGAAAATGGACGAAGGCCACGCTTCAGCGATTTCGCTGGGAAACATTACAACTTCCTCTGTGCAGCCCGCCTCTTTCACCGTGTGATTTTCACACGTATGGTGACCTGAAGAAATACATGTTTCGACGTCGGCTTCAGTTGTACGAGGAAGTGCAAGAGATGGTGTTGTTGTGAGTCCGTCAGCGGCTGACAGCATTCTAAGAAACAGAAATTGATCGTCTCGTCTCCCAGTGAGATAAATATCTTAACGCTTGTGGTGATTAGTTTTGAATGTAACCAATCTATGGTTGTGTTGTGGTGGGTGTTCGATTTTCATTTGACTGCTCCTCATACTTCGAAAGCCATCATACAGTGCATGGCGGAGGGTACCTTCTACCACTGTTAGTCGTTCCATTTCCTGTTCTGGTCGCAAATGGAAAACTACTATCTGTATGTTTCCTTAGGAGGACTGATTTCTCTTATCTTTTCTTCGCGGCCCTTAGCATGATGCACATTGGTGTCGTTTTACAATCTGTCACAAATGGCGGTCTCTTAACTATCTCAGTCGTGTTTCTCGAAAAGGACGTCTTCTCTCCTTCTCGGTTCCCCCACTGAGTTCACGGAACATTTCTGTAATAATCTCGTGTTGATCAAACCTACCTGTAACAAATCTAGCAGCACACCTCTGAACTGCTTCGATGTCTTCCTTGAATCTGACCTGGTATGGATCCCATACTCCCACGCATTATTCAAGAATTCGTCGTACAAGTGTTCTGCATGCGGTCTCCTTACAGATAAGCTACACTTTCCTGGAAGCCTCTCAATAAACAGAAGTCGATCATTCGCCTTCTCTCCAGCCAATCTTATGTGCTCGTTCCATCTCAATCGCTTTCCAACATTACGCTTAAATATTTAATTAACGTAACTGTCAAGCAATACGCCACTACTACTGTATTTGAACGTTGCAATATTGCTTTTCTTACCCACCTTCATTCATGGACAGGATGTACGGATTAGAAGAAACATTTGTTTATGTTCAAATGTGGGTGAAATCTTATGGGACTTAACTGCTAAGGTCATAAGCTTACACACTACTTACCCTAAATTATCCTAAGGACAAACACACACACCCATGCCCGTGAAGGGACTCAAACCTCCGCCGGGACCAGCCGCACAGTCCATGACTGCAGCGCCTTAGACCGCTCGGCTAATCCCGCGCGGCAAACATTTGTTTATATTTCACTATCTGTTAAGTAATGTGACTTTATTTGTTCAACGATGTACACAGGAGCTCAAATATTTTTTCGCATGATGGTACAATTCAATAAGCGCGCTGTTTGCAGCTAAACAGATATGGAAACGGTACTCCAGTTCTTGCAACATGTTCATAAGCATGACAGGTGTTATCTACCAGATTCCGAATCCTTGTTGTGTAAAGAAAGTCCGTGATAAGCTCCCATGCACTGAAATACAGTAAGTCAGATCGGGAGACCGAGGGGCCATGACAATGGGACTCCTCCACCACCCTCTCCCTTTCGATCCAACGCTCAGGAACGTCTGACAGAGAAATTTGGTAACATCTCCATGATAGTGGGGGGAGGGGAGGAGGCACCATCCTGCTGGAAAATGAGTCGGGAGGCATCTGTGGAACTGCAAAGTTCGCCAGCATGTTGTGATAGGTGTTAGCTTTCACTGGCGCGCATGTGACATGCGATTCAGCGCCGTTCATGAAATGGTGAGGATGAAATCTTGGATAGTGTATACATCGATTGCGTATTTACGCATCAACATAAAATGTAGAGTTCTTTCGTTATAAGTATTTGCTTCTGCGTACCTCTAGATAGTACAGGCTGTACACCATTTGCCCACATTCAGGGCAAGTTACCTTTCATCACACAGACTGCAGCTAACCCTATTTGTCAGAGTCTGTATGTATACAGAGAACAAGAACGATCCTATTACACTGCCTTGGGATAATCCTGGCTATATCGTTGTATCTGACGGACATTCGCTGCCCAAGACAACGTGTTGATCTCTATTGCTTCAAAAGTCTTGGAAACATTCACCTATATGAGAACTTATTACTTATGCTCGGGGACTTTGTTAATAGTGATTTTCTATGCAACGGATTCAAAACTGATGATGTTGATTACTAAGAAGTGAAAATCTGTCATGGCAGTACTTATGTGACCCGAAGCTGAGAAATGTGGATTTAGCAACTAGTTCGGCAACCCACATGCAATGGAAATATTTTATACATCGTAAGACCTAAGTGGATAAAAAGGCCTCTGGAGTAGACAAAACTTCCTCAGAATTGCCGAAATCCTTGAGAAAGCCTGTCATGAGAAGATTATTCCACCCAGTGTGCAAGATATAGTAGAGAGGCAAAATTATTTCAGACTTCAGGAAAGAATGGCCGTGCGGTTCTAGGCGTTGCAGTCTGGAGCCGAGCGACCGCTACGGTCGCAGGTTCGAATCCTGCCTCGGGCATGGATGTGTGTGATGTCCTTAGGTTAGTTAGGTTTAATTAGTTCTACGTTCTAGGCGACTGATGACCTCAGAAGTTAAGTCGCATAGTGCTCAGAGCCATTTGAACCATTTGAACTTCAGGAAAAATATAATAATTACAATTCCAAAGAAGGCAGATTCTGACAGGTGTGAACATTATCAAACCATCGGTTTAATAAATCATGGCTGCAAAATTCTAAAATGATTTATTTACAGAATAATGAAAAGGAAAATCGCGAGGCACTACTGGCACTACAATTTATGTTAGGACATAGGTTGACGAAAGGCAAACCTACGTTTATGGCATTTTTGAATAGCCTTTGACAGTGTTGGCTGGACTACATACTGAATTACTGAAGTAGAAGAGATAAAATACAGGGATCGAAAAGTTATTTGCAATTTGTGCAGAAACAAGACTGCAATATGAGCCGAAGGACGTGAAATGGAAGCCATAGCTGAGAAGGGAGTGAGACAGTGCTGTAACCTATCCCAGATGTTATTCAGTTTGTACGTTGAGCAAGCTGTGAAAGAAACAAGGAGAAATTTGGAAACTGAATTAAAGTTTAGGAAGAAGAAATGAAATATGGTGGTTTATCGGTAACATAACTGTCCCAGAGGAAGTAAAGGACTTCGGAAAATAGTTCAGCAGAAGTGGTAGATAGTGTCTTGAAAACGTTTATAAGGGGGACATCAACGACAGTGAAACAAGGATAACGGAATCTTGTCGAATTAAACAACACGACACTGAGGGAATTATATTACAAAATAAGACACTGAAGGAGTAGACGAGTTTTGCTATTTGAGGAGCAAAATAACTGACAATGGGGGAACAGGATACAAAACACAGACTTTAAATAACAAGAATTTTTTTTAAAAAATATAGTATTTTGTTATGTAATATACATGTACGTGCTATGACGTCTTTTCGGAAACAGTATGAGTATAGTGTAGCCTCGAACCGAAGGGAAACGCGGACAGGAGATAGTATAGACAAAAATAGAAGACAATATTATTATATTTGATGCTATAAAATTACGATAAATATGAGCCGCATAGATATGTCAGATAACGAGGAAGTACTGATTCGAATTGCTGAGAAAATAAATTTATGGCACAACTTGTCTAAAGGAAGAAATCTGTTAGTAGTAGATATGTCGAGGCATCAAGTATTACTAAATGTTGTACTAAAGTGAAGTGCGGGAGTCAGTGGCAAGCAGGTTCAAATGGATGTAGCGTGTAACAATTTAGCAGAGATGATGGGATTTGCGCAAGATACACTATCGAGAACAGCTGCATCAGACCAATTTTCGGACCAAAATATCAACAACAACAATCCCTTGTATTTCTTCATTACGGATTGTTGGTAATTTTTGTCCTTTATTCGCCTCCAGATGCCGGTGTCCGACTTTAACTTCGAAGTACTGTATCCTTCTCCCGTACAGAAGAATACGGCACGTACGGCGGACTGTCACTATTGCAGGCGCGGTCGGCCGACGTCTATTTTAAGCGCCATTGGTGCTGGTCTGCTGTATTTCGAGTTGTTGTACACAGCGTTGTAGTTGGTAGCTGCGATGCGACGTGAGGAGAGGGTCGGCGGCTAGTTTATTTTTCGTGGCGTGCTCCCGTCTAGCCGACGACCAGCTGCAGCGCACCGGGTCGCTTCTTCGTTTTATGAACGCTCGCCACACCACCAGCTAACATTTTATTTATTACGATCGCGGGCCCTAACCAGCTGCTAAAGTCATTGCGCTACATTCTTGCAAGTCACAAAAATTCATACACTCAAAAGGATTCTGTGTGACTTGGGTAAGTACAGAGGGAAAATAATTTGTCGTCTCCGGGAGACATGACGTAAATACAACGTAACACTGCCTCTAACTTTGATAATGGTCTCAGATCGACGACAAAAAGAGTCCACAAGTTTTGTTTTGGTATGTCATACCCAGCTTGTAATGGTACTTGAATTACGTAACCATTATGGTACCTCACCTGAACCTCTCGATACCAGTAATATGCTACTGTTTCTGTAAAGTAGTTTACATATTTCTGAGACAACATTCACATTTGATTTCATTTGTGATACATCGATATGTTTATATTGCAATGATATTATTCTTATGTGTATTCTTTCTTTTGTCACTATGATCTTTGACGTACTTGTAACTCTGATATTTGGGCGCGTAAGCGATTGTTAGTTAGTTGTTAACTTGTTAGAGAGTCGGACCTTGAAAAAGTCAGGCGTTGGACGTCATGTTGGAAAGACGCATAACTTAGTCCGCTTATAAAATGTGAACTTTAACAGTGACTGTGAGAGAGATGTTTTCAAGTATGTTTTGTATTGTGAAGTGATGTTTGTGTGTCACGTGATATTGCAATAAAAGCAATTAAAAGGAAGTGTAACTTAAATTCGGAGTACTGATCTTTTTTTTTTTTTTTACATCACTATTGTGCTAACTTTGAAAGGTTTAATCTCCAAGAACGGTTTGAGAAGCGCATCTACGAAACTTTTGAATATAGCAGAATAAAACCTAGGCCTCTTTGCATCCGAGCTTGCAATCATAACCACCTAGATTTTCAACGATTGAGCCATGATTTTACGAAGCTGGGAAACACAAAAAGATGAGTGCCTAATTTTTTGATTATTACATGAAATGACTTTATTAACTGTGCTCTAATGACACCTGCCACATAATATGACTGTTGTTGCCCGAAAATGCAGTATTTAGCAGCGTGAACAACACCACAATCGTTGTTAAATGCTGAACTTTGTTGTGGTAGGGTTGTTAGAAGCTGAAGCCACTCATTGATTATTAGATGTAGCAGAGCTACCAAATTGCGTAGGTATTGATTGTCAGTTGCAGTTCTTGATTGTTGTTGCCCATGGTCTGAAAACGCATGTGACCAAGCTGCAGTTATTTAGCGGGCCAGTGGAAGTACTATCAGGTGTTTGAGTGTTCGACCAGCACAAAGTATGCGTTTAAGGTTGTGGATACGGCATTTGTCATACTGGTTGGTTGTTAGTGTTTAACGTCCCGTCGACAACGAGGTCATTAGAGACGGAGCGCAAGCTCGGGTTATGGAAGGATTGGGAAGGAAATCGGCCGTGCCCTTTCAAAGGAACCATCCCGGCATTTGCCTGAAACGATTTAGGGAAATCACGGAAAACCTAAATCAGGGTGGCCGGAGACGGGATTGAACCGTCGTCCTCCCGAATGCGAGTCCAGTGTGCTAACCACTGCGCCACCTCGCTCGGTTTTTGTCATACTGGAAGAAGCGAGTGTCCACAGCATACTTATCATGAATTTGTAGAACAAAGGGCAAAACTTCTCCGATAAGTTAGATTTGTGACAAGGTGCGGCTTTACAGCTGTCAAATAATTGTGAAACTTCATTGTAGATGACCCTCAGCTTTTTGTTTTTATGTTCGGTGCTACTGGTTTCAATCAGAAGGGCATTATCAAGGCGAAGAAAAGCACAATCAGCTTGTCACTACAACATATGAAGTGTACAACTGCCGCGCGGGATTAGCCGAGCGGTCTCAGGCGCTGCAGTCATGGACTGTGCGGCTGGTCCCGGCGGAGGTTCGAGTCCTCCCTCGGGCGTGGGTGTGTGTGTTTGTCCTTAGGATAATTTAGGTTAAGTAGTGTTAAGCTTAGGGACTGATGACCTTAGCAGTTAAGTCCCGTAAGATTTCACACATATTTGAACATTTGAGTGTACAACTTCGCTGTAGGTAGAAAAACACAGTTTCTGATACAATAAATAATCTCCGAAAGACACAGATATGCAGGAGACGCACAAAAGCCGATCATACATGTAAAAAAAAAGAAAACATTAAAAGCATGATCATCTTGTGTTGTGTCTCCTAGATATCTATGTCTTTTGGAGATTATTTACTGTAATGGAAGCTATGTTTTTCTACCTACATCGAAGTTGTTCACTTCAAGTTCTATAGTGACAAGTTGGTTACGCTTTGCTTCGGCTTCATAATGGTCTGCTAATCGAAACTTGTAGCACTGAGCGTAAAAATAAATAGCTGATGATAATCTACAATGAAGTTTCACAATTCTTCGAGAAGGTTTGAATGAAATATGCTGGTTCGTTTTCACGGTAACCTGAAAGAGCGGGCTGAAGTCGTGGTGCGATAAACACCCAGAAAACATCACAGAACCACCTCCTGCCTGAAACACACCCTCCACACACTGCGAGTCAAACGCCTTATTGGCCATTCGTATATTCGACGCCATGAATCATTTGAAAAGAAACGAAATCGCGACTCATCAGTCGACACTACACGTCTATAGTCGTCCCATGGAAGACGCGAAGCCTTATGTGCCGATGTGAGCAATGGCCTTTGAGACTACCCCTTTCCGAATGCCCTAGGTTCACTAAAAGCAGTAACTGCTGTCGGGTTTGAAGCCGATTGTCATTGGCAGGGAGTTACACTCATCTCCGGTCCTTGTTGGTTAGAATCTTTTTTCCGTCACTAGTCTTACGCCATCTTACATCGCTGAGTTGTACACCAATCCACTTAGACACGTGTTTGTACACCAACTCATCTCCATGTCAACATACCTTACTGTGCTGTTCCCGCACAACCGACTGTCTCATAGACATTACTTCACTGCCGTGAAGGATGGAGGATCATACGACCGCCTCGTATCAATTACCCACCAAGTTCAAAAATGGCTCTGAGCACTATGGGACTCAACATCTTAGGTCATAAGTCCCCTAGAACTTAGAACTACCTAAACCTAACTAACCTAAGGACATCACACACACCCATGCCCGAGGCAGGATTCGAACCTGCGACCGTAGCAGTCCTGCGGTTCCGGACTGCAGCGCCAGAACCGCTAGACCACCGCGGCCGGCTACCCACCAAGTTCAGCGCTCTAAAGTGACCAGGCTTAGGGGGCTGACCGGTGAGGTTATCTAATTTTGTACTTATCCTTCCACCACGGAATTCATGCAGCCAGATGCAAACCACGTTAACATGCAACAAAATTTACGAAAAACTAAAACCTAATTTCAGAAACAGATCATCACAATTTAGTTTTCATGTAAGGGTGAAACCAATTTGCTTTGCCAGTCATGTAACGGTATTCCGAGCGTCATTTGCTTTAGAATACAATCAGTGCTATTTAGGTATACCACCCTTGTTAAAAAAAAAGTATCTTGCCGCAAATTAATTATGTCTGGGCTATGTCACAGGAGATTAGATCAGCAAATGAGACACTTTCAGTCGTAAATCAGTTTTGCTCTTTGGGAAGCAAAATAACTGATGATGGTCGAGGTAAGGAGGATATAAAATGTAGACTGGCGATGGCAAGAAAAGCACTTTTGAAGAAGAGAAATTTGTTAACATCGACCATAGATTTAAATGTCGAGAATTCCTTTCTGAAAGTACGTGTGTGGAGTGTAGCCATGTATGGAAGTGAAACATGGACGATAAACAGTTTAGACAAGAAGGGAATAGAAGATAGAACGCCTCGAGCCGTTTACCTCACAACTCTAGATATCTGGGGTTCTATTCGAGTTTCGATTGCCTCGGTATCTGGTGACTGCTGTCGGTACTATTGCTGCGAGGCGTCATAGAGTTATTAACGTACTGTGCAATATCTTCCAGGGTGGAGGTCATACGTAAACACAGTAACTAATCCATACATATTATAAAAATGTATGTATGTATGTATGTATGTGTATGTGTGGTGTGTGTATGTACGTTCCACATACCACTGGACCGATTTCAACCAAACGTGATACAAAAATACCTTACTGCTAGGCGACAATCGCTATGGGGTTAAGATCCACACACCTATCAAACGGGTGGGGGTGAAAAAGTATTGTAGCCCGCGACGCATGAATTCCCAGACTCTATCCAGCTAGTATTTATGAATGAGAGCAGTCAGCGACTTGTTAGAAACTTTCCACGTAATTTCAAACACTTACGAAATTTTTTCTCGCTGCATCCCCACAAAATGATGAAAGAAAAAATTTTTATTGCTTACTAGTTTTCCGCTGTTCGTAAAGTAAAAGTACCGCATGAGGCATGACGCTGTAATTTATTACTTTTTTTACTACTAACTGTATCCGTGACACATTTTACAGACAATATGCACAAATGCCACTGAATTTAAGGGCAAAATAAAATAATTCCATGACATGTAGTTAAGGAGGTACGACGTCGTAAACAATGAGTTGCTTGAAAAACTGCCGCTTCATGCATGACGTTTAAATATATTATTTCTTTGCTACTAACTCTGTTCGCAATAAATTTCACGGACAGTATCCACATATGCCGCTGAATGTACCTACAATACTATATCACTGTACGAGACCTAGCTCCGGAGATATGACAACATAAACAATAAGCACAAGGCCAGATATAGCTTGGCTATCAACAAATTAGCAGGACACGCCGGGTTTTTCCGCTAGTAAATAAATAAAAGGATGCAATCACGTTTCAGATCAATTCTCTAGCTTTCGTTCGTCCCGCGATCTAGTGACATCTGTTGGTACTTTCTCCACGTTGGGCCTTGCCACTGTAATTTATTCTTGAGAACCCAATCTCTATTAGTTTAATATGATTTATTTCGTTTATTAGGGATTTAATTCTTAATCAACCATCGTCCTTTAGATTTTTGGGGCCGGCAGTGCAAAATATGTCATTTAATGACATGATTGTTATGAACAATAGCCAGCTACACTGCTATGTAAAACGTTTATATTTTATATCATTGACGATGAGATCATTTCGGCATATTGCCACCATCAAGTGCTCCGTAAATACATAAGTAACCGATTGTCTTAATATAACTGTCAGTATCTATTATCTGAAAAGCTATAATACATCATTAAAGTGTTTTTACCTTACATGTAAGATCGTTGCTATCATGTCCTGTCTTTTTTAGAAGTATTACTTTCTCCAAGGTGTACACTGGAGAGGTATATCGGATTTTAGTTGGTTTCCATGTATGCTACTTTTCTGACAACTTGGATAACAGTGGATCAGCGATATTACATGTTTACATAGTTACCATTATAAATATTTGAAGTGTGAAATTCAGTTGTTTTTCATAATTTTTGCAGTACGTTTAAGTTACGCTCTTTTCTTTAATACGTGATGGTTCAGGCAACTTTTGTATTCCTTTCTCTTAATTTATAGACAAAGAGATAAGAGATTAATGGTAGTGTGGTGCTTCATTCAAATGGTTCAAATGGCTCTGAGCACTATGGGACGTAACATCTGAGGTCATCAGTCCCCTGGAACTTAGAACTACGTAAACCTAACTAACCTAAGGACATCACACACATCCATGCCCTTGGCAGGATTCGAACCTGCGACCGTAGCGGTCGCGCGGTTCCAGACTGAAGCGCCTAGAACCGCTCGGCCAAGCAGGCCGGCTGGTGCTTCATGTTGCGAACAGAATTGTCGAGCGAGTTGCTAACTTTTTCTTAATTAAATATTTTTTTTGCATATTAAACATTGGAAGCTTGCATAGTAATTGTGTATAGTTAAGTTGTGGTCTTCAGTCCTGAGACTGGTTTGATGCAGCTCTCCATGCTACTCTATCCTGTGCAAGCTTCTTCATCTCCCGGTACCTACTGCATCCTACATCCTTCTGTATCTGTTTAGTGTATTCATCTCTTGGTCTCCATCTACGATTTTTGCCCTCCACGCGGCCATCCAATACCAAATTGGTGATCCCTTGATGCCTCAGAACATGTCCTACCAACCGATCCCTTCTTCTAGTCAAGTTGTGCCATAAACTTCTCTTCTCCCCAATCCTATTCAATACCTCCTCATTAGTTATACGATCTACCCATCTAATCTTCAGCATTCTTCTGTAGCACCACATTTCGAAAGCTTCTATTCTCTTCTTGTCCAAACTAGTTATCGTCTATGTTTCACTTCCATACATGGCTACACTCCATACAAATACTTTCAGAAACGACTTCCTGACACTTAAATCTATACTCGATGTTAACAAATATCTCTTGCTCAGAAACGCTTTCCTTGCCATTGTCAGTCTACATTTTACATCCTCTCTACTTCGACCATCATCAGTTATTTTGCTCCCCAAATAGCAAAACTCCGTTACTACTTTAAGTGTCTCATTTCCTAATCTAATTCCCTCAGCATCACCCAACTTGACTACATTTCATTATCCTAGTTTTGCTTTTGTTGATGTTCATCTTATATCCTCCTTTCAAGACACTATCCATTCCGTTCAGCTGCTCTTCCAGGTCCTTCGCTGTCTCTGACAGAATTACAATGTCATCGGTGAACCTCAAACTTTTTATTTCTTCTCCATGGATTTTAATACCTACTCCAAATTTTTCTTTTGTTTCTTTCACTACCTCCTCAATATACAGATTGAATAACATAGGGGAGAGGCTACAACCCTGTCTCACTCCCTTCCCAACCACTGCTTCCCTTTCATGTCCCTCGACTCTTATAACTGCCATCTGGTTTCTGTACAAATTGTAAATAGCCTTTCGCTCCCTATATTTTACCCCTGCCACCTTCAGAATTTGAAAGAGAGTACTCCAGGCAACACTGTCAAAAGCTTTCTCTAAGTCTACAAATGCTAGAAACGTAGGTTTGCCTTTCCTTAATCTAGCTTCTAAGATAAGTCGTAGGGTCAGTATTGCCTCACGTGTTCCAATATTTCTACGGAATCCAAACTGATCTTCCCCGAGGTCGGCTTCTACCAGGTTTTTCCATTCGTCTGTAAAGAATTCGCGTTAGTATTTTGCAGCTGTCACTTATTAAACTGATTGTTCGGTAATTTTCACATCTGTCAGCACCTGCTTTCTTTGGGATTGGAATTATTATATTCTTCTTGAAGATTGAGGGTATTTCGCCTATCTCATACATCTTGCTCACCAGATGGTAGAGTTTTGTCAGGAATGGCTCTCCCAAGACCGTCAGTAGTTCTGATGGAATGTTGTCTACTCCCGGGGCCTTGTTTCGACTCAGGCCTTTCAGTGCTCTATCAAACTCTTCACGCAGTATCGTATCTCCCATTTCATCTTCATCTACATCCTCTTCCATTTCCATAATATTGTCCTCAAGTACATCGCCCTTGTATAGACCCTCTATATACTCCTTCCATCTTTCCGCTCTCCCTTCTTTGCTTACAACTGGGTTTCCATCTGAGCTGTTGATATTCATACAAGTTGTTCTCGTTTCTCCGAAGGTCTCTTTAATTTTCCTGTAGGCAGTATCTATCTTACCCCTAGTGAGATAAGCCTCTACATCCTTACATTTGTCCTCTAGCCATCCCTGCTTAGCGATTTTGTACTTCCTGTCGATCTCATTTTTGAGACGTTTGTATTCCTTTTTGCCTGCTTCACTTACTGCATTTTTGTATTTTCTCCTTCCATCAATTAAATTCAGTATCTCTTCTGTTACCCAAGGATTTCTACTAGCCCTCGTCTTTTTACCTACTTGATCCTCTGCTGCCTTCACTACTTCATTCCTCAAAGCTACCCATTCTTCTTCTACTGTATTTCTTTCCCCCATTCCTGTCAATTGTTCCCTTATGCTCTCCCTGAAACTCTGTACAACCTCTGGTTCTTTCAGTTTATCCAGGTCCCATCTCCTTAAATTCCCACCTTTTTGCAGTTTCTTCAGTTTCAAACTACAGTTCATAACCAATAGATTGTGGTCAGAGTCCACATCTGACCCTGGAAATGTCTTACAATTTAAAATCTGGTTCCTAAATCTCTGTCTTACCATTATATAATCTATATGAAACCTTTTAGTATCTCCAGGGTTCTTCCATGTGTACAACCTTCTTTCATGATTCTTGAACCAAGTGTTAGCTATGATTAAGTTATGCTCTGTGCAAAATTCTACCAGGTGGCTTCCTCTTTCATTTCTTAGCCCCAATCCATATTCACCTACTACGTTTCCTTCTCTTCCTTTTCCTACTGTCGAATTCCAGTCACCCATGAGAGCTAGTTGGCATTTAAACTTGTACTACTGTAGTAGGCGTGGGCTTCGTGTCTATCTTGGCCACAATAATGCGTTCACTATGCTGTTTGTAGTAGCTTACTTGCACTCCTATTTTTTTTATTCATTATTAAACCTACTCCTGCATTACCCCTATTTGATTTTGTATTTATAACCTTGTATTCGCCTGACAAAAAGTCTTGTTCCTCCTGCCATCGAACTTCACTAATTCCTACTATATCTAACTTTAACCTATCCATTTCCCTTTTTAAATTTTCTAACCTACCTGCTCGATTAAGCGATCTGACATTCCACGCTCCGATCCGTAGAACGCCAGTTTTCTTTCTCCTGATAACGACGTCCTCCTGAGTAGTCCCCGCCCGGAGATCCGAATGGGGGACTATTTTACCTCCGGAATATTTTACCCAAGAGGACGCCATCATCATTTAACCATACAGTAAAGCTGCATGCCCTCGGGAAAAATTACGGCTTTAGTTTCCCCTTGCTTTCAGCCGTTCGCAGTACCAGAACAGCAAGGCCGTTTTGGTTAGTGTTACAAGGCCACATCAGTCAATCATCCAGACTGTTGCCCCTGCAGCTACTGAAAAGGCTGCTGCCCCTCTTCAGTAACCACACGTTTGTCTGGCCTCTCAACAGATACCCCTCCGTTGTGGTTGCACCTACGGTACGGCCATCTGTATCGGTGAGGCACGCAAGTCTCCCCACCAACGGCAAGGTCAATGGTCCTTGGGGGGGGGGGGGGAGTAATTGTGTATAAAAAGCTTAATCTTCCACTACTCATTGAAAATATGGTATTCAATCTTTGTTTTCGACATTCTCATGAACCGGGATAGAAACATATCCACAGTAATTACCAGAATCAAAACTAGAATAATAGCCACAATATTAACTGAAATGATAACCTGAGCTATAGCGCAAATTAAGTTTAGCAGAGCCGAATAAATCATGGAGAGCAAGCGGACCAACGGAACAGAAATGCACAGTCGACGTCGGACAGGGGATGAATGAGCAAGACCTTATGCTTTGATGAACCATTCTCACAGACGCTACCCCATTCCCCGCGACACCGCCGTGCGGGTATAGTTGGAGGGGGAAGCGCAAATTGGATTGGAGTAGATGATAGTGACAGCCCATGACGTCACAATATTGAAAGAAACATCTCGAACAGCTGACTATGGCATCAACCGCTTCTGGACTGTTCGTTTCATGAGTGGTAAATGTTCGTATGAGCTCTAGACTCTACGATTTTGTCGTCATCATCTCTCGAGACATGTGGAAGGAAGTTATATTTTGTCCGACAATTCTAGCTACGAACGCTCTCGAACTTACAACAGACAACTCTGTATGATGTACAGCATCTCTCTTGTAACGTCTGCCACTGCAGCTTGTTGAAAATTTCCGTAACTGTCTCGCGCTGACTAACGATCCAGTGAGGAAATGTACCGGTCATCGCTGGATCTTTTTTATCTCCACTGTGAACCAAGCCTCGCAAGGACCCCACACTGATTAGTAACACACAAGCATCTGTCTCAGAAGTGTTTTGTAAACTATTTTTTTCGTGGTTAAAATACGTTTCCTTAAGATCTTTCGTGTAAATCATTGTGGCATCTGATTTCCCTACAAATAACCTGATGTAGGCATTCCACATTAGTCGCTCCTGAAGGTTATGCCTAGGTATTGTTTGGTAGTTACTGCTCCAGTGATTTGTCGCTAACAGCATCATCGAACATTCTACAGCCCATTCCATGGCACGAATTTCTATACGTTGATGTTGGGTCCTATAGAAGAGAATCTATTAGAACTATAACTGAGAGGTCAAAGTTTTTACAGTGTTTACATAACGAGATTTTCATATTTACAATGTCAAGTCTCTTCTAGAAACAGGAAACCAATTTTGCTTCTTGTCGTTAGGGGAGGTGAATGTCTGTTCAAACGCAAATATAGTGTGACCCTTTATTGGGAATTTATTATCGCAAAAACACATATTCGTATATCGTAATACTTGTGTGAAAATAATGGTTGAATGTGTTGTGCAGGTCACCTAGAGAGTCGGATTAATATTTAAATAGATAATTTTGTTCTTAATTGTTCATTTTAATTGTCTCCTGTAATGTTGGTATACAGTGGTAGGGTAGTCACTTCAGTATAGGTTATTTACACTGTGGAACGGAATCTGCAGACTACATGCTCTTATGTAACACCGTGGGTGGTGATCATCATTCAACGAATCAATAGTATGCTGATGATCTACAAAGGGTTGGGAGGTGGGAAGTAAGGCAAGGGGTGTGGGAACTAAAATTAGTTTCGTTGAAGAGGGAGTTGGAGGGAACGGAGTATCACGTCGAACAAAATGAAACTCAAAGCTGTTGAAAAACTGTGTATGTTACTCCCTAAATGTACAACTGCAACCACTTTGGAGTCCGCAGCTCGTGGTCGTGCGGTAGCGTTCTCGCTTCCCGCGCCCGAGTTCCAGGGTTCGATTCCCGGCGGGGTCAGGGATTTTCTCTGCCTCGTGATGACTGGGTGTTGTGTGCTGTCCTTAGGTTAGTTAGGTTTAAGTAGTTCTAAGTTCTAGGGGACTGATGACCATAGATGTTAAGTCCCATAGTGCTCAGAGCCATTTTTGAACCACTTTGGAATGGGAATGTACAACTTACAAGATAAGTAATATGAGGATAGTCGTATAAAAATCATAAATATAGTTTTGATGCCTGGCAGGTAACGATAAAATACGCGCGGGTAGTTTCTAAATACACATTTTTAGTAGCCTTTGGCAATAGCTGGTAATAGGAGAAAAATACCAAGAATTAGGTAAAGCACTTTGTCCGTAGCTTTTAGAACCTAAATCAATGGCACAGCTTCTTTAGCAAGGAGAATAACGGAAAAAAGCGAAGTAGTTTTGAGATTTCGCGACATATTTGACTGCATACAGTTGCTACAAATCAATATCCGTATTGTGTTCTGGATTTCTTAAAGCAAATATTGAATTAAGGAGTGTGCCTGTGTGACGAATTGGAACGCGAGGTATCGGGTGGCGTGGGTGTCCTTCCCCTACACCTCGCTGATTTCACCTTTCGAACAATAAATGCACTTATGACCTGGATTCGGATCAACACACAGTAGCGCCGGCAAAGTGACCTTTTGACGCTCGTGTGGACACGAGCCCGGTTGATGTTTGCCATTTTCCACAACCGTCAACTGCCCCTCGGTTCGGGTTGCCCTTCGCCTCTATTAGCTCGTTGCTGCCGATGACGGTCAAACTGGACACGAACACGGCCCGATAACGAATTACGCCCGTCACCCAGCCAAGCGAACTAAAGACTTGGCTAGCGTGACAGCACTGTCATTTTACGCCCCAGAAGTACAGATGTAGTAATAGCGTCTATACGCCTGCGCCCTTCATAGAGTTGGCCCAGTTACTGCGAAAGCCACTTACCGCTTCCCAGCTCTGCTATACACGCCACTAAATTTGATGCCTGTTTAGAACACGAACAGAAACAGGATATACACTATTTTTATCTTTCCTTCGTTGCTCCCGACACTTTACTCTCAGTATCCTTACTACATTCCACGGTTATATCGCTATCTTCCTTAACTCCCAACTTACGATTCATCGTCTGCCGTTTCAGTCACTGATGGTGACGACTTTTCGCTCTAATCCATGACGACTGTTATCTGTTTCTACTCTCCTCGGCTAAAAATGCATCTCCCCTCCCATTGTCATGACACAATAATATGGTATTCAGATTTTCTCCATTCTGATGTCATATGAAGCATTATCACAAACGACACTAGGCTTCTAGGGGGTAATTATGGGATAAGGTGGACCTCTCTGTGTTTTATAAAATGTCTGCTGTCTATTTCAGAATGATAGTTCGAAGTTTAGTATTTAGGAACGAATCCCATGTCGACAACTGCACACACAACAATTAAACACGGAGCTTTTGTTTGACAACACTCCTCACTCACAGCTTGGAAACTGACGTTTTGCATGGGGCACCTAATTTGTAGCTCGTTTCGCCCATGAGCTCCCCTGCTGAGGCACCTTCCAGCGTATCCAAATCGGCAGAACCGCACTCACCTCTGGTGCAGTGGTAGGCTGTATCCCCTTTCGCATCACTCGAGGTCGAGGGTAAACGTGGCTGACCGGCCGTCTGGCTTCACACATTCACCCTGCGATTGGCCAAGTACTCTCTCCTTCAACAGGGACCGAGCAGGCATGAGGAGAGCGGGAGAATGGCGGCTGGTACTAGTCGGGAACTCCAATGTTAGGTGCGTTATGGAGCCCCATAAGGGAAATGACGTCCAATGCAGGAAAGAAGCCTAATGAGCACTCGGTATGTCTTCCAGGAAGCACCTTCTTGCTACTATGGATGGTGCAGGGCGCAGTCATTTCCTAATTGTGGCTCATCTCAGCATCAATGAGCCCTGCCGCTTGGGTTCTGAGGCACTCCTCCATTCCTACTGGAGGCTCCCTCGATCATGGGACGGTGTTGGCTAAAGATATTGGGAACTGCATTATGAGTTGGAGAACTGTAGGTTTCCGCTTGATATGCCAGTAGCTTGAGGTGTTTGTACAGGCCACCCGATTCTACTGTGGCACTTGCAGAATCATTCAAAGAAAATCTACCCTCTGTAGAGCAGAAGTAACCGCATCATGCGGTATTAGCTGCAAGCGACTTTAACCTACCGAGTACAGACTAGGAGGCTTATTGATTGATTGTAGATGGTACGGACAGACAGTCTTGTGAAGTAGTTTCGAACGCTTTCTACGAAATCTCTCTTTAGCAACTAGTTCGACAACCCACATGCAATGGAAATATCTTAGACATTGTAAGACCTAAGTAGAAGCAAGGTCCCTGGAGTAGACGACATTCCCTCAGACTTATTGAGCTCCTTAGGAAAGCGAGCCATAACAAAATTATTCCGCCGCGTGTGCAAGATATATGAGACAGTGAAATACCCTTAGACTACAGCGACAATGCAATAATTCAAGTTCAAAAAGAAGGTACTTGCTGACAGATATGAATTCTAAAGAACCATCACTTTAATAAATCATGGTAGCGGAATATTAACAGGAATTATTTACAGAAGAATGAAAAAGCTATTGGAGGAAAGATCAATTTGGGTTCCGGGGAAATGCAGGAACACACGAGGCAGTACTATCCCTACGACTTATCTTACAAGCTATGTTGCCGGAAAATCAACCTACGTTTATAGCATTTGTAAATTTAGAGAAAGCTTTTGAAAACTGTGACTCGGCTGCACTCTTTGAAATTTTGAACGTAGCACGGAGAAAATATAGGTACCTAAAGGTTATTTACAAATTCTATAGAAACAAAACTGCAGTTACAAGCTTCGAAAGACGTGAAAGGGCAGTAGTTGAGAAGAACACGAGATACGGCTCGTTAGAGATACATGCCGCCAGAATCAAACAACATTATCATTAAAACAAAATCTTCAACGAAATCCCAGTCAATATTGTTCCCTCCTGATACCAACATGTTTTGTTGCCTCTAACATACCATTCAAATAAAAGAAGAGACATTGGAATTAACGCGGAGAGTGTAAGAGTTCTTTTTTTCCCAAATGCTATTTATCAGAGACACAGGGTGGAGAAAAACAATCTGATAACTTTGAGACAGCAGGGTACGGGACGCTGGATCCAAGAAATTTTCCAAATAATCACAGGTCCATAATGTACCTTTGTGGAGCTACGGCTATAAATCGACAACCAATTAGCGAAGAGAGTGCAGAAATTGAAGCGGTATGCGGTTGTGGCCGCGACCACCAATCACACTATGTCAGGAATATTCGGAAAGATGCGCCAATCACTTCTTCGACGACGTCAAATTCATAGTTGAAGCTGGAGGCAGGAATTTTGTGCGTTTACTGTAAAAAAAATTAAAAAAATACGATTTGAGAAAGAAAGTGTAAAAAGCGGCTGAAAAATAATGCCTCCAAATGTTTTGATGAAAACGCTTAAAGCTTTTTAATTTAAAAACAAACGCTATTAACATTCTACAGCCTTATTCTTCACATCTACATGTTTACAAAAAAAAATATGGCTCTGAGCACTATGGGACTTAACATCTGAGGTCATCAGTCCCCTAGAACTTAGAACTACACTCATGGCCATTAAAATTGCTACACCACGAAGATGAGCTGCTACACACGTGAAATTTAACCGACAGAACGAAGATACTGTGATATGCAAATGATTAGCTTTTCAGAGCATTCACACAAGGTTGGCGGCGGTGGCGACACCTACAACGTGCTGACAGGAGGGACGTTTCCAACCGATTTCTCATACATAAACAGCAGTTGACCGGCGTTGCCTGGTGAAACGTTGTTGTGATGCCTCGTGTAAGGAGGAGAAATGCATACCATCACTTTTGATAAAGGTCGGATTGTAGCCTATCGCGATTGCGGTTTATCGTATCGCGACATTGCTGCTCGCGTTGATCGAGATCTGAAGACTGTTAGCAGGATATGGAATCAGTGAGTTCAGTAGGGCAACACGGAACGTTGTGCTGGATCTCAGCGGCCTCGTATCACTAGCAATCGAGATGACAGGCATCTTATCCGCATGGCTGTAACGGTTCGTCCAGACACGTCTCGATCCCTGAGTCAACAGATGGGGACGTTTGCAAGACAACAACCATCTGCACCAACAGTTCGACGACGTTTGCAGCAGCATGGACTATCAGCTCGGAGACCATGGCTGATGCTATCCTTGACGCTGCATCGCAGACAGGAGCGCCTGCGATGGTGTACTCAACGACGAACCTGGGTGCACGAATGGCAAAACGTCATTTTTTCGGATAAATCCAGATTCTGTTTACAGTATCATGATGGTAGCATCCGCGTTTGGCGACATCGCGGTGAACGCACATTGGAAGCGTGTATTCGTCATCGCCATACTGGAGTGTCACCTAGCGTGATTGTATGGGGTACCATTGGTTACACGTCTCGGTCACCTCTTAATCGCATTCACGGCACTTTGAACAGTGGACGTTACATTTCAGATGTGTTACGAACCGTGGCTCCACCCTTCATTCGATCCCTGCGAAACCCTACATTTCAGCAGGATAATGCACGACCGCATGTTGCAGGTCCTGTACGGGCCTTTCTGGATACAGAATATGCTTTGACTGCTGTCCTTTCCAGCACATTCTCCTGATCTATCACCAATTGAAAACGTCTGGTCAATGGTGGCCGAGCAATTGGCTCGTCACAATACGCCAGCCACTACTCTTGATGAACTGTGGTATCGTGTTGAAGCTGCATGGGCGACTGTACCTGTACACGCCATCCAAGCTCTGTTTGACTCAATGCCCAGGCGTATCGAGGCCGTTATTACAGACAGAGGTGGTTGTTCTGGGTACTGATCTCTCGGGATCTACGTACCGAAATTGCGTGAAAATGTAATCACATGTCAGTTCTAGTATAATATATTTGTCCAATGAATACCCGTTTATCATCTGCATTTCTTGTCGGTGTAGCAATTTTAATGGCCAGTAGTGTACTTTAACCTAACTAACCTAAGGGCATCACACACATCCATGACCGAGGCAGGATTTTAACCTGCGACCGTTCCAGACTGAAGCGCCTAGAATCGCTCGGCCACTTCGGCCGGCTACTATATGTTTACAGTCCTCTGCCGTAGAGAGCTCCGAACTGTAGCGCGTAAGTATGTCCGTGCTTGCAAAATAGCGTGCTGAAATCGTCTTCCAAATTCGAAGACTTCATTCACACATAGAGAGCCCTCTCCTTCAGCATGACAATGCCAGACCACACACACGAGTGCTGAAACATCTGCAACAATGGCGCGCCTTGTTTTCACTGTCATCGGCCATCCTTCAAACAGTCCCGACTTGAACCCAGCGTTTTTCATCTGTTTCCGAAACTTAAAGAACACCTTCGAGGACTTCACTTAGAGAGTGATGAAGCGGTGCAAGCAAAGGTGAGGTCAACAGAGTAAAAGATTCTACAGTGACGGTTTGAGCTCTCATTGGAGAAATGTGTTCATCGCAAGGATGAGTATGTTGAGAAATAATTATGTAGACATTAAGACCAAAGATTTATAATGTAAATAACGTTTTTTTTATTTAAAAAGTCTTAAGAGCTTTCACGCAAAAATTCGAAGTCGCTACTTTCAGCACAGCCTCGTAATAAAGTTGCTCTTTACAGTACCACATGCGGACTATGTTCCTGTAGTGGTGTACTTACATTACGGTGCATTAAAATATTAATGGTATTACGGTACTTTCAGCGAAGCTGATTTCGTACCAAATATTCATCTAGTAAACATCTTAGAAAATTTGCAATGGATGGGAATTTTAATTTTGGCTAACTTTGACAGTTCGGTAGAAACCATTACGTTCAGCTAATTTAATTAGAAATGGCGCTTTTTAGTATAATAGGTATTAGCTAAGGTCAGTTAATTTAAATACACACACCTTCAGTCACTTGTCGCTGGCTGCCTATCGTTTTCTGAACGTAGCTCCGCAGAATTCCATTTCAGACGTACACTTATTCGCAAAATTTTGCTCTATTTGAAGTCTCATATCCCGCTTTGATATCAAAGGTTGTTTATCCCGACCGTATATAGGTTGAAAGTCGTGTCTTTCACTATGTGGCGAGCAGATTGAACTGCAGACTAATAACGTAGCGTCAGATGCACATATAGATCATAGAAGCCCGTAGCCCCTTAGGGACCCTCGTAGATTGCTTCCTCCGCTCTTCCAACGGCGCGGATAAGCCCCTCGACTGATAAAGGCTGATGTAAAGAGGCGGATGGATTTCCTCATTGGATTGGCGTCCCATGTCGCGGGTGGGCGCCTATCTTGAGTACCTGCGGCTCCTCAACCAGTTACTCGGAATCGGCATCGTGCTGCCCGCTCACGTCTTTACAGTGAACTATCCAATCAATTTGAAGATTGAGAGCACCTGTTTCTTGAAGCACCTTTGCAGTTAATGTAATTGGATGGTGCACATCCCGAATAGAAACTAGACCACAAGTAGCGGAGACGCACCGTCTGTGGCTGACATTTCTTTGCCACGACCCCTCTTAGAGCACACATGGCAAAAGCGTGCCCCACGGTGATGAGGTCACCGCAGATGCACTGCCGACCTTTTTATCGGGAGAAAAAATAAACGCAAACGCTTTTAATCTGAAAACTACACTGCTGGCCATTAAAATTGCTACACCAAGAAGAAATGCAGATGATAAACGGATATTCATTGGACAAATATACTATACTAGAACTGACATGTGATTACATTTTCACGCAATTTGGACGCATAGATCCTGAGAAATCAGTACCCAGAACAACCACCTCTAGCCGTAATAACGGCCTTGATACGCCTGGGCATTGCGTCAAACAGAGCTTGGATGGCGTGTACAGGTACAGCTGCCCATGCAGCTTCAACACGATACCACAGTTCATCAAGAGTAATGACTGGCGTATTATGACGAGCCAGTTGCTCAGCCACCATTAACCAGACGTTTTCAATTAGTGAGTGCTGTATAAAGAAAGGCCCGTACAGGACCTGCTACATGCGGTCGTGTATTATCCAGCTGAAATGTAGGGTTTCGCAGGGATCGAATGAAGGGTAGAGCCACGGGTCGTAACACATCTGAAATGTAACGTCCACTGTTCAAAGTGCCGTTAGTGCGAACAAGAGGTGACCGAGACGTGTAACCAATGGCACCCCATACCATCACGCCGGGTGATACGCCAGTATGGCGATGACGAATACACGATTCCAATGTGCGTTCACCGCGATGTCACCAAATACGGATGCGACCATCATGATGCTGTAAACAGAACCTGGATTCATCCGAAAAAATGACGTTTTGCTATTGGTGCACCCAGGTTCGTCGTTGAGTACACCATCGCAGGCGCTCCTGTCTGTGATGCAGCGTCAAGGGTAACCACAGCCGTGGTCTCCGAGCTGATAGTCTATGCTGCTGCAAACGTCGTCCAATAGTTGGTGCAGATGGTTGTTGTCTTGCAAACATCCCCATCTGTTGACTCAGGGATCGAGATGTGGCTGAACGATCCGTTACAGCCATGCGGAGAAGATGCCTGTCATCTCGACTGCTAGTGATACGAGGCCGTTGGGATCCAGCACGGCGTTCCGTATTACCCTCCCGAAACCACCGATTCCATACTCTGCTAACAATCATTGGATCTCGACCAACGCGAGCAGCAATGTCGCGATAAGATAAACCGCAATCGCGATAGGCTACAATCCGACCTTCATCAAAGTCGGAAACGTAATGGTACGTATTTCTCCTCCGTACGCGAGGCATCACAACAACGTTTCAGCAGGCAATGCCGGTCAACTGCTGTTTGTGTGTTGGAAATCGGTTGGAAACGTTCCTCATGTTAGCACGTAGTGGGTGTCGCCAGCGGCGCCAACCTCGTGTGAATGCTCTGAAAAGCTAATCATTTGTATGTCATAGCATCTTCTTCTTGTCGATTAAATTTTTGCGTGTGCAGTACGTCATCATCGTGGTGTAGCAATTTTAATGGCCAGTAGTGTATTACACTTGTTAAGATTATATGTGCATGATCGAGGAGTTTACTATCGACAAGAATTTGTGTATTTTCGAGCTTTTGAATAGAAATTACGAAGAATGCCTCTGGTGCTGAAATTACAAGTATGAATAACATCACTCCACAGTCTCAGAGCACTCAAAGTAAGCTCGGCAAATAAAAAATTTGTCACCCCAATTCGCACGCTCAGGTGAATGGCTCAGCATTTACAGATGGGGCTGCGGTTGAGTCATGTGCTCAACCGTGCGCGCACTGCCTCTACGTGAGCACAAGATGCTAGCAATCAGTGAGACATTTATTTTTCAGTCGGACACTGTACGTAAGCAGGGGAAATTTAAGTACGTGGCAGAAAGGCAAAAAGGAGCAATCGTGTTTTTCCATGTCCATGTCTGTAGGTATGCTACTTACTTCTCTTGATATAACTTAGAACTACTTAAACCTAAGGATATCACACACATCCATGCCCGAGGCAGGATTCGAACCTGCGACCGTAGTGGTCACGCGGTTCCAGACTGTAGCGCCTAGAACCGCTCGGCCACCCCGGCCGGCTTTGAGAAATTCGTTATACACATTCAAATTCTGTATGTATGAAGAACGTCGAAGAGGACCAGTTCGCTAGGCATCTTGTTAGTGAAAACAAGAGTATGGCCACTTGGTCAGTTTCAGTTTTTTTTTTTTTTATCGAAACATTTACGATTCGTGAACAGTGATTTTTTTCTTGTTATCTGTATGGAATTGATGTCTCTGGTAATGTTGATTGTATTGCTCACATAATGATTGAAAAATCGGCCTGCTTAGCATCTGTTACTGTTTAAATTGGTCACATCAAATTTTATTAGAGGCTACCTTTACGTATTATGTGGAGGTAAAATAATAAATACAGAAAAACGTGAGTATACTATCTGATGCAGAAAAGGGATCCAGTTGTGCATCAGTGCTAAAGGACTCCGCGCGGTCTTAAAACGCCGGTGGTACGGGCAGGAAGGTTCTCTTAAACATCCGGTAGCTTCACATCACGCTACACAGATTGTCTCACGGAAATAAACCTCTGTAGTCGTTTATTGTTGCGTTTATTATTCTCCTCTTTTATCTACATTTATACCACTGAAGCCTTCCCGCAGTGTACGATAGAAAGTGGCTGCTACGAGCATTCGATGTCCCACTCCCTGTTCCATTTGCGGTCGCTACGCACGTGGAGCACCTACTAGGACCCATCTGTGTTTCCACATGTCTAATGTTTTAATCGCCGGCCTGGTGCGGGACGTGCGTGGTGAGAAGTAGGGAAGTTATCGGAACCAAATAGATGTCGGAAAGCAATACAGAGTTGAAAATAAATGAGTTGTCCTGTCCGGACGGGATTCCAATTCCATTTTACGGAGTGTACACTTCGGCATTGGCTCCTTACTTAGTTTGCATTCATCGGGAATCTCTCACCAAGTGCAAAGTTCCAAGCGACTGGAAAAATGGGCAGGTGACTGGACTCCTGCATATAAGAATGGTAAAAGACCGGCCCCGCAGAATTACAGACCAATATCCTTATACACTGTTAGCTGCAGGATTATTGAATATATTCTCAATTCAAATGTAATAAATTGCCTTGAGACGGAAAGATTCAGTCAACAAGTCTTCACAGATTTAGACAGCACTGCTCCTGTGAATCTCAGTTAGCCCTTATCTCATATGATAGCCTGCGAACTATGACTAAGAGCAACAGGAAGATTCCATATTTCTAGATTTCCGGAAAGCATTTGACACGGTGCACCCCCTGCAGATGTTTAACGAAGGTAGGAACGTACGGAATAGGTTTCTAGATACGTGGGCGACTCGAAGACTTCGCAATAGAAACCAGTATGTTTTTCTCGACGACCAGGGTTCATCACAGACAAGGGTATCATAAGGAATGCCCCAGAGAAGTGTGGTAAGATCGATCTACACTCCTGGAAATTGAAATAAGAACACCGTGAATTCATTGTCCCAGGAAGGGGAAACTTTATTGACACATTCCTGGGGTCAGATACATCACATGATCACACTGACAGAACCACAGGCACATAGACACAGGCAACAGAGCATGCACAATGTCGGCACTAGTACAGTGTATATCCACCTTTCGCAGCAATGCAGGCTGCTATTCTCCCATGGAGACGATCGTAGAGATGCTGGATGTGGTCCTGTGGAACGGCTTGCCATGCCATTTCCACCTGGCGCCTCAGTTGGACCAGCGTTCGTGCTGGACGTGCAGACCGCGTGAGACGACGCTTCATCCAGTCCCAAACATGCTCAATGGGGGACAGATCCGGAGATCTTGCTGGCCAGGGTAGTTGACTTACACCTTCTAGAGCACGTTGGGTGGCACGGGATACATGCGGACGTGCATTGTCCTGTTGGAACAGCAAGTTCCCTTGCCGGTCTAGGAATGGTAGAACGATGGGTTCGATGACGGTTTGGATGTACCGTGCACTATTCAGTGTCCCCTCGACGATCACCAGTGGTGTACGGCCAGTGTAGGAGATCGCTCCCCACACCATGATGCCGGGTGTCGGCCCTGTGTGCCTCGGTCGTATGCAGTCCTGATTGTGGCGCTCACCTGCACGGCGCCAAACACGCATACGACCATCATTGGCACCAAGGCAGAAGCGACTCTCATCGCTGAAGACGACACGTCTCCATTCGTCCCTCCATTAACGCCTGTCGCGACACCACTGGAGGCGGGCTGCACGATGTTGGGGCGTGAGCGGAAGACGGCCTAACGGTGTGCGGGACCGTAGCCCAGCTTCATGGAGACGGTTGCGAATGGTCCTCGCCGATACCCCAGGAGCAACAGTGTCCCTAATTTGCTGGGAAGTGGCGGTGCGGTCCCCTACGGCACTGCGTAGGATCCTACGGTCTTGGCGTGCATCCGTGCGTCGCTGCGGTCCGGTCCCAGGTCGACGGGCACGTGCACCTTCCGCCGACTACTGGCGACAACATCGATGTACTGTGGAGACCTCACGCCCCACGTGTTGAGCAATTCGGCGGTACGTCCACTCGGCCTCCCGCATGCCCACTATACGCCCTCGCTCAAAGTCCGTCAACTGCACATACGGTTCACGTCCACGCTGTCGCGGCATGCTACCAGTGTTAAAGACTGCGATGGAGCTCCGTATGCCACGGCAAACTGGCTGACACTGACGGCGGCGGTGCACAAATGCTGCGCAGCTAGCGCCATTCGACGGCCAACACCGCGGTTCCTGGTGTGCCCGCTGTGCCGTGCGTGTGATCATTGCTTGTACAGCCCTCTCGCAGTGTCGGGAGCAAGTATGGTGGGTCTGAGACACCGGTATCAATGTGTTCTTTTTTCCATTTCCAGGAGTGTATTTAAAGGTTATTTCAAGAGTCAACCAAGGCAGCGCGTTAGGACCGTTACTATTTGCCACGCACAGGCTATACCCCTGAGACTGTGCGCAGATGATGCGATTGTCGATAAGAAGGTAGCAACGTCAGAAATCGAATTGCAGGGAGACCTGTCGAGATTCGGTGATTGTTGTGGGAAATAGCAGTAGACCCTGAAAGTAAATAACGTATGCACAAGAATTGGAGATGAAATCCACTATTATACAAATGCACTATTCCTACCGTGGTGACCTATATTGGAATCATGCCAAAACAGACTATAGGAAAAGCAGATTCCAAGCTGAGATTCAAGACAAGATTCTGAAGGAAATGCTTTCCATTGACGACAGAAGTGGCCTATAAAATCTTCTTCGACCGATTCTTGAGGGCTGCTCAGCAGTCTGTGAGACCTTCCTAGTTTGATTAATAGAAGAGAGAAAGAAGAGCTATGGAAGAGGGGCTTGTTTCGTTACGGGACCATTTCGTCGGCGCCAGAGCATTACAGATATGCTCAACAAAATTCTGTGGCAGACGCTACAATAGAAGTGTTGTGAATCTCGGGGATATTTTTTATCGACACTCCGACAGAATACATTCTGGGAAGAGACGGGAAGCATATTACCTCCTCATACATACACGTCACGCGAAACATCTACAAAGAGGAAATCAGAGAAATCAGAGTTCATACGAAGTTTTAACAATTCTATTAGCCTCATGCCGTGGAACAGGAAAGGCGGGAGCAGACAGTCGTAGCAGAAGTATCCTTGATTGTACACTGTAATGTGGCTTGTGCAGTATAAACACAGATCTTCTTCCTCTCTTTCTTCGTCACTTTTCTTTTTCAAACGCTACTTTACAATGAGAAATCCGAGGTTGCTGTCGCAGTACAACTCCGTACCACTGCAGAGAAGACTGATATTGATGTTAACGTTAGAGGCGTTGATAAACAGCTAAAATGGTTGAAACTGAACAAAGTACCAACGCCAAATGAAACCGACTCAGCAGAATTTGCGGCTGAGATAGCTCTCTTTTAATCATAATGTACCGTAGATGCCTCGAACTAATAACTGTGCCCTATAATCGGAATAAATTATAGATCACACCTGTCTAGAAGATCTACCTAGCGACCGTCCACTATCATTGACATCCTTCCGATGTAGAATCATAGAACGTATTCTGAGCTAAAACATGATGAGGTACCTTGGACGCAATGATCTTCTGCATGACAACCACCATGGATTCCAAAAATATCGCTCTCACAGTATACAAATCGCGCTTTTATAACATGACACCTTTATAGGCATGGATCAAGGCAATTAGGTAAATGCAGTATTTCTCGACTTCCGAAAAGGATTTGACTAATTACCAAACCTAGGCTGATTGTCGAACGTACGATCGTAAGGGATATCAACCAAAATTTGTGACTGAACTTATTATTACTTGTTAGGGAGGGCGCAGGATGTTATCTTGGTTGAAGAGTCATCGAAGTGTGTTGTAGCTCAGGTACTGTCAGATCTCGGTAAGACTTGAAAGTGGTGAAAATAGAAAACTGGCGTTAAATGTTCTTATATGTTGAAGTATGCGCTTCAAAAAAGGAAGAACGTAGTATCGTAAGATCACAATATGAGTAAAGCCCAACTGTAATCAATCTCTTCGTATAAATACCTGGTTTTAATAATTTATAGCGATATGAAATGGAACGATTATATAAACTGAGTCGGTGGTACACTTCGATTCTAGGACGGCTTTTAAACAGGACTAACATGGAATACTGAACACATACAAAGAACAGAAGTGACAGGTGCTTTGAGTGAGGAATCTAGATATATACCAAACTGCCCGTAGGGATTGAAAAGACGACAATTGAATAATTACGGCACGTAGAGAGGCGTTTGAGGAATTATTATTCCCAGGCAATACATGTTAATGGAGGAACCCGAGTACAAGAAGAGATCGGTTGTTACAACACATCCTATCGCATCAAAGAATAGATAATTAATGAAGGTAGGTGTTAGAAGTAAAAGTTGTAGAATGACATGACAACAAGTCTTGAATACAATAAACATGTCCAAACATATGTAAGTTGCAATAGATATGGAGAGATGAAGTGTCTTGCAATGAACAGACAGAGAAAATTTATGAGCCCAAAACCTGTTGCTGGGTAACTTTCCACACCGTGTTGCTCATCCGCGAGCATTGTATAATCCTCAGATCCTCCTTAACTTGCCGCCCATAAGATGGACGACACGTTGCAGTCCAAGCCGGTCCCACTCGTCTGCATCTACATGTGCGGACGTATCTACTCCACAAGCCACCGTATGGTGCATGGTGGAGGGTACCACGCACCATTACTAACCATCTCCTTTCCTGTTCCACTCGCAAGTAGAGCGAGCGGAAAATGACTGTCTCTATGCCTCCGTGTGAGCCCCAATTCTATCTTATTTTATCTTTGGGGTTCTTACGTGAAATGTGTGTTGGAAGCAGTAGAATTGTTCTGCTCGTAGCTTCAAATGCCAGTTCTCTAAATTTTCTCCATAGTGTTTCTCAAAAAGAACGGCGTCTTCCATCCAGGCATTCCCATTTCAATACACGAAGCGTATCTGTAATACTCGATCCTACCGGTAACAAATCCAGCAACACGCCTCTGAATTGGTTCCATGCCTTCCTTTAATCCAACCAAACAGTCGAGCAGTGCTCAAGAATGGGTCACACTAATGTTTTATACGCGGTCTCCTTCTTAGATCAGTCACACTTTACTAAAATTCCCCCATAAACCGAACACGACCATTCGCCTTACCCAGTAACGTCCTGACGTGCTCGTTTCATTTAATACTGATTTTCAACGTTGCGTCTAGAAGTCAAACCCTCCTGCGGCTTTTACAAGTGTGACAAGGGTTTCTCCAATGACACGTTAGCAATTTCATCTAGTCCCAAGCACTCTCAAATAAGTTCGTGTCAGCCGATTGCTTCCTAGAAATACACTATTTGATCAAAAGTGTGTGGGGTGCATCCATCTTTCACCTTTACGTCTTGAAATACGCTGTGAACACTTGCAATCTGGTACTGAATCAAACTTCCTGGCAGATCAAAACTGAGTGCCGGACTGAGGCTCGAGCTCAGGATCATTGTCTTTCTCGAGAAAGTGCTCAAACACCTGTGATATCCAAGCACTACCCACGACCGGTCTTCAAAGCTTTACTTCCGCCAGTACCTCACCTCCTACACTGCAAACTTTCCAGAAGTATTCCTGCAAAACGTTTAGGACTAGCACTCCTGGAAGACAGGATATTGCATGAACATACACTGCTCAAAGCTTTTGTTTTTTATTTATAAACTTAAATTCACTTCAGAGTAGGAGTGCTGTGAGGTTTCGGTGCGAAATATGCACAACAGCAATTCCTTTGACTGTGGCAGTTCGAGGCTAGGGTAGGGCTGCGGTGAGAACGGCGGCGGCGGCAGCGGAATGACGTCATACCCCACCCCGCTCCCCCTCCTCACACCTTCCCTCTCCTAAACAAAGCCCCTTTCTTGGAAATGGGCAACCAGGCAACTTCTAAGTCCACAAATATATATTTAGAGCTCCCAATCGCACCCCGCTATTTTACTGTCCAATCACATGGTCCTACTCCTTGTTATGCACACAAGTTTATTGGAGATAGACCCATAAGAGGGCTTCTACGCCAAAATACAAATATTTCGTTCTTCCAGTCATAACATAGTATTTTGCTTGTTAGTGAATCAAAACAGTCAGTCAGTACGCAATCCCAGAATCGGCCATCTTGTTATCTCTGTGTTACTTGGTATACAAATACGACTACAGCTCGATTTTCGTACCCCACTTGGTGGAAGGCAAAATGGAGCCTCAAATTAAATATCACAAGATTATTTCCACGTCTGAACTGTCTCTGTTATTCTTCTACAATACATTCCAGTCGGGCCGCAGTGAATGTTACAGTTCTCCGCCATAAAGTGAGTATTAGTGTGGTTCCTGATTATAAGATGAAGGATTCAAGTAGATTACCGTACGCTTCAGAAATACTGTCATCGATTTCAAAATCACTATCGTCAATTTCGGAACGAGATCCTTGAAGCAGCCTGAGAATATGTTCATTAGCCAAACTGTCCCCCATTTCACGACAAACTGCTGTTATAATGACGAGCTACAGAAGCTCACTGCAGCAACGAATGTGCGCGAACTGATTAAGCCTGCAATACATTTTTCAAGACTCGTAGCATTTTGTTTAAGCAAGTACATCCATTTAGTGGCCCTCCGAAGTACTAAAAGAGCGAACAACTGACTCCAAGCCGTCAGTGATCGGAAATGATGCATCGTGAAGTAACAGTCAGGAAAAATGTACTCTGAGATACTTAACGCCGACTGTTAGCGAAATCACAACGCGCCCTTGGTTTCTAATGGCAGTGGCCGGAGTGTGGTTACAGCATGGAGGGTGATAAGAAACAGCCTGAAAATCTTATAAGAGTGTTGTAGAGTAGGTTACGCTGAGAAATAATTGTGAAGGAATAAGGCGATATGTTGCGCCGTTTCCGATTTAACTAGCACTGACTTTAGCCAATCTAGTGGTTGCGTTAATCAATTCCGGCAATTCCACCCTCTAAAATGCGGTAATGCACAGACATCTGGGAGTTACCACTTATTTAGATGCTAATTACCAGTAAAGATTTTTTTGGGACTGATAAATTTAAGCAAGGACAGCAAAACCTCCAATTGTTCGGCATGATGAAATGAAACGAATAACTGTTTGAGACACTGTTTCTGGCGGGCTGCTTGAAGTTGTGTGCGTAACGAGCCTGACTGGCTAGCTTCGATGCTAATTAAATCGGAAGCGGCGCAACGTATAGAATTTTTTTTCTTAACAGTCCTTCCACTCTCTTACTTGTTTTTCACACTGCTTCTGACCATCCCGTATACAATACACTGTGGTAAGAGAGGTCATGCGATAGCGATATGCACATATACAAGTGGCAAAAGTGCAGCGTACACAAGGTATAAAAGGACAGTGCGTTGGCGGAACTGTCTTTTGTACTCAGGTGATTCAAGTGCAAATGTTTCTGACGTGAATATGGCCACACGAAGGGAATTAATAGATTTTGAAAGCGGAATGGTAGTTGTAGATAGACCTATGGGACATTCCATTTAGGAAATAGTTACGGAATTCTATATTCCGGGATCCACAGAGTCAAGAATATGCCGAGAAAACCAAATTTCAGCCATTAACCATCACCACGGACAACGCAGCAACCGACGGCCTTCACTTAACGACCGAGAGCAGCGGCGTTTAAGTAGAGTTGTCAGTGCTAACAGACAAGCAACAAATGGTTCAAATGACTGAGAACTATGGGACTTAACATCTGAGGTCATCAGTCCCCTAGAACTTAGAACTACTTAAACCTAACTACCCTAAGGACATCACACACAGCCATTCCCGAGGCAGGATTCGAACCTGCGACCGTAGCGGTCGCGCGGTTCCAGACTGAAGCGCCTAGAACCGCTCGGCAACAATGGCCGGCATACAAGCAGCACGGCGCGAAATAACCGCAGGAATCAATATGGGACGTACGACGGACGTATCCCATAGGATAATGCGGCGAAATTTGCGTTAATGGGCTATGGATGCGGATGATCGACGTGAAAGCCTTTGCTAATAGCACGACGTCGCCTGCTGTGGCTCTCCAGGGCTCGTGACCGTATCGGTTGTACCGTAGACGACTAGATAACCGTAGCCTGGTCAGATGCATCCGGATTTCAGGTGGTAAGAGCTGATTGTTGTCAACAAGGCACTATGCTAGCTGGTGCTGGCTCCACAATGGTGTAAGCTGTGTTTATATGGAATAGACTGGGTCCTCTGGTCCAATTGAATAGATCATTGACTGGAAATGGCTATGTTCGTCTACTTGCAAACCATTTGCAGCCATTCAACGATGGAATTTTTGTGGGTGATAATGCGCCATGTCACAGAACCACTATTGTTCGCGACTGATTTGAAGAACATTCTGGACAATTCCAACGAATGATTCGTCCACCAAGATCGCGCGACTTGAATCCCATGGAAAGTTTATGGGACGTAATCCAGAGGTCAAACGTGCACAAAATCCTGCTCCGGCAACACTTTCGCAGTTATGAACAGCTATATAGCCAGCATGGCTCAATGTTTCTGCAGTGAACTTCCAACGACTTGTTGTGGCCATGTAACGTCGAGCTGGTGCACTGCGCAGGGAAAAGGTGGTCCGACACAGTGTTAGGAGGTATCTTATGACTTTTGTCAGCTCAGTGTGTAACGGACTTGGCAGAATGCCGGACATTTGCCACACTTGCCCCTTCGCCAGGTAGCTATCCCTCAGGTAAGGGACGCCCTTCCCCGCACTACCTCTGTCCGCTTTCAAACCGCCGTCTCCACATCTTACTCGATACAACCAGTACGTAAGGGACCTTCTTCTTCGATATCTTGGCGAAATATAGAACTTCTTTTCCGAAATCAAAATATTTATATCTTTTGGGAAACGAAAACAATTCCGACGATTACGTCAGTATAATTAGTTCTGCCAAGTATAAATATAGATTCCTCTGTCTGTACGGTAGCTTCCTTTCACGCTTACTGATTGCGATAGGAACAGTCCATTGCCATGGGAGCAACAAGAGAGGAACGCTGTAAACAGAATGCGAATGTACGCTAATCATTTCTTTTTGATCGCTGCATTTGTGCCTACTTTAATTACAACAGCATGACCAAAAAACAATAAGGAAAGAAGAAATGGGTATGTGAATGTTTGGAAAGAAGAACGACATACTCGATATTAATTTACTCTCTAAAATCCGCTCTCTCTTGCGGTGAAACATTAGTCAATAAATTGTAGCGGGACAATGTTCAAAACATGACAAAGTACGTTAATAAACAGAGATAAGAACACCTATGATTGACATGTCATGTAAAGTCGACGTACAATTTTAAAATGTTAAATACAGAATGCTATGCTTGTACCATACGTTGTTGTTTTACATAGTTTAGCTCTGGCATTTACAGGGTCACACACAAAGCATCCTAGGTTTTGGAGGGAAAAGCCGTAATTGTAATGATCTCCACTACAACAGAAACAAGAAGCACAACTTAAGGAAAAATAATGTAATGTGTGTTCCAGCTCACAAGCGACATTGAAGCAGGTAGTTCCTGTGACTTAGTATGGACAGAGGTTATATTCGACAACCGGAATCAATGAATAACTGGCTCCTTTTACCGACCCCCGGTCTCAGATGAAACAGTTGCTGAACATTTCAAAGAAAACTCGAGTCTCATCGCAAATAGGTACCCTACTCATACAATTATAGTTGGCAGTGACTTCAATCTACCTTCCGTATGTTGACAAAAATATACATTCAGACCCTACTGTAGATAGAAAACAACTCCATAATTGTTCTAAATGTTTTTTATAAAATTATTTTGAACAATTAGTTCACGAGGCCATTCAAATTGTAAATGGTTACGAAAACACACTTGACCTCTTAGCCACAAATAATCCTGAGCATCACGACGGGTACAGGAATCAGTGAACACACAGTCGTAGCGAGGCTAAATTCCGTAACAAAGAAATTCACCAAAACTAAACGCGAAATATACATATTTATAAAAGCAACTAAAAATTCAGTTGACGTCTTTCTAAGAGACAGTCTCCAATCCTTCCAAACTATGTAAGTGAAGACCATATGTGGCTCAAGTTCAAAGAAATAGTATCAAAAGTACTCGAGAGATTCATCCAAATAAATTAATATCAGACGGAACTGATCCCCCATGGTACACAAAACACGACAGAAAGCTGCTGTAGGAGCACCGAAAAAGGCACGTATAATTTAGACGAGCGCAAAATCTCCAAGATTGGCGAAGTTTTACTGTGGCTCGAAATTTGGTGCGGATTTCAATGCGAGATGCATTTAATAGTTTCCACAACGAAACTCTCTCTAGTAATGTGGCGTAAAATCCATAGAGATTCTGGTTCTATGTTAAAAAAAGCAGCGGAAAGGCTCAGTAAGTACCTTTATTGCGGGTCGGGCGGCGGGTGAGGAGGAGGAGATGCAGGAGGAGGGGGAGACAAGAGACCCAACCGTACGGAGCAGGTAAAGTCGTGGCAAATGTCCGGCGTGGCAAATGTCCGCACACCGACTTGGAAGGCTGGACAACTGACGATAACACGAGAAGCTACTGGAGTTGTTGATTTTGGATTCTAAATTATTAGTGGGATGGGGTGGGGTGGAGAGGACTCTTATTAATGCCATTTCAAATAATATATACGTAGGTAAGGAGTTACAGCATCACGAAGGGTCATGGTCGCAGCCCCATTTTTATTTCGAGGTGATAATTAAAACCTTATGACTATCCCGTATGCGGAAATGCAGCTATTAACAAAGAGTAATCCCGGCGGCGAGACATGTGGGCGCGCTTAATCTGTCGCCGGCAGCTGCAGAAGCGGCGCGATATTAAAACTGCCCGCTCCGGCGCTAATACCGCGCGCCTGGCGCGCCCCCGCCGAGACGCCGCGCCGGCCAAATTGAAATACCGCCGCTGCCGCTGCCGCTGCCGCGCCGTTGTCTCACGCAACATTTTGACTCGCCGGCTGAATAGTATCGCGCGGGAGTATTACGGCTAGAGGTGCGCTGATGCGCGCTACCGGCAACCCTCCCGCTACCGTTCCAGGAAAGTGGACAATGGCCAGGTCGCACGCACTAATTCTGCCGGAAGTCTTTTGAGGAACGCCGGCTAAATAGGAAATGAGCCAGTCCCGTGCAACTGCTTCTCTCGAATAAGCCCATTTAGTTGGATCGGTTTCTCGGAAGGTCGACGACCGAATGTCCGGGAAGCTAGTCACCCGTGGCCAGTTCCTCATTCCAGTAATACGAGTTATCTGCTGAAACTCGTGCAATATCTGCTGTGTGACAGGGCCTTTCCAGCTGAATTTCTGTACATCTTTTGGCAGATCACGGGCCGACAGCCTTTATTACTATCGGATTCTTTTATTATGGAGACTTGAATTTAATCCTGAATTACAAGTGAACCAATAGGCCTATCACTTGTTCCACTCTGCGTTAGGCTATATGGAACAATTTTGAAGTTCAATAAACATTTTTTTAAATTCTAGACTAGCTCTGCCCCGTGGTGTTATCAGAAGTTCAATAGTTATTTATAAAGAAATTTAATGTCGAAATCCGGTATCCACGCGTATGCGCCATCACGAAACTTATCTCTTGGAGGTGCTGAGACGCTAGTGGCCCAGCAAAGCGTGCGACATCGGAAGAAAACGCCGAATTTTGAGACGATGGTAAAAACTGACAGAATGCATGTCGCTCACAGCCCACTCATTCACTTACGGAAAAAAATTTACGCTACCGAGTAGCAAATTACAAAATGTGCCGGGAAAGGGGGTAAATACACTCCTGGAAATTGAAATAAGAACACCGTGAATTCATTGTCCCAGGAAGGGGAAACTTTATTGACACATTCCTGGGGTCAGATACATCACATGATCACACTGACAGAACCACAGGCACATAGACACAGGCAACAGAGCATGCACAATGTCGGCACTAGTACAGTGTATATCCACCTTTCGCAGCAATGCAGGCTGCTATTCTCCCATGGAGACGATCGTAGAGATGTTGGATGTAGTCCTGTGGAACGGCTTGCCATGCCATTTCCACCTGGCGCCTCAGTTGGACCAGCGTTCGTGCTGGACGCGCAGACCGCGTGAGACGACGCTTCATCCAGTCCCAAACATGCTCAATGGGGGACAGATCCGGAGATCTTGCTGGCCAGGGTAGTTGACTTACACCTTCTAGAGCACGTTGGGTGGCACGGGATGCATGCGGACGTGCATTGTCCTGTTGGAACAGCAAGTTCCCTTGCCGGTCTAGGAATGGTAGAACGATGGGTTCGATGACGGTTTGGATGTACCGTGCACTATTCAGTGTCCCCTCGACGATCACCAGTGGTGTACGGCCAGTGTAGGAGATCGCTCCCCACACCATGATGCCGGGTGTTGGCCCTGTGTGCCTCGGTCGTATGCAGTCCTGATTGTGGCGCTCACCTGCACGGCGCCAAACACGCATACGACCATCATTGGCATCAAGGCAGAAGCGACTCTCATCTCTGAAGACGACACGTCTCCATTCGTTCCTCCATTCACGCCTGTCGCGACACCACTGGAGGTGGGCTGCACGATGTTGGGGCGTGAGCGGAAGACGGCCTAACGGTGTGCGGGAACGTAGCCCAGCTTCATGGAGACGGTTGCGAATGGTCCTCGCCAATACCCCAGGAGCAACAGAGTCCCTAATTTGCTGGGAAGTGGCGGTGCGGTCCCCTACGGCACTGCGTAGGATCCTACGGTCTTGGCGTGCATCCGTGCGTCGCTGCGGTCCGGTCCCAGGTCGACGGGCACGTGCACCTTCCGCCGACCACTGGCGACAACATCGATGTACTGTGGAGACCTCACGCCCCACGTGTTGAGCAATTCGGCGGTACGTCCACCCGGCCTCCCGCATGCCCACTATACGCCCTCGCTCAAAGTCCGTCAACTGCACATACGGTTCACGTCCACGCTGTCGCGGCATGCTACCAGTGTTAAAGACTGCAATGGAGCTCCGTATGCCACGGCAAACTGGCTGACACTGACGGCGGCGGTGCACAAATGCTGCGCAGCTAGCGCCATTCGACGGCCAACACCGCGGTTCCTGGTGTGTCCGCTGTGCCGTGCGTGTGATCATTGCTTGTACAGCCCTCTCGCAGTGTCCGGAGCAAGTATGGTGGGTCTGACACACCGGTGTCAATGTGTTCTTTTTTCCATTTCCAGGAGTGTAATTTCACGACTGTTTGAGACATGCCTAGCACTGAAAGATAGCAGTTGTCTTGGTGTGTACGGGGAAGCAGAAATATAGTGTAATACGTCTCTGTGAACAACGTTCCGAGACCTCTTCGTCTCTGCTACGGTCGCAGGTTCGAATCCTGCCTCGGGCATGGATGTGTGGGGTGCTCTGAGCACCATGGGACTTAACATGTGAGGTCATCAGTCCCCTGGAACTTAGAACTACTTAAACCTAACTAACCTAAGGACATCACACACATCCATGCCCAAGTCAGGATTCGAACCTGCGACCGTAGCGGTCGCACGGTTTCCAGACTGTAGCGCCTAGAACAGCTCGGCCACACCGGCCGGCTGTTTGTGATGTTCTTAGGTTAATTAGGTTTAAGTAGTTCTAAGCCTAGGGGACTGATGACCTCAAATGTTAAGTCCCATAGTGCTTAGAGCCATTTGAACCATTTTCCAGTGAAACCACCAGCAAGCGTTGATTACACAAGGCTCCAACACGCTTGGGCTGTGCTAAGCATTGCTGCGGCAGGAGTGAGTCGGTCGAGACCCAGCTTTCAGCACTGCCTGACGTGAGCCTGAGTTATATTACCAAGTGCTGCGTGTAATGAAGGGATTACACAGCTTCCGAGTGCCTTCTGACCCACTCCAACCCACCTCTGGTACAATTTCGTCAGTGTACGAGGCCAGTGCTAAAAAGTAATGCCTCTGCAAATTTTTGTGTGAAACCTTCAAATCTTTTTAAATAAAACAAACGTCATTAACATTATACATCTTTATTCTTCGTGCCTACATATTTATTTCTCAACATAGTAGCCCTGGCGACGAACCCATCTCCTGAAACGAGAGACAAGTTAGGACAGGGGCGGGCAGGAATCCTGCACATGTGCGTTGCACTTGCACGCGTGCAGTTAACAGATGTTCCGCGTGCACACAGGGGCAAGCTGGCCACCCGCTTATCTCCCATCCCCACCATACCTTCTGTCCGCTCCTTCCTCTGTAATGCGTTTTGTTTCCTAGCTTGCTTTATTGAGTGAATGAATAAGGTTAGTAGGAGTGCTTGAAAGAAATCATGGTTTGAAAGAGTACCTATGACCTACGATACGTTTTATTTAATTATCACAGGTGGAGTTTACAATACGTTTAATATCTGGAACAAAATTCTACATACAGACAAACACAAACAGTTACGTAAATTTTCATCAGTGATGTTTGCTCTTAACCGAGACTTATTAATTCAGTAAACGGTTTTCCAGCTCTCGCTATATTAAGCGCAGTCTTATAACTTGAACATACCGCTGGGCTATTATTGTTGTCGTCCTGAAAATTTGAAAACAGTGCTCCATAAAATGTTAAATCAGTAGATGAGAGACATGACGAGAGAAAGTCGCAGATCTCTCGTGACAACAGCAACTACGACAAATTCAAATGGCTCTGAGCACTATGGGGCTTAACTGCTGTGGTCATCAGTCCCCTAGAACTTAGAACTACTTAAACCTAACGAACCTAAGGGCATCACACACATCCATGTCTGAGGCAGGATTCGAACCTGCGACCGTAGCTGTCGCGCGGTTCAAGACTGTAGTGCCTAGAACCGCTCGGCCACACCGGCCGGCCCACTACGACAGATTCATCTGGTATCGTCAGATCGCTCTTCTTAAGCTCAGTCAATTCCCCATCCGCTCAGAATCCGACAATAAATTGTACTCGTCCTTGTGAAATTTATTATAATGGCCTTCAATACTAAACTTCCGTTGACCAGCGAGAATACTGCCACATATTAAACATTTCGAATTTTCACGTTTTTGCACAAAGAAAAAATGATTCTCCCATTACTTTTTAAAAGATAGCAAATCTCCACTTCTCCGTTTCTTGAAATACAACGTTCACTACATAGTGCTCGCTTCGCATCAACGTCCGCAGCTTAGCCTGGCACTACACTGCCGCAACCTGCCGGCTGTCTCCACAGCCCCGGTCGACGCCTGCACGCGAGCAGCACACGTGCAGCGCTGTGCGCTCATGAGCCGCGTGCAACGTTTGCCCGCCCCTGAGTTAGGTGATACCGTCAGGAAGAATGTTTGACCTTGTTGGGGCGTGAGCGGAATCACTACCACAGTGATGTCCTCGAAGCTGTTCTTTAAGTTTTAGAAACAGATGAAAGTTGGACGGGGCCAAGGGGGATTGTCGATGGCAGTGAACCCAATACGTCGGACTGTTGCAGACGTTGCAGCGCTCGTGTGTGGTCTTGCATTGTAATGCTGAAGGATAGCGTTCTCCTGGTGTGGACGAACTCTTCGAATTCGAATCTCCATTACAGCACGCTGTTTCTCACGCACCCACATAGTTACGTCAGTTACTGCCATGTTGTACGCAACAATTGGGAGCCCTCTAGCGGCAGAGGGCTACAAATATGTAGACGTGAAGAATGAAGGTGTAGAATGTCCATAACGTTTGTTTAACTTAGAATGCTCTAAGAGTTTTCACATAAAAAAAATTCGGAGGCATTACTTTTCTGCACGCCCTCGTATATATTAAAGAACACTGGCGAAGGGCTGCTTCTAGAACACCTAGGTTAATATCGTATGTTATTTTCCCATTATCTCCAATTATTTGGATTATTGTATTATTATAGATCTTCTTAACTGCCTGTCTAAGACATAGGAATGACGAATATTTTAAAATTAAACTAGTAGCGAGGAGGACTATGAGCGCTATACAGCGGTCGATGCAATCATTCTTTACTAGCAATCAGCCGGCCACACATTCATGAACTCCTTACCTGCAGCTCTCCTGAGTTATTTGGATCATCATCTCTACTGACTGCCGGCCGAAGTGGCCGTGCGGTTAAAGGCGCTGCAGTCTGGAACCGCAAGACCGCTACGGTCGCAGGTTCGAATCCTGCCTCGGGCATGGATGTTTGTGATGTCCTTAGCTTAGTTAGGTTTAACTAGTTCTAAGTTCTAGGGGACTAATGACCTCAGCAGTTGAGTCCCATAGTGCTCAGAGCCATCTCTACTGACTAAATCCGCATGACAGAGCACCCCGGCATCCGGAGCAGGCAACTGCCCAGAGAGGCGCAGCTGCAATCAGGTTCCAAAATACCTCCCAGAGTCACTTGAAGACGGTGAGAGGCAGTCGTCACAGGTGGCTATGATCTACCTGTCTTTCGTTGAGCTGACAGAAAAAGCCATCCCCCATAGCTAGATTCTCAAATCCACAATGCCCGTGAATTTATTTAAAATTCTCTTGATTTGTTTTGTTCAGGTTTGCAGGTTCACGGATTCATATGTCTAGAGGATTGGAAATGATTGGCAAAGTAACAAAAACATTGCGTAACGTTTGTTGTGACTGAGCACAAAACAGAAACATATTTCTCGACTTCATCATGATTCCGTCAGTGTTGCTATCACACAATTTATTAGACTCAAATCATCTGAAACTGCAATGAATCAAGTGAATACTTGTACAATTTTCAGTAACTCTGAACGCCAAATTTCATTACGATTCGGTGGACGAAAATGTACACTACTGCCCATTAAAATTGCTACACCACGAAGATTACGTGCTACAGACGCGATATTTAACCGACAGGGAGAAGATGCTGTGATATGCAAATGATTAGCTTTTCAGAGCATTCACACAAGGTTGGCCCCGGTGGCGACACCTACAACGTGCTGACATGAGGAAAGTTTCCAACAGATTTCTCATACACAAACAGTAGTTGACCGGCGTTGCCTGGTGAAACGTTGTTGTGATGCCTCGTGTAAGGAGGAGAAATAAGTACCATCACGTTTCCGACTTTGATAAAGGTCGGACTGTAGCCTATCGCGATTGCGGTTTATCGTATCGCGACATTGCTGCTCGCGTTGGTCTACATCCAATGACTGTTAGCAGAATATGGAATCGGTGGGTTCGGGAGGGTAATACGGAATGCCGCGCTGGATCCCAACGGCCTCGTATCACTAGCAGTTGAGATGACAGACATCTTATCCGCATGGCAGTACCGGATCGTGCAGCCACGTCTAGATCCCTGAGTCAACACATGGGGACGTTTGCAAGACAACAACCATCTGCACGAACAGTTCGACGACGTTTGCAGCAGCATGGACTATCAGCTCGGAGACCATGGCTGCGGTTACCCTTGACGCTGCATCACAGACAGGAGCGCCTGCGATGGTGTACTCAACGACTAACCTGGGTGCACGAATGGCAAAACGTCATTTTTTCGGATAAATCCAGGTTCTGTTTACAGCATCATGATGGTCGCATCCGTGTTAGGCGACATCGCGGTGAACGCACATTGGAAGCATGTATTCATCATCGCCATACTGGCGTATCACCCTGCGTGATGGTATGGTGTGCCATTGGTTACACGTGTCGGTCACCTCTTGTTCGCATTGACGGCACTTTGAACAGTGGACGTTACATTTCAGCTGTGTTACGACCCGAGGCTCTACCCTTCATTCGATCCCTGCGAAACCCTACATTTCAGCAGGATAATGGACGACCGCATGTTGCAGGTCCTGTACGGGCCTTTCTGGATACAGAAAATGTTCGACTGCTGCCCTGGCCAGCATATTCTCCAGATCTCTGACCAACTGAAAACGTCTGGTCAATGGTTACCGAGCAACTGTCTCTTCACAATACGCCAGTCACTACTCTTGATGAACTGTGGTACCGTGTTGAAGCTGCATGGGCAGCTCTACCTGTACACGCCATCCAAGCTGTGTCTGACTCAATGCCCAGGCGTATCAAGGGCGTTATTATGGCCAGAGGTGGTTGTTCTGGGTACTGATTTCTCAGGATCTATGCACCCAAATTGCGTGAAAATGTAATCACATGTCAGTTCTAGCATAATATATTTGTCCAATGAATACCCGTTTATCATCTGCATTTCTTCTTGGTGTAGCAATTTTAATGGCCAGTAGTGTAGCTCAGGGATCCTCAAAAGTTCCTGTGTGTATGCAAATCACGTACATAACGTGTTAATGGAACACAGAAGACATGGTGTTAGAACTGCTAAAACATACGAAATGAAAAAAAAAATACTTCAAAATTTAAAAAAACCGAATGCGGTTCATTCTATACATTATTTGTTTAGAAGTATCCGGACACCCCTATGTAAAGCGCACTGACCGCCAGATGTGACGAGAGGTGGCCTCACAAGTGTGTATTCTGTTGTCAGTAGAGACACAGTAACAGTGGAGTGGGTCGGTCAGGACATGTTCTAATGTGGACTAGCTACTGGATGTCACCTGAGTAACACATCCATCGTAGACATTTCAGTCCTCCTGATGCTGGCCAAGTGCACTGTTGGTGATGTGAATGTCAAGTGTGAACGAGAAGGAACTACCGCTAAACCATGTCTAGGCAGACCTCATGTACTGATGGACAGGACCGTCATGTATTGCCAACAACAGTTGTAAAAAATCGTATGAAATCAGCGAAAGAAATCATTCGCGAGTTCCAGAGTGTGACCAACAATCCAGCTAGCACACTGACTGAACAGGAACTTAAAAATAATGAGATATAGTTGTCGACCAGCTATTCATAAGCCATACATTTACATAGACAATGCTATGCGACGTTTGAGGTGATGTAAAGAGTGACGCCACTGAACAGTGGCTGACTCAAAACGAGTCATTTGGAATGGTGAATCACGCTACACCCTGTGGCAATACGGTGGGAAGGTTTGGATTTTGGGAATGCGTACAGAGGAGGTAGTATTAAAGTATGGGGCTGTTATTCGAGGACAGGGTGTAGTCCTCATATTGCACTCAAGAAAACGCTAAATGTGGAAGTACATGAATGGATCTTACAGCAGTGTGTACTGCGTACTCTAGAGGATCAGTTCGGAGACCGTTGTTAACATTTGCGTGAAAATGCACCCTGTCATAAAGCAGCATCTGTAAGGCAGTGGTTTGTGGACAATAACGTTCCTGAAGTGGACTAGCCCACACAGAGTCCCAGTCGAAGCCCCATTGGGACGCCACTGGAATGCGTCAGAACGTCACTCACTCCAGACCCCAGCGTCCATCATCACTACCTTATTGGTTTCGGATTTTAAGAAAGAATGAGCTGCCATTCCTTCAGACACTCAGACATCTCATTGAAAGTGTACCCAGTAGATTTCAAGCCATCGTAAAAAAAAAAAAAAAAACGTGGACATGTCCAATATTCATGTAAACCAATATATGTCAAGACACTTCTGATCGAACAAAGTGTATTGTAGGTTATCGTTGCAGATGTATCGATGTTTTAATTAAATGATATTAATTAAAACATGTTGTTTTACATGAAAAAATTATCTGGATCAAGGTATTTCAACGTAATATTTTGTAAACCCTCGTCGCCAGTTTTGTAAAGGCTTCGTCACAATTGCTGTTGAGGCAGAGTTGCCACTGTTGTTACGGTAGGCCGAGTTCGTGAAACGGCTTCTGGCGCAGTACACCGCTAAGACAATTTCTCTCTGCCACTATCACACAGCTATGCGCAACTGCCAGGTAAGAGGATAGGGGAATGAGGATTCTAAAACATTCCAACAAATTAGTAACAAAGCTGCACAAATGAGTTAAAAAGGTTTACTTATCTTTGTGACTGGTCCAGTAATTAAGTATGCAACACTGCAGGTAATATAACACAAAAAAGGCCCTCAATGTCTAAATGCAAACAATTTTAGGTAAACTTCACAGTACATAGCAAATGCAGTTTACAACAACTGTCTGTTCACTTTTAAGAGTTCATAAACGACGTTCCCTCCCTAAGTCAGCTGTATATGATCTATAAATAAGTGGGCGAGAGCTGCACTTCTAACTTCCGAGTAGGCTTCTGTTCATTGTCGTCCAGTCATTGGAGGATTGTATTCGGCCTGCAGTTGGCCGAAGCGAAGTCGATATCTTCATCCTCAGTGCCACTGATGGTGCTGGTGGAACTCGTACAAGTGGCGAGTCTCTATGGTACCGACAACAACTCGCATTTTTGCGCCTGTGGTTCTTTTGCCCTGGCTGCGTCTTGTACAGCATTATACATATACAGTGATACTTGAAATGCTTAGGAATGCGTTTTAAGGAAAGTGCGGAAGGTAAGCTCAGCTTCGTGGGACTAGTTCATGGAAGTTATACCCCACAAAACCTATTATGCCACTGCAAATGAAAGGTGGTTCTGACTTCTAGTAAGTTTTAGTAACGCTGGGCATAATTTCTTATCACCTCCCATGAGAGTATCTACGTGTTCGAACATAGTAGCAGCCATAGCTGTGAGCGTCCGAACGGCACGCTGGACATCGGACGACTCATCGTACTTCAGTTCACTGCCAGGTATCTGTTAACATGCTGCAAGCGCTTATGAATATCTGCGGTGCTCTGGTTTTTCGCCAAATGAAACTCAATGACAGCTCTCTCCTTGCAACGCACCTCTGTTACGGACGCCATTTTGAAGGCTACGTAAAGCGCTGCCACCTATCGGAACTTCATGAAACTACAGGGACTGACTCGAGAATATTCCAACATGTCTTACGACAATTTCTGCATTTTTTCAAGCTAAAGTGGCCGAGAGAAAAAAAAATGCGCTTCTTGCGTAATTAGAAAGGTAGATGTGGAAAGAGACGGACAAATTTATGCAATTTTTATGCAGTGGAAGAGGATTTAGAACATATCAGAAACAATTTTCATTAAAACAAAAGTTCAAGTCATGATGATGAGAGGGCCTCCCTTCTGTATCAGTCGAATGAGTATAGATCAAGCAGCCGCAATTACAGTTTACGAAAAGAGCGGATAGTTCAGTAGAAATATAGGACATAGCACAAACTAAATAAGGAGACTAGCGAACATTCAACCAGATGAATGCCGAAGTCGGAATATGGCTATCCACTGCGGCGACTCGCGCCCTTTCCCTGGGATATAGCGAACTCAACATTTATGGCCGATGCAGTGGGCGCGGCTGGAGGGAGGCGCCGAACGGCACTGTACAGATTCGGAGCTCCCATAACAGTACCGTTATGGGAAGCAATCGGGGCGAGAGACAGTTTCCTTATCGCGTTCTCAGAGCGTGGTCTGGACGTCTAACGATCGACCAAGCTTTCTCAACTGCCGCTGAATAAAAGAACAGTTGCAGCTACGTCTCAAAGACAACCATGAATGTAAATGTGTCTGAAGTACCGCAGAGTTGCGTATTGCAACATAATCGAGAGACTATATAGTATATTTTAATAGCTATTCATATTTTATACACACTTCCTGTCAAATACAGTAAAGCACCCAGAAGACATGGTCGGAATCAATGTAATTTCTCACACGTATACACAATTGGCGGGACGTCCACCTGAGTGCGTGAATGGCTTTCGAGGTAAGTGGCCGCGCGGTTTAGGGTGCCTTGCCACGGTTCGCGCGGCTTCCCTCCCCCTCCCCCCGACGGAGGTTACAGTCCTTCCTCGGGGATGATGTGTGTGTCGTCCATAGCGTACGTTCGTTTACGTTAGATTGAGTAATGTGTAAGCCCAGGGTCCGATGACCTCAGCCGTTTGCTCCCATAGGAAATTACCACAAATTTCCAATTTTTATACTCATCTATGCAGAATGTAAGTTACGAGGACGGTAACTGTAATAATGTTTTCTTATTTAAACGAGAATATATGACACCACTTAATAAAAACAAGGGGTCTCTTGGTAAGGACACATCTACACTGGTGTCCTTAAGTAAAGAATTTTACAATGTTGCGATTATCTTGCCACAAAACGGTATAAACACGTTTTAGAATTGCGAAGCGACTGCAACATGCATAATGGTAGACAAAAATGCTGTTCGTTTTTTTTCCAACTTAATAGATTAGCACACACATTCCGACAACTGGCTAAAGCGCTCAGTATGGGGTGTGACCACGTCAGGCAGCAATGCAGACCTTGCAACGACGGGGTACGCTGTGAATGACGTCATCAACTTCACGTTTAGGCAATAACGCCCATTCTTCCTGCAGAGCTACTCACAAGTTCCTGGAGAGTGGCTGGTGGATGCTGACTTGATGCAACCCCTCGCCCTACTGCATCCCATACTTGCTCCATGGGATCCAAGCCGGGAGAGGGAGCAGGCTATGCTATGCGTACAATATCTTCCGTTTCCAAGAAAACATAAATAATCCATGCTCTCTGAGGTCGAGCATTATAGTCCATCAGTACGAAGCCTGGGTACCTCGCAACAACCGCACGTGAGTTCCCAAGATCTCGTCACGATACCTGACATCAGTTAAACGTTGCCGATTCACCCGTACAATTTCATGAAGAGGTTTGAGAGTAGTCAACATAATTCCTGCCTACACTATTAAGGATCCTCCTCGATATCGGTCTTTACAATGTTTGGGTCCCGAAATCGTGCTCCAAGTCCCCTCCAGATGTGAATTCGCCGAGAATCACTCTCCAAAGCAAACCGGGACCCATTTGTAAAAAGAAAACTGGCCCACTGTTCGAGCGTGCAGGTGGCACGTTGACGACTCCAATCTAGACGTTCCCTTCTGTAAAGACGCGTCAGAGGTACACATACAGCAAGTCTCCGACAGTAAAGGCCAAAGCCTTCTGTACACGGTTTGCTTCGTACGACACGTCCAGCGGATGCTGCGAGGTCAGATACCAGTTCCTGTGCAGTACTAAGGCGGTACCGTTGTGCCCTTAGAGGGAAATAGCGGTCCTCCCTTCTGATGACACAAGAGGTCGGCCCTGCCGTGGTCTTCGGGATACATTTTTGGTCTCTCTAAACTATCCCCACATCGGAGAAACAACAGAACGATTCACAATAAGCCATCTGGCTTCACCACTTTGCTCTGTCCTACTTTCATTTCGTCGGCCTGCCTCGGGCATGGATGTGTGTGATGTCCTTAGGTTAGTTAGGTTTAAGTAGTTCTAAGTTGTAGGGGACTTATGGCCTTAGAAGTTGAGTCCCATAGTGCTCAGAGTCATTTGAACCATTTGCTTTCATTTCTCCTATGGTACTCCACCGCAGAGAGTCTGGTAGGTGTCTTCTCTGTGCCATAGTGCACCGTCTGTGACTGTGCACACAGCGATTGGGGATGGGGACTACCTGGTTTGATAGGTGCCCTGACGTCATCTTTGGCCTGGTTGTCCGTCGACCGAATGCCATCTCCCGTGCAGAACACGGTCGTACGGACGTCTGTTGACGGTATGTATGATTATATTGTGAATTAATCACAGGACGAGGAAAAAGCGGTTTGTTGCTTTAATTTTGGACAACAGTGTAAGGATAGTCAGTTTGGTAGTGGAAGGAAGTGTGGGAGGTAAAATTTGTAAAGGAAGACCAAGGCTTGCCTACAGAGGCAGGTTAAAATGTATGTCAGTTGTAGCAGTTCCGCGGAGGTGAAGAGACTTGCACAGGGTAGACTAACGTGCAGAACAGTATCAAGCCAGTCTTCGGACTGAAGACCGCAACAACAACTGCGAAGTTGTAGGAACAGAGAAGGAAAGGCCTGTTTCGACCGTTGACTGATTAAACATCAAGTCAGCTCAATTAAGAACACGACTACAGCGGGCCGCAAGAGTAGCAGACAATAGCTTGTTTTAGAGAGAGAGAGAGAGAGAGAGAGAGAGAGAGAGAGAGAGAGAAGGCGGAGCGAGGCAGTGGAGCGGAGAGCTTTGACAGAGAAGAGAAATAAAACAGTGATGAAACGAGCGCTGCAGGTGAGGAGCAAGCAGTAGGAAGCACGAGGGTGGGTAAATAATGCAGCACGCAGCTGGTGCAATGCAGCCTCAAAGTTTCATGCGGCTCCAGCCAGATTGTGGCAAAATAATAGATGAGCGCTGCAGAGATATGCCGCACCCAGGTGTTCCATTCTAATGGAAGGACACTGACATATCAAACGGGCCGACATTACACATTACATGTGTAGACAGACCGCCGCCCTTGGACGAATACACGAGCCGCGAGCTTCAACGTGACTGCTGCAAAGTATGTGGAGTCCTAATAACACCCATCATTTTAAATTCCACTCGTTCTCTTGGCGTACTGTATTTCAACATTTCTCTAATTTTTTTTCACTTTTCGTTATTTATTGTAAGTAGATTTTCGTCAGTCGTAAACTGCATCTCATTATCAGACACTAAAGACAACGCATTGTTGATAAATATTTATTTATGATTAATCTTGAACTCCTTGGTGTTGCTTTTTATTGTCTGTATCGCACTTCCTACAAGTAAATTAAATAAATAGGGAGAGTATCACATCACGACACCTATTCTTCTACCTCTGCTACTACTGATTTCCCATCTTTGGGACCTTCAGTGTCGTTCACCCTTCTCTTTTAACACCTCTCAGAACCGTCTTTCTGCCGCTAATATTTCTCGAGACTTGTTCGGGATATTTCGCGTGTTACAATGTTCAGAAACTTAAATATATCTATACTGATAATCAAAAGTTGCGTTTAGTCCTGAGGGGGTTTAAGTATTGGGATTATGGGCCGTGCCTTGTCATAATATCAACCATATCTCTACCGTGGATGATATGATTAATCTGCAATCTCGCTGTGATATACAAAAGGACACTGTATTTACTGCGTCCTGTCTTTCCATTGCTCCAATCCCGCCACAGTTTCAAAAATCCGACTTATCATTTATTAAGGAACCTATATTTTCTTGTGCCTTACGTTAGTTATCTCGCTGCAACCAACATGTTGCGGCAAGATATCACTGTGCATCCAGATTCACATGCATTGGCTAAAGCTTCCCTTTAGGCATCAATCCTGTCTTGGAACTGATGCCCACGAAATAGTTAGTCACTTTTATAATTTTTTGCATTTTCTGAATGTAAACTGGTATAAAAGGCACTCACTGTACTGTTGTGTTACTGCACTGTTAGTACTTCTTCACTTCCGTTCTTCCTATTACCTCAAAAATTCTCTTCGACATTGATTTTATTAGGGTTTTTAGTTCGCGCTGAAATTGTTGGACACTCTTCTCGTATCGCTCTTTTTCAGCTCACATGCGGCCTCAGATTGCCTTCCATTCCAATAAACGACCCTCCAAAGTATTCTACAAAGGTTTGCCACGGGGTTCGAATCCAGGTTACGTGCATGCCAGGGCAAGACAACGATGCCTTTATCTTCAAATCTCTTTTTGGTTCTAGCAGAACTATACATCCTGTTGAAACATTAGACTTTCATCCCCTAAGGTCTAATACATTCTAATCAGTTCTGTTTCTAGCATCTCATTTACGTATTAGAGTTGATTCTCGTGTTCAACCAAGCAGTGCGTGATTTACATTTAGCACAAAAGGCTGCCAAATCATAACATTTTCACATCCCTTATTTTTCCTCTTCCTTACCTGCTTCTCTGTTCTCCGATCATGCCAGTAATTTTAAAATCCAACCTGCTATCTAAATTAAACTTCTTCTCATCATAGAAGACCACTTTATCCCATTCTGAAGTGCAGGGCACATGTTTTTCAGCAAACTCCAATCTAGCCTGTTTATGTTTGGGTGTTAATGCGGGTTTCTGCAGTCATTTCTTGAATGTAAGATGTTTGCCATGTGACAAAATTTGTCATACACGTCCGGCAGTTACTAGCAACTGTAAATGAGCAACACGTTGAGAAGGATAACGATTTGTGGCCCTTCCTTTGTGCAACAGTAACCACTTCTGTGCCCAAACAACTATGTACTTTGCCCATATTTTCCGATCTGTCCACATCGTACACCCATTCTGAGGAAATTGTTGATAACTGCACCTGACCAGTTCATGTTTTGCCTATTAGACTATTAGAGAGTCCCATTTCTTTATACATACCGAGTTTTGCTTTTTCATCACATGATAACTGTTGTCCGCGTGGCATTGTCGCAATCGTGATTTATGTACACAGCATTCACTGTCACTAGTGGTGTCTGTTTCCTATCTGTAGTGAAGTCACGTACATAAGTACGTACACTATCACCGCACAGAGCCTACTGCATTTATACCGGATTCCACCCTGTACCACCTGTTTCGTTGATGTCTATACTCCTGACACCAAATGCGCTACCATCTAATTGCATTTGTAGGCATACTGGATTTCGTACTATTGCATAAAAATTGTGCGCAGCTATACAACCGATAATGTTAAGTTCCCTGCAAGTATCCACTCCTTTATACTGATTTCCAATACTGTATGTATATGTATATTAAGAACTTATATCTGTATATTATTCATCGTAGATTTAATATATTTTACAACTGGTCGCCTCTGTCACAGGTAACTGAGGAAATGAACTGCCTTTCAATATCAAGGATATTTATTTTCATTCTATTCGAAGTGTGCTCCCGGAGTTTGGGAAGAGTGACGATGAAGTCCGTTTCGACTCGCGTCGTCCAGCTTGGCCGAATACCGCCGCCGGCATCGAACACATCTGTGACGTCACCGAGTGCAGGCGCGGGGCTCATAAAGCAGCTCCTGGTAATCCACTGGGATCTCACGACCTACGCGCGGCCACCCAACTCCGCCCACGCGCTAGCGCTGCTGGATTCGATAGTGCTACAAATCGCACGTTTTCAGCGCCGAAGACGAAGCGGCAAACTACTTCTTGGCTGCATGTAATGTTATAGATGGGCGGTGGCGATTGTTCGCATTGAGACAGGGTTAACAGATCACAAGTTTGCTACTTGCAGGACGATACGAAATTACGTACCACTCAAACATTGTATATGTTGGTGGTCATGAAATGTGAATATAAATTACTTTATATGAAAATTGTCATAATTAGTAATTTACATAGTGGTGTCAACTTGCTCATACGTAGCACACGGAAAGTATGCTATGTCAGAGCTGAATATCGTACATATCTGGTGCATGGGTAATAGATATATTTTCCGTCCCGTTTGAGTAGTAACATAATTTGATCATAATTTTGAGTCGTTCTCCATATTACTAGCGCACAACCCGAATACGACGATTCCTTCTTATACAGCTAAAAATAAGGCCGTAAATTCTACCTTTACGTCTGCATTCCGGAAGCCACCTTACGGTGTGTGGAGGAAGGTACCACGTGTACCACTGCCATTTCCTTCTCTCCGTTCCAGTCTCGAATGGTTCGGGGGAAGAACGATCGTTGGTACGTTTCCGTGTAAGCTTGATTTTTTCTAATTTTGCTTTCATGATCTTTTCACGAGAATATGTAGGAGGAAGCAAAATCGGGGTGATCTCTATTTTCCCTGATTTTCCGTCCATGGCCTTTTCGTGAGACAAACGTAGGAGGAAGCAATATATTAGCTGACTCTTCTAGAAACGTACCCCTCTAAATTTCAAGAGTATACCACATGGCGATGCGCAACGCCTCTCTTGTAGCGTCTGCCACTTGGCGAAAAGCGCTGTTCTCTTTAGGAATCCTCTGTTGCTTCTGTTAACCCTTTCTAATAAGGGTCCCAGGCTGACAAGGACTATTCAAGTATCAGGCGAACAATGGTTTTGTAAGCTGCTTTCGTCGTGCCTGCACTACATTTCCTGAGGGATCTTGAGATGGTTCCTCGTCTGATATCTGCCTTGGCTACGATTAGTTTCTTGTGGGCATCCCAGTGTGTTCAAAAAATGTTCAAATGTGTGTGAAATCTTATGGGAGTTAACTGCTAAGGTCATCAGTCTCTAAGCTTACACACTACTTAACCTAAATTATCCTAAGGACAAACACACACACCCATGCCCGAGGGAGGACTCGAACCTCCGCCGGGACCACATTCCAGTGTGAATATTTCGACATGTATAATGGATGTGACTGGTTCCAGTGACCGTGATCATACGAAATTGGGTCTTTAAGGCTGTTTATGCGTAACTGCCGTCTGCCTCACGTCTGCTGTGCAGCGAGCTACGTTAATTTAAGTATTAACTGTATTTTTCTTACTTGTCACTTCTTCTTCCGTGTGTTTTTGCTTTTAGGAAGCTTTAATTGTCGAGTGCTATTAACAGTGTTCCATAGATTCCGTGTTTGTTTTGAATACAATCAGAGTGTCCCTTTAGTCAGCTGTAGTGCCAGTAGTGCTAGCGTTTGTTTTGAATACAGTCCAGAGACAGGTAGTGCTTATTTTCATTGTTTTCAACAAGAAGTGTCTAGTAACGACAGTTAAGTCAGCTATTAGGAGTCTAGTTAATAGTTGATTAACTCTCTACAGTAAACTGATTTCTTAGGATGGATAGGATGTGTGACTGCTGTGTACGGACGCAGGAGGAGCTGGCCACTGTTCGCGAACAGCTGAACGTGTTGATGGCTGCGGTCAGCCGTCTTCAGGCTGCTGCCTCGGAGTGTAGCGGCAGTGGGGAGTCTGGTGCGTCGCATGGTACACCCCAGGTGTTACATGCTTCACCCACTGTCCCTGCTGTCGAGACATCTTCGCGGGTACCGGGCGCGGTTGGGCCACCCTCTCCCCAAGGGGAGTGGCGGGTTCAGCGGCGTTCGTGGCGCACGAGGCGGAGGGTCAATGTGGACGCTGGCCGTGTGGCAGCGCCCGCTCTGCCTGTGAGTGGACATGTGGCTGCTTCTTCAGCAAGGTCCGAACAGGCACATGGGGGGAGGGGTTTATTAGTTATTGAGAGCTCCAACGTTAGGCGGGTGATGGAGCCCCTTAGGGAAATAGCGGAAAGGTCGGGGAAGAAGGCCAGTGTTCACTCTGTCTGCTTGCTGGGGAGTCTCATACGAGATGTGGAGGAGGCCCTGCAGGCGGAGATAGAGAGCATTGCGTGCACCCGACTGCATATTGTTGCTCATGTCGGCACCAATGACTCCTGCCGTCTGGGTTCAGAAGTCATCCTCAGTTGGTACAGCGGTTGGCGGAATTGGTGAAGGCGGAAAGTCTCGCTCGCCGGGTGGAATCTGAGCTAAATATTTGCAGTATCGTTCCCAGAACCGATAGCGGTCCTCTGGTTTGGAGCCGAGTAGAAGGCTTAAACCAGAGGCTCAGACGATTCTGCGGAGATCTGGGGTCCAAATTTCTCGACTTTCGCTATCGGGTGAAGAAATGTAGGGTCCCCCTGAATAGGTCAGGCGTGCACTACACGCCGGAAGCGGCTACAAGGGTGGCGGAGTACGTGTGGAGTGCACAGGTGGGTTTTTTAAGCTAGAGAATTCCCTCCCTAGGCTCGACAAGACGCCTCCTGAGACGTGGCAAGGTAGAAGTAGGCAAAATACAACTGGGAATAACAATATTAATGTTCTAATAGTAAACTGCAGGGGCGTCTACAGAAAGATCCCAGAACTGTTCTCATTAATAAACGGTCACAATGCCCATATAGTACTAGGGACAGAGAGTTGGCTGAAGCCAGACGTAAACAGTAATGAAATCCTAAACTCAGATTGGAATGTATACCGCAGAGACAGGTTGGACAGTGAAGGGGGAGGCGTGTTTATAGCGATAAGAAGTGCAATAGTATCGAAGGAAATTGACGGAGATCCGAAATGGGAAATAATTTGGGTTACGGTCACGGCTAAAGCAGGCTCAGACATGGTAATTGGATGTCTCTATAGGCCCCCAGGCTCAGCAGCTGTTGTGGCTGAGCACCTGAAGGATAATTTGGAAAATATTTCGAGTAGATTTCCCCACCATGTTATAGTTCTGGGTAGAGATTTTAATTTGCCGGATATAGACTGGGAGAATCAAACGGTCATAACGGGTGGCAGGGACAAAGAATCCAGTGAAAATTTTTTAAGTGCTTTATCTGAAAACTATCTTGAGCAGTTAAACAGAGAACCGACTCGTGGCGATAACATATTAGAGCTCCTGGTGACAAACAGACCCGAACTATTTGAAACAGTTAACGCAGAACAGGGAATCAGCGATCATAAAGTGGTTACTGCATCGATGATTTCAGCCGTAATTATAGATATGAAGAAAGGTAGGAAGATTTTTCTGTTTAGCAAAAGTGACAAAAAGCAGATTTCAGAGTACCTGATGGCTCAACACAAAAGTTTTGTCTCAAGTACAGATAATGTTGAGGATCAGTGGACAAAGTTCAAAACCATCGTACAATATGCGTTAGATGAGTAGGTGCCAAGCAAGATCGTAAGAGATGGAAAAGAGCCACCGTGGTACAACAACCGAGTTAGAAAAATGCTGCGGAAGCAAAGGGGACTTCACAGCAAACATAAACACAGCCAAAGCCTTGCAGACAAACAAAAATTACGCGAAGCGAAATGTAGTGTGAGGAGGGCTATGCGAGAGGCGTTCAATGAATTCGAAAGTAAAGTTCTATGTACTGACTTGGGAGAAAATCCTAAGAAATTTTGGTATTATGTCAAAGCGGTAGGTGGATCAAAACAAAATGTCCAGACACTCTGTGACCAAAATGGTACTGAAACAGAGGATGACAGACTAAAGGCCGAAATACTAAATGTCTTTTTCCAAAGCTGTTTCACAGAGGAAGACTGCACTGTAGTTCCTTCTCTAGATTGTCGCACAGATGACGAAATGGAAGATATCGAAATAGACGACAGAGGGATAGAGAAACAATTAAAATAGCTCAAAAGAGGAAAGGCCGCTGGACCTGATGGGATACCAGTTCGATTTTACACAGAGTACGCGAAGGAACTTGCCCCCTTCTTGCAGCGGTGTACCGTCGGTCTTAAGAGCGTTGCGTTCCAAAGGTTTGGAAAAGGACACAGGTCATCCCCGTTTTCAAGAAGGGACGTCGAACAGATGTGCAGAACTATAGACCTATATCTGTAACGTCCATCAGTTGTAGAATTTTGGAACACGTTTTATGTTCGAGTATAATGACTTTTTCTGGAGACTAGGAATCTACTCTGTAGGAATCAACATGGGTTTTGAAAAAGACGTTCGTGTGAAACCCAGCTCGCACTATTCGTCCACGAGATTCAGAGGGTCACAGACACGCGTTCCCAGGTAGATGCCGTGTTTCTTGACTTCCGCAAGACGTTCGATACAGTTCCCCACAGTCGTTTAATGAACAAAGTAAGAGCATATGGACAATCAGACCAATTGTGTGATTGGATTGAAGAGTTCCTAGATAACAGAACGCAGCATGTCATTCTCAATGGAGAGAAGTCTTCCGAAGTAAGAGTGATTTCAGGTGTGCCGCAGGGGAGTGTCGTAGGACCGTTGCTATTCACAATATACATAAATGACCTTGTGGATGACATCGGAAGTTCACTGAGGCTTTTTGCGGATGATGCTGTGGTATATCGAGAGGTTGTAACAATGGAAAATTGTACTGAAATGCAGGAGGATCTGCAGCGAATTGACGCATGGTGCAGGGAATGGCAATTGAATCTCAAAGTAGACAAGTGTAATGTGTTGCGAATACATAGAAAGATAGATCCCTTATCATTTAGCTACAAAATAGCAGGTCAGCAACTGGAAGAAGTTAATTCCATAAATTATCTGGGAGTACGCATTAGGAGTGATTTAAAATGGAATGATCATATAAAGTTGATCGTTGGTAAAGCAGATGCCAGACTGAGATTCATTGGAAGAATCCTAAGGAAATGCAATCCGAAAACAAAGGAAGTAGGTTACAGTACGCTTGTTCACCCACTACTTGAATACTGCTCAGCAGTGTGGGGTCCGTACCAGATAGGGTTGATAGAAGAGATAGAGAAGATCCAACGGAGAGCAGCGCGCTTCGTTACAGGATCATATAGTAATCACGAAAGCGTTACGGAGATGATAGATAAACTCCAGTGGAAGACTCTGCAGGAGAGACGCTCAGTAGCTCGGTACGGGCTTTTGTTGAAGTTTCGAGAACATACCTTCACCGAAGAGTCAAGCAGTATATTGCTACCTCCTACGTATATCTCGCGAAGAGACAACGAGGATAAAATCAGAGAGATTAGAGCCCACACAGAAGCATACCGACAATCCTTCTTTCCACGAACAATACGAGACTGGAATAGAAGGGAGAACCGATAGAGGTACTCAAGGTACCCTCTGCCACACACCGTCAGGTGGATTGCGGAGTATGGATGTAGATGTAGAACTGGTTACATTTGTTTATGCTGTGGACCAACTGCCAATCCCTGTCAGTCCCAAGCGTCGAAGATCAGCTGGTCTTCTTGCATTTTGCTATAAATTTATCAATGTTGCGACTTGTCTACATACAACAGCTTCATCGGCGATCAGCTTCATATAGCTTCCGGTGTTATCCACTAGGTAATTTATAGGTACGAGGGTAAGTCAAATGAAAACCTTAAATTGGTAATAACATATCGAAATTTCGCGCCGTTATCCCGTAAGTTGGTAAGCGTGCTACAAACAGCGTTCAGAATGGCCAGTAGGGGCAGCATAGTGCAGATGCACACACACCGTCGCAGTGTCAGTATAAAGATGACCGCCCCACTTGCGACTTGCACCAGGAAAGGACAGCGTTCTGTTATTCGGTTTTTGCGAAGTGAAGGTGTGAAACCTATCGAAATTCATCGACGAATGACGGTTCAGTACGGTCATGTATGTTTGTCACAGCAGTAAGTCTACGAATGGAGTAGGAAGTTCGCAAATGGTGCGACTTCAGTGGAAGATGCTCCTCGTCCAGGTCAGGCACAACGAATTATGACTCCACAGAACATTGCAGTAGTTGAATCCATAGTGAAGGAAAACCGCCGAGTGACTCTGAATGACACTGCAGCATGTTTACAGATTAATCATGGGTCAGCACACCTCATTCTGCATGATGTGCTCCAGTTTCACAAAGTGTCTGCAAGATGAGTGCCACGGCAGCTGACTCCTGAAATGAGAGAACGACGTGTTGATGCTTGTGAAGAACTACTTCAGCGCTTTGAACGACAAGGTGATGGCTTCCATGCAAGAAACGTTACTGGAGACGAAACCTGGGTTCACCTTCACCAATCAGAAACGAAGAGAGCGTGCAAGGAATGACGCCATTCCTCATCACCAAAACCAAAGAAGTTTCGAACAGAACCACCAGCAGGAAAAGTTATGCTCACTCTCTTTTGGGACGAAAAAGGCGTCATTTTGGAGCATTACAAGCCTAGAGGGACCACTGTCACCAGTGCATCATACACAGATCTCCTAAAAAATAGTCTGCAGCCTGCAATCAAATCAAAGCGACGTGGATTGCTGTCAGCAGGTGTCCTTTTGCAACATGACAATGCAAGGCCCCACACTGCCCGTACAACAGTTGCAACAATCACAGACCTGCATTTTGAGTGTCTTCCTCATGCACCATACTCACCAGACCTTGCCCAAGACGCAATGAGAGGAAAGAAGTTCCGTTCTGATGAAGAGGTACGCCACGCGGTCCATGAGTGGTTGCGCGGACTACCAAAAGAATTTTTTGTAAAGGAATTTATGCACTTTGTAAGCGCTGGAGGACTTTCATTGAGCGTGGGGAGATTATATTGAAAAGTGATACAGCTTTGTACCACTTCTGCACAATAAATAATATTTTAAAAAATATTTAAGGTTTTCATTTGACTCACTCTCGTAGTATTAACAGTTATGGTCGTATAACACTCCACTGGGATACACTCGAAGTAACCTTTACGTCTGAAGATTTCTCTGGCTTACGATTGACACGTTATCTTATATTTGCTAGGAACTCGTCAATCCACTCGGAAGTGTGAAATGATGTTTCCTACGCTCGTTTCTTACCTGCGCGCCCCTATCGACAGCCACTATTGTTAGTGGAACCCATGTGGTAGGCCGCCTCCTTTCTTTCGGCAAGCAGTGCCTGTGGTTCGGAACGTTCCCCATGGACATGAAACAGTATCTTGAGCAATACCGATATACTGGGCTACAATTCGCACATTTCGTCCTTCTTCCGATTTCCCGATGATATTTCGATTGTGAAGTCGTCCAAATGTTGTCTCCAGGCCACGTTATATTGAGGAGTACCACCACAGGGCACGGTAACTAACAGTCCGCCGCTCGTGGTCTCGCGGTAGCGTTCTCGCTTCCCGAGCACGGGGTCCCGGGTTCGATTCCCGGCGGAGTCAGGGATTTTCACCTGCCTCGAGATGTCTGGGTGTTTATGTTGTCCTCATCATTTCATCATCATCCAGGAAAGTGGCGAAATTGGACTGAGCAAAGATTGGATACTTGTACGGGCGCTGATAACCACGCAGTTGAGCGCCCCACAAACCAAACATCATCATCTCAGGGCACGGTAACTGGTCGGTGACACACGAAGACTGTCTTTCCTCATTCTTTCAACTGCTTCGTTTTGTGGGGCCAGCCCCATTTGGAACTTTTGCAGAACTGTGTTCCCTATCGAAAAATTGTTCCAAAATTTTGCAACAGACTGACGTCAGCCGTACTGGCTTATTGTTTCTGCGTGGAAAGAGGCATGATATGCGCGTTTTCCAAATTATTTGGAATTCTTCGTTCTTCCAACGAACTACAGACAACTGGTGTTACAAGAGGAGCAACTTCTTCTAAAACAAGTGTAAAACAAGTACTGATTGTCCTTCAATGATATGAAAATGAAGTTCAGTGAGGGAAAGAAAGGTTAAGTGTCAACGTCCCATCGACGACGAGGTGATTACAGATGGTGCGCATGTTCGGACTGGCGAAAGATATTACCGTGTCCTTTCCGAAGGAATCTTTCTGGCATTTGCCTTAAGCTGTTTTGGTAATCCACATAAAACATAAATTTGGAAATCTGAATGGGTACTTAAAGCCGGTCGTTGTGGCCGAGCGGTTCTACGCGCTTGAGTCTGGAACCGCGCGACCGCTACGGTCGCAGGTTCGAATCCTGCCTCGGGCATGGATGTGTGTAATGTCCTTAGGTTAGTTAGGCTTAAGTAGTTCTAAGTTCCAGGGGACTGATGACCTCAGCGGTTAAGTCCCATAGTGCTCAGAGCCATTTGATCCATTTGGGGACTTAAAACTGCCCCTCCCGATCACTAGTACGCTCCGCCATCTTGCTAAGTCGGTGACTGAGACATTTGTATCCAGAATTAGTAACTCATCTTTAAAAGTGTCTGTCGTAAGTTTGTCGGGCACATTATGACAATGCTGCGCACTTCATCATTTGATCTAAAACTAAAGTATTCTCACACTTATCGGTGTGTGGCACAGGAGACTTAATATAATATTAGCGAATTTTTGTCCCTTTCATTTCGCGTACTGTTGTTGTTGTTGGGGTCTTCAGTCCGAAGACTGGTTTGATCCAGATCTCCATGCTACTCTATCCTGTACGAGCCTCTTCATCTCAGAATAACTACTGTAACCTACATCCTTCTGCATCTGCTTACTGTATTCATCTCTTGGTCTCCCTCTACGTTTTTTACCCGCCGTACTTCCCTCCAATACTAACTGGGTGATGCCTTGATGTCTCAGGATGCCTTCTGTCAACCGATCCCTTCATTTGTCAAGTTGTGCCACAATCCATCTAATGTTCAACATTCATCTGTAACACCACATTTCGAAAACTTCTATCCTCTTTCTATCTAAACTGTTTATCGTCTATGTTTCACTTCCTAAGCATCACCTGATTTAATTCGACTACGTCTCATTATTCTTGTTTTGCTTTTGTTGATGTTCATCTCGTATCCTCAAAATGGTTCAAATGGCTCTGAGCACTATGGTACTTTACTTCTGAGGTCATCAGTCCCCTAAATCTTAGAACTACTTAAGCCTAACTAACCTAAGGACATTACACACATCCATGTCCGAGACAGGATTCGAACCTGCGACCGTAGCGGTCGCGCGGTTCCATCTCGTATCCTCCTTTCAAGGCACTCTTCATTCTGTTCAACTGCTCTTCCACGTCCTCTGTGGTCCCTGACAGAATTGCAATGTCAGCGGCAAACCTAAAAGTTTTCATTTCTTCTCCCCGACCTTTAATTCCCACTCCAGTTTTTCTGTATTTGATTTTCTTTAAATCTTACTCCCTTTTATGCCCCTCGACTCTTACCAACTGCCGTCTGGTTTCTGTACAAGTTGTAAATAGCCTTTCGCTCCATATATTTTACCCCAGCTACCTTCAGAATTTCAAAGAGAGTATTACAATCAACATTGTCAAAAGCTTTCCCTAAGTCTACAAATGCCATGAACGTAGGTTTGCCTTTCCTTAACATATCTTCTAAGACAAATCGTAGGGTCAGTATTGACTCGCTTGTCCCTACAGCCGGCCGGAGTGGCCGTGCGGTTCTAGGCGCTACAGTCTGGAGCCGCGTGACCGCTACCGTCGCAGGTTCGAATCCTGCCTCGGGCATGGATGTGTGTGATGTCCTTAGGTTAGTTAGGTTTAAATAGTTCTAAGTTCTAGGGGACTGATGACCACAGCAGTTAAGTCCCATAGTGCTCAGAGCCATTTGAACCATTTTGTCCCTACATGCCTCCGGAATCCAAACTGATGTTCTCCGAAGTCAGTTTCTACCTGCTTTTCCATTCTTGTGTAAGGAATTCCTGTTAGCATATTGCAACCATGAGTTTAGTTCGGTAATTTTCAAACGTATCAGCTACTGCTTCCCTTACTATGTGCTCGAAAAGTGTCTATGTAAGCACAGAGAACATAAAATTATTCACCTCCGAAAGGCATACGGCTAACAATGTGACAACGTCCTCAATTTGGCGGGGATGAGTGTCCACAACTTTCTTCGGGTAAGCCATATGTAACTGAAGCTCACTGATGACCAACTGTGGAGGTGTTGATTAATATGTTCCATGCGCTGTTCTAAAGAGTTAAAAACATTTTGTTCGGGAGGAATATGAGGAATTCAGCCAACCGAGGTGTGAAGGGACACCTGAGATTCTGCAGAACCGGGAATTTTGCAATCGCTCGCGTTTTGACCTCTTCAAAGACTGGAGCGTCCACAGCGTTCTCACTGTGAATATATAGTAGAAAGGGCAACACAAAGTCGCCGATAATATTGAAATAAATATCCTGGGTCCTATTCATGGTGCTCTGTATGAGCCAGATTAAGTCATGGTACCAAAAGCACACTAAAACGCCAGAAAACAACCTCCAGCCTGTACACTCGCGACACTGCGATTTAAACGCTTCACTAGATCATCGGTACACTTGACGCCTTTCATCACTGGCAAAGCTGCAACTTCGCGAGTCGTCGGGCCACACAATACGCCTCCAGTGTCTGTATTGTTTGGCGCACCGAAGACGTGCAGCTTTATATGGCGCTGTCAGCAATGGCCTTTGGCAAGGTACCCGACTTCAGACGCCCATTGGACACAGTTCCCTTCTCAGTGTTCTCTCGATAAGTGGTTGAGATGGAGCTACATTGACTTACAGAAGCGTTTTCTCTTAAGTCTGAAACCGACCATAATTTACAAAGTGTAATTCTTGTTTCCGGTCCACTTTGGTTAGAATCATTTTATTACCTCGTTACGTAGCTGCGAGTGGTACGCCACTGGACAGTCCGCGCTGGTATACCAACAAATCGACAGTTTCCTCACCTATGTGGTCATGTATACGTCCAACGCGATAGCTCAGTCCTGCCATTTTGTCACGTCTCTATGTCGACCGATCACACTACGCTAATTCCACACAATCAACTGACCCGTACGTACCACTTAACTGCCAAACAACTAAATATGAATTGCAGAGCAGACATGTAGATGTAGATGACTTGCTTCAGGGGCTTAGGGGCACCTGACCGTCAATTACCACTGCCACAGCATCTACAGCACTCTAAAGTGGTAAGTATCTTCTTTTAATGGAGTAACTGTTATATTTTCTTCAATAAGGTTAGACAATGGAATAGTATCCCAGCTTTGAATATAATGGGGAAATTCAGCCTGTACCTCTGGCGTAGGTGATATACACTCCTGGAAATTGAAATAAGAACACCGTGAATTCATTGTCCCAGGAAGGGGAAACTTTATTGACACATTCCTGGGGTCAGATACATCACATGATCACACTGACAGAACCACAGGCACATAGACACAGGCAACAGAGCATGCACAATGTCGGCACTAGTACAGTGTATATCCACCTTTCGCAGCAATGCAGGCTGCTATTCTCCCATGGAGACGATCGTAGAGATGCTGGATGTAGTCCTGTGGAACGGCTTGCCATGCCATTTCCACCTGGCGCCTCAGTTGGACCAGCGTTCGTGCTGGACGTGCAGACCGCGTGAGACGACGCTTCATCCAGGCCCAAACATGCTCAATGGGGGACAGATCCGGAGATCTTGCTGGCCAGGGTAGTTGACTTACACCTTCTAGAGCACGTTGGGTGGCACGGGAAACATGCGGACGTGCATTGTCCTGTTGGAACAGCAAGTTCCCTTGCCGGTCTAGGAATGGTAGAACGATGGATTCGATGACGGTTTGGATGTACCGTGCACTATTCAGTGTCCCCTCGACGATCACCAGTGGTGTACGGCCAGTGTAGGAGATCGCTCCCCACACCATGATGCCGGGTGTTGGCCCTGTGTGCCTCGGTCGTATGCAGTCCTGATTGTGGCGCTCACCTGCACGGCGCCAAACACGCATACGACCATCATTGGCACCAAGGCAGAAGCGACTCTCATCGCTGAAGACGACACGTCTCCATTCGTCCCTCCATTCACGCCTGTCGCGACACCACTGGAGGCGGGCTGCACGATGTTGGGGCGTGAGCGGAAGACGGCCTAACGGTGAGCGGGACCGTAGCCCAGCTTCATGGAGACGGTTGCGAATGGTCCTCGCCGATACCCCAGGAGCAACAGTGTCCCTAATTTGCCGGGAAGTGGCGGTGCGGTCCCCTACGGCACTGCGTAGGATCCTACGGTCTTGGCGTGCATCCGTGCGTCGCTGCGGTCCGGTCCCAGGTCGACGGGCACGTGCACCTTCCGCCGACCACTGGCGACAACATCGATGTACTGTGGAGACCTCACGCCCCACGTGTTGAGCAATTCGGCGGTACGTCCACCCGGCCTCCCGCATGCCCACTATACGCCCTCGCTCAAACTCCGTCAACTGCACATACGGTTCACGTCCACGCTGTCGCGGCATTCGACGGCCAACACCGCGGTTCCTGGTGTGTCCGCTGTGCCGTGCGTGTGATCATTGCTTGTACAGCCCTCTCGCAGTGTCCGGAGCAAGTATGGTGGGTCTGACACACCGGTGTCAATGTGTTCTTTTTTCCATTTCCAGGAGTGTATTTATCTAATCGAATTAAATTTTCCTGAGGACATATGAAGCTCAACTTCATTTCCCCATTACCTACAAAGCTGAGGTGCTATTCCAATGTTGGAGAGCCTCGGCAATACTAAAAACTTGAAGAAGGGGAAATGGGATGAAGGTGTGAACTGACGGTTGTGTTAGGTAGGTCACTGGACTAGAGTAATGCAATTTTATTCGGCCGGTGTTGGAAACTAATTTTGTTTTTATAGTAGTGCTGGACAGGGCAGCGCCAGATTAATTGAAATGTCATCCTTCCCTTATACTTTCAGATAACCTGATGATGCAATATCCGTGCGGTTCGTTCTTGACTTAATAAAAAACACTGTGCAATCTACGACTGTTTCTAGTGTCTTACCTGGAGTCCGCTGGAAGGGTATCGGTTCAAAGTGTCTGCCGTTACCTACCCACACAAGGCCGTGGAGGGTTAAACGACTGCTCCAAGTAGGCTCGCAGCACCTTCACCAACATAGCGGGACAATCCTTGACCACTGCTATACCTGTTGTGTCGGTACAGCCTACATCTCTGTCCATGAACTTGTGTCCAAAGAATGGTAAGAGTGAGTTAACAGAACATGCATTCCATCACGGACAAGAAAATGCGTTCCACTCATTCTGTCATACGTTCAGATTCACAGATATGATTCGCAAAGACAGGAATAATACTGCTACTCTTTAGACACAGGTCAAGTAAAGAAACAAAAATTCTTTTTTTTTTTTCGAGGTCAGATACTATCACAAACAAGAAGTGAGAGGCAGTAACAACACAAAAGCAAGATTAACCCTTAACTCACAAGGTAACGTTCCTGCAATGTGTACTACTAGGTGGGGTCTCTGAGACCTTCATGTTTAAAACCAAGTTTTAAATCGCAAATCATATGAAATGTTTTATTTAACTCATATAACATTTATTTCTACTATTATTTAAGTGTTTTTAAACATTCGTTGTTGATTTTATTGCTCTAAATAAAGCCTGCTGTATTTTACTTTTAATCACACAAAATCACTAGTGCGATTTTATAAACAGTACTCATAAACGAAATGTTATAACTGAATTTCACGCCCTGAAAAAATAAAGCAACTTTGTAACATTTAAATCTTCATACAAGCCTAAATTCTACGATCTAAACTTCCACTTTCCATTGATAGGTACAAACAGAAAGTCCACAAAACTGACATTCATTCCAGGGATCTGCATTTTCCTTTATCACCATCCAGAACACATTTGATTTTAACTATCGCTTGAAATATTTTATTGGAGAAACAAAAAGGTCTCCATCACAATTGCGCTGAAGTTCTTCCTCTAAATGATCCTCTACTAGCCGAAGTGTGATCGCTGGGCATTGCAAAATCGGTGATTTTCTTCTGTTTCTTGATCTATACTCTCACAGCTTCCTCCATCTACGGACGAACAATTTCAGGAAACTTGGGATCGATAAAACTGACACATTCCTGCGAACAAATTTTGTACTATACTGAAGAAAACTGTTTCGTAGTTCACGAGGCGTGATTTAGGGTATCCCTAAATGTCTCGGTAACACATGTCAACAACAACGCAACCGACAATAAAACGTTGCAGGGTTAGAGATTTAAGGAGGGTAGAAAGAGTATAGTGGCAGTTCACCAGAACTGACTCTCGAGTGCCAGGCAGAAAATTTTCGCGCGGCCTCAGATAACACATCTCGTAAGTTAATGGTTAAATATTATGAACGCTATCTAATATATCCATTTCATTATAAGAGCAATATTTCGTCCAGCGAGCTTACATACGCGCTCTCACCCAGTCGTAGTAGATTGTTGAATCGAATCTCGCCGAAGTGCCTCTCCCATGAGACTGATGATTGTGATGATGAAAATAACATTCTTTATATGTCTAAGAGCAGCCCACACCAACTGTCGCAATTCGTCCTCTTTGCGACTCGAATTTATTATTTGATGTCTACTTATAATACTCAATTCGGACTACGCCCCGGTACTGCTGGGCTTCAAAAGCTGTGCGTATTATTTAGTACCCTGCGTAGGCTGTGGTGAATAAACAGAATGCTGCAGTGGGCGACGCGTGACGGAGCAGTGGTGCATGAGATGGGCGCTGGGCGAACATCGATTTGCCGTCAAGCGTAACAAGACGTCAAATGACGCGTTGCAACAGGCTCAGCGCACGTGTCTGGAATTAAAACGACGCCCAAGCCAACCCGCAAAGTCACGGCGCACCTACGGCGCACAACACCGACTGTGTCATCTCGTGCGCTTATCTTTAGACCAAACTGGATAACAGTGCCTGCTGTTGTGTTTCCATCTCTGGGAGAATCTAAATTTACACGCTATTTCGTGACATCTCTTGCAGGATGTTGGAGTATATTCTAGCCCAAAAAATTGTGACATTCCTGGGGGAAGACGAGTTTTTCTCCAAAAACGGTGTAATGAAACGAATAGTGTAATGACTGGCAGCTCTCTTTAAATGTGGATAAATTTAAGGTAACGTCTGTGACAAAGTGCACGATTACAAGATTTGTGGCGAACTTCTTGGGTTGTCATATACTGTAAGTATTTAGGGGTAATACTAACAATATATAAGAAGTAACTGACGTTAAATCGTTATTACGGAAGGCGAAATGGGAAGACAATATATAAGAAGTAACTGACGTTAAATCGTTATTACGGAAGGCGAAATTGGAAGAGTAAAATTTGTCAGAAGCATTCTAGGAAAGTCCGGTGCATCTGTAATGGGAATCGCATACAAAACACTCATACCAACAACTCTACACTGAGGTGACGTAAATCATGGAACAGCGATGTACACATATACAGATGGCAGCAGTATTGCGTACACCAAGTATAAAAGAACCGTGCAGAGGAGGAAATGTCGTCTGTACTCAGATGATTCATGTGAAAAAGTTTCCGACGTGATTATGACCGCACGACGGGAAATAAGAGACTTTGAATGCGGAATGGTAGTGGAGCTAAAAGCTTGGGACGCTCCTTTTCGGAAATCGTTAGAGAATTCAATATTCTGAAATCCAAAGTGTCAAAAGTGTGCCGAGAATACCACATTTCAGGCATTACCTCCTACGTCGGAAAACGCAGTGGCCGATGGTCTTCACTTAACGACCGAGCGCAGTGACGTTTGCGTGGAGTCTTCAGTGCTAACAGACAAGCAACACTGCGCGAAATAACCGTAGAAATCAATGTGGGACGTATTACGAACGTATCTGTAAGGGCAATGCGGCGAAATTTGGTTTTAATGCGGTCTAGAAGCAGACGACCGAAGCGAGTGCCTACACATACTACTTACTTCTTACTATACGGAAAGAAACAGGGTGGTGGGGTTGGGTAAGAACCATTAGTTAATTAGTTAGTTAGTTAGTTAGTTTCATGTTCCATGGATCATATACACGGCAATGATGTGGAACAAGTCTTCTTACATTTACACCACAAATTAATTTGTAAATATGACTGCATGCTGAACATTTATAAAAGGTTTTTTGTCTCCCCACTGCTATTGGGAGAGGGGTGATGACGTGGAGAGAGAAGGATGGATGACGAGATTGACCGACAGAGAGAGGTCAGCAGGAGATGTGCAGAGAGAGGGGGAGGAGGACATGGACAAATAGAGGGGAAGGAGGAGATAGAGGGGGACGTGGTGACTGAGTTAGAGGACGAGGAGGAGATGTCCAGAGGAGGGAAGAAACAGATGGGCAGAGGGGGCAGGAACAGGTAGACAGAGAAAGGGAAGATAAGCAGATGGGTAGAGAGAGGAGAAGGGAGTAGATGGACGGACAGAGGGCAGTGGAGGAGGTGGACTAATAGAAGATTGGAATAAATACCTACCCAGGCAACGCCAGGTACTTAGAAACTGCATATACAAAACATATAATTGTACTATTACATGAATGTTAAGATATACTGTCTTTATCATGCGCTAGAGAACATCACTACAGGGCAAGACAAATTTCAATTAATTGAAAAATCACATATGTATAAAACACTACTACATACACTGTAAGTAACGTAATATAAGAAATATCTCACTTTTGTGATAAGCATATACCGCTGATGATGGACAATGTCCGAATCTAGTCCAGTAAAAGAAACTACTACCAAGAAGCAGCTTATGTCAAACAGTTAATGATTAATTTTACTTATTTACAATTTCTACAAGCTGTAGTGCACTACACGCAAAAGACGAAATCGATAATATTGGTACGATGTGTCCCCCACTGAGTACATATAAAACACCGCCATATATCCGAAGTCAGTTGTCTGTATGTCAGAAAATAGGCACTAATGTAAATTATTAACATTACTGACATGGTAAGTAAATTGGAAATTGAACAACTCAGCCGGCCGGTGTGGCCGAGTGGTTCTAGGCGCTTCAGTTTGGAACCGCGTGACCGCTACGGTCGCAGGTTCGAATCCTGCCTCCGGCATGGATGTGTGTGAAGTCCTTAGGTTAGTTAGGTTTAAGTAGTTCTAAGTTCTAGGGGACTGATGACCTCAGATGTTAAGTCCCATAGTGCTCAGAGCCATTTGAACCATTTTTTTAACAACTCAGGCCGCTCCTATTTTAGGTCATTCTGATATGAGACACCTGATTGTATACGTTTTGCCAGGGCATGTAAATGGAATTCATTTTGATTTTGAGCTAAACTTTCGATAAATAAGGGATGCTATACAAACTTTCTCCAAACTTGAATGCAGCTTACGGCCAAGGAAAATATGAAAGGTTAGCAGTATTATGGTTCCTATATACCCAATACTGACAAAAAGAAATTAAGCACCCAGAAGGGAAAGAGGAATAAAAATGAAAATCATGAGTTGAGAGGGTATTTAATGTCATTTCAGTGATTTCTAAATGGACTCAAACTGACAAAGAACTTGGCAGTTTCAGCCCACATATCAGTATGACGTTGCATCGCGTTTGCCATGGATGCATGTAATTATTCGATTGGAGATGGTTTGATACATAAGGCCAGTGAATCCTCTGCTGAGGCAAGCTGGCGCACAACAGTTATGAATGGCCCTTGATATTTTGGATAGTGGCTCTGGGAAGGAGATGACGCTGAGCTGGTCCCATATATGTTGTACTGGGGACAGGTTTAGGGGTCTTGCTGGCCACGGGAGAACATTCACATCACGCAGACGGTTCATAGACACACGTTAACCAGCAGATGATCAGTGCCCTATTTGAAAAATGGGTTCAGATGGTTCAAATGGCTCTGAGCACTATGGGACTTAACAGCCATCGTCATCAGTCCCCTAGAACTTAGAACTACTTAAACCTAACTAACCTAAGGACAGCACACAACACCCAGTCATCACGAGGCAGAGAAAATCCCTGAAAAATGGGGCCACGGCATTTTCGCACGATAGGTAACACATGAGGACACACGGTGTCCTTGACATACCTTTGTGCCATCCCATCAGAGTTCAGTCACTATCAGCCGTGACGTGAAATCGTACCCTATGGCTCCGACAGTATGACACGAGGAGTACCAGCCTCTACAAAATATTGGAAGTTTGTCCCCAGGTCGCCGACGATTGTCATACGGGATAGTGCAGAACCGCAATTCGTGGCTGAACACATTGCGACGTCATTCATTAGCAGACCACCATTCCCGGTCACGGAACCAGTTCAAACGCTGCTGCTCGTGTTGTGTTAAACCGCTGCCTATGCATGGGGGCGGTAATTAGCTAGCCCTGCGGCTGCTCGCCTCCGACCAATGGTGCGGGCTGACACAGAATATTGCAGGGACTCAATAACGTGGCACGTGCAGGTGTATTGGGTTTACGATGTGCTCGCTGCTCAATAGGGCGACCTCTCACTTCGTGTTCAGATGTGATCGACAGGAATTTGACGAGGAGTGTGCCTCCGAATGTGGACACTGCACGCTAAATGGAGAGCCACAATGAGGCTCCTTTCAAGCTCTGTTGCGTGCAGGTAACATTGTCTCGTACAAGTACGCAGTATATCCGTGTACTGCACACTGATGACTAAAATTCTGACGTTGTTAATCACCCTTATATACCCTACCAGGCTTTGTAATAACACTAAACACGAACAGCGCTAACGCTAACGCAACTTGATGGCCGTTCTGTATGTCAAAGATAATTGCAAATCTTAATCATTTAAATACACGCCTATGTTGTGTACGTGACGAAGCTACAATAACATCCGAGCCCGCGTCTCGTGGTCGTGCGGTAGCGTTCTCGCTTCTCACGCCCGGGTTCCCGGGTTCGATTCCCGGCGGGGTCAGGGATTTTCTCTGCCTCGTGATGGCTGGGTGTTGTGTGCTGTCCTTAGGTTAGTTAGGTTTAAGTAGTTCTAAGTTCTAGGGGACTTATGACCACAGCAGTTGAGTCCCATAGTGCTCAGAGCCATTTTTTGAATAACATCCGACCGTGTGTTCTATGTGCTTCCTCTTTTGTCATGCTGTTTAGTGTACCCAGAAAAATGTTACGCTTTGGAACATAGGTTGTGTGAAAATATTTCATATATTTTACTAGCCGGCCGGGGTGGCAGAGCGGTTCTAGGCGCTACAGTCTGGAACTGCGCGACCGCTACGGTCGCAGGTTCGAATCCTGCCTCTTGCATGGATGTGTGTGATGTCCTTAGGTTAGTTAGGTTTAATTAGTTCTAAGTTCTAGGGGACTGATGACCTCAGATGTTAAGTCCCATAGTGCTCAGAGCCATTTGAACCATGTATTTTACTGTAGATGATTTTTTTGTGATGATATTGTACTACGTTACAACCTCGTAATGTGCCATCGACACCATACACTGTTTCAATTTGTAAAAATAATTTGGAAATTACGAAATACCGACGAATGTGGTATTATTTGGAGCTTGTGTTAACGTTAACGTCAGAATAAATAGTGTACCCAATGGCGAAAATATTTGAGTAACAAGAAAAAACGTACTTTTTGTATGACATGCGCCGAACTCTCAAACACTAGCAGTGACACATTGAGTTCCACATAATTTTCCACTAACATTTCATCATTCGCTATATGGATCTAAGCGCTTCAGTCTGGACCGCGCGACCGCTACGATCACAGGTTCGAATCCTCCTCGGGCATGGATGTGTGTGATGTCCTTAGGTTAGTTAGGTTTAAGCAGTTCTAAGTTCTAGGGGACTGATGACCTCAGATGTTAAGTCCCATAGTGCTCAGAGCCATTTGAACCATTTTTTACACGAATATGACAGTAGCTTTACCATCAAGAGGGGCAATAACGGTCTTTAAATATACGTTGTACTTTCTAATCGCCTGTGAGAGTCCTCAAAAATGTGAATATAGTAATACGACGCTTGATACGGTATGCAGTGTAGTGTAAGTTCGGAAAAACAGGTTGTTACTGTATTTTGTGGCGTAAACACCGGATGAGGGTGCTGCGACTTTAAAGGAGACCCTTATTATGTGCCGGCAACCACTTCCAGTCGGGTGACAGTCACTGTCGATATAATTTCATATTTTAATAACTAGACTAAAAATAGACATGTCGTTGCCACCTTGATCTCACTTTAAAGTGGAAGATACGTATTTTCAACCATATGCATTAAGTAAAAATTCCTATGATGACGGCATAGCGTACTGCGCCTGTCGCAACATCAAGCAGCAAATTTCACGTGACATTTGCTATTTACTGTATTTTACATTCTGATCAAACAATCGAATCCTTAACACTACACGAATTTGTCCTGTTTTTACACATTTATTTATTAGTAACAGCGATGGTACCAAACTGCTGACGATGGAATGCAAAAATAACTATGGTAAAACAGAGAGAGAGAGAAAAGTTATCTACAACTTCGGCAGAAACCAGACTTCAGTTACAAGATAAAAAGGCGTGAAAGGGAAGCAAAGGATGAGAAGGGACAGAGACAGGATTATAGTGTATCCCAGATGTTATGCCTGTACATTGAGCAAGCAGTGAGGGAAACCAATCAGAAATTTTGAAAGGAGTTAAAGTTCTGGAATAAGAAATATAAACTTTGAGGTTTTCCGGTGATACCGTAATTCTGTCAGAAACAGCGAAGGACTTCGAACAGAAGTTTAACGGAATGAATAATACCTTGAAAAGAGTTTATAGGATGATCATCAGCAAAAGTAAATCAAGGATAACTGAATTAAATCAGATTATGCTGACAGAATTAGAGTAGTGAACGAGAGACTAGACCTAGAAGACGAGTTTTGCTATTCGGGCAACAAAATAACTTCTGATGGCCGAAGTACAGACGATATAATATGTAAAATTGGTAAAGCAATAAAAGCGTTTCTTAAAAAGAGGAATTTGTTAACATTTATAAGACAAGGTACTATGTTTTAGTGCAGCCTTGTACGGACGGGAGACATGGGCGATAAGCGGTACAGACAAGGAGAGAATAGACGCTCCTGCAATAGAGGAATGCCACAGATTATATCAGTAGATCGGGTGACTAATGCTGATTCGAACTAGAAATGAAAGAAATTTATGGCACAACTTGACTAAAAGGAGGGATCGATTGATAAGACACAACTTGAAGCGTCCAGGCATCATCTGCTTGATAACGGAAGGACGTCTGGGCTTTAATAGTTGTAGAGGGAGAGTAATGTGTTAATATAATAAGAAGGTTCAGATGGATGTAGACTGCAGTAGTTATTGAGACATGAAGACGCTTGCCCAAGTTAGAGTAGTGCGGAGAGCTGTATCAAACCAGTCCTCGGTCTGACGATGACCATGGCCACAACAACAACAGTGATGATGCTGAAATGGTGATGCAAAGCAGGAAAAGTTGCCTTTCATAAGAAGGTACCACATACGTCTAATTGCGGTTATTATACTGGTAAGAGGTCCTTAATTTGTTGGTTAATATCGAAACATAGTGTAACGAATACCAAAGGACTAATTCATGTGATGGCTTGGATATGTGTTTACGAAGCAAATGCTACATAAATTCAGTAGTGTGGGAGTGTGCTTTGGATGAATCCTTTGAATTAATACAGATTTAGAGTCATTTTCTCCTGCAAGTAAGATTTGTAAATGACTGTCGGAGTCATTACTTACAACTTCTATACCTGTAGATCCTCAAATATTTATGCTTTTTTAAAAGTAGTCACGTGGAGATTCAGTGCGTGTGATCAATACTTCAGTTTCATTTAAAGATGAAGGGAGATTAAATATATGGTACTTGAAATCAAAAACCGAAAATTTTCCTCTCTGAAATATTTCAGAGCCCAATAAATCGCCTGTTTTTTTTTTTTTTTTTTTTTTTTTTTTTGCATAACATGGTTCCAAATTCGATGTTTCTTGGAATACTTCCACTTTGCCATACTGGAGAGCCCTTCTACAATGCCGCCGAAAATTAATTTGTCGAAAAAAAGTCTAAGCAATATTATAAAATGTGGTGTAAAATCTAAAAGCAATGTGGCAACTATCCCTTATGTTCTTTTAAAAAGAAGTTGTGACAAACAATTGAAGCGCCGTTTAAGTTTTCTCATCAAAGTGTTAAGCTAAGTTCATTCCAAGTTTCAAATATAAATTATTAATACGCTTACGAAACATATTTACAGAATCCACGGTATTTTTGAAAGAGATGTGTGTGTACTGATTAACTAACAACATTCAAAATCTGAATATCGTTTCGAGACAAGCCTTAAGCCACACCGTATTCTCATGAATTTTGCAAACGATTTATGTTGGCGCCAAACTTCCGTTCTGCGCATCTTAATGCTCACTCAATGGACATTTCTTCTACACACAGCATGGTGGGATTATTATGCCAGCCACGCATCTTCAGCTTCGCACGTACAAAATGAACGCACACTCTTTACCTTCATGTGATTGATGCCTGTCAATGAACGGCGATCATATCTTAGACAGTAATTATCCCACTCTACTGACCATGGATGGTTCTGAAGAGGAATGCATGTGTGGTTTATACGCAACTAGACAGTCTAAGAGGCGCCCTCGCAGGAAGTCTCTGTTTTAAATAATGCAAATCGTCGACTGCTACGGTGACACAATGAGGCATTTAATCCAGTGTCCTTTTGTGTTGTTTTGGACGTGTTTTGTCTCTAGGCCACTCAATCTGGTTACTATAGTAACCGGGGTCGGACGCGACCAGAAGACACTGGCAGACCGGCCGAGGGCGCGAGTCGCCGAAAACCACGGAAAGACAACAACAGCGATGGACGGATAACGAAGACATCATGGCAGAATATGTTCGGAGCGGTAAATGAACCATACGAGAGCCTAGACTTAGCAGTACCAAGAACCAAACACGACTGAGGGCCCTTTTCTTTTTAAGCGTCTCTGGTATACTTTTACTTATCCGTGGCTTGGGCCTTAGTGCCCATATGCTTGCTCCACACTCCTCCTCCGTCGTTCCGGATTGCGAGCCTCCTGCGGGCTCCTAGTCCCATGTCCTCGGTGTCCTTGTCAATATTGTCCTTCCATCTTGTTCACGGACGTCCCCTCCTCCCAACTACAGCTCCCAGAAACACACCATGGGGTATCCTCCCTTCATTCATTCTTACTACATGTCCAGCCCAGGTCAACCTTCTTCTTCTTATTCTTTTCATGATGTCAGGCTGCGCGTAAAGCTCTTAATTCTTGTTTTTTTTCGAATTCTCCATTCCCCTGTTTGTGAATCTATCACAGGACCATATATTTTCCGGAGGATTTTTCGTTCGAAAACAAGTAGTTTCTCTTCATCTGTTCTCCTGAAGGTGAGGCTTTCACAGCCGTACATAACCACTGGCACAATCATACTTTGGTACAGCCTGATCTCAAAACTTCTTGATAGGGATCTTTTCTTCAGCACATCCTGAAGGCTAAAGTATGTTCTGTTGCCTTCGACAATTCTCGCATTTATTTCAATTTCACAGTGGTTCTGATCATTGCAGAGACTACCAAGGTATTCGAACGTATTTGACTTTTTGAATCGGAGTCTGTCCACCGTGAGCGGGTCCCCATCTCTCACTGACTTGCTCAGAATCGTGTATTTTTCTTATCTTCACTGACTGCGCTACTGGCAATCTTTCACTACGAGCCTGCCATTCTTCTCAGCTCTTCTCTACTACGGCCGCGCGGGATTAGCCGAGCGGTCTGGGGCGCTTCAGTCATGGACTGTGTGGCTGGTCCCGGCGGAAGTTCGAGTCCTCCCTCGGGCATGTGTGTGTGTGTGTGTTTGTGTGTGTGTGTGTGTGTGTGTGTGTGTGTGTGTTTGTCCTTTGGATAATTTAGGTTAAGTAGTTTGTAAGGGACTGATGATGAAGATGATGTCGTGTGACGAGGGCCTCCCGTCGGGTAGATCGCTCGCCTGGTGCAAGTGTTTCGATTTGACGCCACTTCGGCGACTTGCGCGTCGATCGGGATGAAATGATGATGATTAGGACAGCACAACACCCAGTCCCTGAGCGGAGAAAATCTCCGACCCAGCCGGGAATCGAACCCGGGCCCTTAGGATTGACAGTCTGTCGCGCTGACCACTCAGCTACCGGGGGCGGACATATGACCCTAGCAGTTAAGTTCCATAAGATTCCACACACATTTGAACATTTCTTCTCTACTGCGGCTGATTAGGATTATATCATCCGCGTATGCCACGTCGCTGGTATACAGAGGTCTAATAGTCTTGGTGTAGGAGTAAAATCTTCCTATCTTACAATGACATCATTGTATTGCACGTTGAAGGTGTGTCAGTGGGACCTGAAGTCCCATACCACCCTCCAATGATGGGTTCAAGGTAGTCGATAAGAAGTGAGACAACTACGTCGGTAGTTACGGTGGTGGCCGTACCATGGATTTCACATAATGAGTGGCCATATCGAAAGTGACACATTATTGGTGGCCATACCAGGGCTATTCTCAGCCTGTGTGCCAATCTGAGTCCTCGACGGTGGTAAGAGGAACAAGGTGACGGTGCCAGTGCTTGGGAGTCATAGTTCCAATGTGTTGCAAGCCATTGACAATGTCGTGCAGGGTGTTCACTTTGTCGCAGACCTTATGATTTGAAGGGCATGCAGGTTCCACCAAATCACTTTATTCTGCAGGCGCGTTAGGGTCTGCATCCTGGAGGCACTAATCATGGTCCACACGCTGGAACCATAGGTGAGGGAAGGGTGGAAAACCGTTCGGTCCAGTTGGAGCTTGTTGCCTAAGATCAGGTCCCTGCTGGTGGAGAGCAGGTGCAATGCTTTTATTAGCTTCAGCCCATTCTGGGTGACGAACTACGCACGTTGGTGGAAAAGCAGTTTTTTATCTTTCCAAACTCCAAGATATTTGTTATCCGGGGACCACGACACCTGGACGGTTGCAATACTGATGTTGTGGTGGAGGACAGCGCGCCGTCTGGTGCAGTAGACTTGGCGGCATTGAGGGCAATCTTGTTTGAACGACAGCCGCCTCTGGAGACGAGGAATCAGCTGGTTGGTGTCGTATAGAGCGCCATATCGTCGGCTTATTGCGGCAGGTGGCATCGACGTGCGGCCCCTGCGCTGCCGTCAGGCCCGATAGGCTGGCGCAGAGGACGCGGCGCGCACATAGCGCTGACGTGGCGTCCAGCACGCTCGCAAATTGTAGGATTACCGCCTAGCGGTTGTCGTCTACGTCCAAGCATTTTGGTGGGCTTTCAGAATCGTCGGGCCGGTATGCCTGAGTTACTGTTAAGGTTAACAAGGATATTCATTCCCATTTTTATCGGTGATCAAGCGTTGCTCTTTCTTCTGCGATCTCATGATGAGTATGCTATGGACGTCTCCATGTTCCAGAATAAAGACAGATGTGTTCATAGAGTTTCATGCTTACATTCCCGGTTTGACGAACTCTTTCTTTTCTTTCTTTTGCTACTGCCTTTATCCCGCATTGTGCGCAGGGTCGGCAGGGTTAAGTACGGATATGGCACGGTTAAGTTAAGGGGTGGCCGGATGCCCTTCCTGCCGCAACCCCATACCCCCCCGGGACGGAGTAATGGACCCCAGCTGTCTGCGTCTAGTGTAAATCTTGAAATTGTGTGAATGTGTTCCAAATGTCTGCGAGTCGTGGAACTGAGGCGGGACTTGGGGACCAGCCCGGCATTCACCTAGTAGGATGTGGGAAACCGCCTAAAAACGACATCCAGGCTGGCCGGCACACCGGCCGTCGTCGTTAATCCGCCGGGCGGATTCGATCCGGGACCAGCGCGCCTACCCGAGTCCAGGAAGCAGCGCGTTTTCGCTTTTTTTTTATCGTTGTGTTTGGTCGTTCCGGACGTCACATGACATCCGTTCAAGTTCGTTTGTTGATCCTTCCACTCAGTTTTTTTTATTACGGAGGCCAACCATTTCTCTGACCGAACACGCTGAGCTACCGTGCCGGCAAACTTAAAATTTTTGTCAGATGCGCTCCCGGCTATCCTGGCGGGTCTCTGGTTTGACGTACACTCTGCCACATTATCTTACCTCGACCGGCCCTGCAAATCGCCGATCTTAATCCCGTAGGAAATGACTGGAACTAGTTGGAATAACGACTGAAACGTACTACTCAACATCCATACAATTTGCTAGCTCCAGGAGATTTTATTATCAATGAGTGACTCCAAGTGGTTGTGGAATACCCAAAAAACGTTTGGATTATCTTCGTCGCCGAACTATGGCCGTTATCGAGTCTAGAGACTATGTTATGCGATATTAGCTTTATGTCTCGCGGAGGTGACTAATCTTTTGTCCGGTGTGCTTTAGCTATTTAAATGAGAGAATCGCGAATAATGCTACTAAGAAATGGCCGAGCGAGGTAGCGCAGTGGTTAGACACTGGACTCGCACTCGGGAGGACGACGGTTCAATCCCGCGTCCGGCCACCCTGATTTAAGTTTTCCGTTCAAATGGTTCAAATGGCTCTGAGCACTATGGGACTTAACTTCTTAGGTCATCAGTCCCCTAGAATTTAGAACTACTTTAAACCTAACTAACCTAAGGACATCACACACATCCATGCCCGAGGCAGGATTCGAACCTGCGACCGTAGCGGTAGCGCGGTTCCTGACTGTAGCGCCTAGAACCGCTCGGCCACTCTGGCCGGCAGGTTTTCCGTGATTTCCCTAAATCGCTCCAGGCAAATGCCGGGATGGTTCCTTTCAAAGGGCACGGCCGACTTCCTTCCCCGTCCTTCCCTAATCCGATGAGACCGATGACCTCGCTGTCTGGTCTCCTTCCCCAAAACCAACCCAACCAACTAAGAAATGTAAACTCCTTTAACATATCTTCACTCGCGTCCATAATATCTAAACATAAGACTGTAGACTGCGTGCAGGGAATAACAGATATTACCCAAACACAGCGTCGTTTGTAGCGGTCATTCTGCCACATACTGTGAGCCGAAGATGATAACTTCTTGAAAGATGAGGATACAACGATTTTCATTCAATTTTCCGACCATTTACAGCATAAAATCAATCCAGAAATCTAATTAAAGTTGACAATCTCTGAAACATGTTGCAGATATACATGTACTACACTGCAACGTAAAGATAAAATATGAAAGAGGGACCACAACCTAGTCGTACTGAGTTTTGTGGACGATCAGGGTGCCCTTACCAGAAGGACGGTGGTTAAGTTCCACTCTACCTAGGGCCGCTACATTCAGATAACAGCCAAGCATATATCTGATTCGCATCGGAATTGCCAAATAAGCGAGACATCGACCAGGCCATGAAGACTTCACGAAAATAGTGACCACCTTTAGTGAGACAGCTACCATAAAAATCACTCATGAGGCAGGGCGCCACGATTAACTTCCTGACCGTACACTGTTGCTTGCTGGCAAGAAAAGGACGTTAAAATTGTGGCAGCGATACCGCAACCCACAAAACAGAAGCAATATTTTCAGGACTGCCAGAGAGATACGCGAATGGCTATAGATCCTAAGAAATGTCAGGTGACAGTGGAGACTAGAAGAGGCATAAAACAAACCTGACCATTTCTGGAGAATAGCCAAACCCCGTCAGCAACTCCAGAAAGCCGTCGGTGAGCATGGCATAGAGAAAAAGGCAGACGCCATATCAAACACACTAGAACTGCAATTTTAAGAAACTATCGTTGAAGCCGACGAGGTGGAGGTAGAACGAAATGAGCGAAGAGTACGGCAACATCTAGCACGGAAACTACAAATCAGACCTGAAATCTCCTTCAAGGTGGTAAGCGAAAGACTTGTTGGTACTCTCATCAGGCGAATCAGCTGGAAAAAATACCCTGGTCCCGACCATATCAAGGCACTCTTTCTAAAGAACCTTCCCATATCACACCTCACGGCCATCCTCAACGACTTCCTAAAGTTAAACAATTTCCCTTCAGCCTAGAAGATTCCAAAAGTCATATAATTTCCCAAACGTAACCATATATATCCATAAAGTTAAACGCCCATCTCCCTGTTAAATCACGTGTCCAAATTCCTAGAATAGCTAACCCCTGCAACAGTCCCTAATGACATACAATATCCTCTCCCCAGAACAATTTGGATTTCATGCTGGACATAGCACCACACAGCAATCCGTTGTCTGGTATAGCATATTTGCCAAGAAAAGCGCTAAGGAAACAGCACTGCAACAATCTCTATAGTCATTAAGAAAGCACTCGACTGTGTTTTGCAAGGCGACCTGATTTACAAGCTGCCGCAGTACAACTGCCCACTCCACATGCTGAAGATTGTCAGATCCCTTCTGACAAATAGAAAATTCTGCTCCTCAATAGATGGAGCAGACAGCACAACAAAAAGAACAGAAGCATTAGTGCCACAAGGGCCTGTGCTTGGCCCTCTCCTATAATTTATTACACAAATGACTTGCAAAATGAGCCCAGGGGACAAATAGCCCTATGTACTGATGGTATTGCGCAGTATCACAGCGGCAGTAACATCAACTATATAATCGTGACAATTAGGTTGATACGCCATTTAGATAAAATTATTATGTGGTGTAACATTTGGAAGACAGAAGTTAACGCTTTCAAGTACCAAGCAGTTCTGTTTACTACAAAGAGGAAACAACCAGTCATCAAAATCAAGGTTAATGAGAGAGACCCTCCCGGGAAAACTCCGTTTTATACCTAGGACTTAAAATTAACAAAAAGTTAACATTCAAACAACATTTAATTGTGACATACCACAAACCTTCGGCACGTCTTTTCCAACTTTAGCCCCTACTGAAGGGAAAGGGTCTCACAACTGTAGCCAGAATCAAACTCTGGAGAACCATTATTCTGTCTGTTGTCCTCTCCGGCTCGGAAGTCTGGAGCATGACAGCAGATAGTAATGTAACAAAAGGTGAAACTCTGCATAACAAAACTCTTCGCCTCATGACGGATGCATCAAGATACATAAACAGTGAAGATATAAGAACACAGTTAGGGCATCAAACCGCATATCAGCTTATTAAACAGCATCCAACTTATCATTCCATCTCATCAGTTCTCTAGACCATTGTTCCAAACCGACATTATTTATTTTCTTTATAGCTCCAAAACTGTTGAAATAATCTTCTTACAGAAGTCACAAAAACGTCGTACACTGAGGAAGACCCTCAGGCCACATACAAGCAGAAGCAGCCAATCCATAAACCGAAGTAACTGAGCAGAAGGCAGAGCGTCACTAGACCCTTGTTCTTATAACAGCGCTAAGGGTTGAACCCAATCAATTCCACGTTCGTTCACAGCTGGTCAGTTCGGTGCTCGTGCTTGATATGGTCAAAACTATCTTCACTGTTCTAGGACTTCTTGATAATTGCCTTGCGTGGCCGGTTACTCTCTTTGGTCACGTCTTGGATTTAACTTTCCACTGTTCTTGGTCTGGTTGTTATTGTGGTAAAGCCTACACTTACCGCCTCCTTAGCGTCCAGATTGTTTGTTCTTGTCATGGCCCGTTATCTATTTCAGATCCTGTCTGTCACGTTTCTCTCGCCTGCCGTTAGTTTGGGTTAACCCTCCGCCAGCGACTCTCACACCTGGCGGGTTCCTCCATGACTCCAATTCTTCAGGAGCTTCGAAATGGACACCGATATCTGGCTACCCGCGGATACAGTATAAACTTAGAACGCGCTCTACCTGTATTACGATGCTAATAACATGCAGCTGATCCACAGCAAGAGCTCAAACGGCAAGTCCGTACTGAACAATGAAGTGTAGGCTGAAATATGGAAGGAATATACAGAAGGAATATAGTAGGAGAAATAATTGATCACAATATTATAGAATGGATAGATTAAGTAGATGATGAGCTGGGAGATATGGGAGAATAATTTAACAATTCTGGAAGACCTAAGCCAAGCCAAGTCCCCTGGAATAGACGACATTCCCTTAGAATTATTGAAATACTTGGGAGAGCCATTCATGAAAAAACTACTACACCATGTGTGCAAGATACACTCCTGGAAATCGAAAAAAGAACACATTGACACCGGTGTGTCAGACCCACCATACTTGCTCCGGACACTGCGAGAGGGCTGTACAAGCAATGATCACACGCACGGCACAGCGGACACACCAGGAACCGCGGTGTTGGCCGTCGAATGGCGCTAGCTGCGCAGCATTTGTGCACCGCCGCCGTCAGTGTCAGCCAGTTTGCCGTGGCATACGGAGCTCCATCGCAGTCTTTAACACTGGTAGCATGCCGCGACAGCGTGGACGTGAACCGTATGTGCAGTTGACGGACTTTGAGCGAGGGCGTATAGTGGGCATGCGGGAGGCCGGGTGGACGTACCGCCGAATTGCTCAACACGTGGGGCGTGAGGTCTCCACAGTACATCGATGTTGTCGCCAGTGGTCGGCGGAAGGTGCACGTGCCCGTCGACCTGGGACCGGACCGCAGCGACGCACGGATGCACGCCAAGACCGTAGGATCCTACGCAGTGCCGTAGGGGACCGCACCGCCACTTCCCAGCAAATTAGGGACACTGTTGCTCCTGGGGTATCGGCGAGGACCATTCGCAACCGTCTCCATGAAGCTGGGCTACGGTCCCGCACACCGTTAGGCCGTCTTCCGCTCACGCCCCAACATCGTGCAGCCCGCCTCCAGTGGTGTCGCGACTGGCGTGAATGGAGGGACGAATGGAGACGTGTCGTCTTCAGCGATGAGAGTCGCTTCTGCCTTGGTGCCAATGATGGTCGTATGCGTGTTTGGCGCCGTGCAGGTGAGCGCCACAATCAGGACTGCATACGACCGAGGCACACAGGGCCAACACCCGGCATCATGGTGTGGGGAGCGATCTCCTACACTGGCCGTACACCACTGGTGATCGTCGAGGGGACACTGAATAGTGCACGGTACATCCAAACCGTCATCGAACCTATCGTTCTACTATTCCTAGATCGGCAAGGGAACTTGCTGTTCCAACAGGACAATGCACGTCCGCATGTATCCCGTGCCACCCAACGTGCTCTAGAAGGTGTAAGTCAACTACCCTGGCCAGCAAGATCTCCGGATCTGTCCCCCATTGAGCATGTTTGGGACTGGATGAAGCGTCGTCTCACGCGGTCTGCACGTCCAGCACGAACGCTGGTCCAACTGAGGCGCCAGGTGGAAATGGCATGGCAAGCCATTCCACAGGACTACATCCAGCATCTCTACGATCGTCTCCATGGGAGAATAGCAGCCTGCATTGCTGCGAAAGGTGGATATACACTGTACTAGTGCCGACATTGTGCATGCTCTGTTGCCTGTGTCTATGTGCCTGTGGTTCTGTCAGTGTGATCATGTGATGTATCTGACCCCAGGAATGTGTCAATAAAGTTTCCCCTTCCTGGGACAATGAATTCACGGTGTTCTTATTTCAATTTCCAGGAGTGTACATGAAACAGTGGAAACAATCTCAGACTTCTAGAAGAATGTAATAATTCCTATCACAATGCCGGTAGGTACTGATTGGTCTGAATATTGTGGAACCATCAGTTTAACGGTACATAGCTGCAAAATATTGAGACGAGTCATTTACTTAAGAAAGGAAAAGCTGGTAGAAACATACCTCGGGGAATACTGGTTTCGGTTCCGGAGAAATGTAGAAACACGAGAGGCAATATTGGCCCAACAGCTAATCTCTGAGGATAGACCGAGGAAAGGCTAATGTACATTTATAGCATTTGAAGATTTAGAAAACGTTTTTGACCATGTTGACAGGAATACATTCATAGAAATTCTGAAGGGAGTAGTGATAAAAAACGGGGAGCGCAAAATTATCTACAACGTGTAAAGTAGCCGGACTCCACTTACAAGCGTCGAAGGATATGAAAGGGAAGCAGTCGTTGAGTAGGGTAGGTCTGCAGCCTCTCCCCGATTTAATTAAACCTGTATATTAACGAAACAGTAAGCGAAACCAAGAAAAATTTTGTTACGTGAATTAAAAATCAGGGAGAAGAAATTTAAAAAAGTATTATACGTTCGTTTCATATCAGTTATGTAAGATTTAACACGTATTTTATTTGTTTTATCAGATCTGCAGTTGTTCGATATTTGAACGGAACCGGCAATCGTTATTGTGTCAGTGCAATAACAGACTGCAATAAAAATATCAGACTACCTTTGGGGTTTGCCGATGATCTGATTCTCTCTGGAATGGAAAGGGGCTTGGAAGATGAGTGAAGTCAATACCGTCTTGAAAAGGTATTATATAAGATAGAAACCAGCAAAAGTAAAACAAGGATAATGGAATGCAGTCGAATTAAATCAGGTTGTGCTAACAGAATTAGATTAGGAAAGTAGACACTAAAAGCAGTCGATGACTTTTGCTATTTGGGCAGCTGTATGACTGACGACGGCCAAAGTAGAGAAGGTAAAAAATGCAAAACATCAATAACAAGAAAAGGGTTTCGGGAAAGAGAAATTTATTAACGTCGAATATGAAATTAATGGTTAGGAATATTTTCTGAAGGTATTTTTACAGAGTGTAGCCTTATACGGAACTGAAACGTGTTCGATAAACAGATTGAAGAAGAAGAAGAGAACAGAAGCTTTTGAAAGGTTGCGGTAGAGAATAATGCTGAAATAATGAAGAGGTACTAAATCGAAATGGGAAAATAGAAATTTGTGGCAGAGGACTTCCAGCAGATATCAGCTAGTAGAACATCGAGGGACATCGAGGAATAATTTGGTAACCAAAGGTGATGTGGAGGGTAAAATTTTAAAGGGAGTCCAAGGCTTGAATACTATATCCAGGTTCAAACGGATGTAGGTTTCAGTAGTTATGCAGAGATGAAGAAGCTTATACAAGATAGACTACTGTGGAGAGCTGCATCAGATCAGACTTCGGACAAGATAACAATGACGAAGACGACGAAAAGGACAACAAGGTCATTTCGGCCGTGGTTGAACGTGAAACGTGTTTGAACGGACACAGAAAGTAAACAAATAAATAAACTAGATGAAAGAAAATAAAAATTGTGCGAAAAGGTACTTACATCTTCGAGGCAGTAGCGCGACAGGGGTCCAGTGCCGCTACACTCGTCCAGCACATCTTGTAGTTTCTTTGATGAATCTGTAACAGAACAGTTTCAGTTCAAGCATATTTGTAATATTAATCGAGTATAAACTGTCTAAGAAAAATTTAATGTATTCAGTGACACAATCATAGTTTATTTAAAAAATAGTTGTCGTAGCAAATTAACTTGTTTAAGAAATTTGACTGTTCCAAATCCTGGATGAGAAATGGACATCGAGTACCATGTAAAAACAACAGAAATCTGCGTATCATCAACGGACGCAGGTGATGACAGGGTCAATCACATTACAAACTTCAATTCTAAGCGAAGTTCTCAGAGCATCTAAGTTACAAATTTTGACTGAAAAAATAAGTTCCTACAGCAACAAGGTAAGGTGTGTTTGGAAGAGAGTTAAAAATAAGACAGGAAAAACGATTTGCAAATTGGTGAATTTTCTTAGAGGTAAACAATGAGTTAGTTAAAGTTAGCTCCAAAACTGCACGCACTCTTACTGCATTAGCAAATAAATTAAGACGGAACACTGGTGTCCAACATACGGTTACGAGGCTAGGAGAGGCGCTGCAGGCGATGTCGTGCTATCAGCAAAGGCACTCACGTCAATTGTGTGCTGCCACAGGCCATTAAAGCCAAACTTTGCCGCAGAGTGCCAACGGATAAGTTCGTCGTACTTCCCAGGTTGATTTCTGTAGTTGTATAACGCAGTGGTGCTTGTATGTTCGCACTGACATCTCTATGTAAACGGCGCTGCTCTCGGTCGTTAGGTGAAGGCCCCCGGGTGCTGCGTTGTCCGTAGTGAGAGGTAGTGACTGAAATTTGTTATTCTCGGCACACTCTAGTCACTCTGGATCTCGGAATGTTGAATTCGCAGACGATTTCCGAAACGGAATGTCCCATGCTTCTAGCTGAATCTACCATTCCGCGTTCAATGTCTTAATTCCCGTCGTGCGGCCATAGTGACGTCGGAAATCTTTTCACATTAATCATCTGAGCACAAATGTCAGCTTGTGTACACGATACTACCCCCATCTGTATATGTTCATATCACTATCCCCCGCCTTTTGTCACCTCGCTGTATTATAGTAACACATTTACACTAGTGGCCATTAAAATTGATAAACCACGAAGATGACGTGCTACAGACGCGAAATTTAACCGACAGGAAAAAGATGCTGTGATATGCAAATGATTAGCTTTTCAGAGCATTCACACAAGGTTGGTGCCAGTGGCGACACCTACAACGTGCTGACGTGCGGAAAGTTTCCAACAGATTTCTCATACTCAAACAGCAGTTGACCGGCGTTGCCTGGTGAAACGTTGTTGTGATGCCTCGTGTAAGGAGGAGAAATGCGTACCATCACGTTTCCGACATTGATAAAAGTCGGATTGTAGCCTATCGCGATTGCGGTTTATCGTATCGCGACATTGCTGCTCGCGTTGGTCGAGATCCAATGACTGTTAGCAGAATATGGAATCGTTGGGTTCAGGAGGGTAATACGGAACGCCGTGCTGGATCCCAACGGCCTCGTATCACTAGCAGTCGAGATGCCAGGCATCTTATCCGCATGGCTGTAACGGATCGTGCAGCCACGTCTTCCCTGAGTCAACAGATGGGGACCCTTGCAAGACAACAACCATCTGCACGAACAGTTCGACGACGTTTGCAGCAGCATGGACTATCAGCACGGAGACCATGGTTGCGGTTACCCTTGGCGCTGCATCACAGACAGGAGCGCCTGCGATGGTGTACTCAACGACGAACCTGGGTGCGCGAATGGCAAAACGTTATTTTTTCGGAAGAATCCAGGTTCTGTTTATAGCATCATGATGGTCGCATCCGTGTTTGGCGACATCGTGGTGAACGAACATTGGAAGCGTGTATTCGTCATCGCCAAACTGGCGTATCACCGGGTGTGATGGTATGGGGTGCCATTGGTTACACGTCTCGGTCACCTCTTGTTCGCATTGACGGCACTTTGAACAGTGGACGTTACATTTCAGATGTGTTATGACCCGTGGCTCTACCCTTCATTCGATCGCATTCGGGAGGATCCTGATTTAGGTTTTCTGTGATTTCCCTAAATCGCTCCAGGCAAATGCCTGGATGGTTCCTTTGAAAAGGCACGGCCGACTTCCTTTCCCATCCTTCCCTGATCCAATGTAACCGATGACCTCGCAGTTTGGTCTCTTCCACGAAACAACCCAACCAACCAACCTTCATTCGATCCCTGCGAAACCCTACATTTCAGCAGGATAATGCACGACCGCATGTTGCAGGTCCTGTACGGGCCTTTCTGGATACAGAAAATGTTCGACTGTTTGCCCTCGACAGCACATTCTCCAGATTTCTCACCAATTGAAGACGTCTTGTCAATGGTGGCCGAGCAAGTGGCTCGTCACAATACGCCAGTCACTACTGTTGGTGAACTGTGGTATCGTGTTGAAGCTGCATGGGCAGCTGTACCTGTACACGCCATCCAAGCTCTGTTTGACTCAATGCCCAGGTGTATCAAGGCCGTTATTACGGCCAGAGGTGGTTGTTCTGGGTACTGATTTCTCAGGATCTATGCACCCAAATTCCGTGAAAATATAATCCCATATCTGTTCTAGTATAATATATTTGTCCATCGAATACCCGTTTATCATCTGCATTTCTTCTTGGTGTAGCAATTTTAATGGCCAGTAGTGTGCTTAAAGATGGAGTTATTTCGATATTTGTGGATTTTTTTAAATTTGCCCGTTTTATAAATAGCTGGTCCAATGAAAAAGGCGCGGCAGAGAACGGGTTTACACTGACATATCATTAGCTACCAGTATCTCAGCCAATGAGAAGAGAGTACGTTTACGCATATTTGGTTTCCTAGAAGAATCGCTTTGTGGAGTCTAAGTGCGATCAGAGGGCAGCCTTCATCCTATATAACTAACAATTAAATTTGAACACGGTAGGCTGCAAAGAGATTGCGGGAGTGATGATGTCGAACACGCGAAATTTCGGTTGTTCTCTGTGAACTATGAATTTTGAATTAACAAAAATACATGTGGCGTATTGTGCAAGTCGGGACCGAGAACTGAATGTTCAGAAGGATCCAGTTGTTGTGCATTTGAGCGATCATTCTGTCATAGACAATTCGTTTTGTAATCTTTCCGGTAACAGATTCGGTTAGATACCATAAGCTGGTTAAAATAAAAGTGACTGTGAAGGGAAGTGACTGACGAAACTGTAACTTCTGATTAGCAAGGACTTGGAGGTTATTTTGTAGCAAAAGAGTGAGTATATTTTTTTTCGAAAACAGTACTTTCACTGACTGGCTCAGGAGTTATGAAACTAAAATTTTTATTGCAAGATGTAGATACGTGTCGTGCTTGTGGTTCTACTACAGCTTCTCCAGGAGAGAAACATTCGTTTTCCAACACAGCAGACGTGGGGATTGGACGGCAGAAGAAGAAATAACCACAAGGAGAACATTTGTCGATAACCAGAACAATTAACCGCGCCGTCCCACATGGTGAAATAGCGTCACGAAGTAAGAAGCTGTGGTAGGTAGAAACCAGGTTTGAGAATAATTCTGATAGAGGACAGTGTAACACAGTGAACGAAAGATAGCATGAGACAGCGCACGAGAGAGTGAAAAAGAACAGGGATGCCAAGAGGACTGGGACTTTACGACAGGAAAGGGATGTCAAACATCATCCAGACGACGGGGGGCGTAGCGCAGAATTGAACAAGTTAGCGACAGATGCAGTTAACAGCCGGCACGGCAGATCAGCGCTGGCATCGTACAGAACGGACAGGGGCCCTGAAACTGGTATAACTGAAGGACGAGTGCAGACCTACAGAGAAGGCACGCAGCGACCACAGCAGACAGCAGAAGATTTATTTTGTCTGTTTAGTGCTTGTATTTAAAAGACTTAAAAGGATGGAAGAGAGTGACAGTTCTGTAATTGTGAGATAAGGGGCTGAGGTTCAGTTCAGTACGATTACCAGTGAAACAAGCACTCCTGAACAAAGACAAGCAGGTGGCTTAGTAAATAATGATGTACCTCAGTTATCTCCAATTATAGGGATAAAACTGGAACAAAATGCTTCAACAGATGAAACTATGGGACATAGTTCAAATTTTGACAGCAATCAGGTGAACGATTTTAATTATACTCATTTGTTTAGTGTTACTCCATTTAACGTAAAGGAATAGGAAAATGTGGAAGTAGGTACCAAATTTGATCTGGCGCCTATCGACAATGGAAAATAGGGAATAAGTCTGAAGGAAGCAGGATAGAAAGAATGCCGGAAGTGTTTGCTGCATTGACGGGTACTAAGAAAAAGATTGTAATTAAATAAACGAAATGTTAGTAAGGTAAAGCAGCACACTGGTAACCTAAACAAGAAAAGTGATGAACATACTGTTAATCATGATAAGAAAATTGAGCAGAAGCCTAGTAGTATTAATAATTGGCTGGTGAGCTTAAGAAATTTAAATCTGAAATTAATGTGAAACTGAAAAACCACGCTGCTGATCCAAAGAAAATGTGAGACCAAGATCTGTATTTGTTTGAAACTAAGTTGATGAAAGTCTTTGCCAAGTTGAGAAGAAATGTAGGCAATACTCAGAAAATCTCAAAAGCCAATTAACAGAGATAGATTTTATTACGTCGAAATTCTTAGGAGAACCTAGAACATGGGGTGTGACTGCTACTGAGAAATATTAAACGTTGTGACAGTTTAACAAAGCATTTTTAAAGAATATTGGGGCAAACAGAAAGAAATGGGAATGAAAAATAGTTTCTGGACCGGTGAGAAGTTTAATCCTAGACAAGAAAGTGTAAAGAAGTTTTCCCTGAAGTGGGTTAGTAGTTTGTCATATTTAACAAATAAAATCGAGCCTGACCAGATTGTCGTGGGTTTGGATAGAAAGCTGGCCATTAATTGGCGTAACAAAATAATTGCTGCTGCTAGTGATAATGTAAATAAGTTTATTATTTACTTGGAGATAGTTGAAAAGTAATTATAGGACGAGGAGTAACCAAATTTTAGGCCCCATGGAAATGTGTAAAACCACCAAAATGTAAGTTTAAAGAATGGATGTTTTCTGAAACAATAATGGAAGACGTGCAAAGATCTGGCGTCATGCTACAGCAATCAGACCAATTGACAGAGGGCAAGGACCAGTGTATAGATCGCGTTCTCCAGTCCGTGACGATAATTTTCAGAATAGACAAGAGGTGGAGTTACGAGTGGGAAACGAAATAGAATCTCAGATTACTGATACCGTCTGTGAAGTGGCTAGATTTGCAGAACTGGTAACAGTAATTTGATTTTGCTAGCTATGCCCTTTTTATACTATAACAAAGAGTATCGGAAGTTCAAAATAATGATAGGAATGGTACAACTGAGGCTAATGGGATTTTTGAGGTTAGAATATTCATGTTTGACGGTGGTTTGGAAGAGTTTTTTTATAGGAAAGAACGAAGTAAACACTGCAGTACAGACAATCTGGTAGATAGTTTAAAGGAAAATAACGAAACATCTCACGCAGGATAACGTGTACAGTGAAAGTGATGACGAATCTTGCATGGAAGAAGGAGAGGACACTGATAGTGAAGGACTGAAGGTGCTAGATGACAAAAGTGTGAATGAAACATTGGAGGCAGCTGAAAAATACTTACGTGCGGTAATCGGAGAAGTACAACCAGGCAATGGCCAGAACGTGGTCAGGCAGTTAGTGAGAATTTAGAAGAGGATGAAGACGACAGTGAATTTGGGCAGTTGCTGAGTAATCTGATTACTGTCAAAAGAAAGGAGGTGATTTGAAAAAAAAATGTTTTGATCTGTCATTAGTAGAAAATATTTAATTTTCCTTTCTTATTGTCAGTCTTCCTCTTCTTCGATTGTGAACTATTTCTACCCTCTTTAATCTTCTTCGCTATCTAGAGCAGAGTAGAGGGATTAGGAGGTGTTGTTGTGCTAAAGTTAGCTAGTGAAAATTTAAATTATATTTAGAGGAGGGGTAAGTATTAATGGACTTTGGAGAGTACATAAAATGAATGTGTATGATGAGGACAGTAATCAGGCATGAAATACTTGTCATAGAGAGTTGTGTTGTCATGATGAAAAATCGGCAGTGAATATTTGAAGATACTGTAGTCTCCTCTTCTCTGAACTGTTTATCGTCAAAGATCCACTTTCGTACAAGGCTACACTCCGTACAATACCCTCGAAAAGATTTGGCACCGCTTTAATTTACATTCGTTGTTAAGAAGTCTATGTTTTTACAGATGTTTTAGTTACTATTGCCGATCTGCATTTTTTAATCCTCTGTACTTCGAGCATCATCAGTTAAACTGCTGGCCCAATAGCAAAAATTATCTAATACTGAAAGACAAAATTTAGAATTAATAGATGGAGTGAAAGGGAGTGTAAAATCCGAGACAGCACAGCAACAACTTCAGAAGCCAATACCAATTTCGCATTTCATTTTACAATCTTGGCAAGCAAAAAAGAGGAAGAGGAGATAACTGTTTAACGTCCTGTCGACAACAAGATCATTGGAGATGGAGCACAGGCTAGGACTAGAGAACGATGGGGAAGGAAATCGGCCGTGCCCTTTCAAAGAAACCATCCAGGAATTTGTCTGAAGCGATTAAGGGAACTCATGGAAAACCGAAATCAGGATGGCTGAACGCAGGTTTGAACCACTGCACTCCCGAATGAGATCCGGTGTGATAACTTCGCTCGTTGCAAGCAAAAGAGAGGTTTATAGACATGATCACAAAGGGTCTGCATATGACACATTTAGAGATCGGACTCTACGTACTGAAGCACCTCCAAAAATTATACAGCACCACGATCTGCTTCGCAGAGAAAGTAATCAGTTGAATTAAGAGAGCGGGAGAACTGAATACCTTATCGCACATCGGGACCAAAAACTAAAAGATCATTTCACCAGATATGCAGTGAAAAACCTTATAAACCAAATCATGAAGCACCAGCTAAGAGTAGCACATCTGTGGGAATATACGACACATATTGGGCCGCAATAGGAGACAAACTAAGAGAAATTTTTAATTAAGTAGTAACTGGGCAAGTCTCCCGAACAATTATACGGAGGGCAGAACCTTGTTTCACCGAGGAATTCAAACTCAAAGTCAGGAGCGGAATATCGTCCAATAACTTGATTATTAGTGGATTTCAAGTTTTATACAAGACTTTTAATTACCCCATTAAAAGAAATCACGGGGCGTATCTTAAGAGAACATCAGAACTGTGCAATGACAAACATCCTGCCAGCATACATTGATCTAGTCTATTTAAAGTGGTAGTCATATTTGGCATTACATTTAACGTTTCCAGACTTCGTAAGTGCCTATGATACAATAGAACAGTATGCGACAGAGACAATGACTGTGGTGGTTTCGATAATAACTTTGTACATAGACCGGAAAATGGCATAAGTGGCAATTGTACTAAAATAACGTTTAACCAAACTTTAACTTCACAGATAAAACAAGAGCTTTGAGACGGCGATGCCCGTTCTCTGGAAAATTATACCCCACTGCCGCTGAGTCTCTTCTTCGTAGGATACACGTGAGTTGGTTGGGGCTAATTTACAGACGATTAAAGATTGTGACCCATGTTTATGCAGGTGACATAAGTGTGCTGACCAATAATCCACAGAAATTGGGTATTTTTAGTGAAATCACGCGAGATTATGAACTGCATAGCCAGTGTAGACTGAATTTGGACCAATCTGTCAGCAAATGATTGGGGGCAACCTGTGCGATATCAGCTGGGGCTGAACTAGCTCTGAAGGCGGAAATAATTCAACTAGGACCCACAATTAATGTAAACCTAAAACTGATGTACTTATAAAATAGTCAGATAGAAAAATTTACATTGTTTTGCATTCCTTCATTCTCTGTCGTACTAAATACATTTCGCATACAACTAAATTACAGATGACCCTATTCCGAAGTTACTGTTTACTCTCATGGTTCGGAAGTTTTCTCTGTTTCATATTTCTTCTAACAGTCTGTAGCTGAGGTTCATACAGAACTTGATCTGTAATAGGCTGGTACGAGAACACATCTTATGTTCTTCGATGTCTGCTTTATGAAAATGTTGCAATGGCCGAAAGTATTTTTAAGTCTGTTACTGCTTGATACTATTGTGTCCTCCCCTGAAACGTTGTTTTATCGATTGCCTCTTGGAAATGAATTGCGCAGACAGTCGTTCTTTGTTTATACGCAAAGAGAAAACGCAGTACATTCAGTCTGATTTTGAACACCTAACTCACAGGCGCTGTGACAAGTCTGTCGTAAAACAATACCCGATTAATTTCATTTTTACTGCGTCGTTTCTTCCTTTGACGGGCGGGAAAAAAACCTCGCGTTTATTTAGAATTTTGACATTCGCCTTTCAGTCCGCTTCTGTGACAGTTCTCTCGGAAAAGCAATCACAAATTAATATCGTTTATAAACCGACAGCTTCGTAAGCAGGAAAAACCGATATTTGCTTCTTTAGACCGTCAACCTACAAATAGAAATGTTGGCTCTATCCCGTACCGAGAGGAAATAAACTCGCTCAGCGCTCTAGGAACTGTTGGCGCGTGGAAACGATAACACGCCACTCCAATCAGGTTAGCTTGTAAAATGCACAACACAATTTAGAATCATATAAAGCACGATTCGTATTCGAAATACGAAACTGGTAAATTCCAAGTCAGTTTCAGCCATTATAAGCTCACCAGATAAAATATTAGTTCCCTTTGAAAGACTACACAGGTCGCTTTGGAGCTTTGCAGACGGTGTAGAACTGGTACCAGCGGATCATGTGATTCTCCATCGCTGACGTAAGTGGTGTGTACGTGTCAGTCGATTGTATGGATTCAGTGCAGTGAGGTAGGGCGACGAGGAGATGTGACAATGTCAGAAAGCAGCTATCGTGTTTGGACGTCCCCATGTACACACCGTGAAACAATATGGCCGATATGATGGCGAATCGAGGCGGACTATACCGTCTACAAGGAATGGTGCACCTCTGGCAGCCATGTAATGCAACGTAAGAACGGTGGTCGTAGTAAGATACTAATCGACGCGAGTGTCACGTCCTGTCAACAACAATAGGCTTCAAATCCAACGGGAATTCTTTGATAAGTATAGAAGCTGCAGCAATGAATTAAAATTTGTGCCGCGCCCATGACTTGAACCTAGGTCTCCTGCTATCTAGGCAGATATGCTAACCACTACAACACTGTAGCATTATGGCTACCACTGACCGGTGTGGCCGAGCGGTTCTAGACGCTTCAGTCTGGAACCGCGCAACCGCTACGGTCGCAGGTTCGAATCCTGCCTTGGGCATGGATATGAGTGATGTCCTTAGGTTAGTTAGGTTTAAGTAGTTCTAAGCTCTAGGGGACTGATGACCTTAGATGTTAAGTCCCATGGTGCTCAGAGCTATTATGGCTACCGCGGGTGCACCCACTACTCTAGTCCAACGCTCTCCCTAACACAAACTTCAATTCACACTTAGAGACCGTTTACCCCTTCTTAACCCTGGCATAGCAAGGCGGAGTAAAAAATTACCCCAGTTCATATAATTTTTTATCCTTTGTCGGTACTACTGGCTTCTCGGGTGGGAGTCACTGTTTACCTTTCCATTCAGTATTGCTGTTCACGTGAGGAGGCTATAACCTGTCAGGCTTTATTCTCCAGCATCCTTTCACAAGTGGTTCAAATGGCTCTGAGCACTATGGGACTTAACATCTTAGGTCATCAGTCCCCTAGAACTTAGAACCACTTAAACCTAACTAACCTAAGGACAGCACACACATCCATGCCCGAGGCAGGATTCGAACCTGCGACTGTAGCTGTCCCGCGGTTCCGGACTGCAGCGCCTAGAACCGCACGGCCACCACGGTCGGCCACCGCGGCCGGCCATCCTACGCTGCATTTACCGTAGGTCTCTAGAAGAGCGTAGCGTTCCAAAGGATTGGAAAAGGGCGCAGGTCATCCCAGTTTTCAAGAAGGGACGTCGAACAGATGTGCAGAACTATAGACCTATACCTCTAACGTCGATCAGTTGTAGAATTTTGGAACACGTATTGTGTTCGAGTATAATGACTTTTCTGGAGACTAGAAATCGAAATCGGAGATAATAGGTAAACTCCAGCGGAAGACTCTGCAGGAGAGACACTCAGTAGCTCGGTACGGGCTTTTGTTAAAGTTTCGAGAACATACCTTCACCGAAGAGTCAAGCAGTATATTGCTCCCTCCTACGTATATCTCGCGAAGAGACCACACAGGGGCATACCGACAGTCCTTCTTTCCACGAACAATACGAGACTGGAATAGAAGGGAGAACCGATAGAGGTACTCAAGGTACCCTCCGCCACACACCGTCAGGTGACTTGCGGAGTATGAAAAAAAAAACCAGATACACTACGTTATCAAAAGTATCCGGACACCTGGCTGAAAATGACTTACAAGTTCGTGGCGCCTTCCATCGGTAATGTTGGAATTCAGTATGGTGTTGGCCCATCCTTAGCCTTTATGACAACCTTCAATCTCGATCTCGCAGGCATACGTTCAATTAGCTGCTGGAATGTTTCTTGGGGAATGGCAGCCAATTCTTCACGGACTGCTGCACTGAGGAGAGGTATCGATGTGTGTCGGTGAGACCTGGCACGATGTCGGCGTTCCAAAACATCCCAAAGGTGTTCTTTAGGATTCAGCTCAGGACTCTTTCTTTCTTAAATTAGATCTCTGACAGTCTTTGTTAGGAAAGTATGACAGTTATTGTTATAGCAGAGGTTGAAAATAGCGCTTCAGTTGTAAATTACTTTATTTTCACACGACCGGTTTCGGACTGTTATTAGCCCATCCTCAGGTGTCGTAGCTGTGCTGTGGTCCCCGAGCGCCGCGTGTATCAGGCACGGTGTGCTGTCTTTGAGCGCAGAACAGGGACTCCCTGCTATAACGATAACTGTCATACTTTCCAAACAAAGACTGTGAGAGATCTAATTTAAGTAAAAAAATTGATTCTGTCAGTATTATTTAAAAAAAAACTTTCATTATAAATGACTGCAGATCATGTGATTCTCCACCGCTGACGTAAGTGGTGTGTACGTGTCAGTCGATTGTATGTATTCAGTGCAGTGAGGTAAGTCGACGAGGAGATATGACAGTGTCAGAAAGCAGCTATCGTGTTTGCGAGGTGTGGCAAGTGCACTGAAGTGTAAAAAGTTATGGTACAGCTAAATGCACAGATATATATATATATATATATATATGGCAGTATTATCGCGTCCACAAGGTATAAAAGTGCATTGCATTGGCAGAGTTGTCATTTGTCCTCATGTGACAAGGTTTCCAATGTGATTATGACCTCACGATGGGAATGAACAGACTCTGAACGCAGAGTGGTAATTGGAGATAGACGGATGGAACATTCGGTTTCTGAAATCGTTAGGGAATTCAATATTCCGAGATCTATAGTCTCAATAGTGTGCCGAGAATAACAAATTTCAAGTATTACCTCTCACCACGGACAACGCAGTGGCTGATAGCCTTCACTTAACGACAGAAAGCAGCGGCCATTGCGTAGAGTTGTCAGTGCTAACTGACAAGTAACACTGAGTGAAAGAAACGCAGAATACATTGTCGGACGTCCGACAAGCGTATCCGTTAGGACAGCGCAGCCAAATTTGACGTTAATGGGCTATGGAGCAGACGACCGACGTGAATGCCTTTGCTAACAGCACTACATCTCCTGCAGCACCTCTCCTGGGCTGGTGACGATATCGGATGGACCCTAGACGACTGGAAAACCGTAGCCGGATCAAATGAGTAACAATTTCAGTTGATAAGAGCTGATGGCAGGGTCCGAGTGTGGCGCAGATCCCATGAAGCCATGGACCCAACAAGGCAGTGTGCAAGCTGGTGGTGGCTCCGTGAAGGTTTGGGATGTGTTTAAATGAAATTGACTGGGTCTTCTGGTCCAGCTAAACCGATCGTGTATTGGATATGGTTATGTTAGTTCACGTGGAGAGCATATGCAGCCATTCGTGGTCTTTATGATTCCAAACGTGTTACCAGGCCACAATTGTTCGCGATTGGTTTGAAGAACATTCTCGACAGTTGGAGCGAATGATTTGGCCACCAAGATCGCTCGACATAAATCCCATCGAACATTTATGGGATGTAATGGAGAGATCAGTTCATCCACAAAATCCTGCACCGGCAGCGCTTTCGAAATTATGGATGGCTATAGAGCCAGCATGGTTCAATATTTCTGCAGGGGACCTCCAACGACTTGTTCAGTCCATGACGCGTCGATTTGGTGCACTACGCCAGGCTACGGTCGCAGGTTCGAATCCTGCCTCCGGCATGGATGTGTGTGATGTCCTTAGTTTGGTTAGGTTTAAGCAGTTCTAAGTTCTAGGGGACTGATGACCTCAGATGTTAAGTCCAATACTGCTCAGAGCCATTTCAATTATTTTGAACTACGCCAGGCAAAAGGAGGTCCGATGCGATAATAGGAGTACCTTCTGTCACTTCAGTGTATATGTTCATCTGTGTATTTGTGGTTATGGCAGTTCTACGAGTATGTAAAGAAGCTCTTTAGATAACTCCCATGATTACTTTAGATAATCCTTTAGTTATAACCATCTGGATTTTTTTGTAGCCGTTATTACAAACCAGTGATTTTTTGGGTAATTAACGTCTCACAGTAAAGTGCACAATGAATATTATAGTGAAAAGATGATTCAATAGTTTTATCGTGGGACAGTCAATGAAAAGTTTTACTTAATTATTGAAATTTAGGGTTTAATTAATCTCATTTACTTACTCACTAAAATGTGTAGCCCAGGTGGACTGCAGTCCTTAATTTTACCTTATTTTCTCTGATCAAACAAACTTTTTATCCGAATTACTTTCTTTACTGGTTATAGTGTGTTTTGAAAACGAAATACAGGGGAGCCGAGAAATGTTGCGACAAACTTCTAGGGGAATTGGAGCACACCATAAGAATTGAGACTTGCATAGCAACTCATTGACGCAAACGTCAAGGGTAAGTGGTGACAGATCGAATATCGGAAAGGAAACAAGACAGTCATTCATTTGGAATATTTATTGGACATAACGAGAACACATGGTGTATGATATGAATACAGCTCTAATGTTAAAACAGATGTCCGCCGTTTGTACTATCAGACGTCACGTGTGCCTGCCGCCGACTGGGCATTGACTGCCGGATTGTAGCAGCTGCTCAGACGATTCTTGCTACGAGATATATTTCAAAATCCGCAGGACAGCGATAAATGAGAGATCTCATGGTTCACCACAGCAAGAAATTAGGGTTCGATGAATCCGGTGGTGTGAAGGTCAGGGAAGAACTGATCGCCGGCCGCGGTGGTCTAGCGGTTCTAGGCGCTCAGTCCGGAGCCGCGCGACTCCTACTGTCGCAGGTTCGAATCCTGCCTCGGGCATGGATGTGTGATGTCCTTAGGTTAGTTAGGTTTATGTAGTTCTAAGTTCTAGGGGACTGATGACCATAGATGGTAAGTCCCATAGTGCTCAGAGCCATTTGAACCATTTTGAAGAACTTATCCAAACAGGATATCCGTGAAGCAAATTCGAAGAGATCAGCGCGTTTGACCAACACGATGTATTATATACTCACGCTGTATCCAACATGGCCAATATAATGCCGCTAACTTTCCTACACTCATTTTGATGCCACATGACGCTTACGTCAACAGCCAGGAAATTCTCGCGCCTTCCTCATCAGGTAGCTTACAAAAGCAGCTGATTTTGAATGAAATCTAGTTTCAAACTTTATCATATTACTTTTGCCCTGTTAACCTTTTTCACGAATAAAGTCATGGATGTCAATACGAGACGGTCTCTTTTGTGTCCACTGCTCTTTCGCGTAAACCCGCGTATTAACATTGTGTCTCTTTCAGTTGCTATACTGACAGGCCTTGGTGGCCCAACGACAGAGAGTGACAAATGGCGAGATCGTTCCTCATTGACCACGAGTTTCAGAACGCCATTTGTTTCCCCTGCATTGTATTTTACCATTCTGGAGTAAAGCAAGAGGAACTGACGCAAAACATTTGAACGTTCTGAATACTGATTCTGTTGTACAACATTTGTATATCGTAATACGTTTCGGCGTTTCATTTTACGTTAGTCAACATCAATAAACAATCGTACAGCAAGTCGATTATGTGATGATGGTAACCGAATTCCATTTTCACAGAAGTTTTTTAAAGTAAAGTTTTGATTGAATATGATTCATTGATTATAACTAATTTGGTTTATATAATTATGAACGGTAATCTAGAGCGGTATAGGTCGTTTCCACTCTTCGCTGTAAAAGTAGAATAGAAGATGTAAGTGCAACTTTCGGTTAACTATTTCCATTCCTTACGGAGACATACAAACTAGTGTTACTTGAGTCGGTGGTTCTACAAGCAAGAGGAAGTATCTGAAAAAAAAATCTTCAGGTTTTAGACTTATTTTTGTCAGCTTCTGTTTACACTTTACAATAAAAGTTTTTGTTGCTTTTTATAATTATGCACTGGGACGATGGATTCGTGAAGTTGCCAAGTTGCCAAGTTCCGTTGTCAGCTACTCTCGCGTCATGAAGGGTGCGGAATGAAGAGCAGCTGTAATTTCGCTGCTCACTCATCTGTATAAGGCTGACTAAAGAATGAAAGGGCTTGACAATCGAAACCGAAACCTCGTAACGGCGCTCCAGTACCACTCTAGACAAACTTTGTGTTTTATTGGTCTGCGCTTTTACTACCCTCAGGGCAATAAAAGTCGAGTTGTTGACTTCCCCAGAGAACGACGCGAAAGAAAGACAGATTCCGCTGATGTGCACATATCTGAGCGTTAACGACGAGCGAAGCAGTCCCAAGCGCGTGTTAAAAATAAATAAAACTGCGGGTGCTATTAATTGACACTTCGTAAAGCGGGGAACGTGTCAGACCTTACACCAACATGCAGAGTGCAGGCTACAGGCAGTCTCTGTAAAGTATACTGACGATCAATTATAATTAAAATTAATTATGACTAATGCTAATCTCCTCACATCGATAATTATGTGAAATACTTCTAGATTGGTTCAAATGGTTCTGAACACTATGGGACTTAACTTCTGAGGTCATCAGTCCCCTAGAACTTAGAACTACTTAAACCTAACTAACCATCACCCACGTCCATGCCCGAGGCAGGATTCGAACCTGCGACCGTAGCGGTCGCGCGGTTCCAGACTGTAGCGCCTAGAACCGCTCGGGCTTCTAGATTAGTGTATGCACACACTTTTGAGCTTGTGTTAGGACAAAACGGTGAAACAGCCGCTGTCCTCCTCTGACCCTGCTCAGTTCTTCTTTCATACAGAATGACTCACCTAAAACTTGCACCGGAGATATTGCGGAAATGGAAAGTGCTGTTGATGTGCGGTTTGTACAGAATGCACTGGTAGTCAGGGGCTGGTATCGTTAGCCGATAAAGACATTGTAATAATACTTAAAAAGTGTATTTTTTGTGCAAACATACTCCTTTTCAACGGAATAATGCCTGTTGACAGTAACGAACTAAAATGTTAAAAATTAGAGTCACTGGTGTATGTTGGAAGATTATATTGCGAGTTGTTTACGAGGTATCGTAGTTTGAAAAATCCCCATACCGACACTTCTACAGTACCTGTGATAGCACACACTAGAGAACAACCTAAGTGCATTCACTAGTTATGTGTATTCTGACAAGTAACGAGACAAATGACCATCACAAGTTGTGTTCAAAATGACCACCGGCAGCGGCAATACACGCTTCCAGTCTGGTATGGAATGACTGCGGCACACATGCTAGCATTTCAGCGGAGATACCGGAGAAATTTGCAGTAATACGCCGTTGCATATCGCCAAGTGTAATTGGTATGTGCCCGTACACAGCGTCTTTCAATTTTCCCCACAGATAAACGTCTGCAGTCGGCAAATCCGGGGACCGGGCAGGTCAAGATGCAGGTCCTCTGTAAACAACTCGTGAAGACATCTACATCTACATTTACATCCATACTCCGGAAGCCACCTGACGGTGTGTGGTGGAGGGTACCTTGAGTACCTCTATCGGTTCTCCCTTCTATTCCAGTCTCGTATTGTTCATGGAAAGAAGGATTGTCGGTATGCCTCTGTGTGGGCTCTAATCTCTCTGATTTTATCCTCATGGTCTCTTCGCGAGATATACTTAGGTGGGAGCAATATACTGCTTGACTCGTCGGTGAAGGTATGTTCTCGAAATTTCAACAAAAGCCCGTACCGAGCTACTGAGCGTCTCTCCTGCAGAGCCTTCCACTGGAGTTTATCTGTCATCTCCGTAACGCTTTCGCGATTACTAAATGATCCTGTAACGAAGTGCGCTTCTATATCTCTTCTATCAACCCTATCTGGTATAGATCCCACACTGGTGAGCAGTATTCAAGCAGCGGGCGAACAAGTGTACTGTAACCTACTTCCTTCGTTTTCGGATTGCATTTCCTTAGGATTCTTCCAATGAATCTCAGTCTGGCGTCTGCTTTACCGACGATCAACTTTATAAACTTTATATGATCATTCCATTTATATGATCATTCCATTTAGACACTTGTGTACATTGAGATTCAATTGCCATTCCCTGCACCATGCGTCAATTCGCTGCAGATCCTCCCGCATTTCAGTCCAATTTTCCATTGTTGCAACCTCTCGATATACAACAGCATCATCCGCAAAAAGCCTCCGTGAACTTCCGATGTTATCCGCAAGGTCATTTATGTATATTGTGAACAGCAACTGTCCTACGACACTCCACTGCGGCACACCTGGAATCACTCTTACTTCGGAAGACTTCTCTCCATTGAGACTGAGATGCTGCGTTCTGTTATCTAGGAACTCTTCAATCCATTCACACAATTGGTCTGATAGTTCATATGCTCTTACTTTGTTCATTAAACGACTGTGGGGAACTGTATCGAACGCCTTGCGGAAGTCAAGAAACACGGCATCTACCTGGGAACGCGTGTCTATGGCCCTCTGAGTCTCGTGGACGAATAGCGCGAGCTGGGTTTCACACGATCGTCTTTTTCGAAATCCACGCTGATTGCTACAGAGTAGATTTCTAGTCTCCAGAAAAGTCATTATAGTCGAACATAATACGTGTTCCAAAATTCTACAACTGATCGACGTTAGAGATATAGGTCTATATTTCTGCACATCTGTTCGACGTCCCTTCTTGAAAACGGGGATGACCTGTACCCTTTTCCAAACCTTTGCAACGCTACGCTCTTGAGACCTAGGGTACACCGCTGCAAGAAGGAGGCAAGTGCCTTCGCGTACTCTGTGTAAAATCGAACTGGTATCCCATCAGGTCCAGCGGCCTTTCCTCTTTTGAGCTATTTTAATTGTTTCTCTATCCCTCTGTCGTCTAATTCGATATCTACCACTTTTTTCATCTGTGCAACAATCTAGAGAAGGAACTACAGTGCGCCGGCCGGAGTGGCCGTGCGGTTCTAGGCGCTACAGACTGGAACCGCGTGACCGCTGCGGTCGCAGGTTCGAATCCTGCCTCGGGCATGGATGTGTGTGCTGTCCTTAGGTTGGTTAGGTTTAAGTAGTTCTAAGTTCTAGGGGACTGATGGCCACAGCAGTTAAGTCCCATAGTGCTCAGAGCCATTTGAACCATTTTTGAACTACAGTGCAGTCTTCCTATGTGAAACAGCTTTGGAAAAAGACATTTAGTATTTCGGCCTTTAGTCTGTCATCCTCTGTTTCAGTACCATTTTGATCACAGAGTGTCTGGACATTTTGTTTTGATCCACCTACCGCTTTGACATAGGAACAAAATTTCTTAGGATTTTCTGCCAAGTCAGTACATACGAAATAGAGACGCCAAAGAAGTTCATGCAGTACACTGCGCCAAAAAGAAGTTTTCTCGATGCGCTAGATTAACTACAAAGTTTCAACATCAAGAAACGACAACTAGACCAAATTTCAAACTAACAAAATGAATTTAACAAAAAATTTTGTATTAAACTTTTATTAAAATTATCGTAGCTCCTTGCGGGAAAAGATCCCAAAATATGCGAAATACTATTTACTTAAATTTGTCAGTAAAATTAAAGATTTGTCACTGTGTCAAGGTTTGAATTTTCTGCTGAGGGACTTAAGTATTCGAGTATCTTTATTTGGCTTAATAACTATTGTTCCACTCCATAAATGTTTACATAGCTAAGAATTATTATGTCTTACGTTTTTAAAGAATATTTCAGTTTCTTTGCGTTTTACAGTTTCTTACTAAATTCTCTTATTGACATAATTGACAAAAAGCAGTTGTACTAAAACTGTTTTCATTCATTAAATGCATATGCAAACATTGCTTGTTTCAACTTAATAAGAACAAATTAATATCCATACTTGTCACAATGTTACTTTTATTTGATTGTCATCGAGTTTGTAGTTGTAAGACCTAAATGAATATGCATTTCAATGTTTAATGTAAATTCATGTATTTTTTAAACAACTGTTAATTCTGAAAATAAATTATTCAGTATGCCAGTCATTATGAAGCATGACATCTATTTTCGTATATGTGTGTACATGAATTGCATGTGTCATACAATTGTAGCACTTATAAATTACAAAGCGGACATGTTGTACACAAAGTTTTATGACTTTATACATTTTGTATCGAGCTGTAGGAAAACATTATATGTTTATACGTGAAATCTACATTCCTCGCAGAGGCTATACGAACGCGAATTGTTGTTTTTTCTGTTTGTTGCAATGTGGTTGTTAACTATAGTTTTTCTTTTATATTTGTTGTATCAGATATGAAGGTGGCTAACGCAAAAGCCGGTAAATCATAATGACAAGCATATGCGATCAGTGACAAAGTAATTGTGTTAGGATTGCCACTGCCACCTTGATCACGGGCTCTCAGCGTGACGTTATGTCCGCCTTTGAAAACAACACTGGTTCACTTTTTGAAAAAAAAGGAAAAAGGAATGCATCACAATTGATGCACATCACTCCTGGAAATCTATAGGAAAGAAGTGATTTACATCGTTGTTTGTTGGATTCGAGTACTTGTAAGTGATGGGTTTTCGCATTTGTTGGAGAATTGCATCTTGCTCCTTCCTTTTTTTTTATGGAGTAGTGGTGTGTTACCACTTAGTGGGCCTCTTATTGGAGTTCCTTTATGATCAGTGTTACATGTAGGTTCAGGTAATACAACTCTGCATTCATTGAGATTTATTGTCCCTCTAGTTTTACTCAGTGATAAAATCATAGCTTATTTTTACGTTAACTATGAGTTAATGGCATTCACGTCGAGCAGCAGAAAAAATAAGAGCGTACAATTTCATGGTTAGCACAGTTATTTTACTTCGTCCTATTAGGTTGTCGCTTAAGACAATACCGCCCATACTGAAATTGGAAATCCTTATCACATTTGGCCAAGAAACATTTTGATATTGCTTTATTTTCCTGTTATAGTGAGAAACTTCTGTAACAGGATAAGCACCAGCAAAGCGGGATATCATGGTGAAAGTTTTGTTGGCTTTCCAGACAAGTGATGAAATTACTAGCAACCCATTCCTCACTGTGTTCTCTGTTTTTCCCTTTCAGCTTTCCAACACTTGGAACAGGCTGTTCCAGACCGCATGGGCGAAGGTGGGCAGGTGTGGACAAGAATCAAGTGTGCGTACAGTATTGAAGTCGGGCCGTCGAGTCCGCGACCGTACTGCAAAGACCGAACGTTCAAGGGCAGTGGCGGTCAAGCAGTTCGCGCATGCGCAGAACGCGTGCAATTAGAACGTCTGACGGGTAGCCTATACTAGCTGCGCCAGCCTGCGAACGACGTGGTTGAGACCCTGCTGGTTGACGGAGAGCTGTGTGTGAGGGGAGGGAACGAACAGCCTGACTTTGCAATTGGGAATTCTGTTGCAACATACTTTTGTGAAGGGATGGAGGTCTTTGGAATCCATGTAAGAGGTATGTTCAAAAAGGAACAGGAAATACGCGTGGTGCATTAGTCCAAAACAAATGTTATTTTCGTTGTTGTGTTGGTAAACATGACTGAAAAATATCTGTACAGTGTTAGCCACTTCGAATGTTTTATCTGTAATGATCTTTCGAAGAGTTTGCATGTTTTTTGGTGGTAACGGCAATTTTTTGTTCTATATAAAAATGGATCATACTAGTTGTACTGAATATACGAATGGGGCGAAATGCAGAATAGATTTAGAAATGTTAAACATTGCTTTTGATGAGTCTATTATGAGTAAAAAGACAAGGCAAGCCGGCAAGACGTTGAGGATGACGAGCTGCAGCTCACCACGCGCTGAAATTTTCGAAAACGTAGAAAAAAGTGGAAAAATGACTATGAATGACCTCCGAATTACAATCCGAGAAGACGCTGATGTTGCTGGCGTATCAGCTGATTCATGACATGACTTTATTTCGGATATTGTGAGTATGAAACGTGTGACCGCGAAATTTGTTTTAAAACGGTTGAATTGCTAACAAAACAGCGGCGAATGCCAGTTGCTATGTGAAGCAAAAAAGCATGCAGAATTGCTAAAACGTATCAGAACAGGTGACGAAACACGTGTTTAAGTGTATGTCTTGGTCACTATGGCTCAATCGTTCAGTTACGTCAGCTACAGCATTCTGAATCCTCAAGACAGGAAGTTAAACCTCAACGAGTGCCGACAAGTGTGAAGGTTACGCTATGTTGTTCGGTTTTAACGGCACAGTACAGCACGAGGTTTTACCACAACGTCGTGAGATGAATAACGACTTCTACTTACAAGTTCAACATCGTTTGCGTGAAACAATAAAAAAATTAAATGAAAAAAATAACGCCCGGAAGTGTAGCAAAACAAGTCATGGCTTATGCACCACGATGACGTACCTGCTCACTCTTTGAAGCTTGATCGGGAATTCTGGTTCAAATACTACACTATAAAGACTTCATGGCCTCTGTGGCGCCGGCCGTGGTGGTCTAGCGGTTCTAGGCGCGCAGTCCGGAACCACGCGACTGCTACGGTCGCAGGTTCGAATCCTGCCTCGGGCATGGATGTGTGTGATGTCCTTAGGTTAGTTAGGTTTAAGTAGTTCTAAGTTCTAGGGGACTGATGACCACAGATGTTAAGTCCCATAGTGCTCAGAGCCATTTTAGCCTCTGTGGCCTCAATGTTCGCCACTCGCGGCCCCAGATGCCTTTTCTGTACCCCAAAAATAAATAAAACCTTAAAAGAGCGTCGTTTTACAAGCAGAGACAAGATTAAAAACGCATCGTTAAGGGAGCTGAGTTCGGCTTTTGGGAAAAAAGTTGACATACGTTTTTAACATCAAAGAAGGGTGTTATGAAGGGGATAACACTGATGCAGATAAATAATATTCGTTACAAAAACATAAGATTCCGTTATTTTTAGAAGACACCACGTATGTCATTAGTGGTAGTGGTGTGTATAAATCGTCCTGACACAGTTTGTAGTGTGCATTCTGAGAAGTGTCTCTAGTAAGCAGCAGAACTGATTTTCTGATATCTTCTGCCCATTGTGATGTAGTGCGCTTGAAGAGGACGGTTGTTACGGGCTTCTTATGGCGCACAAGAGCTTATAGGAGAGATTCTGCTTGCCTCTCTAGGCTAACAAGGGCTGAGCTGCACCATCCACATGTCGTTGTCGCAAGTATCGAACTGAAAGGAACAACAACACAACAAACCCCCCTCCACATCGCAAACCGTCGCTGCTACACCGAGACATTTTCCACTGAATTCTAGATTTTCATTCTACACCCCATTCCAGGCAAAATTATTGAGTATCTTTAACAATTATGTTCTTATTAATACTTGTTTCTTTCGCGTTTTGTTCTCTACCCTTCCTGATTACAGTAATAAACAAACATGTTCGTTTCATTTCGTCAGATGAATGTTTCCATCGTTAAGATAATTTTTTACCTTGCCAGGAGGCTTTACGGACTGAAGATTTTCCATTTTCTTCAGACTCAGAAGATTTGAATCTCACTGCTTGGACACCAGTTTCCTAAAGCAATAGGACACAGTTCTCAAAACAACTTAAAAAAGCGCCTTTCAAGATCAGAAGATTAACGAGAGATATTAAGTACCAAATAATTTATATTTCATCAAAATGTTCTTCAGTATTAGAGTGTGTATGTGGCATAATAGGTTTGTAATCATACGTTTTCTTGGTTCAAGTCTCGCTAGGAAACCGTTTTACGCCGGCCGCGGTGGTCTCGCGGTTCTAGGCGCGCAGTCCGGCACCGCGCGACTGCTACGGTCGCAGGTTCGAATCCTGCCTCGGGCATGGATGTGTGTGATGTCCTTAGGTTAGTTAGGTTTAAGTAGTTCTAAGTTCTAGGGGACTGATGACCACAGATGTTAAGTCCCATAGTGCTCAGAGCCATTTGAACCAAACCGTTTTACTTTTTATTACATTCTATAATTATTGAAAACGGAAATGCTAATTATCAAATACTGAATCATAATTTTTTTAATAAAAATGACATATTTTATTTTTAATTAGTAATCATACGAAGTAAATTAGAATTTAATGTTGAGGGCTCCGATGCACTTTACACAGACGATATAGCTTTCAAAACACATTTGTTGATTTTAAAAAAAGAAGGCATGGGAAGTATGCCAAAAATTCGTTGACATGATCATCAGATGCGGTTATTTGTGAGCAAAAAAATGGACAAAGTTGAAAATGCATTTTTAAAGAATATTTCAATTTTTCCTTCTTTAAGCGGTATTAACGATATATTGTGCCCGTTTTTTCTCAATACCCAACTATATTACCTGTGTCACTCATTTTTTTCCGTTTCAGTTTCTAGTTTTCAGTGTGGCCTCAGTTTGTTAATGAATAAAACTGGATCTTGTGATTATTTGAAGCAATATTTCCTAACTCTATGGATGTCGTGCCTTTCATTATATGTAGTTTTCATTGAGAATCATTACCCAAGAAACGTAATCAATTTTCTTAAATTGCTATTCACAACAGACAGGTTGATTATTTTGAAAATCAACTGGCCGAATGGCTTCCTCCTGCTAGTCCAGTTTGACCTCGTGCGCCATCTATGATAACCCTAGGCTACCGTCCTTCACGATAGCAGGTTTCATTTTCGACAGCTCTTTCCATCTGTTAAAGACATAGTCTTGCTTTCTTAACATATAGCGAAGACATTCTATCGCAACGAAGAGTCTCGTGTGAGTCGAAAAACAGCGAAAGTCACTCGTTTCTACAAAAAGGGTGACAACATCGAAAGCACAGAGCTGCAGGTAAATATCGTAGGCATACTGTAAGATAAAAATATTATGACTTCCTGGAGGGAAAGAAGTTTCTTTCAAAAAATTTTTACGAATTCATGGAAGACAACTAGTGCGAAACTTAACACGTTTCATTCACATACGATATCTTGCTAATGGTTCAGTTGGACAGGTACACTATCAGACCAGCAGCATCGAGACATCCATTAATGGTAATTAATATGAAGTGTGTCCACCATTCAGTTTTATGACGGCTTGAACTTTGGTGGGGACACTCACAATGAGGCGTCTGAATGTGTGTAGAGGAATGGCAGACAATTCTTGATCAACACCTGAACCCACAGAAGGTTGTGATCTCAGACACTAGAGTGAAGAGCGAAATCGAAGTTGTGACGTATCGCAAAAGTGTTCTCTTGGTTTCGGGTCGAGATCCTTGTGCAGCCCAGTACATTTGAGAAATGTTATTGTCCACAAACCATTGCCTCCAGATGCTGCTGACAGGCTACATTTTCATACCGATACAAACCAGCTCTTAACTGTTCCTCTACTGTTCGCAGTATACTATTGTGTAAGGTGTGTTCTCATCGCTCCGCACTCAGCATTTTCTTATGCGCAAAATGGGGACTACACCCTATCGACGAAAAACACACCAATTCAGTCACACCACCTCCTTCATACTTCACTGTTGGCACCACACATGATGACAGGTAATGTTCTCCAGGCATCCGCTAGACCCAAACGATTCCTTTAGATTTCCACAAGGTATAGTGTAATTCACCATTCCAAATCACTCGTTTCCAGTCATCCACAAGTCCAGCGACGTCACCACTCCACCTCAAACGTCGCTTAGCGTTGATTACAGAAATTTGTGGCTTATGAGGAGCTGCTCGCCCATTGTACACTCCTGGAAATGGAAAAAAGAACACATTGACACCGGTGTGTCAGACCCACCATACTTGCTCCGGACACTGCGAGAGGGCTGTACAAGCAATGATCACACGCACGGCACAGCGGACACACCAGGAACCGCGGTGTTGGCCGTCGAATGGCGCTAGCTGCGCAGCATTTGTGCACCGCCGCCGTCAGTGTCAGCCAGTTTGCCGTGGCATACGGAGCTCCATCGCAGTCTTTAACACTGGTAGCATGCCACGACAGCGTGGACGTGAACCGTATGTGCAGTTGACGGACTTTGAGCGAGGGCGTATAGTGGGCATGCGGGAGGCCGGGTGGACGTACCGCCGAATTGCTCAACACGTGGGGCGTGAGGTCTCCACAGTACATCGATGTTGTCGCCAGTGGTCGGCGGAAGGTGCACGTGCCCGTCGACATGGGACCGGACCGCAGCGACGCACGGATGCACGCCAAGACCGTAGGATCCTACGCAGAGCCGTAGGGGACCGCACCGCCACTTCCCAGCAAATTAGGGACACTGTTGCTCCTGGGGTATCGGCGAGGACCATTCGCAACCGTCTCCATGAAGCTGGGCTACGGTCCCGCACACCGTTAGGCCGTCTTCCGCTCACGCCCCAACATCGTGCAGCCCGCCTCCAGTGGTGTCGCGACAGGCGTGAATGGAGGGACGAATGGAGACGTGTCGTCTTCAGCGTTGAGAGTTGCTTCTGCCTTGGTGCCAATGATGGTCGTATGCGTGTTTGGCGCCGTGCAGGTGAGCGCCACAATCAGGACTGCATACGACCGAGGCACACAGGGCCAACACCCGGCATCATGGTGTGGGGAGCGATCTCCTACACTGGCCGTACACCACTGGTGATCGTCGAGGGGACACTGAATAGTGCACGGTACATCCAAACCGTCATCGAACCCATCGTTCTACCATTCCTAGACCGGCAAGGGAACGTGCTGTTCCAACAGGACAATGCACGTCCGCATGTATCCCGTGCCACCCAACGTGCTCTAGAAGGTGTAAGTCAACTACCCTGGCCAGCAAGATCTCCGGATCTGTCCCCCATTGAGCATGTTTTGGACTGGATGAAGCGTCGTCTCACACGGTCTGCACGTCCAGCACGAACGCTGGTCCAACTGAGGCGCCAGGTGGAAATGGCATGTCAAGCCGTTCCACAGGACTACATCCAGCATCTCTACGATCGTCTCCATGGGAGAATAGCAGCCTGCATTGGTGCGAAAGGTGGATATACACTGTACTAGTGCCGACATTGTGCATGCTCTGTTGCCTGTGTCTATGTGCCTGTGATCATGTGATGTATCTGACCCCAGGAATGTGTCAATAAAGTTTCCCCTTCCTGGGACAATGAATTCACGGTGTTCTTATTTCAATTTCCAGAAGTGTATATCCATTTTTTAAAGTCTCTGCGCACAGTCATTGGACATTTGCATAGCTGGTAGCAATCTGGAACTCACGAGTGATATCTTCAGCTCATTTCGTGCGACTTTTTACAACCAGTCTCTGCAGTGTTCGAGGATCCCTGTCCTTCCGTAGTTTAGGTCTGCCTGGTCCTGGGTCAGCTTCGGTTGTTCCCTCCCGTTGCCACTTACCAGTCATATCACCAATAATCAACTTCGTCAGCTTTAGTTTTTCAATACCTTTCTGAGTCACTGACAGTATTAACAATGGGAAATAAAGGCCATTTTGCCCTCTAGTGTCGTAGGTACAGACATCACCTTTCTTCTCAAATTGTGGTGGATTATTTATAACGAATTTCATTAGCGAATATATGCATTGTGACGACACAGTTAAATGCCTAGCTCCTTGAAGAGGTACCTACAAGATATCTGTGGTAAACAATACATTATTATTACTGCTCGCTTTTGCGCGCTAAGTACTTTCCTTACAAGTGATGAGTTACCATAGAAAATTATTCTGTAAGACATTATGGAGTGGAAATATTCAAAATATAAGAGGAGTTGATATATTTGTTTCCAAGATTAGAAATGATACGGAGAACAGAAGTAGCTGAATTTAACTGTTTGAAAAGCAGACTAATATGCTTCTTCCAGTTAAAGTTTTCTTCAATACGCACACCCAAAAGTTTGTAGAATTCTGCGTCATTTATTGACTCCTGCTCATGTGCTGCATCAATTATTGGTATGAATATTTGTTGTGCAGAATGGAATGTAGTGGTTTTTTTTCTTCAAGATTTGGATAGGGTTCATTTTCAGCTAAACACTTGATAATTCTTTGGAAAGTATCATTTACCAATTCTTCCGTTTTTTCTGGCTAATGGAATTTACCTTAACACTAGTATCGTCTGCAAAAACACCAATTTTGGTTGTTGAATGTTAAGTGGAATGTCGTTCACATATACAGGTAATAGGAGTGGACACAAAATTAAACCCTGTGGGACTCCATCTACGATTTCTCCCCGGCGACTAAAATGTTCGACCTTTCCGACATTGTATGAATAATTCAGCTCAACCTTTCCCGCTGTGTTTAAGTATGATTCAAACCAGTTCCGCTAAAGCCATCAATTCTATAAAACTCGAATTTTTTAAAGAGAGTAATATGATCTACACGATCAAACGCCTTGCAAAGGTAAAAAGAACAACGGGCGATATAATACTATTTAAGACTTGTACTGTTTGATTAGTGAATGTATGAATAGCATTTTAAGTCGAGCAATCCTTCTGGAATCCAAACTGTGATATGCTAAATAATTTGCTTCCACTTAATTATGCTACTACTCTTGAGTACACTACTTTTTCGAATATTCTGGAAAAAAAAGCTGCGAGATAATTCTTTAGGTCTGGCTTGTCACCTTCCTTATGCAGTGGTTTAACAGATACATATTTTAAGCTGTCTGGAAAAATTCCATGTGCTATTGATGCATTGGTTATATCACGAACGACATTACTTATTAAGTTGGAACTACTTTTCAGATTTCTGTATGAAATTCCACCAACATCGCCTGAGCTGTGGGAAGTGCTTGAGGTTAAGTCCGCGAAGGTTTGTTCTCGATGCTTGGCATTTTCCACCTGTACATTGAGCTCTGGCTTGTCCAGTCAGACTGATATCCTGTGTTCGGTTGCTGTAAAGGTGTTTGCTCTATTCGTGTTGTGAGTTTGGTTCTGCCCAACGAAACTGGCACTGGGTTTGTTGCTATGCATTATGCGCCTGGAAAGAGAGGTGCTTTGGATTTGTTACTTTCCACTGTCATATGGCTTGGTAACTGATTCTAAAAAGTGAAAGTAATGACTAATTCGATCATGTTCTGTTATCACCAGGTCAGTTCCCTGCGGCAAGCATCGACATGCAGCGGTCACAGTGTGGTTTTTGTAGTGTTTGAACGGCGTACGTGTTCCTGCTATATCATGTATCGCGTGTTCGGGAATCGGTAATACTTCACTGGGACTGTTTACACTGTGACGTGTGATCCGTGCTTTGGGATACATGTATAGTGTGGTTTTTCAATCAGACAATGTGAAAGATTAGTGGTTTACAGTAGGTCTGGTGTCTTATCTTAGCTGTTGTGTTGATACCTCATAACTTCTGTTTGAAATGTGATTCCGTATCTCGATGGTGTGATACGAGTAGTGTTTATTGACGAGGATATAAATTTAGCGTGTCATACGAGACTACGACCCGAAAGTCCAGCGAGGTTTTTTGGGTCGAATCTGAAGCGACTGAGTTAAGAGTGGAGGCACCACTGTGCATTGGATGATTACTCCGTTGCGTTGTCCGGAACCGCGAGGCTGCCACGGTCGCAGGTTCGAATCCTGCCTCGGGCATAGATGTGTGTAATGTCCTTAGGTTAGTTAGGTTTAAGTAGTTCTAAGTTGTAGGGGACTGCTGACCACAGATGTTAAGTCCCATAGTGCTCAGAGCCATTTGAACCTTTTTTTTTTTTGCGTTGCTCAAAAACTTGCGGTTTGCGAAAGCCGTGTTTCACAGAGTATTAAGTTTGACTGAAGGTGTATTATTAACTTTCCAGACGCTGTGGCCGAGCGGTTCTAGGCGTTTCAGTGCGGAACTGCGCTGCTGCTGCAACGGTCGTAGGTTCGAATCCCTCATCGGGCATGGATGTGTGTGATGTCCTTAGGTTAGTTATATTTAAGTAGTTCTAAGTCTAGGGGACTGATGACCTTAGATGTTAAGTCCCATAGTGCTCAGAGCCATCTGAACCATATATATATATATATATATATATATATATATATATATATATATATATATATATCAGTGTTGCTTACTTTACGGACGTGTCCATATTTGTTAAGTTGACCCATATAGGGTTCACTTTTCTTAGCGGCGGTTTTAATGTTTCATCTGAATGGTGCTGTACCAAGAATTGTTCTCATTCTGCAGTGATTAATTGTCCCATGGCGGCTTCCACTGCTAGTCAGGGTAGTGCTCGTTTTGTTATAAAGAGGTTCGGTCCCCGCCTTAGACCGAACACCTGGTTTAGGTTACGGCTAGTGCTCATTAGCGTAGTCATAGTTCATCATCATAAGGACCTACGGGCGTCTAGCTTGTTAAGGTTAACTAATTGTGAGCGCTCAGGTTTAAGTAGCTTGAGTGCAGTTAGTGCGGCCGCTACTGTGTCTATTAAGGTCTGGTAATTTTGGTAGTGACGGGTTACATGGAAAGGTGTTAACTACGTCACTAATTACCGGTGGATGCTCACTTCCTACCCGTAGTGCTTGTTTTCATGTTTGATATTTTTTGAGGTCAGAACCTTATTAAAATTTTCCTGATAATGATATGAAAAAGCTCGTGTTTTTTGTTGTGTGGTTGTGAATGTCACAGGACAGTTTGTTGTCGCTTGGAATGAGACCTGGCTGCTTGTTCAGATATCTGTTGCAGAGCAAGTGTTTTCCGTTTTCCGTGCGTCTTTCTCGCTCGGCAGTCGGTGGGGTGCGTGCGCGCTGGCTTTGCCGTAGACGCCGCATTGGTCCAGCCTGAACGTGTTCTCACTTCTGGCAGCTGGCTAACTTAATGGGCTACGGGTGTTTCAAATTGGCACCGCATCCGGAGAATCCCTGCCGTCAGTCACTCAGATAAAACCCAATGAACAGACCACGTCTGATGTCACTTAGCTCTCCTAACGGACCCATTCTGCTATTTAGACCGGTGAGTCTGCCCCTTGTGACATATAGCAGTTAATTCCGCATTACACAAGCGTGTCCGATTAATTTTGATTAGATCGTGAATGTCATAAGCTAGGTAAAACTTTAACTAAAAGGACTCAGCACGTTAGCAAATGTTCAGAAAAAAAAACACCGTGCATTCCCCTAGGAGGCCTAATACAACCTCTGATGTTATCGACACATATTACAAATTTAACAAGTAGTCAAGTAGTGATAGCAGCACTATGACTGTTCATTGACTACGTTTTTGTCTACAGGACAGTTGTCTTTTGACGTTCGTAATAATGCCCATAACAAAAAGGAAGTACTTGTTAGTATCCGAAATCAAGATTAGTGGCGAATAAATGGAGCACGTAACTTTGAATAAATGTTTGCGGATAGGAAACGGGACGAACACTTAAAATCAGTTGTAGGGAAGGCGAATTGAATACTTAGATTTCTTCATAAGACATGAATTACAAAGCAATAAACTAGTCTTCGGAGTCCTTATCGCGTAGGCATGGCAGCAAAAATCGAAAGAACTCAGAGGCGAATTATTAGGTTCGTAACAAATATCTAAATTTAAATTTTTACATCCCTCTGTATGACGTTATGAATCAACAATTTTCGAATAAAACCTGAATGAAACACTGACGGTTTCAACACTGATATAAATACTGTTAATTTTTAAGTAAAAGACAGGAGGATAACTATGTAGATCCAGAATGTTCAGTAGGTTAAGTTGTCGTTTATATATCCTCACTAAGCTTCTACGGATTTCACCACGCCCGGTTCCTAGGGGAATCTAGTAAGACATTCCAGTAGAAGGTAGGAGACGAGATACTGGCAGAAGTACAGCTGTGAGGACCGGGTGTGAGTCGTGCTTCGGTAGCTCAGATGGTAGAGCACTTGCCCGCGAAAGGCAAAGGTCCCGAGTTCGAGTCTCGGTCGGGCACACAGTTTTAATCTGCCAGGAAGTTTCATAGTAAGACATTTATCGCATATGAGAGCAAAGCGATAGAAATGTGGTAATGCCAGGTAGGTACATAACACATATAAAGTGCAAATAACTGACCTAGGTAATAGGAAAACTACCGTAGTCTACGCCTACTTAAGATAGTCTGCGATAGCCTATAGTAGTTTTGCAACTCTAATAACGAGTCCAAATGCGGGATCATCGCTCTAGAATTGGTCGCACTACTGTCTCGCATGCTGTCTTTTACACATGCACAGCACTTTTCCAGAAACTTCGGAAAATCTTAATGTCTTCCATTTGCACTTCCTAAAACTTTTCTTAAGTCTAGCAGTATATTAGAATAGATGGCTCAAATGGCTATGAGCACTATGGGACTTAACATCTACGGTCATCAGTCCCCTAGAACTTAGAACTAATTAAACCTAACTAACCTAAGGACAGCACACAACACCCAGCCATCACGAGGCAGAGAAAACCCAGACCCCGCCGGGAATCGTTCCCGGGAACCCGGGCGTGGGAAGCGAGAACGCTACCGCACGACAACGAGATGCGGGCTATTAGAATAGAAATGTTTGTCATAATAGTGACAACTAACATGGTTGAAGATATAAAATAATAGAAGTAAAAACGTTGCAATAAATATTGTAGAGAGCACACACACCTTGGATCCAAGGCAGTATTTGTATGTGCAAAACTTCAGTATATTTTCATATAGTGGTGGAATTTATTTCCACAGCACGCAAAAGATGTTTGAAATTTCATGGACATACATTGTGAATGGACGACACACTGTTAATCAGAACAATTTTTTACATCATAAATGGGACTTGAAAGCGAAAGTAAGATGGCTAGTCGGTAACCAAATGGATCTGCAAGAAATTGCTGTCACCTCCACGAATAGTGTCAGACCAGGGTAGCGGAAATCAAATCGAGTAAAATTTTCTAAATAACCATAGATCGGATAGCTACGACCATAAAACGGCAGCCAATCAGCGAAGAGACTGTGAAAGTGTCTCATTTAAAGTTAATTGCCACAACTAACAGCTGGTATGCTAAAGAGTGCAGTTGTTAATTAAACTACCTGAAGATAATGGTTTCAGCTAAATAGTCGTAGCTAGGCAGACCTTAAATTCCTAAGTTAGACGCGATTTTACTGTTACGTTTACTGGTTAAAGCTGGACTAATAAGTTAATTACGTTAAAAGTACCGTACTGCTATTAATTTGTTAGGGTAGCAAGCATAACACAGCAGCAGCTTAGTCGGACGAAGCCGCACTGCCAGACACACGCAAAAACGTTCGCTTACCGGAGAAACTTCCGAGCGTTCGTCGCTGATTGGCTGTCGTTTCACGGCAATAGTTCCACAACAGTGAACTTCCGATCTTTAGTTATTCGAAAAATTTTTCTCGATTGGACGTCCCCTATCCGGTTGTGACACTGTCAGGTTGTTTTTCTCCACCCTGTATAGGCAGAAGATCGACTTTTGTAAGTTCGCATCCAAACAACTGCAAGAAAGAAGTCAGAAGACAGAATCGTAGTGACAGGGCGAAATAGTTTTGGAAAGATAAGAAGAACAAGAAGACTAAGGCTAACTCATATTTCTACACGCTCTTTAAAGTGTCAAACAAAATATTAATAGAAAAAATATCGTCGTCGTTATATTTACATGACTACTGGATTCGATTGTTCTTCATTTCCAAGCAATACATAGAGCGCAAGAACACAGTGTTTACTTCATATCAGCTAGCTGTAGCTGCCAGCCGCGAAGTAAATACTATAAATAAGATTTTGTTGAGCCAAGCAGAAACAATGGTCAAGTTATAAGAAATGTTATTAAAAGTGCATTCAAATGGCCGCGTCGCCTCATAGCATTTTCATGCAACTTGCAATAATGGTGCATAGAAAGAAGGATCCTTTACTGTATGATTATATGATAGCGAACAAACACTGGTAGCAGTTACTTCTGTAAAATATCTGGGATTATGCGTGTGGAACGATTTGAAGTGGAAAGATCGTATAACATTAATTGTTGGTAAGGCGGGTACCAGGTTGAGATTCATTGGGAGAGTCCTTAGAAAATGTAGTCCATCAACAAAGGAGGTGGCTTACAAAACACTCGTTCGACCTATACTTGACTATAGCTCATCAGTGTGGGATCCTTACCAGGTCGGGTTGACACAGGAGATAGAGAAGATCCAAAGGAGAGCGGCGCGTTTCGTCACAGGGTTATTTGGTAAGCGTGATAGCGTTAGGGAGATGTTTAACAAACTCAAGTGTCAGACTCTGCAAGAGAGGCGTTCTGCATCGCGGTGTAGCTTGCTGTCCAGGTTTCGAGAGGGTGCGTTTCTGGATGAGGTATCGGATATATTGCTTCCACCTACTTATACCTCCCGGGGAGAACAGGAATGTAAAATTAGAGAGATTCGAGCGCGCACGGAGGCTTTCCGGCAGTCGTTCTACCCGCGAACCATACGCGACTGGAACAGGAAAGGTAGGTAATAACAGTGGCACGAAAAGTGCCCTCCGCCACACACCGTTTGGTGGCTTGTGGAGTATAAATGTAGATGTACCTTTCTCGCAAGGTGGGGTACAGCACTGGAACAGCTCCCCCCCCCCCCCCCCCCCCACCAAAGTTACCAAGCTAAACGCGTTGGTGGATAACACTGCTAGTAGAATAAGATAACGTGATCCCACGTGATTTATCCCTACTTCTGAGATTTCTCGCACAACATCGGTGTTATGTGATCTGGTTCATCAGAATTTTGTTTGAGACAGTCGGGGCGACATCATGTGAAGTGGTCCGTACTGTAAGGGCCTCAATTCAGATGAATGCTTTTCAAGTGAAATGAAAGATTATGTTTAATTCCCAAATAATATATACTGAGTTTTAATAACAAACAACGACTATAGCCACCAATATACTTGATATTATTTCGTGACATTATTTCGTACCAATTTGATGTAGTTTATTATACTTTGCCAGAGTACACAGAAAAACGCCGAGATCATTTATTGGTGGACAACAGACATTGACAATTAACACGAAATGATTTACAGTGCTGTGTACTTTCGGTTGTTGTAATTCAGTAAAGACATCATCATATAACATTATCATATACGCTTTCCTATAATTATGTGGCCTTTAAAATCCCTAGTTGCCAAGTTATCAAATGGTATCATTTTGTGTTTCTGAGGAAAATCACTGGTCGTTTCATTTTCAGCTACTGACATCCAACAAAGGTAACTACAAACTTGTTTACCCTCTTCAAGTTCGTGACAGTAGGTACCTCGTATCACTCAAATTGGCAGATTGTATTGGAATACACTCTGCTATGTACACCTGGCGGTCGAGCGGTTCTAGGCGCTTCAGTCCGAAACCACGCGGCTGCTACGTTCGCAGGTTCGAATCCCGTCTCGGGCATGGATGTGTGTGACGTGCTTAAGTTAGTTAGGTTTAAGTAGTTCTACGTCTAGGGGACTGATGACCTCAGACGTTAAGTCCCATAGTGATTAGATCCATTTGAACCATTTGTACGCAAGGCTGTTGGGTAAACTGGCCGAAGGTAGCTGCGGTTGAGCCAGTCGGAACGTATATATTTCATCATATCACGAATGTTGACATCTTTTAACTTGATATTATACAGGATGTTCGTAAATTCATGTTACAAACTTCTGGGACTTGTAGGCAAGGGTGAGAATATAATACACTCCTGGAAATGGAAAAAAGAACACATTGACACCGGTGTGTCAGACCCACCATACTTGCTCCGGACACTGCGAGAGGGCTGTACAAGCAATGATCACACGCACGGCACAGCGGACACACCAGGAACCGCGGTGTTGGCCGTCGAATGGCGCTAGCTGCGCAGCATTTGTGCACCGCCGCCGTCAGTGTCAGCCAGTTTGCCGTGGCATACGGAGCTGCATCGCAGTCTTTAACACTGGTAGCATGCCGCGACAGCGTGGACGTGAACCGTATGTGCAGTTGACGGACTTTGAGCGAGGGCGTATAGTGGGCATGCGGGAGGCCGGGTGGACGTACCGCCGAATTGCTCAACACGTGGGGCGTGAGGTCTCCACAGTACATCGATGTTGTCGCCAGTGGTCGGCGGAAGGTGCACGTGCCCGTCGACCTGGGACCGGACCGCAGCGACGCAAGGATGCACGCCAAGACCGTAGGATCCTACGCAGTGCCGTAGGGGACCGCACCGCCACTTCCCAGCAAATTAGGGACACTGTTGCTCCTGGGGTATCGGCGAGGACCATTCGCAACCGTCTCCATGAAGCTGGGCTACGGTCCCGCACACCGTTAGGCAGTCTTCCGCTCACGCCCCAACATCGTGCAGCCCGCCTCCAGTGGTGTCGCGACAGGCGTGAATGGAGGGACGAATGGAGACGTGTCGTCTTCAGCGATGAGAGTCGCTTCTGCCTTGGTGCCAATGATGGTCGTATGCGTGTTTGGCGCCGTGCAGGTGAGCGCCACAATCAGGACTGCATATGACCGAGGCACACAGGGCCAACACCCGGCATCATGGTGTGGGGAGCGATCTCCTACACTGGCCGTACACCACTGGTGATCGTCGAGGGGACACTGAATAGTGCACGGTACATCCAAACCGTCATCGAACCCATCGTTCTACCATTCCTAGACCGGCAAGGGAACTTGCTGTTCCAACAGGACAATGCACGTCCGCATGTATCCCGTGCCACCCAACGTGCTCTAGAAGGTGTAAGTCAACTACCCTGGCCAGCAAGATCTCCGGATCTGTCCCCCATTGAGCATGTTTGGGACTGGATGAAGCGTCGTCTCACGCGGTCTGCACGTCCAGCACGAACGCTGGTCCAACTGAGGCGCCAGGTGGAAATGGCATGGCAAGCCGTTCCACAGGACTACATCCAGCATCTCTACGATCGTCTCCATGGGAGAATAGCAGCCTGCATTGCTGCGAAAGGTGGATATACACTGTACTAGTGCCGACATTGTGCATGCTCTGTTGCCTGTGTCTATGTGCCTGTGGTTCTGTCAGTGTGATCATGTGATGTATCTGACCCCAGGAATGTGTCAATAAAGTTTCCCCTTCCTGGGACAATGAATTCACGGTGTTCTTATTTAAATTTCCAGGAGTGTATTTTGAGTAGGAACCCTTGTCCGGAAACTTACCGTTTCCGTGCTACAGCCGTTTGAAAACATGTATGCTAGTTAGCTATGCAACAGGGCAGTCATGGTGGGAGGGGGAGGCTGGTGGTTACGTCGGATCGGCTGTCATCTGACACCTCTGACCTGGTTCGAGCCTGATTCACGTGTCTGTGAGTTTTAGAGCAACATGGCTGAGTACACGTTTGCAGAATACACCGACATGATCCTTCTGAATGGCGAAGCTCACGTTAAGGGAAGAGCTGTTCGTCACAGTTATCAAGATCGTTCTCCAAAACGTCCGACTCCACTGCACATCCGTTTCGCCACTATTACACAGCGCCTTTGAGTAAGGGTACCTTCATCGTCAACAGGCGTGACTGGTACTCTAAGGAGACGTCACACACCCGAATTGGAAGAGGCTTTACTGCATTACGTTGAAGAGAAGCCGTCAACGAGTACACGAGAAATTCCTTTGGCTACTAATGAGTGGAATTGTAAAACAAGTGATGTACTAGATCACGCCCAATCAATTATTTGCAAAGTGGCCGCGCGTTATCAACATGTTTTGAAATGGTTGTAGCACAGAAATGGTACGTGTCCGGACATGCATTCTCATTCAAAATATCATCTTCTTACTCCACTCTAAGTCCTAGAACTTTGTAACTGGAATTTTCGAGCACTCTGTAGATGGAATCCTTGAAGCTGCAGATGTGATACTGCGACAATTTGTCACACTGTTTTAAAATCAGACGCCTCTTTTTCCGCTCTTCCGTAGCGATAAAAGTATTGGTTTCCGCTTGCTTAGCTGAGCGGTAAGGCGTTTGCCTGCCATGCAGCGGACCCGGGTTCAAATGGCTCTAAGCACTATGGGACTTAACATCTGAGGTCATCAGTCCCCTAAACGTAGAACTACTTAAACCTAACTAACCTAAGGACATCACACACATCCATGCCCGAGGCAGGATTCGAACCTGCGACCGTAGCAGCCGCGCAGTTCCGGACTGAAGCGCCTACAACCGCTCGGCCACCGCGGCCGGCGGCCCGGGTTCGATTCCCGGCCGTGTTGGATATTTTCTCCGCTCGGGGACTGGGTGTTGTGTTGTCCTTATCATTATCTCACCATTACCGACACACAAATCGCCCAATGTGGCGTCATCTGAAATAAGGATTTCAATACGGTAGCCGAACTTCTCCGGATGGGGCCTCTCGCTCAATGCCACACGATCATTTCATTTCAGTTTTACTTGTTGGTTCTACTGCTTATTTGCAGTCACGTCTGTAATATAGTGAAGATTCGGTCATACGTTCACAGCAAATGTTTCACAGGAAAAAAGATTCTGTCGCAAGGAAGGAAAGACTGACCACTAACTGGGAAGCTGTCTTTTTTTTTTTCTTCTTCTTCTTCTGGAAGCAACCTGTGTCAATCAGGGAGAGGAGCACTCTAGCCAAATGATGGTTTTTATTCTGCAGCCCACATCCCTCCATCCCTTCTGTAACTGTCGGTATTTCTAATGGAATGTCATATTGTATGTCATCAAACAAGAAATGCCGCATATCACTGGAGCTTCATGATGACAATATATCTTAGCCATCCTGCCTTATATGTCACATTTATGAACCAAACTATTATGATCACCTGCTTAACAACGTGTTGCTCCACCTTCAGAACTCAATGCAAGAGCGATTCTGCGAGGCATGGATTCGAGAAACCCTTTGTAGGTTACCGGAGGTACGTGACACCAGATGTCTACGTATACGTCTAGCAGTTTCCGTAGATTAAGGACCGATGATCGGTGGTCGCGGTCGTGTCTCCCGATAGCGACCTAGATCTTTTCTTCATGGATAAGGTCAAGCGAATTTGTTGGCCAAGCGATCAATGCGAGTTCACTATCATGCTCCTCAAACGACTGTAGTATGGTTCTGACCTTGTGGTGCTCCAAATTGCTAACGCCCCATGTTCAACATAGAGCGCACTTTGGCATCGACGGTGCGGTGTGCGGACATTTGCCACCCTGGACATTTGCCACGATTTTACCTGCTCCGAAGGGTTGGGTCCCTTGTCTCCCCCTCCTCCTCCCCATCGCTTACTGAGCCTTTCCGCTGGTTAACTTAACATAGAACCAGAATCTCTCTGGATTTTCCGCCACATTTCTAGAGAGAGTTTCGTTGCGGAAACTATAAAATGCATCACGCATTGAAAACCGCACCAAATTTCGAGCCTCAGTAAAACTTCACCAACCCCGAGATTTTGCGTTCGTCTAAATTTTACTTGCCTTTTTCGGTGCTCCTGCAGCAGCTTTCTGTCATGTTTTGTGTACCGTGGGGGATCAGTTCCGTCTCTTATTAATTTTGGTATGAATCTCTCGACTGCTGTTGATACTATTTCTTTGAACTTAAGCCACACATCGTCTTCACTTACATAGTTTGGAAGGATTGGAGACTGTTTCTTAAAAAGACGTCAACCGAATTTTTAGTTGCTTTTATAAATAAATATATTTCGCGTTTAGTTTTGGTGAATTTCTTTGTTACGGAATTGAGCCTCGCCACGACTGTGTGTTCACTAATCCCTGTATCTGTCGTGATGCTCAGGATTATTTGTGGCTTAGAGGTCAAGTGTGTTTTCGTAACCATTTACAATTTGAATGTCCTCGTGAACTAATTGTTCAAAATAATTTTAAAAAAAAGTATTTAGAACAATTACGAAAGTTGTTTTCTATCTACAATTGGGTCTGAAAATGTATTTTTGTCAACATACGTAGGGTAGACTGAAGTCACTGCAAACTATAATTGTATTAGTGGGGTACCAATTTGTGATGAGACTCAAGTTTTCTTTGAACTGTTCAGCAACTATTTCATCTGAGACCGGGGGTCAGTAAAAGGAGCCAGTTATTAATTTATTCCGGTTGTCGAATATAACCTCTGCCCATACTAAGTCACAGGAACTATCTGCTTCAATGTCGCTTGTGAGTTGGAACACACATTACATTACTTTTCCGTAAGTTGTGCTTCTTGTTTCTGTTGTAGCGCAGATCATTACAATTACGGCTTTTCCCTCCAAAACCTAGGATGCTTTGTCTGTAACCCAGTAAATACCAGAGCTAAACGCCCGCAGCTCGTGGTCGTGCGGTAGCGTTCTCGCTTCCCACGCCCGGGTTCCCGGGTTCGATTCCCGGCGGGGTCAGGGATTTTCTCTGCCTCGTGATGGCTGGGTGTTGTGTGATGTCCTTAGGTTAGTTAGGTTTAAGTAGTTCTAAGTTCTATGGGACTGATGACCATAGATGTTAAGTCCCATAGTGCTCAGAGCCATTTGAACCATTTTTTGAACCAGAGCTAAACAATGCCGAATAACAACGTACGTTACAAGCATAGCATTCTGTATTACTTCATTTCCTTATCTCTATTTAGAGAACGTATTTTCAGTCATGTTTTGAACATTGTCCCGGTACACTTTATTAACTAATGTTTCGCCGCAAGGGATATCGCATTTTAGAGAGTAAATTAATATTGAGTATGTCGTTCTTCTTTTCGAACATCCACATACCGATTTCTTCTTTCCTTATTGTTTTTTGGGCATGCAGTTGTAGCAATTAAAGTAGGCCCAAATGCAGTGATTAGAAACAAAATCATTAGCGTACATACGTATTCTCTTTACATCGTTCCTTTCTGGTTGCTCTCATGGCGATGGACTGTTTCTATTGCAATCAGTAAGCGTGAAAGAAAGCTACCGTTCAGACAGAGGAATCGATATTTATACTTACCAGAACTAATTACATACTGACATAATCGTCGGTATTGCTTTCGTTTCCCAAAAGTTATAAATATTTCGATTTCGGAAAAGAAACTCTGTAATTGGTCAAGATGTCGAAGAAGAAGGTCCCTTACGTACTGGTTGTATCGAGTAAGACGTGGAGACAGCGGTTTGAAAGCGGACAGAAGAAGTACGAGGAAGGGCGTCCCTTACCTGAGGGATAGCTACCTGGCGAAGGGGCAAGTGTGGCAAATGTTCGGCGTGGCAAATGTCCGGCGTGGCAAATGTCCGGCATTCGACGGTGCGGTAGAATTCGCTAAGGGATGTTCTGTTCTGTTCTGTACCAAACCTCTTCATGCTGTAGAAAATCTCATGAGTGAGGCAGGTAGTAAAGTTATGCGCACACTTGAGTGCTGAGTGACCACTTGTTTTAGATTTTTCCGGCGAGCACAAAGAGGCACACTGGCTATGGCACTGCATCCGTGTGACGAACGGAGTCGGCGGCAGTCGTTCGCCATCGCACCCTATCCACGCTGTTCGGTCTCACTCGCTTCTGGGCGAGCACTCTGCGAGTGCGACCTAACACAGGTGTGATCCCCTCCACGCGGCTAAAGCTGTCCTCTTACGGAACGTAAAAACGCCCGTGCTCGACGAGCTGCTGACGTCACTGCGTGGAATACCACGTTCCACTACACTGCGAAGAATGAAATGAAAAATCCGGCATGTCAGATGTTTTCCTCGTGGAGAGGAACGTGGCCAATAAGGTGCGGCATCGTTTATACATTGCAAGCAGAACTTAAGAGCCGTCACATTGCGCGGCGTTAAGTTCCATGTTTGGCGTTTCTTTATTATAGAGTCGGAGTGAATGTAAGCCGTCAGAGCACCAGCACCTTGAGAATCTCTCGAAAACGCGCTGCTTTAAATGTGATTTGTTATAATAAAATGCCAAGAAAGTGCTTACCAACAGATGAAGACTTACCGTATTTGATGCTTTTAGTGATATTACTTGTGTTTTATGATAGTATACCGTTTCAGTGCTATGCACAATGATGATCCATTAAAAGCGCATCTTCTCGGATACAATTTGTCATAGTTAAATATCAAATAATGACATTTGTGGATACAGCCGTTAAAGGGTGTATACCATATAACTGAGGCGCTGCAAACACGTTGAAGAAGTATTGTAGTTGAAATTACAAAACGAATCCCGATCTTGAGATCTATGTGATCTACGGTACTCTAGAGTCAATACAACATCGAGAATATGGATATTACACATGGAGAGATTGACGTTAGACGCTATACTTTAACAATGTTAAATTTAAAACCGAAAACGAGATGGAGATTAAACTGAGTTAAAGAATAACTTCAAGTAGTACGTACGTCAGAGCGCTGTACAACGTAATGTTGTTTTCCTATACTAGAAATTTGTTGTTCAGGTCATGGACGAATCCAGAATCTTCTTCGCGATTTTCTCCACTCTTCTGGAACAATCACTAACAAAGTTAACGCAGACATTTTACGCGCGGCCATTTTCGTAAAGAAACTATGTGATTTGTGCGCCAGATGCAGCCAAGATCAGCCGCAGGGGAGTGCTAGGGTCGCAAATCACGATGAGCAGCCCGTTCCGTTTCAGAGCGTGCAGCAACCACGACGGTCAAACGTCTGGCGTGCTTCGCGATGAGAAACACATTCCGCGTGAGGACGGCTTAAAGAAACATGACGGGTAGTCACTTTAGAACGCTGTGTAAGTCCTAGGGTGGAGCATCGAGCCTACACACACTGCCATCTTGCAGCCTTTGTGCAACCCCGTAGCTATGCAAGCCGCACAAGATACTGTGCCATTAGAAGAGGAAATGTCGGTACCCTTCGGCAACTTCCTTAGTGTTGTACGAATTTTAAACTCGCTCTCCTTCACACAACACAACCGTGTGAATGCTACGCAATCGGGCACGTATTTTCTGTGCTCTAGCTCTCCCGTGCTCGCAAGTGCCTGTGCACTCGAAGTAACGTGGTTCACAGAATACAACGCTAGTTCTTGCCCTGAGCGGTTAGTGAGCCGCTTCCTAGCTTGTTGCCCGAAAGCGTACAAACTTAAGGCAAGAGATGCGACATCGATGGACGAAGAAACATCGGTGGCAGATACCAAGGAAATCGTAGTTGTGATAACAGAGTGATCTGTGGCATAGCTCCAGTTGTAGCCTGAGCTGGAAATTGACAGTTTGGCTGAGAGTTAGCTGAGCGCAGGAAGGTGAATAAGACATCTTAGTTGTGATGATATACTGCCATCTAGCTCGGGGTCTAGATTAGGTTTAAATGTGACTGGAGTTGACAGTTTTGTTGTGATTATCTGAAGAAGATTCAAATGGCTCCAAGCACTATGGGACTAAACATCTGAGGTCATCAGTCCCCTAGACTTAGAACTACTTAAACTTAACTAACCTAAGAACATCACACACATCCATGCCCGAGGCAGGATTCGAACCTGCGACCGTAGCAGCAGCGTGGTTGTGGACTGAAGCGCCTAGAACCGCAACCACAGTGGCCGGCAGCTGAAGAAGAAATCTCAGTTCTGGTAACATACTGCGCTATAGCTCGAGGTCTAGATGAGGTTTAAATGTGACAGTTTGGTTGTGAACTGCCGTAGCCAAGAAATATGATCCCATGAGAATAGCTATAATTACCGAGGGAGGTAGCGCAGTGGTTAGACACTGGACTCGCATTCGGAAGGAGGACGGTTCAATCCCGCGTCCGGCCATCCTGATTTAGGTTTTCCGTGGTTTCCCTAAATCGCTCCAGGCAAATGCCGGGATGGTTCCTTTCAAAGGGCACGGCCGACTTCCTTCCCCGTCCTTCCCTAATCTGATGAGACCGATGACCTCGCTGTCTGGACTCCTTCCCCAAAACAACCCAACCAAATAGCTATAATTCTCGTTGTGACTCGTTTTTTAGCACATTGCATTTAGATTACCGTTATAGCCCGTCAATTTGATAACATCATGGCTCAAAGCAGAAGGGTAATATCAGTAGGTTCAAAAATTCTTATTTCTCAACGACAGAGACCTTTTACAGTTCTGTAATGCTGACCAATTGCGCATTGTGATGCACCTAAAACTTGTTATGGAGCTCATTTCAGGGATACGTATACTCCTTGGTGATGCAGTTTGCACTAACGTTAGTGTCCGTGCTGCTTGACTAGCTTTGGTTGTAGGTTTATCTGTCGGCTGCCTCAGAAAGCCAATACGCAGTTAATTTTAAGTGCTTCGTGGCTGTATTTCCGATACTCTGCTGCGAAGCCTTTTATGGTCCATTAGTGCGGTTGCGAAACATTTTGTTGAATTGCCGCCTCTTTGGTAGACGATTTTATACGCTCCCATTTTGCCAGACCCCGCCGTTACGGTTCTCACGTTATGACAGTGAGCATTACCATTGTGAAAATCATTTCAACATTGTGTGAAAAGCGTGAGTAAGCGAGAACTACAGTTGTAACTTCATAAAGAATGCAATTTACGTTTTCAGCTACGTTTTTATATCAAGGTTTGGCTTAGTGCGACGCATTTCGGTAGCATACTGCCACATCGTCAGACCTTCAGGTAATTACAAATCATTTTAACTGATTGTACGATGGCAACTATTTATTTACAGCTCATACAAAATAGGTACGTATTACAAGGTTTTAATGACCTTAAAGTAGTCACCAGCATTGTGTATAACCCGTTGCCAGCCAGCGATATGGAAGGACTTGAATTTTGTTATTCTAGCAGAAAAATATGATGCAATAGACGAAGTGCAGAGAATATAAATGATGATTAGTAATTGCAAGGAAAGTATATCTGAGAAAGAGTGGTTAGTTGAAATCTAATTTAAATGTCAGTAAGTCGTTTCTGAGGGCAATAGTCTTGTGTGCAGCCTTGTATAGATGTGGACCGTGGACGACTGGTAGTTCAGGTAAGAAGAGGATAGAAGATTTTGAAATGAGATGTTACAGAAGAATGCAAAGATTAAATGAGGAGTCGAATAGCTAATGAGGAGACACTGAATCGAACTGGAGAAAACAGAAATTTATGTCGTCACTGGACTAAAAGAAGGAATCAATTGTTGGAACTTTAATAGTGGCAACTATTTATTTACAGCTCGTACAAAATAGATATGTGTTCCAAAGTTTTACTGACCTTCAAAGTAGCCACCAGCATTGTGTACAAACCGTTGCCAACGATGTGGAAGTCGTAGGATACTCTTAGCAGTGCCAGTTGTGTTGACAGTTCGAAAGGTGCGGTCTATTGCCTGAAGAATTTATAGCAGTTCTGAAGCGAATGCCGTGAAGTGTTTCTTTCAGTTTAGAAATCGAGTTGAACTTACGAGGGCTTAAGTCAGAGGAGTGCCGTGGGTGGTATAGCACTTAGTAGCCTCACCAGTTAAACAAATGAGTAACAGCTTGCACTGTACGTGCTTGAGCATTGTCATGCAAAATGACGGTCAGGTCCTGCAGAAAGTGTCATCACTTCTGTCTCTATGCTGTTCATTTTTGGAACACAACCTACGATCAGCTTAGAGACAGAAGTGATGACACTTTCTGCAGGACCTGACCATTTTGCAGGACAATGCTCAAGGACGTACAGTGCAAGCTGTTACTGATTTGTTTGATTGATGGGGCTGCTAAGTGCTATACAACCTACTGCACTTCCCTGGCTTTAAGCCCTCGTGAGTTCAATTCGATTTCTATACTGAAGGAAACACTTCACGGCATTCGCTTAAGATCTGCTACAAATTCGGCGGGCAAAAGACCGCGCCGCTCGAACTGTCAACACAAATGGCACTGCTAAGAGTATCCTACGACTTCCACATCATTGGCAACGGTTTGTACACAATGCTGGTGGCTACTTTGAAGGTCAGTAAAACTTTGGAACACATATCTATTTTGTACGAGCTGTAAATAAATAGTTGCCACTATTAAAGTACCAACAATTGATTCCTTCTTTTACTCCAGTGACGACATAAATTTCTGTTTTCTCCAGTTCGATTAAGTGTCTCCTCATTAGCTATTCGACTCCTCATTTAATCTTTGCATTCTTCTGTAACATCACATTTCAAAAGCTTCTTTCCTCTTCTTACCTGAACTACCAGTCGTCCACGTTCCACATCTATACAAGGCTGCACACAAGACTATTGCCCTCAGAAACGACTTACTGACATTTAAATTAGATTTCAACTAACCACTCTTTCTCAGATATACTTTCCTTGCAATTACTAATCATCATTTATATCCTCTGCACTTCGTCTATTGCATCTTATTTTTCTGCTAGAATAACAAAATTCAAGTCCTACTTTCAGTCTCTCTTTCGTAATATTATAACTCCGTTTGCTTTGTTTGGTTTAGTTAAATTACATTCCATTAACATTATTTTACTTTTGTTGATGTTTATCCTGTGGCCCACGGCAATCCAGTCAGTTCAGATGAAATTTCAAAGCCTTAAAAACTGTGAGGTTCTCCAATTACATTGTAATTCTGTCACAGACGTTTATTTATTCTCCATGAACTTTAATAATCTCCGAAAATTTCTTTTTGATTCCGATACTGTTTGACCAATATATAGACTGAATAACGTCAAGGATTCGCTACAACCCTGTCTTACTCGCTTCTCAACCACCGTCTTCTTCCGTGTCCTTCGGGACTACTAATAACGGTTGTCTGGTATCTGTAAAAGTTGCAAATACCTTTCGTTTCCCGTATTTTATTCCCACTAGATGCAAAATTCTCTACATTGAGCAAGCAGTAAAGGAAACCAAAGAAAAATGTGGTGTAGGAATTAAAGTCCAAGGGGAAGAATTAAAAAGTTTGAGGTTTCCAGATGACATTGTAATTCCGTCAGAGACAGCAAATGAGATGGAAGAGTAGTTGAACGGAATAGACAGTGTGCTGAAAGGAGGATGTAAGGTGAACATCAACAAAAGAAAAAGATGGATAATTGAGTGTAGTCGTATTACATCAGGTGATGGTGGGGAAATTTGCATAGGAAACGACACCTTAAAGTAGTAGATGTGTTTTGCTATTTAGACAGTAAAGTAGCTGTTGACGACCGATGTAGGGAGGATGTATAATATAGAATGGTAATGGCTAGGAAAACTATTGTGAAGAAGAAAAATTTCTGAACATCAAATATAGACTTCAGTGTTAGGAACTGAAGGTATTCATATAGAGTGTAGGCATGTACAGAAGGGAAACATGGACGATAAACAGTTTAGACAAAAGACAATAGAAGGTTTTTAGATATGATGCTACAGAAGAATGCTAAAAATTAGATGAACAGATCACGTAACTATTGAGGAGGCACTGGATGGAATTCGGTAGAAAAGAAATTTGCGGCACATCTTGACTAAAAGAAGGATAGGCTAACAGGACACACTCTGAGACATCAAGAGGTCATCAATTTAGTATTGGAGGGAAAAGGGGGGGTATAAGTACACTACTGGCCATTAAAATTGCTACACCAAGAAGAAATTCACATGATAAACGGGTATTCATTGGACAAATATATTATACTAGAACTGACATGTGATTACATTTTCACGCAATTTGGATGCATAGATCCTGAGAAATCAATACCCAGAACAACCACCTCTGGCCGTAATAACAGCCTTGATACGCCTGGGCATTGAGTCTAACAGAGCTTGGATGGCGTGTACAGGTACAGCTGCCCATGCAGCTTCAACACGATACCACAATTCATCAAGAGTAGTGACTGGCGTATTGTGACGAGTCAGTTGCTCGGCCACCATTGACCAGACGTTTTCAATTGGTGAGAGATCTGGGGAATGTGCTGGCCAGGGCAGCTGTCGAACATTTTCTGTATCCAGAAAGGTCCGTACAGGCCCTGCAACATGCGGTCGTGCATTATCCTGCTGAAATGTAGGGTTTCGCAGGGATTGATTGGTTCAAATGGCTCTGAGCACTATGGGACTTAGCTTCCAATGTGCGTTCACTGTCATGTCGCCAAACACGGATGTGACCATCATGATGCTGTAAACAGAACCTGTATTCATACGAAAACATGACGTTTTGCCATTCGTGCACCCAGGTTCGTCGTTGAGTACACCATCGCAGGCGCTCCTGTCTATGATGCAGCGTCAAGGGTAATCGCAGCCATTGTCTCCGAGCTGACAGTCCCTGCTGCTGCAAACGTTATCGAACAGTTCGTGCAGATGGTTGTTATCTTGCAAACGTCCCCATCTGTTGACTCAGGGATAGAGACGTGGCTGCACGATCCGTTACAGCCATGCGGATAAGATGCCGGTCATCTCGACTGCTAGTGATACGAGGCCGTTGAGATCCAGCACGGCGTTCCGTATTACCCTCCTGAACCCACCTATTGCAAATTCTGCTAACAGTCATTGGGTCTCGACCAACGCGAGCAGCAATGTCACGATACGATAAACCGCAATCGCGATAGGCTACAATCCGACCTTTATCAAAATCGGAACCGTGATGTTACGCATTTCTCCTCCTTACACGAGGCATCACAACAACGTTTCACCAGGCAACGCCGGTCAACTGCTGTTTGTGTATGAGAAATCGGTTGGAAACTTTCCTCATGTCAGCACGTTGTAGGCGTCGCCATCGGCGCCAACCTCGTGTGAATGCTCTGGAAAGGTAATCATTTGCATATTACAGCATCTTCTTCCTGTCGGTTAAATTTCGCGTCTGTAGCACTTCATCTTCGTGGTGTAGCAATTTTAATGGCCAGTAGTGTAGTAGAGCTAGACCAGGAGATGAATATAGTAAGCGGATTCAGAAGAGTGTAGGTTACAGTAGTTATTCGGAGATGAAGAGGATTGCATAGAATAGAGTAGCATGGATAGCTTGTATCATATCAGTCTTCGGACTGAAGACAAGAACAGGTTCAAATTTCAACGCGTGCAGTGCTTTGAAAATTATAAAATTTCTAAATCTGCGACGAAAAAAAAATACAGACGGGATTTTTTTACGGGTGGATGGGGACAGGAAAGGGGGACGTGGCCGCAATTATGTCATTGCTGCCAGAGGCACAAAATCACATGGGCAAGTCTCAGCTCCGTTCTGTACATTTCTCAATGAATGGAGCTTCGCACGCTGCGGGTGTGACTGCCTTGCGTTTCCAGAAATGACAGACGTCGCCATTTAGCCTCGGCTCCTTCCCGCAACCTCCTGAACGCAGCTGTGTTAGCACGCTTCTGAGAAGCGAGCTGCCTCTGTGTAGGCTGGCGGGCCGTCTCTATTCTCCGCGTGTGCGCTCTTCCTCTTGACGCACAAACGAACCGCCGCCGGAAGCAGCTCGCCAGCGCCCCCGGCCGCTCTGCCGACTTATTCAGCGGCTGTTATTCAGTTCTTAAGGCCGACATAGTCAGCCTTCTCAATTATTCATCGGGCTCCGAAGATATCCAGCACGCCAGAATAATAACAGATTTCCGCTCCAGTGTCGCTCAAAGCCTGCCGTCGTGGCGAGCGGAGGACGCGAACCTCAACTTAATGCAGTTTCGAGCCCACGCCGGTTTTCCTAACTTCTCCAGGCAGTGCCTGATCACGTGGAAGGGGCTTCAGAATAAATTCAAGATTTGTAACTGGTTATACGAGTGCGTGCTGAAAATGTCTCCGAAATTTTAATGTGAAAACTCTTAATGATTTTTAAACAAAACAAACCCTATTATCATGTAGCATGTCATATGGCGGTGTGCAACGTAACTACTTCGATGCGTGAGAAACAGAGTGCTGTAATCGAGTTTGAGAGTGCAGAAAACTTTGTCCACACATGGAGTACTCTCACGTTCTGCATAACAGTTCCCTACCACACACGAACACTGCGACGTCTGAGACATTCCGACGCTGATTTTCACGTGCGTCCAAAACTTGAAGAACACCTCCGAGGACTTCACTTTGATAGAGACAAAGCAGTCCAAGTATAGCTGATGTGGCTCGGTCAACAACGTCAAATATTCTACAGTGACGATATCACCAAACTGGTGTCTCGTTGGGAGAAATGCGTTCGCCAACAGGGTGACTATGTTGAGACATAAATACACTCCTGGAAATGGAAAAAAGAACACATTGACACCGGTGTGTCAGACCCACCATACTTGCTCCGGACACTGCGAGAGGGCTGTACAAGCAATGATCACACGCACGGCACAGCGGACACACCAGGAACCGCGGTGTTGGACGTCGAATGGCGCTAGCTGCGCAGCATTTGTGCACCGCCGCCGTCAGTGTCAGCCAGTTTGCCGTGGCATACGGAGCTCCATCGCAGTCTTTAACACTGGTAGCATGCCGCGACAGCGTGGACGTGAACCGTATGTGCAGTTGACGGACGTTGAGCGAGGGCGTATAGTGGGCATGCGGGAGGCCGGGTGGACGTACCGCCGAATTGCTCAACACGTGGGGCGTGAGGTCTCCACAGTACATCGATGTTGTCGCCAGTGGTCGGCGGAAGGTGCACGTGCCCGTCGACCTGGGACCGGACCGCAGCGACGCACGGATGCACGCCAAGACCGTAGGATCCTACGCAGTGCCGTAGGGGACCGCACCGCCACTTCCCAGCAAATTAGGGACACTGTTGCTCCTGGGGTATCGGCGAGGACCATTCGCAACCGTCTCCATGAAGCTGGGCTACGGTCCCGCATACCGTTAGGCGGTCTTCCGCTCACGCCCCAACATCGTGCAGCCCGCCTCCAGTGGTGTCGCGACAGGCGTGAATGGAGGGACGAATGGAGACGTGTCGTCTTCAGCGATGAGAGTCGCTTCTGCCTTGGTGCCAATGATGGTCGTATGCGTGTTTGGCGCCGTGCAGGTGAGCGCCACAATCAGGACTGCATACGACCGAGGCACACAGGGCCAACACCCGGCATCATGGTGTGGGGAGCGATCTCCTAAACTGGCCGTACACCACTGGTGATCGTCGAGGGGACACTGAATATTGCACGGTACATCCAAACCGTCATCGAACCAATCGTTCTACCATTCCTAGACCGGCAAGGGAACTTGCTGTTCCAACAGGACAATGCACGTCCGCATGTATCCCGTGACACCCAACGTGCTCTAGAAGGTGTAAGTCAACTACCCTGGCCAGCAAGATCTCCGGATCTGTCCCCCATTGAGCATGTTTGGGACTGGATGAAGCGTCGTCTCACGCGGTCTGCACGTCCAGCACGAACGCTGGTCCAACTGAGGCGCCAGGTGGAAATGGCATGGCAAGCCGTTCCACAGGACTACATCCAGCATCTCTACGATCGTCTCCATGGGAGAATAGCAGCCAGCATTGCTGCGAAAGGTGGATATACACTGTACTAGTGCCGACATTGTGCATGCTCTGTTGCCTGTGTCTATGTGCCTGTGGTTCTGTCAGTGTGATCATGTGATGTATCTGACCCCAGGAATATGTCAATAAAGTTTCCCCTTCCTGGGACAATGAATTCACGGTGTCCTTATTTCAATTTCCAGGAGTGTATGTAGACATGAAGAATAAAGCTGTAGAATGTTAATAACCGATTATTTTATTTAAAACCTTTAAGAGTTTTAACAAAAAAAATTCGGGTCCATTACTTTTCAGCACTCCCTCGTATATGGCTTCCCCCTGCAACTACCATTGTGTGGAAATATCGATGCGAGGATAACTTTCACATCATAATCCACAGTTACAGTAGAAACAGGCGGAATAATGAAACGAAAGAGGTCTCTTTTATCCGCAGTTTGTGAATTACCGAAATCGCAGACCAGGTCGAAACAGACACTATAGCTAAGAAGGGGATTGAAACGCTGCAGTGCGCAGAATCAGGAGAAGTAATTTGGTCTCTGTAGTTTCCTCGTATTAGTGGCTGCTGTTGAAAGTAATTATCTGCAGTCGCGGTCGTACTTGCTAACAACGCATCCCACGTGATCACAGGCGCAGACAGTATAGTTTGCGCGGCAGCAGATAGCGTAGACACAGCCATATGAATACAGATAATGGGACGTATTTCATAATAGCCCCACTTTAACTCGGATTACCGCAATTGCTACATATATGTTAGGCACCCCACATTAAGTGCTCCATATACTTGGTCGCGTCGAATTGCAGCAACTACGAGCCTTTAGAGAGGAGGGAACGGCGAGGGGGGGGGGGGGGAGGTGTCAATGGATAAGCTGATACTAACTACGCTTCTCTAACGGGATATCATCACGAACGTACAGCAGCTCGCAGCAGTTTTTAAAAAGGTTTTGTACCGTATAGTTGCGTAAGTCATAAATTACTTGTTTATACTTTCCTCTTTGTCTGTTTTACATGATATACGTTAATGTTTTTATAAAGCGTTGCCACGCGGGATTAGCCGTGCGGTCAAGTCCGCAGCCCGTGGTCTCGCGGTTGCGTTCTCGCTTCTCGAGCACGCGGTCCTGGGTTCTATTCCCGGCGCGGTCAGGCATTTTCACCTGCCTCGAGATGACTGTGTGTTTGTGTTGTCCTCATCATTTCATCATCATAATGAAAGTGACGAGATTGGGCTGAGCAAAGGTTCGGAATTTGTACGGGCGCTAATAACCGCGCAGTTGAGCGCCCCACAAACCAATCATCATCAAATAATGGTTCAAATGGCTCTGAGCACTATGGGACTTAACTACTGTGGTCATCAGTCCCCTAGAACTTAGAACTACTTAAACCTAACTAACCTAAGGACATCACACACATCCATGCCCGAGGCAGGATTCGAACCCGCGACCGTAGCTGTCGCGCGGCTCCAGACTGTAGCGCCTAGAACCGCTCGGCCACTCTGGCCGGCTTGTGTGTTTGTCCTTAGGATAATTTAAGTTAAGTAGTGTGTAAGCTTAGGGACTGACGACCTTAGCGGTTAAGTCCCATAAGATTTCACACACATTTGAACATTTTTTATAAGGCGTAGTACACGTTGCGGTCGACTGATAATGTGAACGTTACTCGTATTTATTCATGTATTCTTGGAAAATTAGAACTATAACTTACTTCTTAGCATTTAACCTGGCATTCTTCATTCTAAAAAAACACAACACACTACAATGCGTAATACGGTGCAGAAAACCTGCTGGCGTTCAAAACAGCTTCCACTCGTCTGAAATGAATAAATACAGATCCTTTATGGTTTACAACAAAATATTATATCATTCTTCCTGCAAAATAGTAGCGATTTCAGGTACCGATCATAGAGGTGGATAGAAACACGCAACTTTCCAAACTAGACTACAAAGGTTCTATAATATTGAGATTTAGCGACTGTGGCGGCATGGGGAGAGGTGACGGTTCATCCTTGTGCTCGGAAACCAGTTCTAGACGATGCTAGATGTGTGAACAAGCGTCCTGCCGTCTTGGAACACAGCATCACCACTGGGGAGCAAACATTGTACCATGAGATGGACCTGATCAGCCAGAATGGTCACGAAATTCCTTCACCAGGGAAGACGAATGGAATATTCCAGAATTTGAAACACGAACAGCTGCTAGCATGAGTTTCTTAAGAAAATGGTTCAAATGGCTCTGAGCACTATGGGACTCAACATCTTAGGTCATAAGTCCCCTAGAACTTAGAACTACTTAAACCTAACTAACCTAAGGACATCACACACACCCATGCCCGAGGCAGGATTCGAACCTGCGACCGCAGCAGTCCCGCGGTTCCCGACTGCAGTGCCAGAACCGCTAGACCACCGCGGCCGGCACGAGTTTCTTAGAAGTAGATACCTTAGGGGTTGCGAAGAAACTCAAATCGCTTGATACGGGCAAGTCTTCAGGTCCAGATTGTATACCGATTAGCTTCCTTTCAGATTACGCTCATACAATAGCTCCCTACTTAGCAATCATATACAACCGCTCGCTCACTGATAGATCTGTGCCTACAGATTGGAAAATTGCGCAGGTCGCACCAGTGTTTAAGAGGGGTAGTAGGAGTAATCCATAGAACTACAGACCTATATCATTGACGTCGGTTTGCAGTAGGGTTTTGGAGCATATACTGTATTCAAACATTATGAATCACCTCGAAGGGAACGATCGATTGATACGTAATCAGCATGGTTTCAGAAAACATCGTTCTTGTACAACGCAGCAAGCTCTTTATTCGCACGAAGTAATGGCCGCTATCGACAGGGGATCTCAAGTTGATTCCGTATTTCTAGATTTCCGGAAAGCTTTTGACACCGTTCCTCACAAGCGACTTCTAATCAAGCTGCGGGCCTATGGGGTATCGTCTCAGTTGTGCGACTGGGTTCGTGATTTCCTGTCAGGAAGGTCGCAGTTCGTAGTAATAGACGGCAAATCATCGAGTAAAACTGAAGTGATATCAGGTGTTCCCCAGGGAAGCGCCCTGGGACCTCTGCTGTTCCTGATCTATATAAATGACCTGGGTGACAATCTGAGCAGTTCTCTTAGGTTGTTCGCAGATGATGCTGTAATTTACCGTCTAGTAAGGTCATCCGAAGACCAGTATCAGTTGCAAAGCGATTTAGAAAAGATTCCTGTATCGTGTGGCAGGTGGCAGTTGACGCTAAATAACGAAAAGTGTGAGGTGATCCACATGAGTTCCAAAAGAAATCCGTTGGAATTTGATTACTCGATAAATAGTAAAATTCTCAAGGCTGTCAATTAAACTAAGTACCTGGGTGTAAAAATTACGAACAACTTCAGTTGGAAAGACCACATAGATAATATTGTGGGGAAGGCGAGCCAAAGGTTGCGTTTCATTGGCAGGACACTTAGAAGATGCAACAAGTCCACTAAAGAGACAGCTTACACTACACTCGTTCGTCCTCTGTTAGAATACTGCTGCGCGGTGTAGGATCTTTACCAGGTGGGATTGACGGAGGACATCGAAAGGGTGCAAAAAAAAAGGGCAGCTCGTTTTGTTTTATCGCGTAATAGGGGAGAGAGTGTGGCAGATATGATACGCGAGTTGAGATGGAAGTCATTAAAGCAAAGACGTTTTTCGTCACGGCGAGATCTATTTACGAAATTTCAGTCACCAACTTTCTCTTTACCGAGCGGGGTGGCGCAGTGGTTAGACACTGGACTCGCATTCGGGAGGACGACGGTTCAATCCCGCGTCCGGCCATCCTGATTTAGGTTTTCCGTGATTTCCCTAAATCACTCCAGGCAAATGCCAGGATGGTTCCTCTGAAAGGGCACGGCCGACTTCCTTCCCAATCCTTCCCTACTCCGATGAGACCGATGACCACGCTGTCTGGTCTCCTTCCCCAAAACCAACCAACCAACTTTCTCTTCCGAATGCGAAAATATTTTGTTGAGCCCAACCTACATAGGTAGGAATGATCATCAAAATAAAATAAGAGAAATCAGAGCTCGAACAGAAAGGTTTAGGTGTTCGTTTTTCCCGCGCGCTGTTCGGGAGTGGAATGGTAGCGAGATAGTATTATTGTGGTTCGATGAACCCTCTTCTAAGCACTTAAATGTGAACTGCAGAGTAATCATGTAGATGTCGAAGCCTTGGAAGTAATGCGACCATGTAAAGTAGCCATAGGGTTCCGGAATAGAGAAATTCACTAAGGATTTTTCGGTGCGATTTTAAATATGACTTCATGAAATCTGCTGCAACTGTGGAGCAACGTCTAAAAATGTAACACACATTTAATTAGTACAGAAAAGGAAACCAAATCAGGAACAATAGCAATAATCTATCTGTGACATGGATCAATGTCAAATATGCAGTATGTATTCTAGATAGCACCTTCATTTGACTCTGCGTGGTGACAGTTCGGCCGAGTTAACCTCTAACGGAAATGTCAAGGACGCATGCTCACAGGACACGGGAAGCCAGGCGAACTCCCGCTTTACTCACGTAACAGACTATCGTAAGAGCCCGATGGCGCAGACAATAGTTAGCACTCGCTTACACATTCGAGTTAGTTAACAATTATCTGCTGTAACAGGAAACCGGTGGGTTTGAGGAAAACAGCATTAGGAGACTACGAGAAAAGAACGTAGTTGGCAGGAAGCACTGTCGACACACAGAGAAATTAGTTCCGCCCTGTAAGCTGAATAAACCTCTACATCAAAGTAAGACGAGAAGGCAATTTTAGGGAACCAAAGAGCGCAGCCATCGCTTTTAGGGCTGCGGTATAGTATTACCAACAAATCTGCTTCCGAGTAGAAGCCTGATATTGCGCACTCCACCTCGCTGAACAGAAGCCCTCCCTCCTTTGTTCCTTGACTGGATTGCTTTTTTTTTCAGACACATCGTGGAAGGGCATTTTATGTCGGAGCTCAAGAAGCAATCAAGAAATCTGTCTCCACTACTGGAGAGATATGGCAGGATTGTTTTTATTCCTATAATTGAATACCACGAGGAGGAAAATATACACTGTTGACACCTGAAACTGCAACACCGCCAACAACGAAATTTCAGTTATTGAACGTATAAGGTATGATAAAAGACCCTGTTTTAAATTTGTAGGTGATTTTGGAGCTTGCGAAATGGTCTACCACCTTATTCCTGTCGTCAACGTGGATGCCAGGTTCGATTCCATGCGCTGTTACGGATCCTTCCTTGGTGGAAGGACTGGAACGGGCTTATGATGCCAACTGAGGAGCTACTTCAGTGTGAAGTATGAACTCCAGTGTCCGGGAAGCTATCAACGCCGGAAAAGCTCTGTGCTGACCCCACGACTCTCTGTACGCTTCTGAATGACGACGCTGACAGAGGATGACACGAAACTTCCTAACAGATTAAAACTGTGTGCCCGACCGAGACTCGAACTCCGGACCTTTGCCTTTCGCGGGCAAGTGCTCTACCAACTGAGCTACCCAAGCACGACTCACGCCCCGTCCTCACAGCTTCACTTCTGCCAGTACCTCGTCTCCTACCTTCAAAACTTTACAGAAGCGCACACTCCGCTGCAGAGTGAAAATCTCATTCTAGTTGATGACACGTCGGCCGGTCGGTACTGAATGGCCCGACAGGGCCACTAGACGGAGCTTTAGAGCTCTTAGGGCACGAAATTTAGTGCATAAAACTTCCATCTCTGACAGCGTCAAAGCGTGTGTCCCAGTTGTGTATCGAGTGAAACTGAGCTCGGATGTTCGATGCGGGCAAGATATTCCGTGCTGCTTCGAATCTACGCCAACGTTTATCAGTCTCAGAGTTGAGGCTAGGAGCCAAAATTTACGGAGTTTATAAGCTGTAAATTAACAAGTGCTGCTCATACTCTATCTAGGGAAGGAACTCAATCTATACATAATCTATACACCGAGAGATTTTTATTCAAGAAATACGTCGCGAAAGACTTCGTAGCCATATACACAAAATCAGTGGGTAGGAAAAAAAGAGACACTCTTGCACTTATCCAGCGCAACTGCTCCTGATAGTTATAATCTTCTCGCACAGTTAGAGAGTGTGGTAATCAACTAAATCGCGTAAATAGAGATTGCTCTCAATACAGCAATCCATCTGGCAATTTAGTAGGACCCTTGCAATGAGACCATCATGAGATCAATATGAATTTCATTGTCGGGATAGAATACAGACTCCGCTTCTATGATCGTACGGGGAGTGGATGGAGGGGGTGTCGAGAATGGGGGGGGGGGGTCAGAAGCTCGACCCCGATATAAGGAGTCTGAATCTCGGTGTTAGAAACTGGAATGGCTCGTAATAAACAATACAACTGAGGCCTCACATGGGAATTAAGAATGTTCCAGGTATGTGACAATCATTTCATAGCAACAAGCTGTAGAACCCTAGTTCTTTCAGTTCCAAAACTTTCAGCACTCTTCCAGGTTCAAAATGGTTCAAATGGCTCTGAGCACTATGGGTCTTAACTTCTGAGGTTATCAGTCCCCTAGAACTTAGAACTACTTTAAACCTAACTAACCTAAGGACATCACACACATCCATGCCCGAGGTAGGATTCGAACCTGCGACCGTAGCGGTCACGCGGTTCCAGACTGAAGCGCCTAGAACCGCACGGCCACACCGGCCGGCTGCACTCTTCCAGGCATTTTACACTAATAATCAGAAACATTATGATCACTGTCCATTGCGAGATTGAATACCGTCTGGTGAAGGAGGATAGGTTACAGTCTGTGGCAAATATGACACCAATGTACAGTGCTAGCGCAGACACAATGGTTTCGGATTACACCATTCAGTACACATTGTTGAAAATGGGGACTGCAGCTGGCAGTGCATACGTATTCCCATGTTGGCCCAATGACATCGTCATTAACGATTGCAGGGGTCACGGGATCATTGACGTTGTGACGTGGATCAGTGGAAATGTGTCGCTTCGTTGGATGAATAAACATGCACCGCCTACCAATGCAGGTCGCTGTAAGCAGTAATGTTCTACAGAATTATTCATCTGTAGATAGTGATTGAAGTTGCTACGACCGCCGAGGACTACGTGAAGACCTTTGCGGACCGCCTTCATCACTTCATGCTCGACGTTTTCTCCAACGGCTTTGGCATCTTCCAACATGATACCTATCAGTGTCACAAGCCCAGAATCATTATACATTGCTTTGAGGAGCATATAACGAACTGATTTCCGTGTGTTGTCTATCGAATTCGCCTGATATGAACTCGATGGAACACATCTGGCTGTGTGCCCACAAAAAGCCAGCCTGTAATTTACAAGAATTGCGTCACCTGTGCATATACATCTAGTACCTCTGGAAACATACCAAGAACTTGTCGACTCCATGTCACGAAGAATCGCTACTGCATTCTCAAGTTGAACCAATTCGTCATTAAGCGGGCGGTTACAATGTTCCGGGTTATCTGAGTGTGCACGAACACAATTTTTAAACATAAAAATAGATAAAATACATTACACTTGAAACAAAAATAATATACGAAAACGTCGAAGACATGTAACCTATTCACACAGTGACTGCTCTTTTAGCATGTCTTGAGCACACCACAGCCAGAGAACATCTGAGGCATTCGACTGGGGCACTTTTTACAGAGAGGTTTACCCTCCATTGTTCCTGGCAGACTCAGAGATTATAAGCTCTGAGGACGGCGTCTATCTAGCTAGACACTAGATGGCACAAGTTTCTTTAACTATTACGTATAAAAGAAAAAGTTTCAGATACGTATCATGCATGCTCTGATATATTAATGTTATGTTTAGCCAATCCGACGCTGGGATCCGAGCACTACCTTATTAGCCACAGCTGATGTCGTCTTTTACTTGATTAGTTAATCCAGCCCCAAACTTTTAAAATAATGATGGGGATATTAATTTCATTAACACAAAAACATATTTTGTACCATATTTGCTTGTCCTCAGACGTACAGCATTAAAACATAACACTATGGTTCATTTTTTAAAACAATAAAAATATTTTCAGGAAAACCACTTTGAGAGGTTTAATATTACCAAAATACTCAACAGCGTCAGTAATTTTAATATCTAAATCATGTTGAATAATAGAGAAAGTTTCCCGAAGTTCATCCTTTTCTGAAACTAAAAACCGAATGGCCTTTACCACGTACTGTCTGAGTTTCAATTTGGCTCTCCCTAAGAAACGTATATGTTCATTCGCTGGCCAGTGGTGTAGCAAGAACAAATGCTGCGGAAATTTGATGACAGAGTCTGTCATCGATCTCCCATCCATGTTAATTTATATTGTATATATACTAAGATGGTGTTTGTTCTTTCGGACATGTCCGAAAGAACAGATACCATATATAGTTAAGGCTCACCGGCCACTTGACCATCTTCTTCTTCTGTGCGAATGCACAAACAGTGCCCGAACTCTTACGGGAATCGGCAACGCGCCGCGAGTAATAAGTATAATGGGCTGGGGCACTACAAATGTAGTGTGGGACAATATGTTGAGAATGTGGGTTTCGCGGGAGGCGTGCCAGAGATAAATCCCTGCAGTCGCGCTATCCTTTGTGTCCTCGGTGGCTCAGATGGATAGAGCGTCTGCCATGTAAGCAGGAGAGCCCGGGTTCGAGTCCCGGTCGGGGTACACATTTTCATCTGTCCCCGTTGACGTTTGTCAACGCCTGTAAGCAGCTAAGGGTGTTCATTTCATTGTAATTTAATTTATATTGTCCGTCCAATTGGGTGGAGAGAAGCAGAAAGTCTTACCTCAACACCCAGAAAACCCGAATGGAAAATTACCAGGTAAGACCAGAGAGAGAAGAACGATAATGAATGATCGAGAGTGCTTGTTTGCAACGCCCAAAGACGGGCACCAGCTTGACACAGGAATTCAGTCTTTTCCTAGAGAATACCCAGCTTCGGAACTTCAAAGACAGTTTCTCCTTCCATTATTTGAGTCGAGATGTGTCGGACTGCCTATCTGGTCAAAAAAGAAGTATTTTGCCACGCGCTCTCCCGGAGCCAGCGGACGACGCTGTATGGAATACTGCCATTGTTGGGGGATACGCAGAATGCTTAATTGTAGTCTGGCAGCTCATCAAAGCGCCGCCAAAGGATTTCCGTTTTCGACGTGGGGTAGGGCCACCTACACCTAATGAGCAACTCGTGGCTATTGTCACGGAGGGCTTCCCATGGATGGCCGCAGCCAGCGCCGCTTCTGTGTCGTGGGGTCGTGTCCCCCGTAACTGATACGTCCTTCCTTCCCAATAACTCGCCCAGCCGCGGCCTGTCTCAGAGCTGGGGCTAGAAGAAAACATCTACGGAGTTTATAAACTATAAATTCAATAGTAAAATTAACAAGAGCTGCTCATGCACTGTCTAGGCAAGGAATTCAATCTACGTATAAAATGAGAAGGTAGAGGAAGGAGAGTCTCACGCATTGATTTTGCACAGCTGCTACAGATAATTATAATCTTCTCACCCCGTTAGAGAGTGTGGTAACCAACTAAATCGCGCAAACAGAGACTGCTCTCAATGCAGCGATCAGTCTCGCAATTTTGTAGGACCTTTACAATGAGACCGTTATGACATCACTTATAAATTTAATTACAGGTGTAGAATGTAGGCGTCGCTTCTACGGACGAGGTCAGTAGTTGTAGGGGGAGTCGATGGAAGGCGAGGGATAGGGCGAGGAGCTCTACTTCGACGTAATGTCTTTGAATTCTGGTGTTAAAAATAGTAACGATTCGTTACGACTAGAACAACTCAGTCTTTACATAGACTGTTCCACGAATGTGCCAATCATTACAAAGCTTTTTACAATTGTATTATTACATGCATGTTAGGATATATTGTCTTTGGCACACGCTAGAGAACATCACTACAGGGCAAGACAAATTACAATTAATTGAAAAATCACATATATATAAAACACTGCTACATACACTATAAGTAACATAATATAAGGAATATCTCTCTTTGGTTATAAGCATATACCGGCGATGATGAACAACCTCCGAATCTAGTCCGGTAAAGTCCGCAGCTCGTGGTCGTGCGGTAGTGTTCTCGCTTCCTGGCGGGGTCAGGGATTTTCTCTGCCTCGTGATCACTGGGTGTTGTGTGCTGTCCTTAGGTTAGCTAGGTTTAAGTAGTTCTAAGTTCTAGGGGACTGATGACCATAGATGTTTAGTCCCATAGTGCTCAGAGCCATTTGAACCATTTCTAGTCCGGTAAAAGAAACTACTACCAAGAAGCAGCTTATGTCAAACAGTTAATGATTAATTTTACTTATTTACAATTTCTACAAGCTGCAGTGCACTACACGCACAAGACGAAATCGATAATTCCTGACTGAGTACATATAAAACACCGCCATATATCCGAAGTCAGTTGTCTGTATGTCAGAAAATAGGCACTAATGTAAATTATTAACATTACTGACACGGTAAGTAAATTGCAAATTGAACAACTCAGCCGGCCGGTTTGGCCGAGCGGTTCTAGGCGCTTCAGTCCAAAACCGCGCTGCTGCTACGGTCGCAGGTTCGAATCCTGCCTCGGGCATGGATCTGTATGATGTCCTTAGGTTAGTTAGGTTTAAGTAATTCTAAGTCTAGGGGACTGATGACATCAAATGTTAAGTCCCATAGTGCTCAGAACCATTTGAACCATTTTGAACAAAATTACGCTATGGAATCCTAGAACCTTTCAACGTTCTGCCAGGCGTTTTACACTGATTAGCTAGAACATTATAACCACTGCCCATTGTAAGATTGAATGTCGCGTGGTGAAGCAGACTAGGCGGCTATCTGTGGCAGATCTGACGCCACAGTGCAATGACGGCGCAGTCACAAGTGTTTTGGGCCACAATCTTCAGTACACATTGTTGAAAATGGGGCATCGCAGATGGCAACCCATGTGTGTTCCCATGTTTGTCCAAAGGAATCGTCAATTATGATTGCAGTGGGCCCGGGATCATCGGGGTTGGGCCGTGGATCAATGGAAATGGATCGCCTCGTTGGATGAAAAAAACAGTCAGAAAGCCGGATTTAAATAGCTTCTGTCACTACAAAGTCCGAAAAGCGCGACCCAGGGCCAACAACTTGTGTCTCATCGTACAACATTTTATGTCTTTCAGTACGACAATGTTCTGTATCTGCAGATTTTTCTGGCTGAAATAAACGTGTGTGGCCATGCTGCTGCACTCATCGATCCTGGACAATAAGAATCGTTTGTCCGATATAGGCATTCGCACAACGGCAGAGAATTTTGTAGATGCTTCCACAAACCCAAATCATCTATCACTGAAATCATCAGCGCTCTGGCCTTAGCTGACGTATCGAATACACTTTTAGTATCAAATCTGTTCAAAATTCTTCCTGGTTTTGAGGACATGCTTCCTGCGAAACCTAGGAACGACACCGATTTGCTTGTACACTCCTGGAAATGGAAAAAAGAACACATTGACACCGGTGTGTCAGACCCACCATACTTGCTCCGGACACTGCGAGAGGGCTGTACAAGCAATGATCACACGCACGGCACAGCGGACACACCAGGAACCGCGGTGTTGGCCGTCGAATGGCGCTAGCTGCGCAGCATTTGTGCACCGCCGCCGTCAGTGTCAGCCAGTTTGCCGTGGCATACGGAGCTCCATCGCAGTCTTTAACACTGGTAGCATGCCGCGACAGCGTGGACGTGAACCGTATGTGCAGTTGACGGACGTTGAGCGAGGGCGTATAGTGGGCATGCGGGAGGCCGGGTGGACGTACCGCCGAATTGCTCAACACGTGGGGCGTGAGGTCTCCACAGTACATCGATGTTGTCGCCAGTGGTCGGCGGAAGGTGCACGTGCCCGTCGACCTGGGACCGGACCGCAGCGACGCACGGATGCACGCCAAGACCGTAGGATCCTACGCAGTGCCGTAGGGGACCGCACCGCCACTTCCCAGCAAATTAGGGACACTGTTGCTCCTGGGGTATCGGCGAGGACCATTCGCAACCGTCTCCATGAAGCTGGGCTACGGTCCCGCTCACCGTTAGGCCGTCTTCCGCTCACGCCCCAACATCGTGCAGCCCGCCTCTAGTGGTGTCGCGCAGGCGTGAATGGAGGGACGAATGGAGACGTGTCGTCTTCAGCGATGAGAGTCGCTTCTGCCTTGGTGCCAATGATGGTCGTATGCGTGTTTGGCGCCGTGCAGGTGAGCGCCACGATCAGGACTGCATACGACCGAGGCACACAGGGCCAACACCCGGCATCATGGTGTGGGGAGCGATCTCCTACACTGGCCGTACACCACTGGTGATCGTCGAGGGGACACTGAATAGTGCACGGTACATCCATACCGTCATCGAACCCATCGTTCTACCATTCCTAGACCGGTAAGGGAACTTGCTGTTCCAACAGGACAATGCACGTCCGCATGTATCCCGTGCCACCCAACGTTCTCTAGAAGGTGTAAGTCAATTACCCTGGCCAGCAAGATCTCCGGATCTGTCCCCCATTGAGCATGTTTGTGACTGGATGAAGCGTCGTCTCACGCGGTCTGCACGTCCAGCACGAACGCTGGTCCAACTGAGGCGCCAGGTGGAAATGGCATGGCAAGCCGCTCCACAGGACTACATCCAGCATCTCTACGATCGTCTCCATGGGAGAATAGCAGCCTGCATTGCTGCGAAAGGTGGATATACACTGTACTAGTGCCGACATTGTGCATGCTCTGTTGCCTGTGTCTATGTGCCTGTGGTTCTGTCAGTGTGATCATGTGATGTATCTGACCCCCAGGAATGTGTCAATAAAGTTTCCCCTTCCTGGGACAATGAATTCACGGTGTTCTTATTTCAATTTCCAGGAGTGTATCTTCTATTGGTTACCGCGAAGATTCCTACACCCAGGGATTTGTACGTAGCATAGGCACTCGACTCATTCCATCGCTTAAAAAGATGGACAGTCGCGACAGGGAAGACAACACAATTGTCCTCCTGTAAGCTACCATCCAGTTTCTGTGTTGTGTCGTGCACGCTATGCTTGCAGCTTTATGTGCTGCTGATAGCAATACCCCTTAGCCGGTTATATGACATCAAATGTCATTTGACGCAACTCCTTACGCGATATTCGCTCTGAGACTGGATGATATTGTCTTGTATTCACTATCAGCAGCAATTTCTAACTAGTTTGAAACCGGGTGCCATTGACAAGATGTGACACTTTTCTGCGGTCCCTGTTAGGTAGGATATTTTCACGCCCACAGTTCTTACTCCGTGTTAAATGTCTACGAGTGGTACACCATTCTTTGTAGACACAACAGTCCTCGTCGGTGCACCAAGAAATTGGGCAACTTCATTCACGGTGCAGTCATAGGTAAGTTCAAACACGACGGTTTCTTTCTGGTATTCCGAGACCACGTTTACGCTGATTCCATACAACAGACTGGAACATATACACAGTGGTGTCACCGCCAGACACCACACTTGCTAGGTGGTAGCTTTAAATCGGCCGCGGTCCATTAGTACATGTCGGACCCGCGTGTCGCCACTGTCAGTGATCGCAGACCGAGCGCCACCACACGGCAGGTCTAGAGAGACGTACTAGCACTCGCCCCAGTTGTACGACGATTTTGCTAGCGGCTACACTGACGAAGCCTTTCTCTCATTTGCCAAGAGATAGTTAGAATAGCCTTCAGCTAAGTCCATGGCTACGACCTAGCAAGGCGCCATTAACCATTTCTAGAGAGAGTCTCACTTGTATCATCAAGAATGCTGTATACAAATGATGGATTAAAGTTAAGTATTCCAGCAGCTACGTACTTTTCTTTATAGCATTCATTACGTATCCTGTTTCAGACCTGAGCAAGCCTGCGTGAGTTAAGAGCGTGCCCTTTCGGCTTCCTCGCCTTGTGTCTAGACTGTCTTGTCTAGACACAACATACACCATTTCACTACTATTAGCTCTGCCCTCGCTGGCGGGTCATATGATCGCATGGTACTAGTTTTATACCACATACAGCGCTCTGAAGCGACTGGTGTGCTCTTTTGAAGGGTGAGTCTAATATTATGTCCGATCAGTTTACATCCGAAATGATTTTATTGTTGTGAATGATCGTAATTTGATGTACGCAACTATGCAAATACTTTCTCACTTAAACTGGGTGAAGTTGGGCAGTGGTTGGAGCACTGGATTCGTATTAAGATTTGGGAGAATCATGGTTCAAATGACGTCATACAGCTTTAGGTTCTCCATAGTTTCCTTAAATCAATTAAGCTGAATGCCGGGAAGGTACGAGTCATTAAACCGAACTCTTTCTTTACTACTCCAAGGGAGTTAAACTTTGATATTAGGAATGGCCACTGCTATGCTTACAATAATGCCAAATTCGATATTTGACAAAGTTTGTAGAGATTTTGGTCATACAGCAGGTATTTGATGATGGGCTTCCAGGGAGGAAGATGAGAGGGATAGAGGGGAATAGATGGACAGAGAGGGAAACGGCAGCTAGAGAGAAAGAGTGGGGAGAAGGTGATGAACAGAGGGTTGAGTAGCAGATGGAAAGACAGAGGGCGGAGTAGTGGATGGACAGAGTGTGGGGCAGGGGGAGATGGACCGGGAGTGGGGGTGGAGGAGGTGGACAGAGAGATGGGGAAGAGGAAATGGACAGAGAAAAGCGATCGAAGATGGGCAGACACATAGGGGTAGAGGAGATGGACTGAGAGTCGTGGTTGGAGGAGGTGGAAAGACAGTGGGGCGTGCAGGAAGAGGACAGAGAGAGGCGACAGAAGGAGATAGAAAACGGACAGAGAAGGGAGCAGAGGAGATGGACAGAGAGAGGGCGAAGGAGGAGATGGCGTAAAAGAGTTGGAATAAATACATTCCGGGGCAACGCTGGGTACTCAGCAAGTCTACTACAAACACTCGCTACTCGTAACTGGTGTATCCTGTCTTCGACTGCTACCGATGCAAAGATGCCAAGACATACTCCACGCCAACAGACAGTCCGGCAACTAACTTTGTCTACGTCTACGATGCGCTAGCTATTGGTGTATGTGCCGCTGCTAGACGTGATGACTTCGGGTCTAGAGCTGGAGCCACCACGAGGGGGTCACATCCAGGGTGACTTCATCACGTCTTTGGACGTCTCTAAGAGGTCTCGTGTTCGAAGCCTGCTTTCACGTACCCCTCACACCTCACTCACTACCAGAGGCATTGGCTGTTTAGCGCATACGTGCGCTGCTTCCACAATAACGCCTGATGACAGTCTCGCATTCGGGCTATTCAATTTCACTTCGAAGGGAAGGAAACCATGCATTTCTTTTCGTGAAGGTATTCGCAACTGCGAATACATTAAATGTATTCGTGGTTGCGGATATGGACTACCGTCAGTTGTATAATGGAATGACAACAAAGGAAATTTGCGGCGGAGTGGACCTCGTTCACGAATTTCCCGCTTATAGCGAGCGGTCGCCTTACTATTTTGCTATTCAGGCACGACTCACGGCCAGTCCCAACGTTCCGTATTTCGTCAACCATGTGTCTGCAACCTGTACTCGTACGTCCATTATGTATATACCCGTACAGGGGCGGATGAATACGATATTGCAGTGCCTGTGTTATTCGGAATTACAATGTAATGCTTATCCGCCGACACCGAGCAAGCGACATTAAAAAAAAAAAGTCTCCTCTGTGCGGCAATTTATATAGTGGATGTACGAGTACATGGTGTAGACACATGGCTGAAAACATGTGAAAGTCTGGGGTTAGCCGTGAGTCGTGCTTGAATAGCCAAATTGTAAGTGAACCGAGCGCAATAAGTGGGACGTCCGGTTTCGAGTCCCAGTCAGACACAAATTTTCAGTGTCGTCATTCCATTATACAGCTGATGGTAGTCCATATTCGCAACTGCGAATACATTTCATGTATTTCATGACCGCTGTAGTCGCCGCGGTGCCTGTCCCTTCGGACATGCGACCATGGTTGACGACTCCAGGAAGTTTGGGCCTGGCCGTGAGTCGTGCTCGGATAGCCAAATGATAATGCGACCAATCGCAATAATCGAGAAATCCAGGTTCGAGTCCCTGTTCGGCACACATTTTCGTTGTCATTCCATTATACAGCTGATGGTAGTCCATATTCGCAACTGCGAGTACATTTCATGTAGTATAGATCTGCCTTCCTTTAACACATCTTCTAAGTTAAGTCATAGTGTCGGTATTGCCTAGAATGTTTCTACGTTATTCCGGAACAAGGAAACTGTACAAATTACCATGAAGTGGTAAAAGCATTTGATGACTTTTTTTTATTACTAGAACATCTGGAGACAATTACTCGATAGACGGAAAAAAGAAATAAGAACAAGAGTAAAAATGGCTTTGAGCGCTTTTCGTAAACGAAAAGGGGTTTTCAAAACGAAGATTCCAAAGTGTCAGAAATGAAAGGTTATAGTCAGGTAGTGTTACCAGTACAGACGTATGACAAGCAGACTTTTAACCCGGAAGTCGTTCAGTAAATTACGATTCAACAGTGGGAAGTAGTGTTATAACGACACTCGTGAAAATTCAATGCAGGTTTTTGAAACCTGTAGCCAATTGCATGATATATGGACCAAGTCTTCGCTGAATTTCAAGGATAAGAAATCACCATGAAGAGAACTTTATGTCATATCTGTGGACGCCATTGGAGAGAATTGAGGATCGCCATGGAAGAATGCAGCGGAAGACGATAATGTTGGGAGATACCTGTAGCAGGACTTCATCCAACAGCGGACAGCAAATTGCTTTAGGCCACAACTGTAAGATTCAGATTTGATCTCTAGAGACGTCTACCGATGAACAATATTCTACTTCTTCTTCACTTAACGCGAAAGATAAATGCAACATTCTTCGTACTATCGTCGAAATTTATCTCTCTATAGTTACGGAATGTACGGCTCTGCGTATTTAAGCAGACTCCTGTTCAAAAAGAACAGGACGAACATGAGGAACTTACACACATAGCGACCTAATATATTTATTTACTTATTTATTTATTGTCAATCGAAGACTTACAATGAGGTGACGCAAGTAATGGGATAGTCCTAATGTCCTGTCGGACCTCCTTTTGCCTGCTACAGTGCTGCAGCTCGACGTGGTGTGAACTCAACGAGTCGCTGGAAGTTCTCTGTAGAAATACAAAGCCTTGCTGCCTCTATAGACGTCCTTAATTACGAAAATGTTGCCAGCGGAGAATATTATGCACGAACTGACCTCTACATTATCACCCACAAATGTTCGCTAGGTCGCCAGGTTATTTTCCCGAACGGTCCAGAATGTTCTTCAAACCAGTCTCGAACAACTGTGGCCCAGTGACATGGCGATTGTCATCCATGAAAATTCCGTCTATGAAAATTCCATCGATGCTTGGGAACATGAAGTCCGTGACTGGCCGCAAATGGTCTCCAAGTAACCAAACATAACCATTTATAGTCAATGATCGGTTCAGTTGGACCAGAGGACCCACACCATTATGGAGCCACCACTAGCTTGCACAGTGCCTTGTTGACAATTTGGATCCATGGGGTCGTGGGGTGCCACACTGGTAACCTGTCATCAAATACTACCAACAGAAATCCGGGCTAATCTGACCAGGCCATAGTTTTCCAATTGTCTAAAGTCCAACCGATATGTTTGCGAGCCCAGGAGAGGCGCTGCAGGCGACGTCGTGGTGTTAGCAAAGGCACTCGCGTCATTCGTCTGCTGCCAGAGCCCACTGACGCCAAGTTTCGCCGTATTGTCCTAACGGGTACGTTAGTCATACGACCCGCATTGAGCGGTTATTTCACGCACTGTTACCTGTATGTTAGCGCTGACAATTACGCAAACGCCACTGATCTCGGTCGTTAAGTGAAGCTATCGGTTACTTCGTTGTCCATGGTGAGAGGTAATGCCTGAAATTTGATATTCTCGACACACTCATGACATTGTGGATCTCTGAATATTGGATTCCCTAACCACTTCCGAACTGGAATGTCCCATGCGTCCAGTTCGAATTACTATTCCGCGTTCAAAGCCTGTTAATTCTAGTCGTGCGGAGATAATCACGTCGTAAGCCTGTTCACACGAATCACATAAGTACAAATGAGAGCTCCACCAATGGATTTTTACAGCGGAATCTGTATATATGCATATCGCTATCCCATGACATTTGTCACCTTAATGTAGTGCAATCGAATATTTGCAGTCCGGTACAGATTAAAAGAGTCTTTCCAACGACCTAATCTAAATTTGTTTAAAATGAAATTGTATTGCCCGATTTTGTAGATGCGATCGGTTTCTGAACTTAAATAGTTACGAATCCTAAAATTCGGGATCTCTACCCTGTTGAAAATTTAGAAGATCCTGAATTTCCTATTGTCGTCCTAGCAAGCTCCGCTATTTTCGGTTTCAAAAACGTGCTGATACACTGCTCAGCAACAAATCCTTAGGATCAGCAGTGCGTTCCTCTGTAACTGACACCCGCACATAAATACATCGTTATTTTAAGGAATGAAGGTAGTTACAAGAAATAAAACTAAGAGTTGACACTTAATAGGCATGGAAAACAAATTAATTTTAACAAATCTGGATTTCTTCAATTGTAGTGGTCGTACGTCAGCTATTGTTACCGTTGGTAAAAACTATCATAGGGAACATCGAACCTGGAGCCACTCTACTGAACTATCCCACAAGTAATATTAACGGTAAAACAAACTGTTCCACGAGAGTTTAGATTTTCCGAAAAGTAACGTCGTAGTTTAAGAACAAACCGCGGAAAACAATATCATTGTCGGAGACGATTATATGTTTTGAAACTCTCCAGAACGAGATTTTCACTCTGCAGCGGAGTGTGCGCTGATATGAAACTTCCTGGCAGATTAAAACTGTGTGCCGGACCGAGACTCGAACTCGGGACCCGAGTTCGAGTCTCGGTCCGGCACAGTTTTAATCTGCCAGGAAGTTTCATGTTATAAACTCCTTTGTCTTGTTTTATTTCACCGAATATAAGAAGTTTTTGCTTGTTGATAGTACTGCATAAGGCATAACGGTTTTTAAATGAAGCTACTCAACTTCCCACTTTCTGCTTCGTAAGATCGGATCTCCGTGTAGTTTTAAATTTAACACAGTAAAAAAAATTACAATACAGCAGTGCGCTTCTGTGCTTGATTACATCTAGAAACTCCACAAGCAGCAATAACAGATTAGGCCAACTTCCTCTTCTGAATCCGATAGTATTTTTCTGTCGTCCACCTACGTAGGGAGAAATAATCGTTTAAAAACATAGGAGAAATCATATCTCGCACGAAAGTATTCGTTCTTCCCGCTCACTTTTCGAGAGTGGAATGTTGTAGAAGTAGTCTGAAGGTGCTTCGATGAACCCCCTGCCAGACACTTCAGTGCAAACTGCAGAGTAGTCATGCAGATGTAGATGTGGTAAGTAGCATTTGTATACCACGAAGTAGCAGCGTGTGGTTATACCATATTACCATATTACGTCGCCGCCCACCTGAAGAAGAAGAGTACATTTGCTTCAGGGGTACTGAAACTTACTAGCTTTTCTGTGAAGAACATACTCATGGTACACATAGTGCCATAACCCGAAATGCTGTACAATCGCGCGAAATAACTAAAAGAGAATTATGGTTAAAGAGAACATTAAACGTATCCATACAAGTGATGTATGTTTATTGATTGCCTTAAGTTCTGTATGAGACTTTCTAAATCTATACATTGAGCAAGCTGTAAATACAAAGGAGAAATCTGGAAAGTGAACTAAAGTTCAGGAAGGAGAAATAAAAGTTTTGAGGTTTGTCACTGTTATTGTACAAAGGACGTTTCGAAAGTAAGTTTCATTATTGTTTTCAACGCGGAAACTTTAATTTGCCGTAGTGTGCAGTCAATTTGAAAAAACCACTCTGGTAAAACTCGATGCCCAACAATGCAATGAATTGTTGCACAGCCTGCTCTAGTAATGTTTTTCCATTCGTGGATGTAGACGGACGCCCGCTTTGAACTGCATCCTACGTACACTGCCATCCTTTTTTGAACATGTTCTATCAACAACCAGCCATTTCATAAGACATGACCTCTTCACCATACATGGTCTGCAGGCGTTCACGGATAACAAACACACCTGTCCCACGTGCCCATTCAAACCGGGTAACAGCATGTAGTTCCATTGGCGACGACGTACGTCTGCCAGTGTGATGTGTACTTTAACAACCTTCGGCAAGCCGGTCTGCTGCTACTCTCTCTTCTTCAGCGCTCTGTGCTTCCGTCATTTCTCCTCCTCTGAAGTTCCTGCCATCGTTGAACCAGAAATGAGTGTGGAATCATATGGCATTTGTTTGTGTCACCTGGTGTACCATCTTCTCTTTCAAAATCAATGACCAAACTTACTTTCTGAACGTCCGTCGTAATTCTGTCAGAAACGGCAAAGGACATAGAAGAATAATTGAACGAGGTTGTAGTGTCTTGAAAACAGATAATAAGATAAACTTCAACAAAAGTAAAACAAGGTTAAAGAAATGTAGTCGAATTAAATCAAGTGATCTTGAGACAAATAGATTGGGAAATGAGATTGTAAAAGTAGTAGCTGAACACTACTATTTGGGCAGCAAAATATGTTATGGTGGTCTATGTACAGTGGATAAAAAATGCATACTGGTAATAGTAAGGCAGGAATTTCCGAAGAAGGGAAATTTGTTACCATCAAATAAAAACTGAAATGTTAGGAAGACTTTTCCGAAGGCAGGTGTCTAAAGCGTAGCCTTGTACCGAAGTGAAACGTGGACATATAAACAGTGCAGACAAGAAGAGAACTGAAGCTGTAGAAATGAGCTGTTACAGAAGAATTCTGTAGCATTTATTGTGATATCTAGACGTACCAAATGAGATGCATAATTCCATTTATAATAAAAGAACCCCAACATCCTTAATGTAGTTCGTATTGCGACACGGAAGGGAATATTAACCCCATCCTCCTCACAGCTGCCAAACGAAAGTTCCTGGCTTAGCTCAAGTTAGTGGTAGAATGTCAAGTTCTCCCAACCACATATTTCGCTATGAACTTTAAGAGGTGAAATTTGGATTAATGGCGTATGAAGACTCAGACGCACTTATATTAATTCATACAAGATACAAGTGACCTAAAAACCTGTTGTTTGAGCGATTCATGAGTATTAGTAGCTACTCGTGGCCCCTTAGCAGGTACGAATAATAGATGAGACAGGGTGGTTACTAAGAATACAGGCGTGTACCGACACAGGGTCGCCTAGTATGCACGAAAGCGTTACGGAGTTATTCGTCAAACTACATTGTCAGACGCTGCAAGGACGGTGTTGTGTATCACGGAGAAGTTTACTGTTGAAATTCCAAGAGGATATTTTCCAAGACGAGTCCGTCGACATATTACTCTGCAAATACAACTCAGGAAAAGATGATGAAGGGAAAAGCAGCGATATTAAAGCTGGTACGGAGGCTCCCTGACAGTCGCTATTCTGTCGCGGCAATCTCTAATGTAACAGGGTTAAGGATTCATGACAGTTGCGCCAGAAGTTTCCTCCGCCACAAAATGGTTCAAATGGCTCTGAGCACTATGGGACTCAACTGCTGTGGTCATAAGTCCCCTAGAACTTAGAACTACTTAAACCTAACTAACCTAAGGACAGCACACAACACCCAGCCATCACGAGGCAGAGAAAATCCCTGACCCCGCCGGGAATCGAACCCGGGAACCCGGGCGTGGGAAGCGAGAACGCTACCGCACGACCACGAGATGCGGGCTCCCTCCGCCACACATCATAACGTTACGCAGGGAGTATGGACACATATGTAGATACGCACCAGAGATGTAAACTATCCATACATATTAGCCTATAAATTAAAGTCCCTTGTTGCATTTTCCTGTCTGTAATGAATGCTAATCCACGGAACTACTGTAGGAATTTTGATACGGTTTCCACTGATTCTGATTCGAGAGGAATGTATGTGTATATAATTTGGTACCGCTAGACCAGAAAAATCGCTCGGTCGTCGATACACCACATGACTGAAGTATTCAGACACCTAAATGCGGTGTACCCATCCGTCGCCTCTATGACGGCTTTAATTCTGCTGCGTACACTTTCATCTACATCTACATCTACATGGTAACTCTCCAGTTCACATTTAAGTGCCTGGCCGAGGGTTCATCAAACCATTTTCATACTACTTATCTACCATTCCACTCTCGAATGGCACGTGGGAAAAAGGAACACCTAAATCTTTCCGTTGGAGCTCTAATTTCTCTTATTTTATTATGATGATCATTTCTCTCTACGTAGGTAGGTGTCAATAAAATATTTTCGCATTCGGAAGAGAAAGTTGGTGATTCAAATTTTGTAAATAGATCTCGCCGCAAAGAAAACCCCCTTTGTTTCAGTGACTGTCACCCCAATTCGCGTATCATATCAGTGACACTCTCACCCCTATTGCGCGATAACACGAAACGAGCTGCCCTTCTTTGCACGTTTTCGATGCTCTCCGTCAATCCTACGTGGTAAGGATCCCACACTGCGCAGCAATATTCCAGCAGAGGACGGACAAGTGTAATGTAGGCTGTCTCCTTAGTCGGTTTGTCGCATCTTCTAAGTGTTCTGCCAGCAAAGTGCAGTCTTTGTTTAGCCCTACAATATTATCCATGTGGTATTTCCAATTTAAGTTGCTCGTAATTGTAATTCCCACGTATTTAATCGAATTGACAACCCTTAGATTTGTGCGATTTATCGTAAACCCAAAATTTATCGGATTTATTTCAGTACCCATGTGGATGACCTCGCACTTTTCTTTGTTTAGTGACAATTGCCACTTTTCGCACCATACAGATATTTTCTATAGATCATTTTGTAATTGTAATTGATCGTCTGATGATTTTACTAGACGGAAAATTACAGCTTCATCTGCAAACAATCCAAGGGGGCTGCTCAGATTATCACCTAGATCATTTATGTAAATCAGGAACAGCAGACGGCCTATATACTACCTTGCGGAACGGCTGATATCACTTCTGTTCTACTCGATAATTTACCGTCTATCACTACGAACCATGACCTCTCTGAGAGGAAATCACGAATCCAGTCATACAACTGAGACGATACTCCACATGCACGTAATTTGATTAATAGTCGCTTGTGAGGAACGGTATCAAAAGCCTTCTGGAAATCTAGGAATATGGAATCGATCTGAGACCCGTTGTCGACAGCACGCATTACTTCATAGAATAAAGAGTAGCACAAGAACGATATTTTCTGAATCCATGTATGTTATGTATCAATAAGTCATTTTCTTCAAGGTGATTTATACTGTTCGAGTACAGTATATGCCCCAAAATCCTACTGCAAATTGAGGTTAGTGATATGGGTCTAGCCGGCCGCGGCGGTCTAGTGGTTCTAGGCGCGCAGTCTGGAACCGCGGGACTGCTACGGTCGCAGGTTCGAATCCTGCCTCGGACATGGATGTGTGTGATGTCCTTAGGTTAGTTAGGTTTAAGTAGTTCTACGTTCTAGGGGACTGATGACCACAGAAGTTAAGTCCCGTAGTGCTCAGAGCCATTTGAACCATTTTGATATGGGTCTGTAATTCAATGGGTTACTCCTATTTCCTTTCTTGAATGTTGGTGTGACCTGTGCTACTTTCCAGTCTTTAGGAACGTGAGCGGTTGTATATGATTGCTAAGAAAGGCACTATTGTGTCTGTATACTCTGAAAGGAACCTGACTGCTATACTATCTCGACCGGAAGACTTGCCTTTCTTAAGTGATTTGAGTTGTTTCGCAACACCTAACATATATACTTTTATGTCACTGATGCTAACAGCTGATCTGGTTTCATATTCTGGAATATTTACTTCGTCTTCTTTCATGAAGGAACTACGGAAAACAGTATTTAGTAACTCCGCTTTAGTGGCACCATCATCGGTAACATTTCCGTCGCTATTGTGCAGTGACGGTATTGACAGTTTTTGCCACTGATGTACTTTACATACGACCAGACTCTCTTTAGGTTTTCTACCATATTTTGAGACAATGTTTCATTGTCGAATGACGTCCGCACTAAATTTCGAGCTTCCGTGAAACTTTCAGTGACGTTTCTGAATGTCTGTGAGGGAATTACAGCCCATTCTTCCTCAAAAGCCGAGACGAGAGGAGACAGTGATGTTTGACGCTGGGGTCGAGAGTGAAGTCGCCACTCTAACCCATCCGAAAGGCGTTCCACGACGTTCGTGTTGGGATTCTAGGAAGGTCAGTCCATTTCAGCAATGTTATTGTCCACAAACCATTGCTTCACAGATTCCGCTTTATGATAGAGTGCATTGTGATGCAGATACAAGCAGCTATCTTCTCCGAACTGTTCCTCTATTGTATACAATACACAATGTTCTAAAGTGTGTTCATACCCTTCCGCATATAGCGTTTACCTAAGTGCAATAAAGGATCCACACCACAACCACGAAAAAACTCCCATAGGGTCACACACCTCTTCCGTACCTCACTCTTGGCACTACACACGATGGCACGTAACATTATCCTAACATTCGCCCACCCAAAATACACTACTGGCCATTAAAACTGCTACACTAAGAAGAAATGCAGATGATAAACGGGTATTCATTGGACAAATATATTATACTAGGACTGACATGTGATTACATTTTCACGCAATTTGGACGCATAGATCCTGAGAAATCAGTACCCATAACAACCACCTCTGGCCGTAATAACGGCAGTGATACGCCTGGGCATTGAGTGAAACAGAGCTTGGATGGCGTGTACAGGTGGCGTATTGTGACTAGCCAGTTGCTCGGCCACCATTGACCAGAAGTTTTCAATTGGTGAGAGATCTGGAGAATGTGCTGGCCAGGGCAGCAGTCTAATATTTTCTGTATCCAGAAAGGCCCGTACAGGACCTGCTACATGCGGTGGTGAATTATCCTGCTGAAATGTAGGGTTTCACCGTGATCGAATGAAGGGTAGAGCCACGGGTCCTAACACATCTGAAATGTAACGTCGACTGTTCAAAGAGAGGTCAGTGCGAACAAGAGGTGACCGAGACGTGTAACCAATGACACCCCATACCATCACGCCGGGTGATACGCCAGTATGGCGTTGACGAATACACGCTTCCAATGTACGTTCACCGCGATGTCGCCAAACACGGATGCGACAATCATGATTCTGTTAACAGAACCTGGATTCATCCGAAAAAAACTCGTTTTGCCATTCGTGCACCCAGGTTCGTCGTGGAGTACACCATCGCAAGCGCTCCTGTCTGAGATGCAGCGTCAAGGGTATCCGCAGCCGTGGTCTCCGAGCCGATAGTCCATGCTCCTGCAAACGTCGTCGAACTGTTCGTGCAGATTGTTGTTGTCTTGGAAACGTCCCCATCTGTTGACTCAGGGATAGAGACGTGGCTGCACGATCCGTTACAGCCATGCGATGCGGATAAGATGCCTGGTGAAACGTTGTTGCGATGCATTGTGTAAGGAGGAGAAATATGTACCATCACGTTTCCGACTTTGATAAAGGTCGGATTTTAGCATATCGCGATTGCGGTATATCGTATCGCGGCATTGCTGCTCGCGTTGGTCGAGATCCAATGACTGTTAACAGAATATGGAAACGGTGGGTTCAGCAGGGTAATACGGAACGCCGTGCTGGATCCCAACGGCCTCGTATCACTAGCAGTCGAGATGACAGGCATCTTATCCGCATGACTGTAACGGATCGTGCAGGCACGTCTCCATCACTGAGTCAACAGATAGGGACGTTTGCAAGACAACTATCTGCACGGACAGTTCGACGACGTTTGCGGCAACATGGACGATCAGCTCGGAGACCATGGCTGCATCACAGACAGGAGCGCATGCGATGGTGTACTCCACGACGAACCTGGGTGCACGAATGGCAAAACGTGTTTTTTTTTTTCCGGATGAATCCAGGTTCTGTTTGTAGCATCATGATGGTAACATCCGTGTTTGGTGACATCGCGGTGAACGCACATTGGAACCGTGTATTCGTCATCGCCATACTGGGCAACTTCATTCACGGTGCAGTCATAGGTAAGTTCAAACACGACGGTTTCTTTCTGGTATTCCGAGACCACGTTTACGCTGATTCCATACAACAGACTGGCACATATACACTGTGGTGTCACCGCCAGACACCACACTTGCTATGTGGTAGCTTTAAATCGGCCGCGGTCCATTAGTACATGTCGGACCCGCGTGTCGCCACTGTCAGTAATCGCAGACCTAGCGCCACCACATGGCAGGTCTAGAAAGACGGACTAGCACTCGCCCCAGTTGTACGACGACTTTGCCAGCGAATACACTGACGAAGCCTTTCTCTCATTTGCCGAGAGACAGTTAGAATAGCCTTCAGCTAAGTCCATGGCTACGACCTAGCAAGGCGACATTGACCATATCTGGAGAGAGTCTCATTTGTATAGTCAAGAGCGATGTACCACAAGGATGAATTAAAGTTAAGTAAACAGACGCTACGTACTTTTCTTTAGTGCATTCATACGTATCATGTTCCAGACTTCACGCCCGTCTGCGTTAGATAGCGTGCATTTCGGCCCCCTTTATCTACAAGGTGTTGGCACAATTGCCAACACATCAATCTCAGTTCGTTATTCGTCCACATCTGCATGAAACAATATGACGTTTACTAGTCTGCCTAGATGCTAAATGTCTGGTTATACTCAAACCAGTTCCAGCGGAACTTCATCAAAATTGGGTTTTCTCTCTGAAAAAAGTAACACGCGAAATACATAGAGATCTGCAGCGAAATTTATTCAATTTACAATGGTGCTTGTTACTTACTACACACTGAAATGTTTCAATACCTTTTCCTGTTTCTTTTCCTTGATGTTACCAAACTATTGCATGATAAATTTCATCATATGCAACATGAGTGCTTATTGCGACTGTATTTTACTATCGACAGTAAGTAACCTTCACAGCACGTGTTTATGACTTTCGTGTGATATTTAGATGAACCGTTAACGAACGTATGATAGGTTACTCAAGAAAATTTTTTTTTCCTTTTTTGTATTACACGGAACGAAACAAATCCTGTGCTCATTTAAGGTTCATTTAACATTCCAGTACTGTCATTAAATGTTTTCTTAATGTATAAGCAAAAATGGAGTTAATTTGACTGTGTAGATATCTGTGTTTCATGTGTTTTCAAAATAAAATCGTGGTGATGGCATCAGATCTCGTTGCTGTTAAGTTGGGTACAAAAAAAAAAAAATAAAATAAAATACAACTACTGAAACCTAACTAACCTAAGGATATCACAAACATCCATGCTCGAGGCAGGATTCGAACCTACAACCGTAGCGGTCGCGCGGTTCCAGACTGTAGCGCCTAGAACCGCTCGGCCACCCCGGCCGGCTGGGTACAACAAATTAAATGTTTTACATCAGGGGCAAATGTACAAACCGTATTCCATACGGCCTTTATTTTACAATTTGTTCTGTCTTGTTGATGGCAAAATGTTAATGTAGAAACTAATAGTTTTTTTGCTGTACTCACGGCGATTTTTTTTTTCACAGTACACACAATATCAATCAACAGCAAGGTAAAATTCACAACCATAAAATTCATTATCCCAAGGATAATCTTCACAATATTTTGTACTTGAAAGCATCACAATAATTCCTCCACCAATAAGAATCCACTTACACGCTAAATTACTTCAGGTATTCTTTCATTATAGGAGATGGAACATTCTTCACTGAAGAATACAGAACCTTTGCAATGGCACTCGTCGCCGCACTTGGTTATGCATAGGCTACGAAAGCTATGGAGGGGATGTTGCTGTATACCAAAAACATATAATTTATAGATTGTGGAGCCTGCCCCATTTGACTGGAGCTTGGAGGAGATAGGAAGTGTAGGGAGCACAGGCGGCTGCCACCATTGCACGATGCACTATCCCACAGATGGAAGGGCGATGGGTAAATTCGATTGATCCGAGAACCCTGTGGTTGCTACGGTGGGTTGTAGCCTATGCGCAAACCTCGGCTTGGAACATTTTCAGCTCTGAAGAGACCCCTCCTGTGACGCAAGGAAAAAATTCCAAAATTATTTGTAAACCCAGTTTCAATTTTTTTGTGTTACCTTGTCGCTGCAAGAAAAACATTTTACTATGTTCGAAAACAGTGAGTGACTACATGTGTTTATCCCCCATTGCCGGGCGCTGACGACCACGATGATGAGCGCCCCACAAACCAACATCATCATCATCATCATCATCCATTTCAAGAATTCAAAAAATGGCTCTGAGCACAATGGGACTTAACATCTGAGGTCATCAGAACTTAGAACTACTTAAACCTAACTACCCTAATGACATCACACACATCCATGCCCGAGGCAGGATTCGAACCTGCGACCGTAGCGGCCGCGTGGTTCCAGACTGCAGCGCCTACAACCGCTCGGCCACACCGGCCGGCCATTGCAAGAATTATACTACCACTTGTAAAGTGAATATTAAATAGCGTTTCATAATATCGCTAAACTATACTTTGGGATAAAATAATAAGATATGATCTCCTTTTTGTTTTCCCCTGTTTCATAACAGGGTGTTACATCATTTTAATCAGAAAAGACAGTGGCTTAGGAGCCATGAAATTACATTTTTGACTGGCAATTAGACACATTGTAGCGGACAGCGGGCAGGCAGCATTTTGAATAGCACTTCATGTCAGAAATGTGACGTTTCGGTCCCTCAAGAACAAATGTGGTATACTACACGTTTCACTTTCATGCGTCTACTCTTTGAAAGAGAGATAATAATTTACAGTGATTGTAGCCATTATTCTGTTTACAAACAGTTTGCATGTCAACAGTCCTTAATTTTCAGGCAGAAAAGGAATATATTCGCGTGTCTCTTTAGATTTCTTTTGCTGACTGTTTGCATCCAATTACTTCCCTATAAAGTCTCTAGTAGTCACAATTGTTTGCCTAAAATACAATTATTACTCAACTTACAGTAAATTACTGCGGTTTCTCCACTCGATTGACGAAGGAGAGAGGATCACATTTTATTTAATACCTTTTTTTCATGTAACACAGGAACTTAGTAAAAGTATTAATTCTCGTGAATCCAGGAAGATCGTGGCCCGAAACTGTATGAGATGTGAAACTGGTCATTATCTTCCGCTTGAGGCAGCACGTTGATTCTCTGTTACGAAAATATCTGAAGGCGAGTCGTCAGCAGTGTTTGGAGACTTCTATTCTGAGTAGTGTTCAATGCCCCGTGGACGGACGACCCATTAGCGACCGATCGATAGACAATATTTCGCTAGACCTCGAGGACGAATTAAGGGCACATTTTCCCTGGGGTGACGAGATGGCGCATACTTGTGTGTGAAGTAAGACTGTGTTGGAAGGGACAGTGTTTTTGCCACGGCCGGTATAGTTCGAAAATGGTTCAAATGGCTCTGAGCACTATGGGACCTAACATCTATGGTCATCAGTCCCCTATAACTTAGAACTACTTAAACCTAACTAACCTAAGGACATCACACAACACTCAGTCATCACGAGGCAGAGAAAACCCCTGACCCCGCCGGGAATCGAACCCGGGAACCCGCCGGTACAGTTCAGATAGAATCTGTACGCTACAAGCAGTGTCCATTTTTACCGAAAATAACTTGCTGTATCTGAAATAACAGTCTTAGGCGGAAGTGGTTACTAGATGCCACGAGAGGCGTCCCCACTAGTGTAAAAGAGGGCGGTGGGTATTCCGTTGTCAGTTGAGAAGCAGTTTTCTTCGACGTAGCAACAGATTACGTATCAAGGCAGTGGAAGAGGAACTGATCTGTTGACAATAAGAGCACACTTCCCCGAAAGTCACTGAGGGAAGTGCGATAGAAACAAAATGAAACATTTTCTCATATAAAGTTACATATGTGATCTGCAAGTCACTGCACAGCACATGAAGGAGTGTATACTTTGCACCAACATTAACGAAATTCTATCCCGTTCCATTTGGGGCGTAGCGCCGTATACCGATCCTGCCTTGGAGGCGGATAAGTGGGAGATGTGTCTCAGAGCTGGATAGTGACAGATGGTGACGCGAGACTGAACGCGCACATAGTTTATGTATCAGCCGACAGAGGACAGTATTGGATAGGGGACTGTGATTTAGTTTCGATTGTGCCCACTAGAGTGCACTAAAGTAATAGAATGTTTTTCATAAACTGTTCTAGCATTTTCATAAAGTGTTATTATGTCTTTTTGTGTATGTAAAATGTTATAAATGTGTTTTAGCAGTATGAATGATGCGTGAGTGTGGTTTAAGGTTAATATGAAGATAATTGTTTAACGAGTTATGTAGTGGGATTTAGTGCGGGAACATTTCGAAGAAGTATGGATGTGGACAAAGGGATTTTTGTAGAATAGATTTGTAAAGTAAGTTTATGGTAAAAGGAAAGTTAATTCAGGTATAAATAACTTTATGCATAAACGAAACTTCAGCATATTAGATAATTAGGTCGGTAAAAACAGTAGTCGCTAGGTTTACTATTTTGCGATTGGTTACTGAATGAAAAGCGCGGACTGACGCAGGAGAATGTTATTTTGCTATTGGCTGTTGAGTAAACTGACCAAGGGTAAAGCAATATTCTTCGCGCGCCTTTCTCTGCTAGTAGAGAAGAGAGGAGTCGGAGCCTAGCCATGAAACAGTTCGGACGTGTGTAGTAGTAGTAGTTCAGATGGAAATGGTAAGTTGCCGGATCTAGCAGTGTTTCATACATCATAAGTGTTGTAAAGTGACGGCATAATTATTCCGATGGGTGTGTAGAAATTTCGGAATTTTTAAGTGAATTTTGTGACGAGAAAAGACTGACTGCATTAGGTACCGACAGACTTAATATTTGCCGAGCATTCTCAACATCAAAAATTCGTATTTTTGTAGCTATTACGTTTTCGGGAAATGCAAAACCATAAACTTGCTAACGTGAGTGAAAGGGATTGTGAGTGACTGTGTTAAGACTAGCACGGGCTTGGCAGTGATACTTGTTCACCTAAGTTTCAGAATATATTAATTAAGGACAAAATTTCCAACCTTTCATTTCGTGTGACAACTTTCTCCCGAAACGTAGATTAGTGACTTTAATTGCAGCCTGGTTCACGTCGAAGTACAGTAGGTTTCGCTCGGCTTCCCTACTGATGATCTACTGAGACAATGTTCACAGGTAGGTGCAGGTTCGTTATAAAGGGACCGAAGGAACTGCGACGCCGCACATTCCTGTGCAGAACGAGTTTAAAAAGACGGCAAGTAAGCCTCTGGATGAGCCCTGTACTCTGTAATCTTATTCAAATGGTGTGTACGTGAAACACACATAATCACCAAAAGTAATGAACGCTCCTATGAAACACGGCATCGACCACTAGTTGACACGAGAGGTGGGAGCCCCCCCCCCCTCAGTATAAACCGTGGGCCACTAGATGTCCGTCAGAGACATTGAAAGCCTCCTAAAGTTGTGCAAGTCAGCTGTTGGAGATATGAGTGGGAAGTGTCAAAGGGGAAGAAACACCCACAGTTAAACCGAGACCATGCAAACTTTATGTAGTTACGGACAGGGGCCGTCAAACAACATTGCGGAGAGTGGTTGTTCAAAATCGAGTGAAATCAGGGTAAGGACTCACTCTGAAATTCCGAAAGTGATACGACAGTCCAGCTAGACTGCATAGAGAGTCAAAATGAATGCGGTACGTTACGGAGCTCCTCTGAAGCCACACGTTTTGTGGTCAGTGGTAAGTGACGCTTTATTGGTTGGTTGGCTGATTCCGGGGAGCGAACCAAACAGCAATGTCATCGATCCCGTCGGATTTGGGAAGGAAGTCGGCCGTGCCCTTCCACAGGAGCCACCCCGGCATTTACCTGAAGCGATTTACGGAAATCACGGAAAACCTAAATCATGAAGGCCGGATGCAGGTTTGAACCGCCGTCCTCCCGAATGCAAGTCCATTGTGCTAACCACTGCGCCATCTCCCTCGCTCAAGTGACGCTTGAGGTGGTGTAAAGAGCGACCACACAGTCCATTGGATGACTAGAAATAAGTGATTTGGTGTGATGAGTAACTCTGTACTCTGTGGCAATATGATGGATGGGTTGGAGTTGGGCAAATTCCAGGAGAACATCCATGCCATGATGTATAGTGACAACAAATGAAGTACAGAGAGGTTGATGTTGCGGTATAGCGGTGTTTTTTTGTGGTTAGCGTGTGGGCCCCATGTTGTAGGGCTAAATGTGGAAGGATATCAACAAAATTTTCAGCGTTGAGTACTGTGGACAGCGTAGGAGCTGTATCAGCATGACAAAGCACCCGTCATAAGGCAGCGTCGGAGAGGCAATGGTGCGCGGAGTGGCCGCATGGTTTGAGGCGCCATGCCACGGATTGCGCGGCCCCTCCCACCAGAAGTTCGAGTCCTCCCGTGTGTGTGTGTGTGTGTGTGTGTGTGTGTGTGTGTGTTTTTTGTTCTCAACATAAGTTAGTTTAAGTACTGCGTAAGTCTAGGTACCGATGACCTCAGCAGCTTGGTCCCGTAGGAATTCGAGTACACATTTGAACATTTTTTTGACGCAATGGTTTGTGGAGAATAATATACCTGAAATGGACTTTCATGCCCAATGGAACAGCTCTGAGATGATTTGGAAGTCGCCTTTGTTCCCGACCAGAGTCTCCAACATCAGTAGCTTTTCAGGTATCGGCTGCCATTCCTTCACAGATATTAGTACACTTCATTGAAAGTGTTTACAGCCGAGTTCTATCCGTCATAAGCGAAGGGTGGACACATCCCATATTAATGCACACTAACAGGTATCTGGATACGCTTGATCATATAGCGTACGTTGGCGACAGGAGAAATGTCGCAGAGACTTCTTCGAATACCAGTTCTCTAAATTTACCCAATCGGATATCACTAGAAAAGCGTGTGATTTCGTGCAAAGATTCCCATTTAAGATCCTGGAACATCGCTGTCACACTTTGTTAGAGGCTACATCGATCTTCTACGATTCTAGTAGAGCGTCTTTGTCTTCGTCCGCTTAATGCAATGATACCTAACCTTACGAACACCAAATGCTGGAGCAATGCTCCAGAATTTGTCACCACAGCGTCTTGTTTGCGTAGTCCTTGACAGACACGCAGCACTTTCGTAGAACAAACCCAACAAAACAGATTCTTCCATTCACCTTCCCAGCTACAATTTAACATTTTCGTCCCATTTCTTAGTACAATGCTGGTCATTAATGTTACTGCATTACGAATACGGCGTGAACCAAACGTTAACTAGGTGTGATGTGTACGACATGCTCGCATATACAAATGATTAGTGCCTCAAAAGAAAGTTTGCATTTGACGTGTCAAAATAAAATGGAGGTTGAAGTCTTTAGACAAAATCTTTATTTATTATTGAAATAAAAAGGTGAAGAAATTATTTTTTAAAAGTACTGTAATTTAAATGCAATCCAGCACACTTGCGGCACTCATTTACACAATCAACAAAATTTTACATGACGGTTCGGTATATAGGCACTCGGATGGCTGCCGCTTCGCTATGGATATTTTCTTTCAATCGCTCCAGGAAGGTCGGATTATTGACATAAACTTTAGATTTTACATATTCCCATAACAAAAAATCCATGGGGCTCAAACGTGGACTGCGTGGGTGCCAATTTATGTCACCGCTCCTGGAGATCAGTCTGTCAGGGAAATTTTGACAAACTCGCCTTATAGACGCACTGGACGTGTGTGCTGCGGCTCCGTCTTGCTGAAACAATGTTCTTTGGTTATAACCAGGAAGGTTTTGGAATTCAGGCACCAAAAGTCATTTAACATCGTCACATAACGTTTCGAATTCGCTGTAACTACACGATCGCTCTCGTCCACGAAAAAGTACAGACCAATTATTCTTCGAGCCGACATCATACCCTTTACAGTAACTTTTGGCGAATGGAAGGGTTTCTGATATTTCTGTTTAGGATACGCTACACTCCAGTAGCGTAAATTTTGCTTATTGACATGACCGTTTTGGTGAAAATGAGCCTTGCCAGAAAATAAGATGTTAAATGAAAAAAATGGTTCAAATGGCTCTGAGCACTATGGGATTTAACTTCTGAGGTCATCAGTCCCCTAGAACTTAGAACTACTGAAACCTAACTAACCTAAGGACATCACACATATCCATGCCCGAGGCAGGATTCGAACCTGCGACCGTAGCGGTCGCGCGGTTCCAAACTGTAGCGCCTAGAACCGCTCGGCCACTTCGGCCGGCTGTTAAATGAAGGGCAGTCAGTCATATCATTAACGAACTGCAGAGTATGTCTGGCATCCTGAGGCTTTAATTCTCCCTCCAATCGGATTTTGTAAGGGTGCAGTTATCTTTTTGCAGAATTAGGTGCAGTGATGATCTATGCATATTTAAAGAACCTGCACGCTTACGAATTGAGAGGTTAGGATAGACACAAGCAGAACGATTTACACTTTGCACATATTTGTCCGTTCTTGATGACCTTTGTGGCCGGGATTTCTGTTTGGGTAATGCTGAACTGGTCTCCTCAAACGCTTTTATCCCTTTCCGGAAAAGGGGAACACTTGGAGCATAATTTTCATTGCACTATGCACAATCACCACAAAATTTCCTCCGTGCTACAGTCGGCGAATCACCGATTTTGTAAAATACTCGCACACAGAAAGCGCAGTTTGCTACCTAGAAGCGCTCCATGGCGAGTGAATTCCAGAAAGGCCAAGCAAGCGATGAACGAACCCCCCACTCCCTTACGTTGTGTTGTGCATGCGCAGAGAGGTCTTCAAATACAAACTTTCTTTTGAGACACCCTGAATTTTCAGTGCACCTCACAAAGGAGGTAGATGTAACACCGCCTACATTGTGTATACAAGAAAGATTATGCAGCGGATTCCTCATTCAAAAATTGCGTTTGAATGTCGCTTTTTGTAAGAAGATCTTATTGTGCTTCGTCTGGGAAGGAGAAACATTTACCAGCAAGAAATCGACAACGGCAAGGCATCTCCTATCGAGACTGCAGTTGTTCTTTCCGTGCAATGTTGCTCGCGTTAACTGGGATCCCATGACTTCAAGTGAACGGGGTGTCGGTGGGTTGAGGAGGACCATACTTTGTAAGTAGGCTGTTTATGTTTCCTCTATGTAAGAAGGCTGTTTATATTTTCTTATTGGCAACGTTACGTAGCGCTCTGTATGAAAATCACTGGCTGTGCTGTGTGCAGTCTGTGGCTAGTTTGCATTGTTGTCTGCCATTGTAGTGTTGGGCAGCGGCAGCTGGATGTGAACAGCGCGTAGCGTTGTGCAGTTGGAGGTGAGCCGCCAGCAGTGGTGGATGTGGGGAGAGAGATGGCGAAGTTTTGTAATTTGTCATGAACTGCTATATATATTATGACTATTAAGGTAAATATATTGTTTGTTCTCTACTAAAATCTTTCATTTGATAACTATCCCTATCAGTAGTTAGTGCCTTCAGTAGTTTGAATCTTTTATTTAGCTGGCAGTAGTGGCGCTCGCTGTATTGCAGTAGTTCCAGTAACGAAGATTTTTGTGAGGTAAGTGATTTCTGAAGGGTATAGGTTAAAGTTAGTCAGGGTCATTCTTTTGCAGGGATCTTTGATAGTCAGATTGCGTTACGCTAAAACCATTGTGTGTCAGTTTAAGCACAGTCGTGTATAAATTTTTCTAAGGGGACGTTTCAACTTTAACGCAATGGAGAATGTCTAGAAAAAATGGTTCAAATAGCTCTGAGCACTATGGGACTTAACATCTGAGGTCATCAGTCCCCTTGACTTAGAACTATTTAAACCTAACTAACCTAAGGACATCACACACATCCATGCCCGAGGCAAGATTCGAACCTGCGACCGTAGCAGCAGCGCGGTTCAGGACTGAAGCGCCTAGAACCGCTCGGTCACAACGGCTGGCAGAATGTCAACAGCCCCTGACAACTAGCGCCCGAGAGGACTGACGCACTATTCGCTCGGCTGCATAGGATCGTACGGCCACGTTAAGTACCTTGAGTCAGGATGCTGGTTCCTGGGGAACGAACGTTGCCAGATTGCATTCGTCATTGTCATACAGGCTCTGTATCTGGCGTTATGGAACTGAACGTCATTTGGTACCACGACCACCTATCATTGTTGCATTTTTGATGTGTTAAGTTCGGCGCTTGTGTTCCTTATTTCAGGCCTCCGTGTCGACATCTTTCAATACGACAGTGCAAACTGTATGTTTGAAGTGCTGTCCTGACATATCTCAATATACAATGTGTTGAACTTTATCCCTTCCCAGCACTTTCACGAAATCTCACATACACTGGAAACATCTGGTCATGGGTTGCCAAGAGACTCGCATGCCACAACTGACGAAATTTAGCATAGACTTGGAGAAGCGTGGAACGACGTACCTGTATCTGTCATCTAAGCTCACTTCGAATACTACAAATTTAATCTTCTATTCTTCCAACTGTAGTTTACCGTAAGTAAAATGCTTTATTTTCAATCCTCCCTTTTGATGCAGTATTATTGATCAGCTGTTTATCTTCATTTTGCACCTCATTGTCGCTTTGAGTCACTGTCACTACTGTAAGAATAAGACGAGACAAATACCCAACACTTGTAATGCCGACGTTCAATTTTTGTCACATTTCATCTACTACTCATTTCCCACGAGGGAATTATCTGTATTTCATCAGGGTCACCCAACCCATTTTCACCCATCCCTGTCCTTCCTCACGGACGAACAAGATTCAAGCTTCCCCTTCAAGCTTCTGTTCCTATAACTGGAGCGCTTGAATGAGTGGCTTCATGGCTTCATTCTGGGGCTATGCACCATTGTGAAAAGATCAGTGGCTGGCTATTTGTAAATAACAAATTAACGTAATCGTAATTACGTTACGTCATGTCACTCGAGGACTCGGGTGAGGGAATTTGTTAACAACATATTCAGTTTGATATTACCCGCTTTTCGTCATTCAAGGCACCAGCAGAGACCACCAGGGCAGATATGTAAATAATCTCATTTTTTCACATTTTTCCATATTTTACACCATTTAAAGTACTTTTCCACATTTTCTACAAGTTTAAGTATTATCCGTATTTTTCACCATTATCTGATTACTTGAGTTTCGCCCAACTGTTCTCGGCATCACATCGGCGTCGTATGTCAGTGTTACATCACACCGCGCCGTGTCACATGATGTGCTTGTCATGATGCTCTCAGCCAATCACAAAATTTGTCATATTTTCCTCAATTATCCAATTATGTGAGTTTCGTCATACTGCTCGCACCACATCGACATCGTGATGCTCTCAGTCAATCGGTATGCAGCATGTGCTCAAAAGTATCCAAAGTATTTATTGCTAAGCCAGTAATACATTACTAGTCTCTGTGTGTGATGTCATAGTGCATTGATAGAAAAGAACACATTCGCCTATTGGTGGAAATAGTGACGTCACACCATATTCCGCAAAATTAATGACATCATAGCAAATTTAGTAAGCGCTGCAGTATTACTGGTTTCCAACCTAAGACACTGTATGTATAAGAAATACCACACTGCGAAAGATAAAACATTATTAAGCCACTATTACATGACTCTTCTGTAATGTTACAGTTTATACACTCCTGGAAATGGAAAAAAGAACACATTGACACCGGTGTGTCAGACCCACCATACTTGCTCCGGACACTGCGAGAGGGCTGCACAAGCAATGATCACACGCACGGCACAGCGGACACACCAGGAACCGCGGTGTTGGCCGTCGAATGGCGCTAGCTGCGCAGCATTTGTGCACCGCCGCCGTCAGTGTCAGCCAGTTTGCCGTGGCATACGGAGCTCCATCGCAGTCTTTAACACTGGTAGCATGCCGCGACAGCGTGGACGTGAACCGTATGTGCAGTTGACGGACTTTGAGCGAGGGCGTATAGTGGGCATGCGGGAGGCCGGGTGGACGTACCGCCGAATTGCTCAACACGTGGGGCGTGAGGTCTCCACTAGAGATGGGCAAAACTGTTCTTTTCAGAGATTGGATCAGAACTGTTCACTCCCTGAAATGAATTAGCTCTTTTTCATGACTCACCACTCATTTACAATATAAAATAAATGGAAGGCACATTGCCCTTTAAACTTGGTTTATTCCAGTACTATACCTGTATTTTGATCTTATTTGATCCTATTTTGAAGTAACACAGATAATGAGTAAGAATTTTGTATTGTTTATTGAAATTTCCACGATATGACAGTTTTTGATTATTGATTTATTTTGCACTATCGTGGTTTTTTGGGTGATCGGAAAATGTTGTAACTTGAGATTTACATTAACAATATATTTGGCTATAACGTATTAAAATTTCATTAACCTCATACAAATACATCGCAAGCCATATATTTTTAAAGTGAACGTTTCCTTTCGAAGACGCCTAAAATCGCAAAATCCGTACCAGAATAAGAAAAAAAAAATATAAATTTGACTGTAAAACGAAAGTGCTGCATATAGCCTTACGCAGAATAAAACAAGGAAAATATTGGTGTATCACATTTTGCGATACGTTTATCGGTTCGCTCGTAATTAAAGCGTAAATTCGAGTGTCTATAATAAAAATCCTATAGTAAGAGGAGTCATCAGGAACCTAATCTAATCAGTTTAAACAAATAAAAATAAAATAAAAACAATTGATGTATACATAACATAATAATGTAATATACATAGCGGCATTACTACGAAGAACAATATCCAGTGGGGACGAACTCCGATGCAGAGGCGCTGAGTCGAGCAGGTCGAGCCGCGAGCTGTTTTACTGCGTGAGCTGAGACCGCAGAGACCACAGTGACACCTGAGTCGCTTTGCTCGACGCTCTGGCTAGAGTCGAGACGGTGGGGCGAGCGTTGAGCGGGCGAGTTCCGAGGGAGGGGGTAGCGGTGAACTCACCCGCTCCGAGACAAATAGTTCGTTCCCTTGCGAGCGGGTTTTTGCAAGTAGTTCCTATGTTATCCGCTAGGTGGCTCTCTGTCCTGTTGCTCGCATCAACTGCCCAGAGGGCAGGACGTGCGACTGAAACGATCGCCGACAGAGTGCGATGCGAAGTTACGCTGCGCCAGAACACAAAATCCAATGGGGCACTGCACAATGCAGGCAGCCAAGGTAGAAGCAGGGCAGAGGCCGGCGCTGGCTGTGTTGTGTGGCGTGCACTGTGCTGTGACCAGCAGAGGCGCTGCTGATATGCTCCGTCTCTCTCTCTCTCTCTCTCTCTCTCTCTCTCTCTGCCGTGGGAAACGTTTGGAGCTACCGTTCTTTTTTTCTGAATCACTGATTGTTCACTCCTTTGAAAGATTGAACTCTATGAATTAGTTCAAGAGCGGATCCCCCATCTCTAGTCTCCACAGTACATCGATGTTGTCGCCAGTGGTCGGCGGAAGGTGCACGTGCCCGTCGACCTGGGACCGGACCGCAGCGACGCACGGATGCATTGACCGGTCACGGCTCGCCTGTTGACGGGGGGACCGAGCCGCTCGTGTCCGGCCCCATACGACTCGGCTCGGTCACGTACTCGCGCCATGTCTGTTGTCCGGATTCCGGACACGCGGATAACCGAGCATGACCGGTCTCCGCTGACGTCTCACATCGCCTCGCCACGGCTCGCTGCTCTGTACTGTACAAATCCAACGCCCCTCTCTCTCTCTGTCTCTCTCTCTATTTCTCTCTCTCTCTCTCTCTCTCTCTCTCTCTCTCTCTTTCTTTTAATACAAAAGTAACGTTTCCAAGAACGGGTACGTTGCACAGCTAAATTCATAGAGCACTTTATTTTATAATATTGACTCCCGTCTTCCTAACGTCCGGGAATTTTGTTGTAAATAAAACATTGATCAGAAGAGACCAATCTGTGTTAATGTAATGAGATGTAAGCGTCAAATAGTGCACCTGATTATGCGAATCAATCCACATATCTCTAACGTCGATCAGTTGCAGAATTTTGGAACACGTATTGTGTTCGAGTATAATGACTTTTCTGGAGACTAGAAATCTACTCTGTAGGAACCAGCATGGGTTTCGAAAAAGACGGTCATGTGAAACCCAGCTCGCGCTATTCGTCCACGAGACTCAGAGGGCCATAGACACGGGTTCACAGGTAGATGCCGTGTTTCTTGACTTCCGCAAGGCGTTCGATACAGTTCCCCACAGTCGTTTAATGAACAAAGTAAGAGCATATGGACTATCAGACCAATTGTGTGATTGGATTGAGGAGTTCCTAGATAACAGGACGCAGCATGTTATTCTCAATGGAGAGAAGTCTTCCGAAGTAAGAGTGATTTCAGGTGTGCCGCAGGGGAGTGTCATAGGACCGTTGCTATTCACAATATACATAAATGACCTTGTGGATGACATCGGAAGTTCACTGAGGCTTTTTGCAGATGATGCTGTGGTGTACCGAGAGGTTGTAACAATGGAAAATTGTACTGAAATGCAGGAGGATCTGCAGCGAATTGACGCATGGTGCAGGGAATGGCAATTGAATCTCAATGTAGACAAGTGTAATGTGCTGCGAATATACAGAAAGATAGATCCTTTATCATTTAGCTACAAAATAGGAGGTCAGCAACTGGAAGCAGTTAATACCATAAATTATCTGGGAGTACGCATTAGGAGTGATTTAAAATGGAATGACCGTATAAAATTAATCGTCGGTAAAGCAGATGCCAGACTGAGATTCATTGGAAGAATCCTAAGGAAAAGCAATCCGAAAACAAAGGAAGTAGGTTACAGTACGCTTGTTCGCCCACTGCTTGAATACTGCTCAGCAGTGTGGGATCCGTACCAGATAGGGTTGACAGAAGAGATAGAGAAGATCCAACGGAGAGCAGCGCGCTTCGTTACAGGATCATTTAGTAATCGCGAAAGCGTTACGGAGATGATAGATAAACTCCAGTGGAAGACTCTGCAGGAGAGACGCTCAGTAGCTCGGTACGGGCTTTTCTTGAAGTTTCGAGAACATACCTTCACCGAAGAGTCAAGCAGTATATTGCTCCCTCCTACGTATATCTCGCGAAGAGACCATGAGGATAAAATCAGAGATATTAGAGCCCACACAGAGACATACCGACAATCCTTCTTTCCACGAACAATACGAGACTGGAATAGAAGGGAGAACCGATAGAGGTACTAAAGGTACCCTCCGCCACACACCGTCTGGTGGCTTGCGGAGTATGGATGTAGATGTAGATATCAACTATCGCAGCATATGTTTTATTAATAACTTCCGCAATAACAGAAGGCATTATACTGTTTCGTATTGCATCATCTTGTTCTTTTATGTCTGCTTATAGTAGAGGGATGTGGCATGACATCTGCCACGTTAACTTTTCCATAATGCGCACCTAGATGTATTAATTCTTGGCCTAGTTCTCTGAAACCTTCACCGCAAACAGCATTAAATGGTCTCATATCTTTAGCACACATTGCGACACACTTTGCTGTAATACTATTTTTTATTACTGCCGGTATTCCTGAAGGAGCTGTATCTTTGTGAGGTTTCTTCCAACTGTGTTTCCTTAAAAGAGTGGTTCACGATTGGAAACACAATAATGTGGAGCAGTTTATGCACGATACGTATCCAGTAGACGCACTGTTTTCGTCTACAACCACCAAAAATATGCTCCGTACTTGGCATTTTAGACCTTCCCGTCTCTTCAATGTGTAAACATTGATTTCAATCTTACGTCTTACTGCACTGGTTTCCTCGCACTGCATGATTGCAGAGAGAGAGAGAGAGAGAGAGAGAGAGAGAGAGAGAGAGAGAGACCACAAATTAGAATCCCGTACTGGCTGCAGTCTCACACGGATAATGACACGTGTAACGTGTTTGAAGTTGCATGCTGCGTATTCGGTCACGGCTTCTATGCTCGGTCACTAGAACTAGTGCGGGCAGCCTATCCAGTTAGGGTGTGCTCGCCCCATCTCGTATTTTGTGCTCGCTTACTCGGTCATGCAGGACTCTAGTAGGATCCTACGCAGTGCCGTAGGGGACCGCACCGCCACTTTCCAGCAAATTAGGGACACTGTTGCTCCTGGGGTATCGGCAAGGACCATTCGCAACCGTCTCCATGAAGCTGGGCTACGGTCCCGCACACCGTTAGGCCGTCTTCCGCTCACGCCCCAACATCGTCCAGCCCGCCTCCAGTGGTGTCGCGACAGGCGTGAATGGAGGGACGAATGGAGACGTGTCGTCTTCAGCGATGAGAGTCGCTTCTGCCTTGGTGCCAATGATGGTCGTATGCGTGTTTGGCGCCGTGCAGGTGAGCGCCACAATCAGGACTGCATACGACCGAGGCACACAGGGCCAACACCCGGCATCATGGTGTGGGGAGCGATCTCCTACACTGGCCGTACACCACTGGTGATCGTCGAGGGGACACTGAATAGTGCACGGTACATCCAAACCGTCATCGAACCCATCGTTCTACCATTCCTAGACCGGCAAGGGAACTTGCTGTTCCAACAGGACAATGCACGTCCGCATGTATCCCGTGCCACCCAACGTGCTCTAGAAGGTGTAAGTCAACTACCCTGGCCAGCAAGATCTCCGGATCTGTCCCCCATTGAGCATGTTTGGGACTGGATGAAGCGTCGTCTCACGCGGTCTGCACGTCCAGCACGAACGCTGGTCCAACTGAGGCGCCAGGTGGAAATGGCATGGCAAGCCGTTCCACAGGACTACATCCAGCATCTCTACGATCGTCTCCATGGGAGAATAGCAGCCTGCATTTCTGCGAAAGGTAGATATACACTGTACTAGTGCCGACATTGTGCATGCTCTGTTGCCTGTGTCTATGTGCCTGTGGTTCTGTCAGTGTGATCATGTGATGTATCTGACCCCAGGAATGTGTCAATAAAGTTTCCCCTTCCTGGGACAATGAATTCACGGTGTTCTTATTTCAATTTCCAGGAGTGTATTTTAAAACGAGCAAGTTGTTGGAAATAATGATGTCACAGTAAATATATGAAGTCATAGCAAAATTCTGAGATTTACCTATTTAGTACAGCGCTGCAAAATACACTCTAAGAGAGTTGACCAGTATCTCCAGCCACCCAGAGCGAAAAGTTAGTCGCCTGCATCGCCAGATCGTGGAGTATGACCGTGACCATGAGCACTGTGCAAATCCAGCAATTATGGCTTATTTTTAGATTTAATCATTTCTTATGCCACTGACCTGGTTGCTGGCTGAAGAAACACTGCTACTATATCAAACATTCAGCGACAGACCTCATGCACACAGTAATAATGGCAAACCAGTCATAACATGCCGGCGCCCATGAAGAATTCTCTGGCTGGCTTTGCAGATCAGCGTCATCACTTCCTTCCCTTTCACTCAGGACCAATCACAATCGAGCTCCCCCATCCATCTTGCTTTCAAAACTAACGCTTATGCGAGGATGGCGTCAATCTCGGTCAGCTACAACTCACAGGCAAAGTGTGAAATGGCATCTAACCTACCACAACACGATATAAACTACTGCCTTTCTCGTGAGTGTGCGATATTGCCAGAGGACAAGTAAGTAACTACGAAAAAATATCTGAGTAGGGGCGCTACCAATCCTTCTGTGTACATTACGTTGGTAAGGTTAGTCTTGAGTTTACCTCACACGCGGAAAGAGTGGCATACTGCTACGTAACTGCTGTATTCCCCCTACACGTGGGTCATACAGGGCAAAATTTCAGTCCGGAACCGCGCGACTGCAACGGTCGCAGGTTCGAATCCTGCCTCGGGCATGGATGTGTGCGATTTCCTTAGGTTAGTTAGATTTAAGTAGTTCTAAGTTCTAGGGGACTGATGTCCTCAGATGTTAAGTCCCATAGTGCTCAGAGCCATTTGAAACATTTGATTTTTTGTTGATAGAAAATTTCCTTGTTACTGTGTCTTTCAACGAACAAGGGATCTCCTTCCTGCCGTCATTACTCAACACAATAAGAGTATATACTCGCCGCGCAGGATTAGCCGAGCGGTCTAGGGCGCTGCAGTCATGGACTGTATGGCTGGTCCCGGCGGAGGTTCGAGTCCTCCCTCAGGCATGGGCGTGTGTCTTTTTCCGTAGGATAATTTAGGTTAAGGAGTGTGTAAGCTTAGGGACTGATTACCTTAGCAGTTAGGTCCTATAAGATTTAACGCACACAAGAGTATATATTCACCAGTGAAAATAAAAGTACAAGGAATTTATTTATGCGTTTAGCAGTAAGTACATCGTTGAACCGCCAGAACCCTGTTCAATATCGACGGAAAAACTGTAAACTTTGGCGGCCAGTGAAAGAATGTGTGACGCTGCTGCGCAATTTTACCGCGCAGCCGGCAAGGATAGTAGACACGCCCACATCGATACCATGCATAAAGTCTGCGAATTTCATTCCATGTACTCAGTTGTACAGTAACTCTGGCTACCAGACAGGCCCGTGAACAGTATACGAAAATGACACCTTTTGAGACAGGACGTGTAGTTCGGCTCAAAGGAGCCTGTTCGGGAAATCGGTGAATCTCTAGGCATTTCAATAGGGGCGAAACCACTATTCGACCCTGTTGGCAGGAACTGAACCATGGTCAAAAACAGCGACAAGAAACAGTCGACCTAGAGAAATGACAGAACGTGATTACCGAGCAATCGTCAAAGAGGGGATGGAGCCTCGCATCCATCATTATCATCGGTTCGAAGTGCAACAGATGCTTCAGTGACCACAGGAAACATTAATAAGCGGTTCACAGAAAGGTGGCTGAGCTCACCGTGATCTTGCTCCGATTAACATAAACCTCTGTACACCAACAAGCCCGTTTGCAGTGGTCTCGGGCACATTCCGTCTGAAACCTCATCGAGTGGAGAAGAATTATCTTCAGTGATGAGTTATGCTTTGATATTGAGCCTCGATGACTGGCGAAGACGTGTCTGAAGATGTACCAGAGAGCGGTGGGATACCAACCTGACTGTCTCCCGCCACACGGTCGGACAACCACGAGTGATGTTCTGGAGTGCCACTTCATTTCATAGCCAGACCGCTTTGATTGTCGTCCGCGGCGCCCTTAAAGCACAGCGGTACGTTGGCAGTATTCTACGTCCCGCTTTGTTACTGTTCATGGCAACCAATCCTGGGCTTACATTTCAGCACGATGATGCCCACCCTCACACTGCGAGAGTCGGCAGATATCCCCCCAATTTAGAACGTTCGGAACATTATGGGCAGGGCCCTCCGACCAGCTCGGGATTTTGACGATGTAACGTGCCAATTGGACATAATTTGGCCTCAGGTTGACATCCAGCAACTAGATTCGTGATTTCCTCTCATAGAGGTCACAGTTCGTAGTGACAGACGGTAAATCATCGAGTAGAACAGAAGTGATATCTGTCGTTCCGCAAGGTAGTATCACAGGCACCATGCTGTTACTGGTTTACATAAATGATCTGGGTGATAATGTGAGCAGCCCCTTAGATTGTTTCCAGACGACGTTGTCATTTATCGTCTACTAAAATCATCAGACGATCAATTCCAATTACAAAATGATCTAGAGAGAATTTCTGTATGGTGCGAAAAGTGGCAATTGGCACTAAACAAAGAAAAGTGTGAGGTCATCCACATGGGTACTAAAAGAAATCCGATAAATTTTGGGTATACGATAAATCGCACAAATCTAAGGGCTGTGAATTCGACTAAATACATAGGAATTACAATTACGAGCAACTTAAATTAGACAGACCACATAGATAATATTGTGGGGAAGGCGAAACAAAGACTGCGCTTTGTTGGCAGAACACTTAGAAAATGTGACAAACCCACTAAGGAGACAGCCTACATTACACTTGTCCATTCTCTGCTGGAATATTGCTGCGCGGTGTGGGATCCTTACCAGGTAGGATTGACGGAGGACATCGAAAACGTGCAAAGAAGGGCAGCTCGTTTCGTTTTATCGCGCAATAGGGGTGAGAGTATCACTGATTTGATACGCGAGTTGGGATGGCAGTCACTGAAACAAAGGCGGTTTTCTATACAGCGAGATCTATTTACGAAATTTCAGTCACCAACTTTCTCTTTTGTTGACACCCACCTACGTAGGGAGAAATGGTCATCATAATAAAATAAGAGAAATCAGAGCTCGAACGGAAAGATTTAGGTGTTCCTTTTTCCCACGCGCCATTCGAGAGTGGAATGGTAGAGAGGTAGTATGAAAATGGTTTGATGAATCCTCTGCCAGGCACTTAAGTGTGAACTGCAGAGTAACGATGTAGATGTAGATGTAGATGTATAAATTAATTCCAAGCCGAATAATTGTTTGCATAACGGCCAGAGGTGGACGAACGAGCTACTGAGTTGCTCAATTTGTAAAGCTCTTCCTCTTGAATAAATCATCAAATTTTTATCAAATTGTAGTCATTTGTCTGTGGGCAAAGGGTGTATTGAAACTAATACCGACTACCAACTCAAACTGGGATAATCTCAAATGAGCCCCAGTAGACTGTTCCATAGCCCAAGCCAAGAGCCAGCGTCATCCATATTCGGCAATATGTGGCCAACTAGTACCGAACGCAGCGGAATTGTGTATGGGAACTCTTGGTGCCAGGCTGTCGGGACTCTTGAGTATCCCGTCGCTTAACGGCCAAAACTGGCGCCATTTTTACCACTCCAACACTTTTAAGGCAGTTTTCCTGCTGTTATACATGTTACGATTTACTGAATTGAAAGTTCTATCGATGTTGCACTTCATGAGAGCCGGCGCAGTGGCCGAGTGGTTCTAGGCGCTTCACTCTGGAACCGCCACACCGCTATGGTCGCATGCTCCAATCCTACCTCGGGCATAGATGTGTGTGATGTCCTTAGGTTAGTTAGGTTTAAGTAGTTCTAAGTTCTAGGGGACTGATGACCTCAAATGTTGTCTGCCCCGTTAGCTGAGTGGTTAGCGTGACGGACTGCAGTCCGACGAGCCCGGGTTCGATTCCCGGCTGGGTCGGGGATTTTCTCCGCTCAGGGACTGGGTGTTGTGCTGTCTTCATCAACATTTCATCCCCATCCTGCTCGCAGGTCGCTCAATGTTGCGTCGAATGTAATAAGACATCCACCAGGGCGGCCGGTCCTGCCCCTCAAGGGGCCTCCCGGCCAATGATGCCAAACGCTCATTTCCATTTTACCTCAGATGTTAAGTCCCATAGTGCTCAGTGCCATTTGAACTATTTGCACTTCATGGAACGGAAGTGGAAGTGGGGGACTGTTTATTGAGATGACTACCTGCTTCGGAAATTTACAATTTTTAACCTGCCGATTAAGGATTGGCCCTACAAGGATATGCCACTTTTAATTAATTACTTACTTCAAATGAATGTATTTGCTACATAGCACCGGTTCACTCCTCCACTTGGCAATAACGTCTTAACTTTCATATCAAACTATGTCATTTCAAAGAGACGATGGCAGCTACAGAAAAAAAGAGAGCCCAACGTTATCACCAACTGCTTAATAGCATATCAGTTCTTTGCCTGATCGCAGTACATAAGCGGTTCCACGTGCATGATTTTACTGAGTCCAAGGCAGATTTCTGGAAGTATGTCGCACCAGACGTCTACACACCGGTTACGCAATTCCAGTAAATTATGATTTGGTGGATAGCATCCCAGATGTGTTCCATCCGCTTCAGATCAGGCGAATTCGGTTGTCAAGACTTAAACGTGACTTCACAATCATCACATCTGCCTCACATCGCCGCCTATCCTGCTTTAGAGACTGGATGGTCCTTCGACCTCAATCTTTAGTGTAGAGAAGTTGCACCATTCTGACCTTGTGACGGACAGGTACCCTGCTGCAAGATGCCATGGCCGTCGAGGAGGACATCAAGCATTAAGACATGCAGGCGATCAACAATAACGTAGTCCACAGCTGTCATGATACTTTCGATTACTACCGCAGGTCCTTTAGAAGCCGAGGTGAGTGTCCAAAATAGCATGATACTGCCCCTAAAAGTCGTATCCAGAGCACGATGTATGTTTCGATCAGCCATTCGCCTACTCGAGTGTGTATCAGGACAGAACCATCAGTCAGTCTGTTAGGTACAGTAGAGCGTCGATAATCCGAACGTCGGTCAACCGAACGACCGCTTAACCGAACTGTGTACTCGCTCGCACCTGTTACTCTCCCACCCTGCCGTCCATCACACCCCTTACTCCCAAACCAAGTTTCCCACACTAGTCGCCGCATTGGGCCACCGCTGGCGAAACTTTGCTTCTAATGGGGCCTTCACAAGGCGCTGCTAACCGGCCAAGCAGCCAGTCGCTGTGTCTCAACAATCGGCACACCTCTGTCGGCTTGGCACTGGCAGTAGAAGTAGCGGCGGTATCAAAGCTGTTCACAGCAACAGCTGCGTCAGTTAAGAGTTGAGGCGTGCCGCTCCGCGCAGTTTGAAGGATTGGGCGCCCACACGAAGAGCTTCTCACGGTGCAAACAGTCACCTTCTGTTCTCTGTTACCACCACTTGTGTGCTGCTGCGTGAAGAAGTGAACTTGACGATACAAAATGCTTAAACGTAAACGTTTTGTCCTTTCTATGAGGGACAAGTACGAGATTATTAAAGAAGGTTAGAAGAAGGTGAATTTGCAACCACTTTATCCAATGAGTACAAGGTGGGGAAGTCGACAATTACGGATATAAAAAAACAAAAGACGAGCATAGCAAATTTTATAGCTATGCTTGATTCTACTGATGGATCAACAAGCCGTAAAACTATGAAGCTCGTCACTAACACAGATATAGATGATGCTGTTTGCAAGTGGTTTACACAAGAGAGATCGGAAGGAGAACCTATCTCAGGTCCCATTCTGTGTGAGAAGGCAATGCAGTTCAACGAAAAACTTGGAGGGCCTTAGAACTTTAAAGCGAGCACCGGCTGGTTCGGTTATCCGAACAAACCAGTTTTCCGAACATCCATGTTCCCCAATTACTTCGGATAATCGACGCTCTACTGTAATTACATTTGCATTGATAAACGGTCCAGTCTCGATGATGCCATCGCTACTGAAATCTTAATTGACAGTGTCGTTGAGTTAGCAATGGAACACGTAGAGTTAGTCTGCTTCACGATCCCATGTTCAACAACGTGCGCTCAACAGTGCGTTCTGAAACGTTTGTGCCACCAACAACGGTACACTGTCCTCAGATCTGCCATACATCGCCACCTATCCAACTTTACAGACTGAGAAAGCCTTCGAAATCTGTCTTCAGTGATGAGGAGTAGACGTCCAACATCTTTCCTACTTTACAGACTGAGAAAGCCTTCGACATTTGTCTTCAGTGATGAGGAGTAGACGTCCAACATCTTTCCATCTACAGGATGTTTCATCGTCTTTCAGCTAGTTTCGACAGATGCTCATGACGTAGTATGCAAGTAGTCAATTAGCTTCGACGTGAAAGAGTTCCACACATGGGTAATCAACAACCTCTCAGTCATTTAATCGAAATCGTATGTCTGATTGACAAGTACATAAAATATGTAAAGGGTTTTTTCTAAATTACCGCTACCAGTCACAAACTTTGTCAACTATTGTATTACTTAATTATTTGGTGACATGTTTCGAGTGTTGAACCTCATCTTCAGGCTAAATGGCATTACAAAAACAACTTTACAATAAGGTCGTACTGAAATTACATAGTCTTTTCGTAAATGCTGTGTTCATCTTTGTTCCTCTGGCGTGGCAGTCTCGTTGTGATGTGTTGCGGTGTATCCATTTCCGTGGCTCTCTTGGTCACTGTTCACAAATTGTCACTAATATAGCAGTAACTTGGAAACACAATCACAAACAGTTCTGTAGTGCAGTGGACAAGATGGCGGTCGAAATACAGCTGGTTTCGATTATACTATCGATTTGTCGATCTATGTGGTGTCAGATGTTTACGTGTCGTCTGCACGTCTTGTTATCGTATTACAGATGTAGGTTGACGAAATATATTACAAGTTGAGCACCTGTTACAATATTATTGAACTCATCATGATATAAACTATTTAATTTTACATATTTTTAAGCTATTGGCGGGGCTAGAGTCAAACGACTGTTATGTTAAGTATCTTTTATTCTAGGAGTACTGTAGTGAAATTGGAAAAGAAACGTGAATTTTTGAAGTCTGTCATTTCATTCAGGATCTCGTTAATCCGCATGTGGCCTTGGATCTTCCAAGATGTCCATTTTCCAGCTCTTTTCTAAATTATGTAGTACTTTGAGATCGTTCTCTGTTGTTACACTGTGTCCTGTTTCATTTATATGTTTCGCTATAGCTGATTTATTCGGTTCAAAAGTACATAAAAGATGAGCACTCGGTCACTGTAAATAGAGGATTAAATCAGAGCTTAAAGCTTGTGCGCACTAGTTTACTATTCGCGGGTAATTCAGTTTGTATTCGCTCCATTTCTAGGCGCTTGCCAAAGTTAGCCAGCTTTGGCCGCAGAGAGCCCAACTTTCTGTAATGCTCGCGCTAGAGTGTCGTGTTATCCACGCAGTGTTGTGTCAGTTCTGCACCAACGTATTCGGTTCACTACGGTTTACGGCCTTTTGGTAAGCAGTGGCAGAGTACGTTTGTTCGTGGACGCTGTACTGTTGGTAAGCAGCGACTGCAGATCACGGTTTGGTGAGATCGCTCCAGTACCACTTAGCAGTACCAGAGAGAAGTTTCACATTTTGTTTCCTATAGTTTTCAACTGAAAATCTGTTTTACTATGGCTCATTGGTTTAAACTGATCTTCGAGCAGTAAAACTACGAACACAGTTTTCCTTCAGAGAACCACGTGGCCTTCGTCAGAGTGAATAATTGAATTTTTAGCACTCTCACGTTTTTTATCAATTCTATCTACTGTGCAGACATTGCTTTTTAAAGAACATTCTGGACTATTCCACTCAGATTGCTCGTCATGAAACCCGTCGAACATTTATGGGACATAATCGAAAGGTCAGTTTTTACGCCACGTCCTGCACCGGCAACATCTACGCGATTATGGTCCGCTATAGAGGCAGCGTGGCTCAGTACTTCTGCAGGGGACTACCAACGACTTATTGAGGTCATGCCACGTCGAGTTTCTGGGTAAAAAGAGGTCCGAGACGATATTAGCGGCCGGCCGCGGTGGTCTAGCGATTCTGGCGCTGCAGTCCGGAACCGCGGGACTGCTACGGTCGCAGGTTCGAATCCTGCCTCGGGCATGGGTGTGTGTGATGTCCTTAGGTTAGTTAGGTTTAAGTAGTTCTAAGTTCTAGGGGACTTATGACCTAAGATGTTGAGTCCCATAGTGCTCAGAGCCATTTGAACCATTTGAACGATATTAGTAGGTGTCCCATGACTTACGTCACCTCTGTGTATTAAGACCCTTTCTTCTCAGGAACGGGTAGAGGTGTCAAGTTGTAATTTATTTAAAATACTAGGGTCTATGGACCCTTGAAAGTCAAAAACTTAGCCTTGTAAGTCAGTGAAATCAAAAGATTTATATCACATATTTTTATATTCCCAAACTCACTCATTAAAATATACAGGGTGTTACAAAAAGGTACGGCCAAACTTTCAGGAAACATTCCTCACACACAAAGAAAGAAAATGTGTTATGTCGACATGTGTCCGCAAACGCTTACTTTCCATGTTAGAGCTCATTTTATTACTTATCTTCTAACCACATTAATCATGGAATGGAAACACACAGCAACAGAACGTACCAGCGTGACTTCAAACACTTTGTTACAGGAAGTGTTCAAAATGTCCTCTGTCAGCGAGGATACATGCATCCACCCTCCGTCGCATGGAATCCCTGATGCGCTGATGCAGCCCTGGAGAATGGCGTATTGTATCACAGCCGTCCACAATACGAGCACGAAGAGTCTCTACATTTGGTACCGGGGTTGCGTAGACAAGAGCTTTCAAATGAACCCATAAATGAAAGTCAAGAGCGTTGAGGTCAGAAGAGCTTGGAGGCCATGGAATTGGTCCGCCTCTACCAATCCATCGGCACCGAATCTGTTGTTGAGAAGCGTACGAACACTTCGACTGAAATGTGCGGGAGATCCATCGTGCATGAACCACATGTCGTGTCGTACTTGTAAAGGCACATGTTCTAGCAGCACAGGTAGAGTATCCCATATGAAATCATGATAACGTGCTCCATTGAGCGTAGGTGGAAGCGTAGGTGACGAAACTAAAATGAGCTCTAACATGGAAATTAAGCATTTCCGGACACATGTCCACATAACATATTTTCTTTCTTTGTGTGTGAGGAATGTTTCCTGAAAGTTTGGCCGTACCTTTTTGTAACACCCTGTATATATAGATGAATTACGAGGGACAGTCAAATGAAAACCGAACACCTACAACGGGACCATGGAATGGTTCCATTCAAAAATAATCGCCACATGCGTTAATGCTTTTATTCCACTGGGAGACGAGGTGAACTTTTTCTGTTTCTTAGAACAGCTGACGGATCCACAACCGCATCCAGTCTTGCACTTCCACGTCCGACTGAAACCGACGTCCACGGATGTCTTTCTTCAGGTCGCCAACGATGTGAAAACTACAGAGTGATAGATATTTGCGGTACCGATGATGCTGCAGTGTTTCCCAACCAAATCGCTGAAGTGTAGTCTTCTTCCGATTAGCAGTGTAAGGCGGGCTTTATCGGGCCTCAGGATGCTTCCCTAAGACAGCATCTCCGGGAGATTTGACTTAATGGCACTTCGCAGTTCGTGCAAAGTTTTTTCGTAGCGCTGCGCACTGATTGTGGTACCACGCTCGAGCAGAGGGCCCCTACGATCGAAGAATAAGGTCTTGATTTGACCTTCCTAAAACTTGTGTGAACAGTTATGGTATTTCATCAAATTTCGGGCATGCAGCCGCGCAAATAAAATTTACTACACTGGTATTTCGGCCGCGTATCGTCCGGCCATCCTCAGAGTGAGTCACAAGACTGACGACAAGATGCCAAGCGCGGCTATAGAAAAAGACGGCTGCCTCCCCTTTTTGGATGTTGTCGTTGGTCGTAAAGTTGATGGCACATTAGGACATTGCTGTATATAGGAAACCAACACATACAGATCTATATCTACATGCCAGTAGCTGGCATCACCCTTCACAGACCATAGGTGACCTTAAGACCTTAGTGCATAGGGGGCATTGTACTCGTATATCTGATAAAGATAATGTGCAAGAAGAGCTCACAGACCTCAAGAGCATTTTTAAAGCGAATGGATTTTTTCCGCAACCTATTCGTAGAGCATTCAATGTAAAACGTAGACTGCAGGTATGTGATGGGGAAGAAGATAGTAATTCTAGATCTACATCTACATCCATACTCCGCAAGCCACCTGACGGTGCGTGGGGGATGGTACCTTGAGTACCTCTATCGGTTCTCTCTTCTATTCCAGTCTCGTATTGTTCGTGGAAAGAAAGATTTTCGGTATGCCTCTGTGTGGGCTCTAATCTCTTCGATTTTATCCTCATGGTCTCTTCGCGAGATATACGTATGTGGGAGCAATATACTGCTTGACTCCTCGGTGAAGGTATGTTCTCGAAACTTGAACAAAAGCCCGTACCTAGCTACTGAGCGTCTCTCTTGCAGAGTCTTCCATTGGAGTTTATCATCTCCGTAGTGCTTTCGCGATTACTAAATGATCTTGTAACTAAGCGCGCTGCTCTCCGTTGGATCTTCTCTGTCTCTTCTATCAACCCTACCTGGTACGGATCCCACACCGGTGAGCAGTATTCAAGCAGTGGGCGAACAAGTGTACTGTAAGCTACTTCCTTTGTTTTCGGATTGCATTTCCTTAGGATTCTTCCAATGAATCTCAGCCTGGCATCTGCTTTACCGACGATTAATTTTATACGGTCATTCCATTTTAAATCACTCCTAATGCCTACTCCCAAATAATTTATGGAATTAACTGCTTCCAGTTGCTGACCTGCTATATTGTAGCTAAATGATAAAGGATCTTTCTTTCTATGTATTCGGAGTACATTACACTTGTCTACATTGAGATTCAGTTGCCATTCCTTGCACCATGCGTCAATTCGTTGCAGATCCTCCTGTATTTCAGTACAATTTTCCATTGTTACAACCTCTCGATATAATACAGCATCATCCGCAAAAAGCCTCAGTGAACTTCCGATGTCATCCACCAGGTCATTTATATATATTTTGAATAGCAACGGTCCTACGACACTCCCTTGCGGCACACCTGAAATCACTCTTACTTCGGAAGACTTCTCTCCATTGAGAATGACATGCTACGTTCTGTTATCTAGGAACTCTTCAATGCAATCACACAACTGGTCTGATAGTCCATATGCTCTTACTTTGTTCATTAAACGACTGTGGGGAACTGTATCAAACTGATTCCTTCAGATCAAGTGCATATAAGGCCGCTATTGGCATCTTGTCGTCAGCCTACCACAACATTGGTACAGATACAAGGTGCCTCGAGCCATTATTGCACCCCCACAGGACCATCAAAGATGATGCTATCTTCAGTTATTCTGTGTAATTACTGTCCATCACTCGTACGACTACCGAACCAACACCCATAAAGGACTCAAGGATCCACATAGAGCCCAAGCCCCTTTGCAAGCGAATACAGAATAAAGTGAAACCATTTTTCGCACCTTGCCACTCCAGAAGAAAAAATCGCCAAAGGCGATCACTCTTTGGACACAATATGAAAAAAAAATCTTGTCGTCAGTCTTGTGACTCACTCTGAGGATGTCCGGACGATACGCGGCCGAAGTACCAATGGAGGAAATTTTATTTGAACGACTGTATGCCCGAAATTTAATGGACTATTCATTACGCCGCGAGAAGCTGAAGAAGCTTTGGGTGTTTAGAGTGAGACAGATGTGGGATGTTTCTCCTCTTGGCTTTGCCTTTTGCCCTCTGGCTGTGGGAATGTTGTAGGACGTAATCACCCTGTTGCACAATAATGCCCGATCCCACAGTGCCAATCGGACGAAGGCTAAGCTTCAGCAGTTTGGGTGGGAAACACTGCAATATCCTCCGTACAGCTCGCAAATTTCTCCATGCGATTTTCGTATCTCTGGCGGTCTGAAGACAGACATGCGTGGACGTAGGTTTCGCTCCAAGGAAGTGCAAGAGTGGATGTGGTTGTGGATCCGTCAACGGTCGACTGCATTCCACACAATAGGAATTGATCGTCTCGTCTCGTCTCCCAATGGGATAAATGTCTTAATGCGTGTCTGTACCCGGCTTTCATTTGACTGCCCCTAATATCTATATACAGGGTGATTCTAATTAAAGTTCAACTTTCAAAACGCTGTTGAAATAACACCACTGGTCAGAATGATATCAAATTGAAACGGAATGTTATCGGCGGAATGGGAAAATGTATGGCAGAAGAAAAAAATAGTGTGACAATTGATCAATAGATGGCGCTGTATGTTCCATAATACGTAAATGAAAACACCTGTCATGCACACGACCCACTGAAGTTGGTACAAACACGCCGGGTACACGGCTTTTCCTCCTTTCGCGTCTGCGACGTTCGCCATGACTGTCTCAATGCAAGATCGCGCTCTGCTTGTAAAGCTGTATTACAGAAATGTTGACTGTGCACACGTCGCTCTGCAGAAGTTCCGAACACTGAAGGGTTTAAAAAAGGCGTTGGTTCGATGACTGCCGTTGGTCTGGAGAGAATGATTCGCAAATTTGAAAAGACAGGTTCTTTTGGTGTGCAACCTGGTAGAGGGAGGAAACGAATTGATAAGACGTCAGTGAAAGCAGTGGCCACAGCAATGCAGGAGAAGACGAGAGGGGGTGTGCAAACGTATAGTGGGCGGAGAATTGCCCGAACATGGGACATACCCGTTATCAAGGTGCGTAAAATCTTACGAAACATCCTTCTTTGCTGTCCATTCAAAATTACCCATGTGCACGAGTTGCTTCCTGTTGACCTGCCAGCAAGAGAGACCTTTGCTTTAGAATTTCTTGCTCGCATGGAAGTGGACAATGATTAGCCGCGGAAGATGTTTGTGGTCAGACGAAGCCCACTTCCATCTGACAGGATATGTCAATACAAAGAATTTTCGAATATGGGCAACGGAAAATCCACACGAAAATCAACCAGTACCACTTCATCCTCAAAAGATCACTGTATGGTGCGGGTTTACGGCATCGTTTATCATAGGGCAATATTTTTTGGAAGAGACAGGTGCTTCCGGTCCTATACCGTCGCTGGTAAGGGCTATGAGTGTCTTTTGCGCAACCACGTCATTCCAGCTCTCCAACAGCGTGGATGCGTGGACGGGATCATTTTTGTGCAATATGGCGCAACTCCGCGCATTGAAAATCCAGTTAAGCAGCTGCTGAAGCACCATTTCGGAAATGCTAGAATTATCAGCCGCCATTTCCCTACAGCCTGGTCGTCGCGATCACCTGATCTTAACCCGTGTGACTTCTGGCTGTGGGGCTATCTGAAAGACGTTGTGCTCAGTGTTCCGCTTCCAAACTTAGCTGCACTCAAGGCACACATTGCGCAACACATTCTGAACTTGTCCCCGGAAACACTTCGATCAGTTGTAGATCATGCTGTTTCTCGATTTCAACTTGTTGTAGAAAACGTGGGACAGAATATTGAATATGTTTGGCGCCAGTCACACTGAAATTAATAATCCGATTTGATTTTGATTGTGCTTTTTATGCGGTTTTTGGCCTAAGGACAATGGAAAACCGATGTGATTGATGCTTTTCATGGGGTTTTTGGATTCAGGAAAATTGAAAACCGATATGATGATGGTTTTATTGCTGTTTTTTGCCTCAGGACAATTAAAAACAGACGTGAGTGGTGAATGTATGCGTTTTTTGGCCTCAGGACAGTTAAAAACCGATTTTTCCCATCCGAAGTGATATGACATTGCCGTGGTGGATGGGCTTATGTAACTAACAGTATGACACCTTGTAAGTAGGCTGTTTATGTTTTCTTTATGTAAGTTTGCTGTTTATGTTTTTTATTGGCAACGTTACATAGCACTCTATATGAAAATCACTGGCTGTGCTGTGTGCAGTATGTGGCTAGTTTGCATTGTTGCCTGCCATTGTTGTCATGAACTGCTATAGCTGGATGTGAACAGCAGATAGCGTTGGGCAGTTGGAGGTGAGCCGCCAGCAGTGGTGGATGTGGGGAGAGAGATGGCGGAGTTTTGAAAAATGTCATGAACTGCTGTATATATTATGAATCTTGAGGTAAATACATTGTTTGTTCTCTATTAGAATCTTTCATTTGCTAAGACTATCAGTAGTTAGTGCCTTCCGTAGTTTGTATCTTTTATTTAGCTGGCAGTAGTGGCGCTCGCCGTATTGCAGTAGTTCGAGCAACGAAGATTTTTGTGAGGTAAGTGATTTGTGAAAGGTATAGTTTAATGTTTGTCAGGGCCATTCTTTTGCAGGGATTTTTGATAGTCAGATTGCGTTGCGCTAAAAACATTGTGTGTCAGGTTAAGCACAGTCTTGTACAATTGTTCTAAGTGGACATTTCATATGCATAATTTGTTCAAAGGGGACGTTTCATAAGTTAATTGCTCTCAACTCTCGTAAAAAGACACTTGTCATAATCAGGTGTGCAGATGTACGAATATTTCCCATCAATTCATAAGCATTTCAGTAATTAGCACAAAGTGCGAGTAATCATATGTTTTTAAGTAACGAGGGTGTCGCATTAGCGATGAAAGGCACATCCTAATGGCTTATTCTCCAGGTGTTTGACACAGCTGTGTGCCCACAACGCATTACAAAAATCATATGTTTTCAAGTAACGAGCGTGTCACATTAGCGATGCCCTCTACAAAGGAATGTCATAAACAGGTGTATAGGCCTCTCTTTGTCCTTCTCTTCCACCTGTGCCTCTGGCACACCCTAATGGCTTTCTTTTCTACCTGAGCGTCTGAAAAGGCTTGTTCTCCAGGTGTCTGACACACCTGGGTGCCCACGTCGCATTATGTGCAGGTGGTCACTTAACTTTCTTACGGAAACATTTACGACAGCAGTTTTCGCTACAGTGACAGTCTCATATACAAAATTTCACAGGTCAAGAATTAGCGTTGCAAATCTGTAGAAACAAAATGCTATTGATATGACAGTGTCCAAAATATTTTCGCTTGCATTGTGATACATTCACGCATTTACACACACATTTCATAACTCTTAAAGTACGATTCTTGGTTTCCAACATCCTTTTTCACAAGTCAAGAGTCCCTAACTTCTATTCATTATTCATATACATATAAACACGTAATCACATTCCTCATATATGGTAGCATCATCTTATTGACATAAACATACCTCAACAGCATAATACACATCGTCGTCGTAAAAATAACATCATAACACCTCAGTCAAATCTCAAAAAAGTCGTAGCTTTCTGCAATAATTTCAAACCATAAAAAATATTCTCTGCTTATTTCAGTAGTGTCATCTGCCTCAAACGTACTTTAAAATCATTCTCCCTTACCAAATACATCATTCAAAGCTCTCATAGTATCACAATGGTACCAAAAAAATATGAACAGTGCACAAAGTACAGACAAAGTACAATTTCTTAAGTGTGAAGTAATCCAACTCTGTAATTGCGTAAACATGTGTCACTGACGTAGTAAAAGGATGTTTGTTTCTCTGTTAAATGATCAGATAGCTGTATAATTTATGTGTTAGAGAAATATGGTACCGATGTGTTAAGTTGTATAAGCAAATACCATATTAGCTAGGGCTCCTTGTGCTTGCCAAACACATGGTACACAAAGTAGGCGTGTACCCCCCTGAGGTTTATTGTAATTATACCCTCAGGTGTTACAGATTACAGCAATGGAATGAAATGTATCACGAAAAACTTTCTTTGTAATTCAAAAATCTTTAAAAATAAATGTTTTAAGTACAAAATTAATCACTTAAATACGTGTCCTGTAGCGCTAAATGTGCGTCTTGCTGTAAGATAATCTCTGGGAAGTGTCGTAGTCATTGTCCTCCGAAAGCTAAGTTCTGCAGAAGTCAATGTATTTACCTCATGATAAACAAAGTGAAATGCTTTGCGCATAGATAACTTAGTTATTACGCTTATTGCCGTGATGAGGAAAGTACTGTGCTGTAACGTATTGTTGTCCTACGGAAAAGGCTGTCTCCTTGTAGCAATAGCACAAAAGTCACCACTAAAACATGTCTCACTTTATAGAAGAATTCAGAAAAAACTGTGCAGATATAAAACAGATACACCGCAAAAGCAACATTGTAAATTGTCACTCATTAGTAACATCGTGATATAATCGTGTAGCTGTCAAAGAAACCAAATACTAAGTCATCTTGAATCTCACAGAAAGTACTTCAAATCCTGAATCCACTCTCAAGCAAACCAAAATGTTGCATGTTAACAGTTTCTCAGTGTGACAAATTGTACAAGTAGCGTGAAGTGAAAATTGCAAAGACTAAGTTAAAAAGCAGATTATCTGTCAATAAATGGTTTTACATGAGAAATGTGGTGTAAACCTTTACTCTTCCTAGTACGCAGAGTTTCAACTTCAACGCAATTATCATGTGGTATACGTCGGATTCTGTAAGGTCCATTGTAAACTAGAAAGAATTTGTGACTCAAGTGTTTCTTCTTATGTGACAATGAATGAGCTTTAATGAGAACTTTCTGACCAATATATAATTTCTTTGCATTTGCTTTACCGTGTAGTTTTCTCCTTTTGTCTGCTGCAGATTTTATATTTTTTAGAGCCAAATCAATTATGTCTTTGTGTCGAAGTTTACGTGTATTCGGGAAAGGTACAAGCTCTCTGATTCTGTTCGGAGGTTCTTCATTCTTCAGTACAAGAGTAGGTGGTAAAGCAGTGGAATCATGAGGCATTTCATTCAGCACATTTTGAAATAAGTGTAAATATCTGTCCCAATGCTGATGCTTTCTGTGACAATAAAGTCTGCAAAGCTTATTGATTTCTTTCATAATCCGTTCAGACGGGTTACAATGTGGTGAATACAATGAAATAAAAACAGGTTTGATTTTATGATTACGAAGCATGCGTGACCAAACAGCAGATCTGAATTGCGGTCCGTTATCTGAAATGACTTTACTAACGTGTCCAACTTCACGTAAAAAATTTTTAACAAAGGCGTTGGATACAGACCGTCCAGTGGCTTTACGTAACGGAGTGAAAGAAACAAATTTTGAAGTAAGTTCAACAGCGACTAGAACGTACGAAAATCCATTCGATGTTCTGACAAGGGGTCCCAAGAGATCAACAGCAGCAAATTCTTTTAATTTAGAAGGAATAATAGGAAATAACGGAGCACGATGTGAGATAGTAGATGGTTTCGCCTTTTGACAAAGTTTACAAATAGACAAGACTCTTCGAATTCTCTTTTCCATATTGTTAAAATAACAAGTCGCTCGAAGAATATGATAACATTTTCGTGGGCCAAAATGTGCGTAGCTGAAATGAATGTACCAAATGAGCTTATTAACAAAATCGTCTGGAATGCAAAGTACCCATAGCTTGTCATCAACAGTGCAGCGTTTGAAGAGTATGTTGTTTCTAACCAGGTAATAATGCCGAATCTGAGTGTGTGTCTTTTCATGCCATTTACTTTTGATATCTTTCCAAATCGGATCTTTATCTTGTTCATGAGCAATGTCCTTTAAAGATGTGGTGATGAAGTTTTCAAAGGCGACTTTCTGAATGTAAAGAATACTGAAATTTTTCTCGAGGTTGCCTTCTGTGTTACTTTTCTCAAGCCCAGCCGGTGCGCGTGACAGCGCGTCCGCAACAATGTTCTCCTTGCCGGGAATGTAGACTATTGTGAAGCGGAATTCTTGCAGAAACAATGCCCAACGTTTTAACCTATCATGATTTAATTTTGAAGACATAAGAAATTGTAATGCACGATGATCACTGTATACTTTTACGTGCTTACCAGAAAGAAAGAAACGGAATTTGTTAAATGCCCAAACGATAGCTAAAGCTTCTAATTCAGTAACGGAATAATTTTTTTCAGATTTTGTTAGCACTCGGCTAGCAAAAGCAATGGTTTTCTGAACAGTAATGTCATCTTCTATGGCTTCTTGAAATAAATGGGCACCAAGACCAACTTTGGAAGAATCAGTGCTAAGGCAGAAATCTTGTGACAGATCTGGATGAGCTAGTATTGGCGCGTGAAGTAACGCTTCTTTCAAAGAATTGAATTCCAACTGTGCTTGTTCGTCCCAGTTCCAAATAGTATTTTTTCCAGTGAGAGAACAAAGTTTTGGTGTAACTAGAATTTGCATATTCAGAAAACGACGGTAAAAATTTACGAGACCTAGAAAACTGCGGACTTGTCTTTTTGTGGATGGAACAGGAATGGCTCTGATTGCTTCTAACTTTTCTGGATCCGGCTGAATGCCTTCAGAAGAAATAATATGTCCCAAAAACTTCACCTTTGACCTACCGAATTCAGACTTTTCCAAGTTAACTGTGATTCCATATTCTGCAAAAATACGTAACAAACTGTTGAGGATGCCGTTATGTTGTTCCCATGAAGCTTCTGCTATTAGAATATCGTCCACATATAAAGTGATGTGACGTTTTAAGAACTCAGGTAATATGGAATTTAACCCACGAATGAATGCTGCCGAAGAAATGTTCAAACCAAAAGGAAGTTTCCGAAACTGATAACAAACGCCGAAACAAAGGAAAGCTGTGTATTTTCTGCATTCTGGATGAAGTTCGATCTGATAAAAGCTGGATCTGAGATCAATGGAAGACAACACTTTTACACCATTAAAATTTTGAAGAAGTTCTTCCATCGTCTGCGGCCTGTCTGTTTCAGGAATAATGATAGTATTGACTTGTCTCGAATCTAAAACAAGCCTGATCGATCCATTTTTCTTCTCAACAACATGTAATGGATTGTTGTATGAGCTTACTGCAGGCTCAATAATGCCCTCGACAAGCATAGATTGTATTTCTGTTCTAACACGGTCCCTATAATGCGCCGGAATTACGTATGGTCTAACACAAAATTTAGTATGCTCACGAACACGAAATTGGTATTGAAATCCCTTGATTGTTCCTGTTTTGTGAGTAAAAACTGTGGAATGTGCTTGTAAAATCTCAAAAAGGTCCTGCCTATCAGTGTCATTACAATTCTCAATTGTTTGAATTTTAGTCTGAATTAACTCATTAATTTCAAATATGCCGTCGATATCATCCCTTTCAGTACTTGCAGAGTGATTGTTGGTGTCTAGTTCCGTAGAAAATTCCGAACTGTTATCTAACAGAAGGTAAAGCCGATTAATTTCCTCATCATGGTTTGAGAGCCAGTCTTCAAATTTCAAAGCTATTGACTTACCTTCTTTCTCTAAACTTATTTCAGCATCGTGAAAGCTTAAGATTGCTTTGTATTCATTCAAAAAGTCTACTCCCAGTATAATTTCCGTCGACAATAATGGAACAATAAGGAAGTTCATAGAGAAGCTGTGGCTTTGACAAAAGAATTCTAAGTTGGTTTGTTGGCGTACATCTACACTTTTTCCAAAGATTGCACCTTGTAATTTAATCTTACGTAACGGAAGTGTGGGGCAATCGTTCGCTTTGTTGCATTTGCTAAAAGCTGTTTCACTAATTACTGAAATAGGACTGCCAGAGTCAAGTACTGCCGTAAATTTTACGTCATTTACAGTAATATGAATCACAGGATATGCAATGTTGTTATGTTTTACGTCGTGTTCCTGGAGTAAGATGTCCCTAATGTCTTCCATTTTTACGTAATTACTAGCTACGGCAGCTGCGTCATCAGTTTCATAAGTACGTCTTGTGGCTGCCAGTGGTGTGAGTCATCGCCTATTGTCTCTTTGTTGGCGCGCGTCGTTATTGGGATTTGGAGACCTAACTTCTACAAATTCATCGTGACGAGAGTGCTCTGCTCTATTTAAATCTCGCCAGTTCTGATGCAATTCAGGTCTGTCGTTACGATCATATCGTCTGTCGTCATGTCGGTAGGTTCGATAGTTTCTTTCTTGTCGGTCACGTGGTGGAGAATTTCTGCCTGAATCGTAACTACGCGCTGGACCGTTGCGTCTAAAGTTATTCTGTCTCCCTTGATAATCATTATTTTGGTTCCCATATTGTCTGTTTCTCTGATTGTCTCTGTGATAGTCATTACTGCGGAGAGGTGATCTTTCCCTGTAATTATTACTACTCTGCCAACGGTTGTCATACGGGTGGTGTCTGTTTTGGTCACGATTTGCGTTGTAAGAATAGACTTGTCGTGTCCAGTTATTATTTCTGTCGTCACGGAATTGTGACGGATGTGCCCTGTAGTGATTGTTTTCCGGTTTTCGCATCCCGCGACTGTCTGTGTCAATTTCCAGTTCTTGTAACAGTCCCTGAAAAGCTTCAATGTCGTCTTTGCAACGTCCTGCTAAAATAATATGCCGTAAGTGTTCAGGTAATTTGATTAAGCAAATGCGGATGAGTTCTGAGGGGCTGTATGGGTTTGACAGGTATTGATTCTTGTGCAACATGTCTTCAAAATATTTCACAAGACTGGAAAATTCAGATTGCTCGAAGTGTTTCATCATTATGATGCTATGTTTTACGCGGTCTTGTGTGGCTTGAGACCAATATGCTGAGAGGAAGGCATGGTAAAATTCTCCTTCACTGTGGCAATCGTGAATGACCGATCGCATTCTTACAGCTGGTTCATTCTCCAAGTAGCCACACATAAATTCTAATCTGTGTTCTAATGACCAGTTGGGAGGAAAACAATGAGAGAATTGATGGAGCCACGCTTGTGGATGAATGTCGTTGGCAGAATTCTTGAATGTTTTGAATTTACGTGTAGTAATGAACAGCTTATAGTCAAAGTCATCATGTCGGCGAGTCACATATCGCTCATTGTTACGTCGTGTCGGCGGTTCCATCTCAAAATTCGGTGCACCTTGCCAATTCCTTTCATAATTACCGAAATGCCCTGTGTTATTATTTTGTGGCTTTTCCGTATTTATATGTCCCTCTTCCCTTATTGGGGCGCGAGTGTCCTCTGAAATACGTAATTCTTGTATTACCTGTGTCAGCTGATCTTGTACTTCCCGCATTTCTCTTTTGTATTGCGTATTAATTTGATTCTGATTTTGTTTGAATTTTCTTATTTGTTCATACTCTTCTGTGTCAGTGAAGGCTACGGGTCTTGTGTCATTCAGATCATCATCTACCTTTGTAGATAAGTTAGTGACCTGATCCGAAAGTTCAGCTACTTTCTCCGATAGTGAACACATTTCCTCAGTGTGTTTTTCTGAACCAAGTTTCAGAGTGTCCATTTGTGTTGAAATCGAATCTACTGTGTTCTTTAAGTTTTCCTGAGTTTTTGCCAGTTGCGTAACCGAATCGGTAGATGCAACTGAGTCAATTTTAGCTTGCAAAGTGTCGTGATTTTCATGAACAATAGTTTGCAGCTCTTTTATGGCTGCTTCGTGATTCTGTAATGCATTTTCATGCCGCGAAAAAATAGGCTGAAAATGCTCACAAATTTGTGTTTTTACGTCATTACAGACTTTTTGACATTTTGATTCAATGTTATGTAATTCAGTAGTTAAATCTTCGCGTGTTTGTTCAAGTGTGGTGTCTAACTTTTGAAGCTTTTGCTGTGTTTGTCTCTGATTTTGTTCCATTGTGTGTAACTGTTGCTGTGTTTGTTTCTGGTGTTGTTCCATTGTGTCTAACTTTTGAAGATTTTGTCCCATTTGTTGCATTAATTGTAATAACAATGCATTAGTGTCTGGAATCTGTTCCTCTACGCTTTTCGGCAGTGCATTTGCACCAGCAACATTCACATTTTGACAAGCAGGAAATGTGTCTTGACTCATTTGAGAAAGCGGTGAGGACGCAAAACCTGAATCTACAGTATTTGCAAAATTGTGTCCTGTCATTTCGGATTCCTGAGGCGAGCTGTTGCCGACCGATCGATCGATAATGCTTCCCTGTTCACTACCTGTTTCACTGCCTACGCCATTGTCTGACGCCCGCTCCATTTCCCTATGCACAGTTACCAAATTACTACTTTGAATATTAGTTAATTCACTACCCAGTGGTGCTGATAAGCTACGTCCGTCGTCACTATTATTTCTCAATTTAGTTTGGAGCCTAGTGTTACGTTTTTCACACGCCATTATTGTCACAATATTTCACACGACAACACAGAAAAGCACAACTTGAATAGCAAAAACAAGAGAACACATTAACATAGCACTGAAAATAATATGTAGTTAATTACAAGCGCAGCTGCGAAATACTTGTTGCAAATCTACATGCATGCCACAACTGTTTTACATTACAACAATGAAAGACTGCAACTACAAAGGAGATTCCCTCTACAATTACGCGCTAGCAATAAACAAAAGCTACACTAAATACACACATATCTTTGTTATTGTAATTATGAAAAAATTTTTCAAATCTGTATTGGCCAGTGCCCAACACCATTTGTAAAATTTTTTGTGGGGAGCATGGGGGCTATGTAAGTAGGCTGTTTATGTTTTCTTTATGTAAGTTTGCTGTTTATGTTTTTTATTGGCAACGTTACATAGCACTCTATATGAAAATCACTGGCTGTGCTGTGTGCAGTATGTGGCTAGTTTGCATTGTTGCCTGCCATTGTTGTCATGAACTGCTATAGCTGGATGTGAACAGCAGATAGCGTTGGGCAGTTGGAGGTGAGCCGCCAGCAGTGGTGGATGTGGGGAGAGAGATGGCGGAGTTTTGAAAAATGTCATGAACTGCTGTATATATTATGAATCTTGAGGTAAATACATTGTTTGTTCTCTATTAGAATCTTTCATTTGCTAAGACTATCAGTAGTTAGTGCCTTCCGTAGTTTGTATCTTTTATTTAGCTGGCAGTAGTGGCGCTCGCCGTATTGCAGTAGTTCGAGCAACGAAGATTTTTGTGAGGTAAGTGATTTGTGAAAGGTATAGTTTAATGTTTGTCAGGGCCATTCTTTTGCAGGGATTTTTGATAGTCAGATTGCGTTGCGCTAAAAACATTGTGTGTCAGGTTAAGCACAGTCTTGTACAATTGTTCTAAGTGGACATTTCATATGCATAATTTGTTCAAAGGGGACGTTTCAACCTGTACACCCATTCACACTGAGTAGCAGAATTGTTTAACGTCAAACGCCTACCTTAGGCATTGTCAAGTGTAGTCGACCACTATCTGTTGCTACACTTTGTAAGTATTTGTTTGTCTGCCATACGTTTTCCCCCTTCTCCGATAATATACCGTTGCAATTCGGCGAAAATCTGACCAGTGGTTTGAAAGTTTAATTATGATCACCCTGTACATAATTGCGTTTATACGGAACCCTCAGAGCGCGATTCCTATTCTCACATGTCACACGAAACTAAATTTTACTCGAATCTAACACTCCAATGGCTCAAATGGCTCTGAGCACTATGCGACTTAACATCTGAGGTCATCAGTCGCCTAGAACTTAGAACTAATTAAACCTAACTAACCTAAGGACATCACACACATCCATGCCCGAGGCAGGATTCGAACCTGCGACCGTAGCGGTCACGCGGTTCCAGACTGAAGCGCCTTTAACCGCACGGCCACACCGGCCCGCCTCCAATGGCTCACACCAACCTGGTAGATACAGTTCTTTGTGTAGCGGAATCGAAAGAATTCGATTATCAGTAAACCTCGAAAATTTTGTTTCTTCTTCCTGAAAACTAATTCATTTTCCAAATTTCTTATTCTTTTCCATTACTGCTTTTTCCGTGTGCAAAGTAAAGAACATAGAGGACAGGCTGCAACCCTGTCTCAAGTTATTTTAGTTCTTTCAGGTCCGACTCATATAGCAGCACCCTGGCATCAGTACAATTTATAGACAGCCTGTAAATTATATCCCGATAACTTGAAAATTTCGAAGTACTTACATGACTGGAGATCTTGAAGTTGCTGGAACTCTGCAGGGGAGAGTTTCTCCCACTGCAGGTCCTTCTCCTTCCGACTCATATAGAGCCTTCAACGCCACGCGACCGCTCTGAAACAAATAACAAAAATTATTAGCGTTTGCCTCCCTCACAGGCGTTCATAAAATGTTAATTATAGCCTGGAAGAAAATAAAGTTACGGAATTGCAGGTGTTGAGTATGTAGTGCTGCCCCCTCTGTGTTTCGGCCAGCCCATTTACTTGTATGTTTCGCAGACCAGGTACGGCTCCTACTTCACACAGGTTATTTGTAAACAGAAGAGGCAAGGTGCTGTGTACAGTCAAGCCGCCAGCAGTCCCCACAGCGTCCAGGAGTGCCAGTGTCACAAGTCACAGCAATCGACGCTGCAGTCTGTGAGGTAAGGGACGAGTTGTGGCGCCCTGGAAATGTTCCATGTTCGGAGTTGGCGTGGCCGTATGGGCCGCTCGGTGGGCGCGGACCGCTCGGCAGGCCGACCACGTGGTGCCGGACGTTGGCGGAAGCAAGAGGGGTCCAGCCCGAGCACATGGCTGCGAATTCCATAGTGACGCAGTGTCGATGAAAGAGACTTGTATGCCGAGAGTGCCAAAGATGGCGCACTTTGTGAAACCATGGTGGCAGACATTTCACAGCTCATGTAGAAAATAATAATAGCCAGAGGAATCATGATACCTTAAAAAGAAACATAAGCGTTGCCATTATTTGCATGAAGATTCTGATGGTGTAATCAGATTTTCAATATCTTTATTACTTTAAAGTCTAGTATCTGACTTTAAATTATACAATTAAGACCCAGCAACGAATTTCCAAAATCTAAACGTTTCATGCGATTGCGTCGATCGTCGTGTCTTTAGAAAGCTATTAGTGTAAACTTAAACTGGTATAAATTACAGGCATGTAACTTGAATAGTACACGAGTTATTTGAGGTCAAAGTGACCGATTACTATCGATCACGTCAGGCCATAAGTACTCCACAGTTACACGAAAAAACGGTAGCAGCATGTTTATAAATATACAGGGTGGCGCACGAAATGTGTTACCAATTGTTCTTCCACAATTTGCGACGCACATTAGATATCCCGCTGGGATCTCTACAGCAGTACCAGCAGAGCTTGGAAAGACAAATGAGTTGGAAAATGACGTGTAATTCATGGTACTGCCGCTAGGAGACTAGCAGGCCGGCCGCGGTGGTCTAGCGGTTCTAGGCGCTCAGTCCGGAACCGCGCGTCTGCTACGGTCGCAGGTGCGAATCCTGCCTCGGGCATGGCTTTGTGTGATGTCCTTAGGTTAGTTACGTTTAAGTAGTTCTAAGTTCTAGGGGACTGATGACCATAGATGTTAAGTCCCATAGTGCTCAGAGCCATTTAAAATGGTTCAAATGGCTCTGAGCACTATGGGACTTAACATCTATGGTCATCAGTCCCCTAGAACTTAGAACTACTTAAACCTAACTAACCTAAGGACAGCACACAACACCCAGCCATCACGAGGCAGAGAAAATCCCTGACCCCGCCGGGAATCGAACCCGGGAACCTGGGCGTGGGAAGCGAGAACGCTACCGCACTACCACGAGATGCGGGCAGAGCCATTTGAACCATTTGAACTAGTAAGCAGCAATGGCTGACAATGGAAGACTGACGACACAGCAACGATCGGCAGTTGTGTTACTTTTTCATGAGACGAGAAGCCTTGTTGTGACTCAGAGGCGTTTTCGACAACAGTTTAACACACGATAGGTCCCTTGCAAGAAGATCATCCACAGGTTGTACGATGAATTTGTACAGGAAGGAACAGTGTTGGAAGCGAAGCGACCTCGGCCTAAGCCTGTTTGTTCGCCGGAGAATATTGAAGCGGTACGAGTTGCTGTACAGAGAAGTCCCGGGAAATCGTGTAGAAAGGCAGCAGTGCAATTGGGAATATCCAGACGCTCCGTACAACGCATTCTTAAAACTGACCTCCATATGTACCAATACAAGATGACCTGTGCACAGAAGCTTACTGAACAACACAAGCAGCAGAGACCACTGTTTGCTCAGTGGGCGGAGGATAGGGAAGAAACTCTCAACAACGTTGGGTTTTCAGACGAGGCGCATTTTCATTTAGACAGTGTGGTTAACAAACAAAATATACTCTTTTGGGCCACTGAAAACCCACAAGTGCTTCATGAACGACAACATTATGCTCCGAGGATTACAGTGTGGGCAGCAATTTCCAGTTACGGACTTTTTGGATCCTTTTTGTTTGAAGAAACTGTGAACAGCGAGCGTTATTGGAGCATGCTTCGCAATAGCTTCATTCCACAGCTTCTTGCTACTGCCTTGCCCTTCAACACGCAGTGGTTCATGCATGATGGAGCAAGGCCACATACTGCAAACACTGTGTTCGAGTTTCTACACGAGCATTTCGACATGCGGATCATTTCACTCAGGTTTCCAGGTCGCTTCAATGACGGACAAAATTGCCCCCCCCCCCCCCCAATAGTCCAGACCTCAATCCATGTGACTTTTTTCTTTGGGGGTACCTAAAGGAAAAAATTTTCCCGAAACGTGCACGTGATTTAATGGAGCTCAGAAGACTTATTCCTCAAGCTTGCAGTGAAGTTACGGAAGACATGTGCCGTAGGGTAATCACTAACTTCAGTGTTCGTTTGAAGGAAGTTAGGAAACGAAATGGTGGACATATTGAGCATGTGCTGAGTTAGAACAGATCTCCATGGACGGCTCTTCATTGTAGTATATGTTCCTTTCAGATTTTATTGACAGTAAAGTTTATATTCAAAAACAAAATGGTAACACATTTCGTGCGCCACCCTGTATTTAGTCACCTATGGCTTTGTTTATATCCGATATATACTATTCATGAAGAAATTGGTCAAATATTTACTGTGTTTTAGAAAGCACAGAGACATTAGGCTACTGGCCAGCTTTTCCTTGCTATTCCTTTGATATATGTTTATTTAATATGTTTATGTATTTAATACTGCATGTTAGAGCATGTTTATGGTCCAGCCGTAGGAATATTTATTTAATTTCAAGTTATTTAAATGTAAATCCAGTATTTCGAATGTGTTTCATTATGTTTGTGAATGTGCGTTGTCTTGAAGACGTGATGGGAGCGCTCTATCCAATCATAGCCCTCGTGAGTGGGGGGACTGGATGGAAGTGGGAGAAGAGTACGGGAGAGGACACGGGGGAGGGCCGGCCGAAGTGGCCGTGCGGTTAAAGGCGCTGCAGTCTGGAACCGCAAGACCGCTACGGTCGCAGGTTCGAATCCTGCCTCGGGCATGGATGTTTGTGAAGTCCTTAGGTTAGTTAGGTTTAACTAGTTCTAAGTTCTAGGGGACTAATGACCTCAGCAGTTGAGTCCCATAGTGCTCAGAGCCATTTGAACCATTTGAACACGGGGGAGGCTGGGACAGTACAGCGCGAGGGACGCACAGTCGCGAGAGAGACTGCGAGTGTCGAACGGTTTGCACGTGCTTGCTAGAGATAGAAATACTTCGGAGTGCAGACTTGTGAACTTCTGAGGTTTCAAGGTTTCTACAGTGAAAACGTAGTATGCGTTTAGAAGTGAATATCTCGCGAGCTATGTTGTCATTCATAACTAATTACGTGCAGTAGGAATCTCTTGTATTCTTGTTATTCAACTTATATTTTATTTAATTGCTGGACCATCGACACCATTAAGTGTTTTACAGAAATATACCTCATTCTCAAAAGTACTTCTACTATCGTACTCATCATTTAAAGTCGTTAAGATAGTACCTGCAGATTTTATTTATTGCAATCGTTTATTTATAACTTTCTATGTTACATTCGCGATTGCCGAGTGATAGGAACCTTCGACCATTCGATTCATGTGTATATTCTTATTGTATATTGCAGACGCAGCAGTATTTGGCTTGTAATGCGGCAACTACATATCCCCGCCCCTAGGCAACGAAACCAGCCAAAACTTTTAATATTTCAACTCTGAGTCTGAGGGTTTGTAGTTGAGGGCCACACCAACACCATTTCATGCATCATTGTTTGAATGCCCGCAAGTCCGAGGCACTAATTTACGTCTGCACGGTCCGTCATCTAGTGATGCCTCAGTTGTACCCTTCCGCAGACGTGTATGTATGTCGGCATTCTGCCCGCGGAGAGCCATTTATGTCCCGAGCTCCCAACAGCTAACAGCGGTCTACTGCTGCCACTTCACTGCCCACCAAAAAAGGTGCGCCCTTGTCTGAACCACTCCGAGGGCAGCGCTTCACAGTATTCGTTGTGACTGCGCACAAGTTCTTTGCCTCGTGGAACCTTGTCGTTATGGCACCTTGCTACTCACCAGTTGACTGCCTCGGGCCCCCGTGTCACTTTGAAGTATAGTGCAGCATTCAGTAAAAGTTACTTGACCTGCCAGAATAACGAGTAACTTTCATTTTGAAGAACCATCGTGTTATACACTGATAAGCCAAAACATTATGCTCACCCACAAGATGCGGCAACAGAAGCGTGTAAGAGGAACAGGCAGCGACGGGGTATCACCCTAGCGAAGATGTTGTTGTTGTTGTTGTGGTCTTCAGTCCTGAGACTGGTTTGATGCAGCTCTCCATGCTACTCTATCCTGTGCAAGCTTCTTCATCTCCCAGTACCTACTGCAACCTACATCCTTCTGAATCTGCTTAGTGTATTCATCTCTTGGTCTCCCCCTACGATTTTTACCCTCCACGCTGCCCTCCAATACTAAATTGGTGATCCCTTGATGCCTCAGAACATGTCCTACCAACCGATCCCTTCTTCTGGTCAAGTTGTGCCACAAACCTCTCTTCTCCCCAATCCTATTCAATACTTCCTCATTAGTTATGTGGTCCACCCATCTTATCTTCAGCAGTCTTCTGTAGCACCACATTTCGAAAGCTTCTATTCTCTTCTTGTCCAAACTATTTACCGTCCATGTTTCACTTCCATACATGGCTACACTCCATACAAATACTTTCAGAAACGACTTCCTGACACTTAAATCTATACTCGATGTTAACAAATTTCTCTTCTTCAGAAACGCTTTCCTTGCCATTGCCAGTCTACATTTTATATCCTCTCTACTTCGACCATCATCAGTTATTTTGCTCCCCAAATAGCAAAACTCCTTTACTACTTTAAGTGTCTCATTTCCTAATCTAATACCCTCAACAGCACCCGACTTAATTCGACTACATTCCATTATCCTCGTTTTGCTTTTGTTGATGTTCATCTTATATCCTCCCTTCAAGACACCATCCATTCCGTTCAACTGCTCTTCCAAGTCCTTTGCTGTCTCTGACAGAATTACAATGTCATCGGCGAACCTCAAAGTTTTTATTTCTTCTCCATGGATTTTAATACCTACTCCGAATTTTTCTTTTGTTTCCTTTACTGCTTGCTCAATATACAGATTGAATACCATCGGGGAGAGGCTACAACCCTGTCTTACTCCCTTCCCAGCCACTGCTTCCCTTTCATGTCCCTCGACTCTTATAACTGCCATCTGGTTTCTGTACAAATTGTAAATAGCCTTTCGCTCCCTGTATTTTCCCCCTGCCACCTTTAGAATTTGAAATAGAGTATTCCAATCAACATTGTCAAAAGCTTTCTCTAAGTCTACAAATGCTAGAAACGTAGGTTTGCCTTTCCTTAATCTTTCTTCTAAAATAAGTCGTAAGGTCAGTATTGCCTCACGTGTTCCAGTATTTCTACGGAATCCAAACTGATCTTCCCCGAAGTCGGCTTCTATCAGTTTTTCCATTCGTCTGTAAAGAATTCGTGTTAGTATTTTGCAGCTGTGGCTTATTAAACTGATTGTTCGGTAATTTTCACATCTGTCAACACCTCCTTTCTTTGGGTTGGCTCTGAGCACTATGCGACTCAACTTCTGAGGTCATCAGTCGCCTAGAACTTAGAACTAATTAAACCTAACTAACCTAAGGACATCACAGACATCCATGCCCGAGGCAGGATTCGAACCTGCGACCGTAGCGGTCACGCGGTTCCAGACTGAAGCGCCTTTAACCGCACGGCCACACCGGCCGGCTCTTTCTTTGGGATTGGAATTATTATATTCTTCTTGAAGTCTGAGGGTATTTCGATATGGGCTGCAAATGGGGAAATCCATTGAGATAAGCGACTTTGACAATGGGCAGATTATTATTATTATTATTATTATTACGACGAGCCTGTGAACGAGTACCTCGGAAACGGCGAAGCTGGTCGAATTTCACGTGCTACTGTCGTGAGCATCTACAGAAATAAGTAGGACAGTGAAACTACCACTAGGCGCTAAATGGTTGGAAGTCCATGATTATTCAGAGGACGTGGGATTCGGAAGCTTGTCTAGTCTGTAAAGTAGGGTACACGGTGATCTGCGGCATCTCTGCCGAAAGAGCAAAATGGTGGTGCACACTCAAGTGTCTCGGAGCACAACGTTCGTCGTACATCATTGAACATCTACATCTACATCCATACTCCGCAAGCCACCTGACGGTGTGTGGCGGAGGGTACCTTCAGTACCTCTATCGGTTCTCCCTTCTATTCCAGTCTCGTATTGTTCGTGGAAAGAAGGATTGTCGGTATGCCTCTGTGTGGGCTCTAATCTCTCTGATTTTATCCTCATGGTCTCTTCGCGAGATATACGTAATAGGGAGCAATATACTGCTTGACTCTTCGGTGAAGGTATGTTCTCGAAACTTTGACAAAAGCCCGTACCGAGCTACTGAGCGTCTCTCCTGCAGAGTCTTCCACTGGAGTTTATCTATCATCTCCGTAACGCTTTCGCGATTACTAAATGATCCTGTCACGAAGCGCGCTGCTCTCCGTTGGATCTTCTCTATATCTTCTATCAACCCTATCTGGTACGGATCCCACACTGCTGAGCAGTATTCAAGCAGTGGGCGAACAAGCGTACTGTAACCTACTTCCTTTGTTTTCGGATTGCATTTCCTTAGGATTCTTCCAATGAATCTCAGTCTGGCATCTGCTTTACCGACAATCAACATTATATGGTGCTCCACAGCAGACCACCCCCATGTGTTCACATGTTAAGCCAGCGACATCCTGAGTTACGATTTCAGTAGGCACAGGACCATCGGGATTTGACCTTCGACCTTCGGGTGTACCACATTTTTGCTACGCTAGGTCGCTGGTCGTCACGACGAACTCTCTTATCAAGGTGAACGGTGGCTTGAAACATGCAGCGCGCCATGGACGCCGGCTGGTGGGAGCAGTATTATGATATGGGAGGCATTCGCCTGCGCTTGCGTGGGACCTGTGGTGGTAATCGAAGTCACGCTGGCAGCTGCGAACCACCTGCATCCGTTCATGCTTGATGTCTTCCCCGACGCCGATGTCGTCTTTCAGCAGTATAATTGTCCGTGTCTCGGAGCCAGAACCGTGCTACAGTGGTTTGTGAAGCGTTATAGTGAACTCACGTTAATGTCTCGGTGACAAAATTCGCCTGATGTAAATCCTTCGGATCCCATCTGGTTCGCTATCGGGTGCCATCACCGTGTACGTAAATCAGCGGCCCGTTATTTACGTGAATTACAATGACCTGTGTGTAGACATCTAATGCCACATGCCTTCAGAAACCTAGCAACACGCTGCGGTATTCATGACACGCAGAATCGTGATGTATTTCGTTCCAAAGACGGACAAACAAGCTATTAAGCAGGTGGCCGTAATGTTTTGGCTCATCAGTGTATGATATAACTGGATAGATAATGAAATGGAAAATGTGGAGGTCTGCAGCTGCATTAAATTGTAACTATTATTTTATGCGAACATTAAAAAGGGAGTAGCTTAAGAAATTGAGCATTATATTACTTGGTAGCCACTGCTTTTATGCTCACTTAAGAACGCGGAAGATAGTCATAAACCAGTTGCCATGAAAAGGAGCTATTTCTTATCAGAGAGGCACGCAAAGCCACTATCTCCGAGTCTTACTCCCTGACACGCAAGGCTAATTCGCCCCTAATGAGCTCACTACCATCTTATAGCCAAGCGCCTCAATGGTCTCGCTTTACTTGTAAAGGAAGCACCATAGCCGCCTCCTAGTGAAACTACGAACTTGATTTGGAATGAAAGCAGTTTGTGCGTTCCTGAGTTTCTATTTGCCACCTATTTTTAACGCCACACAATGCAGCGCATTTTCATCAGTGTTGGTGGAAAACACTCAGGAACACTGAAAATAGCACAACAATAGGGGAGCATCGGATCGAAACGCAGTTGATATATAATGATACAGATGAGAGATTCACTTGATACCATCCCAAAATCAAGACAAATAAATAGAGCGAGGACAAGTAGACAAATACAGTGCAACATCAGTAACGCGTTGGCCCACCTTTTGGTGCAATACATGCCGCAATCTATTCCGGCCTCAAGTTGATTAGACATCTGATGATGTCCTGACGCAGAGTGAGTCACACATTGAACAACCATCTCCAAATCATGTACAGTGTGACACGGCGGCATCTGGCGTTTCGGTTGATACCACGCATGCTCTATATGGGACAAGTGTAAGGAGCAGTTCGCCCATGAAGAGTCTGAAGATAACATAGTAAGTTTGGAGAAACTTGAGCATTATGCGGACGAGCATTATCTTGCTAGAAAATTGCCCATGGTTGACCATGTGGGAAAGGTCCGACATTGGGTTGAAGAATATCATCAACATAACGTCGGCCCGTTAAGGTATCACGCAAAAGCGAGGCCGCCACACGGCAGAGAGAGTTTGTAAAAAGAAGGTTGTAGTTACAAGACCTTCACTTTTTGCGATGTTCTCTGAAATTTTGTCAACGTATGGTATGATTCATCAAGTTTTTAAATACAGACTGTTTCCTGCTGGCCAGATCAGTATGATTTTACGCATCTTTTTCAGTAGAATATTATCAATTAGTCAAAAACTTTATTCAACAGCAAAGGCAAACTGCAATGTTTGGCACGTTGTGATGTGTACAAAGTCATATGTAAGCTCTCTGGATACGTATATATTGGTCAGAGACTCAGAAGTGTGGCAGGTAGTTATCCGAACGTGAGGGAAGCTAGAGAGAGAGAGAGAGAGAGAGAGAGAGAGAGAGAGAGATTCAACTTTTACAAAACATCTCTTAAAAGAAACCACCTACTTCACGCAGGTTGTGAAGTTTTAAAAACTGTTGATAAAAGCAGACAGATCACCCTATTGGAGGTAAGTGAAGTCAACAAACACATGGCGCAGAAAAAGTTTACCATTACATGAACAAACTCAGTTTCCTGTTACCCCTACCTTAAATTAAGTTTCAGTTATACAACTATTAGATTACAATTATAAACTGCGATTTATTTTTTATCTTCCGTTAAATGTGAGGATATCGACAAAAAACTTTATTTTTCATTTTTAGATAAATGTAACAATTTCTGAGTGGGATGAAATAGTAATACATTCCTTTATAAACGCCTTTCGTGTCACCAGTTTTTGTTAGTTTTCGTGTCTTCTGTATAAGGATTATCCGCGTAATCGCACATCATGTAATCTCCGTTTACGACCTGCAGTTGAAAACTGACGATGTAATAAGAAGCCAAAAGCCAGTTCGTGATAAAATAACAGAACATAAGTAAACTGTTTGCTGTTTAATATTGTGTCTGTTATACTTTCGTTTCGGCTAGCCTGACCTAGTACGAATATACAAGCGAGTGTCTGAATTCGTCATACTCTTGCTTTGACGCCCACCCATAACGTGTCTCAACGACAGAGCAATTGTGTACACGTGCTTAAACAATACTTAAAGTTGTCCTAAGAGGCCTATTTGCTTCCTTTTAGTTTTGTATGAGGAACTGTGAGGCTGTCCTGGGTGTTGTTTAGTGTGCATCTCGTCTGGTAAGTATGATTAGCTGCTATGAATTTGTCGTCGTGTTAAAGGGTAAAAGTTTTGTTGTGCTTATTGTAGAGTGTCTGCAGAGCACTTCTTAATTTCCGTATGATGAAAAGAGGAAAACTCTTACATTTCATTTCAATTCGTATACTTCATTATGTTCTGCTAGGGGGTGTTTGTGTTTATTGTGTGAGGCAGGTGGTAATCAGATTTATAGCTTCCAGGAAGGACTGTTTTGCCAACATTTCCATAGATAAGTACACAGATTTAAATGTCGCTCCACCTATGTTGGGTATGCCTCTGTAAATCTGTTCTTTGTATGTTGTCTATTTTTCAGCGTCTTTACGGCAAATTTTAGATTGAGTTCTGTTGGGCAAACAGATAATTGTTTTTCTCGAGTACAAATTATTAACTGTAGTTGCTTTCATTAGCTTTCATAATGTTAATTTTGTGTGTGTGTGTGTGTGTGTGTGTGTGTGTGTGTGTGTGTGTGTGTGTGTGTTGTACACTGCACAGTCACATGAATGTGATCACTTGTGAAAAGCCTGATTAACCACCTTTCCAGTGCGGACAGCTCAGAGACGTGCAGGAAGAGAACAGTGAGGTTCTGAGAGGTACCCACAGGGATGTGGAGTCGTGTTGACTATGGTGCAGTGGTCAGCTGCGCAAGGTTTCTCGATTGTGGATCCATGGCATGATTAGCCCGATCGAGGTGGTCCAACAGATTCTAGAATTTATTTAAATTCGGGGAGTTTGGTGGCCAGGGGAGTACGGTAAACTCGTCCTGGTGCTCTTCGCATGTGCACTGGAGCTGTATGACACGTTGTATTGTACTAGTTGTAGACGCCTTCATACCGAGGAAAAACAATCTGCGTGTAGGAGTGGACTGGTCCTCAAGGATAGATGCAACTTTGTGTTGATCTATTGTGACTTCAGTAATGACGAGATCGACCAGGAAATGCCACGAGCCGGCTGGTGTGGCCGAGCGGTTCTAGGCGCTTCAGTCTGGAACCGCGCGACCGCTACGGTCGCACGTTCGAATCCTGACTCGGGCATGGATGTGTGTCATGTCCTTATGTTAGTTAGGTTTAAGTAGTTCTAAGTTCTAGGGGACTGATGACCTCAGAGGTTAATTCCCATAGTGCTCAGAGCCATTTGAACCATTTGATTTCAGCGCCCCACCGACCTGTTTTATATACCCTCCAATGATAGTGCTGCTACCTGCCGTCTATGGGCGGTTATCGCACGTTGAAACTGAACATAGGCGTTGGTCACATTAATGTGGATGGACCGTGTATTACAATGGTAAAACTTGTGCCTTCCTTTGTATGGACCTTGAGATACGGTCAAAGTAAATTACTTTTCCTATGTATTTGCCGGTAAACACAGATGAGTAGTTAGTGGAGAAGCAAGTAATGCTTTCTCCCAGCAGCCATTAGTGTTCAGATACACAGCCAACCACTTTGTTCACCGTCTGCGCCGAGAGCTTAGCAGCAAAGTCAGAGCCTGATGTGCACTCATTACAGAGTTGCTAAAAAAAGCTTGCTCGGTAAATATAGTGTTTTCAGTGCATAAAGCATGTGTCGAAGTTTCTTCAAAATTAACCAAATACTTTTGGAGATGTTGATGTTTATTCGATGTGGCGTTAGAGAGCTATAATGTTCATGACCAAATCACTGAACACTTGCATGAATTCAGCCTATATGACAAATTTCAATCCGGTTTCCGTAAACATCACAGCACAAACACTGCTCTAATTAAAGTAACTGATGACCTGAAATATGCCATCGACAATCGAAAGGCAACAATATTGACGCTACTGGACTTCAGCAAAGCTTTTGACACTGTTAACTTTGACATATTGCTCAGAAAAATGCAACAGCTTAATTTCTCTGATAGTGCAATGAGATGGTTTGAAAGCTTCTTAAAAGACAGACAGCAATGTGTTCTCTGTGTAAATGAAAAGTCTTCCTGGAAACATGTTTCCTCGGGAGTGCCACAAGGATCAGTCTTAGGACCACTTTTGTTTTCTTTATACGTCAACGATATTTCGTCGGTTCTGTCCTCCTGTAAATATCATTTCTATGCCGACGACCTCCAGCTCTACCTAAGCGTCAGACCTGAAAATGTAAACACTGCAATCGCTCAGATGAATGATGATCTGTCTTCAGTAGTGACATGGGCGAAAAACCTGGAGCTTAAACTAAATGCAAAAAAGGCGCAAGTAATCTTAATAGCCCATCAGAAATTAATAAGTTCAGATTTCCGCGAACGGCTACCTCCTATTCTGCTTGACGGTACTCCAATACCATATCAGAAAACAGTGAAGAACTTGGGTGTAACTTTGGATGAGCATCTCAACTGGGCGGAGAATACAGTCGCAGTGTGCCGAAAGACGTCTGCTTGTCTCTATGCTCTCAAAAAGTTTCGGAACATATTTCCACAGGACTTGAAACGCCAGCTCGTGCAAGCACTCGTTCTACCGAACCTCCACTATTGTGATGTGATTCAACAAGGCATGAGTAGTGAAAACAAAAGACGGTTAGAGCTAACCATGAATGCCTGTGTGCGTTCACCTGCAACATTCGCCGATATGATCATGTTAGTGCTTCATACTCCGAGCTAGGGTGGCTGCGGCCGGACAAATTGCGTGACTACCACACTCTATGTCTACTTCACCGACTCCTCGTCGCGCAAGCACCCCAGTACCCTGCTTCAGAGATTAAAAACCTGTCATGCCATCATAATCGAAACACGAGGTCACTCTTATTTGGTATCCGAACTGTGCCCACTCACAAAACAAAAACTTTTGCAAACTCCTTCTCAGTTGCCGCTGTCCGCCTCTGGAACAAACTGCCCCTTACCTTGCGCAAAATTCAATCTCCTGCTGCTTTTAAGAAGAAGTTGAAGCATTTCCTACTATCATCCTCATAAAGTTCTCCACAAAATTAATGTACAAGGCCAATCCTCTCATCTGTCAAATAGCAAAGCTAGCGTCTCCTATCTTGCTCCTGAGATGCCTTCCTCTTCATCTATCTCTATTAGCTACGCAATCTTCTTTTCCTTTATATTTCCTTAATCATGTTTCATCATGTCTCTCTATTCTTCTCCTCCTTCACCATGAGTCTCCCTCATACTCCCTGCTGCCAGCACTCCTATCTAAAATCTGTCTCTTCATTAATGTATAATTATAACAGTGCTTATGATCTACGAATATAAACTCTATATGTATGCATTTTTCCAAGTGTACCTTTCTAATTGTTTATTTCACTTTTTGTACTACATGTAGTTTAACATGCCTACTAAAACACATAAATGTAAAATAAGTAGAATGCCTGGTTAGATGTAAGAACGTGTAAATAAGCCAATTTTAACTCTATGCGGTAAAAAGCAGAATTACGCCGGATGTGTTCTTCAAACGTTAAAGATATATACAATTTTATGGAAGTGATCTACTCGAGTACTGTAAAATAATTTAACACGGACACACGCACACACGTACTCACTCTCATCCCCAGACACACGCACAACTTAGGTCATATATCACCTCGAGCCTCCCTCATCACCTACCTTCACATTTCACATTCCCAACCCCCCTCCCCATAGCTCCCGCTGCCGCCCCTGCTAGGGACATGCTTCCACGGCCACAAAAACGAAACAGAAGTTCGCATTGCTCACGATCGAAACAGACACAACACGTAGCAACGAGGTGAATGTGCATATATCGCTAAAATAAGCAAACGAGAAAATATCGTGACTAGTGCAATACAATGTGTTGAAAAACTGTTGCTCGTGTAGCGGAAAACACAGGGGAATAATTTAAGGAGACAAAAAAATGAGAGTACTAAAAGGCTATTTTAATGGTGAAAACTGTTCATGGTCTCGTTGCATGTAAGCAAAACCGCAATTGTTATACAGACCACTGATGATGCTTTTAAATTAAACGAAACGCGTTGGGTACGAATACTGCTTTACAAAAACACAAAAGATGGCCCAACCACCATATTGTTTGTAACAAACTCGTCTCCGGGAAAGAGACCTCAAAAACAAAGAGGCAAAATGTATACTTTAAAAATGATGCTCAGTCGTGGCACAAAATCCTGAGCTGTGCTATTATTTTTATCTCAAAACAAGTAACAGTTAATTCGTCTCCGAAAGTAGGTAGCATTCCGCGCGGCCTTTGACTGCTTGGGGTACGCAGCATGTGCTCAGTATGCAGCTTTTTTTTTTTCAGTCGTCTGTCATAACTGGTTTGATGCAGCCCGTCAAGAATTCTTGCGTATACAGTATGCAGGATGAACTGTGATCTCCGTCTAGAGTGGACGTCGAATTGGGGCAGATGTCTAAGCCTACCTCCCAAACATCGTCGTACTTCGTATCTTGTCCAACTACCCCGTACCCTCCACGAGGTGATTCTAGACTATAAAAGAAAATACTTTCCGATTTTGCGTCAACATGAGCCTATTACACTGAATGGAGAAGAACAAGATTGACTGTTTCAGGACTAGTGCAAGAAACGGTGATAATACTGCTTTATCATCGCAAAAAAGCTCCTGTAATTCGAACATTGGCAGGCTGATCAAAAATGGCTTCACTTTATTTCACTTACATTTTACTCAAACATGCCATTGACGTAATAAGACGCCATGATATCCAAGATAAATCAATAAAATACATACTATATTACCCAAACCTTTAAATATGCGCAGTTCGTCAAATAATGTGTTGTTAACACAGCAGACTCCTCTTGGAGAAAGTTGACATCAGTTGTCAGTGCCACTAGTAATAACTAACGGACAGACCTTGAAGTTACTAACTATAAAATGATATTAAATTGTGGAATGACACCTACATTTCAATCTAAAATAAAATACTCTTTACATACGACATTTTGAAACCACTTACAAACTGTTCTAATCGAAGGTGCAGAGTCACCGTAATGTTTATCAAGCTTCTCTTTAGTCTCCTGAGGCGTTTTGCCTTTCATGAAGTAATGTTTCGTCACCACAAGAAATTATTTTTCGTCCATTTTTTGACAATCACTCGACTTCCTTGATTGACACGAATGACAAACACTAAGAAATAGACCAATATGGCTGAAATTTGGTGTGCGTTCTTTCCAAACATGACCTCGATACGCGCCGGTGGTGCCATCTCTCGGACTTTGCACGGACTTTTCAAACGCCCCTCGTACTTGAGATCTCAAGTGAAGCATTGGCTACTAGCATTAAAATGTCACACAGACACGTACCGCAAGTGCGACAATAGGCTATACACTGCTTGAAAAAAAGCACGCATAAGTAGAGAGAAAGGCGAAATGAAACTTCACGGATTAATAGAGAATGTCTTATCACACTCATTACAAATTAGAGGCAATTTTATTAGCAAAGAACTTGGCAATATGAGCGCACTTATCAGTGTGATAATGTATCTCCGTTAGCCTGCTTGCATACACTGGTTCGGATGGGAAGGGTGTCATAATGCCGTTGTATCCTCTTCTGTGGCGAGCTGGCCCGTCAATGTTGTAACGGGTCATTCATATTCTGACTACTGGCACTGGGAAGGAGGAGACATCCGAGCTGATCTTACATATGTTCTGTCGGAGACAGATCTGGGTATCTTGATGATTACAGGAATATCTCGACAACACGCATGCTGTTCATCGACACACGTGCCACGTGTGGACGAGCATTGCCGACTTGAAAAATATCAGTCTATAGTGTCGCATGAGAGGTCAGAATTCCCTGAATCTCTACTAGCCCTCACCTGGAGTCATGCCCTATAGCCACCCATGCCATGAAACATGGGGTGAAACCACTGTGCCCTCAAGAGCATTTGGAGAATAGGACGTCTAACCAGGTCGCCACCGTAGCAGCCAAATCATCCAGGGTAGTACTGAACTATGGTTTTTCGCTGAACAGAATGCGACGATATTCGTGAGCAATCCATGCTTCCCGGTCATGCCACCATTTCAGACTCAGCCGTTTGTATATGAAGATGATATCTGTTCTTTTGGACATGTCCGAAAGAACAGATACCGTCGGTGACCGTGCAGCTCGTTAGAATGAATTTACAATTAAATCAATACAATGAAATGAATACCCTTAGCTGCATACATTTCATTGTATTGATTTTATTGTCAATTCAGCAGTTTGTGTTTTGGGTTTTGATGTTAATGGCAGGCTGTGCATGGATCACTAGTTCTACAGAAACCTCTAGTGTTTTCAGCATATATAAACGATTTAACAGACAGGTACAGTGGAACTATAAGATTATTCGCTGATATGCTGCTGACTACAAGAAAAAGAATTGTCCTTGAAGAAGCGTAAGGAATTGCAGAAAGGCTAGGACTAAATTTCTACTTGATGTAATGAATGGTAGCTCTCTAAATGTGGAGAAATGTAAGATACTGCGTATAAAAAAGACAAATAATGTAGAGTATCTGGTTATCAGAAATGTGGCGAAAATCTTGAGCTCATCAAATCGTTAAGTGTGAGGCAACACTAAGAAGCGATATGAAATGGGAAGATACGTAAAATCAGTGTTAGTGACGGCGTACGGAAGACCTAGAAGCATTGGAAGCGTTCTAGGAAAGGGTGGTGCATCTGTAAAGGAGATCGCTTATAATACGTTTGTCGTTTGTTGAGGTCTTCAGTACGAATACTGGTTTGATGTAACTTTCCGCGCAGACAACATTAATGCTAATCTTAGACTTGTCGCAGACGATATAGTCATCCGTAACGAAGTGTTGCTGAAAGAATTTGCGCAAATATTCCATCATACGTTAAGATTTCAAAGTAGAGAAATGATTGGAAACTTGCTTTGAATGATCAGATATGTAAAATTCTGCAGCTTTCAAAACGGAAACACGTAGCATCCTATGACTATAAGATCAGTGAGTCACAGTTGGAATCAATTAACTCATACAAATAACTAGACGTAGCTGTTTGTGGGGATATGAAGTGGAATGATCACATAGGCTCAGTCCTAGGGAAACCATATGGTAGACTGCGGTTCACTGGTAGAATACCAAGGAAATGTCTTCAGTCTACAAATGAGACTGCATACAAAACACTTGCACGATTCATTCTAGAATATTGCTGGAGTGTGAGAGACCCATACCAAATGAGACTAACAGGCGATATTCGACAGATGAAAAAGAGGTGCACGATTGTTCACAGGTATGTTCCACCCACAGGGAAGTGTCACGAAGGTGCTGAAAGAACTGAACTGGCAAGCTACCCAGTGAAAACCTGTTTAGAAAGTTTCGAGAACCAACTTTAAGTCAGGAATCGAGGACATCATGCGCAGAGGCATTCAAGCAATCATTCTTTATGCGATCCACACGTGAATGGAATGCAAGAAAGCCCTAATAACTTGTGCAATGGGACGTATCGTCTTCCATGCACTTCACAGTGATTTGCAGAGTATAAAATGGTTCAAATGGCTCTGAGCACTATGGGACTTAACATCTGTGGTCATCAGTCCCCTAGAACTTAGAACTACTTAAACCTAACTAACCTAAGGACATCACACACATCCATGCCCGAGGCAGGATTCGAACCTGCGACCGTAGCAGTCGCGCGGTTCCGGACTGAGCGCCTAGTGCAGAGTATACATGTAGAAGTAGGCTACTCTGTTGAATCCTTTTCATCTCTGAATAACTAGTGCATCCTACTTCCATTTGTACCTGCTTACTGTATACATGGCAAGGTATATCCCCTCCCGCCCCTTTTCCACCATCTGGACACTCCCTGCCATTACCAGACTGACTATTCCTTGATGCCTCAGGTTATGTTCTATCAAACGATCCCTTTCATACGCTATACCTTTTGATGGTGTTACGAAATGTACATCTTTTCTTATGTTAAATATAATTCTTTGTTCACGTTGACCTCATCCCCCCCAAACCCCCCCCCGGCCGAGAGACTCCCCACCGCCCTCGTCACACACACACACACACACACACACACACACACACACCGTTTTCTTTTTTTTTTTTACGTTTAGTTTCAGTGTTTTTCGATTTGATCCCTGTAAATTTATTTTATTTACTTTTTAACTTACTACTGCACTGTCAAAGATGACATTTACTCTGTGTTTGCATCTTACGTTCCTCAGTCATAACTTACACGAAACTTTTCAACAGTTCTGTATCTTCTTTCATGAAGGTAGTTAGTTATATGCTAGTGATGGCTTTGTAAGCCATAAACAGGTTATTTAAATGATTTAATACGGTAGAAAATTCGCAATTTTATGGTTTTCATTTACTATAGAGAAGTTCAATAAAGCATCGTATTGTTGCAGTAGATTCGGTACTGATAATTTTAAAGGATTTTCAAGTATCCGACATTTCAGAAATTAATCAAAAAGTTCGGCCGTTGAGAGAGGTGGGCAGTTACGCGCCCAGCTATCTGTTTCATGGTCCGTCCCCTGGCACGCTACGTAACTGACTCATCGAGAAGGGCACGCATCGCCAATCAGCGGAGTTCCGATTACGATCCTGCCGTGAGACTTTTCCGGCAATGCACTTTCATTAGCAAAGGTCACTGAGTACCATTTTGCGTAGGAGCACCGCACGCACCAGCGCTCGCTCAGGTATTGGCCGCCTGCTTGCCTGCCTCTGAACTGTGCGTGCTGCCACTGACAAACGAAATTTACAGACTGGCCTCTCTCACTTCCTTCATAGTTATGACATCTGAAGGTCAACGCCATGACATCAGCTTTCTAAAGCAGCAGACGCGCTTTCGTAAACACAAAAAAAGGCCTCATGTAAACTATACAATTGCTGACAAAACTGACTTAACTGATAATACATATTCTGAGACAATTGTTCCAATACTGCTGCTTAATTTCTTTTTTAGATCTAAAACCAGTTGAAACAATGTATGCATATAACACAGATAGAATGTTCTGCAATAACAGAATCCATTTATGTTGTCTAAAAATTGCCGGCCGGGGTGGCCGAGCGGTTCCCGGAGCTACAGTCTGGAACCCCGCGACCTCTACAGTCGCAGGTTCGAATCCTGCCTCGGGCATGGATGTGTGTGATGTCCTTAGGTTAGTTAGGTTTAAGTAGTTCTAGTTCTAGGGGACTGATGACCTTAGAAGTTAAGTCCCGTCCGCATCTCGTGGTCGTGCGGTAGCGTTCTCGCTTCCCACGCCCGGGTTCCCGGGTTCGATTCCCGGCGGGGTCAGGGATTTTCTCTGCCTCGTGATGACTGGGTGTTGTGTGATGTCCTTAGGTCAGTTAGGTTAAAGTAGTTCTAAGTTCTAGGGGACTGACGACCATAGATGTTAAGTCCCATAGTGCTCAGAGCCATTTTCTGTCTAAAAATTAATTTAGTGAATACGAAACGTACAATGGCATTGTCACTTCTTATATTTTTAATTCTTTACTGAATATAACTAATAAGAAGGATGTCTTGGCAGTGGTTAGCTTTGCATCAACATTTGTACGATGTTGTACATCGTTTTTCCCTTTTATTTGCATTCTATATTCACTATAAAATTGAAATATTCATTAAATATTTAGAGAATTCAATATTCCGACCCAAACAGTGTCAAGAGGATGCCACGAATACCAAACTTCAGGCATTACCTCTCACCACAGACAATACACTGGCCGTCGGCCTTCAGTTAACGACCGAGAGCATCGGAGTTTGCGTAGAATTGCCACTGCTAAAAGACAAACAACATAGCGTGAAGTAATCGCGGAATCAACGTGGGATGTACGACGAGTGTATCTGTTAGCGCAGTGCGGCGAAATTTTGCGTTAATGGGCTATGGCAGCAGACTACCGAATTGAGTGGTTTTGCGAACAACGAGACATCGCTTGCAACGTTTTTCTCTTGGGCTCGTGACCATATCGGTTGGACCCCAGACGGCTGGAAAACTGTGGCCTGGTTAAATGAGTCCCGATTTCAGTTGCTGAGAAGTAATGGTAGTGTTCGAGCGTGGCGCAGACCCCACGAAGCCATAGACCCAAGCTGTCAACTGGGCACGGTGCAAGCTGGCGGTGGCTCCGTAATTATGTGGGCTGTGTATACATGGAACAGACTGGATCCTCTGGTCAAATTGAACCGATCATTCACTGGAAATGGTTATGTTCGGCTACTTGGACACCATTTATAACTTTTCATGGACTTCATGATCCCAAAGAAAGATGACTTTTTTTGGATGACAATGCGCCATGCCACCTGGCCACAGTTGTTCGGAATTAGTTTGAATAATATTCTGGACAATTCGAACGAACGATATGGCCACCCGCATCGCCCGACGCGAATTGCAACGAACATTTATGGGATATAATGAAGGAGTCTCTTCGTGAACAAAATCCTGCATCGGCAACACTTTCGCAATTATGGACGGCTGTAGAGGTAGCATGGGTCAGTATTTCTGCAGGGGACTTCCAACGACTTGTTGAGTCCATGTCCCGTCGAGATGCTGCACTACGCCGTGCAAAAGGAGTTGCAACACGATATTTGTGGTGTCCTGCCACTTTTTTGGAAATTTGTGATAAATTCAAAAGGTTCAAATGTGTGTGGAATCTTATGGGACTTAACAGCTAAGGTCATCAGTCGCTAAGCTTACACACTACTTAACCTAAGTCCGCGGCTCGTAGCCTTGCGGTAGCGTTGTCGCTTCCCGCTCACGGGGTCCCGGATTCGATTCCCGGCAGGGTCAGGGATTTTCTCTACCTCTAGATGACTGGGTGTTGTGTGTCTTTCATCATCATTTCATCCTCATTCACTCGCAAGTCGCCCAAGTGGCGTTATAGAACTTGTGGAGCGGCGGCCGAACCGCCCCGCGAGGGGTCTCCCGGCCACCAATGCCATACGCTCATCATAATTACTTAACCTAAATTATCCTAAGGACAAACACACACACCCATGCCCGAGGGAGGACTCGAACCTCCGCCGGGACCAGCCGCACAGTCCATGACTGCAGCGTCTCAGCCGCGCGACTGCTACGGTCGTAGGTTCGAATCCTGCCTCGGGCATGGATGTGTGTGATGTCCTTAGGTTAGTTAGGTTTAGGTAGTTCTAAGTTCTAGGGGACTGATGACCTCAGATGTTAAGTCCCATAGTGCTCAGAGCCATTTGAACCATTTTTGCAGCGCCCCCGACCGCTCGGCTAATCCCGCGCGGCTGTGGTAAATTCCTATGGGACCAGACTGCTGAGGTCATCTGCTTAATCTACCATAAACTAACTTACGCAAAGGCCAACACACACACACACACACACACACACACACACACACACACACACACTCATGCCCGATTGAGGACTCGATCTTCCGAGGGGGGTAGCTCCGCGAACATGGCAAGCTGCCTCAGACCACGCGGCTATCCGACGCAGCTCACCTCACACCTCAGTGTACGCAGTAAATAAATAAATATTGTATCTGCACGACAACGCCTCAGTTCATTTCGTGCCAAAAAATGGTTCAAATGGCTCTGAGCACTATGGGACTCAACTGCTGAGGTCATTAGTCCCCTAGAACTTAGAACTAGTTAAACCTAACTAACCTAAGGACATCACAAACATCCATGCCCGAGGCAGGATTCGAACCTGCGACCGTAGCGGTCTTGCGGTTCCAGACTGCAGCGCCTTTAACCGCACGGCCACTTCGGCCGGCCCATTTCGTGCCAGTACTTCACACAAGACATACAGGAATCACCGCCATCCATCTTGCTCTTTCGTTATCAGCCAGCCGGAGTGGCCGTGCGGTTCTGGGCGCTACAGTCTGGAACCGAGCGACCGCTACGGTAGCAGGTTCGAATCCTGCCTCGGGCATGGATGTGTGTGATGTCCTTAGGTTAATTAGGTTTAATTAGTTCTAAGTTCTAGGCGACTGATGACCTCAGAAGTTAATTCGCATAGTGCTCAGAGCCATCTGAACCATTTTGAACCCAGTACGGCAGTCTTAATGGCACGAAATCGAAAGATATTCAAATGGTTCAAATGGCTCTGAGTACTATGGGTCTTACCATCTGCGGTCATCAGTCCCTTAGACTTAGAACTACGTAAATCTAACTTAAGGACATCACACACATCCATGCCCGAGGCAGGATTCGAACCTGCGACCGTAGCAGCAGCGCGGTTCCGGAATGAAGCGCCTAGAGCCGCTCGGCCACAGTGGCCGGCATTCGAAAGATGTAAAAGAAAATCCTGGAGTGCACCTAAAGGAGTGTTACAGGATCGCTATTGTTTACAATATGTATAAAAGATCGAGTAGATACGCCGGAAGTTGCATGACTGTATTCGCAATCGATGCTGTTGTCTGAAAGCTATCGACGCCAGCAGACTGTGGCGAATTGTAGAACGATCTACGGAAGATCGACGAAGGGCACAGGGACTTACAGTGGACTCTGGACGTAAATATCATCGAACGTATTGCGAGTAAGTAAGCGAAGTGATCCCTTACCTTTTGCTTATGATATAGCCCAAAATCAGTATAAACCGTGACAAGTCTAAGGCATATAAAGCTAATTGTGTGAAGAGTAGGTCAAAAAATGTTCAAATGTGTGTGAAATATTATGGGACTTAACTGCTAAGGTCATCAGTCCTTAAGCTTACACACTACCTACCCTAAATTAGCCTAAGGTCAAACACACACACACACACACACACACACACACACACACACACACACACACACACACACACGCCCGAGGGAGAACTCGAACCTCCGCCGGAAACAGCCGCACTGTCCATGACTGCAGCCCCTTAGACCGCTCGGCTAAAAGTAGGTCCCAGGCTGAGATTTATTAGAAGAATCTTAAAGAAATATAATTCATCCACGAAAAAAGTAGCTTTGAGAAAGCTCATTCAACGATTCTTGAGTATCGCTCATCTATCTGGGCCCATTACCTGATGGGATTAACACGCTACCTGTTCAGAAGTATCCGGACAGCTCTGTGTAATGCGGAATTGATGACTAGATGTCACAATAGGCGAATCCGCCAGTATAAAAGGAAGTGAGGAGTATTGTTTTGGGGGTAGAGAAGCAGTAACAACGGATTTGGTCTGCCAGGAGACTTCGTCGACTCTGAATCTGAGATAGTTATTGAATGTCACCTAAGTAATAAATCCATCAGGGACATTTCAACCCTTCTGAAACTGCTCTTGTGGACTGTTGATGTCATTGTGATGCGGAAAATCGAAGGAACAACCACAGTTAAACTAAGACCAGGCAGCCGTCCGGAGTGGCCGAGCGGTTCTAGGCGCTACAGTCTGGAACCGCGCGATCACTACGGCCGCGGGTCGAATCTTGCCTCGGGCATAGATGTGTGTGATGTCCTTAGGTTAGTTAGGTTTAAGTAGTTCTAAGTTCTAGGGGACTGCTGACCTCAGAAGTTAAGTCCCATAGTGCTCAGTGCCATTTGAACCATTTTAAGACGAGGCAGACCTCGTGTACTTACGGACAGGGACCGCAGAGCATTGAGAAGGGTGTTAAAAATCGCATGTGACCAATATAAGGGATCCGTAGCAAGTTTGAAATTTGCTACCAGCACTCCAGCCAGCACAATGGCTGTATGTAGTGACTGTAAATGAATGGGGTATAGTGTTCGAGCAGCTTCTGACAAACCGCAAATATCTCTAGTCAGCGCTTAGCGACGCTCGAGGTGGTGTAAAAACGACACCACTGGACAGTGGGTGGCTGATATGGGGTGGTGAATCAAGCTGTACCCTGTGGATGTCCAATGGAGTACGCCACGCCCCATTATGTTTCGTGTCACCGGTGAAATACTGAGGAGGTGGTATTATGGTTTCGGTGTTATTAGTGGCTGGGGTTGGTTCCCCCATTGCACTTTAGAAAACGCTAAATGTGGAAGGATATGGATAAAACTTTCTGTATTGTGTACAGAGTGCAGTAGAGGAACAGTTTACAGCATGGCAATGGACCCTGTCGTAAGGCAACATCTGTGAGGCAATGGTTTGTGGAAAACAACATTCCTGAAATGGACTGATCTGTCCAGAATCCTGAACTGAACCTAATGGTACACCTAAGGAGTAAGTTAGAACGCGGACTTCGCTGCAGACCCTAGAGTCGAACATTACTGCCTTCTTTGGTTTCGGCTCTTATAGGACGGGCTGACATTCATCCACAGATACCCAGAAACCTCACTGAAAGTGTCCTCAGCAGAGTTCACACCGTCAGAAAAGGGAAGGGTGGAGACATCCCATATCCGCTGATAGGTGTCTGCATTATATTGATCATGTAGTACGTAAGAGAGAGAGAGAGAATATCGAATGAAGAGCTGTAAGTTACATCTCGGAATCATTAGTACACGCGAGAGCGTTTAAGAAGTTCTCAAAGATCTGCAGATACAGACACTGGAAGGCCGGGGTTGTTTATCACGGGGAGGTTCACCGCTGTAATCCAGTGAGCGTACGTTCGGAGAACAGTCGGCCAGTATACTACTTTCTTAGAGACGTATGTCGCGAAGTGACCATGACGAGGAAACAAAATAAATTAGAGCTCTTATGGAAGCTTGTCAGCTATCGTTGCTCAGAAATACTACTATCGAATGGAACTGGGAAGAGGGGAAATGATAGATTTAGTTGTACCCTCCGCCAAACACCTTAGCATATGTAGATGTAGCCAATTCCTGCAGAGCACTTCTCAGAGAACTACCAGCAACAGTGTGTAAATGGCAGGCAAAACTTATCAGAATCGAGAAAATTCACTATTTTCGTAAAACGAACAAGGATGTGAGACGACACGTCCCTTAGAAAAATTTTCATTAAAATTTATTGCACTGATGAATGAGAAAACAACGCCTGGATCACAGTTTCTTTTATAAACAACTACCGGTTTCGATCCGCCCTGAATATTATCCTCAGATCTGCCGCTGCGAGGAGCAGTTTGTCAGCAGTAATATGAATAACATGGTTTTATGTTATTCATTCATAACAATGACAAGCAACACCTTGCGCCACCTGTTCTGTAGAGCAGATCGGAAACTGTGGTCGCAAATAAAAGAAATTTTGATCCAGACGGCGTTTCTTCATTTATTATGACAAAAATTATGGATACTGAGACATGTCGTCAACTGCGAAATTATTGCGCCTTAAGCACCAGTAAACGAGTCACTTAAACGTCGGGCGCAGGGCGAGCTTTCGTTGCTTGTGTAGCAGTAGGCAGCAATGGCTGGGGTAACGAACAGCCCGTGTGAGACTGCACACATTGTAATAGCCTCAGCCTACGAACAGCTGACCTCATAAATGAATATAGCCATCATTAAACGGGCGATCAATTCAGAAAGCAAACACTCAGGAAAAGTCTCAGTAATCATAAAAAGACTCGACAGTGTTATATAAACCCATAATAATATTCAGTTTGTAATACGCTGAAGCGCGGAAGAAACTGGTATAGGTATGCGTATTCAAATACAGACATATGTAAACATTCAGAATACGGCGCTGCGGTCGGCAACGCCTATATAAGACAAGTGTATGGTGCAGTTGTTAGATCGGTTACTGCTGCTACAATGGCACGTTATCAAGATTTAAGCGAGTTTGAACGTGGTGTTATAGTCGGCGCACGAGCGATGGGAAACTGCATCTACGACGTAGCGATGAAGTGGGGATTTTCCCGTATGACCATTTCACGAGTGTACCATGAATATCAGGAATCCGGCAAAACATAAAATCTCCGATATCGACACGGTGAGGAAAAGTTCCTGCAAGAACGGTACCAACGACTACAGAAGAGAATCGTTCAACGTGACAGAAATGAAACCCTTCCGCAAATTGCTGCACATTTCAATGCTGGGCCATCAACAAGTGTTAGAGTGCGAACTATTCAACGAAACATCATCGATATGTGCTTTCGCAGCTCAAGGCCCAGCCGTGTACCCTTGATGACTGCACGACACAAAGCCTTACGCCTCGCCTGGACCCGTCGACACCGACATTGGATTGTTCATGCCTGGAAAAATGTTGCCTGGTCGGACGAGTCTCGTTTCAAATCGCATCGTGCGATGGACGTGTAAGGGAATGGAGACAACCTCATGAATCCACAGACCCTGCATGTAAGCAGGGGACTGTTGAAGCTGGTGTAGGCTCTGTAATGGTGTGGGCCGTGTGCAGTTTGAGTGATATGAGACACCTGATACGTCTAGATATGACTGACAGGTGACACGTACGTAAGCGTCCCGTCTGATCACCTGAATCCATTCGTGTCCATTGTGCATTCCGACTTGGGCAATTCCAGCAGGACAATGCGACACTCCACACGTCCAGAATTCCTACAGAGTGGCTCCAGCAACATTCCTGTGACTTTAACCGCTTCCGCTGGCCACCAAACGTCCCAGACATGAACATTATTGAGCATATCTGGGATTTGTATGGAGTGTAGCCGTGTATGGAAGTGAAACGTGGACGATAAATAGTTTAGACAAGAAGAGAATAGAAGCTTTCGAAATGTGGTGCTACAGAAGAACTCTGAAGATTAGATGGGTAGATCACATAACTAATGAGGAGGTATTGAATAGAATTGGGGAGGAGTTTGTGGCACAACTTGACTAGAAGAAGGGATCAGTTGGTAGGACATGTTCTGAGGCATTAAGGGATCACCAATTTAGTACTGGAGGGCGGCGTGGAGGGTAAAAATCGCAGAGGGAGACCAAGAGATGAATATACTAAGCAGATTCAAAAGGATGTAGGCTGCAGTAGGTACTGGGAGATGAAGAAGCTTGCACAGGATAGAGTAGCATGGAGAGCTGCATCAAACCGGTCTCAGGACTGAAGTCCACAACAATAACAACAACAACAACAACAACAACAACAACAACAATCTGGGATGCCTTGCAATGTGCTGTTGAGAAGAGATCTCCACCCCCTCGTACTCTTACGGACTCATGGTGTCAATTCCCTCCAGCACTACTTCAGACGTGTTGCGGCACTTCTGCGTGCTCGTGGGGGCCCTACACAATAGTAGGCAGGTTTACCGGTTTCTTTGGTTCTTCAGTGTAAGTGGTGGCCGTATTGTAAGACCACTCGTCCCACGAGAGTTTACGAAAATTCAAGAAGTTCGGCTCAGAGTTATAAGGATATCAGTTTTATGATAATGGAGAAATGATCCAAGGAGGTATGACACGTACAATATCATGTGGTCTTATTTGGGCCTCCACAAGTATTGAAAGTATAAATTAAGTTGCTCAACATTAGACAGTTCCATGTGAAATCAATTCGAAGAAATATGTATGTTATTTTGGAGATAACGTGTATTTTGTAATGCCAGTTATTGAACTACCTTCAGGACTAGACGCAAGGTTGAATAAATGTATGACACATAAAAATTGTTCTCTATTAAGTATGGTAGAATGGCCGCTTATTCAGCCAAAGTTATTCTTGTATATAGTTTGAAAATCGCAAAAAGTCACAGAACCACGATACGGATATCGCGCTTTAGGTGACAAGAAAATATACGACACCGCGACTTCAGCGGTAAACATTGTATTAAGGAATGAGAGATGGCGATAAGTGGTTTATGGCGCTAAGCGGCGAGGATTAATTAGAGAAGCATCACGTGACCTTGCTAGCTACTAGAAACTTTAGACGTGGCATCCAGTAAACAGGGACAGAATAGTACCGGCAGTGTTACAAGAGGAATGTTGATCCTTAGTTTAACTTTCGACGATGGTACTCCCCACGCAAAAGTTCCCCGATTCCCCGGTAGAACATTACAGATTCGCTGAAAGTGGGCCAAGCGGTGGGTATCCTCGCGACAGAGTGGCAGGCCAGTAACACGTAACGACCGTAACACCAGTTGCCCCAGTTTCCCAGAGGCGCAGAATGGAGAAACTTTTTATGCACACCGCTTCATTCGGGGTGCGAGTGTGATGGCGGAAGGCTGGGCCCTCCATCGGAACAATTTTGTTTGTTTTCCCGACGAGGCCGCGGAGTGAGAGTCTGTTCTCGGCGTAAGGAACTTCTGTCACTGGCTGGGCGCTAATGAAGGCAAGTTCTGCAACCCGAGGCACAGTAATTCCCTCCCGGGGACGTGCCAGCGAAGGACATTACTAACTTCGTATCACCTATAAAAACAATTGCGATTCGGGAGGTCAGATTCCAGACTGGTTGCCTTGCTCGTTCAAAAAATTAAATCCTATGTTTCCACGTACATGCCAGTCACATCAGCAATGAAGAGAGTGACTATTTTCCTGTTATTGTGGTAGTCAATCCGAATACTGCTTTGATCTAGCTCTCTACGTTATTTTATATCCGTGGAAGCGTCTTCGTCTCTGCGATCTACTACTGTAACCTACATCCACTTGAACCTGCGTATTGTAGTCAAACCTTGGACTCTCTCTACAATTTTTACCTCACCACACTTCCCTTCCTACCAAAATGACGATTCTGTGATGCCTCAAGATTTGTCCCATCCCCCAGTCCCTTCTTTTAGTCAAGTTGTGTCATAAATTTCTTTTCCCTCCAAATTGATTTAGCACCTCCACCTTAGTTAACAGATCTATCCATCTAATCTCCAGTTTGTGGTGGCGTCTTTGTTACTGTTGGAAGTAGTTTACCTTGTAATGAAATTGAAACAGACATTCGCTGTGCCACGCTGGGACGGGTATGGCAAGAATTCGATTATCGTATTGACGTCTGCCGGGTCACTCATGGTTCGCATATCGAATGTTTGTAAAAAAAACTTTCAGGGCTTCTCTTCAAAATAACGTATGTATGATATCTGTACAATGTTTGGTTCTTATGCAATAAATAATTGAAAGTGTTCCCGCACTTTATGTACACCCTGTATTTCAAATTGTATGTACTGAAGACAAGAAAAGAGATTCGAAAGTTACACCGATATATAACAACAGGGAGAAAGATAAAAGAATTGATCAGAAGAACATTTTGTGACACCAGATCTAAATCTACGTTTCTATATAAATTTCTGAATGCATGATTGCGAAAGAGGAAATGCGAGGAGCAACACTTTTTCCCATTTCGGTCTTGTGTTGGTTAAGGAAGTAAGGCCCTGGAAAGACGAATAACAGGATGAAGAAAAAGTAAATGGAATGAACATGTAAAATATTATAGACCGCCTCGGGTGGATTCTAGATTTTTTCTTATTTTAAAATACACCCGAATTCAAATCATAGCGCTTCATGTAGACGCATTCCTACGCATTTTTTGGTACATAAATTACAGACTTTTTCGAAACAGTAAAAGAAAATTTACAATTCACCCATCGTGATCTTTACTCCTGTGAGATTTTCGAGATATGTTTCTGGTCAAGTTTTGATAGCTCGGCAATTTACCTGAAGCATCGTACATGATACGGCCAGGAAGAATCACCCAAACAATCAGATTAAGGTAACAGATATAATTCAAAATGACAGAAAGCCAATAGAATCACTGTGAACAGACGCAACCAAAAATCAATATCCTAGGGTACAGAGATACGACAGTCTAATTTAGCCTGAAGAATTACGTACATCTGAAACCCGTACCAGTGGAGACAGGGAGCAAATTAATTATGCAAAAAGCAGGATAAAACTCGTAAGGAAAAAAGTGGTCTAGCATCTACGCTGGGATTCTGCAAAATGGAAAACCAAAATTCTGTGAAAATCCGCGATATCTTAATGAAGAGGCGACTGCCATTTTATGGGAATATTCTCAGAATACAATCATAAAGTTAACAAGAGAATTTTTATCTTCCTTGTCAATGAGAGCTAAGAAGAACAAGTTGGTTAACTTTCAAAGAGACTACCGTGAAAAAGAGACTTAACCAGATCAGGTTATACAGGACAGAAGTAAACACGAAACTGTAATTGCGAGCCATAAATTTGTAGAAGTACTTTAAACTGCAGTGTAGATACATCATACTCGTAAGTTGTATAAAACTTAAGTCACATGCCGTGCACGGTTACACACAGCACTCTCATCAAAATAAATGACCTATAATATAATACTCAAAGTAATAGTAAATACGAAACCAACAGTAATAACAGATAATACAAAGACCAAGCACAATGATGAGCGAAAACAATATAACCGACAACTTAAGAGTGTGTTGGTCTATCCTCGGAATCCAAATACGTCTGCGGTTTGGCGAAGCATTGATTCAGAAAGTCTTTGGTCGGTTTCTGGAGAAGTGTGGCACCATATATCCCCGTACAGGTCACACAGTTTTAGTAAATTACGGGCCGATAGTTTGTAAGTGCATAGCTGGGGCCCGAAAGAGTATCAGATGTCTTCCGTTGAGATCAAATCAGGTGTCTTTGGTGGCCAAGGTATCAACGTGAGAATATTATCATGCTACTCAAATCACCCGATTATGCTCTAGTGACACGGACAGTTAACCTACTGGAAGATACCATCGCCGCCGGGAAAGTTATCAAAGATGAAGAGATGCAGGATATCCGCAATAATTTTCACGATTCCACAGCTCTCGTGGGGCATTCAGTAACCATCATAGGTTATGCGGAAGCCCAGGTGATTGCATAATACTGTTCCTACCAGCCTGCGTCCCTGGTGTGATGCATGCAATGAAGTGACTAAAGTCATGAGATAGAGATGATGATGTTTGGTTTGTGGGGCGCTCAACTGCGTGGTTATCAGCGCCCGTACAAGTACCCAATCTTTGCTCAGTCCAATTTCGCCACTGTCCTGGATGATGATGAAATGATGAGGACAACACAAACACCCAGTCATCTCGAGGCAGGTGAAAATCCCTGACCCCGCCGGGAATCGAACCCGGGACCCCGTGCTCGGGAAGCGAGAACGCTACCGCGAGACCACGAGCGGCGGACAAGTCATGAGATAGCGATACGCCATACACAGATGGCGATATCACGGATACAGGGAATAAAAGAGCAGTGCATTGGTGGATCTGTCATTTGTATACAGTTGAAACGGTTTGCGACGTGATTATGGCCGCACGACGGGAATTAACAGACTTTCAACACGAAAAGGTAGTTGGAGCTAGACGCCTAGGACATTCCATTTCAGAAATCGTTAGGGAATTCAATATTCCGAGACCCACAGTGTCGAGATGATGATGACAATACGACATTTCAGGCATTACCTCTCACCACGACCAACGCAGTGGCCGATAGCCTTCACCTAACGACCAACAGCACAGGCGTTTACGTAGAATTGTCAGTGCTAGCAGACAAGCAGTGCTGCTTGGAATAACCGCAGAAATCAACGTGGGGCATACGACGAACGTATCCGTTAGGACACTACGGCAAAAACTGGCGTTAATGGATTCTGGTAGCAGACGACCGACGCGAGTGTCTTTGCTAATAGCAATACATCGCCTACAGCGCCTCTCATGGGCTCGTGACCATTTGGTCGTCGTGTGACTAAGGCCTCCCGTCGGGTAGACCGTTCAAAATGGTTCAAATGGCTCTGAGCACTATGGGACTTAACTTCAGAGGTAATCAGTCCTCTAGAACTTAGAACTACTTGAACCTAACTAACCTAAGGACATCACACATATCCATGCCCGAGGCAGGATTCGAACCTGCGACCGTAGCGGTCGAACGGTTCCAGACTGTAGCGCCTACCCGGCGGGTAGACCGTTCGCCGGGTGCAAGTCTTCCCATTTGACGCCACTTCGGTGACTTGCGCGTCGATGAGGATGAAATGATGATGATGATTATTAGGATAACACAACACCCAGTCCCTCAGCGGAGAAAATCTCCGACGCAGCCGGGAATCGAACCTGGGCCCTTACGATTGACAGTCTGTCGCGCTGACCACTCAGCTGGCTCAAATGGCTCTGAGCACTATGGGACTTAACATCTATGGTCATGAGCCCCTAGAACTTAGAACTACTTAAACCTAACGACAGCACACAACACCCAGTCATCACGAGGCAGAGAAAATCCCTGACCCCGCCGGGAATCGAACCCGGGCATGACCACTCAGCTACCGGAGGCGGACACCATTTGGTTGGACCCTACACAAGTGGAAAACTGTGGTCTGGTCAGGTGAGTCCCGATTTCACTTTTTAAGAGCTGATGGTATGGTCCGAGTCTGGCGCATGCGCCACAAAGCCGGGGACACAAGTTGTCAACAACACACTGTTCATGCTGGTGGTGACTCCATAATATTGTGGGCTGTGTGTACATGCAGTGGACTGGGTCCTAGGGTCCAACTGAATCGATCATTGACAGAAAATAGTTATGCTCGGTTACTTGCAGACCACTTGCAGCAATTCATGGACTTCATATTCCCAAACAACAATGGAATTTTCACCGGGCCACAAATGTTTGCGATTGGTTGGTAGAACATTTTGGACAGTTTGAAAGAATGATTAGGCCAATCAGATCACTCGATTTGAATACCATCGAACATTTATCGACCATAATCGAGAGGTCAGTTCAGTCACGAAATCCCGCACCGGCAACACTTTCGCAATTATGGACGGCTATAGAGGCAGCATGGCTCAATATTTTTGCAGGGGACTTCAAATGACTTGCTTTGTCCGTGCCACGTCGAGCTGCTGCACTACGCGGGGCAAAAGAGGGTCCGTCACGATATTAGAAGGTGTCCCATGACTTTTATCACCGCAGTGTATTTGGATCAGCCGTCGGCCTGGATGATGATATATCCGGACACAAGCATCGAACGGAGTAATAAAAATCGGCTTTCATCCAATCCTGTGCCAACTGCTCCTTGTTCCGAAACACTGTACCATTACTGTAGCCGGTCGCTGTAGGCGAGCGGTTCTAGGCGCTTCAGTCCTAAACCGCGCTGCTACTACGGTCGCAGGTTCGAATCCTGCCTCGGGCATGGATGTGTGTGATGTCCTTAGGTTAGTTAGGTTTAAGTAGTTCTAAGTCTAAGAGACTGATGACCTCCGATGTTGAGTCCCATAGTGCTTAGAGGCATTTGAACCATTTTTTGAACCATTACTGTACTCTCTCATCAAATTCGCCACAGATCATCGCCTACAGTGCTTTATCGCGCGGGCAAGCCATCGACCACCACGTTTTTTGCTAAGATATGGACGTTCAACTCTTGTAGCCTATTCGTCCCGGTTCTGCTTAGATACTTTCCTTACCGCGTCACGTGTATCACAGTGAACGAGGTGGTTTTGTGTAGGATAGGTGCGGAAGAAGAGGTAATACATTTTTCGTCTGGCTTTTAGAATCGCTCCAGACAAATTGTCCCGTAAAACTCTGACAGAAGCAAGTAGCGACTATTCTAAAATAAGAGTGGGAAAGCCTCGGTGGCGCTTGCGCATTAGCATCGCCCTGACGCAAGGGAGAACCTTTAAGTCTAATTTTACAAGGCGAACGTGAAGGATTTGTAAACTGGAAATTCGTTGCTGCGTCCCACAATACATGCAAACAACGCAACTGGCCAGGCGGATCTTGTGACCTCGTGCTGGTTTATGTTCAACAGCCCGGGCAAACGTAACCCTACTGAGAGTGGGAGTGGGTGAATCAGTCTCTGTTCCGGAAAGGGAATCAAACCCCGACCTTAACGATACTTTGGCAGCTCTCTAACACTCTGAGCTTTCCTAGGAAGCTCGTGCTTCGGCTCCAAGCTTCCATTTGGCAGTACGTGGTAAAAAATACAGCACACACCAGTCTGTAAAAAAGGAAGCTGAGGTAAATCATCTACACTGATGACTACTAAAATTACAACGCCAAGATATGATAAGAGATAACGAAATTTTACTGAATATACAGGGTTTAACTACAGTCCCTCCCCAAGCCAAGGGAGCCACGGAAATTGAAACACCTCAGCGCATCACAACGAGACTGCCGCGACAGAAGAACAAAGTGAGTGACCGTTACAACACATTTTCATGGAAACATCAGTCCAGCTTCCAAAGTGACATCGCCTCTTACTAAGTTTTCTGTTCTTCCACAGGATAATCACAGCAATAATGAAAAGACTATGTAACATCAGTATGACCTTATTGTAAAATTGTTTTTGTAATGCCATTTGGCCTGGAGATGAGGTATTCTCTCGAAACATATCGCTAAATAAATGAGTAATACAATAGTTAACGAAGTTTGTGACTGGTAGCAGTAATTTAAAAATATTTACAGAAAACTTACAACTTAACAATTCATTCATAGTGTAGTTTACAATAAAGATTGGAAGTATTTGATGTATTTCCTGTGTGTGCATAATATGCCAATATCTGCTTGTAGCCCTTGAGAACGGACAAATTAACACGAAAAACAGAGTTCTCCAGTTTCAGTTTTCACCATTTACCATTCACTATTCCTCGATTACAAGCCGGTAGCTGTGGTCGAGCGGTACTAGGCGTTTCAGTCCGGAACCGCGCTGCTGCTACGGTAGCAGGTTCGAATCCTGTTCCTGGCATGTATGTGTGTGATGTCCTTAGGTTAGTTAGGTTTAACTAGTTCTAAGTCTAGGGGACTGATGACCTCAGATGTTAAGTCCCATAGTGCTCAGAGCCATTTGAACCATTTTCGATTACAACATGATTTAGAACAGAGTTTTATAAAATTAGAATCATACGAAAATACTGGTGCTTCTTATTAGTATTCAGCCGCTCATCACTTTTCATGAAAAGTTACGAATGGTGGGCGGTCAAAGTTTTTTTTACCTATTTAATTTAGTATTTTGATTTTATGTATCTTGAAACTTAAAGAGTGAGCTTTTTCACTCTTCGTTAGATTTCTACTACAGAAAATACCAGGAATAAAAAACGGGAAACCGGTTATTTCAAAAACCGATATTTTTTTGCAGTTTTCATATTCAAACTGGTGCTGAAAAAAATCTGATATAACCGACAACTGGTTGTTTTAGTGACAACCGACATCCCTACTGCGCTCGCATTGTGAGCATACCATCCGTCTCGCCACGTGAATACGCCGGCCGCGGTGGCCGTGCGGTTCTGGCGCTGCAGTCCGGAACCGCGGGACTGCTACGGTCGCAGGTTCGAATCCTGCATCGGGCATGGGTGTGTGTGATGTCCTTAGGTTAGTTAGGTTTAAGTAGTTCTAAGTTCTAGGGGACTTATGACCTACGATGTTGAGTCCCATAGTGCTCAGAGCCATTTGAACCACGTGAATACGCTGGATAATATGCTAATATCGTTCCTAGCTGCCGGTATAAATACGCCCCCACCCTCCCAAGCGAACGGTCAGTCAGTCTGCACTCACGTCTGATATTGTCGGTTACTATGATCGCTGTGCTACGGAATATTCGATAACAAACTCGCTTGGCACTTTGTGTTTCTCTCTAATGACGATTCGGATTGTCTCTCTCTCTTTCTCTTCGCCTGTTGACATCGATATGGCGAAGGTTCCCGCTTTCCACCTCGCTGTTGCACAGTTTGCTTTGGGCTACTCCTCGTCTGTGCGCCGTCCACGACAGTCAGCCGTGTTTAGTTCGACTACCGCATGATGTGTTCTCTTCCGCAGGCCATCCTTCCGCCTTGCGGCTTCATTTGTTCTGTCTCGGGTTCTGACGCGAGTGCCGATATCCGGATACTTGCGGAAATAGCAATAGGCGTCGCCCATTGACTGCCGGAAATTGGGGAAATAACGTCTTGGTCCTGGAGCCGTGCGATTTCAGCCTGAAAAGTGTCACGAACCGCAAACAGAAGTGGGTGATCTCGGCAAAATTTAGGCACTACAGAAGGCTTGAGAGAAATATGAGCCGTAAACTAACAGGCACATCCGAACATTAGTTAAAAAATCTTCTTATACTTCGTGCACAATGCGTCAAGATAATAAAAAAGGTACTGTGGCGGCCACTAAATTAACTTGGGCCTCTACTGTGAAACCAAATACTAATAAAGGCTTCCATACTTAAAAGCCATATACAATTGCTCGCCCAACGAAAGATCCGTACACAAAGGCTTGTAAGTGGCACAGGCCACATCAATATTCAAGAAAGGCAATAGGAGTAATAAACTAAATTACAGGCCCATATCATTAACGTCGATATGCAACAGGATTTTGTAACGTATATTGTGTTTGAACATTGTGAAGAGAACAGTCTATTGACACACAGCCAATACGGATTTAGGAAACATCGTTCTTGTGAAACACAACTAGCCCTTTACTCACACGAAGCGTTGAGTGCTATTGACAAGAGATTTCAAACTGATTTTGTATTTCTAGATTTCCAGAAAGCCTTTAACACTACACCTCACAAGTAATCAAATTGCGTGCTTATGGAATATCGTCTCAGTTATGCGACTGGATCTGTGATTTCCTGTGAGAGAAGTCGCAGTTAGTAGTAATTGACGAAAAGTCGTCGACTAAAACAGAAGTGATTTCTGGCATTCCCCACGGTAGTGTTATAGGCCCTCTGATGTCCCTTATCTATATAAATGATTTAGGAGACAATTTGAGCAGCCGTCTTAGGTTGTCTGTAGATGATGATGACGTTTATCGTCTAGTAAAGTCATTGGAAGATCAAAACGGATTGCAAAACTATTTAGAAAAGATACTTGCATGGTGCGAAAATTGGCAATTGACCCTAAATAATGAAAAGTGTGAGGTCATCCACGTGAGTACTAAAACGAATTCGTTAAACTGAGGTTACACGATAAATCAGTCAAATCTAAAGCCCGTAAATTCAACTATTAGTAAATACCTAGGAATTACAATTACGAACAACTTAAACTAAAAAGAACACAGATAATGTTTTTGGGAAGGCGAATCAAAGACTGCGATTTATCGGCAGAACACATAAAAGATCGAAAAGATCTACTAAAGACGCTGCCTACACTACGCTTGTCCGCCCTAGTTTGGAGTACTGCTGCGCGGTGTGGGATCCTTACCAGATAGTATTAACGGAGTAAATCGAGAAAGTTCAAATAAGAGCAGAACGTTTTGTATTATCGAGAAATAGGGGAAAGAGTTTTACGGACATGATACAGGATTTGGGGTAGATGTCATTGAAACAAAGGCGTTTGTCGTTGTGGCGGAATCTTCTCACGAAATTTCAATCACGAACTTCCTCCTTCGAATGCGAAATATTTTGTTGACGTCGAAGTACACAGGGAGAAACTATCGTCATAATAAAATAAGGGCTGGCTGCTGTGGCCGAGCTGTTTTAGGCGCTTCAGTCTGGAACCGCGCTGCTGCTACTGTCGCAGGTTCGAATCCTGCCTCGGTCATGGATGTTGTGATGTCCTTAGCTTAATTAGGTTTAAGTAGTTCTGAGTCCAGGGGACTGATGACCTCGGATGTTAAGTCTGATAGTGCTTAAAGCCATTTCAATAAAATAGGGGAAATCAGAGTTCGCACGCAAAGATGTAGGTGTTCGTTTCTTCCACGCGCTGTTCGAGAGTGGAATAGAAGAGAATTATTGAGAAAGTAGTTCGATGAATCCCCTGCCAGGCGGTTAAGTGTGATTTGCAGAGTATCCATGTAGATTTAATTGTAGATGAATGTTAATACAGGACTCGGCGCCGAGCCCGTTGAAGCGGAATCGAACTGAGGCGGCAATACGTTTCGTTGTTCATTAAGTGGATGTCCTGGTCCAGACCGACCGGAAAAATGGATCTTGTTACATAATTTGCATCCCTGAAGCATATAGATTATTTCTGCAAAAGAATTTTTGATTTTGAAAGTACTGGAGAAGTTACAGCGTGTTGAATGGAACCGTGCACCGACCGAAATATAGTCAGCTGCAGGCGCTCGATTAAATAGCTCAAGGCAAGTTTCTAGCAGTATACGAATTCCTGTCCAATGATGATTTGCTTAAAAGATACATCGGTGCCAATACGCAAGATGACAACAAGAGCTGCCGGCCGAAGTGGCCGTGCGGTTAAAGGCGCTGCAGTCTGGAACCGCAAGACCGCTACGGTCGCAGGTTCGAATCCTGCCTCGGGCATGGATGTTTGTGATGTCCTTAGGTTAGTTAGGTTTAACTAGTTCTAAGTTCTAGGGGACTAATGACCTCAGCAGTTGAGTCCCATAGTGCTCAGAGCCATTTGAACCATTTTTTTGAACAACAAGAGCTACAACCTGTGCATTTGGAAACGGTCATTGAAACATCTTCTTCGTGGGGCGGAAACTGTTGAAATAGCAGCACATATACCTGCAAGCATATTTAACGAAGATTATTCATTTATTCTTAAGGCCATCAACGTGTTAGGAATTGACAGAAACACGAACAGCAAAAACTGCGCAGGATAATGTAACAGCAAACCCGTGGCCTCTGCTGAGCAAGGAATGTCTCAGTTTGTTAAAAGAGCCAGAAATGAAAAAAATAGCACTGAATTGTGAACCCGATCATGTCTGAGGGCGAAGAAGAATGCCTCTATGGTCATGAGATCTCAGACGAACCGTCAGATTTAAAATATTTTTTTCTTTGTTACTCCAAACTTTAAACGCGTTTTCTCAAAACAACATTTTTACATTTTTCAGCGCTGCAAGCGCTCTGGATACTCGATAGATTAACCGATTCATTTGACTTTTTTAAAGTAAAAGTTAATTAAATTAAGGGCGTCTTAGCGAGAGCTTCTTTTTCATTCGAATTTTTAAATTCCTTTTTAACCTCTGAAATTAGCAAAATATGCCAAGAAAGTAACATGTCTTTCAAAATAGCTACCATTTTTTGAGGTGTTTTACAATACCCCATGGTTATGGTCCACCAAATTCATTCTAATTTAAGAATTACCTTTTTTTTGTGGGTTTCAGGAGTAGATGCATACGATGACAAGGGCTGCAGCCGCCATTTTTAAATTGGTACGAAATGAAAAAATTCATTTACGAATGTATGTCTAATAAAGTAGTAAAACGACCATTGCAAAAAAACACTTATATTTAACAAAATTCTGAAGTTCATCCCTTTCTCATGCCTCTCAACGAGAATCTCACCATAAGGATACGATAGCGCCCGTGTCCATCTGGAATTCCATGGCCTGGCCGCATAGCGGAAAGTCTACAGTGAGCGGCTGTAGCGGCAGGGAAATTGCGGCCGCCGAAACCGTGATGGAGTGGACGGCAATGTTGTCCTGCTGCCGCAGCGGGGGACGCGACCGGCGGTATTCCAGTTGACACACGACAGCCCTTGCTGCAAGCGCAGCACACCGCAGCGCCATGCGGGCAGCGGCCTCTGGAATGCCTCTTGCCGCACTCAGGACAAGACCGTAGTGCCTGTGCCGAGCGTAACTAACGATGCAACGCTAAGGAGGGAGTTTCTGACCAGCCCTGTTGGAATTACGCGAAATTTCACCCGACGCTAAGCAGGGAGCAAAGTGAGTGACGTACTTCAATTCTCACGAGATGCCGGAGATCCGGACGCCCGTGAACTGGGGTGAGAATTGCTACGGTCGCAGGTTCGAATCCTGCCTCGGGCATGGATGTGTGTGATGTCTTTATGTTAGTTAGGTTTAACTAGTTATAAGGTCTAGGAGACTGATGACCTCAGATGTTGAGTCCCATAGTGCTCAGAGCCATTTGAACCATTTGGGGTGAGAATTGGAAGCAGAATCAAAAGGACGATGACCATTGGTTACGACGGCGACTAATGATCTGAGAAATATGTATGTAACTTGTAAAATCATGCTGAGGTGTTGACGCAACCTCGAAAGATTTAGTAATTTTAAGCGCTTCACGAAGACTAGGTTCGGACTTGGCCAAAGCTTTAGCAGTGACCTCCCTATCAGAGGCAAGACACTCTATCAAATCTCTAATTAACGATTCCGCATACAAAACTTTTTATAGTTCTGGCACCTGGACCTGATAATAAGGCAGCACGCAGCCTTCTACTGGCTGCATAAACAGAACATCGACAAGGTGCAAAATATAATGGGCAGTCGTCGGATAAGTGTTACAGCTATTAGAGAAAAAATGCTTGACATTTGGCAGGACGAATGGGATGGGTCCAGAACGTGCCGTAGAGTCCACAGGTTTCTAACCACGGGAAGGGAAAGACTAAAGAACAAGATAATGACGCCCGCACAGGACCTAGTTCACTTCCTTACAGGTCATGGTCCCTATCCCACGTACCTGCATAAAATAGGAAAAAGGCCAACACCGGAATGTGACTGTGGTGCCCACGAAGTATCGTCGGAACACACAGTGTTCGAGTGTCCAATATACGAACAGGCTGTCTCAGTTGAGAGACAGCTTCTACAAACAAGGAATGTCTGTGAAATATTGACGAATGGCGAATTGTTCAGCAACTTCGCAAAATTGGTAAACAAAATCTCAAGCCCAGTGAGCCTGCCTTGGGAGAAGGTAAAAGCGCTTCAGATCTAATGCGCAATTGTAAATATGTAAATACAATGTTTGTTTAAGTCTCTGACTCGTAGTAGCTAGTAGTTGTAGTTAGCTCAGTATGGTGGTGGAGGGAATAAAAGAGAGGTATAAATGGAGTGGTTTCTTCTAGTAGTAGCGGCCCGCCTCCACGTGGCTAGCGACGGGCAGCTCTCTGGGAGGATTCCAGAGAGGCTAAGAGGCCGATCATTCACATATAGTATAATTTTGTTTAATTGTTAGGTAGTGTGCTCGCGTTAATAAACCACTTCTGTAGAACTAAAGGCAGAGTTCAGTCTTAATACACCCACTTAAAAGTGTTAGACAGTGCGTTATGTATGTTTCATAAAACACTGAAAAAAAAGTTCTGGCACGTAAAACTGCACTTTTGTGCGAGACCCTGCAATTCGGTCGCAAAATTGGCGTAGGATTTTCGATGTTGTTTATGACAGTGATCAAATGGCAGCCTGGCAGGAAAAAAGGGGGTCTGCTGCCCATAGTTAGTTAACAGACCACAGAGAGCACCAAAAAAGAGGTCACTAGGTCCCGAATGTGGCTTCAACTTCCGCACCGCTTCGTGTAAACGACTACTGGAAGAGAAAAGTGAATCACGTTACAAAAAAAAAAAAGCTCTAAGCACTATGTGACTTAACATCGGAGATCATCAGTCCCCTAGACTTAGAACTACTTAAACCTAACTAACCTAAGGACAGCACACACATCCATGTCCGAGCCAGGATTCGAGCCTGCGACCGTAGCAGTAGCGCGTTCCCGGAATGAGGCAATCACGTTTCCTTCCACTAGAAATATCGTACACCCGACAGTGCAAATCAGATCGTCGGAGGTAGACGTCCCAGCACTCTGCAGCCTCTTCTAAGGGAGCGAACGTCAGTGCTGACACAGCTGAGACCTCGGACTTACGTGCTGGTTGTTGCCTTGACACAAGCTTCATGAGAGCAGACTGATGTTGCTGTTGGAGCTGCCACTGTGTGTGCTGGAGTGTCAGCTATTGCTGCCACAGTTCCGTAGACTTAGGGCCCATAACGCAGGAACCGAAGGCGAACACAATGCCGTGAACACAGCACGGTAAGAACTCGTCGTCACTAAAGAATTCGCATCGGATACACATTCATGTCGATGAACAAAGCCAAGATTGTGAGTCGACCACGCCAGAAGCACCAAAAACATGAACCAGAAAGTCAATGTTCAAAGTAGGGTCGAAATCCCAGTAACAGCTAGGCGTAACACGTGTTTACTCACGCAGTGTGCTTTCTGGACTGTGCCACGACGGATCGCTTGACCAGCTGCCAGCAGTGGAACAGACCACGTGACTCGGTGGCCGCGCCCCCTGGTGGTCCCTAGCCCATTCTAAAGCCGTCGTGTAGAGGGACATGGACCAATAGGAGCGGGTGACGCCATAGCGCGAATTCCACATTTCACTAGTGAAGAACCTGTCACACCAGATTTTTGCCTCGTGGAGAGGAACATGGCCAGTGAGATACGATACCATTCTTACGTCACAAGTTCTTGGTATGAATATAAGCTGTTTCAAAGCATCAGAAAACTGAGGATTCTCGAAATCGCGACATTTAAGTAAAGTTTTTGCTATTTAGAAACTTCGTGTAAAATGTTTATTACAAATTCTTGATTTTATGGACTGCCTCATATTTGTATCATGTTGGTAAATATATTTTTCAATGATGGCAAGTAGCTTCGAAATATGTGTCCTTTTCCATTCAAATGAAATTACGAAATGATTTTCGATCTTGAACTACATGTGGTAAGGTACGCTGCTTCAGAGTGTAGATAGTCAATGCAACATCAACAATATTGATATTATAAACGTGCAAACTGATATTAGACACTATACTGTATTCGATTTAAAACCGAAGATGATATGAAGTTTCAACTGAATTAATGATCAGCTTCTACTAGTATGTATGCCAGATTGTTGCACAGCATTATTCATTATTCAGGCCATCGACGAGTCCAGGAACTTCTTCATGATTTCCTGCACTTTTCTTCGACAATCGCAGACAGATTGTCAGCTATTTTACGCGCGTCCATGTTCGTAAAGAAAATGCGCACTTACGTGCCAGATGTCGCAGACTGCCGCCGAAGAGCGCACAGGTTGCAAATCACGATGGGGGGCACGTTCCGTGTGATTTATCATGTCGTCTACGAGTGCACGGCATCCACGACAGACACCACGTATGGCTTGCTTGGCGATTAGAAACACGGTTCGTGTGATGATGCCTTAACTGTTGTGGCTTCCGTCTCTACTGCTAACGTCAACTGGAGGGATATTAAACCCATATCTGTACGTTCTGCGACTCCAGTTTCCACCAGTTCTGTGTCATTGGTGAGAAGTAATGGCGGAAGCTGTTACTGATCTTCCGACATCTTACTTCCAGCATTTACGTAATTCTTTCCTATCCCCACAGTTCATCAGATAGGCCCTGAACGTCTGAGAAACAAAACTCGGTCTTTTTCACCTATTTCCAATCGTCGTGTATGCTGTTCTACAAATGAAAGGAAGATGAGAGTTTAACATCGTGTTACAACGAGAGCATTAGAGACGGAACACAAACTCAGACTGGGGAGTAAACGGGAAAGAGATCAGCCGTGCCCTTCTCGCGGCACTTGTCTTATGTGATTGAGGGACAACATGTAAAACCTAAACGTGGGTGACCCGACAGGAATTCAAACCGTCGTCCTCCCGAATGTGAGTCCAGTGCCACTTTTCTCGATGCTGTTGTTTTACAACATACGTGGGCTGGGATCAAATGCAGGCCATAGCATCTCGTGTCCTAATATGTGCTAACATGGAAAGCAGTGCAAAAGGGCGACAAATACCGTTAAGTCTTTCTCTACAGCAAGGCATGAGATGGGTAAGTATTAAGGAAGGAAAGTAGTGGGACGATGGTTTTAGGTCAGATTTGTAGGGAGCAATTTAAAATCAAGTGGTATGAGATAGGAGAGGGGGAAAGGTGTGAGGCTATGTTACCAACAAGGCCGCCATTTTAGAAGACGCTATCTTGATTCCACTGGGAACTTCCAAATACGAAAGGGGGACAGGTAACTTATCCCACAGACAGAGAATTGCTCGAGAAAAACGATGGTGCCGTTCATTTGCGCATAGTTTTATTGGTGGTCCAGTTGTGACTGTTGTTTCTTCCTTACAGATGACATGAAAGCTGATGGCGTCAACACAAACCGAACGCAATGAAGTGGTCTTGATGTCATGAGAGAGGATAACCGTGTTATAGCAGCCCACCCATTGCCCACAGTGCAGTGGCGACATTTCTCGTTAAATTCCGCGAAATTCTTTCTGTCGCTGACAAATCGAAACCTGGTCAGTCCGAAAGGAGAATGGATAAACCATCAGTCAACCGCTGTTGCTACATTGTTCAGAAACAATCTAGCACTCGGCTCATCTTACAGTAAAACGGGGTCATCCGTACATCAATAATGTTGAGTTTCGCCTCTAGCCAGCCCTGTAACAGAAGTTTAATATACAGGGTATAAAAAAGTTAGTGAAATGCAAATTATACGAAAAACTATCACAGTATACAGTCTTCCTTTTCTCCATGACCTCGATGAAATGAAATTATGGAACAGTACTGTAATCATTCTTGAACGGAATAAACTAACATCAGTGTACACTATCTGATGAAAAGTATCAGGACACCCCTATGTAATACGAAATTATCCTCTAGATGTCGCGAGAGACATACCCGCCTTTATTAAAGGAGGCGGGGAGTGTCGTGTTGTCAGTAGATAAGTAGTGACAGCAGAATGGGTAACGCAGTGACTTCGAAGTGCACTAGTCATCAGATGTCACATAAGTAACCGATGCACCAGGAACATTTCAACCCTTCCGAAGCTACCCAAGTTGACCGTTGGTGATGTGATCCTGAAGTGGAAACGCCAAGGAAAAACCACATCTAAACCATGGCAGGCCCCATGTACAAAGAGACCATAAAGAATAGCGGAGGTTGGTTGTAAAAAAAAATTGCATAAAATCAGGGGAAAAAAATTACTCGAGAGTTCCTAAGCACTGCCAGAAATCCAGCTAGTACGAGGATTGTGCGTAGGGAGTTTAAAACAGTGCGGTTCGAAAGTCGAGTAGCTCCCCATTAGCTACACAAGTCAGTGCTAAGCGACGCTTGAGGTGATGTAAAGAGTGACGTTACAGGACAGTGAATGACGGGAAACGAGTGTTTAGGGTAATGAATCATGCTATACCCTGTGACAATTCGATGGAAAGATTCGAGTTTTACGAATGCTCGGAGAACGTTATCTGCCATATGGGTACTGCCAACAATGAAATGCAGAGGAGGTGGTGTTATGGTATCGGAGAAAACGCTGGTTTCGGCTCTTGAGGAAGAATAGGCTGCCATTCCTCCGCAGGCAACTCAAATGGCTCTGAGCACTATGCGACTTAACTTCTGAGGTCATCAGTCGCCTAGAACTTAGAACTAATTAAACCTAACTAACCGAAGGACATCACACACATCCATGCCCGAGGCAGGATTCGAACCTGCGACCGGAGCGGTCGCTCGGCTCCACACTGTAGCGCCTAGAACCACACGGCCACTCCGGCCGGCTGGCAACTCAAAAATTCTGACAGTTCTGATACCGCATCCGACATGTGAATCACCAATATCACCAGCATTGCATCGCAGTGTTTAAATTTAAATTCCACACGTAAGTGGAATTGTCCCCATCAGAGTTAAAGGCCTCATACAGACGAATGGAGGACACACCCCATATTAATGTTCACTAATAGGCGTCTGGGTACTTTTGATCCGGTAGTGTATTAGGGAAAAGTGCGCCGTTTGATTATCTAAAAGTGACCAGGGACAGGAAACAATCAAAAGTAAAAATTAATTTGAATTTTGAGAAATTAAGTTGCTGTACTGGGCAGTGATATAATATTTCTGGTTCTAATAGCAACGCGCCAAACAACAAATTAATATTAGGAAAGACTTTAACCGGAACTTTCACTAGATAAAGATAAACTAAACTGTGCCCTCACTTTCTCGAAACTTTCGGACGAATCTGCAATAACATCCTTCGAAAGAAAGTATAGTGCTGATTTTATGTAACCAGGCAATTTTATTTTGGGTCTCAAATACAAAATAACTACGGCACAAAACTACGCTACTCTCGTAGACCTAATACTTTAAATGGAGGGAGACTGAATACCGACTGGGCATTCTTCGTGACAATAGGGTTGGTCACATTCAATGTATGAATGAGAAAAGAAAACATCTTGTCAGATGTCGAAAACTAGCGGTTATTACCTGGTGTAGTTACAAAGTTATAAAAATCTTAAGTTCTCAGGATAATTTAAGTACGTCATATTGTAAAGATCTCTGACAATCTAGACGGCTGCATTCGATATTCTTAGCAGGTAGAAGAATCATGCACTTATGAATGCGAGCCTAATTTGTGCGCTTTGGACGATGAGGATGTAGAAGGGTCGCGGTACGAAGATTAGCCTGAGGTTGTGAAGCGGTACCTTAACAACCGTGGATGGCGCATACACAATTCCATCGTTAAAGCGAGCTAATTGGCCTGTCCGCAGCAGCGCTGCCAAGGTCACCTCCATACGGCTTCTTACTACAATGCGCTAATCAAGGGTGTTCTGCGTTTGCGAGATAACTATGAATTAGGGACTGCACGTCCGTACGAATTTGAGGAAGGGGGTAGATTAGTGGAAGGGGCCTAGATGTCCAAGAACGAAAACGCGCCCTTGCACACGCGCGCGCGCACACACACACAATATATATAAGCGTTTCCGGACACATGTCCACATAACATCTTTTCTTTATTTGTGTGTGAGGAATGTTTCCTGAAAGTTTGGCCGTACCTTTTTGTAACACCCTGTATACACAGAAAAGACGCAGATGAGCACGGAAAGATAATATATATATATCATATGGGCATCTATATATATATATATATATATATATATATATATTATCTTTCCGTGCTCATCTGCGTCTTTTCTGTGTATACAGGGTGTTACAAAAAGGTACGGCCAAACTTTCAGGAAACATTCCTCACACACAAATAAAGAAAAGATGTTATGTGGACATGTGTCCGGAAACGCTTAATTTCCCTGTTAGAGCTCATTTTAGTTTCGGCAGTATGTGCTGTACTTCGATTCACCGCCAGCTGGCCCAATTGAAGGAAGGTAATGTTGACTTCGGTGCTTGTGTTGACATGCGACTCATTGCTCTACAGTACTAGCATCAAGCACATCAGTACGTAGTATCAACAGGTTAGTGTTCATCACGAACGTGGTTTTGCAGTCAGTGCAATGTTTACAAATGCGGAGTTGGCAGATGCCCATTTGATGTATGGATTAGCATGGGGCAATAGCCGTGGCGCGGTACGTTTGTATCGAGACAGATTTCCAGAACGAAGGTGTCCCGACAGGAAGACGTTCGAAGCAATTGATCAGCGTCTTACGGAGCACGGTACATTCCAGCCTATGACTCGCGACTGGGGAAGACCTAGAACGACGAGGACGCCTGCAATGGACGAGGCAATTCGTCGTGCAGTTGACGATAACCCTAATGTCAGCGTCAGAGAAATTGCTGCTGTACAAGGTAACGTTGACCACGTCACTGTATGGAGAGTGCTACGGGAGAACCAGTTGTTTCCGTACCATGTACAGCGTGTGCAGGCACTATCAGCAGCTGACTGGCCTCCACGGGTACACTTCTGCGAATGGTTCATCCAACAATGTGTCAATCCTCATTTCAGTGCAAATGTTCTCTTTCAGATGAGACTTCATTACAACGTGATCAAATTGTAAATTTTTACAATCGACATGTGTGGGCTGACGTGAATCCGCACGCAATTGTGCAATCACGTCATCAACACAGATTTTCTGTGAACGTTTGGGCAGGCATTGTTGGTGATGTCTTGATTGGGCCCCATGTTCTTCCACCTACGCTCAATGGACCACGTTATCATGATTTCATACGGGATACTCTACCTGTGCCGCTAGAACATGTGCCTTTACAAGTACGACACAACATGTGGTTCATGCACGATGGAGCTCCTGCACATTTCAGTCGAAGTGTTCGTACGCTTCTCAACAACAGATTCGGTGACCGATGGATTGGTAGAGGCGGACCAATTCCATGGCCTCCACGCTCTCCTGTCCTCAACCCTCTTGACTTTCATTTATGGGGGCATTTGAAAGCTCTTGTCTACGCAACCCCGATACCAAATGTAGAGACTCTTCGTGCTCGTATTGTGGACGGCTGTGATAAAATACACCATTCTCCAGGGCTGCATCAGCGCATCAGGGATTCCAGGCGATGGAGGGTCGATGCATGTATCCTCGCTAACGGAGGACATTTTGAATATTTCCTGTAACAAAGTGTTTGAAGTCACGCTGGTACGTTCTGTTGCTGTGTGTTTCCATTCCACGATTAATGTGATTTGAAGAGAAGTAATAAAATGAGCTCTAACATGGAAAGTAAGCGTTTCCCTACACATGTCCACGTAACATATTTTCTTTCTTTGTGTGTGAGGAATGTTTCCTGAAAGTTTGGCCGTACGTTTTTGTAACACCCTGTATACAGAACAGTCGCAGATGAGCACGGAAAGAGATTTACTGTGCGTGCTCACCGATATTGGCAAGCAAACAATAGAGACGTGGAGAAACTTGACTGAAAAAGCAGGTAGCCTATAGATTAAATTAGATAAAAGTGAAAAGGGCAGACGAATTTGATTTGAAAAATGATGTAGTTCTGATTTCACAAACTATGAAATCGTTTTATGTTCAGCTACCTTCCGCTCAACTGTTTTCGTTGTGATCATATTTTGTATTCTGCAAGTGATTTCAGGAAACATTGGCTCCACTTGTAATCCTGTATTCGCCTGGAAAGCCGCCAATAACACCAATCACACTGATGAAGTCGCAATGTGGGAAACAGACTGGCGCTTGATTTCCAGGGAACAGAGTGGACTAACGTTGGGCATAGTAGCCTATAATCCATGGTATGTTCACAGGAACTCCACACACAAATTCTTGAGCGGAATACATATTAGAGTTTCTCACTTTTTGAATTTGGACTCCATAGTCAAAATGTACATATTGCTGCTACGTCTGTTCAGGCCAGTCGCTTTCATTTTTAAAAAAATCTATGTCCATCAACTGTTAAATCAGATTGTAACGCCTGTCCTATGTGCATATGGTTGTCTACAGTTTATTTTGATTAGCACTTTCTTATGAAAGGTACATATGCTCATCCAGAAAGTAAAGAGCGATTGTGTACCACACACAGCACCGATACTTCATCACTGCGATGACAAGCCTGCCAGTTAGCACCTTCCCCCATTTCAGTGTGAGCCGAATTTTGTTGCCGAGCCACCGCCCCTCTTTGTCCTGTAACCTTTCGAAATAGTGGCGCCCATTAAAAAATCCCGCCAAATGCAAAATGATTTGTTTTGTGAGTGCACAAATGCCTATCAAAATTTATAGGCAAATAAGTAATGTTTAGGGTGATAGTGAAATGAACGAGATTTCATTGACGTGGAATACTGTCGCCAAAGGGGTTTTTGATGCGTGCATCAGCTCGAACACAGAAAGAACGTCAACGTCTTAAGCGGGAAATTTTTGGACTTCCTCTTTACAGCCCTGATTTGACACTAAGTGATTCTCACTTATTCCGGAAATTAAAGAAATTTTTGTATGGAAAACATTCCGTAAACGATTCAGACCTCAACCAAGCAGTGACATCCTGGCTCAGAACTTTGTCGGAAAAGGAAAACAACATGGGAGTCCAAAAATTGATTCCATGTTACAATAAGTGGCTTGACAGTAGAGTAAGGTACCGTAACTTTGTAAATAAAGTTTAGTGTTGACATCTTTCTCATTTTTAGTTATGCCAAAACGTTATTTATTTTCTGGACGACCCTCGTAACAAACAAGCAGAAACAAATTTAAAGTCTCAAAATATTTTCAAATTCATTTTGATTCCACAAGGTTAACATGAATGGTAGATTTATTTTTTGTTAATAAAACTCCATCAATCACATTTTGCTTTTTATTGGAGGTATATGTCTTTCAGAGCAAAATCTCGATCTTCAGAACTGAATCAATTTTTTTATTTTTATCTGGCTTTCCTTTCATAAAAAATATGTACCATATTGTAAAAACAATCGCAGCACTACCTGTATTTTATAAAAGTTTGCTTCTCAGCGTGTTCAAAATTGCGTTCCCCTTTAGTGCACAAATATTATCACAAAATAGCCAATACCCCAACACACTGCTCAAATACGCTTTCTGCTTCCAAAGTCATTTAAGTAATTCGATTAATGAAGCTAGTGAAAGACGAACGCCTCTAATATACAAAATATTGAATTCATGTCAACAGTTTTATGTCAAACATACTGTTCGCACTATTGAACAGCGCGTAATGAAAAAGTGAAACGTTTCTGCCTCTGGTATCCTGAGAGGTCAGCGACAGTAGAACGTGTCGTGGAAAAAGGACACCGAATTGCAATCGACGAGACATCGATCGTGAAACAGACAAAAGGTTTCTTGGATAGCGTAATAAAAGAAGCGATACACAGCAGATAAAAATATCTGACAACACGCTCAATAAATACAGCGGCTTGCAGGTAAGTACGGCTTAGGGCTCGGTCATCGGAAGGTTATAGCTAGCGTGACGGACACGCAACGAAAAACTCTGCCTTGAGGCGGTCGCACATTTAACTGCAAGATTAACAAGTATGCATGGTCAAGCCCTTGGTGAAAGCGTGCTTGGCTGTCTACAACTTTATTTTACATAAGCATTTGGACTGCCAAGCGGCACTCGATCGGTTTTGAATCAGGCATGCTTGCGCAAGCATAGCAAAGTTCATATGCTTGAGGGTGTGCAGGCTTGCACAAACAAACTGCTGCACAAGCTTATTCGAGTATGCGAAAGCAAGCCTTATTTCAACAGCATTAAATCGAAAGCCTATCACCGTAATGCAAAGAGTGGTGCTGTATTCTTAAATTAAATTCCCGAGCAGCGTTTTTCTGTTTTTATGTGAAAGCTAATCTGAGGAACTACTGTAGGGATTTTGGTAAGTTTTATACTAATAGGGAGACTGATTCACGACATAAGTTTGTGCATATAATCCATACATATTATAAAAATATAAGTATGTTCCACATCTCCTCCTAAATCACTGGACTACTTCAACCAACTTTAGTACACATATCACTTCCTGTCTAGAAAGAATCGCTATGGAGATAAGAATTACTTACCTATAAAAGGGGTGGGGGGCGGTGAAAAATATCATAGCTCATGACGCACATATAGCCAGAATATAATCACCCAGTATTTGAGAATGAGAAAAATTTGAGACTAACAACAAACTTTTCACGTAATTTCAAACCTTTACGAAAGTTTTTCTCGCTGACAGCCCCCACAAAATGATGAAAGGAAATACGTTTATCGTTTACTCTATTTTCGGTGTTTATGCAGTAAAACTGTCGCATCAAGCATGCCGTTGTAATTTATTACTTCTTTACTACTACTTGTAGCATTCGTGACAAATTTTGGAGCCAGCACTCGCTTAACCACTGAATGTAGCAGCAAAATTATATCATTGTGCGACACATAGTTTAGGAGATATGACGTCATAAACACTGAGATGTGTGAGAAAACTGCAGCAAAATGCATGACTTTTTAATTTATTACTACTAGTTCTATTCACAACACATTTCGCAGACCGTATCTACATATCCCACTGTATGTACCTGAGAATTATACCATTGTAGGACAGACAGTTCAGGAGACATGACGTCATAAACATCAGCTGCCTGGAAACGAAGCAGTAGGACGAAATCCGACACAGATACAGGTGTCAATACATGTGAAACATGTCAAATATATGTGAAATTTATGTGACATGTTCATGCAAGGGCAAAGCTATGCACAAAATGCTGTTCCTAAACCCATCGATTGAGTTCAACCACATTTAGTACACATGTTACTTACTATATGGAAAGAAATGCAGTGGGGGTAAGCACCAGAAATTTCCTGTCGTGTTGGGGGTGATAACCTGGTCTGAGAAGGGGAAAGGAGGAGATGGGTAGTCCAAGATGGGGAAGGAGGGGATGGACATAGATAGAGGGAGGAGAAGATGGAGAGAGAGAGAAGGTAGGGGAAATCTACAGAGAAAGGAAAGAGGAGGAGATGGACAAGGAGTGGGGGTTGGTAAAGGTGGACTGAGAGAGGATAAGGAGGAAATGGGCAGGGAATGGGAAAAGGAAGATATGGACACAGAGAGGATGAAGAAGGAAATGAACAGCAGAAGGGGTGAGGAGGAGATGACAGAGAGAGGTGCAGGAGGAGATGGACAGAGAGAGGGGGGCAGAGTGGATGGACACAGAGAGGGGATGGAGGAGCCGCTCAGAGAGTGGCAAAGCAGGAGATGGACTAATAGAAGATTCGATTAAATAAACATATGGGCAACGCCGGGTACTCAGTTAGTTCATAAGTACAGTAACGAGGAGCGTGTAGTATACGTATCGTTATATGTTCTATATATTTCATTTGGCCACGTCTCGTGGCAATGATGATAGCTATGAGCTGGTAAGGTACAGATGATGCGGTATGTGGCAGGAAAAGTAGTGAAGTATATAGCGGCTGCAGCTCCACAGAGCAGCGAAACTTGACTGGAATCTATACATATCAATAAACATTATAAGTTGAAGTCCTCCGTTGCATTTTTGTCTTTATGTGAAGGCTTATCTCAGCCACTATTGTAGAAACAGTGACATGGTTTTCGCTAATAGATTGTTTCACGAGGAAGGTTTGTGTATACGGTTATTACCGCTACGTCAGACACGTCTTTCGGCCATTGATACTTACCAGGTGAGAACGTGAGACACAGATAACCGATTCGGCTCATATTTGGTAGGTATCTTGTGTACAGGTAGCTTGAGCCGTGGCTCAACAATCCTCCGTTTTTGAGAAAATCGTCCCTAAAGTTCATGGCACGCAATCGACTCATAATTGACGGCATCGATGGATAATTGGGTCCATCAATGCGCACTTTCCTGTAAATGGATAAAAGAAACTAATACGACTGTCACTTATGTACCCATAAGGTAGGCGCTGCTCAACTAAAGCGCCAGTGGCAAGCGATCAAGATGCCTGGCTGGGTAGCTGTTTTTATTAGTGATTCCTCATCGAAATTCGTAGTAATAGGAGGGTAAATAAACTAAACAAATCAATAAGGACTAATAACAAACTATGGAAATTTCTCAAACTACTTGGATTAGAGAAAAATTTAAATTTTTAGGTTCGTTGTATAAAAATAATTATGAGTAAGACAGCTGCAAAGACGAGCACTCTATGCACGTTATCGCATAAGGGAGAAAAACGAACCCTTGTCGCAGTTGGTAGCATATATAAAATAACACATACGTATACGGCGGAATATTCGAGCAAAACATCTGAAAAATTGTTGCCCCGTTTTTTCCTGTGCTTGTAAGATACTAATGAATAATTTGGTTCTCACCGTATATAAGAGGTCAGCTATATAACCCACTAGTTAAATAATGTTCACCTCACTTTTTCCAAATGTGGGAAATTGACAGATTCAATTTACAAAGCATATGTTGAGACTATTATAAACCCATAAGCTGCTGATAGCAAGGTTTCTCTGGCTGTGAATTCCTGACGTGGACATACTAATACTGTTATGTATGATAGGATGTTTATAGATGACGAGGGTCAACCGACATGCACGGTTGAAGTACTGTATTACTGCCAAACTGAACACCAATGCGCTAGCCATCAAATGTAAATTTTTTATCGCCGTATTGAAAACTGTATTTCGAGGCTTCAAAATTGCAATCAACTTCTAGAAACGGTGCGGACTTAGCGCAATGGCACGGACGCAATAACGATTTACAGCATAAATCGTGATCAACTGTCAGCATCGATTTTTCAGGCGATGTTACTGCATGCGTGGTATGCTTTAAAGTTAATTTTCGGAAAAGAAATAGTTTTAAATGTAAACAAAGTCTGTTTTCCGCCGAATCTCTGGATGAAACTATATAGTTGCTCAAATACTGCAGTCATTTTTGTTCTCATAGTAAGTCATATACATAACAAATTGGGTTGAAATGTGTTTCTGTGTCATGCTTCAACGTCACCTATTTTTCATTCCCACCCTTGTGGGCTGTAAGTATTTCTTAATCCCACAGTGCTTCTCTCCAGACAGTAAGTAACCAGTAATAAATCCCAGGTTCAGTAAAGAATTGAACTCCCCTGTATAAAACAGTTTCGAACCTGTGACTACATAACAAATGAGTTAGTATTTGAAATTGAGCGAGTAAGTGACGGAGCTTTGAAAGGGTTTGAAATTATGTTTAAAGTCTTTCGGAAGTCACTAAGTGAATTCATTATCAAACACTGGATGAGTACAGTGTCGGTAATTTGCGCTCCGTTTTAAGAAAACGTTGTTTCCGACGCATCCCAGTGTTTATGACGTCATATCTCCTGAACTATGTATCGTACAGAAATAAAATTTCGCAGGTGCATTCAGTGGTACATATATGTGGATATGGACTACAAAATATATCGCGAATAGATTTAGAAGAAATAATAAGTCAAAACGTCATGCATGGTGTGGAGTGTTTATTACGTCAAATCTCCTCGTGGTCTTGTGGTAGCGTTTTCGTTTCCCGCGCATGGGGTCCGGGGTTCGATTCCCAGCGGGGTCAGGGATTTTCTCTGCCTCGAGATGTATGGGTGTTGTGTGTCTTTCATCTTCACTGACTCGCAAGTCGCCGAAGTGGCGTCAGTTAAAAAGGACTTGCAATTTCGGCGGCCGAACACCGCGCATCGGGTCTCCCGGCCAACAATGCCGTACGATCATTTCATTTTTTCCTGAACAATGGGTCGTACAGTGATATAATTTTGCAGACACTTTCAGTGCTATATGTGGATACTGACTACAAAACTTGTTGCGAACAGAGTTAGTAGTAAATAATCAACAAATTCAAACGCCATGCAGGAACAGCGAAAATGTGGTATACGATAAACGTTTTTTCCTTTCATCATTTCGTGGGGCCCGTCAGCGGGAAAAGCTTCGATGTGGTTTGAAATTATGTGTAAAGTTTATTGAAAGCCGCTAAGTGCTCTCATTTTTAAATACCAGATGAATGTACTCTGTGCTGTGCGTTACGCTCGTTTTCCACTCTCAACCCCACCCCTTCGAAAGTTAGGTGGTTCTTCCCCACACATTGTTCCTTCTTAGATAGAAAGTGAAACGTGTACTAGGTTTGGCTGAAACTGATACTGTAGTTTAGGAGAAGATATTTTATAATGTACAGATACAGAGGTTAGTTATACTTAGACGTGCTACGAACTTAAGGTTTCTCCTGACGGATAATCCTAATTACATTACGGTTAATAATGTTTGAAGATACTTTTTACCAATATTAACTTCGAACAAGAATTGGTCTTTCTACATATTTATCCAGAATACTTTATATTATTTACGCTGATGTTCAAAGGCTAGTCCTTCCATCAAGCGTCCGCCATCTGCTGGTCTTGCTGCATTTCCAGCGCTGCTAGTTTTCCATACGCAACAGAGTTCCAAACCTTATCCACAATATCAAACAGCCCTATAACTTTCCCTTGGTGTACCCCTCAAGTTAGTTTTTCTTATGAGACCCTATCTGGCTAAGCACGATTCGTTGAGTTCTATCTGCTAATAAGCCCTGTATTAATCAACAAAGCTATTCTGATACTCCTAAGGTCGTAACATGTCCAATACTTGTCCGCAGATCGTGGTCGTGCGGTAGCGTTCTCGCTTCCCACGCCCGGGTTCCCGGGTTCGATTCACGGCGGGGACTGATGACCATAAATGTTAAGTCCCATAGTGCTCAGAGCCATTTGAACCATTTGTCCAATACTTCAGAGTGAACAACTGTATCGAATACCTTCCCGAAGTGAAAGAACACGGCATCAGCAGTTACCAGTTTCTTCTCCGTCTAAGGTGGCAAGTGTCATTTCCTCGAATAGTGATACTTTCTTCTCTATATTGCTAAAAGTGAAGACGTTTGATTGAGAAAGTCTTGATTGTCTGAATGTGAGTTGTCTGTTAAAAGGTATAGGGAGCTATTTTGCGAGTGGACTTACGTAAAGTCGTTATGTAAGGCCGAAGGAGACGACCTACTTCCTGGCATCGATGAACAGTGTTCAATACTTCCAGATGAACTATCCTGTTGTTAGCAAACTAGTCCAAAACCCGAAAACATTTTATTTTAGACACTACGAAAGACCATTCAGGAGTAACAAAATTCACGAGAGGTGAAAACTGGACCGGGTATTATGACATCTGCAGCCCACCAGGGTTGAAACTGTGATGTGTTTGATGGGATCACCTATTTCATTTCCAGTCATCCAGCAATCTGTTTGGATCGCTACTGCCAGCCTTATTATGCGAGATAATACACGTAGTAGAAACAATTGAAGCAGAATGCTAGGTGTTTGGAAATGAAATAGGTTATTACCGTGAATAGGTTATGAGTTACGTGGAGCGGGAGGCGTTATCTTGTCTGATTATGGAAGGTGACATTTCATTATTACCCAACACTTGATTGTTGGCTGCAGTGGTTCACAACTTCCTTATAATGGAAGACATATCTTTAGTCTCCGTATTTCGTGTAATCGAACGGAACTTACTTTTTGGTTTAATTATGCAGAGATGGTTGCTGCTACAGTATGTTATGAAGAAGGGACGGCTTTAATCTTGGTTTGTGTCTTCAGTTTAGGAGAAAGTGGGCTTAGGAAGGCCTACTAGATAAGTTATATGCTGCGGCCAATTCTCTACAGATTTTTTTAACCTCTCTGTCAGATGTATCCTGTGTGCCGTTTGTCAACGGAGTGCTTTTCTTGATCCAGAAATATGTACTACTTAGGGAAACATTATTCTCATAACGTGCTCATATGGACATTTACAGATTTATGCATCGATGATTATGAGAACTATTTCTATTTTATTAGCTTTTCGTTACATAAATGAATAATTTAAAGTGCAGTTCCTTAAAAGTTTGAACATTATTGTTTCTTCAAAGGACATACTTATATTATAGGTTCCCAATATTGTCAGTGGTGACGTATGCCGGCAAGACATTCATGTGAATAATCTAAATATTTCACCTAACGGTAAGCGAGCGTTTTCTAGATCGTAATTGCGTCTTTCTTGAGTGCCCAACTGTTATTTATTCGCTATTTCTGAGAACAGCTATCTGAAGATGGGAAATTTCTTCCGAAACACGAGGAACTAATGAATTCAGTAGCAAAGAAGGAAAATCTCATTACTACTTAAGCAGGACTGCCGACGACATTGTAATTCTGTCAGAGACGGCAAAGGACTTGCGAAAGTAATATTTAAGGAGAATGATCCACTTGTGTACACTAACTGCAGAGGAATTGCTTTATTGGATGTCATTTACAAAATCCTATCGATATACCTATTAAACAGGCTGACGCTAATAACTGAAGAACTAACTGCGGACTACTAATGCAGTTTCCGCAGAAACAGATCCATATTAGAACATTTATTCGCTCTAAGACAAATAACTGAGACAGCATGGGAGTTCAGTGTAGATGTCAGCATTTTATTTCTGGATTTCAAAAAGACCTATGATAGTAAACACCGACAGACATTCGTAAATATAGTTCAGGGATTAGAAGTACTCTCAAAGTTAGCCAAAACGTGTATAGACGAAACTTTATGGCTTGTGAAGACATCGTTGGGAGAAACTGAGAAGTTTAAGGTGTACAATGCTCTGATCCGAAGAAGACCTATTTTATTTAACCTCGTCTTAGAGAAGATCAATAGATAATTTACTAAAACTAATCCACAAGGAATCCAACTGCAGGAAGTAAACATTACTGTACTTGCCTAAGGTTCAAATGGCTCTGAGAACTATGGGACTTAACATCTGAGGTCATCAGTCCCCTAGAACTTAGAACTACTTAAATCTAACTAACCTAAGGACATCACACACATCCATGCCCGAGGCAGGATTCGAACCTGCGACCGTAGCAGTCACCTGGTTCCAGACTGAAGCGCCTTGAACCGCTCGGCCACACCGACCGGCACTTGCCTAGGGAGATGATGTAGCGATATCAAGCAGTTCCAAAACAGAAAGACGTAAAACTATTACAAAACCGTTTAGTAAATAGGGTTATGTGTAAATGAAGAAAAGACAGAATACCTGCACATGAGAAAGAAAAATGGCTCTGAGCACTATGGGACGTAACATCTGTGGTCATCAGTCCCCTAGAACTTAGAACCACTTAAACCCAACTAACCTAAGGACCTCACACACATCCATGCCCGAGGCAGGATTCGAACCTTCGACCGTAGCGGTCACGCGGTTCCAGACTGAAGCGCCTATAACCGCACGGTCACACCGGCCGGCCATGAGAAAGAAAATGAGGATTCATGCACCTTTGGCTGGAGATGGATTCACCGCTTCAAGTACTTAGGGAGCCGTTTTGGTAATAACAGTAAAATGGATTCAAAAACAGATGCACGTATAGCAAAAAAAAGAAAAGCACTATTTAGTTTCATCTAAAGTCTAAAGAGGAGGTTACTTAGCACTATCTTCAAAATCAGCTTGTATCAGTGGAATATTATACCGATAACATTATACTGATGTGAAGCATTAACGATGAAAAAATTGGTAATATTCGAAAGAAAAGTACAAAGGAAAATATTTGGACCTGTACACGATGAAAATAACATGGGATGATGAAATAAGAAGAAAATAAAGAATTAAGAGAGCTGTAAAAGCACGATAACGTCGTCGAATCGTTAAAGAAGAGGTTCAACTGAGCAGGCCATATAGCAAGAACGACGGAGAGTAGACTACCTAAAATAGAATTCTGCAAAATAGCACATGGATCAAGAGGAAGAACAAGATCCAGAAGTAAGTAACATCCAGAAAGACACGGCTAGGATGAACATCAACACCAGCTGTACGAAGAGTGCGAAGAGTGCACTGGACAAAAAGAAATGGAAGGGGCTCCTAGAACAGGTGTTTGATCCATAAGGCCCTTGCGACATGTAAAGCAAAGTGAAGCAAAGCAAAGAGCAGTGTTTTGGAACACAGTAAAACAGTATTAATAGAACTAAAGCAGATGATGTTAAGGGAATTAGATTACGAAATAAAACGCTAGAAGTTGTAGATGAGTTTTATCAACTGGGTATGAAAGTAACTGACGATGGGCGAAGTACAAAGAATATAAAATGCACACTACAGTATAATAAAAAGCTTTTCTAAAAAAAATAGTAATCTTCTAAACCTGAATATAAATTTTAGTGTTCCGAAGTCTTTTCTGAAGGTATTTATCTGGAGTTTAGTTTGGTATGGAAGTGAAATGAGAACAATAAAAAGTTCAGGCAGGAAGAGAATACAAGCTTTGAAATTTGGTGCTGCAGAGGAATGTTGAGCACTAGATGGATGTGTAGGGTAATTAATGAAAATCTAATTAGGACTAAATAAAGTTAAGGTAAACCTTGACTAAAAGAAGGGATCGGTTGGCGGAACGTAAACTGAGGCATTAAGCATAAAGGAATCGTCGGTTTGGTAATGGAGGGATGTGCGGTTATGAATGAGACGAAGGGTGGGGACAGGGAGGACGAGGGTGGGGAGTGGGGATGTAAAGTGAGACCAAAGCTTGACCACAGTAAGTAGGTTGCTGTAGCTATGTAGAAAGGGTTGGCATTGGATAGTCTGATGTGGAGAGCTGTATCAAACCAGTCTTCCGACTGAAGACCACACCATCTGAAAACTGAATATGAATGGGGGGCAAATGGTAGCGCTACGCTGTGAGCTGTACACCGTACCATATAGACATCCACGTAGATGCGGACGTCTATATGTATATTTTGGGTGTCTATATGTATATTCTGACATTTATACACGTTGTATTATGTGGAAGGAGTGCACAAAAATGTCTAAACACAAGGAGAAATGCATGCTCGAATATAAATGCAGATGCTAGGTGGTGGAAAGATCCTAGGTGACCAAACTGCTGAGGTCATCGGACCCAGCAGATGCTAGGCAAACGTGCATATGGCGCTGTTGTATTTGACCACGAACGCACCTATGCAATGCCCTCAATAGACTACAAGTGTCAGTCATTGCCACAACAGTGTTCTCTCTATTTGTGAGTTTATTGTGTCAATGTTAACCTAATCCGAACGTGGACCAGTTGTTGGTGCTCGGATGGTGAGTTCTTCCATAACCTAGGTAGTAGAGGTGTTTGGTGGCCCAAGAGGAGCCGTACTGAAGATCAATACAGCATAGAGGGGAAGTGGAGGAACATCATCCGCTACGTCACAACGCAGACGAAAGTGACCGTGACATGTAGTCGCTGAAGAGCACTGTGACGAAAACTAAAAGGACACAGCGCCCTTACGTCTGTCGTGCGACGCTCCAAGCCTACGAAAAAGACTGCTTTCAGCCAAGAGTGAAACATTGCGGGGGTTGGGTGATGATTTGGACAGCCATGCCGTAGTATTCCATGGATCCCAAGGTTACTCTGTAAGGTCGCATTACGGTAGAGAATTATACGACCATTTCTCACTTTGAGACATATCGTTTCAGAAAACGTTTGGCCGCTGCTTTCGAATTTAAGACATGTACTCTCAGGCTGAGTTTTTCCTAATTCTGCCTTCATCAGTCAAACTTCCGTTAAATGTAACTCTGAATCATTCTAACATTTTGTTAGGTCACCTGAAGTTCGCATTACCGAGAGTCACCTGTATTACTATCTAATCAAAGATTAGAAGCGCATTGATATAAAGACCAAAGCAGAACATACTGGGTGATCAAAAAGTCAGTATAAATTTGAAAACTTAATAAACCACGGAATAATGTAGATAGAGAGGTAAAAATTGATACACATGCTTGGAATGACATGGGATTTTATTACAACCAAAATGCAGGATGGCGCTCCACCCCATATTGCTAGCCGCGTGAAAGATCTCTTGCGCGCGTCGTTTGGTGATGATCGTGTGCTCAGCCGCCACTTTCGTCATTCTTGGCCTCCCAGGTCCCCAGACCCTGCGATTATTGGCTTTGGGGTTACCTTAAGTCGCAAGTGTATCGCGATCGACCGACATCTCTAGGGATGCTGAAAGACAATATCCGACGCCAATGCCTCACCATAACTCCGGACATGCTTTACAGTGTTGTTCACAACATTATTCCTCGACTACAGCTATTGTTGAGGACTGATGGTGGACATATTGACCATTTCCTGTAAAGAACATCATCTTTGCTTTGTTTTACTTTGTTATGCTAATTATTGCTATTCTGATCAGATGAAGCGCCATCTGTCGGAAGTTTTTTGAACTTTTGTATTGTTTTGGTTCTAATAAAACCCCAAGTCATCCCAAGCATGTGTGTCAATTTGTACCTCTCTATCTACATTTTTCCGGGATTTATTCAGTTTTCAAATTTATACTGACTTTTTGATCACCCGGTATATTGAGTATAGACGCAGACTGCTATGGTATACCGACAAAAATGCAATAGCTGGTGAATCTTATGCGCAAGAAATATGGGAGGGGACAGAGCGGAGGAAGGACGTAATGCAGTGCGGGGAGTATGAAACAGTTACCTCATTTCCAGCAAGCACATCGTCTTTCTAGCACACTCGGTAAAAACGATGCTAGAGCTTTTCCCAGTTCCAGCCATCGAAAATGCCGCGTACGGCTCTGACATTAAAATGCAGTAGTCACAAACGGGCTATATTGCGGAGTCCGGGAATAGTTGTGGATGCGGCGGACCGTGGGGAGGGAGTGTTTCTGTTTGCGGCGCCTTAGCAGTGAAGTCAACAAGCCGTCCGGCTGCCGGCTGCGGCTGGCTAGCTGCCAGGGCCTCACGCCGCGAAACAACGCATCCGGTTGCGCCCGTTTCGTGTTTCACTTCCCATTGACAGCCACGGTGCAGGTAGTCCGCCTCCATTAACGTTAACCCCCACTGCTTCACCGTCAAAATCCCGATCACGCCATTCTGATTTCTGTTATCCGTGGCTGTACGGAATCTAAAGTAGCTCAACTGTAGAAAGGCATCTGGGTCAGTTGAGATACCTGTAAAACCGTACAGAAATGACGCGATAGATCTTGCTCCCTTTCCAGCAGTGGTTTATCATTGATAGCTGGAGGAACGGTAGGTACTTAGCGACTGGAGAAGAGCGCAGGTCATTTCCGTTTCAAGATGAGCCATACATTAGATGCACATACACTAGCACTCCGTCTTCAGGCCACAAGTGGCCCATCGGGACCATCCGACCGCCGTGTCATCCTCATTGTGGATGCGGATAGGAGGGGCGTTTGGTCAGCACACTGCTCTCCCGGTCGTTATGATAGTTTTTTTTTGACCGAAGCCGCTACTATTTGGTCGAGTAGCTCCTCAATTGGCATCACGAGGCTAAGTGCACCCCGAAAAATGGCCACAGCGCATGGCGGCTGGATGGTCACCCTTCCAAGTGCCGGCCACGCCCGACAGCGCTTAACTTCGGTGATCTCACGGGAACCGGTGTATCCACGGCGGTAAGACCGTTGCTTGATGCACATACACTGATGAGCCGAAACATTATGACCACTTGTAATAGTTATTTATTTACGTGACCATTACGGTATTCCAACCCCAGTTCTCGATACCAGTAATATCGTGCTACTTTTCTGCGAAGTAACAGACATATTTGTGTGACAATATTCACATTTGGTTTTATTAATGTATAGGTACTCCGATATATCGATATATTACAGTGATATGGTTCTTGTGTGTATTCATTTCTGTGAGACTCTCATACTCTTTGGCTTACTTGTAACCGTTTTGGCGCGAATGCGCACAGAGCAGTCTTTGTTTCACTTTGCAGAAGTTAAGTTGTTATTTCGCTTTGTAAAAGAACTGTCAAGTCTTGTGTTTGGTTGAAGTGGAAATTAAATATATGAAGACTGATACAAAACTATTATCTTGATGATGTGACAATTAAGAAGAAGTATATGTGAATTTACAAGAAGTTTAATAAAAATGTGGATCGTGAACAGCCGGCCGAGGTGGCCGAGCGGTTCTAGGTGCTACAATCTGGAACTGCGCGACAGCTACGGTCGCACGTTCGAATCCTGCCTCGGGCATGGATGTGTGTGATGTCCTTAGGTTAGTTAGGTTTAAGTAGTTCTAAGTTCTAGGGGACTGATGACCTCAGAAGTTAAGCCTCATAGCACTCAGAGCCATTTGAACCATTTGGACCATTTGGTCGTGAACAGCAAGTCAAAAATTATTTCTACCATACCATTGTTCTGATCTGGGATTGTTTGATCATTAAGAATTTCCTGAAAAACGCATTTGTTAGGTCTTCAAATATTGCTAAAATACAGATCTGGACCTTCTTGCAGTCAAAATGGAATCACCCTAGAGTCAACAAAATGAGCCATAACAACTTCGACGAAATCTACGTGGGAATCCATTCAAGATAAGTGCCAAAATTAATGACTTTTGTACAGTGACTCCATTATTTCCATTCTGACGATAGCATCCACAGTCGATAACTTTGTTGTTGCCCGATAAAGCGAACATGTGCTGCGTGAGCAACATTATTAATCTGATTTCTAACCAACTTTGCATGTGGTGGTATTGTTAGACACTGCCCACTGCGATATTGGATACCGCCTATTGCCGTTCCGAGCACGTAAAGCCGTAACAAAAGCAGCCGAGCAGACACGGACAGGAGATCCTAGCAAACTTATGGGCTGCAAATGGAGAAATTCATTGAGATAAGCGACTTTGACAAAAGGCAGGTTATTATTACGCAGCGCCTGTGAACGAGTACCTCGAAAACACCGAAGCTGGTCGAATGTTCACGTGCTGCTGTCGTGAGCGTCTAGGGAAAGAGGTAGGAGAACAGTGAAACTACCACTAATTGCTAAATGGTTGGAAGTCCACGATTCTTAAGAGAACGTTGGATTCGGAAGCTTGTCTGTTATGTAAAAGTAGGACAGATGGTGATCTGTGGCATCTCTGCCGAAAGAGCATAATGCCAGTGCACGCGTAAGTCTTTAAGAGCACACCGTTCATCGTACATTGTCGACCTTAGATCTCCGCAGCAGACCACCTCTACGTGTTCACATGTTGATACAACGACCGCGTCAGTAACGAATGTAGTGGACACAACACCGACAGGATTCGACTGTCGATCAATGGAAACGTGGCGGGTCTCCGGATGAGTCACATTTTTCCTACACTAGAGCCATGGTCGTCTCCACAAACGCCGTCATCGCTTTTAACGGCAGCTCGAAACATGCAGCGCGCCACGGACGCATGCTGGTGGGAGCAGTATTATGCTATGGGAGACATTCTCCTGCGCTTGTATGGGATCTGTCGTTGTAATTGAAGACATGCTAACAGCTACGAACCACCTGCATCCCTTCATACACTACTGGCCATTAAAATTGCTACATCACGAAGATGACATGCTACAGACGCGAAATTTAACTGACAGGCAGAAGATGCTGTGATATGCAAATGATTAGCTTTTCAGAGCATTCACACAAGGTTGGCGCCGATGGCGACACCTACAACGTGCTGACGTGAGGAAAGTTTCTAACTGATTTCTCATACACAAACTGCGGTTGACCGGCGTTACTTGGTGAAACGTTGTTGTGATGCCTCGTGTAAGGAGGAGAAATGCGTGCCATCAGGTTTCCGACTTTGATAAAGGTCGGATTGTAGCCTATCGCGATTGAGGTTTATCGTATCGTAACATTGCTGCTCGCGTTGGTCGAGATCCAATGACTGTTAGCAGAATATGGAATCGGTGGCTTCAAGAGGGTAATACGGAACGCCGTGCTGGATCCCAACGGCCTCGTATCACTAGCAGTCGAGATGACAGGCATCTTATCCGTATGGCTGTAACGGATCGTGCAGCCACGTCTCGATCTCTGAGTCAACAGATGGGGACATTTGGAAGACAACCATCTGCACGAATAGTTCGACGACGTTTGCAGCAGCATGTAATATCAGCTCGGAGACCGTGGCTGCGGTTACCCTTGACGCTGCATCACTGACAGGAGCGCCTGTGATGGTGTACTCAACGACGAACCTGGGTGCGCGAAAGGCGAAACGTCATTTTTTCGGACGAATCCAGGTTCTGTTTACAGCATCATGATGGTCGCATCCGTGTTTGGCGACATCGCGGTGAACGCACATTGGAAGCGCGTATTCGTCATCGCCATACTGGCGTATCACGCGGCGTGATGGTATGGGGTGCCATTGGTTACACTTCTCGGTCACCTCTTGTTCGCATTGACGGCACTTTGAACAGTGGAAGTTACATTTCAGATGTGTTACGACCCGTGGCTCTACCCTTTATTCGATCCCTGCGAAACCCTACATGCACGACCGCATGTAGCAGGTCCTGTACGGGCCTTTCTGGATATAGAAAATGTTCGACTGCTGCCCTGGCCAGCACATTCTCCGCATCTCTCACTAATTGAAAACGTCTGGTCAATGGTGGCTGAGCAGGTGGCTCGTCACAATACGCCAGTCACTACTCTTGATTAACTGTGATATCGTACTGAAGCTGCATGGGCAGCTGTACCTGTACACGCCATCCGAGCTCTGCTTGACTCAATGCCCAGGCGTATCAAGGCCGTTATTACGGCCAGAGGTGATTGTTCTGGGTACTGATTTCTCAGGATCTATGCACCCAAATTGCGTGAAAATGTAATCACATGTTAGTTCCAGTATAATATCTTTGTCCGATGAATACCCGTTTATCATCTGCATTTCTTTTTGGTGTAGCAATTTTAGTGGCCAGTAGTGTATTTCGTGTAAGAAAATGTTTCGTGTAATGCTGGTACCTTCTCTTTCTACGTGTATCACATGTACGTCAAGACCTATTTGTTACATTCTGTATAGATAGTCGTTTTTATATCGCTCCATTTGTTATTGGAATGGGAGAGGAAACGACCAGTAGCGACACAGTGTACCAACCGCCATATACTGTATTTTGGCTTGCGGGGTACGTGCAGGGTGTTTCACAACTCACTTACACACTTGCAGAGGTTGTAGAGGGGCTTTTGTAGATCAAGTTTTACATAAGAAACCATGTCCGGAATCGTCATGCAACGACTCTACAGAGCGTCAAAGTTAAAGGTGCCGTCGTCTGCACATGTATACAGGGTGATTGTGCGATAATGTTACAAACTTTCTAAGATGATGGGGAAGGATAAATGTATCAATTTGAGGTAGGGTTCCTGTACCGGAAATGAACGAATCGGAAGTCACAATCGAAAACCGTTCTGATACATCTTACAATAGAATACATTTACTGGTACTGTCGTTGTTAAAATTGCTGAGTGGGCAACTTGCAGAAGTGGTAGTATGGACCTAAGCAAGAAAAAATGTCCAGTAAACAAAGGCTCTAAAATGCATACCTGAGGAGCTATGAGCATTTGTTCATCTTTGCTACTGTGAAACACTTCTCCTCTATTGAACAAGTACTCATAGGAAGTATGCATTTCAGAGCCCATATTTACGGGACATTTTTTCTTGTTTTTGTCCATACTACCACCTCTGGAAGTTGCCTGCCCTGCAGTCTTAGCAAGCACAGTACCAGTAGGCTACATGTCTTCTACTGTGAGAGCTATCAGAACGCTTGCCAGTTATAACTTTCGATTCGTTCTTTCCCGGTACCGGGACCCTAGCCTCAAATTGACTCATTTGTCCTTATACATCATCCTAGACACCCTGTAACATCATCCCGGAATCATCCTGTATATACGCACGAGGGCTATTCGGAAAGCCGGCCGCGGTTGCAGAGCCGTTCTAGGCGCTTCAGTCCCGAACCGCGCGACTACTACGGTCGCAGGTTCGAATCCTGCCTCGGGCATGGATGTGTGTGATGTCCTTAGGTTAGTTAGGTTTAAGTAGCTATAAGTTATAGTGGACTGATTGACTTCAGATCTTAAGTCCCATAGTGCTCAGAGCCATTTGAACCAGTTTTGAGTTATTCGGAAAGTAAGGTCCGATGGGGTGCGAAATGGAAACCACAGTGAAAGTCCGATCAAACTTTTCACAGAGATGTTGGGAAGTGTCTCTAGTATGCCCGTCGACGTCGCTCTTTTCAGTTCTGAGCGCACAGTGAGCACGTAATGATACTTAGAACAATAGTGTCTCCCGCCAAGTGCGAGGGCCTGGTGAGACATTTCGCCTGATGTCAAGCAGCCCACATAACATAACTGCCATACGTTTCCTTCTGTATCACAATTCTCGGCCGCACTCTGAAGGGGCAATGAAAATGCTCCTGCAGCGTTTTTGATGGGAAGCATTTGATCACCCACAACAGAGCCCGTAATTGACTCTCCCTGAGTTTCATCTCTGCTCACATGGATCGCTAGCTATGAAAACAACGTTCTGGCACAGACAACGAACTGTAGACAAGCTTAGAGAATTGGCAGGAGACACAGGCGGCTTGCTTCTATGACGTGGGTATTGGAAAGTTGGTACAACGCTACCGACAAATGTCTAAATCGGAGCGGCGACTATGTAGAAAGTAGCTGGAAGATGTAGCTAAGTGTTGCAAATAAAACATTTTTTATTTTCATAGTGTTTTCCATTTTGCGATGGATCGCACCTTACTTTTCGAATAGACCTCATACATTAACAGGCTCCAGCACCTATAACTTTGACACTGTGTAGCCTCTTTGGGTAACATTTGCAGACACGGGTTCCTATGTAAAACTTGATGTACTAAGTCACCTCTACTACTTCCAGAAGGGTGTAACATGAGTTGTGAAATACCCTGTAGTTTTAGATATAGACCATTGTAAACGTGTCTCACGGACAAAGAAAACCTACTACTACTTTAAATCGATCTGGCTGAAGAAAGGTGTGTGGGAAGTGGGAGATGAAACAACAATAGAGAAAAAAAGCTGATCGAGTCGGGGTGTGCTGCGGCAGCTGATTCTGCGCTGCGGCAGCGCCCCGTAACAGGCGGCGGGTTTTGAACATCAGAAGGCGGCGGCGGAAAGGAATGTGCGTGTCTTTCAGGAAGGCCGTGATTGGACGGCCAGGGCCGGCGGCCGCGGCGAGGGCGCTTTCAGCCTTTCTGTGGGCCGCGGTCGATATCGTATTCCACTCTCTCGCTGGCGCTAATTAAGTATTGTGATGAGATGAGGTGCTGTCCGTGCACATCTCGCACTCCATTTCCACAACGCTCTCCACTCCCTTACGTAATTACGGAGTTAGAGCCCTAACAATTGTAGTTCCTACTGTGTATTCGAGAGATATACGCGGTAATACGAGGCGCGTCTAAGGAATTCGGTGAGCGAACCGACGTCTAGCCCTCGAGAATGACTGTGGTAACTTCTCGAGAAACGTCAAGTAACATCACTGTAATCCACATCTAAAGGATGTCCTAATAGGAGTGCACCACTTTAATTGTCAAGTAAAACACGTTACTTACGTGAAAAGTTGAAATATTTTTACGAGTGTCGTTTTCGAAGAGAATACCGTTTCAGAATGCAGCCGTTTTAAATTTGCAGTCGCCGTACTGCGCATGCATCCGCTGTTTGCTATTCAGAAACGCAATAACGGTAGCTTTGCCTTGCTTGAACGCTTATTTATAGGAGTGTAAATTGTACAAGAGCCAAGAGGGAACAATAAGAGTGGAAGACCAAGAACGAAGTGCTCGGATTAGAGTAATTTTATTTTGCTACAGTTTTCAGCAAACTGCTATGTATATTCGTTATCAGTTGTTCCCTGAGCACTATGGGACTTAACTTCTGAGGTCACCAGTCCCCTAGAACTTAGAACTACTTAAACCTAACTAACCTAAGGAAATCACACACATCCATGCCCGAGGCAGGATTCGAACCTGCGACAGTAGCGGTAGCGCGGTTCCAGACTGTAGTGCCTAGAACCGCTCAGCCACTCTGGCCGGCTGTATTTTCCATTCGACTTAAATTTTGAGATCCCATAGATCCTATAACTTCCCTATGGTCAGGTGACCGGTAAATAATAAATATAACCAGCAGCATTTCTTGGGTTTTTGCCTCATTGCGACGAGTATCCGCTGCGTGCAGTGGCCAAACACTTTTTTTAAAGATATAACAAATACAGAGAGGATAACAAGTGTCAAACGCTCACAGGTTTTTATAGGAGGAGTAGCTGGTTCCATTGAGCTTTATTTGGACCTCTTCCAGGTCTGTTAACTGCTTCACTGATAGTGTTAATTGCGTTTTGCATCCAATATAGGAACATTTTGCATACTTAGCATCTAATTTTGCAAGCACTAAATATGCTAATTATACGTGCTATTTATTATAACGGGCTGGTAATTTTCAATCCGTAAACTAAATTGCATAGAAGACGTGAGTGCGACCATTTCTAGAATACTGTTCCAGTGTTGTAGGTCAACATCATGTATGCATGAGAACAGACGGCAAAAGAATTCAGAGATCGTAACAGATTGGTATGTCTCGTATGAAACGTAACGGAAATGTCTGAAACTTGAGTGGGACCCCTTGGAAGAAAGGCGACTTAGTTCTCGTAAAACCCAGTTCGATTAATTTAGAGAACTTGTATTCGAAAATGAATGTGTGATCATTGCGATGATACCAACGTATCTCTCACATACGGATCATGAGAACAAGACAGGAGAGATCAGGACGCCTATAGAAGCATTCAGACAGTGAAGAGATTATTTACCCGTCGCTCTATTAGGGAATGGAATTGGAAATAAAACAGATACTACTGGTACGATGTACCACCAACACTCACTTTACTGTGGCTTGTGGAGTATTTATGTAGAAGTGGATGTAGAATTGTTCTCGTTTTGTTTGCATTCCGCCCGAATAGGCCAACGGAACCGACCGACCGCCGTGTCGCCCACAGGCGTCACTGGATGTAGATATGGAGGGGCATGTTGCCAGCACACCGCTCACCTGGCCGGATATCAGTTTACGAGACCGACGCCTTAGATACCCAACACGCAATCGGCGAATTTGTGCCTTCGCAGCTGGTCGGTTGTCAGCAGTTGCTACTTCAGATGAACCTTTTAACGGTACATGGTGCTACTTCAAATTTTCAGACCTTGTGGTCGACGGTGAATCAAGACCCTGGGTCTTTGTACTACCTTCTGGTTCGCTGTGACAATATTTTCAGCTCACCGACCGGTAAGACGTCGCTTTGATGTCTTAATATCAGCAGATGAACCACTTTCCTCAAACGGTTCAACTAATAACGTACTGGCTGATTAATGGGTATTATGCGTCAGTCGTAAATTTTACGCAATAACTGAACTGTTTCCCATTATTTGTAACACGTTTTGGCGATTACCACTGCCAACAATGTCTCTAGATGACAACTGAGCAATATCAAGCGTTGTCTATCAATGAGAACGAAAATAGCTGGGTGTTCGAACTGTGCTTTCTTACAGGAACAGTCTAGCTACGTCTGTATTCCGCAAGCCATCGAGCACTGTGTGGCCAAAGGTACAAATGGACACTGGACAAATTATTAGACACCATCTTCGCTACAGTCTGGAACCGCACGACCGCTACGGTCGCAGGTTCGAATCCTGCCTCGGGCATGGATGTGTGTGATGTCCTTAGGTTAGTTAAGTTTAAGTAGTTCTAAGTTCTAGGGGACTTATGACCACAGCAGTTGAGTCCCATAGTGCTCAGAGCCATTTGAACCTTTTTTAGACACCATCTTGAAAGAGCACGCCCATATGGTTGTCGCATGAGCAGGATGTGTAAATAGGACCGCCTGGAGAGTCGTCTATACTGGCTGTGCCCACCTGCGAGCGAGCTGAGGGGAGCCCGGCAGTGCCCACACCCTATTAGTCAAGTCAAGACTGAAAGAGGCTGAACAGGGGAAAAGGTTCGTGTAGTTGCAAATATTTGGATAATTACAAATTAAACACTTCTCAGCCATTGTTTATAGGAATCTTCTTTCTTTCGCTACTGCCTTTATCCCGCATTGCGCAGGGTCGGCAGGGTTAAGGACGGATTTGGCAAGGTTAATGTTTAAGGGGTGGCCGGATGCCCTTCCTGCCGCCACCGCATACCCCCCGGGCGGGATGAGTGTACCTCAGCTGTCTGCGACTGGTGTAAATAGTGAAAGAGTGTGAATGTGTGTCAAATGTCTGCGAGTCGTGTAACTGAGGCGGGACGTGGGGACCAGCCCTGTATTCACCTAGTAGGATGTGGAAAACAGCCTAAAAACCACATGCAGGCTGTCCAGCACACCGGCCGTCGTCGTTAATCCGCCGGGCGGATTCGATCCGGGGCCGGCGCGCCTACCCGAGTCCAGGAAGCAGCGCGTTAGCGCTCTCGGCTATCCTGGCGGGTCAGTGTTTATAGGAATCTATTTTACATAAATTATTATTATTTGGAAGTAACATCTTTTGTATGTGTGGTTTCTGGTCAGATGTAACAGAGGGCCTAAAGGCTTTAATCTGGGCTGTCTAAATAAGCAATAAATAAATAAAAACTCACTTAATAATTGTAAATAAACTGAAAGTAGCACCACTATATAAACACAAGCTCAGTGAAGTTATTTTGTTTACTCACATAGGAGAAATGTACAGAAAATGCTGGGGAGGTGTACCCTGTCTGAAAACTGAAAATCGAGCACCAGTCGCAGTGAGGGAAGTTGCCTTTCGTGGAAGAACGCTACAGCTGCTGTACTGGATGACGAAGCATTAGCTTCCACTCTAGCAGTGTAAAACAATGTGCAGAGATTTATGTAAAATCAGCATTTCCTGCATTAGTGTTATTAGTAACTCATATTTGTATTCCATGTAGTGTTAACGCACTCCCTGAAAAAAAAAAACCACCCCCAGTCATTTTTGGAGATCGCGTCGCCAGTGATGCATAAGGCACGCTGCAAAGAGTCGGTATAACTTTGTGAATGACTCTGTAGTTGCTTATTGTGAAGTAGTGGGGTCAAAAGAGTGGACGATAGCCGGCTGCTTTTCAGTTTTCAGACCAACCAATGAGAAAAAGTGTGCAACACAATTCGGCGACCTGCCTTCCCCCACGCTTCTACCCTTTAGTAGTTAAGGAGATACTGCTCACAAGATGTCGTAAGACAAATATCATCTTACTGATAGCTTACTGAGTTATAACGACATAGCAAGATGCAGCGATCCCCGTAAGTGTTTTAGCAGGAAAGTTTAGGACCGCTCAGAACTGAAACTGATGTTTGAAGAGAACTAAGTTACGAAAATATTGTATACTATTGACAACTTCAGAAGTATGAAGATAGGTGCAAGCCAATTAGCCAATAAGATTATTTGGAACTTTAATTTTAAGTCAGATTGTTTTGGGAAGTAAATCTGAATTGAATGCATGTAAAACGAGATGGTTGTTACATTACTTTTGTTGTCTTGCATTTGCCTAAGAAACACGTTTGCTTCTAGTTATTGCATTTGAACTGAAATACTGAATTTTGCACTGACGTTAATGTCACTTTTATTGTTTCTCATACAAAGGATTGTTGTCCTTAATGGTGTTAATGAATCGAGTTGGATACCTTACTGAAATTCGTGTCATTTTTTACTCTTCGCGTTTCATTAAATTGTAAATTGTATTAATAATAAATAATGAACAAATACTGTGTCACTAGTTTTAATTAAAAATCTACGATAAAACACTATTTTTGTGGCTTAGTTATTAGAAAATTTACGCTAGGGAGATCAAACCACAGGATCAACCTGAATCCTAAACACCGCCTTGTCTCTCAGATTTGTGTTTTGGTAAATACTGGATATATAGTTCATATTCCTGTAATAATCAGTGTTTGGTGGTTCCCTACAACCTGTTCAATCAATTTGTCTAACACGTGACACCATATAGAATATAATTCGTAGAAGTAAGTCTGTCATAAAATGAAAAAAAGTAATCGAACTGTTTTTACTTGTATGAAATGCATACTATTCTAATAATAATCCACCACAGCTGCTTTTTTATATTTTATTTACTGCTAACGGTTTCGAGTGATGGCTTATTCTCAAGCGGTACCTACATAAAATCCAGCTATTATCAGTTCATACATCTATGTACACGAAAATGTATAATTTTCGGTTGTGCTGTATATTTTTACTTACGTCTTAAGGTTTCAAATGTTGTTTTTCAAATATGACCTCCTTTTGTTTTGTCCTATTTGTGAATGGTTCTTACGTTATCGATTTTTGTGTCAGAGATATAGCATGCTATGAAATTTACATCTTTCAGGACAATCGATTTATATCGTATGTAACATTTAGGACCGTCTTTTGCTCAGTAATATTTGTCACCGATAAGAATTTTGTAGCAGTTCTCAATGAATTTTTTTACTTTTGAGCTCTGTTTGTTCGTTTAAGATGTCATAAGCAGTTTTTCAAATATGTCTAGATTTCTATTTCAGCCAAGATATTCATGTAGCTTCTTTTTCGCTTTTATTAAAAATGCAGACATTAGTGATTATGTTTACTGTAAAGTGTCAATTCTCTCGAAGTACGCACTAAATGTGGGGAGATTGTTTTCGCTTTTGTTTATATGTTCTTTGTATTTTGGAGTAAATTTTCGTAATGCTCTTCCGATAGGTGAGGCGTACTTCCTATCTTTTATTCGCTCGAATCATTTGCTAACATGTGGCGTTCACAGTAACATTTGCAGCAGTAGTACATTTGACACAGCGTGTTGAGTGCATAGCGAAAATTAGCCATTAGCTTGATTAACAGGCGATATTGACATGTGTGATCTGCAAAAAAGCGAAATGTTTAAATTGCTCTCATGGGACAGGGTATTAAAGCAGCAATATTGGTAGAGAGAACGCGGGTGTTCCCTTTTGTGTTACTTTATTTTGTCCAAAAGGATGTTATCAGTCAATGGCGGTCGTAACAGAGTAGCGATAGCGAACTTGACCTTTTCCATACTGGACAAAGTGGTGTGACGCACTCTCACTCATGATACCTAGCATTAACGTAGATTACATGGTTTAAATATATAGTTTTCCACAGTAGAGTAAGAGGGACTGAAGCTTTACACTGTAGAGATTCCGAATTCAGATGGAAGGAATGAGAATTGAGAATTTGGTGATGTTAGATAAGTGATAAATAAGCCAGCTACCAACTTCTTCGCCGGCCGCGGTGGCCGAGCGGTTGTAGGCGCTTTAGTCCGGAACCGCGCGACTGCTACGGTCGCAGGTTAGATTCCTGCCTCGGGCATGGATGTGTGTGATGTCCGTAGGTTAGTTAGGTTTAAGTAGTTCTAAGTTCTAGGGGACTGATGACCTACGATGTTAAGTCCCATAGTGCTCAGATCCATTTGAATTTGAACCAACTTCTTCCAGGGAAAATACAGTGTTTTGCTGATGAGAGTTATAGAATACAACCATAGGCTTCCACAATGGGTGAAGGGGTACAAGAAGGGGCAGGATACAATTGTTTCTTTGTTCATTGCAGAATTCTTAGTGATTTCCAACAACGATTACCTATGACTCTACTAAACATTACTCAGAGCGACGGGAACTGCAGTGGCCCTAACAGTCACTATGTATCTTCTTTTTTTCATGCTGTTCTCGGGAAATCATGCCAATTTTTTGGTGTGAGGCCGGTTTTCCGCTGTTGGGCCGTCAGAATGGATAACCAGTACAGAACATCGCCGTAATAGTGTCCTCGGTCTTTTCTTTGTCGCTTCCTGGTACAGCCTTTATCGAGCTGTAGACAGGAACCGATCCAACAGCCTGAGGTAGGAATTCCCAGCACAACACAAACATCCCAACTGTATACGTGCCCGTCACATGTCACCAGTTCCCTTAAGGGCATCCCCTCCCCTAGGTACACAATCCAGTTCCAATAATTATTGGCCGGCTGATGTGGCCGAGCGGTTCTAGGTGCTACAGTCTGGAACCGCGCGACCGCTACGGTCGCAGGTTCGAATCCTGCCTCGGGCATGGATGTGTGTGATGGCCTTAGGTTAGATAGGTTTAAGCAGTTCTAAGTTCTAGGGGACTGATGACCTCAGCAGTTAAGTCCCATAGTGCTCAGAGCCATTTTGAACCAATAGTTCAAACAGATAGCTAAATAGTCCGAGTGTGGATTCCATCCAGATAACAGTTGGAAAACATCCATATTCACTAACAGAGTTTTATGAAAAATTTCTTCATCACAGTCATTTCGAGTTTCGGTTGTTTCATTAACCTTTACTCACCTTTTTCACGTGTATACTGATGGCTTTCGATGTCAAGAGACTTCAGCAGTGGAATGTGCACTTCCTGTCACCAAGCACAAATATTCGATGTGGTACTTGAGGCTCTCCCGACGGACTAGTTGTAAACATGGTTCTCGGTCGAGACGTCGGATATTCTTGTGAAACTTCTACAATATTTCGTCTGACCGACGTCTTCAGGTGGGGCGAACACACTATTGAGGCTGTGGCCGAAGCCTCCTATTTATGACAGTCTGAGAAAAAACTGCGCAGGTCTGAACGCGCCAAATTCGGTCGCCAAAAGCGCAGATACGCAGCACCCTCTGACGGGAGCCGCCTGCCGAAATACGTATCCTGTCTGGAGTGTGTCCATCCTCACCGGTGACGACTGAATATCTGCACTGATGAGCCATAACATTATGACCACCTACCTACGAGCCGGAATGGCCACCGTTGGCACGGATAACAGCGAAGCCGCATCGTGGCATGGAAGCAATGAAGCCTTGGTAGGTCGTTGGATGGAACTGGCACAACATCTGCAGAAATAAGTTACTTCTTTCCCATAAATTCCGGGTAGGGGAGCGATGAGGTCTGAGGCCACGTTCTATCGCGTATCAGATGTATTCGATCGCGTTCAGATCTGGCCAGTTGGGGGCCAGCACATAGATTGGAACTCGCCACTGTTTCTCGAACCACTCAGTCATACTCCTGGCCTTGTAACATGTTGCAATACCTTGTTGACAAATGGCACTGCTATCGAGAAACATGATTAAATGGTTCAAATGGCTCTGAGCACTATGGGACTTAACATCTATGGTCATCAGTCCCCTGGAACTTAGAACTACTTAAACCTAACTAACCTAAGGACAGCACACAACACCCAGCCATCACGAGGCAGAGAAAATCCCTGACCCCGCCGGGAATCGAACCCGGGAACCCGGGCGTGGGAAGCGAGAACCCTACCGCACGACCACGAGATGCGGGCGAAACATGATCATCATGAAGGGGTATACGTGGTCTGCAACCAGTATACTGTACTCCTTGGCCATCAGGGTGCTTTGCACGAGTTCCACTGGACCCATAGATGCCCACGTGAATGATCCCCAGAGCATAATGGAGCCGCCGCGAGCTTGTGTCGGTTCCGCAGTACAGTTGTCAAGGAGTTGTTCTCTTGGAAGACAGCGGATTCACGCCCTTCCATTGGCGTTATGAAGCAGGTGTCGGGATTCATCAGACCACGCAATACTTCGCCACTGCACCAACGTCCGGTGCCTATCGTCACGTGCCCATTTCACTCGTAGTTGCCGATGTCGTGGTGTTAACATTGGCACACGCATGGGTCGTCGGGTGTGGAAGCCCATCGTTAGGAGTGTTCGGTACACTGTGTGTTCAGAAATACTTGAACTCTACCCAGCATTAAAGTCTGATGCTAGTTCCGCCACAGTTCGCCACCTGTCCTGATCTATCACGCTCCCCAGCTTATGACGTCCGACATCTGAAATGATGGATGGCCGCCTAACCCCACGACGTCTGGACGTGGTTTCAAACTGATTTCGCTGCGTGTTGAAGACACTCACCACAGCACTCCACGAACACTCGACAAGTCGAGCAGTTTCCGAATTGCTCGTGCCGAGCCTCCGGGCCATCAGAATCTGCCTTCGGTCAAACTCGTGTAGATCGCGCGCCTTCCCCATTCTACACACGGATAACGCGCTCACTGGTACTACGTGCACCGTGCTTGTGTCTGATCAGCAGACATTCACCGGCAGGTGACGCTGCTGTCACCTGGACGGGTTTATATCGATAATAGGTCGGTGGTCATAATGTTCTGGCTGGTCAGTGTACGTCGTCACCACAGCGTCATCTCTTTTAAGAGCAATAGTTCTTCTTTGTGAGCCGGCCGCGGTGGTCTCGCGGTTCTAGGCGCGCAGTCCGGAACCGCGCGACTGCTACGGTCGCAGGTTCGAATCCTGCCTCGGGCATGGATGTGTGTGATGTCCTCAGGTTAGTTAGGTTTAAGTAGTTCTAAGTTCTATGGGACTGATGACCACAGCTGGTAAGTCCCATAGTGCTCGGGAGCCATTTGAACCATTTGAACCTCTTCTTTGTGATCGCTGTGACTTTACCGTGCCGTGCTGAGTTGGTATCCTGTGTCTCTGTTAAGCAGCTTAGTCGAGCTGCGAATTTCCACTGCTTCTTTAATAACACTCAGTACGAAGACGTCGACGAGAGAATTTCGGTGTTCTTGTACTCCATACTGTGTCCAGTGCTGCGACAATGCTCGGCCACTGGAGATTTCACTTGTGGTCCAGACGTGTGTGTCGTCGGCGTTCGAGAGATCTGTCCCCCCACAGTGCGACAAGTTTGTCCAGTACATGAAGTCCCGCAGCTACTGGGAATCTTATAGACATCAGACCTCCTTCAACCAAGATCATCTCGGACTGAGCGTAAAAGAGCTTTCAGTTTCGGTGGCAGACTAAAGACTCATTTAACTTTATGTTTCTCTAATAATCTTGCTATCCAGTGGCTCCAATATGTTGGTAGATATAAAAAGTGTAAGTATTACCAACACAGAAACTTGCCTTTTGCGTTCTACTATTTTCCGGAATCGTTGCCGGCCGCTGTGGCCGAGCGCTTCTAGGCGCTTCAGTCTGGAACCGCGCTGCTGCTACGGTCGCAGGTTCGAATCCTGCCTCGGGCATGGACGTGTGTGATGTCCTTAGGTTAGTTAAGTTTAAGTAATTCTAAGTCTAGGGGACTGATGACGTCAGATGTTAAGTCCCATAGTGCTTAGAGCCATTTGAACCGGAATCGTTTTTCCGATGCCTAGAACTGTCTGTCGGATACGTGGAGTATCGAAGTTACGAGGTTCTTCGTGTACATTGCTAAATACGGGCAATGTTATGAATGTGCTGCTCCTTTTATCTTACTTAAACTTTACACACCGTTTTCTTTCTTTAGTTATAAAGGCTGTTCAAAAACTCACTGCCCAAACTGACAGGTACTACGACGGAGTCAATAACAGAAATAGTTTGTTAAGCAGCCAGATATAGAAACGCATAGTGAGTGAACAATAATGGTACGTATGTATTCCCGTGACAAATGAAATAATCAAAAATTAACTTCTTCAAACATCGCTACACCGAAGTTCATTTGAAGAAACTAATGTTGTGAGGCCCTGAAGTACTTATTGAGCCAGGAAACAGCATGTTGCGTTGCTCCTTGACTGTCGCACTACACACTGAAAAAACTCTAAGACATGATCTTTTTTTACGGTGCACTGGAAGAAAATGGTCAAAGAGCTCTGCGAATGTACCGCGAACGTTCCCCTGCACGAAGATGTCCGCATTACCGCGCTATTATTGCAATCCACGTTCGACTGTGCAATACCTGTAGTTTGTGGTATCCAGTCCCAACATTGGGAGACCACGGACCGAACGTACATCTGTCTTTCAAGATGTGCTGTTACGATTAGACAACAGAGCCGAGGCAAGTACACGAGTGACTGCCGCTCAGTTCGGTGTTCACCATAGTTTAATACGGAATGTGTTGCGTGGGCGTGGATAACAGTTTCATCCTTTCCGTCCTACCAGAGTACCCTGTGACCGGATGAGTACCCACATCGGCTTGAGTTTCTACTCTGGTTACAGCAGGAGAGTAACGAAAACCCTCGGTTTCCTGAAATAGTTATGTTTATGGATGGGGTTCTGTTTATTCAGGAAGTCTCATGAGTCGAATGTATGTCCGCTCCCGGTAGCTGAGTGGTCAGCGCGACAGAATATCAATCCTAAGGGCCCGGGTTCGATTCCCTGTGGGTCTGAGATTTTCTTCGCTCAGGGACTCGATGTTGTGTTGCCCTAATTATAATCATTTCATCTCCATCGACTTGCAAGTCGCCGAAGTGGCGTCAAATCGAAAGTCTTGCACCCGGCGAACGGTCTACCCGACGGGAGGCCCTAGTCACACGACATTAATTAATTAAACTCGAATGAAAGGCCGCATGAAAACCGACGTAAACCAGATATATGACATAATCACGGACAATTTGGAGTAAACATGTGTGTCGATATTGTGCACTACTTGCTTGGGCCCTAACTGTTGGCTCCTAGACACAGGTAGCCAGTGTGCTCGACTTGCAAGAGTAGCTGCCGTATTACTGGAGGAGGCACCATTACGTATCAGAGGAAAGGATTGGTTCCAACACTTCGCCGAACCAGTACGTACATCATTAACCCTCGCAATACCACGATGTAGATGTAAATAACAAAAGTCATGGGATACATCCTAATATCGAGTAGGACCATCTTCTGCATGGCATAGTGCAGCAGCTCGACGGGGCATGGACTCAACGAGTCATTGGAACTGCCCTGCAGAAATACTCAGCAGTGCTGCCTCTGTAGCCGTCCATAATTGCGAAAGTGTTGCCGGTGGAGGATGTTGTACACGAACAGACCTGTCGATTATGTCCCAAAAAGTTTCGACGTAATTCATGTAGCGCGTCCTGGGTGACCACATCATTCGACCGAATTGTCCAGAATGTTCTTCAAACCAATCACGAACCGCTGTAGCCAAGTGACATGGCGCAATGGCATCAGAAAAACTTGCATCTTCGTTTGGGATCGTGACGTTCATCAGTGGTTATAAGTGGTCCCCAAGTAACCGAACATAACCATTTACTGTCAATGATAGGTTCAGTTGGACCAAAGGACCCAGTTATTCCATATAAACACAGCCCACACCATTATGGAGCCACCACCATCTTGCACAGTGCCTTGTTGACAACTTAGGTGCACGGCTTCGTGGGGTCTGCATCACACTCCTACCCTACCATCAGCTCTTACCAACTAAAATCGAGACTCATTTGACCAGGCCAGGGTTTTCCAGTCGTCTAGGGTCCAACCAATATGGTCACGAGCCCAGGAGAGGCGCAGCAAGCGGTGTCGTGCTGTTAGCAAAGGCACTAGCGTCAGTCTGCTGTCATAGCCCACTAGCGCCAAATTTCACCGCTCTGCCCGAACGGAAACGTTCGTCGTACGTCCCACTTTGATTTCTGCTGTTATTTGAGCCAGTGTTGCTTGTCTGTTAGCAACGACAACTCTAAGTAAACGCCACTGCTCTCGGTCGTTAAGTGAATGCCGTCGGCCACTGGGTTGGCATACTGTGAGGTAATGCCTGAAATTTGATATTCTCGGCACACTCTTGACACTGTGAATCTTGAGATACTGAATTTACACTACTGGCCATTAAAACTGCTGCACCACGAAGATGACGTGCTACAGACGGGAAATTTAACCGACAGGAAGAAGATGCTGTGATATGCAAATGATTTGATTTTCAGAGAATTCACACAAAGATGGCGCCGGTGGCGACACCTACAACGTTCTGGCATGAGGAAAGTTTCCAACCGATTTCTCATACACAAACAGCAGTTGACCGGCGTTGCCTGGTGAAACGTTGTTGTGATGCCTCGTGTAAGGAGGAGAAATGCGTACCATCACTTTTTCGACTTTGATAAAGGTCGGATTCATGCGCATTGGTTGAAATATGCTAAATTAGTCTCCCTCCGCCATTTTCTCTCTATATGTGAAGGCTAATCGCAAGAAGTACTTTACGGATTTTGTTTTTAACTAATAAACAGACTAATTCACGAGGAAGAAATGTGGAAACACTTTATTTAAAATCGTCTAGCCATAGACACTTAATGCGACCCGTGCGAAGTCGGGGCGGGTCCCTAGCTTTTTATAATTTCTTGCCATTTTTAGGACTCTTTGTTCTCACGACACTGTATTTTCCAAAAACTACCTAAAATTTGTGAACTATTATACGTTAAAATACAAACACTATTAGTTGAATTAGTTGGGGCGGGAAGGATCAAAAAGCTCATAGCCCCTTAACATCCCCCACTTTGTATCCTCACTTGGTTGGTCATTACTTTCCCAAATTACGCTATGGGATAATTTCAGCTGAATTAAGTTCAATCAAGCAAAATTTATGAGGAGAAAACCAATACAGTCTTGCGGAATTGTATCAGCAAAATCCGTTTTACGTAATAGCATTTCATTGATTCCATCTCCATTCATTTCGTTTCACTGAACTTGATTCTGTTGGTATACGTTGTACCTGTGATGCACTATGCACACTTGCGCAGCAGCGTAAATGCGTATCATGTTTGTGAAGAATCCATTTAATTATCTTGCGTTACTCACTGCGCACAAAACCGGTGAACGTCATCTAGCCGCTTTGCTTTCATGCCGTCGTTATGATGGTGATCGCCATGCTAGTTTAAAAAAAGCTTCTTCTGTTTTCTGAAAGAATTTTCATTCCGCGGCGGACTGTGTGCCGATTTGAAACTTCGTGGCCTATTAATGCCGTGTGCGTTCGGCACACTTTTTCAATCTGTTGGGAAGTTTCGAACTGTTATGTGTTGCTATTTCCTGTATTGAGACTCGAACTTGGGCTCTCGACTTTCGGGGGCAATGCTCCACTGACTGAGCTATTCAGAAAAAATATGGTTCAAATCGCTCTGAGGACTATGCGACTTAACTTCTGAGGTCATCAGTCGCCTAGAACTTAGAACTAATTAAACATAACAAATCTAAGGACATCACACACATCCATGCCCGAGGCAGGATTCGAACCTGCGGCCGTTGACAGTTTTCACGTTTGGGGACCAAGTGGCAAAAGGACCACAAGCTTGTGCAGTACCGAGGAAAAGTAAAAGTTTTTTTAAGGTACGTCTCACATTCCGCGTTACAGTCATTTTCACTGGTTTTCAGGCATTCACAGAACAGCTATGTCGAGCAGGTAACGAACAAGGAACCATAAGAACTTATCCTCACCCTTCGATTCATATTGACAGATGGTGCAGGGCACGATTAGGACTTCGACATTACCAAACAGGAAGGTGCAACTTTCAGTTCATAATAATGTGATAATCGGAATCCATTTCTAAGTATATGTAAGCCCGCCCGGTTAGCCGTGCGCTCTAACGCACGGCTTTTCGGATTGGGAAGGAACGCCTGGTCCCCGGTACGAATCCACCCGGCGGTATTGTGTCGAGGTCCGGTGAGCTGGCCAGTATATGGATAGTTTTTAGGCGGTTTTCCATCTGCCTCGCGAATGCGGGCTGGTTCCCTTATTCCGCCTCAGCTACACTATGTCGGCGATTGCTGCGCAAACAAGTTCTCCGCGTACGCGTACACCACCATTACTCTACCACGCAAACATAGGGGTTACAGTCGTCTGGTGTGATACGTTCCCTGGGGGTCCACCGGGAATCGAACCGCGCAATAACCCTAAGAGAGTGGTTCGGTGTAGGGCGGCGGAGGTAGTCGTCGTGGGGTTGTGGACCACTACGGTTGCGGCGGGGACGGAGCTTCTCCGTCATTTCTAGGACCCCGGTTAACATACAATACAATACAATTCAAGTATATGTAATGTAATGACAGTTACAGGGTGTCAATTATTGAACAATATGAAATAAAATCTGCATAACTTCTGAACGATTTGGTTTAGAATGTTCAAACTGCACAGTTGGCTGCGGAGCATGATGGGAACTAGTATGCGCTGTATGGTTTGGTTTAGCGACGAAGCCCACTTTTATTTGGATGAGTTCGTCAATAAGCAAAACTGGTGAATTTGGGGGATATAGAATCCGTTTTCGCAATCCAGAAGCCTCTTCACCCTCAACGAGTGGCTATATGGTGCGCTATGCCCAGTCACAGAAAAATCGGTGCGATATTCATTGATGGCACGGTGGCTACTGAACTGTACGTGAGGGTTTTGGAAGATGATTTCATCTCCATTATCCAAAGTGATCCTGATTTTGACAAGATGTGGTTAATGGAAGACGGAGCTCGACCGCATCGAAACAGGAGAGTGTTTGATGTCCTGGAGGAGCACTTTGGGGACCGCATTCTGGCTCTGGGGTATCCATACGCCACTGGCATGGGCCTTGATTGGCCGCCATATTCTCCGGATCTGAACACATTCGACTCCTTTTTGTGGGACTAAATTAAAGACAAGGTGCACAGAAATAACTCTAAAACCATTGCTGAGCTGAAAAACAGACATTCAGAAGGTCATCGAGAACATCAATGTTCCGACACTTTACTCGATCATGCAGAATTTCGCTATTCGTCTGCGCTGCATCATCGCCAATGATGGCAGGCATATCGAACATGTCATAATCTAAATCCGAATATCTGTAGTAACGTTTATATGTCGAATAAAGTGTGTGCGCGCCGCAGTATGTAACTAATTTACGTTTCTTTCATATAGTTCAATAATTGTCGCCAAGCGCATAGTTTCATAAGCACGAGGTCTCTGGAGCGACTATCGCTGCCGGTACATTTTTTATTCCGATGTAATTATAGCAATAGATTTAATATGACTGTTCACATTACCAATATTTAATGATTAATTTATCCTTTTAGTACTCTTTATCCTGCAAAAAGGTTTGAAAGACACCTCTGGCTCATTTAGACCAAGAGTTAAAAAAATCAGCTGATCACTACGTGATCAAATACAGGAAACTTTATGTCATCAAAGTCCGGGAAATATCTCAACAGCATTTTACAAGAACTGTCTAAACGACGTCTTGAAGTCATACATGGGAAAGGAGTAATTTTCTTTGATTCTAGCGTTCACGGAAAGCGCAAACGAAACCCGATACGCATGACGAAAGTTTTCAGAATCGAGGGAGTTTTCCAACGTGCAGTATTAAGGTAATTCCTTCTAAATGTATTCGGCTACGACAGCCTAGCGAGATTTATTTCTAGAGGCAGACGAAGAACCTTGTAAAACAATAAAAATTGCGCGTACATCATCGAACGGAATACAGAGATAGCTTCTAGAGAAGTTTGCATAAAAATTCAATTAATCGTACAACTTCAGTTGTCTGCACAAGATTCAGTGATATGCTTCGACCTGGATGGTACATCACAAAATTGTGTAAAGGCCGAAAAGTGTATGGAAGTAAATCAAGTTTGTTTTGCAAAAGACACAATGAAAAAACCAATCTCACGCAAAAATTCGGCATTTTCAATGTTCCTGCGATCACTATCATGCTGATTTCTGTAGTGATCCATAGGTTACTCGTTATACTTCTCACAAATGTAGACACAATAATATAAATGAAATGACTGCCGATTTGATTGAAAGTCCTCGTATATCGTTTTGTTATTTCCAATTTCTTTACGAAATTTTTTTTTCAGGATAATTATTATGAAAACAATAAATGACTTATTAAATGTTGATAATTCGTACAGTCATAACAAATCCGTTATGACCGACAGCGAATTTCGATCCAGTAACTTCGCATTTAAGAACGAAGCGTTTACTCAATTGGCTGTAGTCTTCTTGAACACTAACGACCGAAAAAGTATATAAGCACGTCAGTTCCCATCGTTATTTGGTGAAAGGAAATGCGGCAAGCCTCCTGAGATACAACAACCACTCACTCGTAGAAAGATCCATACCTAACGTCTGGAAAGTTGCACAGGTCACACCAATACTCGAGAAAGGAAATAGGAGCAATCCGCTGAATTACAGACCTATATTACTAACTACTAACAGTATGAATTATCTCGAAGAAAACATTTATTGACAACTAGCCAACACGGATCCAGAAAATATCGTCCTTTTGAAACACAACTAATTCTTTATTCTGGAGCAGCAATGAATGCTACCGACAGGGGATGTCAAGTTGATTTCATATTTATAGATTTCCAGAAGGCTTTTGATACCGTGCCTGACTGTGACTTCTAATGAAAAAGCGTAGCTACAGAGTATCGTCTCAGTTATATCACTGGATTCGTGACTTCCTGTCAGACAGATCATAGTTCGTGGTAACTGACAAAACGTCATCGAGTGAAACAGAAGCAATTTCTGGCGTTTCCCAAGGAAGTGTTACAGGCCTAAATGATTTAGGAGAGAATCTGAACAGCACACTTAGATTTGTTTGTAGATGATTCTGTCGTTTACCGTCTTGTAAAGTCATCAGACGATAAAAAAATTTCAAAACGATTTAGGCAAGATATCTGTATAGTGTGGCAGTTGACATTAAATTATGAAAATTGTGAAGTCATCTACACGAATACTGAAATGCAACCACTAAATTTCGGTTACGCGATAAATTACACAAGCCTGAAGTCTGTATATTCAACTGAGTACTTAGAGATTACAGTTACGAATAACTTAAATTGCATCAAATAGATATTGTTGTGGGTAAATTAAACCAAATATTCCGATTTATTCGCCGAAAACTCAGAAAATGCAATTGGTCTAATAAAGAGACTGCCTACACTACGCTTGTCCATCCTATTCTGGAATATTGCTGAACGGTGTGGGATCCACATTAGATAAGATTGACGGAGGACATCGAAAAAGTCCAAAGAAGGGCAGTTCGTTTGATATTGTCGCAAAACACTGGAGAGAGTGCCATGTATATGATACACGAGTTCTGGTGGCAGTCATTAAAGCAAACGTGTTTTTGTTGCGGCAGGACCTTATTATGGTTTTTCAATCACTACCTTCCTCCTCCGTAGGCGAAAATGTTTTGTTGGTGCCCGTCTTCATATGGACGGATTATCGTCACAATAGAATAAGAGAAATCAGAGCTCGCACGGAAATATCTAACAAGGAGAGGTCCCCAGCTGTGCGATCGATTTTTGAAGCCGTCTACACGGTTATGTCGGTTAAGATCCCAGATATCACACACTGCAGCCATTTACCCTGAGGGCACTCGTTTGCGAATAACTGACGAAAAAAAAAAAATGAGAATTTTGTGTAACGCTCACTAGCGTTACTAAAGGTATATTAAGTTGTTGGCGTGGTGTAATGATTAGGATAAAAGCTTCACCTGTAGGAGATGGTTCCAATCTCTCCACCTGCAGGAAAGTTGTATTTTTGTTTTTAAATCTTTATCGAAACGACTTTCGTCATCTTGTTTATTCAATTAATTGATTTAAACATAATTTTTCGATTCCATTCCTTTGTCACATGATTTTAATCGTAATATTAACTTCTTCATTTGCTAACAATTTTATTTCTATCAGTCTTTCTCCTCTTGAAATCATTGTCTATGTGTTTTTAATTAATTTTATGTATCAATTTCGATTTAATTTCTTTTGTTTTAGCACTCTGTTGTTTCGTCCAGCGTATTACGTTGATGATATCTAGTTCCCATTTTGCTTGTATTTCGTTTTACTTAAAAACCGTCTTTGACATAAATTTTCATCTGCGTTATTTTTTCCATAGTGCAACAGGTATTTAGGTTACGTTTTAAATGCTTGTATGACGATCACCGTACAAAAAGTTACGCATCTGGTAATAAAAATATATTTTTCACGCCATTGTACAAATATATAGAGTATTTCATCTTTTGTTTTTCAGCGAATGGATAGAAATTTTTAAGTACTTGAATATTATGACACATAAATATAATTAAATACATATTCAAATAATTCCGACTTGAAAAAGTATGATATAAAGAAAAAGTGAAACAAATGAAAAAGTTCATATGATGATTAAAATTTTGTAACAAAGGAATGGAATCAAAAAATTATATTTATATCAATTAATTGAATAAAAATGATGATCAAAGTCATTTCGATAAAAAATTTAATAATAAAAAAATGTTAGTGTAACTGACGAGATTCAAACCCACAACCTCCTGCTTGTGAAAGTGTTATCCTATCCATTATACCATGCAACCAGGCGAGGTAACGTAACTTTCATAATGCTATTAGGTGTCTCACTTATTTCCGATCCGCGCGGGATTAGCCGAACGGTCTGAGGCGCTGCAGTCACGGACTGTGCGGCTGATCCCGGCGGAGGTTAGGTTCGAGTCCTCCCTCGGGGATGGGTGTGTGTGTGTTTGTCCGTAGGACAATTTAGGTTAAATAGTGTAAGCTTAGGGACTGATGACCTTAGCAGTTAAGTCCCATAAGATTTCACACACATAAGAAACATTTCCGAGTTTAATTTCGTCAATTACTCGCAAATGAGGGCCTACCAGGGTGAGTGGCTGCGGTGTCTTATGGCTGGGGATCATCACCTACATCAGCGTATAGATAGTTTCAAAAAGTCGATCTCACCGCTGGGGATCTCTCGTTGTAAATGTTCGTATTTCTCGCTCGCTATTCGAGAGTGGAACGGCAGAGAATTAGCTCGAAGATTGTTCGATGAGTCCTCTGCGAGGCTCTTAATTGTGAATTGCAGAGTAGTTATGTAGATATGGATATAGTTGAGATGAGCTCCAACATTATAGAAACCATCTTAATATCGTGTTGCTCCACATTTGGAACCCAACACAGCAGCGATTCTGCGTCGCATGGATTCGACAAGTCCGTGTAGGTTACCGGAGGCATGTGGCACCAGATGCCTATGCACTGGTCGCGTAATTCCCGCAGATTACGGGTACATTGGTTAATGGGCGCGAAGCTGACAACCGATGGAGTTCAAGATGTGTTCCATCGGATTCAGATCAGGCGAATTTGGTGGGCAAAACATCATTGTGAGTCCACTATCATGCTCCTCAAACAGCCGTAGCGCGGTTCTGACATTGTGACTCGGACAGTGTCCTGCTGGAAGATGCCGTCGGGGAAGTCATCAAACACAAAGTGATGCAGGTGGTTCCCGTTAATGTTCACGTAGTTCACAGTCGGTCGTGCCTTCGTTTACGGCCACAGTCTCACACGAGCATAGATGGGTGTCCCCCATAGCATGATACTGGTGCCACAGGGCTGCGTCCTTAGTGCGGTGAGTGTTTCGAACAGCCGGTCGTCTGGATGACGGCGTATCCGGACACGACGGTCGACCTGGTGTAGCAAGAAATGTGATTGATCCGACCAGGTGCCCACCTCTCGTACTCAATCAATAGACACTGAGTGGATTTCTGTTGTGGTGATACTTGTGTGTATCCATTTCACGGAAATCCTGATCGGGGTTGGCTTCATGGTAAATTTCTGCGAAATGACAGAAAGCGACTTTGTGTGATTGGATTGAGGAGTTCCTAGATAACAGGACGCAGCATGTCATTCTCATTGGAGAGAAGTCTTCCGAAGTAAGACTGATTTCAGGTGTGCCGCAGGGGAGTGTCATAGGACCGTTGCTATTCACAATATACATAAATGACCTGGTGGATGACATCGGAAGTTCACTGAGGCTTTTTGCAGATGATGCTGTGGTGTATCGAGAGGTTGTAACAATGGAAAATTGTACTGAAGTGCAGGAGGATCTGCAGCGAATTGACGCATGGTGCAGGGAATGGCAATTGAATCTCAATGTAGACAAGTGTAATGTGCTGCGAATACACAGAAAGATAGATCCTTTATCATTTAGCTACAAAATAGCAGGTCAGCAACTGGAAGCAGTTAATACCATAAATTATCTGGGAGTACGCATTAGGAGTGATTTAAAATGGAATGATCGTATAATGTTGATCGTCGGTAAAGCAGATGCCAGACTGAGATTCATTGGAAGAATCCTAAGGAAATGCAATTCGAAAACAAAGGAAGTAGGTTACAGTACGCTTGTTCGCCCACTGCTTGAATACTGCTCAGCAGTGTGGGATCCGTACCATATAGGGTTGATACAAGACATAGAGAAGATCCAACGGAGAGCAGCGCGCTTCGTTACAGGATCATTTAGTAATCGCGAAAGCGTTACGGAGATGATAGATAAACTCCAGTGGAAGACTCTGCAGGAGAGACGCTCAGTAGCTCGGTACGGGCTTTTGTCAAAGTTTCGAGAACATACCTTCACCGAAGAGTCAAGCAGTATATTGCTCCCTCCTACGTATATCTCGCGAAGAGACCATGAGGATAAAATCGGAGAGATTAGAGCCCACACAGAGGCATACCGACAATCCTTCTTTCCACGAACAATTCGAGACTGGAATAGAAGTGAGAACCGATAGAGGTACTCAAGGTACCCTCCGCCACACACCGTCAGGTGGCGTGCGGAGTATGGATGTAGATGAAGAAACCAACAAACAGGTGCAAGCTCCAGCTGTTTGTCGGTAATGATTTTAAGTTACCAAAGAAATAGGTTTCCTAGGAACGGATCGACGCGTATCGTGCAGTGACAAACCATTGTTCTTTAAAACATGTGGATTTTAGCCAAGGCAGATAATGACTGATAATGACCGTACAAATTACTCTCAATAAGATCGTACGAGCTGGTACGTCCCGAGCGGCTTATTGTTTCTTTTGGAGGATATTAGATAAAATGGATTGTATCGTCAGAGATGACTTTCGCTTTGTGGTTCAAATGGCTCTGAGCACTATGGGGCTTAACATCTGAGGTAATCAGTCCCCTAGAACTTAGAACTACTTAAACATAACTAACTTAAGGACATCACACACATCCATGCCCGAGGCAGGATTCGAACTTGCGACCGTAACGGTCGCGCGGTTCCAGACTGAGGCGCCTAGAACCGCTCGGCCACACCGGCCGGCTTTTCGCTTTATGATTCGTGAGCTTGTAGAGATTGTAGACACATCATATGAACTGGTAGATGATATTCTGACTGACTTTAACATTCAGGATGAAAGAATGTCAATTATGAGAATCGCTGATGAGTTGTCCTCTGTGCAAGGAAGAATTACAAGAGTTGTTGAATGGAATGAGCAGCCCACTGAGGACAGTGTATGGACTACGAGTAATGTGAAGGAAGCCGAAAATATTGAAACTCCGCGGGAATTAGTGACAGACGTATCATCACAGTTACGCGTACTAGACGAAGTGATTCTGATACCGCGAAAGAAGTAAATGAAAAAAAACATTATTTTGGGACGAAGACGTTACTATCGATGGAAATTAACTGTCAATAAATATTGTGCGTTGAGATCAATGGAAGTATCCATTTACATACACCATACAATGACTTGAGGACTATATGTGTACATGGAGTTGAAGGTTAAGTTGCAACGTTGCGTCCACGAAGGGAATATTACGAATGGAGCACAAACTCGTATCGGGGAATCCAGTGTTCCATGTTTGACGCCATGTCGTAGAACTAAGTGGGGAGGGGGGTTGGAAGGCGTGGCGGAGGCGATGGTTAGAAAGATATATGAGACAGCCGTTATACCCTCTGACTTCGATAAGAATTTAATACTTTTAACTCCAAACGAGGCAGGTATTGACAGGAGTGAACGTTACCTGATCACCAGTTTGGTAAGCCATGATTGCAAAATACTGTCACCACTTATTTACAGAAAAATGAAGAATTGATGGAAGCCGACCTCAGAGAATATGAGTTTCATCTCCGGAGAAATGCGGGATCACGCGATGCTATGCTGAATCAAATGGTTCAAATGGCTCTGAGCACTATGGGACTTAAAATCTGAGGTCATCAGTTCACTAGAACTTAGAAGTACTTAAACCTAACTAACCTAAGGACATCACACACGTCCATGCTAGAGGCAGGATTCGAACCTGCGACCGTAGCAGTCGCGCGGTTCCGGACTGAAGCGCCTAGAACCGCGCGACCACCACGGCTATACTGAATCGATGACTTACGTTAGACATAGACAAGCCCAGTTTACAGCATTTTTATGTTTAGTGAAAACTTTTGAAAATGACAGCTGCATTATAGTCTTTGAAATTATGAAGGTAGCAGGGACAAAACACAGTGAGTGAAGGGTTATTTAGGACTTGTACAGAAACCAGACTGAAATTACACGAGTCAAAAAACTTGAAAGGAAAGCAGTTTTTAAGAATGAAATGAGACAGTATTGTAAACTTCCCCCGATGTTATTCAATATTGCATTCAGCAAGTAGTAATGAATACCAGAGAGAATATACAAAGGGAACTGAAGTGAGAAGGAACAAAAACTCTGAAGTTTTTTCATTGCATAAACGGCAGTCAAAGGAAAACGAAACAGATGCAAAAAAGTAATTAAACTCTTTATTATTTCAAAAGTAATCATCGCAACTGTTAATAGATTTATCCCACAGTGAGACAAGATGGTCAATGCCGTCGTGGAAAAACATTTGAGATTGCCTGGGGAACCATGATTGTACACAGGCGTGCGTCTCTTCGTCCAAAGAAAATCGACGGCCCCGAATATCATTCTTCAGGCTCTAAAAATATGGAAATCGCATGGGGAGAGATCGGAACCGTACAGAGGATGTGTAAAGGGTTCCCAGCGAAACTTCTGCAGAGAACCAGAAACAACCTTAGCAACGTGTGGGCCGGTGAAAATACTTGCCAGCTGCCATCTGCGATGTGTAACACAGATAAGTTTATCGAGTAGTATACTAAAGAGTTTCCAGAATGAGATTTTCACTCTGCTTCGGAGTGTGCGCTGATATGAAACTTCCTGGCAGATTAGAACTGTGTGCCGGACCGAGACTCGAACTCGAGTACCGTTCCGGCACACAGATTTAATCTTCCAAGAAGTTTCATACTAAAGAGTGTCGAAATTACAGGGTATCGCAAATGTCGGGTAGGGTGTCGATGTTCTAACGCCGTAGATAGCAGATTTATATCAAAATGGCTCTGAGCACTATGGGACTTAACATCTGAGGTCATCAGTCTACTTAAACCAACTAACCTAAGGATATCACACACATTCATCCCCGAGGCAGGATTCGAACCTGCAATCGTAGCAGTCGCGCGGTTCCGGACTGAACCGCTCGGCCACCGCTGCCGACAGATTTATATCGACTGAATTGTAAATTACATGTAAGATATAGATCCTGCACTGTATTTCAGCCATGGTTTAATAAAATTAACTCACCTGTATGAAAATCTGAACAAAGGTTTATTTTATAAATGAAATAACATTGTCTAAAGCAATACGACTGAGATATGTTCACATTTTCGTTATTTTTTAAATAACAGTAATGAACTAATCTGTTTTGGTAACATCAATTACCGTGTGATTCAGTCTTCCCCACTGACGTTGCTTTACGCAACCTGCAATGTTATACCAGGTCTTCAAAAACCAAGCGCGAGATTTTCATATTCTCTCGGTCGCTACGCGTAAACTATTAGCCCTATAGAAAAGATTAACAGACTTTTTTGCAGGAAATTTAATGTAATTAAATTTTGTACTGGGATACGATTCCGCTAGCGGTCACAGTTTCCGATTTATTCGAGAAAAACGTACAAAAATTACCTTGAAACGCTCGTTCATTCCTACACACAGCCCTCGCTGATCAGGATTTCTAGTATGTGGTACATGGAACTCCCCCCTACCACTGTACAGAAATTTGCTATCGCACGAATTGTTTTCCGTATTCGACTTATTTCGGTCTTCATTGACTGGTCTTACTACGACACTGGCTTAGTGGAGCACTTAATAATGATAAAATTGACGTTTGTGTAAATTTTCCCGAACAGGTTTGTGAATTTTAACAGCAAAAAATAAATAATTACATTGTTTTATTTGTCAGGTCTTCTACTGAGAAACTACTGTGCTTGTAAGAGCTGAGTTTGTATAGGACTGCCAACATACGAGTTTTAGTGCAACATTTACAAACGTCGTCTTTCTTTCATTACCCCCGCGGGTATGTTTAAATTAATAATGCTAACGAAATAGCCGACTATGCTGGTGGCGTAATTGACCAGTCAATAGACAAAGTAGTCAGAAAGTTTTGTGCATTGTAGGAGGGAGGGACACGAACAACGTATTAGAAATCCTGACTGCTGAGGGATCAGCGTCGGGGTGCGTTTGAAGGTCACTTTTGAAATTTTTTCTTCAACAACTCGAAAACCGTAGCCTCCGTCGAAAAAGTGCCCTAGTACAAAATTTAACTACATTATATTCCCTACGGAAAGGTCCTGTTAATTTTTCTGTAGGACTAATAATTCACGCGTAGAGAGCGGGAGACTATGTAAATCTCGCGCGTGGTTTTTGAAGGTCAGGTTGCGTCAAGCAACCTCAGCTGAATCACCCTGCGCTTAATTAGAACTGCTGCTGTTATTATACCGGAATTCAGAATTTAAGACAGGCAGTTGTAATGACGAAGGTAGTCGAGTTATAATACGTGAAAACACAATCATAAATATTTGTTTCCATTTTCTTTGTTTTCGCGCCAGTATTGCCAGCCGCATCTCTGTAAAGCAGTAGTTTGTATAGTAGGAGTTCTCTGCTTGTGCAGAGCTCGTGGAGAGAATGGTTTGAACTGAAAATGTGAACTCTTCCAAATGCCAGAGGTCATAACGAATTTTGGGTAAAAGCTAGATGGTAAAGTGAAAATATAATATACACAGTTGAAACTTGATTTTTAACAGTGGAATGAGAAACTGATTTTTTTCGATTTTGGTAATATCTCGAACGTTCTGGAGACTGAAAAAAATTTCGAGCTGAACTACAAGACTGCAGCTAAATTAGATAAGTAAACCATTTTAAAACAACTGTGCTTGCCGAGATTTTCAATTAAAAAAATTGTTGATAAAAATGTGTTTGACACATATGCGTAGGTGAAAAGTAATGTCAAGTTGCACTTAACAGCGCAAAAAGAATTGCTCTGGCATTCTTTATTTGCAACTGTAATTGCCTGCAAGTATATGGTTATTTTGAAGCATGAATTAACCTTTCTTAACCGCCAATGATGATTGGAAGATCGCAGCTTGCTCGAACTAAGACTCGTTGTGAGCCTCATGGATAGGAGAAGCATATGTTTATGTTCTCCGCCTGTAAATCGGACCTGAGTACTCCGTATTGCTGGACATTATTTTGATGATAAAAACTCTACATTAAACATATCTTGAAAAATTATTCGTCTACGAGAAGTTTTAACCTTATACACTTTAATAGTTGGACTCCACAATGTTATTTTAGAGGTTCAGTGGGGACATCTTTTACATTCATGTGGATTTTAGAATAATCTGTTACTCAGTTTAAACATATGATTTGACTTTTTTTCTGACGCAAAGACGCACGACGACGCTAGAGTCATGCACCCACTCTCATTGTAAATGTTTACTAATTTAAGGTACAAACTAATTGTCAACAGCATCAGATGATACTTGACATACGTAAATTTGACAGTATCACTCAATACATATTTCTTACCTATGACTATGTAAAACAGAAAGGTTCAAATGGCTCTGAGCAGTATGGGACTTAACATCTGAGGTCATCAGTCCCCTAGAACTTAGAAATACTTAAACCTAACTAACCTAAGGACAACACACACATCCATTCCCGAGGCAGGATTCGAACCTACGACCGTAGCGGTCGCGCGGTTCCAGACTCTAGCGCCTAGAACCGCTCGGCCACAGCGCCCGGCAAAACAAAGTTTTATGTATATTTTTGAACTGAATATCAGGACATTAATTAATCTCAAGAATGGATGAGATCAAGGAAGTTGTTAACACATAATCAGTAAGTAGTGCTACTGTGTTACGTTCGCACTGGCTTGTTGGAATCTGTTAATGTGAACTGATGTACTTGATGATGTGGCTAGAAGCCTTGGAATTTGTCATATTAAAATAAAATTGATAATAATTTAATTGCTGTTTGAAGCAAATTGAGTCATATTCTCAGTCTATCGTACTACTCCGTTATTGCGGGTCCTTCAACGTTGTAAAGTTTAAATGTTTACCTTATACACATTTTTTTACCTCTTTTAGACACTATCACGACAGTTTGGCAACATTCGTAGCCTCTTTCAACCACATACTAGCCATGTTCAGAAACTATATGCCAGAAGTCGGCATATGGGGAACGATATGCTTTCTCATATTTAATCGAAGTTGTGTGTACTTTGTTCGCCATATGTCACCTGTGTCGTATGGATTCTGGACATGGTTAATGCATGCTCAAGCCAGTAACGAGTATTAGCGTATTGTGTGATTGTGTCTAAAAGAAATAAAAAACAGTGCATAATCCGTCAATCATTTTTCTCCACTAAAAGAAAGTTTTTCTCCGCTTTTTCTTTTTTTATTTATTTTTTTATCTGTTTATTTTTTCAAGAATCCATACCTGACTTCTCCCTCGCAGGCACTGCACCCCCATAGGACAAAATCAGATGCAGCTTTCATATCGATAAGTACCCCATCTATAAGCTTCCCCGGGAACATGTACCACCGTTAGGAAGCATCTTACATGGGTTTATATCTGAAAAAAATTGATACAGTATTACATCTCCTTATTTCTTCAGTTACTAACCCACCCTAATTTTTCTTTTTATTATTCTTCTAGCAGTCAGCACATAATATTTCTGGTGTAAAAGTTCTACTTTTTAGCGTACGTAAAGTCTCGTGAATGTAATAGTGGCAAGCGTGTGTAGTACTTTGAAATATGCGTAGTACTACTTTGTGTTAAGTTAAGAAAAATTACACGTTTTATCAAGTCACTATTTTACAGGCAGCATTTAATAAGTTGGAGTCAAAAATATACCACAGAAAAATACTTAACAAGAGAAATGGCATGTTATTACTGTTTATCCAGGTTTTGGTTAGTCAGTGAATTAAAGAAAGTTTTGACTATATCACTTAAAAGTCTGCAGAAGATGATTGACGGTTTGAAGGAAAGTTTAAGTAAGTTTTTCATAATTTCTATGATCTGGTCAGCCCTTAAAATTAACAGTTTATTCCAGGGAGACAAAAATGTAATGGATTGTTCTTGTGCAAGTCGACCAATATCATGTACATAAAAATAAATTACGAAAGATAGGCATCAGGCTATCATCCAACTAGAAACTGCTTACATAAAACTAAAATTAGTTTCAGGACAGTGATCTGAAATCTGAGATTTGATCACTGCTATTTTTTTTCCATCGCCGCTGAATGAACTACAAGCATATCTCTTACCGTTTCTATAATTTTTTTTATAGTGTTACTAAAATTTTTTATTCGTTAGGAAAATACAGAAGTTCTATTCTTCAAGTGAAACATTAGCTTCCTACGTCGATGACGAATGATATGCAGATATACAGAGTAGTCGAGAATTTGCTGAGAAAATACAGCACCTCCAGATAAGGAAGTGAGCTCATTAAATTTAAATAAAGGCGGCATTTCTTCATTTAGGCTGTGTTTATTTAGACATCTTTTTCGTTATCGAACATGTTTTGCCTCTTTTAGCTTTTATCGAGTATTTATCTAAAACTGGTGCAAACAGTATGAAAATGCCAGTGCAGAGTTCACAAACGTGTACTCTTCTTGATTGTTTGATAGGCAGCTACAGAACTTGTATTAGGTCTAGGTAATTACAGCTGAATGGAAAAATGCCTCCTTCATTTAATAAATGCTTCACTGTTATGCCGACTACGAAGACTTATATTAAATGTTCGTTTCTCTATGTTTTGTACCTTTTTTCATCTTATAGCTTTGGGAATACTTCATGTTATAACAAATATATCTGTTCCCTTTTAGTGAGTTTGTACAGATATAAATCTTTACATGACTGCTTACTTGAATTTGGCAAAACTATGGTAATTAATAACAGTGAAATATGAAAATATAAAATTACTGTTTTGAGTGTGATTTATATTTGTATCAATAAACGGAACTCAAAGTAATGTCTTACAAAATATCAATCTGTCTGTCCTCGAGAGTAAAAGAGACATTTCTCAAATACTGACGAGCAGTTGACGACAGCAGGCATCTGGTAAACCGCAACAGGAATCTTTGCTGTCGGCTTCAAGCTCCTGAAAATGTAGCAAGTATTATTAATTGTCTGGCGGAGTGATACCGGTAGCTGTTAGTCCATCTTCTTTCAAGCTTTGAGTAAGAACAATCATAAATGTTATATTTCAGGTACTGCACACATCTAGATGAAAAACATAGATGAACTCAAAAAGTTATCTTTGCGTCTACCGATACTCAAAACGTGTAGACCACATGTAGAAAGGCTATCCGAAATACCTCTCGGCTTCCAAAGTCGCGACTTCATTCGAAGCGTTCATGTCGAGAAAACTGTCAGTCTTACAATCTTCTGGCAATCCGCCATAAGAATGTAGCAGCGACGCTTTGTAGGGATACAGCGTTCACTAACATCTCATATCAATTAGAATCCCCAAAAAAAGTACAAAAAAACCGCCTGAGAGGGGCGCAGGAAATCAAAATTCAGCATTCCATCGGCTCGGTATCACGCAAATTACGCGACGTCCCTATCTCTCTTACCGTAACACGGCAAGTGTTCAAAATTGAAGAAAGAAAAGGAAAAAAATAAAAGAGAAAGAAGAATCTCAAGCTATTAGGAATCTGACTGATTCGAGCAGTACTGACTGGTGCTAGGAAAATTTCAGCGAGTTTCGAGCGTGTAACCTCGGCGCATGTGGGTCTCGTTTTGGAAAGCGTCACTCTTCGTTATGGCGACTTGCCAGAAGACGTAAAGTCTGACACTTGCCGATACCTCGTTGCCTGGCTGCGCTTCAGGCGCTGTTTATGATATTCGTTCTGGCCATATCAAGTTAGGCCCAGAGTTCCGGTTTTTCGGCGGCTCAGTATCTCATCTATTACATTATTTATGACTAATCACGTATACCGGCAAGTTTGTTTAGCGAATGAATTAACATGATCTTAAGAGTTCTGAGCAACTGTGTGCCACCGAAAAACCGGAATGTAGCTGGAAACATAGGAAGATATGCAGTGGTTTTTCATAAATGTGTTAAAAGTGCAGAGGAGTTTACATCGGTAGCGAGGATACTGCAAAAGTTGTGGTAAGCTACTGTGAGCAGGTAATGGAAAATAATTAAGCCCGCAGTCCTCGTTCCTCCTGTAAGAGCTGTGGGATACAAGAAATTCGTTATTTTAGTGAGGATGAATGGTAAAGCTTGTTTAGTGACCTGCCATCCCGGCGGCGGCGCCGTCGCTGTTGCGGGGCGGGCAGGCTGGCGGGCGGGCAGGCGGGCGGGCGGGCGGGCGGTCGGGCGTCAGCGGCTGCGGCTGCTGCGGCGTCGACGGAAGCCACAGCCCGACTGCCGCCGACGACACTCCGCGCCGACTTTTATAGCGTCGCCGTCGGCGCCTTTCGGCCGGCGCCGAAGCTACACGAACACCTTCGGCCGGTCGGGACGCTGTGCGCCGCCGCGCTTCGATTCCCGCCGTCACCTCACCGCACCGCGTCCGCCCTCTCCTGAGACGTGATTGGCTGGCATATAGGGAGTCCGAAAAAGAACCGTTCTCAGTCGTCGTGTGAACCCCCACCACATGGCTAGCCATTAAGATTGCAGCACCAGCAAGGCGACACGCGACGAACGCCGAATTGGTACGAAGCGCAGAAGGAATCAGAACTCCACCGACAAATCTTTAGAATAAATTGGAGCCATGTTCACCATTCATTCTTTTTCAAAAATATTATAGGTTTCCAGATACCGCTACCAAAATGTGTTAACTACTAAATTATTTATTTAGCGTCACATTTCGAAGTGATACCTCATCAACAAGCTGTACTGGTATTACAAAAACATTTAATGTAAGGGTATACAGGTATCAAAATTTCGCCGGCCGGGGTGGACAAGAGGTTCTAGGCGCTACAGTCTGGAACCGCGCGACCGCTACGGTCGTAGGTTCGAATCCTGCCTCGGGCATGGATGTGTGTGATGTCCTTAGGTTAGTTAGGTTTCAGTAGTTCTGAGTTCTAGGGGACTGATGACCTCAGAAGTTAAGTCCCATAGTGCTCAGAGCCATTTGAATCTTTTTTATCGAAAATTCCTTACATGACTGCTGTGATCATCCAGTGGAGAGAGAGAAGGATAACCTAGTATGAGGCGATGTCACATTGTATATTGGTCTGTTGTGCACATGAAAATTTTTAAAAAACAGTGCGGTCCCCTACGGCACTGCGTAGGATCCTACGGTCTTGGCGTGCATCCGTGCGTCGCTGCGGTCCGGTCCCAGGTCGACGGGCACGTGCACCTTCCGCCGACCACTGGCGACAACATCGATGTACTGTGGAGACCTCACGCCCCACGTGTTGAGCAATTCGGCGGTATGTCCACCCGGCCTCCCGCATGCCCACTATACGCCCTCGCTCAAAGTCCGTCAACTGCACATACGGTTCACGTCCACGCTGTCGCGGCATGCTACCAGTGTTAAAGACTGCGATGGAGCTCCGTATGCCACGGCAAACTGGCTGACACTGACGGCGGCGGTGCACAAATGCTGCGCAGCTAGCGCCATTCGACGGCCAACACCGCGGTTCCTGGTGTGTCCGCTGTGCCGTGCGTGTGATCATTGCTTGTACAGCCCTCTCGCAGTGTCCGGAGCAAGTATGGTGGGTCTGACACACCGGTGTCAATGTGTTCTTTTTTCCATTTCCAGGATTGTACGTCCGTCATACGTTACATAAGAGTGCAGATTGCGACACATGGACGACGACATATGGTAGTTTGAGTATGGCTGTGATTCGTGCTCCGATGGACGAAGCGGTTACGGCGAACGCTCGCGTAAAGCGGGAGATCCTGGTTCGAGTCCCGCTCCACCTCAAACTTTCACTGTTATTCCAACATACAGCCGAAGGTGGTTCATATTTGCTCCTTCGAATACATTTTCTAAAATGTAATGACTCTATAACAAGCCGTCGGAGAGCGTGGTCCCTTATACCAAAATACTCAGAATGTGTAGCTGCGGCGCGGTTTGAGGCATCATTTCGCAGACTGCGCGGCTCCTCCCGCCGGAGGTTCGAGTCCTCCTTCGGGCATGGGTGTGTGTGTTGTTGTTAGCATAAGTTAGTTTAAGTTAGATTAAGTAGTGTGTAAGTCTAGGGACCGATAACCTAAGCAGTTTGGTCCCTTAGGAATTCACACACATTTCAACATTTTTTTTTTTTAATGTTGTCGCTGAGCACCATCGGGAAGTTCGTCGGTGGACTGCTGCCTCATCCTCTACAATGGCCTTATGGTTTCATATGCAGAGGAGTGCGGTTTAGCTGGCCAAACAAAGTAGACAGGATTAAATCCATTTGCATTACCTAAAATAGAAAGATTACTCATCGAGTTTATTATTCAGAAATCGTATTTGAATGCTGTTTGTGAGAAGATTGTGTGAGGTTCATATGCTTCATGCTTCAGTCAGTAGTGGAAAGGCATCAGGTCTAGATGAGATGCTATCAGATTCTACAAAGATTATATGAAAGAACTTGATCGTTTCCTAGCAGTAGTCTAGTGTAGATTCCTGGAGCAACGAAACGTTAGTAGCGAGTGAAAAAAAGCGCAGGCTATTTTGATTTTCGAGAAGGGTTGTAGGACAGGTACAAGGCTACATCGCTGAAGTCAGTTTGTTGTAGAATAAGGCTCAATAATTATGACGGTTTTGGAGAACAAAAATCTCCTTTATAACAATCAATACGTCTTCCGCAAACAGATATCTTGCTTAACTCAACACTCTTAGTTCCTCCATAAGTTCCATAGTATTGTAGATAACGGTGCTCAGGTTGATGCCGTGTCCTTGACGTCAGGAGGCATCTGACATCGTCCCGCACTGATGTTTATTGAAAAATTACGAGCTTAACCAATATGAGACCAGATTTGCGACTAGAGACTACATTCAAGACCTCCTTGCAGATAGAACTCAATATTTCGGTATTAAAGGAAGAAAATCGACAGTTGTTATAGTAATTTCCAGGGTATGCAGGGTATATAAATGAGTTAGCAGAAATCAATGAAAGCTCTTGAAGATTACTCGCAGGTGATGCATTTGTCTATAAGAAATCAGCACACCGAAGACAGTATCGCCGGCCGGAGTGGCCGTGCGGTTCTGGGCGATACAGTCCGGAGCCGAGCAACCGCTACGGTCGCAGGTTCGAATCCTGCCTCGGGCATGGATGTGTGTGATGTCCTTAGGTTAGTTAGGTTTAATTAGTTCTAAGTTCTAGACGACTGATGACCTCAGAAGTTAAGTCGCATAGTGCTCAGAGCCTTTTGAACCATTTTTTGAAGACAGTATCGATTTGCTGAGTGGCCTGCGCCGGCCGAGGTGGCCGAACGGATCTAGGCGCTTCAGTCTGGAACCGCACGACCGCTACTGTCGCAGGTTCGAATCCTGCCTCGGGCATTGATGCGTGTGATGTCCTTAGGTTAGTTAGGTTTAAGTAGTTCTAAGTTCTAGGGGACTGATGACCACAGATGTTAAGTCCGATAATGCTAAGAGCCAAAGAAAAAAGAAAGAAAAGAAAGTGACCTGCAGAGGATTAATGAATAGTGCAGGCTCTGACAGTCGACCCTGAACACGAATGAATGCAACATATTGTGCATACATAGGAAAATAAACCCACCACTTCACAACAGTACTGTTGATGAAAAATTGCAGAAAACAGTATCTACCACGAAATATCCAGGAGTAACTATCCAGAGGGACCTTAAGTGGAATGATCACTTACATTCATAGGAATAGTCTGAAGGAAATGTAACTCATCCTTGAAGTAAGCGGCTTACAAGGCGTTTGTTCGACCGATTCGTGTGTATTGTTCGTCAGTCTGGGATCCTTACCAGGTACGACTGATACAAGGGATAGAGACAACCCACCGGAGAGCACGGTTTTACGTCACGGTATAGTTTGGTCGGCGCGACAGTGTTACAGAGATGCTCAACAAACTCTAGAGGTAGACGTTACAGGAGAGGCGCTGTGCGACACGGGGAAAGGAATTTCGGGAGAGAGCCTTACGAGAAGAGTCAGACAACATGTTACTTCGTCCCACATACATCTCGCGTAAAGACCGCGGCAAGAAAATTCGCCGGCCGTTGTAGCCGAGCGATTCTAGGCGCTTCAGTCCGGAACCGCGCTGCTGCTACGGTCGCAGGTTCGAATCCTACCTCGGGCATGGATGTGTGTGATGTCCTTAGGTTAGTTAGGTTTAAGTAGGTCTAAAACTAGGGGACTGATGACGTCAGATGTTAAGTCCCATAGTGCTCAGAGCCATTTGAACTTGAACCAAGAAAATTTGAGAAATTAGAGCTTATACAGTGGCTTACCGACAATCATTATTCCCCCGCTCCATTCACAAGTCGAATAGGGAAGAGAAGGATCGGTTAGTGGTACCAGATGCACCTTCAACCACACAGTCAGGTGGCTTGCGCACTATGATGTAGATGTACATATAAGAAGGAGAAACTTCTACCAACACGTGTCGGAATTCGACAGCTGCTGCAACTTGGGTTGCCAATATCACAGTTTATCGCTCCACGATACTGTTGCACCCGTTTGCCAGGATGCCACGACTGTTATCCGAATAAGAAATCGATTGTTTTAGGAGGGTCACTTTCAAAGTCATGCAGGAAGTCAATAGCTCCATATGGAATGTGCCCGAGAGGACAGGCATTTTTGACTAGGCCGTCACTCAAAATTGAGAAAGAAAATTAATTAATTAATTAATTTACCTATGCATCCAGGGATAATCTCACAATGTCACCATAATACACTGAAAATAAAGAGCTGAAAATACACATACGCACAGAATATGTAAGTATGCATTTATGAGGATAAGGCAGCTTAAAACTTCCCCCTAGAAAAATTAGTGAATTACTGTGCTGGTAAACCCCTTACGTTATTTAATTTTCAAACAGCTGAGCAGAACTGAACGTACTCAGACATTTCTCTCTTTACTTATTCTGATCAACACTAAACTGACACAATATTTTTAGTGCAACGCAGTCTGACTTTCAATAATCCCTACAAAAGAATGGCCCTGACTAACAATAACCTATACCTTTCACGAATCACCTCACAAAAATCTTCGTTACTCTAACTACTGCAATACAGCGAGCGCCAATACTGCCAGCTAAATAAAGGATTCTAACTACTGAAGGCACTAACTACTGATAGGCATAGTTAGCAAATGAAAGATTTTGATAGACAACAATCATTGTATTTACCTTAATAGTGTTCAAAAGTCATAATATATATATCAGTTCATGACATCCAGTCTTACAAATTTCCTTTTTCTGACGGACACACGTCCAGATCGTCCGCTCTGAAAACTCTGCCATCTCTCTCCCCACATCCATCACTGCTGGCGGCTCACCTCCAACTGTGCAACGCTACGCGCTCTTCACATCCAACTGCTCAACACTACAATAGCGAATATTCCAACAATGCCAACCAGCTACAGACTGCACACAGCACAGCCACTGGTTTTCATACACAGCGCTACGTGACGTTACCAACATAAAAACCTAAACAGCCTACTTACAAGGTGGCTTTCCGTGGCTTTGATGAAGGAACCACGCTGGCATTTGCCTGAAATAATTTAGGAAAACATGGAAAAATTAAATCAGGATGTCTGGACAGAGTAAACTTCATCCCCCCTCCCCCCCCCCCCCCCTCGAAATTGAGGTAAGTGTCTTAACTGCACTGCCTCATTCTGTTGTCTACATTGTACAATGTACTCTGATTTACACAAGATTTCCTCTAGATAACTTATCATATAAAACACAGCTTTGCACTTCATAACTGCTCACAGTAATCACACTCACAGATGTGTAATGTTTTTATTCCTGATATGCGAAACAACTTGCTAGATGAGCTTGTTTGCAGCAAGACAAATATCCACACAGAAAGTATGTGGGGCGCCACAAACTGTCAGCATGGTGACTTCTGTCGTGGCTTTCATTGACTCCGCAGCCCGTGACACGAGTGTGGCATCACGCCCGTCTATTTATTTATTTACTCATTCTGAATCATAAGTCTACTAACTGGTTTGATGCGACCCGTCACGAATTCCTCTCTCGTGCCATCCTTTTCATTTCAGAACTGCACTTGCCCCTACGTCCATAATTATTCCCTCGATGTATTCCAAGCTCTGTGTTCCCCTACAGTTTTAGTCTCTATGGATCCCTCTTGTACCAAGAAGGGTATTCCTTGGTGCTTTAACACATGCCTTGCTACCCAGTTCCTTCTTCCTGTCAGTGTCTTCTAGAAGTTCTTTCTTCGCCGATTCTGCGGAGAACCTCCTCATTCCTTATCTTATTAGTCCACTTGTCCTTCAACATTCTTCTGTTGCACCACATCTCAAACACTTCGATTCTCCTGTGTTCCGGTTTTCCCACTGTCCTTGATACACTACCATAAGCTCATCGGACAAAACTTTAGCCACACCCATTGAAATAATTACAAGCATCGTTTAACACCCTGTTCTTCTACCCCTGGGCTTAATAACCGCTTGGATGCGGTTAGGAAGTGTGTCCACGAGGTTGTGCAGGTATGTCGCATCCATGTTAAGCAAGGCGCTGAGGATTATATTGCGCATTTCCAGCAAATTGCGGGGTGCTGATGGTGTTTTACCCGTTGTTTCAACATGTGCCACAGGTTTTCTACGAGGTTCAAGTCAGGTGATTTTGCAGGCCACTCGATATTAAATAAGGTGAGGGAGTGTTCAGAAAATCACTCACATATTCATTCAGCCCAATGAACTTCGCTATTGTCGCCTTGAAAAATACGGGTATCAACAGCATACTGATCATGTATATGTTGACTGAAAGGCAGCACCTGGTCATTCAGAAAGTTCAAATAAACATGCTGGTTTATATAAGTGGTCAAGTCAGCAAGTGGACCCAACTCATGGCAAGGTAAACAGCCCCCAAAACATCACAGACTCACCTTCTGTTTGAACCTAGTGATTTCTAGTTTATTAAAGACGCACAGCTTTATGTGACTGTGTGAGCGATGGCCTTTTTCGATGTGACCGACTTCAAATGTTCAGTGCATGCAGTTCTCGTCGTAATGTTCTCTCCATAACAGGTGGGAATGGAGCTTCATTCACTGTCTGCAGCAGTTTCTAGGGATTTGGAGGCGATTTTGACTCATAAGCTATGAAACGTGTCTCCCTTTCCTTTCAGTCAGGATCTTTTTCGGACCACACTTCTGACGTCGTGTTTCGTGGCCACGTGTGTTACATCACTGCTTGTAGACACGTTTAACAGTCAGCTTCGAAACACCAACAAATGCAGCAACTTCACACACTGTATGGCAATGGACACGGCCAAACACGATTACCCCTTTTCTCTACGTCGTCACGTCATTTTTGTGACTCTGTCACGACCTTACAGTTACCCATTCTTACGTACAATGTCCGCTTGAAACATAAATATCTCAGTGATTGCTACTTTCTTATGCGCACATAGAGTCAGTTCAGCATGTGACTCGTTCGCTGCGCCTTCTGGAAAGGCTTAATGTTTCATCTGTGCATGCCGACTGAGGTGACAATTTTTTTTGTTCCATGAGCCTACAAAGCTGTGCTACAAATGTAGATTCTCAGAATTTCTTCCTCAGATTAAGACTATGTTTGACACCAGTAAACTTCTCTTGGGCAGGGTCCACAGCTCGTGGTCTAGTGCCTAGCTTTGCTGCCTCTGGATCACGGGGTCCCGGGTTCGGGATTTTTCTCTGCCCGGGGACTGTGTGTTTGTGTCGTCCTCATCATTTCATCATCATCATTTGTGACAGTGGCTAGATTGAACTGTGTAAAAAAAATTGACTGTGGAACAAATGATTCAAAGGGCTCTAAGCGCTATGGGACTTAACATCTGAGGTCATCAGTCCCCTAGAACTTAGAACTACCTAAACCTAACTAACCTAAGGACATCACACGCATCCATGCCCGAGGCAGGATTCTAACCTGCGACCGTAGCGGTCGCGCGGCTCCAGCGCCTAGAACCGAACGGCCACTCCGGCCGGCGCCGTTCACCTGAATTTCGACGTTTGTAGAGACGACCATTGACCTAGTGTAGCAAAAAAAGGGAGTCAACCGGAGACCCACATGTTTCCATTGATCGACGGTCGAAATCCGATGGTCCCGTGCCCACTGAAATCGTAGTTGACAGTGTCGTTGTGTAAACATGGGAACACGTAACGTTGTTTGCTGCGAAGCTCCCTTGCCCCAGCATTGTGCCTCCTTTACAGAGCAGACAAGGCACCGAAACTCACGTTCTGTGAAGAGTCGTGGACGTCCAACCACTTAGCGTCTAGTGGTAGTCTCACTGTACTGTCTCTTTCCGTTGATCTTCACGACAGTAGCACGTGAATATTCGACCATCTTTGCAGTTTTCGAGATACCGTTCACAGGCTCTGCGTAACAATAATCTGCCCTCTGTCAAAGTGGCTTATCTCAATGCATTTCCCTATTTGCAGCCAATATTTTAGCTATGGCGATCCCCCGTCCGTGTCTGCCCCACTTACTTGCTCTTGTTGCCGTGTCACGTCCCCGCAACGCCTCCAGGTGACATCCAGCTTTGCGGTGGACAGTGGTCATAACGTTTTGCTTTTCAGTTTAAATGAAATGAGGTTGATGAAATTAATTACATAATTGCTTCCGTAAGTATTCCCGTTTATGAAATCGCCCCTACACAGCTAACAAATGTCAAATACGTGTCACTGAAAATCTCGTCGAATCGTTTTAGGCACTTACTTGATAATTCGAGGTTATGCTGTAGTCATCACAGTCAAAAGGCGATAATCATGCGATCTCACAGCATAATGCCATTATACCAGCATCGGAAAAAGTTGTAGTCAGACACAGACAAACTCCCTTTTCCTTGGTACTACGAAATAATTTTCATAAGCGTCACCACTCTCGCCGTCACCCACGATGCGAGGATAGACAGATCATCAGTTCCATGTCTGTAACAGTGAGTTACCTAGTCACAAGTTCCGAATTCGTACTACTGAACCAGAAACATACACCGCTTCCAGTCTTCACAGAACTCTCAGCAGTTTCATCGGAAAGGGCGGCTAGCAGCGGAAACCCGCCGTAGATCCCTCTCTGACACATTCGAAACTTCGCTTGGTGAAAGAAAGGTAAAAATAAAGGCACACTTATTTAGTTTTAGGTGCCAATACTCAATAGTTTTCAAGAAAATGACGAATTTCCTATGCTACTCCATCAGTTCGCGTGGGCAGTGTTAAACCAAGCTAATCGGTAGTATAGTGGCTAAGCGCAGAGTTTCGAATTTCTGTGATCCATGTTCAAATCAAACCTTTATTTTTTTCTTTAGTTGTCGTGCAACAACAGCTATGTTGTGACATCAAAGATATCAATATTTCTTTCTTGTGACATCAAGATATATGGGATTATTGACAAAAGAAGTAAGCATTTTAAATCCTATTAAAACAAATTTTAACATCATAAATCTTATATAACCGTATGTAATTAACAGTAACTGAAAATGAAAAAAATATGAAATATATTATTTTAATTCTTGCATTGATCTTTTGCTTTTATACTTCAAGAGAGCAATGATCTCCTCTGCGTAATATATATCATTAAAGCATACAAAGTAGAAAAATTGATATCACAACAAGCAACGTCTGAAGGCACATACGCCACACTCACAAAATTTTAGTGTGAGTGTTACTAGGAAAAGCAACCTCGTAAATGTTGTCAAATACCTCGAGATCTGGCGATATGCTCGCTGTAAATCAAGCACGTCAAAGTGATTTTTCGAAAGCGGGGACCGAGAGAGGTGGCACAGTGGTAACTACACTGGATCCGCATTCGGAAGGACGACAATTCAAACCCGCGTGTATTCTATTAATTGCATGGCTTCTACTTGTGGGTTTATTTGCTGCGCGGTCAGAATAGGGCACTTCTGCAACGGGTGAATGTAAGTCTTTACTGGTGATAGGTTTCTTTGTTTCAGTTGGCCGACAGCTTTTTCTGTAACGTTCTCACATCAAAATAATCACGCTCTGTTACTAGAAATGTGATACTTACATTGTGTTTGATCCATACTTGGCCGGCCGGGGTGGCCAAGCGGTTAAAGGCGCTACAGTCTGGAACCGCGCGACCGCTACGGTCGCAGGTTCGAATCCTGCCTCGGACATGGATGTGTGTGATGTCCTTAGGTTAGTTAGGTTTAAGTAGTTCTAAGTTCTAGGGGGCTGATGACCTTAGAAGTTAAGTCCCATAGTGCTCAGAGCAATTTGAACCATTTGATCCATACTTATAACGAAATCAGGACTGAATTCATTAATTTAGTGGAGGTTTGATGTTGAAACAAATTTGCTGTTCCCACAAAATCCATAAAACATACGCTTGTCTTTGGTGCTAACGTATTTGACGACGCTGCGGAATTCTGCGTTTCCCCTTGACTGATTCCACCCCAGGTGTTTAAGAGTTTGTATTCGAAACTTTCTGACAGCAATGAGGCTGTTGCAGCGATCGCTCACTGCCGCAACGTGCGTGCAGCAACTACATATTCACTGTTTCTAGCCTCTATAATATGATCAAACACCCACAAATCGATCATTCTATATTTATCTCGAGTCGATGCCCCGCTTGCCATTTAGGTCGTCCATCGCGTTAGCTGTTTTGTACTTGTGAGCTTGTGCACTCCTTCTCTGCCCAGTTTCCGGAAAACTGTTACCAACAGTTTTTGTTTGTTTCCACGAAGTTAGTAGCAATGATCCTCGCATGCAACAAGTCGCAAACCTGTTAGTGGAGCGGCAACATAATGTGTACGCAACAGCTGCAAGATGTGGAAAGCTCACAAAAGACACCTATCACCAGTTTCTGGACAAAGTTTTGTGACCTTACGTAAAACTGAAGCCACCCCTGTACATTACTGACTCCTGGAACGGGTATAAATAGCCCTCCTTACACAATGGACTGATTGTCGATGAAATCGGAGTACTGGCGTGGCCATTAAAAGTAAAATGTGTATGACATTCTGTCAAACCTACGACGTATACTTTTATTGACAGGTGAAGAATTACATCCTTCCATTATAGAAGCCCCTGATCCCATCGCACAGCAATGGGAAGTCACAACTAGAAGTGATGCCAGGCTCCAGCTTTCGAGAAAATGCTTTGATATGTTTGGTTTGCCGCGAAATTATCGCCCAATGGCGAGGTGTTTAGTAACCTTAACGATGCTGCATTGCTTAACGATACGCACACTAAAAATGTGACTGTGGCATGTATGACGTCGCACTTTGCTGGAGGTGCTGTAAGTTCTTACACTTTGAATGATTGTATGGTATATGCCACGCAAGGCAATGCAGTGGTTCTGTTACAGTATAAAAGTAAAACATGAAAGCAACATTAGAAATACTAGAATTAATATGATTTTCTTTTCCAGTTTCTGTTAACAGTACAATATTATATAATACTTGCGATGTTAAAATCTGTTTTTTTTTTTAATAAGATTTGAAATGCCAAGAAGAGTATACAACTGGATTTGAACCTGAAGCGCAAAAATTCGAAACTGCGCTCTTAGCTACTACGGTTTTTAGGAAATAAGTTCATGCTAAATCACAGCAAAAGTCAGTTTTTATAATTTGTAACACACAATTGACAAAAAACTGACATTTTGATTACAAAGAATAGACGTATGATTAGTGAGACGGAACAGTTCAAGTTCCTAACGTTGAGATAGATAATAAGCTGTCATGAAAAGCCCATGTTCACGATCTTGTTCAAAAATTAAATGCTGCTTTGTTTACCATTAGAATAGTATCAGAAGTAAGTGATAGTTCAACACGAAAAGTAGTCTACTTTGCTTATTTTCATTCGTTTGTCATATATAGTATTATTTTTTGGGGTATATCTTCTAATTCAAAAAGGATATTTGTGGCTCAGAAATAGGCGGATAGAACAATATGTGGTGTACGTTCGCGAACATGGTGTCGATCCATGTTCAGTATTCTGCAAATTCAGATATTGGCCCACAATACATATTTTCTTTAATGTCATTTGTTATTAACAATATCAGTTTGTTCCCAAGAGTTAGCACTTTCACTCAGTTAATACTAGGTAGAAACCTAATCTGCATTTGTAAGGCACCACCTTGACTCTTGTGCAGGAAAATGTTCAGTATTCGGCTGCATCCATTTTCAATAAACTGCTCAAAAATTCAAAACTCTTAGCAGTAATCCAAGCAGTTTCCAGTCTGAACTGAAGAGTTTCCTCATGGCTCACTCTTTGTATTCTGTCGAAGAACTCCTGGAAAAACTAAAAAAATAAGCAGATTCCGGTATTACCTTGTTGATTACGTTTATTTAAACTTACGGCTTGTCGTCTGCATAGGATTCATATACGTTTCATTTTATCTATTATAAACTCATCTGTTATAGTTTCATGTATTGACTCGTTCTATGACCCTGGAGACTTGCTCTTCAATTTTGTCCTACAGACATGACACACAAAACATAAAAAAATAAATAAAAATAAAAACTGATTTGTTTTTCCTTGCCTCATGAGTAGAGTTGTAGGCTACGGTAGTTTTCCTAGTAGCTTTGGTCAGTTAAGATCCTAACCACGTTACCTGTAAGTTGGATGTGTTGCCTATCTATCGGCCGTTACCTCATTTAGATCACTTTGTTTGTGCATGTGATCCGTGTCTTGCTAAGTCCTCTACAATCTGGAAGCGGTTAACCGCCTAGAAACTGAGTGTGAATATACAAATGGCTACGTAACCTAATAAACGTTTTTCTTCTGCATAGTTATCCTCTTGTCTGTTAGTTTTAAGATTAATAGTATTCATAAAGAAATTGGAAGTGTTGTTGTTTAATTCAAGTTTTATTCGAAAACTGTTGATATGTAATGTGTAAGAGAGGGATAGTGTAGTAAAAAGAAAAGAAATACAGATTTATCATATAGCGGTAGGAACACAATTTCCTCAAAAGCAATTAAAATAAAAAAAAATGCTGAACGAAAAAATGTCAAATAATACTTCAATACTTCGCCGAGCTTATATAAAACAGGTTTCTGTTGTTGCTAAACGACTTTCGCACTTATGAATTATAACAGGAAATTCTTACCATTGATGAAGAACCTTCTATTGAGTAGTAAATAACGACAATAATTACATAATTTTTTGTGTTTGTGCATGTAAACTGTATTTGCATCAAAAGCAATTGTTTTGGTTACATAAAAGCGCGTAAGTTACACTAGCAGCTAATTTTTTAACTTATAAAGTGCAATTTATAATTTGTAAGGGTATAATATACGTAATGGACTAACACTGCACGATGTGCAGTCTTGATTATGTGCAAAACAAACAAACAATCAAAAAACAAAGAGAAGTCCTCGGCTCCCAGTTCCTCTCTCACATATTCCTTTATGTTTCTTTCCCTACCAATGCCACCAATACCATTTACTACGTCATTTATGTACTGTCCCAAAACTACCGAACCGCAGTTTTGGCAGGGTGCAACAATTCACAGGTTAAAGCGAGAGTGGTTACCTTTACCAACATTATTTCTTTAGCATCAGCTCAAAGGAGTAGACCCAGAACTGACCACATTTTTTTCCGATGCTAGTAAAATTGCGTTATGTAGTGAGATCGCATGCTGCATTGCTTCAGCTGTGTGACGTACCGGGTGATTAAAAAGTCAGTATAAATTTGAAAACAGAATAAATCACGGAATAATGTAGATAGAGAGCTACAAATTGATACACATGCTTGGAATGACATGCGGTTTTATTAGAACAAAAAAATACAAAAGTTTAAAAAATGTCCGACAGATGGCGCTTCATCCGATCAGAATAGCAATAATTAGCATAACAAAGTAAGACAAAGTAAAGATGATGTTCTTTACAGGAAATTGTCAGTATGTCCACCATCAGTCCTCAACAATAGCTGTAGTCGAGGAATAATGTTGTGAACAACACTGTAAAGCATGTCCGGAGTTATGGTGAGGCATTGCGTCGGATGTTGTCTTTCAGCATCCCTAGAGATGTCGGTCGATCACGATACACTTGCGACTTCAGGTAACCCCAAAATCAATAGTCGCACGTACTGAGGTCTGGAGACCTGGGAGGCCAAGCATGAGGAAAGTGGCGGTTGAGCACACGATCATCACCAAACGACGCGCTCAAGAGATCTTTCACGCGTCTAGCAATACTTTGTTTTCTTTTTGGTTCTAATAAAACCCCATGTCATTCCATGCATGTGTGTCAATATTTACCTCTCTACCTACATTATTCCGTGGTTTATTAAGTTTTCAAATTTATACTGACTTTTAGATCACCCGGTAGATCGTATCAGGTGGCGGACACTCCCCATTGCTCGAGTTATCGAAATAAGTGCCAAAAACGATGGAAGTTATCTTAAGTGATACATACTGTGATACCTCCGACACGTTACGAAGAGCCTGGCGGACTATGAGAATCGTGCCGAAAACTAACGGACCTTGCAGCCGGGGTGGAACGTCAAGAATGCACTCAAGAAAGCATGTGAATTCTTCTGTATCGGCAGCAGTCGTTTTACCTGCCTTAGAAACCAAGAACGTGTCGACTATTCCAGCAAGCCACAGTCACAGGGAGGAGCGTACGCAAAACGTGAAGAATTCGCACAGGTTGTCCGCGCTTTGTAGTCAGTGTTAAGTTATTTTTTCAGTTGGGTTATTCTGTGCTAGAGGTGACAGCATTCATAAGGCAAACGGTTTTCAAGTATACAATATTAAAATGAAAGTTATTTACTCTTAGCTTCTGGTGATGTTAAAGAAGCGAATCGCTTACACCCTTGCATTGCGTAATACAGACACAGGGCTTCTCTGTGCGTTTTTATTTAATCGCCGCAGCCCGCGAGGGAAGCACGCCACAGACAATTGCGCGATTCTCTTTGTGGAAACAATGAGGCCACTGACCAACAATTAGGGTATACATCTGAAACAAAAAACGCTCTTTCATTCAAATACATTTACATAAGCATTACTGAACAAAACTTTCTATTGTGTGATATTTTTATTCTTTTTTGAAGCTGGAGAGCTGGGTTTCGTGTGCATGTTTCGCAGTAATACACAGTTTTATGTTTGCCTCCTTCCTTTATTCTGTCCGAACACACTGCACAATCCTTACTCTTGTTCGTAGCAAGCTTGTTAATAAAGTGCAGCATTCCATTTAAGCATTCCTCGTTATCAGTAGTTGAACGACGTCCTCGTTTTTGTCCTCGTCTTCCTTCTTCACCAACTAACACTTTTACAGAATGCTTTGTGAGACGGTATTGGCAGGTTATTTTTCGCACACTGGTGCTTGTATAACAAACAGCTGTTTACAAGAGCTATCTCTAACAACCAGAAGTACACTTTTCACCACCACTTCAGACTTTTCGTTACAAAACCGTAACCGCAAATAAAATGATCAGATCGATCAATCCCGCTCATCTTCGCAGTATAATCAATAATCACATTTGGTTTCATTATTTGTTCCCTTTCATTTCTGTTTCCCCTTTCTATAAGTGAGACTGAGTTATTTGCTTTTGTAGAAAGCTTGCCGTAGCTTTGGCCGATAGCCGCTGTGTCACTACGCACCGCAAGATCGGACATGCTCTCCGCGCTCACTACAGTCAGTAGTTCGCGGACCATCATCATAGCTCGGACGTGATTGTGGAGATCTTTTGCTTTATATGTGATAGGCAACCGCGAGACGCGCAAATGGGATTATTTGAGGAAGTGACAGAGGTAGAGGTCGTTGCAGCTGTACTGGCCGCCGCGCACCACAAGTAGCCAGGACCCAACGGCCTCCCGTTAGAGTTCTACAGGACATACTGACGCCGGCCTGGACGGACATATACCGCGACATGATGTCCCCTGCGGTACAGCTTCCTGGTAAACACCTCGTAGGGTTGCTCTTCTTATCCATAAATCAAATAGTGCGACTGTCGCTCCCTGTGCCTCCTGAACTGTGACATGAAGATCTTTCTCTGACTTTTGGCAGCACACCTCCGAAGGTCCGGCCGCTTCCTGGTTTCCCACGATTAGGCGTCTTTAGGAGGCTATCACGACATCTAGATTGTCTTATGTCGATAATATGATGTGATCGCGTTTTGCAGACACGGTGCGTGACGGTAGTCCTGGCCTCCCTTGATTTCAGCCAGGTCTTCAGTAGGGTTGATCACTTCTATCTGGCCGCGGTGATTTTCAGACAGCTTCTTGCCGATGACAATGCATCTGCTCCGAGGCGCGACGTCTAGGATCTTGTACAATGGCCGTCCTCCGCCGCCCATCTTGGTACAACGATCGGTGAGGCAAGGATGCCCTCTTTCCATGATCCTGTACGTTCTCGCTATGGAACCGCTATTTTGGGGCGTCCGTCAGCGCCTCCCCGGGATAACTCTTGGCGGCCACACTTTTTTTGCGTACAGCCTACGCGGACGACCTGGTCCTCCTACTGCACAACGGCTACGATGTTCAAGGAGCATTGGAGTGGGTGGAGTTCTATGTCGCTGCTTCAGGCAGCGTCATTAACATTTGAAAATCTCGCGCGCTGTCTATAGGACCTGGGCTGCACCATGAATGCATCGCTCCCCTGCGAATCTACGACGTGATGAGATTTCTGGGCTTTCATTTTACGACCGGCTTGCGGCGATCTGTGGCCCTTAACAACAGACACTTATTACGCCGGATCCGGCTCCTTGACTATCGACTCCGAACTCTGGAGAAGCTCCAACGGACACGGTATGCTAACGCTTATGTAGCGTTGGCCCAGAATTTCCCCAAATCACCGTCAACGGCCAGACGCATTTTGGTCGCTCTGGGTTCCTTGGTGAGGCAAGGCACGTTATTTAAATTCAGCTATGAGTCCCTCACCATGCCGAAGGGCAAAGGTGGCATCAGTCTTTGTCATGTCCTACGTCGAGCAACAGTCTTCTTTGTAAGCACGCATGTCGAGATGAGGCCCCGTACTCCGACTTGATTCACCAGCCTATTATGGAGCCTTTACCCTGAGCCCGCTCGTTGCCTCAGTGCCGCTGACAGACGTCCCAGCGCCCTGTTTCTACTTGAGCTGTTCCTTTTTTGAATACAGCTACCGCCGGACCGCTCTTCTCCCTCCACGTCTACAGACAGTGTATGCCTCGTTGCAGTCGCAGATACGCCGAATGTGACTGAAGAAAACCACCCGTTCGGTGAAATGTCATGTGGCATGCAAGACGACGATGGCCTTCGACTTGTCTGTGGCGAAGAGAGCGATGTTTGGCGTTTGGTCCGCTGGATGTTCACAACACGCACGACTCCTACAGCATCACCATACAAATGCTTCTCCTCCCGGATACAGACTACTTGAGGCGTAGCGCCATATACCGATCCTGCCTTGGAGGTGGGAGATGTGTCTCGGAGCTGGATACTGACAGATGGTGACGCGAGACTGGACGCGCACGTAGTTTATGTATCAGCCGATAGAGGACAGTATTGGATAGGGGACTGCGATTTAGTTTCGATTGTGCCCACTAGAGTGCACTAAAGTAATAGAATGTTTTTCATAAACTGTTCTAGCATTTTGATAAAGTGTTAGTATGTCTTTTTGTGTATGTAAACTATTATAAATGTGTTTTAGCAGTATGAATGATGCGAGAGTATGGTTTAAGGTTAATATGAAGATAATTGTTTAACGAGTTATGTAGTGGGATTTAGTGTGGGAACATTTCGAAGAAGTATGTATGTGGACAAAGGGGATTTTTGAAGAATAGATTTGTAAAGTAAGTTTATGGTAAAGGGAAAGTTAATTCAGGTATAAACAACAATAGTAAATAACTTTATGCATAAACAAAACTTCAGCATATTTGATAATTACGTCGGTAAAAAGTGCAGTCGTTAGGTTTACTACTTTGCAATTGGTTTTTAATGAAAAGCGTGGACTGACACGGGAGAATGTTGTTTTGCTATTGGCTGTTGAGTAAACTCACCATTGGTAAAGCAATATTCTTCGCGCGCCTTTCTCTGCTGGTAGAGAAGACAGAGTATTCTAGAGAGGAGTCGGAGCCTAACCATGAAGCAGTTCGGACGTGTGTAGTAGTAGTTCCGATGGAAATGATGATTTGCCGGATCTAGCAGTGTTTCATACATCAAAAGTGTTGTAAAGTGACGGTATAATTATTCCGATGGGTGTGTAGAAATTTCGGAACTTTTAAGTGAATTTTGTGACGAGAAAAGACATAAATTCCGCCTGGGGTATTGAGTAGGTCGGTGGCTAAAAACTGTGACTGCATTAGGGCCCGACAGACTTAATATTTGTCTAGCGTTCTCAATCAAAGACAATCGGTATTTTTGTAGCTATTATGTTTTCGGGAAATGCAACACCATAAACTAGCTAACGTGAGTGAAAGGGATTGTGAGTGACTATGTTAAGACTAGCACGGGCTTGGCAGTGATACTTGTTCACCTAGGTTTCAGAATATATTAATTAAGGACAAAATTTCCAACCTTTCATTTCGTGTGAAAACTTTCTCCCGAAAGGTAGATTAGTGGCTTTAATTGCAGCCTGGTTCACGTCGAAGTACAGTAGGTTTCGTTCGGCTTACCTACTGATGATCTGCTGAGGCAATGTTCGCAGGTAGGTGCAGGTTCGTCGTAAAGGGACGGAAGGAACCGCGCCTCCGCATACTTCCCTCGTGCGAAGACCCATTCAGTAATTTGGATTAGCGAGCATGCTGTCCAATACCTGTTTGGTGGCAGTAAAAAATCGCCCCTCGATTTCTGGCAATACATTAAGAACCGGAATTGTGCAATTGTTAAGAACTCTAAGTACGAACAATATTTCTCGAACTTTCTCTGGGGGCGCTTTCTGCAGCTCCCCTCGCAGGCTGGATCATCCTTCCTAGGAACACCTGACATGCTACGTTCCTTCTTCCATTTTCCAGATGCTATCTCTCAGCAATTATTCAACACACTTGCGAGAAGACGTGCATCGCTGATCTACTGTAGCGTTGTCACCATGCGGGCTTTATCCCGCTGATGTCGAAGGCGATCGCCAATCTTTGTGAGGACGTGCTGGTGCGACGATTATGGATTAAAAACAATAATAATGAATAAAAAGTAAAAAATATCTTTCTTCTATCGTCATTTCCTGTTTTTGTGTTTGGTAGACGTTATTGGGGTCTTTTTTCATAGGGCCATGGCCTGAAGTAGTGGAATACTTTAAGGGTTTCTTCTTAAGTGACTGAAATTGTTTTTTATTTTTTGAACAGCACGTGGCACTGACGTCACAGTTATAAGTGGACTGTTTGTTTCCGACAAATCAAAAATTAATTACTGTGAATGTCAGTAGTTAATTAGCCGAAGGCCACTTTAAAATAATATAGTCTCTTTCACAGGGGAATCTAAAACCAGCAATATCAAAACTGTATTCAGGACTGAAACAGGTATCGATAATTCAAAAAATAATACGGCAGTCAGAAGAATTATTTTTTTTTTTTTTTTTTTTTTTTTTTGGTCATCATTCTACTGACTGGTTTGATGCGGCCCGCCACGAATTGCTTTCCTGTGCTAACCTCTTCATCTCAGAGTAGCACTTGCAACCTACGTCCTCAATTATTTGCTTGACGTATTCCAATCTCTGTCTTCCTCTACAGTTTTTGCCCTCTACAGCTCCCTCTAGTGCCATGGAAGTCATTCCCTCATGTCTTAGCAGATGTCCTATCATCCAGTCCCTTCTCCTTATCACTGTTTTCAACATATTCCTTTCCTCTCCGATTCTGCGTAGAACCTCCTCATTCCTTACCTTATCAGTCCACCTAATTTTCAACATTCGTCTATAGAACCACATCTCAAATGCTTCGATTCTCTTCTCTTCCGGTTTTCCCACAGTCCATGTTTCACTACCATACAATGCTGTACTCCAGACGTACATCCTCAGAAATTTCTTCCTCAAATTAAGGCCGGTATTTGATATTAGTAGATTTCTCTTGGCCAGAAATGCCTTTTTTGCCATAGCGAGTCTGCTTTTGATGTCCTCCTTGCTCCGTCCGTCATTGGTTATTTTACTGCCTAGGTAGCAGAATTCCTTAACTTCATTGACTTCGTGACCATCAATCCTGATGTTAAGTTTCTCGCTGTTCTCATTTCTACTACTTCTCATTACCTTCGTCTTTCTCCGATTTACTCTCAAACCATACTGTGTACTCATCAGACTGTTCATTCCGTTCAGCAGATCATTTAATTCTTCATCACTTTCACTCAGGATAGCAATGTCATCAGCGATTCGTATCAGTGATATCCTTTCACCTTGTATTTTAATTCCACTCCTGAACCTTTCTTTTATTTCCATCATTGCTTCCTCGATGTACAGATTGAAGAGTAGGGTGAAAGGCTACAGCCTTGTCTTACACCCTTCTTAATACGAGCACTTCGTTCTTGATCGTCCACTCTTATTATTCCCTCTTGGTTGTTGTACATATTGTATATGACCCGTCTCTCCCTATAGCTTACCCCTACTTTTTTCAGAATCTCGAACAGCTTGCACCATTTTATATTGTCGAACGCTTTTTCCAGGTCGACAAATCCTATGAAAGTGTCTTGATTTTTCTTTAGCCTTGCTTCTATTATTAGCCGTAACGTCAGAATTGCCTCTCTCGTCCCTTTACTTTTCCTAAAGCCAAACTGATCGTCACCTAGCGCATTCTCAATTTTCTTTTCCACTCTTCTGTATATTATTCTTGTAAGCAGCTTCGATGCATGAGCTGTTAAGTTGATTGTGCGATAATTCTCGCACTTGTCAGCCCTTGCCGTCTTCGGAATTGTGTGGATGATGCTTTTCCGAAAGTCAGATGGTATATCGCTTGACTCATATATTCTACACACCAACGTGAATAGTCGTTTTGTTGCCACTTCCTCCAATGATTTTAGAAATTCTGATGGAATGTTATCTATCCCTTCTGCCTTATTTGACCGTAAGTCCTCCAAAGCTCTTTTAAATTCCGATTCTAATACTGGATCCCTTATCTCTTCTAAATCGACTCCTGTTTCTTCATCTATCACATCAGACAAATCTTCACCCTCATAGAGGCTTTCAATGTATTCTTTCCACCTATCTGCTCTCTCCTCTGCATTTAATAGTGAAATTCCCGTTGCACTGTTAATGTTACCACCGTTGCTTTTAATGTCACCAAAGGTTGTTTTGACTTTCCTGCATGCTGAGTCTGTCCTTCCGGCAATCATATCTTTTTCGATGTCTTCACATTTTTCCTGCAGCCATTTAGTCTTAGCTTCCCTGCACTTCCTATTTATTTCATTCCTCAGCGACTTGTATTTCTTTATTCCTGATTTTCCCGGAACATGTTTGACTTCCTCCTTTCATGAATCAACTGAAGTATTTCTTCTGTTACCCATGGTTTCTTCGCAGCTACCTTCTTTGTACCTATGTTTTCCTTCCCAACTTCTGTGATGGCCCTTTTTAGAGATGTCCACTCCTCTTCAACTGTACTGCCTACTGCGCTATTCATTATTGCTGTATCTATAGCGTTATAGAACTTCAAACGTATCTCGTCATTCCTTAGTACTTCCGTATCCCACTTCTTTGCGTATTGATTCTTCCTGACTAATGTCTTGAACTTCAGCCTACTCTTCATCACTACTATATTGTGATCTGAGTCTATATCTGCTCCTGGGTACGCCTTACAATCCAGTATCTGATTTCGGAATCTCTGTCTGACCATGATGTAATCTAATTGAAATCTTCCCGTATCTCCCGGCCTTTTCCAAGTATACCTCCTCCTCTTGTGATTCTTGAACAGGGTATTCGCTATTACTAGCTGAAACTTGTTACAGAACTCAATTAGTCTTTCTCCTCTTTCATTCTTTGTCCCAAGCCCATATTCTCCTGTAACCTTTTCTTCTACTCCTTCCCCTACAACTGCATTCCAGTCGCCCATGACTATTAGATTTTCGTCCCCCTTTACATACTTCATTACCCTTTCAATATCCTCATACACTTTCTCTATCTGTTCATCTTCAGCTTGCGACGTCGGCATGTATACCTGAACTATCGTTGTCGGTGTTGGTCTGCTGTCGATTCTGATTAGAACAACCCAGTCGCTGAACTGTTCACAGTAACACACCCTCTGCCCTACCTTCCTATTCATAACGAATCCTACACCTGTTATACCATTTTATGCTGCTGTTGATATTACCCGATAGTCATCTGAACAGAAATCCTTGTCTTCCTTCCACTTCACTTCACTGACCCCTACTATATCTAGATTGAGCCTTTGCATTTCCCTTTTCAGATTTTCTAGTTTCCCTACCACGTTCAAGCTTCTGACATTCCACGCCCCGACTCGTAGAACGTTATCCTTTCGTAGATTATTCAATCTTTTTCTCATGGTAACCTCCCCCTTGGCAGTCCCCTCCCGGAGATCCGAATGGGGGACTATTCCGGAATCTTTTGCCAATGAAGAGATCATCATGACACTTCTTCAATTACAGGCCACATGTCCTGTGGATACACGTTACGTGTCTTTAATGCAGTGGTTTCCATTGCCTTCTGCATCCTCATGTCGTTGATCATTGCTGATTCTTCCGCCTTTAGGGGCAATTTCCCACCCCTAGGACTAGAGAGTGCCCTGAACCTCTATCCGCTCCTCCGCCCTCTTTGACAAGAATTAATATACATTGTTATATAAGGTAATTATTTCCGTTGCTTACATTGCATCTACCGGGATAGTATTGTTTCCTCGTAGGACGAGATGAAGGACGAGAAAAATCGTTTATGTGATACAAGAAAAATGTTTGCACGACGAAATCAGGTTTCCTTTTTTTCTGTCAAGTCCTGTTTAAAAGAAACACATTCAGGACGACTAGTTCATGCTACGTAAATTAAAAAAGGTAGTAATATACTGGTGTAATCCCACGTCAATACGACGAAATCTATGTTTGTGCACACAAGTTATCTATTTATTCATGTAGATCAAAGCGTGATTTTCTTCTGTATATTTCGTATCATTGTTGGTGTAGTTGGAAATTGTAATGACGACACGGAACTGCTGCTGGCTTTTACAGCAACCAATATATATTTAAATCAGCCATCTTTGCCTGCGTAGTCGCTCATTAACTATTCCACTGGGCACATTGGAATTACGAAACATACCTCATTTAATTATCAGTATCTCTTTACAGGATTAACAGCGGAAGTAAGAAAGGAGTTACCCAAGGAAATCTTTCAACTTATATTTCAAGACTTCTTGTTTGTTACACATTTTCATTCCTGCTGAAAGCCTATTGAAAATGAAACCTGTTGAACAGTGCACACCTTTCTCTACAATTTTGAAGGAAGTGCTATCCAACTGTAAGCTACGTTACCATATTGTGTCCACTGCATTCATGTTGTAGTTTCTTCTGACTGCGTCAGTATTGTCAATAGCACATCCCATTATGGAGTATACGCACAGAGATGGCAGAAGCAGAATGCAGAGACACTTGAACAACCGCCGACAGGAAGTTCGCGAGCTGACACCACAGATCTGACTGACCGCCCATTTCTGGGCTAAGAGTAATCGCCGGAAGTGCCCTGACTTACTCCAAAATACGATTCCATAGCAAGTAGGAGTGGAAAAATACGCAAAGTAAACAAGCATTCGTGTTTCAGTGCCAGACACAGTGGATATAATTGTTATAGTGAATATAGTAGCATTTGTAACGGTCCTCCTATATGTACGGACTGTGACAATGGTTTATTTATGGATTTAATATTCCTCTCCTGTACATTCTACACCATTAGTACCGTGAACTTTCGTGAGTTTAATGATTTATTTATTTTTTTACATTGAATTTAACCACAGCACTTTTATTACAAATTGATGTACAAGTAATCTCTCCACATTTCCTCCCAGGGTCTAACCTACTTACTAAAAGACAATTGGAGTGTGAGCTAACCGTGACCTGTCTAGCACCTATTATTGGGAAGGCTATCTTATTCCGAACACACGTACCGTACTAAAATTATACGGCCTTGGATCTAGGCACTTCACTTTTTGCTTTACAATAATTTACTTAAGACACTTTTTTTTTGGAAGTACAGCACGCAGAGGTTGCGACGGAAGTCAGTGCCTATCGTTATAAAATATTCCTGAAAGTTTAATTCTTGCTGGAAACTTCGCATTGGAAAGATAAAATCTGTTTTCGAATCCGGATAATTTCTATTTTGACTGAGCTTTTAGTAAGCAGAAACAATACATAGACCGCCTGCACTAAAGTACTGTTTTGGTTATATGTATTGAAGATCAATGATTAGTTTACGTAACTTTAAAAATGCTGTGACAGCAATTGATGATCGAATGCCTTAAAAATTCAAAGTTGATGATAAATTTAACCAAAGCTGCAGTTTTGCCGTTACACTCAAAACATCAGGGCATTAAATCAGAGCCGGCCGGAGTGGCCGTGCGGTTCTAGGCGCTACAGTCTGGAGCCGAGCGACCGCTACGGTCGCAGGTTCGAATCCTGCCTCGGGCATGGATGTGTGTGATGTCCTTAGGTTAGTTAGGTTTAAGTAGTTATAAGTGCTAGGGGACTGATGACCTCAGATGTTAAGTCCGATAGTGCTCAGAGCCATTTGAACCATTTGAACCTACCTCAGGCATGGATGTGTGTGATGTCCTTAGGTTAGTTAGGTTTAAGTAGTTCTAAGTGCTAGGGGACTGATGACTTCAGATGTTAAGTCCCATAGTGCTCAGAGCCATTGGAACCATTAAAGCAAAACTGATAATTACGGCTTTAGAATTACTGTCAATTTAGCACGTTTCTCAACGAAGTTCACCCGTACGTAACATAATATACGTTAAATCATTGGATTCAGTGCAGATTCAAGTCAGTCGAATACGTGGGAACATTTAAGAACATCCACAATGAAATTTTCACTCTGCAGCGGAGTGTGTGTCGATATGAATCTTGCTGGGAGAGACTAGGTACTATAGGAAGTAAAACTGTGAGCACGGGTCCAGAGTCGTGCTTGGGTAGCTCAGTCGATAGAGCACTTGCCCGCGAAAGGCAAAGATTACGAGATTTTTTTTCCTTGAGCTTTAGCTTCTACAATTTTAATAAAATATCAGTAACGACGTTCCCTAGGAAAGAAAATGAATTCCTCATTACGGTCGCAGATGTTAGCGCATGCATGAAGATAAGAGGAGAAGTGCTAACGGGTGTGTTGCCTAAATTAAAGCCCGTAGCTCGGTTCGCGACTGCTTTGAGCAGACAGCGGACGAGTCAATATTTCTGCATGCAGAAGCGATGCTGTTATTTCCAGAGTGCAGAAGGTGTTCATTAAAGTTCCTTCGAGTGTAAAACATCTTGTTACCAGTGTAGTGACCGTGAATCGCAGCTCCTACAAGTTAGACTTCTCTCAAACAAGCGAGCTACACAGGACACGACGGCCGGCGGCAGGCAAAGCGTGTCCGCCTGCAAATAGTACCGGCCTCTTGCAGAGCTCGTTAGCGCAGCGGAACTATGATTCACGTCACGCGCCACGTGGAACAAATAGGGTCGATCTTACAAGGTCGCACCACCAACTCGGCCTCGTATTTTAAGGAGACAAAAGCACACGTGCCAGGTATCAGCCTCAGCAAGCGTTTCCGGGCAAAAATTTGTATTATTGTTCTGACAGTTTGCAGCTTTTAAACAAGTTCCCGCATCGCTTGTTTGTCACTCGATCCACACCACTGCGCCCACTTACGGGGGAGGGGGGGGGGGGTAGAACGTGAAACGGGCTGACTTGGAGCAGGAGAGGCACCACAGGACATTTTAATTTGCACTGTCTATACTTTTACAAATAAATTCATAAAACTTTGTCAGCATGACCAGATAGGATTCTGGATTCACACTCATAGCAGAGGGAGTTCAAAAACATAACAAAGCAAATCTTTTTTACATATGAAAGTTCATCATTTTTTCACTTGGTATTGGCTGCATTTGTTGCTGTAGGTACACTTTTCTTCATAAGTAAGAGAAATTCTTCGATGAATTTTGCACAGCATACAAACCATATGGTTCAAATGGCTCTGAGCACTATGGGACTTAACATCTGAGGTCATCAGTCCCCTACAACTTAGAACTACTTAAACCTAACTAACCTAAGGACATCACACACATCCATGCCCGAGGCAGGATTCGAACCTGCGACCGTAGCGGTCGCGCGGTTCCGGACCGAAGCGCCTAGAACCGCTGGGTCACTCCTGCCGCCCCCCCCCCCCCCCCTCCTTAATGCCCGAGCGCGAAGCACTGCGCAGCAGAGTGACAATCCGTGCCTTTCTAGTGATGAACAGCGCTACTTCTGCGAATGTACTTCACGTTAACAACGTCAGCTTTACTATACAAAGTAAAAACGCACCACAGCTATGTTAATAAATAAATAGCGCTACGTTTCTTATTTAACGATACTCTTATTCCTTTCATTCATTTGCACTGGATTTCCGAACCGCAACATAAAAATGTACTAAACGAAGAGATCTCCGACACTAGCTACATGTTAGAAAACGCGCACTTTCATACAGTGAACAAAGCACGTTACCAATGTAAAAGCAATATTTTGCTAAGTGTTGAAAGGGATCTGGCTCGTCACTGGTGTAACCGCTTTGATACCAAGTGCACTGTAAGACTGGCCGAAATACTGGCGCACATAACTGTTTGTAAAGAAGGGTCAGCTTTTGAAGTTCATAATGACGCCCAGAAGTCGTATCGAATTGGCAAACCTGCGGATAAAACCCTAGTATTTGCGAAAGCAAATACATCCAGCGGTTGGAGGTATCTTTTTTTCCATCTGGTGGTATCGTCAATACAGCAACGCATTATATTCTGCTCCGTTCTCTTCATGCACTGACGAGCTGTTGTGGGCGGAAAATAAATTCAAGATTAAAACTGTTCTGCTCTGATCTTGAACAGTTTTTTAAAAAACACCTTCTGTCGCCACAACCATAAAGTTTCCTTGTTGGCTTTTCAAGAACATAAGGGGACTGCTACAATACTGTCCTCATGAAACAAACTTATATTGACTCGCAGCCCAAACGTCCCAGTCCGCTCTTTTAAAAATACATATAGAGATGACGGCGATTATCCGTTTGCTGATACAATTGGCATTATAGTGTGCGTCGTGTTACTGATGGACTACACGACTGTGTCGATTTCTTTCGTTCCTTTTTTTTTTTTTTTTTTTTTTTTTTTGGCAAGAGATAGACCGGACGTGATTTTTTAATTAAAACCGCTCTGATCGATATTGTACACTCTCTGTCTACCAACCGTTTTCTTAACAGCTCTGGTGTTAGCTGAAGACTCTTAACATGCAGTAAGTGTGTCTGTCTCATTATTCCGCTGTTTAATTGTAGTAACATGAGTATTTATTGCGACTCATTACCATGTTCCGTCTTGAAAGCCCACACCCACCTAGCAGACGGTTTAAACGCGTTTGGTCCCACCTCTACTGCGGCTTGAACGCCCCTTTGCTATATGTTAACGTTATGGATCGTCATCCTTTTCCTGAATGCGTTACTAAACTGATTAAGTTCATCTAGACAGATTGCGTTGACTTTCGAAAGTTTTTGCCGGTGCGTACCCTGGTTTTCAAGGTATCCACTTGCGATGTACATATCTCCTTCATGCTGTAATAACTTAAAATTTGTCTTGGTGGTCCTGAGACACAGATGCCCACTTTTTCCAGTTTTCCAAAACGTGACGGCTCGTTTCATATACTACTCCATTACGGTCAGAGGCAAAGTGTATCCGACGATATTACATCTTCAGAGCAGGCTTCAGCATCAGTTATTTCCCCGGTTGCACATCCCTCTCACGTTGTACTAATGACAATGTTCGACCCATGTGACTGTAGTGAAATGGCAGCCTCATTATCGTCATCGCCATACGCTAGTAAACAAGCAGCAAACGGCAGTCTACTATTTTGCTCTATATCTAGCACGTCTTCCTTCATGAGGTTGGTATTATTTCTGAAATGATATTGAATGGTATAAACAGTAGCACAAAATAAGCCCCATAAGCTTTCACTTGTCTTCTATAAAAGTTAGTCGAATAGCTACATACAGTGTGTATCACAATTCACGATACACCCTTCCAGAGGTTGTATAGTGGACTTGATAGATCAAGTTTTACATATGAACCCATTTCCGTAAACTTCGTAAAATACGCTACAGAACGTCGAAGTTATAGGCGTCGGCGCCTGTAAATGTATGTGTATACATGTTGATTCCGTGATGATGTTACAAACTTGCAAGGATGATGGAGAAGGATAAATGTAGGAATTTGAGGTAAGGATCCCTGTACCGTAAACGAATGCGTCGAAAGTTATAAGGGAAAACCGTTCTAATACATGCGACTGTGGAATACAAGTACTGGTACTGTTGTTGCTAATATTGTATAGCAGGCAAATTTCAGAGGTGGTAGTATGGACTGAAACAAGGAAAAAAAGTCCGGTAAACATGAGCTCTAAAATGCTCTAAAATTTAATCATAACTAAGACTTGGTTTAAGAACCATGAAAGAAGTTTTTAAGTAGATGGGACCTGGAAAAATTGAAATAACCGGAGGATGTAGAATGTTTGAAAAGGAGTATAAGGGAAAAATTGACAAGAACAGGGAAAAGGAATACAGTAGAAGAACGGGTAGCTGTGAGGAGAGATTAAATAGTGACGGCAGTAGAGGATTAAGTAGGTGAAAGGACGAGGGCTAGTAGAAATCCTTGAATTTAATTGATGAAAGGAGAAAATATAAAAATGCAGTAAGGGAAGCAGGTGAGTGGGAACACAGAAGTCTAAAAGAGAGAGAGAGAGAGAGAGAGAGAGAGAGAGAGAGAGAGAGAGAGAGAGAGAGAGAGAGAAAGATTGACAGGAAGTGCAAAATGATTGAGAAAGAATGCATACAGGATGAATGCTAGGATTTACAGGCATATATCACTAGGGGAAAGATAGATGCTGCCAGCAAAAAATCTGAAGAGATATTTGGCGCAAAGAGAAACCACCTGTATGAATATGAAGAGCTCAGATGGAAAACCAGTCCCAAACAAAGAAAGGATAGCAGAAAGGTGGAAGGAGTATATAGAGGGTCTATAGAAGGATTATGTACTTGAGGGCAATATTATGGAGAGAGAAGAGAACGTAGATGAAGATGAGACAGGAAATATGACACAACGTGAAGAATTTGACAGAGCACTGAAAGACCTAAGTCGAAGAAAGTAGTAGACAACATTCCGTTAGAACTATTGATAGCCTTGGAAGAACCAGCCACGACAAAAATCTTCCATCTGGTGAGGAAGATGTATGAGACAAGCGAAATACTACAGACTTCAAGAACAATATAGTAAATACAATTCCAAATAAATCAACTGTTAACAGCTGTGAAAATTACCGAACTATCAGTTTAGGAATCAGGCGAAATCTCTCACAGGCACTCATACTTGGCGGGAACAATATTTTCTAGGCGTTTTTACATGCTCACTGTGCGCTCAGAACTGAAAAAGCGAAGTGATGCGATCGATGGGCGTACTAGAGACGCTGTCCACCACATCAGTGCAAAGATTCATCAGATTTTCACTGTGATTTCCATTTCCCGATCGATCGGACCTTACTTTCCGAATATCCCTCGTAATATTCTGCTGTGCTGTACACTAAACCCAACGCAGGAAATTAGACTGTTACAGTTGCTGACCACCAAGTGTCACCACTTAGCTTTCGGTGAATTCTGGAAAATGTTAGAATGGTACTTTAACCGTATTATTGTGATATATTTAAGCAACCTACAACACTGTTAAATATGTATCTTAAGAAAATCACAAGAAAACCCCTTCGAATTCCTGGACGTGGGTTCATTAACGTCATTCCATTGCTGGACTGGCATGTCTCATGTTTCGTTGATAAATGATTGAAATTCGTCACAATTTAAGGCCTATCCCTATTAGTTAATAAATATTTAACGCTTGTAATACGTAATGTCAGTGAGTGCCAGGAAAAATCTGTCTACTTTTATAATAATTCCTTCTCTTTTCTGGTGGCAGTTTTTCGTGTGATACTTTCTGTAGTTGACTTGGGTCCATGATGAACCAAGGTAGACACAGAGGGCCAGGGCAGTAACTCGCTACCTGGTGAGGCCCCCTGCGAGTTTCGGTTCGCTTTTCAGAGGAGAAAGCGAAGTTGATGAGGCAAAGTGTAGACTCATAGAAGATACAGTGCGACAGATGAAGCATTGTTTCGCGTTCGAGTCACACCCTCGTAGTTTTTCGCAAAATGTGTCCTGTGCTATATAGGGTCCCGGCTTCCGTGCAAAGAAGTCGTTTAAAGTGCTGTGATGAACACCTACTCTAGAAGAGAATCTTGGTTTTTGGTTTTTATTCATTCAAAAATCATTTCAAAATAACTTTGTTTCTCTCCGACGTTCCTCGAACGCTGGGAGGTGGAAGTCAGCCACAGATACTAATCTCCACATTCTGCGAGAAGGGACACAGCAGCGATGTGTTCAGGAATTCTTTTTTACCTTTTTACAGCAATAGGCCGACTTTTCGGCGCCTCTGTGCACGAGGTGAGAACCCTCGAGTCTAAAAAGCTGTAAGAGGGCTCATCTGTTAATCTTAAAAAATAGCAGCGAAGGGGATGTTAGGACGCCAATTTCCAAGAAATTCTTACGTAGAGACTAGCGTATTACCTGATGTCCAAAACTTAACTGAAGGGTAGGAGTGCAACAAAGAATTGCTTAAGAACTGTGTGTGTGGGAGTTAGATGACTGGATAACGTTGTAAAACTTCCGCTAGGTGAGAAGTTATTTTGTTAACAACAATATGATTGGTCAGTATTTTGCAGAGCCTTTTTCATGCGAAGGAACTGTGTGGACTGGTCCAGAGGAGAGAGAGGACTGTTTCAGCAGAGTTCACTTTCTCTGTGGATTCTGGAGAGAACACTTCGCCTGAGAATTCTTAAGAGGAGCTAACATCTCAAAACTGTGATGGAGACGCTGGTGATACACTTCGCCCACGCATGTAGAGAAGGTAGGTGACCACAATCGGCAGCTGATCTGTTGCAGACATCAGCAAATAATGGCGCCTGCAACTTCCCACACTACTGAATGCAGAATATGGTGAGAATTGCAGCTTAGGCGAGCAGGATATGAGACTTAGTGGACGTTGGTAGTCGCGTTATTACGATCGAGTATGTTCCGCGAATCTTTCTGGGTGATTGTAGGCTCATCCATGGCTCCAACAATGATGTCAGCTGCATGTTGCAGTTTTTCATTCTTCTGGCGCAATCAGGAAATCACTGCGCGTCCACCGTGGATTTGGTTTTGCACAACACGTTTGTAAGATCCCGGTTTTGTCCCGTTCACCTAAATCATTCTGTCTTTGCCACGTCATTTAGGTGTTATATTTATATGGAATAGCTGTAATCTTTGTCAGTTTTCGTGTTCTCTGCGTTTTTCAGGATTGAATAGATCCTGTGATTATTCCTTGTTCGTGTTTATGGAACTTTATTATAAATAGTGGTTAATGTGTTTTATTTCATAGTTAGATGAACCCCCTGTTTGTTATTTTTTGTGACAAGCAATACAAGTGTCTCATGTTGCTATGGCCATCCCTGTCGTATTATTTATCAGTAGCGCTACAGTTTTATTAAGGCATATGAGCCATTAAGGAGCGATATTGCTATCGGCCAGTCCAACTCATATACAGGGTGTCCCAGCTATCTTGTCCACCCAAAATATCTCTGGAACAATAACAGCTATTGGAAAACGACTTTCACCGGTATCAATGTAGGGCTGAGGCCCATGAATGTACATATTTGGAAACATTCTAAAACGAAAGCATGTGTGTTTTTTAACACAAACTTATGTTTTTTTAAATGGGCCTCCTGTATTTTTTTCTGCAGCAATCCATAGCATCACAAAGCACACACACAATGGCGTTGATTGCATCGCATCCCGAGATATTAAGACGATAAGTTGACGCTTGAAACACCCGACATGCGCTGCTAGCGCACTTCCAGAGGCTAGGGCGTGAACCCCATGCTGCCCGTAATCGCGATGTGATTGACATGCGTAATCACACTTCCATACTTCCACACTTATCAAGAGGTTCGAAACGAATAATACGGTCTGCTGCCATCCTGCATTAACGTCGTACATTCCAGCAGGTATTTATCCCATAGGCTAGGGGTGATGCGGTTCTGTAACATATCTGTGTACCGCAGCGTTAGTCACAAAGTTAACTTCACTTATCGTTAATCCGTTACTTTGTGACTAACGTTGCGGTACACAGATATGTTACAAAACCGCATCACCCCTAGCCTATGGGATAAATACCTGCTGGAATGTACGACGTTAATGCAGGATGGCAGCAGACCGTATTATTCGTTTCGGACCTCTTGATAAGTATGGAAGTGTGATTACGCATGTCAATCACATCGCTATTACGGGCAGCATGGGGTTCACGCCTGAGCCTCAGGAAGTGCGCTAGCAGCGCATGTCGGGTGTTTCAAGCGTCAACTTCGCGTCTTAATATCTCGGGATGTAATGGGAGTATTGCGATGCAATCAACGCCATTGTGTATGTGCTCTGTCATGCTATGGATTGCTGCAGAAAAAGATATAGGAGGTCCATTTAAAGAAACATAAGTTTGTGTTAAAAAACACATATGCTTTCGTTTTAGGATGTTTCCAAATATGTACATTCATGGGCCCCAGCCCTACATTGATACCGGTGAACGTCGTTTTCCAATAGCTGTTATTGTTCCAGAGATATTTTGGGCGGATAAGATAGCTGGGACACCCTGTAGATCATTTTGACATCAATACGGGTATCTCAGAAGCTCAGCTGACCCCTCGTAATGTGAGACCAAGACTTCCTAATCCAAAATACAATATTAGAGTGATTTGTGCTTATACCTATTAGTTTTCAATTTATAACGAAGTTGTTACTAGATATCGATCATTCTAAATTCACAAATGTTTACAAAGATTTTGCTTGATTTGAATTCTGAGCAATGGTACAGTACTGGTTGCCATGAAATCTGTGGGGAGACAAAGATTCAGAGGCAGCTGATGTACATAAAACCATGTTTCATACACTTTGTACCAGCAGCTAAATGTCTGGAGGGAGCAGAAATTATTTTCGTTTCTACTCTGTAAATGAATGTTTCTATTTCAGAACGACGTTTTAAAAATTAGGAGACAGGTTCCTTACACCAAAACAAGAAAAAGTATCCAGTAAACATGGGCTCTGAAATGCATATCTTAAGAGCTATGAGCACTTATTCATCTTCGCTAATATGAAAACATTTCTTCTACTGATCAAGTGCTCATAGCTATTAAGTTACGCACTTTAGAGCCCATATTTAGTGGACTTATATTCTTGTTGTTGTCCATAATACCTCCTTCGAAAAAACTGAAAGCAAAGAGCTTGCAGTGGAAGAGATGTGTTTCAGAGCATCGTTGATGAACAAGTGTTCATAGCTCTTAAGGTATGCATATTAGAGCGCATGTTTACTAGATTTTTTTTCTTGTTTTGGCGTAAGGAACCTGTCCATAAATTTTTAGAACGTCATTCTGAAACTCACTGTATATTGCATCATCGGCAAGCAGCGACGTGGTGGTAATGAAGATACAATTTTTATTTAAGTAAGCAATTCGTGATGTCAAAGTGGTTTTAGCCGGCAAATCAGTAAAGAATTTTGAAGAAATTCTAATAGTGAAACAGTTGCATTAATTTTCTAAACCGTAATGTCACGTGGTGTGAAACACTGACTTGCCTCGATAGAATTGAAATCCTGGTAGGAACTGCTGAATGACATTAGTCTACTCCGATTACTAGCGGGCAGAAACGCTATCTGATTGAATAAGTTCTGAACACGGCTATAGTACAAGTTGCCTAATCTTATCATATGTCTGAATGCCACTGATTGTTTTTCAGATCCATCAGAAACACTTTTTCAAATAAAACGAATTTTTCTCGGGACCATTTAAGCCCCATGCTACAAAGAACAATAGCCTGGAAGAATCCCAAGACTTAATAACAAACCACAATGCATTTCACCTATAACATGATGGGAATCTCTTCTGAAACGACTGGCAACGACGGTATCAGCATAGGCACGACCAATAATGTTTCAAATAGCTTAGTATCTGTCTTAACAGACATATTTACTTCTTCTCTCATGAATGGAGCCCATCCCTCTTCATAGAAAATAAGCATAGTGTAATAAATCCCTAAAATCGAAAACTCAGTTAGCTTGTGACTACTGACTAATCAGCACTTGCATCCAAAGCCGTGTCCAAAGCCCTGACATATGTGTTTCACGACCAAATTATCGAATACTTACGCAAATTTAACTTATATGACAACTATAAGTCAGGTTGTTGCAAATACCATAGCACAAAAACTGCATCATTCAACGTAACTGGTGACCTGAAATGTGCCATAGACAACCGCTAGGTCACAATAGTTACACAATTCAACTTCATAAAAGCGCCTGATCACGTCAGCTTTGACATAGCCTACTGCTCATAAAAATGAGACAGATCAAATTCTCAGACAGTACACTAAAGTAGTTTCAAAGCTACTTGACAAACAGAAATCAAGTGTTGTCTGTGGGAATTAAAAGCCGTCCTGGAAGCATGTTCTCTCAGGAATGCCACAGGGGTTAGTTTTGAGCCCACTATTGTTTTCCTTGTACTTCAATAATATCTCGTTGATTCTATCCTGGAAATATTATTTCTGCGCCAAAGAGTATCCAGCTATACCTTAGTGTCAGCCCTGAAAATAACGATATGGCGATTCCCAGACGAACGACGATCTATCTTCAATGGTAAGATATGTGCAAAATCTGACTCTAAAACCAATTGAAAATGTCTCAAGTGATTTTGGTGTCCCATCAGATATTAACAAGTTCCGAATTTCGTGAGCAATTACCTCCTCTTCTTCTCGACAGTTTTCCAATACCTTATCAAAAACAGTTAATAACTTGAGTATAACTCTGGATAAGCATCTCAACTAGGCGGAAAATTATGTCGCCACGTGGAGGAAGACTGCGCTTGCCTCTCTGCCCTTAAAAACTTTCGTAACTTAAACTTTTGCAATTACTCGGTCTATCGAACCTCCACTATTGCGATGTAATCCAGCAAGGCACGATTAGCGATAACACTAGAGGGTTAGAACTAATGGTGAATGCTTGTTTGCAGTACATCTGCAACATCCACGTCAGTGGTTCATAAGCCGTGTTTCTTAGTTGCGGCCAGACAAGTTTCATGACTATACGGTACGCTAAGTTTACTTCATCAGCTCCTGAGTGTACATGCACTTCAGTATCTCGCATAATTTATTAATATCGCATCACTGGTCTCTTCATAATAGAAACTCATGGTTCAGTTATCTAGTATGCTCATCCGCAAAACAGAAACATTCGCGAACTCCTTCTCTATTACTGCCGTCCATTTCTGGAATATACTACCTACACTCTGCGCACAATTCAATGGGTTGTTGCTTTTACCCCATTTAATATCAGAATTACTTTTCCTTCCAAAATCTTTTCATATTTATATATACTCAATACGCTCATTCAAGTGCCACATATTTTAACATTTCAGCAAACTAAAATGAATTTTAGTTTTATTTACATCACATTTTTCATTGGCATATTTTCCTGCCAGTCGTAAATGAAGGGGTCAAATAATGAGGAAATGCGATGAGGACGATGGTTCAAATGGCTCTGAGCACTATGGGACTTAACATCTATGGTCATCAGTCCCCTAGAAGTTAGAACTACTTAAACCGAACTAACCTAAGGACAGCACACAACACCCAGTCATCACGAGGCAGAGAAAATCCCTGACCCCGCCGGGAATCGAACCCGGGAAGCCGGGCGTGAGAAGCGAGAACGCTACCGCACGACCACGAGATGCGGGCCGATGAGGACGGTTTAGCATAAAACGAATTAATGTACTTTCTAAAGAATTGCTTAGTTTTCATAATAAGCAGTAAAATCAAACTTCATATATCTTAAACTACGTAGGTTGGAACTTGAATAGAGGCTCAAATTGCTGTGGAGATACTATGCAATGGAATCTGTTATTGTCACTGATAGCACACGTTGTTGACATGTGTACCTTACCTCCGAGCAAATGGACTCGCCCGTCCCACGTCACCAGCGTGCGCACAATCGAAGGAAACACAGTCACTTATGAACGAGCGGTCTAACGTAACGGTGTCACTATGCTTTCGAAACGGGAACAACGGAGTTGGATCAAGATTGAATGTGTCCGGGGGTCGGACAACACGACAGTGTCATCAAGGTCTTCAAGAGGCGTGCAGGGAATCGGCATTGCCGTACAGAACAGTGGCACGTGGGGTAAAAGCCTTCAACGAAGGTCGGCAAACTGTGGCAGACATGCATCTGGCAGCTCGTCCTAGCGTTTCTGAAGAAGAAGTGCATGCTGTTGCCGCGTTAGTGGACATTGATCGATGCCATACCATTCGTGAGCTCGCCCACGAAACCGGATTAGCGCATACGACGGTGCTTCGCATCCTAAAGGAACGCATGGGCATGCGAAAAATTGCATCACTATGGGGTTCGCATGAATTGATGGAAATGCAGAAATGGATGCATTACGACGCTGCTCACACGCACTTGGAGCGCTATGAGCGCGAAAGAGAGGCATACAGCACCAGCTGTGGCTGCTCTGTTCGGTCGATGGGACTGGGAAGTACGGTACCAGCCACCATACTCCTCGGACTTAAGTCCTTGTGACTTTGACTTTATTCCAAAGAAGAAGAAACCACTTCGTGGCATTCGCTTCAGAACTGTTCCAGAGAGTCGACAGGCAGTAGACAGCTCCATTCGCACCATCAACAGAATAGGCTCTGCTAACGGTATACTACGTCTTCCACATCGCTGGCAACGGGTTCTACACAACCCTGGTGACTACTTTGAAGGAGTAACTGGCTCTGAGCACTATGGGACTCAACTGCTGTCGTCATAAGTCCCCTAGAACTTAGAACTACTTAAACCTAACTAACCTAAGGACAGCACGCAACACCCAGCCATCACGAGGCAGAGAAAATCCCTGACCCCGCCGGGAATCGAACCCGGGAACCCGGGCGTGGGAAGCGAGAACGCTACCGCACGACCACGAGATGCGTAAGGAGTAACTCTTTTGTATCGGTTGTGAATAAATAGTTGCCACTATTTAAGTTGCAACCCTCGAAAATACTTACGACCTTTATCGACATTTTGTGAATTGTTTCTTTCAGTACACTATTTACTGTACGCGATAAGGCTTTCGACAATCAGAGTGTGGAGAAATATTACATTTAACACGTTTGAACAGTGTTCTGCGTACACAGTGTCTGCATCTTGAATTTGGCTACTCACTTCTGATCAACCAATGATCCTTGCCGTCATGTTTCATGACAGTGTAAACCTAGAATGTAGGTCCGGTGATTTTCCTGGGAATGCTATTGATAAGAAGTATTTGAAAGCAAAGATCGCTTGTGAAGTTCAGGAGACTAAAATTAGGCTGAATGAGCATTCTTTAGAGACGCCATGCATTTACAACTGCTTCACTGAAGGTCCTGTAGAGAAAAGGCAACGTCACTTCTTTGACCTTATCTTCATATGACATGTAGTTGTGTACTAGTCATCGGCATCTACACCTCCCATTTTTTTATTGTAATCAGCAACGCACAGGCGCCATGAATTTACAACTGGTGCCCTGAAGGCCCTGTAGAGAAAAGGCAACACCATTTCATTGAGCTTATCTTCACATGATATGTAGCTGTTTACTGGTCATGGGCATCTACACCTTCCATTTTTTTACGATAATTAGCAACTGACGGAGGTTGAGGAACTTCAATTTTTTTTCTGGGATAGACCGCACTAAAAATACACTTCGGCACTGAAGTAGTCTTCCTGGGAGTTTTTTTCAGGGTTTGCTTCTGCTTCATTGTCTGACACACCAGAATAAACATCAGTTTCGGCTTTTACAGATTCAACATGAGGAAAGATAATATCACCCACTGTGCTCTTATCATCATCGTCATCATTTTCCTGCAATGCATTAATATTTTCAATAACTGATAAGCTCCTTGCCCTTGAAGGAATAACTATTGCTCGGTTCCTATGGTTCAAATGGCTCTGAGCACTATGGTACGTAACATCTGTGGTCATCAGTCCCCTAGAACTTAGAACTACTTAAACCTAACTAACCTAAGGACATCACACACATCCATGCCCGAGGCAGGATTAGAACCTGCGATCGTAGCGGTCGCGCGGTTCCAGACTGAAGCGCCTAGAACCGCTCGGCCACTCCGGCAGGCAGTTATTAAATGTTTCACGGTAATATGTTACATCTAATTGATATATTGCTTATCGTAATGAACTGTGACGGAATATTACTATAGGAAGGCGTGGTCCAGTGGCTCCCTGCTGGAGATGGGTTGAGTTAAAGACGATGTACGCAGCCAATCAACTGCCAAAACAGTATTAAAAAACATACATCAACGTATAGCAGCATATCTGCAGAAGGCAGGCAGCAGACAGTAGACGAAGACCATCGGACCGCAGCATGAGACAGGGCGGCGGGGCACGGATAGGTAAGCGTGGGCAGAGGTATTACCCGGGTAACGAACTCAGAACTTCAGGTTGTGGAACTCAGACGGGCGGTGGCGGACCCCCACGGCGCGGAGCTGACTGCAACTGACTGTGTGACACGAGTTTTAAACCTGTGCGGCTCCAGAGGATAAATTCGGAACTGATGTCAAAATGACGTGTACATATCCAGCAGCAGATTTAGAGTAAGCTGGGCGTGACACTGACATCACTTTCTCTTGTGGGCGAGTGTACTATCGGAAATCGCAGAAATAACAGCTTAATATTTAACTCGCAGCAATTTAAGCTGAAGAAGAAAACACCGCCAAATATTTGTGACAAGCAAGAGCAGGGATGTTATTGCTGCTAGTTTCACTTGCAGCAATGTCATCCACCGTTTTCTAATCGGACAAAAGTCACAAAATCGAAGTCACTTGTAGTGAGTGATGTGAACAGTGAATCGTCTGCTAAATATGCGTGCGTGCGGTTTAAACTACAGATCTAAATAAGTGTAAACTCATTGATCATCCACGCTGCCTCTGATCTAAAAACAAATTAATCATACACAGGGTGCTTCACAATTCATATTACACACTTTTAGAGGTTTTACAGGGGACTTAGTACATCAAATTTTACATAGGAACCCATGTCCGGATCGGACCACGCTACAGAGCGTCAAAGGTAGAGGCGTCGGCGCCTGTAAATGTATCTGCACTACTGGCCATTAAAATTGCTTCACCACAAAGATGACGTGCTACAGATGCGAAATTTAACCGACAGGGAGAAGATGCTGTGATATGCAAATAATTAGCTTTTCACAGCATTCACACAAGGTTGGCGCCGGTGGCGACACCTACAACGTGCTGACATGAGGAAACTTTCCAACCGATTTCTCAAACACAAACAGCAGTTGACCGGCGTTGCCTCGTGAAACGTTGTTGTGATGCCTCGTGTAAGGAGGAGAAATGCGTACCATCACGTTTCCGACTTTGATAAAGGTCGGATCGTAGCATATCGCGATTGCTGTTAATCGTATCGCGACATTGCTGCTCGCGTTGGTCGAAATCCAATGACTGTTAGCAGAATATGGAATCGGTGGGTTCAGGAAGGTAATACGGAACGCCGTGCTGGATCCCAACGGACTCCAACGGCCTCGTATCACTAGCAGTCGAGATGACAGGCATCTTATCCGCATGGCTGTAACGGACCGCCGTCCGGAGTGGCCGAGTGGTTCTAGGCGCTTCAGTCTGGAACCGCGTGACCACTATGGTCGCAGGTTCGAATCCTGCCTCGGGCATGGATGTGAGTGATGTCCTTAGGTTAGTTAGGTTTAAGTAGTTCTAAGTTCTGGGGGACTGATGACCTCAGAAGTTGAGTCCCATAATGCTCAGTACCATTTTTCTTGTAACGTATCCTGCAGCCACGTCTCGATCCCTGGGTCAACAGAAGGGGACTTTTGCAAGACATCAACCATCTGCACGAACAGTTCGACGACGTTTTGCAGCAGCAGGGACTATCAGCTCGGAGACCGTGGCTGCGGTTAACCTTGACGCTGCGTCACAGACAGGAGCGCCTTCGATGGTGGACTCAACGACGAACCTGGGTGCACGAATGGCAAAAGTCATTTTTTTGGATGAATCCAGGTTCTGTTTACAGAAACATGATGGTCGCATCCGTGTTTGGCGACAGCGGGGTGAACGTACATTGGAAGTGTGTATTCGTCATCGCCATACTGGCGCATCACCCGGCGTGATGGTATGGAGTGGCATTGATTACACGTCTCGGTCACCTCTTGTTCGCATTGACGGCACTTTGAACAGTGGATGTTACATTCCAGATGTGTTACGACCCGTGGCTCTACCCTTCCTTCGATCCCTACGAAATCCTACATTTCAGCAGGATAATGCACAACCGCATATAGCAGGTCCTGTACGGGCCTTTCTGGATACAGAAAATGTTCGACTGCTGCCCTGGCCAGCACATTCTCCAGATCTCTCACCAACTGAAAACGTCTGGCCAATGGTGGCCGAGCAACTGGCTCGTCACAATACGCCATTCACTAATCTTGATGAACTGTGGTATCGTGTTGAAGCTGCATGGGCAGCTGTACCTGTACACGCCATCCAAGCTCTGTTTGACGCAATGCCCAGGCGTATCAAGGCCGTTATTACGGCCAAAGGTGGTTGTTCTGGGTACTGATTTCTCAGGATCTATGCACCCAAATTGCATGAAAATGTAATCACAAATGTCAGTTCTAGTATAATATATTTGTTCAATGAATACCCGTTTATCATCTGCATTTCTTCTTGGTGTAGCAATTTTAGTGGCCAGTTGTGTATATACTGCGAGATTCCGTGTTGATGTTACATATTTTCTAGGATGATTGAGACAGATAGATGTATCAATTTGAGGTAAGGGTCCCTGTTTCGGAAACGAAGGGGTAGAAAGTTCCAAGTGAATATCATTCTAATACCTCTGACAGTGGATTACAGGTACTGGTACTGTTGTTGTTAAAATTGTAGTGTAGTCAACTTTCAGAGGTGGTAGTATGGATCAAAACAAGGAAAAAGTCCAGTAAACATGTGCTCTAAAATGCATACCTGAGGAATTAAGAGCACGTGTTCACCTTCGCTAATGTGCAACACATCGCCTCTATTGAACAAGTGCTCATACCTCGTTAGGTATGCATTATAGAGCACGTGTTTATTAGAAGTATCTCCTTGTTTTGGTTCATTCCACCACCTCTGAAAGTTGCCTACCCTACACACTTACAAACTACAGTATCGGTACATTTATTCCACTGTCAGAGGTGTCAGAACTATTTTCGCTTACAACTTTCGACAGGTTCGTTTCCGGTACAGGGAACATTACCTGAAATTGATACATCCTCAAAGGTTTGTAACATCATCACGGAATTAACTTATATATACTTAAATGTACATGCACAGGCGGCTTTACCTCTGTTAACTCTGACGCTCTGTAGCTTCACTGGATGACGTTCCTGGACAAGGTTTTGTATGTAAAACGTCATCTACTACGTCCTCTGTACAACCTCTATAAGTGTGTAACATGAATTGTGAAATACCCTGCAGACGCTCTTAGCAGTATTACTGTTATACGTTGTATTTACCTCTTACGTCGTCTGCATAAATAAATGGCAGCTTTACACGACACACTCATTCTGAGAACGTGCTCTGTTATATGAAAATAGCATCGAATATTGCAGAACATAGTTGTATTTAGACCATAAAAATGTCCCAGAGTGTGTTACAAACGATAAGGTGAAAAAAATAATCCATGCCAATACACGAACCCACCTCTGTCAACAATCCAATCCGCGTACTATACTACTACTAATATGATTATTCATCGTATCTAATGAACGCTTTTATCGGTGATACCACAGTAACTGGCATTTACTTATAAGCAATTGTAGAGAGAATGACGTGTTTGTGACAAATGTTCAGTGCATCATTCACCATACTCCAAGTTAGAATACAAAACTAGCAAAGTATGACGAAACCAGTACGGCGCCTGTCGCATCGGGGCCAAGGAGATATATGGGCCGTGCAACGAACTTGTGATATCACACTAGTAGTCTTGTCCGCCATAGTTAGCTAACGCTCAGTACTGTGCAAGAAATGGTTCAAATGGCTCTGAGCACTATGGGACTTAACTTCTGAGGTCATCAGTCCCCTAGAACTTAGAACTACTTAAACCTAACTAACCTAAGGACATCACACACACCCATGCCCGAGGCAGGATTCGAACCTGCGACCGTAGCGGTCTCACGGTTCCAGACTGTAGCGCCTAGAACCGCTCGGCCACCCCGGCCGGCACTGTGCAAGACCCAGCGAGAAATCAGTATTTAATTGAAAAGGTACCCACTATCGCGTGCTATCGAGAATTAGCATGCATTTAACATGCAATCAAGAATTATTGAACTCGTATGAAATATTAACTCGCTCCCCGCCGGAGTCGGCTGCTGACACTCGTATGACCTGAAGTGTCACGTGCTGTCTTTCTCGTGAGCCTCGTGTCGCATCGAGTGACATGTCGTTTTGATGTCACTTCCTACAGCGGCCGCTAGTATCAGAAAGAGCCGCGTGGGCTTTAACGTTTACATCTACATCTACATCTACATCCATACTCCGCAAGCCACCTGACGGTGTGTGGCGGAGGGTACCTTGAGTACCTCTATCGGTTCTCCCTTCTATTCCAGTCTCGTATTGTTCGTGGAAAGAAGGTTGTCGGTATGCCTCTGTGTGGGCTCTAATCTCTCTGATTTTATCCTCATGGTCTCTTCGCGAGATATACGTAGGAGGGAGCAATATACTGCTTGACTCTTCGGTGAAGGTATGTTCTCGAAACTTTGACAAAAGCCCGTACCGAGCTACTGAGCGTCTCTCCTGCAAAGTCTTCCACTGGAGTTTATCTATCATCTCCGTAACGCTTTCGCGATTACTAAATGATCCTGTAACGAAGCGTGCTGCTCTCCGTTGGATCTTATCTATATCTTCTATCAACCCTATCTGGTACGGATCCCACACTGCTGAGCAGTATTCAAGCAGTGGGCGAACAAGCGTACTGTAACCTACTTCCTTTGTTTTCGGATTGCATTTCCTTAGGATTCTTCCAATGAATCTCAGTCTGGCATCTGCTTTACCGACGATCAACATTATATGATCATTCCATTTTAAATTACTCCTAATGCGTACTCCCAGATAATTTATGGTATTAACTGCTTCCAGTTGCTGACCTGCTATTTTGTAGCTAAATGATAAAGGATCTATCTTTCTGTGTATTCGCAGCATATTACACTTGTCTACATTGAGATTCAATTGCCATACCCTGCACCATGCGTCAATTCGCTGCAGATCCTCCTGCATTTCAGTACAATTTTCCATTGTTACAACCTCTCGATACACCACAGCATCATCTGCAAAAAGCCTCAGTGAACTTCCGATGTCATCCACAAGGTCATTTATGTATATTGTGAATAGCAACGGCTCTATGAAACTCCCCTGTGGCACACCTGAAATCACTCTTACTTCGGAAGAGTTCTCTCCATTGAGAATGTTATCTAGGTTCTCCTCAATCCAATCACACAATTGGTCTGATAGTCCATATGCTCTTACTTTTTTCATTAAACGACTGTGGGGAACTGTATCGAACGCCTTGCGGAAGTCAAGAAACACAGCATCTACCTGTGAACCCGTGTCTATGGCCCTCTGAGTCTCGTGGACGAATAGCGCGAGCTGGGTTTCACATGCCCGTCTTTTTCGAAACCCATGCTGATTCCTACAGAGTAGATTTCTAGTCTCCAGAAAAGTCATTATACTCGAACACAATACGTGTTCCAAAATTCTACAACAATTTACTGATTATGTGGCCCGGACCTCAGAGGCGGCAGCAAACTGCTAGCTGGCAAGGTTCAGGCAGTTAGACGGCGGTGTTTGGTTGACGGCCCGGGGACGGCGTTCGCGACTGCATCCTAAGTTCGGTGATGACTGCCCCGGGCTGTGCGTCATACTATGGCCAGCTGTATCAAAGATGACGGTCTGGACCCGACGCTTGACATTCCGCTGCCCAAGGCTGAGTTTGCAGAATAGCCAGGTTTCTGCGTATGTGACTGCTTGGCCATGTGCATACTGCGGATGTACGATCTCTGCCTAACAACATTCCTGCGATTGTGCTACGTTCCTAGCCGGCCGTAGTGGCCGCGCGGTTCTAGGCGCTACAGTCTGGAACCGTAGCGGTCGCGCGGTTCCAGACTGTAGCGCCTAGAACCGCGCGACCGCTACGGTCGCAGGTTCCAATCCTGCCTCGGGCATGGATGTGTGTGATGTCCTTAGGTTAGTTAGGTTTAAGTAGTTCTAAGTTCTAGGGGACTGATGACCTCAGAAGTTAAGTCCCATAGTGCTCAGAGCCATTTTTTTGTTACCTTCCTACACAAAGCCCTTGTGTACATCCTACTGCGGAACTCGTGTGGTCCGCCAGTGCAGTAACGTTGTTGACAGCAGCTCGACTCAGCTGTGGAAATGACAGACATGGTACTTGCACACGGGGTAAGCTGTTTGCAATAGGAGAGCTGCTGTAAGATAGTATGCGGAACGCTTTCTAAACAGACAGACTCCACATCATTCCACATTTGCCCCCATCGACAGATGTCTCAGAGAAGCCGGGAAGTTGCACGTAGGTATCTTCTGCCTGAGGTGTGTCCATTGTACAGTAAAGTACACTTCGTGCTTGGTACCTGCGAATAGCCTCCCCACTCTACTGTTTCTCCTGTGGTAGATGCCGAAACACTACAGTTGGAGGAGGATGTGCTGACAATGTTCAAAGAGCATCCAGTAAGAAGCAGTCAGGAGGTGGCAAAGGAGCGGCACACGGGTAATAGTGCTGTATGGCATGTTGGCAATGAACACAGGCTCCATCCATACTATCTCCAGAAATTCCAGGCATTACGACAGTGACACTACCAAAGGCGGGTACGGTTTACGCAGTGCCGTTTACAGCAATGCAAACTCCAGCCACAATTCCACAGCTTGGTGCCGTTCACGGATCAATGCACATTTACTAGGGACGACATACTAAACTTGCACAACATGAATGTTTGGGCGGCCAAAATCTGCGTGTGCAAGTGATTCAAAAGCACCAACACAGGGTCAGTAATTAACATTTAGGACGGGATAATTGGTGACCAGAAATGTCAACACCAAACATGCCATGAATACAGACACGCCACAATATGAACAACTTTATCACTGATACATTTATTATGATCATTCGACACATCCACACACAACAAATTTTGTTTTCTGTATTAGGCTGCTTCTGAAAATGGAGAAAGCCCGAATCTAGTCAGCTTTGGTGTCAAAAATTTAAAAATGTCTTTTCTTTAATGCTTGATAGCTGCCAGACGTGTCATACTGATGATGTCTATATTCTTCATGGCTGCAATTATTAGTAACTGACATACGGTCACTCTTCGGAATAAACTGAAACCGCAAAGCAGTGTGGGTTTTCCAGCAGCAGTATTAGGGGCTCTTCCCAGTCATTTGGATGCATCAATGCTAGTTAGTGTGTTTCAATACTAGAGGGCCCTGGCTTGGATCTTCATAGTTTCGTACCTAACGGACCGCTATCTTTTTTTACCCCCATGTCTCAACACTGTGGAATATATTCTGTCCTCCGAAAATCCTTCACCGCCAGTGCAGGTCCTTCATATATTAACTGAAAGTGGAGTGTTTTTCCTGTGATGAATTTCACCTTTCTGCGATATGTTTTTAAAATGTATACAGGATGAATCACATAAAACTTGCACCGCAAACATTGCGGAGAAAATGGGAATTTGTGGTAAGGACTATAGGACCAAACTGCTGTGGTCATGGGTCCCTAGGCTTATGCACTACTTAGTCTAACTTACGCTAAGGACAACACACGGGGGGAGCCGCTCGAACCGCGACAAGACGCCTGGGACCGCACATATTGTGCAGATGGAAAGTGTTATCGATGGGCGGCTTTCACTTGAATTGACTGGTAGTCAGGAGCTCGTGTTGTTAGCCAATCATAATGTAATAATGCTTAGAAAGTGTATATTTGTGCAAACATACATTTTTTTAAGTGGAATAATATGAAAACCGCACTTTAATAGCACTTTCCATTTCCGCATTATTTGCGGTACAAGTTTTCGGTGTCATCCTGTATATTTTCGTTTTTTACCTGGTTAGTCCTCTGATTTTTAATTTAAAAAAGAGCACAGTCTTAATGTTTTTTATGCAAACACAAACAAAATTCATGCCACTTATTGTTTAAAACCGTGTGTAATGTGTATGCTATAATAACATTTCTTCTCGTCTTTGTCATATTTAAAAGAAGCTCTTTGCCGAAGAGTGGAATATTGTACCACTGACAGCCCTTCCCCTACCCATATGGGGTGAGGGGGGCTAAAATGACAACGAAGGAAATAAAAGATCTAACACAGCTGAGATCGGCTATGCATTCAGTGTGGCTGTGGCAACTCTACAGTGGTAATAGCAGGGTACCATAATCTTTTGATTGTCAGGCTGGTTATGGTACTCCCTAATGCTTTCTTTAAGAGCTGTCACCCAGTGGGGTGGTAGAAACACAGTAATTTTTCAGCCTCTCTGGCAGCAGCAGCGCATATTCGAAAACATATCACATTATTCATCAAATTTGATATCCCCATGGGCGGAAAATTGTGTGCCCCAGAAAATAAGTAGATCATTAGCTAAAAATGAAATTGAAAAACGGATGTGTCCCAGAAAAGTTGTACGTCATTGGCTAGAAATTGGGATGTCCCAGAAAATAAGTAAGTCATGGGTTAAAAGAGCGCCCATCAGTCCTAGCACACCACACCCTGACCTAAAAGTAGAATAAAGAGTAGGTCATGGGGTGGTATACCAGAACTGGTGAGCACATACTACTTACCACGCCTGTCTAACACTGCCTCCTGTCAACCGTCGGACATTATGTCCTTTGTCACTGATGTCAGTTCATGTGAATACACAAACTTGGCAACTTCGGCTAAGAAAGTGTCGGGCAACGCCAATGCCCTAGTTGAAATTTGGTTGGATTTTAATCAGACTATTATGTCCATAATTAATAAGTCAACATACGATGTGCTACATTGAGGGCACTTGAACCAAGACATGCGTTAGAGACCTTGCAGGTTAGCGATCCACACCGCATACGACTGCGGATACTCTTGTGGCGCTGGTTAAACTGTAACCGTGTTGTCAACAAATGGCTTTGAAGACCAAAATACTGCGTGAGCAACAGACATGGATCCTCGAAGTAAACTTTCCAAGGCTCAGCAGAGAGCTTCAAATTCTGCACGATTTCATACAATCCCGCACTGCTGAAAAAAAAAAAAAAAAAAAAAAAAAAAAGGCAGCCGTATCGGTTGGATCGATGATATTCCTTACCTTCCAGTGACGCAAGAACCGGCGCAGGTAATTTTCCTTCCTTTCAGAAGTATCGTTGAAGCCAGAGAACGGCATCGGAAGCGTCAGGGAAAAAGGCTTCTCTGAGGGCGCCTACCCTTCCACCGAGGCGGTGTGCACACGGAACAATTCTTCATTTTGTTTGAGCAGTTCCTGCTAACGCTAAACCGAAGTTTTTGTTGCTGCTCCTGGAGGCGCAACTGCTCTTGCCAGCATTGCAAAACTACCGGGTCCATGGAGGCCAGAATTTAACACAATGAAAAAAAAGATCACACGTGTTAAGAACATCCTACGTCGCTACTTTTTTATCTGCACAGTTATGAAAATGCCAGAATACCCTCACTGCCAGTACAAGATATTAATATACCTGCCAACGCAGCTACAAGCCCAAGGAGCTGAATCCCGAAAGGGGGAACGAAACTCGATGTGCGAGTCAACCTATGTGGAGCAGAGGGTCCAAACAACGCGTGGGGACGAGAAACGAGCGAACACAATGCGATCATGACGAGTGACGTAGTAACTAACGACAATGAAAACAGAACGGTGCGAGCCATAGGATAGCTTCGAGGTAGCTGATGACCGCATAAGAATTGCCAGGCGAGGCCTATTGCCGGCGGCAGGTAAACACCTGGGTCAGTAGCTCGGTTCGTACAATGCCTCATACACGCGCTCCATGGTAACATTCTGCATTACTCCACTGCAATACCCATATCAATTCATCTGCATCCATTTCATTACCCGATGACCCGGATACTAAAACATTTATCAATAATCCCTATCCCTGAAGTGTGCACTGCCGAAATGGCCTTGTTCGTAGCGGGTACAAATGACATCTATCGGTTTTGGTACTGAGAATAGTCACTGTGACCCTATCTTCTGAAATAAGTCCTATAGGAGTGAAACAGAGTGAACTCGTATAACGCGGGGTCAGTGTGTATTCGTTTTATGGAGCACAGAATGGATCACCCAATTCGGCAGCACTGGAAAATACTGCAGAGGAGAACAGGGCATGTTATTTTCTATCGGACGATACCAATAGCATTTCATTTACCCATAAGTTGACAAATTTCTGCATGATTCCCCATGCTACTAGTCAGATGTGGATGGTGAAACACGCAAACCGCCAATCTTTGCATTTTACTGTTATCTACACCTGCGGAGGCTCGAGTCCTCCCTCGGGCATAGGTGTGTGTGTTTGTCCTTAGGATAATTTAGGTTAAGTAGTGTGTAAGCTTACGGACTGATGACCTTAGCAATTAAGTCCCATAAGATTTCACACACATTTGAACACATTTTTTATCTACACCTGAACCATCAACCTGTCCCCTTTTTCGTACTGGCTGGTAACAGGGTAGTACAGTGGTAAGGAGTCACTACTTGTGATGGTGACGGTAACTTGACTCGAATTTCACTTATCTCCGGATGCAACAGTATGAGGGTCCAGTGGCCACAAAGAGCGTGGAGGAGAGCTTCTTTCAGTTCTGTGGCTTCACTGCGCATGTCGGCGATACCTTCAGCGAGAGTGCGTAAAAGCCTCGCGATGGTCATTAAAAAGTCGTTCCTTGACCCTATAACGGATGAGTGACAAAATTTAACAGAAATGGATGGGTGGGCTCTGAGAGAACATAATTTAATTCAAATTTAAAATAACCTATTTTGTGGTTCAGGAAAATATTTATAAAAAAAATGGCTCTGAGTACTATGGGACTTAACATCTATGGTCATCAGTCCCCTAGAACTTAGAACTACTTAAACCTACCTAACCTAAGGACATCACACAACACCCAGTCATCACGAGGCAGAGAAAATCCCGCGTGGGAAGCGAGAACGCTACCGCACGAGCACGAGCTGCGGACAAAATATTTATCCAGTTAATATGTGAGAATTATACTGAAATATATATTTCAATTGATAATTGGAGTATTTGCTTGATCTAAGCGTGATAAATAAAACATTGTATGGATGTGTACACTTTAACACTAATTAGCAAAAAATTTTCCTAAACACGAAATGACTAACTCCGAAATAAAAAGTCGGTAATAAAAATATGAACAAAATAATTGACACATATAATCAAGAGATTTAACGCTGTCCAGTGTTTATGGTTTACAGTCTTCACACACCATAAAAGAATGCACGAGGCAAAGATATGTTTAGTATGAAACACGGAAATGGCGAGTCTGTCTACCTTTAGTACACGTATAACACCTCGTTTTCGTCCCATTTCAACAGTCTTTGGTTCTTATTTTCCATTTCCAAGCATTCTCAATGACAGAGTTCTTGTCTCTCTTGAAATGTGCTGAGAACACGCCATTTCTTCATTCTGTTTTGAGCTGAGATACTAGTTCACTTATTCATTTATGAAATTACGTCTATTTTTTCTTTCACTGCTAAAATTACTCCTACAAAAGACGAAAGCATTAATGTCGGCAACATTCAATAATGAGTAGAATATTACCATAGGCCATCACTGGTAAGCTTGCCCACGTTTTAGGGAGATGATAATTCATCGACGCAGTCTACTTCGGCTTTAGTTTCATTGTAACACATAATGACTTCAGGTTTCTTTTGGTCCCTACTATTCTCATCAGTGTTATCATCGATGTGCATAGATGATGATAATGTAACTGTTTTTTTTTCACTGGAACGTAGAGAACACAAGTTAAGCTGTCTTGGAACCCAAAGAAACTGGAATGCACATTTTTTGAGCATATGAACTCCAGTGGAAATCGTTCAAATGGCTCTGGGCACTATGGGACTTAACATGTGAGGTCATCAGTCCCCTAGAACTTAGAACTACTTAAACCTAACTAGCCTAAGGACATCACACGCATCCATGGCCGAGGCAGGATTCGAACCTGCGACCGTAGCGGTCGCGCGGTTTCAGACTTTAGCGCCTAGTACCGCTCGACCACTCCGGCCGGCGACGTCTCTCTGTTTATATTTGTAAACGTAGCCTTCTTTTACATTATCAATACAAAAACTAGGATTTTTAGTTATTTCTGATATCATAGCTAGACTAAACAACAAGTTAAAACATCCACTGGCAGTTTCTATTTGTTTTGCGATACCGACAGCACAAGAAGATTTCTTCACAATATTGCAATTTCTTGTTCGTACATTCTGAGGAGGAGAATTTTTCTTCCATTTTGTACCAACCATGCTTACATAGTAACATGCTTCATCTTCGTTTTCCGGTTCGTTTCTGTCATTCATTTCTTCCTTGTCGTCAGACTGTTCCGAACTGCTATCGTGATAGCTTGTTACATGGAAAGTTTGGTCTTTGTCTGAATCATCACTGAAAACTCATATTTTTTCTTTCTCACATTCTTTCGAGTTTTCCAACTTCTCGAGTAAAGCTGTTCTAGTACTGTCATTGTCCTCACCATCTCATCAAAACCATATGTTATCTTGGCTCATTTCTGAAATCCCAGTGAGCCATAGAGGAGACATGCGTAATAATTATAATTGATACGGAAACTTAGCGCCTACATCACTATTACAACTGAATGAAGAATATTTCCCCCTTCTAATGCACATGCACTGACGAATGGTTTGGGTCTCTAAGACTTCAAGAAGAATAACAGACTCATAAATATAGTAACAATGCCGCCGAAACACCAACAGCCATGCTCACCAATTACATCCAGATACCAAACGAATACCGCCCCAAAGAGCATAGAGATGGGCTGTAATGATCACATGGACATCTTGTTTCACTTACCTACTCCTGCCTTTCTTTTATTTCCTCCAAACACTTCGTTTCCTGCTTCAGAAATAGCTGCCGGTTATTTGTGGCAGTGCCTTCAGTTCAATCCGAAATGGACTAATTCTTCCTACATGGACCATCGTGCATTGGGTCAGAAGCTGCAGCATGTTGTTAAATGGGGATGTCTTCTTAATTACCTTATAAAGCCCTTGGTAAACAGAAATGGACTCTTAATTTTTGCTTTCGTCACCGAAAGGCTAGACAGCATAATCCACTGCCCGACATGATATTTGGACAGTTTCGCTGTTTTGTTGTATATGCCTTCTAGCCATTCTAAAGCCTAATCTGACGACACATACCTTTTTAACCTTTTAGCATACCCAGGGTGGGTTGGCATAATTCAAAATATGAGTGCATTTCTTGCCCAAAAACAACCTCATAAAGTAAAAAGCTCGTGTTTCTATGGATTTACGAGTTATACCCTGCTACAACATGCGGCAGTTGCACGTCCCAGTCATTGTGGCTGCTATTCAAGTAATAACTTAGGATTTTTCCTAACGTTTATATGCCCGTACAGTTTCTGCCATTTGCTTTGAGGCATATTGCAATAGTTCATAACTTCTTTAGCCGGCATAATTGCTTCAATAACTCGGACATTACGTCAGTGGCATGGTCAGTTGTTCAAATGGTTCAAATGGCTCTAAGCACTATGGGACCTAACATCTGACGTCATCAGTCCCCTAGAACTTAGAACTACTTAAACCTAACTAACCTAAGGACATCACACACATCCATGCCCGAGGCAGGATTCGAACCTACGACCGTAGCAGCAGCGCGGTTCCGGACTGAAGCGCCTAGAACCGCTCGGCCACAGCGGCCGGCCTCCCGCTCGAATTGCCCGGTGATCTACTGCGGAGTTACCCGTGCGCCACTAAGTCGCCCACCCTAGGATCATGGCGCGTCAACCTGAGATGAAGGGTAGTGCGAAATCAAAACTTGATTCGCAAGAATATTATCCTGAATGCGGAGTGCGATGGTCGTAACAAGGTCTGTGAGAGATTTTCATTGATGACTGATACCGATGCCCGCTACATGTTCAGTGGCAAATGCTCTGTTTTCCTTACGGATCCGCCACCACACATCTAAAGACACATGTCTGCATAAGAAGTCGAAGCGTAAGTTCTAAATCATTACCAGTTTCACTGAAACCGACATTAATTAGAAAGGTGCGTAGAAATGTGTGCCAGAGATCTTCGTCAGTTTACATTAATGTTAGATGTAGGATGTCGTACTTTATGTCAGGGGCTTGTAAATATGGGTTCAGATTTGGTCCAAGGCAAGAACTCCAATATTTTGCCTCTTCTTACTCAAGTATCACGAAACAGTGAAAGACAAGTCGATGAGATATGGGAGAGTATGATGACAAGCATTATCTCTGGCCATATGCGTGAATGCATAACTATGTACAACGGATATATGACCGATACATGCTATACTGGCGATCTTCGCAAAAACGACCAGCAGCCCTTCGGGCACCTAGGCTGCGCGTTTTGCCTAAGTGGCCCCTGCACACCTCAGCGTCGCAGTCTCACCCTGTCGCAGTAACGAACGGACACCAGTCGGCTGTATCAGCGCTAGCAGAGGTCGCCACTTCCAAGGGACCTATTCGCGTCCGCCCACACGTGACCATAAAATGGTGCTGCGAGTATTTCGCAGTGACCCGCTACAAAGGTCGGAGCCAAAGCTAGGTAATTCAGATCTTCCGAGATCCTCTCCTAGACTCCTGGCGTGTGCTACTCGCCCCATCTTCTTAGGACGTTCTCGAAGTCCATCGTAGTGACCGACGCCTCTGTATTCAGCATTCGTCGAGTTTCCCTTGGTACAATCGGCCTGTATCCAGGATAGACTTTTCTGTTCCTAGGCTGGTGTTATTCAGCACAGCTTCATCGGACTTAGAATGCTTTCCACACAAGTGTATTTGTCTATAAAGATTCTAAATGAGTTACTTTGTCAGACTCTGGTACCACCATACCATGAAGTCTTCATAGCAGTGAGACACTGTAATTGTGGTTTTGTTATTATCGTTGTAGAAGGCGTTTTCTTTCCGTGGTCAATAAAATTTTGTAAACTTTGATCACTGTTTTCCGTGTGTCGACGTGAGCGACACATCAACACATATAGGAAAATGTGTGACATATCTATTACTGCGCGCCCTGTTTATCAAGATCAGGTACTGCGAAATGTGATACTGGCGTCAAGTGTGTTTCCTGGGAAGAAAAAAGTCTGAAGAATTTATCGAGAACTACATTGATGAAGCATCATTGAAATTGTTAGGAGTAAGCCACCAGCATTTCAAACAGATTTCATTTCTCACTGCATGGTTTCAGCATTATGCACGCATTACACTGAGAGAGGTGGCTCTGTAATTAGCACACTGGACTCGCATTCGGGAGTACAACGGCTCAAACCTGCGTCCAGCCATTCTGATTTAGGTTTTCCGTGATTTCCCTAAATCGCTTCCGGCAAATGCCGGGATGATTCCTTTGAAAGGGTACGACCGACTTCCTTCGCCATATTTCCCTAATCCGATGGGACTGATGGCCTCGCTGTTTGGTCTCCCACTCCCATATCAACCAACCATGCATTACACATGTCTTGGACATAGTCCTGAAGCACATTTTCGATGAAGATTATTTGATAAACGAGATTGCAGTGGTTTATTCCATGCCTTATGCTGCCAGAGAGAGTATCTGCTTCATGAAGATAACTGGTGATGTGAATTTGATACAGATAAGCTTGAAGCAAGGATCCGAGAATAGGTGAAACAACCTGTTTGGGATGCTACAGTCTGTAGTTAGGCAGTACGATAAAATAGTGGAAATGCCGCTGGAGAGAGGCGTCCCTGAAAAACTTACTGGTTACGATAACAACATTGCAAAAGGACTTGTGACAGTTTTAGGGTCATCAAAGATGTAATAGGAAGGCTGGAAGCCGAGAAATATCAACCTGTTCAGTTTGTTTTGTTATGAGTGCACGAACTGAAAAGTAGTTGTAATACAAGGCCCGAACATACAGAGGTACGTTTTGATTACTGTAGACCCAGTTTTCTTTCATGTTTAGTACACACAGCGTGTTCTGCAAGTGAGAATTGCGCTTAACAGCAAAACGCAAGTTTCCGTGTCACCGGTATTTTATAGCTGTCGTATTATCGTCTATTGACTGTAGACACTACACGCGCTGAAAGAGCACTGTCTACATCTCATAGGGGAGAATGTCGAAATTCGGAGGTTGGACAGAAAAGTAACATTTTTGTTGTCGCCCTTTCGATTACTGAAAATTATTTGTGTTAGATATAAGAAATTAAATACTGTCAGTCAAATATGTGATGAATTTCAGTTCCTGATAAGCTTGAACAACATTATATCGTGGCAGTAACACCTTACTCTATTTTTGTGATATTTTTAAATATTTATTTAGGGCTGTTGAGCGAATGACAGCCGTCCTCAACATCCAAAACCACGAAGTCTCTGTTTTTGAAGTGAATAGACTGTGGGAAATGTCAGACTTCATTTAACGATGATGTTGACTTTTATTTAACCCGAATGGATGATTGTGGTGACGACGATGATCGGCCTGAGATGTGACAGCGTGACGTAGTCCTTTTCCCGTGCTATCTGATTTAGCAAGAAGGATGTTTTATGTTCCAGCCTCAAATAAGACTAACCAAAGAAATTTCAGTGCGGCATGGAACCTTGTATCGGACGAGCGTAGCAAATTTGATCCGAACCGTGTCTATTCATTGCAGTTACGGTAACAGGGAATAATCTGAAGATGATTTTCTTACTGTTAAATATCCAATTTCTTAGGTGGTCAAGTTCACATATGTAAATCTGAATCAATAAAGCATATGGTATTATACGCACGTCAAAAGAAGTTTTACATCACCCCGTTTCCCAGAACTCCTCAAGATAGACGTTGACTGTGGATATTATTATCACAGACACAGTCCCATTGATTGTTCAGAGATGTCAATAAACCCGCCCAAAGATGTAAACAACCGTGCATGAGCTGAGCAGCGTCTATTAGACGGAGGGGGTCCGACAGCCGATCAGTTCCAGTCAATCTACCAGGAAGGAGGTGCACGGCTCTTTTTGTGTGTAGTTCAACCATGCCTAGACGGTAAATACCGCGGTTCGATCGCGTCCGCATTGTTACTTTGTGCCAGGAAGGGCTCTCAACAAGGGAGGTGTTCAGCCGACTCTGAGTGAACCAAAGCGATGTTGTTCAGACATGGAGGAGACACAGAGAGAGGGCAACTGTCATTGACATGTCTCGCTCAGGCCGCTCAAGGGCTACCACTGCAGTGGATGGCCGCTACCTATGGACTATGGCTCGGGGAACCCTGACAGCAACGCCACCATGTTGAAAAATGCTTTTCGTGGAGCCAGAGGACGTCGTGTTACGACCTAAACTGTGCGCAATAGGCTGCATGATGCGCAACTTCACTCCCGACGTCCATGCCTAGATCCATCTTTGCAACCACGACACCATGCAGCGCGGTACAGATGGGCCCAAAACATGCCGAATGGACCGCTCAGGTTTGGCATCACGTTCTCTTCACCGATGAGTGTGGCATATGCCTTCAACCAGACAATCGTCGGAGACGTGGTTGGTGGCAACCTAGTCAGCCTCAACACCTTAGACACACTTTCCAGCGAGTGCAGCAAGGTGGAGCTTTCCTGTTGTTTTGGGGTGGCATTATGTGGGACCGACGAACGCCACTGGTGGTCATGGAAGGTACCGTCACGGATATACGATACATGAATGCCGTCCTCCGACCGATACTGCAACCGTATCGGCAGCATATGGGCGAGGAATTCGTCTTCATGGACGACAATTAGCGCCCCCATCGTGCACATCTTGTGAATGACTTCCTTCAGGATTACGACATCGCTCGACTAGAGAGGCCAGCATGTTCTCCAGACATGAACCCTATCGAACATCCCTGGGATAGATCCTAAAGGGCTGTTTATGGACGACGTGACCAACCAACCGCTCTGAGGGACCTAGGCCGAATCCTCTATGAGGCGTGGGACAATCTGGACCAACAGTGCCTTGATGAACTTGTGTATAGTATGCCGCGACGAGTACAGGCATGCAAGAGGACGTGCTACTGGGTATTAGAGGTACCGGTGTGTACAGCAACCTGGACCAACAACACTGAGGGTCTCAATGTATGGTGGTACAGCATGCAATGTGTGGTTTTTATGAGCAATAAAAAGGGCGGAAATGATGTTTATGTTGATCTCCATTCCAATTTTCTGTACAGGTTCCGGAAGTTTCGAACCCTAGGTGATGCAAAACTGTTTTTGATGTGTGTAGTTATGATATGGACAATGACAAGATTCAAGAATTATTACATGTCATGTGATTGCTGTTAACCACAGAACTTGAAGACTGGACATAATTGAAATTAAATACTCAATTGGTTCCTGTAATAAAGTGCATTTTAACCACGTGTGTATTTTGTGTTGTAGTGAGAGGAAACCGGCCACCCACCTATCATATCACTCTCTCCTCATCCTGCCAGGAACCACAAGACATTACAAGAGGGCACAGCCACAATAGTTTCGGTGTGAAGTTTCATGTTATTTCATAGTATTTGCTTAAAGATATTGTAAAGTATAACCATGAGTGAGAGACGTGAAAAAAGTCGTAGGTTACTGAATTGTGAGATACGTCGTGAACTGTGTAGCCAGTGGCTTCACCAAGGGGAATTTAGTGTGGAAGCAAGTGTGGAATTTAGTAAGACCCTCTCCTGGGCCTGCAGGACATGGACGAAAAACAGATCAATACTGGAGCAGGAAAATTAAAAAAAAATGGCAGATGGGAAGCAGTATTTTTTAGCCAATGACTTTTCAAGATTATTTCACCAAAACATTTTCGTAATCACAAGTGCGCCCGCCCACATGCATGCACGCGCGCACACACACACACACACACACACACACACACACACACACAGCAATTTATAGAGCGACATACTAAAATGTATTTATCCTAAAGTTACGCTAAGGGTTTTGTAGAGTGCTCAAAAGTATCCGAATGCTGTGAATATCTTTTAGTGTCTTATTAAAATGAATTAATCCATGCTTTACGGAAACGGTGTAACATTCAGAATTTCAGAGTATTTTACAGACTGCCCAAAAGTATCCGAACGCCGTGAACTGCCTTTTGCACCGTATTCAAATACATTTCTCCAAATATTACGTAAAGGGTGTAACTTCCAGTATTTCAATGTACTTTACAGTTTGCTCAAAAGTATCCGAATTCTCTGAATTCCTTTTTATGCCATTTTAAAACGTAGTTATCCAACTATTGCGTAATGGGTTTAACTTCCAAGTACTTCACAGAGTGTTCAAAATTATCAGAACGCTCTTTGTTTTTATCCAAAAAATTATATTAAGTATGTAACTTGCAGTACTTCAAAGTACTACACAAGGTGCTCAAAAGTATCTGAACACACTGAAACTTTTTGGGCCATGGTAAACCTATTTATCCAAAAATTACAAAAAAAATGGTTCAAATGGCTCTGAGCACTATGGGACTCAACATCTTAGGTCGTAAGTCCCCTAGAACTTAGAACTACTTAAACCTAACTAACCTAAGGACATCACACACACCCATGCCCGAGGCAGGATTCGAACCTGCGACCGTAGCAGTCCCGCGGTTCCGGACTGCAGCGCCAGAACCGCACGGCCACCGCGGCCGGCCCAAAAATTACATAATGCAGCTCTATGCTACATGCAATATTCGATTTCTCGTCAGAGGCGCAACAAACTATTTTCCACATGTAAATTACCCAATGATCAATTTCAAGTGTCACAGGGCTGGCAGATAGACACTGGCAGGTCCGACTCACTGAATGAGCGTTTTGCTTGTTCTGACAAGTCTTGTCTTGCTGATATTGACTCTCTTAGCGTAATATGACTCACACGCCACATTGCAAAACACATATTAGCACTACTGTTGATCTAAGCTGCTGCTATAAGTAAATTTATTAACGAGAGTAAATTATATTATCATCATGTCAAAATCTTGTCTCTCACTCCTCTCTCAATAATCGTAGTTTTAAATATATTTCAGATGTTCACCTTAGTACAGAAAACAAGAGACAAAGGTTGACTACAAAATCCTCGTTAAAGAGAGCTTTTTATCCTGTGTAGGTGCATTAGTTTTTGATGCAACAGCATTAAATATAGACAGCATGAATGTGTTTTGTCTGTAAACGTTTCAGAAGAAGATCTCTTGAAGACTTTAGCTATATGAAAGCATTTACAATAAAAGATGGGCTATAGAAATAAAGGTACAAGTATAACAAACTTGAAAAAAACTTCAAAATGCATGATCTGGAACTGATGTTAAACAAGAATAATTCAGCATAGAATACTTGGATCAAGTCGCTGATCATGGATACCTTGATTTTCGTACTGATAATTCGAGAGAACAGCGGACCAGAGGAAGTTATGTTGAATTTTCAAAATCAACTGAGCTCCCTCATACAATTTCGTACCTCCACGGTGTATCCATCATGCAAAGTAGATGGCGGAAGCTACTCATTGTTTGAAAATGTATGTGTCATGTGATGTGTTACCACAAGTATATAATACGTTTCGTGATATCTGTATTTCACTTATGTGGGAGTGAACATAAAACATACTCTCCACAAATATTTAAAAACTAATCTAATTACAAATGAGAATTATGTTGTCGTCAAAGATGAGTTTAACATAAACTACTATTCTACAAAACTTCAAAATGCGAAATAATACCAACTGCTGTTTCACGCTCCCGTTGCTTGTTGGCACCATCATAGGGCATCACTTGCAAGTGTTCACCGTTGAGTGTACGAACCAGGCACAACCACCACACAAATTAACTATTTTCCACATCTATAATGAATGTCAGGTGCCACTTTGTTTTTCCACATCTAAAATGACTGTAAAATAGGTTAGCAAAACCAAAACGCCATTTTTAAGTTAAGTGTTACAATTTTATTTTCCAAACCTTCGTACTACATTTTAGAAACGAAATCGGGTAAATTTTACCCGTTACCTGTTACCTTTTCCCATTTGATGTTACCCGTTTACCATTTATCCTTTACCCGTTCACCGAGCGAGGTGGCGCAGTGGTTAGCACACTGGACTCGCATTCGGGAGGACGACGGTTCAATCCCGTCTCCGGCCATCCTGATTTAGGTTTTCCGTGATTTCCCTAAATCGCTTCAGGCAAATGCCGGGATGGTTCCTTTGAAAGGGCACGGCCGATTTCCTTCCCCATCCTTCCCTCACCCGAGCTTGCGCTCCGTCTCTAATGACCTCGTTGTCGACGGGACGTTAAACACTAATCTCCTTCCTTCCCTTTACCCGTTCTTGCTAGCAAAGTGTGCTACAAAGGTTCAGAAAATAACAGTGTGATACATAACTTAAACATTGTATTTCTTGTATTGGTGGCGTATTTTTTCAGGCATTTTAGTTGTGAAAACAGCACTGTGGCACCCGTCAAGCATTATAGATGTTCAAAGTAATTAACTCGAGGGGCGGTAAAGTACGAACGTTTACAAGCGCGTGCATCTGTTCGTAATAACAAGCTGCAGGAACATGTAGTATCAGTTAATTTTATTTCGCATTTCGAAGTTCTGCAGAAAAACAGTAGATGTAAAATTCCTCTTTTTTTCTTTCTTTTTTTTAAAAAAAAAACACTTTATTGATACAACAACATTATTATAAAACAATCGAAAAGAAGGTATTGTGATACAAATTGTTCATACACAACACTAACCCACCACCTTATCTAATTAGTGGGTCCAATTATTATACTTTAAGAAAAAAAAACAAGCAGCTTATACTACTTAATTGATTAATGGCACTCACTATGGACAGGATTAATCTAACTACTTGACTACTCTGGTTATTCTAAGTCTAGCTACTCTGCAGCGTTACAGGTGTGCCAGTCGAACTACAAACCTACTAAAAGCGGCCTGCTCACTGAGCTAATCCCAGTGAGCATGCCCCTGGCACTGGGCTGGCCTACTACTTTTGGAATCGCTGCAGTCCCTACCTATGTTAGTGATGTTAGTATTCTAATTTTACGTTATTCTAATATAACTACTTCCTATCAAATCTTAGTGCATATGTCAAGTCCGGGAATGGTGCTCCTGCTCCCCTGATCCGACAGCGCGGCGGATTCCAGTCGTGAAAGAACCGGCCAGTACCGCGCTCGACGGAAATTGCAGGTGCACCTGAGTCTTCATCGGGTTATTTTTTGATCTCTAACCGTGTTGGTTACTAATAAAGTCCCTCAAGATCTTTTGAGATATTTCGTTTGCCAAATTGTTGAGGACATTGAAGGTCTCGGCACGTCGCAGTAGTGTGTATGTGTCTCTGTTTGGCAGTTGATTCCTAAGTTCGAGCGCCACATCGTCATACAACGTGCAGTCATAGACGACGTGTTCGGGTGTTCCATCCGGAGCACCACAGTCGCACGCTGGTGTCGCCCGTTTTCCAAATCGACATAGATACGTCGGATACGGCCCGTGACCTGTAAGAAAGTGCAGCAGACCTCTGCTCGGCTCAAAGTGGCTCATTTGCAGCCTTTCTCTGATGTTTGGTAGTAGCTGGAATACTCTTCTTCCCGTTTCCTCAGTTTCCCATTGCTGTTGCCATAACTCTTCGCCCCTTCTCTTTATTGCATATCTATCCCCAACTTGTACCCCCATGATTTCCCTGGTCTTTTCTATTTTTCCTTTAGAGACCCAGTACCACGCTCCCTGTTCTCTAATTTTTATGTCTAAGGGACATAATCCTCTTTGGTAGAAACATATAATTCCTTAATAAATTGTGTTTGTTGAATTTTAACTACGAGGGTTGTCCAAAAAGTAAGTTCCGATCGGTCGCGAAATGGACACCTCAGTGTAAACCTTATGAAGCTTTGCACAGATGTGTTGGGCAGTGTATCTAGTATGACCGTCGATAGCACCAAGAAGCTCTTTTCAGTTGTGAGCGCACTGTGGGCGAGTAAAGGTGCCTAGAACAACGATGCCTCCCGCCAAGTAGGAGGGCCCGCTGAGAGGCTTAGCCTTAATGAATGCAGCCCACCTAACACAACTGCCACGCACTTCCTTCTTCATGGCAATTCTCAGCCGCACTCTGCAGGGGCAAGGAAGACGCTCCTGCAGCCTTATCGATGGAAAGTATTCGATCACCCACAACGCAGCCCTAATTGGCTCGTCCTGATACCATTTCTGTTCACATGAAACGCTGGATACGAAGACAACACTTGGGCGCAGGCTACGCGCTATAGACCAGCGTAAAGAATTAACGGAAAGCACAGGCGGTTGCCTTCTGTGACGATGGTGTTGGAATTTTGGTTATAACGCTCCGACTTGTCTAGAGAAGTATATGGAAAGTGTAGCTAACTCTTGCAAATAAAGTGTTTCTGATTTTCACTGTGGTTTTCATTTAGCGACCGATCGGAACTTACTTTCTGGACAAACCTCGTATAATGGGGAGTATATTTTTTACTCATTCTCGTACAAGAGAAGTACAAATATCACGAATTGTATTATATGCTTGTGGTGACGCATCGCGCAACACGCGTTTTCTAGCTACAAATAGCTTTTGCCATCTACCTTGCATGAGCACGAAAGTGTGAGCTGGTTCTCAGTTAATTCTCTCTCGGGGCCGATGTCCTTTCGAAGTATCTGGAACAAAATCAAGGTATCTGTACTCACAGACTTGATCCACGTGTTTTGTGTTGAATTCTGGTCCAACATCGATTCCAGGTCAAATATTTTGAAATTAAGTTTGGTATAGTCGGACCTGTATGTCTAGAGCTTATCTTTTACCCAGACACACTTTCGTGTATCTAAAGTTGCCAAGAGAACTTTCTTCAAAATGTTTTCAGTCAAAACACATACATAGTACCTGTATTCAGTGCAGCTGTATAAAAAACTAATGCATTAACACAGGACTGAAAACTCTGTTCAGCTGGAATTTTGTAGTCACCTTATCTCTCTTCGTTTCCTTATTAACTTCAACTTTCGAAATATGCGTAAAATTACGATCAATGCGTGAGTAGTGAGAGACGAGTTTTTGAAGTGAGAATAATATTCCCGAATGATATTTTCACTCTGCAGCGGAGTGTAGGTTGGTATGGAACTTCCTGGCAGTTGAACACTGAGTGCCGGACCGATACTCGAAAATGTTCAAATGTGTGTGAATTCCTAAGGGACCAAACTGCTGAGGTCATCGGTCCCTGGACTTACACACTACTTAAACTAACTTACGCTGAGAACAACACACACACACACACACACACACACACACACACACACACACACACACACACACACATGCCCGAAGGAGGACCTGAACCTCCGGCGGGATGAACGAACTATACTCGAACTCCACTTCTTTGCTTTTCGCGGGCAACAGTTCTAGCGGCTGACCTACCCATAGACACCCAGTAGGCCCGGGACACAGTTTTGATCTGGCAGGTGTCTTCATATCAGCGCTCGCTCCGCTGCACAGTGAAAATATCATTCTGGAATAGCCCCTAGGCTGCGACTAAGCCATCTCTCCGCATTATCCTTTCTTCCAGGAGCGTTAGTCCTCCACGATTCGCGGAAGAGCTTCTGTGGAGTTTGAAAGGTAGGAGATGAGTTACTGGCGGAAGTAAAACTGTGACGATAGGTTGGGAATAGTGGCTGGGTAGTTTAGTCAGCCGGCGCGGTAGCTCAGCGTGTCCGTTCAGAGAGTAAGCTGTCCTCTGTAATAAAGAACTGAGTGAATGGATCAACGCTGTACTTGAACAGGTGTAATGGAACGTCCGCCTCGAACAAATGCAACGAAAAAGTAAGATTAAAAAAAAGTTACTTTTTCCACAGATTACAACTGCACCCGAAGAGATCTTAATACAAGGCGAGAAACTCCGACAACGTCCTAATACGTCGCTTTGGACGGAGAAGTGAAAATATTGACCCCTTAAAGCGGCCCGTGTCTACACTGGATCGACAGTAGCTCATCACAAGATGTCAACGACTAATGCCACCACGGAAATAAGAGGACACACTTAAACACGCAGAATTAGTTAATCGTCAAAACCAACTCTAAAATAGAAGGCAAACCGAAAGGTATAATTCATCACGACTCAGCAACTGGGGCAGTAATCTAAAGAGAAGTAACTGACAGCGCGTGGGGATTCATTCTAACGAAGATACATCAGTAAATGGGCAAATACAATAACATAAGCGACTTCCACAAAGCATGAAGTTGTATAGTCTGGGGCCTAGACAGAAACATCTCGGACACGACGAAGCTGGTCGACTTTTCGTTTGCTATATAAAGTGGTTGAAGGATGGTGAAACAACGAGTTGGTGCAAATGTTTTGGACGCCCACACCTCATCACACATGGTACAGGACTGAGCTTGTCCGTTCTGTTAACCACGATATACGGCAAACTGTGGCAGATATGACAACAGAGTACAATGCTATACTAGTTCAGAAGACTCCGTCCTTCAAACATTGGTGAACATAGGCTCCAAAGCAGATGACTGCAACGTGTGGATGTGTTGGTTACGGTCACAGAGTGAAAGGTATCATCGACGCTGGACAGTGGATCAAAACAAACCTATCGCTTGGAAGGATGGATCACTTTACACCAGGTCGATGGTCGTATCCAGATATGCCGCCATCGATGCAAATGGCTGCTCGAAGCATGCACCACTCCACGGACGCGACTCGTGATTAGATTAAATTAAATTTACTTTCATTCCAATTGATCCGTAGTGAGGAGGTCCTCGAGGATGTAGAACTTGTCAGGACCGTATTATGCACTAGAGGACATTCACTTGGGCTTTGGTGGGACCTGTCGTAACAATGGTAGGCACACTCACAGATGTATGTTACAGGAAACAGTACGAGTATTGTGGACCACCTGCATTCCTTCATAACTGATGTCTTGCCCGAAGACGAAGCCATCTTCCAGTAGGATAACTGTCCGTGTCAGAAACCCAGCATCGTGTTACAGTGGTTTCGCGAACATGATAGTGAACCCTCGTTGATGTTATGGCCACAAAATTCGCCTGATCTGAACCCAGTGGAAACATCTGAAACACTATCGGACGCCACCTTCGGGGCCACACCACCGCGCCATAATTTACGAGAACCGCGTTACCTGTGAGTAGACGTTTGTTGCCACATACCTTCGGAAACCTACCAAATATCCGTAGAATTTATACAACGGCGAATCGCTGCAATATCGTCTACCAAAGTTGGACCAACACGCTATTAACCAGGTGATGATAATGTTTCGATGTCGTAGCCCATATACTAATAAGTCTTGTATGTATGCAACATACAAAAGGAAACCGTGAAACGGTCGCTAACTATACGTTGTACTTGCTGCTCTCAATCCGTCTGGCCGCCCGCCGATTTAAAACAAATGCGGCATTTGTTGTGGGACTTCGTGGAATATTTCTGCTTCAGCCCCTGTAGTTTCATGAAGTTTCGATAGATGGTAGCCCTGTGTGTCACCTTCCAAATGACGTCTGTAATGGAGGTGCGTTCGAAGCACAGAGCTGTCATTGAGTTTCCTTTGGCAGACAACCTGAGCACCGTAGATATTCACAGGCACTTGTAGAATATCTATGGTGACCTGACAGTGATAAGCATGGTGATTTGTTGGGCAAGGAGTCTGTCATCATTCCCAAAAAGGTCTCGAAAATATGCGAGATCTCCCATGTGCCGGCCGACCGCACACAGCTGACTCCTGCAGTGTTGAAACATGCAGACACCCTAGTTCGATGTCATCAACGGATCACAGACACCTTGCTACAAAACTGGATGTCTCTGTTGATGGCCATGACGTCATTCAAGATGGCACCAGAGAGAGCCGGTACTGGGTACTAAGTAAGTTGGAGTCCGGACCTCATGGTGAACAGACTGGTTGCCACCATATTGGTTTACATCACAGATGAGAGCGCCCTCTGGTGGTGGCGCTGTGTACTATGTCAGTTGGAGTTGGGACCACATGGTGAACACTGGCCATACTGCATGACATTGTTTAAATAAAGACTTATGTCAAAGTCCTTTTCCCACAGATCCTTCAGAGGAGGTGGCGGTCGGGTGACTGAGATTAGTACAAGTGTCCTTTCTTTAGCGCCATTTTCTTAGCTTAGTAGAGATACGCAAATTGACAATTGTTTGCCACCAAAATTGAAACTTGGCGCCAGTTCATAGGAGGAAGTGGTGGTTGGGTGACTTAGGTTAGTGGAGGTAGCCCAAGTGACCTATCTTCCTGCAATTTTCTTATCTTAATAGAGATAACCATGGTGTGATGCATTATCCTGTTGGAATTTGAACTTCCTGCCATTTTTCTGGGGGAGGTGGGCATGGTACTTTCCCACCAAAATTCATAATTCCCCCCAAAATCCACCATCTTGAATAACGTCATGGCACCCATCTTGGATGACGTCATGCGCTGTTACCAAGTCTACACGCTGCCATCTTGGATGACGTCATCGCCGCCATCTTGGATACATCTGGCAACAATGCAGAATGTGCAAACGTTGTTCCAATACTTCTGTGCAGAGTTGATCGTGCATTAAGGGGGTTGGTCTTGACAATTTTTTGTCGAACATGATGACAGGCGATGTAACATGGGGTCATCACTTCGAACCGGAAACAAAACGGCAATATATGGAGTGGCGCCACCTCTTCTCCGAAGAAATAGTTCAAAGTCGCACACTCATCTGGTAAAGCAATGGCGACGGTCTCCTGGTACCCTGAAGCGGATATTCTGTTTGATATCCTTCCTCACAATGCAAGGACCAACTCTGATGTATATTGTGCTACGCTCAGTGAAAAAAGAAACCACTTTGGCGTGTTCTTAGTCACAAAACTGCAAACGAGCTCTTCCATGACTACTCAAGCTCTCGCATAAGTCCGTGCACCCGAGTTGAGCTCACAGAACTTTGTTCCACTGTTCTTCTTCATCCATCCTACATCCCGAATCTCGCTCCTTCCGACTTCCATCTCTTTGTACCAATGAAGGATGCATTCCGCGGTAAGTAGTACGTGGATGATGTTGGGGTTATTGGTACAGCAAGACGGTGGCTCTGATGTCGATCAGTAGAGTGGTACCACGCGGGCCTACAGGCTCTCCCGGTGAGATGGCTTAAGGTGTCGCATTGAACGGAGATTACATTGAAAAATAAGGTTTTGTAGCCAAAAGAATGGGCTATAATATGCTGTATTGAAATCCTGAATAACCGAAGCTGCTTTCAAATGTGTTGAATTAGTTATTGAACGCTCCTCGCAGCTCTTCACCAAAACCTTCCACATCACAGAGAGAAGATATATGGCCGATTCTTTGGAAGGATAGATCATACCGAACATTTTCCTACATGCTACAGTCATGATTCAGTGGTGGTCGAAGTAGTCACCGGCGTTGTGTAGAACCCGTTGCCAGCGATGTGGAAGGCTTAGTATACCGTTAGCAGAGCCTGTTCTGTTGATGGTGCGAACGGAGCGGTCTACTGCCTGTGGAATCTCTGGAACAGTTCTGAAGTGAATGCCACGAAACCAAAACTGTAACGCCAGTCCAACGAATGGCGTCATTATGGGTCGCCACGAAAGTCGAAAGTGCGTCAGAGCTCCAGTATGGTGAAAGTTAGGGCGATACTCGTATAAGACTGTGATGGTGTTATCCTAACGCATTACGTTCCTCCACGACAGACAGTCAATGCACAGTATTACTGTTCGTTTTTGGAGCATCACGGCGACCAGCTTTGCGAAAGAAGCGGCGACACTTTCTGTGCAACCCGCCCATCATTTTGCACGTCAATGCGCGGACACATACAGCGCAAGCTGTGCCTGCTCTGTTCGGTCGATGGGACTGGGAAGTACGGTACCATCCACCAGACTTAAGTCCTTGTGACTTTGATTTGAATTCGAAGATGAAGAAACCACTTCGTGGCATTCGCTTCAGAACTGTCCCAGAGATTCGACAGGCAGAAGACCGCTCCATTCGCACCATCAAAAGAACAGGCTCTGCTAACGGTATACTACGCCTTCCACATAGCTGGCAACGGGTTCTACACAATGCTGGTGACTACTTTGAAGGACAGCAACAGGTGCAAACATGCAACTCTTTTGTATCGGTTGTGAATAAATAGTTGTCAATATTTAAGTTGCAACCCTCCTACTATGATGCTGGATACTTGTGTTACCATGTGATTAGCACCCTCTACTGGCTATGTATCGTGTTCGAACAAGTATAGGACGCTCTGAAGCCATCGCTGAGATTTGTTCATTACCTGTGTGTACAAAGCATTTAACGTTGACACTCTTATCAGAATATTCCTAATACTATGTTGTGTTCATCACCCATGTTATTGTGTACTGATAGATTTTTCTGTAGACTTGATCATCTGCTGTACTGTACCTATCGTGTTTTACCTGTGACCTTCCGTTTTATTTTGACCACTCTGATCTTGGCAGAAAGCCGAAACCGGTCACATTGTAAATTATGCAATAAAGCTTTTTTCTATCTTCAGTCCACAGAAGTGTATATAATGTTGCAAGGTGCACCATAAGACACGAACATCGTCTTTGAAGCAGTAACACTGGAAACTGGTCTCGTAATCAAAAACCTGTTGTTGTTGTCGTGGTCTTCTGTGTGAAGACTGGTTTGAAGCAGCGTTCCACGCTAGTCTATCCTGTGGAAGCCACTTCACCTTGCAATAACTACTGCAGTCTACGTCCATTTCAACTTGCTTACTGTATTCATGCCTTGGCCTTCCCTTACAGTTTGACCCTCCCTCGCCCCCCCCCCCACACACACACACACCACACACACACACACACACACACACACACACACACACACACACACACACAATTACTTCATTCCAATACAAAACTGAAAACTCGTTAATGGCTCTGAATGTATCCTATGAACTTATCCGTTCTTTAAGTCTAGTTGTACCATAAATTCCTTTTTTTCCCCCAATTCGATTAAGTAAAATGTGTGCGAAATCTTTTGGGACTTAACTGCTAAGGTCATCAGTCCATAAGCTTACACACTACTTAACCTAAATTATCCTGAGGACAAACACACACATCCATGCCCGAGGGAGGACTCGAACCTCCGCCGGGACCAAGCGCACAGGCCATGACTGCAGCGCCCTAGACCGCTCGGCTAATCCCGCGCGGCTCGATTCAGTACCTTCTCATTAGTTACAGTTCTACCCACGTAATATTCAGCATTCTTCTATAGGACCACATTTCCAAAGCTTCTGGTCCCTTCTTTTCTGAACTATTTATCGTCCTCGCCTCTCTTCCATACAAGGCTACAGTCTAGACAAATACCTTCGCAAAAAGACTTCCTAACACTTAAGTTTGTATTCGATGTTAACAAATTCCTCTTTTTCAGAAATATTTTCCGTGATACAGCTACTCTGCCTTCTACATCATGTCTACTTCTGACACCATCAGTTATTTTGATGCCCAAATAGCAAAACTTATCTATTACTTTTAGTGCCTCATTTCTTAATCTAATTCCGTCAGTATCTCCTGATTTATTTCGACAAGATTCAGCTACCCTTCTTTTACTTCTGTTGATGCTCTTCTTACAAACTGTTTTCAAGACAGTATCTCTCCCGTTCAGCTGCTCTTCCAAATCCTTCGCTAAGTCTCACGGAATTACAATGCCATCGGCAAAAATCAAGGTTTTTATTTCTTCTCCCCGAACTTTAATTCATTCTCGAACATTTTCTTTGGTTTTCCTTACTGACTGCTCAAAGTTCAGGTTGAATGACACATGGATTAGGCTACAAACTTGTCTCACTCCCTTCTCAATTAGTGCTTCCCTTTCATTTCTTTCTACTCATATCACTGCAGTCTGGCTTTTGTACAAGTTCTAGATAATTGTTCGTTCCCCGTATTTTATACTTCCTATCTTCAGAATTTAAAAGAGCATATCTCTCTCAGAATTTTCAAAAGCTTTATCTATACCTACAAATGCTCTAAATGTTAGTTTGCATCTTTCCGCTCTATTTTTTAAAATAATTCGTGAGGTAAGTATTGCCTGGCGTATTCGTACATTTCTCCGGAACCAAAACTGATCTTTCTCGAGAACAGCTTCTACGAGTTTCGCTGTTCTTCTGTAAACAATTCGTGTGAACATTTCGCAAATATAACTTATTAAACTGATCTTTCGGTATTATTAACGCTTGTCAGCCTCTGTTTTTATTGGTAGTGGAATTATTACATTTTTCTTGAAGTCTGGAACATAAGCAATGTGAAATGAAAACTTGTGAAAAACATGAAAAGAAAGTGTTTCTTTCTGATGTAATGACCCAGGTTGTATGTAAGGTGACGTAATAGCTTGTCGTGGGGTGATGGACTATCATAGTTTACCGAGCTGGAAGGTCCGCAACGGATTGTGTGCAGATGCGCAATATGTGGTTGGAGCACACTGGATATTGCAGGTTTCTGAACTACTCAGTCAAACACTGAAATCCGACGCATCACTCAACAGAGATCATGATTAAATTTGCTTCCACGAACAGACTCTGTGGAAACACGCTGTAATATTAATACGTACCGCGTGCAAGGAAATTAAATTGACCTACGCAGTCAAGCGTTTATGCCAATACACTTCATGGTCGCGGTAAACACGACAGCTCTGCTGCGGAGATACCTCCCCATAAAGCCAAAGAGATATTTGGAATTGCCGAGGGATACGAGACAGCTACTAGAGCGTTAGCTCTCTGGGACATTAGTGAACGACAAATGTGACATTAGTTTGATTCAAAGATTCAAACTATTTATGGGGGGGGGGGGGGGAAACCTCCAAACCCATCGACAAAATTTCGGAGGTTGTTCAATGATATTTTTTGATTGTTTTTGTATAAGCGAGCCTATGGCCACTGTGTTAGTTTGATTTCTTACCCCCATTTACCATTTTATCTGAACTTCAATGAAAATGTCTTCACAACAGTGCAGCTGTCGACGGTATGCTCTGTGTGTCTTGTTTGCAAACAAACTTATTCCTTTGACTCACAGTACATGTTGTTGACAACAGCAACGTCAAAAATGGCTCTGAGCACTATGCGACTTAACTTCTGAGGTCATCAGTCGCCTAGAACTTAGAACTAATTAAACCTAACTAACCTAAGGACATCACACACATCCATGCCCGAGGCAGGATTCGAACCTGCGACCGGAGCGGTCGCTCGGCTCCAGACTGTAGCGCCTAGAACCGCACGGCCACTCCGGCCGGCCAGCAACGTCCATTTTATTCTTCGCCCTCATGCTTGCATTCGTTACTACCCCTATGTGACTCGGGATTTTCTCCTGGCAGTCTTAGTTGTAAGTTAACAGTGATAAACAGCAGTATGTATGCTTTTGCTGATGAAGACGTGGCTGATATACGCAACGTATATGTGTTTACTGATCGCAATGACAAAGAGGCACAACTGAGCTGTCCTGGCAGCGACGGTAACCATATCATATCTGTCTGAGGGCTGTTGCGTCACTGGGTGTTTCGTGTTGGACGGTTTGTCATGTGCAGGCTTTTTCACTATTTTGAAGGTATTCTCACGTAAACTAAGATAACTGGAATAATAAATCGAATAAAATATATTTATGTCATTACTGTGTACCAGGAGCGTTGAAAGAGTAATGTAACAAATTTTTTTCAGCCAGTTTCGGCTGAAAAAAAGCCGAATTTGTTGTGGAACATCGTGGAATATTTCCATTTCAGTCCCTATAGCCTCAAGAAATTCCGTTAGTTGTCGAGGCTATACGTAGCCTTCAAAATGGCGTCTGTAATTGAGATGCGTTCCAAGCAGAGCGCTGTCGTCGAATTTCTTTAGGCGGAATACAAGAGCATTGCAGATATACATAGGCGCTTGCAGAATGTCTACGGAAACCTGGCGTTGAATGAAGGTAAGGTGAGCCGTTGGTCGCGGCGTCTTTCATCATCGCAACAAGTTCCCGCAAACATAACCGATCTTCCACGTGCTGGCCAGCCGCACACAGCTGCAACACCTGCAACTTTGTAACAAGCGGACACTCTCATTCGAGGTGATTGAAGAATCATAATCAACACATCGCTGCTCATCATTGGACAAATATATTATACGAGAACTGACATGTGATTACATTTTCACGCAATTTGGGTGCATAGAGCCTGAGAAATCAGTACCCAGAACAAACACCTCTGACCATAATAATGGCCTTGATACGCCTGGGCATTGAGTCAAGCAGAGCTCGGATGGCGTGCACAGGTACAGCTGCCCATGCAGCTTCAACACGATACCACAGTTAATCAAGAGTAGTGACTGGCGTATTGTGACGAGCCAGCTGCTCGGCCACCATTGACCAGACGTTTTCAATTAGTGAGAGATGTGGAGAATGTGCTGGCCAGGGCAGCAGTCGAACATTTTCTGTATCCAGAAAGGCCCGTACAGGACCTGCAACATGCGGTCGTGCATTATCCTGCTGAAATCTAGGGTTTCGCAGGGATCGAATGAAGGGTAGAGCCACGGGTCATAACACATCTGAAATGTAACGTCCACTGTTCAAAGTGCCGTCAATGCGAACAAGAGGTGACCGAGACGCGTAACCAATGAGACTCCATACCATCACTCCGGGTGATACGCCAGTATGGCGATGACGAATACACGCTTCCAATGTGCGTTCACCGCGATGTCGCCTAACACGGATGCGACCATCATGATGCTGTAAACAGATCCTGGATTCATCCGAAAAAATGACGTTTTGCCATTCGTGCACGCAGGTTCATCGTTGAGCACAATATCGCAGGCGCTCCTGTCTGTGATGCGGCGTCAAGGATAACCGCAGCCATGGTCTCCGAGCTGATAGTCCATACTGCTGAAAAACGTCGTCGAACTGTTCGTGCAGATGTTTTTTGTCTAGAAAACGTCCCTATCTGTTGACTCAGGGATCGAAACGTGGCTGCACGATCCGTTACAACCATTCGGATCAGATGCCTGTCATCTCGACTGCTAGTGATACGAGACCGTTGGGATCCAGCACGGCGTTCCGTATTACCGTCCTAGACCCACCGATTCCATATTCTGATACCAGTCATTGGATATCGACCAACGCGAGCAGCAATGTCGCGATACGATAAACCGCAATCGCGATAGGCTACAATCCGACCTTTATCAAAGTCGGAAACGTGATGGTACGCATTTCTCCTCCTTACACGAGACATCACAACAACGTTTCACCAGTCAACTGCTGTTTGTGTATGAGAAATCAGTTAGAAACTTTCCTCATGTTAGCACGTTGTAGGTGTCGCCACCGGCGCCAGCTTTGTGTGAATGCTGTGAAAAGCTAATCATTTGCATATCACAGCATCTTCTTCCTGTCGGTTAAATTTCGCGTCTGTAGCACGTCATCTTCGTGGTGTAGCAATTTTAATGGTGAGTAGGGTAGATGTGTGTGTTGGTAGTGCTGACACGCTCGTCCATCGGTTGGGGTACTCAACGAAGAACCATCTTTGCGGAATTTTTTGCTCATTACCGATCGTGACAATTTTTGTTGGACATCGTCACAGGCGATGAAACATGGATTCATCATTTCTAACTGGAAAGAAAACGGCAGTCCGTGAGTAGCACCATACCACCTCTCCTCCAAAGAAAAAGTTGAAAGTGGCGTCCTTTGCCGATAAAGTCTTGGCGACGGACTCCTGGGACTCTAAAGAGGTTGTTCTGTTCGATGCTGTCCCTCATAACGCAACGGTCAACTTTTGAATTGCATTATGCTACTCTCAGGAAATTGAAGTAACGACTTCAGCGTGTTCGTCGTCACAAAACTGTGAACAAAGTTCTCCATGTCAACGCAAGGCCTCCCACAAGTGTACGCAACCGAGACAAGTGCACAAAACTTCACTGGACTGTTCTTCCTCATCCTACAGACCGGACCTCGCACCTTCCGATTTTCATTTGTTTTGCCCAATGAAGGATGTACTCCGCGGGAAGGAATATGTGGATGATGAGGAGGTTACTGATGCAGTAAGATGTTGGCTCCGACGTCGACCAGTAGAGTGGTGCCAAGCAGGCAAACAGACCGTCACAATAAGGTGGCGCAAGGCCTTCGGACTCAGTGGAGATTAGGTTGAAAAATAGGGTGTTGTAACCAAAAAAAATGGTTCAAATGGTTCTGAGCACTATGGGACTTAACTGCTCAGGTCATTAGTCCCCTATAACTTAGAACTAGTTAAACCTAACTAACCTAGTAACATCACAAACATCCATGCCCGAGGCAGGATTCGAACCTGCGACCGTAGCGGTCGTGCGGTTCCAGGCTGCAGCGCCTTTAACCGCACGGCCACTTCGGCCGGCTGTAACCAAAAGATTGGGGAATAATTTGGGCAATGAGGTGCCTTCCCAAGTGTGAAATTTTTAAAAACTGGTGTTCAAAATTCTCGGCTTCCAGATATTCGTTTAAGTTACGCGGTGGGGTGATTCCCACGTTGCGAGAGAGAGAATTTGTTGTCCATGTGGACTGGCGTCTATATGACGTTATACCTACCGCACAACAGTATACAGGAAGGAAAGTTAACAATAACTGCTGCATAGCTTTCCTAAGTGAAAACAGCAAGATGGCTATATTTCGCCCATGATGGCCTCCTCCAGATTTCTCTGGAGACTGGTCAGCCAAAACCGTAACAGCAGGCATTTCTTTGAAATGAATTACCGGCTCGTAAAGTGATTTATTTTGCATTGACCGTACTACATTTTTCTATAAACCGAGCTTTATTGAAGTAGTTTCCGGCCATACAGGTCGAGGACTGCCGTTCTGAAAACCTCGAGTTGCACACACGCCCGCCTGGCACTGCAGTGGAAAATGCAGCGTGTCTGGGAAATTCTACCTGTCGAATAGTGGACAGGCCACTTCCCCATGCTCCGGGCGGGCGTCCTTAGAAGTTGCCCGATTCCCCAAGGGACGCCCCTGCCACCCATAATGCTTTCTATACTGCCCGCTACGTGCCTCATCCATTCTGTGGAGTTGTCAATTCATTAAACATGCAGCTAAATACAGGGTATCCGGGCTAGATGTAAGAATACAAAAATATTTGTTAATGCTTCAGTACCTGTTAACGTTTATAACTTAATTTGTTCAACATTGTATACAGGAACTCAAATATTTTTATACATGTTCTCACAGTTCAATGTGAGCACCTCCTATTGCTCGACAGATATCGGAATTGTACTCCACTTCCAGCCACACGATGGTAAGCATAAGTGTTATTATGGCCTGCACTGCGCCGTAGATCCATTGTCTAAAATCTACCAGATCTCAAACTCTTGTTCTATAAACAATATCCTTCATAAACCCTCATGTACTGAGCGGAGTCAGATCGGGTAGCCGTGGGGGCCAGGCAATCCCCTCCCCCCCGCCCCACCCCTCCCCATCCGTTCCAACGCTCAGGAAACGTCTCATCCAGAAATGGGGTAACGTCCTCATGATAGTGGGGTGCGGCACCATCTTGCTGGAAAATTACTTCAGGAGGCGTCTTTGGAGCTGAGTAGTTGGCCAACATAGGCGTGACCTGTCACGGGCGCGCATGCGCTGTTGATGAAATGCAGAGGATCACGTCCTAGAGTGTGTCCCTATCGAGTATATATATTTATAAATCAACATAAAATGTCGAGTTCTTTCGTTATAAGGGTTTTTTTGTGTGTACCTCTAGCTCGGACACACTGTAGGTAGATGGAAAATGAAAAATGAAGTAGGTGGTAGCTGCTCAGTCCTCGCCATCAATGACATTACCAGTGGCAACATACATATACCTATGAACTGGCGCAACCACTATACAGATTTCTATAAACTGTTGCAACAACAATGAAGTGTGTAATGTATCATCTCAATACTACGGTGATGCATTTCAACTTTGTTTTAAAGTACTCAGAAAATATTTCGATGAACCTCCAAAATTTTGTAGCTGAACTTCTTAGATAATAAGTGGTCTGGCAATGAAGTGTTCACACCCTCCGGCGAGACATTCGAAAAATACGAAAACCGCAAGTAATCAAACTGCCAAAAGCATTCAGGGATTGCACTAAATATTTATAAGAGAACCCCATTATGCTAAACCAAAGAAACCAAAATTTGTGTCATTCACTTGCCAGCATGGCATTTTTGTAACGTAGTGTTGTACCGATGTGCTTCGCATTGATAACACTCGGTAAATGAGAGAAGTTATCGAATGTACTGTGATATTCAAGAAACGCTGCTAGAAAGTAAACCTAGAAAACAGTGCTGTAAGAAATCTAACTCTCGGCAGTGGCTGGAATCTGCTCACTGTGGAACCTTCCTCACAAGGGACGTGAAAGCGATCATGGACGTTGAGTTCGTCGAGTTTTGTGGCATCACAATGTTGGATTTCACGTTGCGGAGTATTCCCAAGAGTGAAAGGCAAAATAACACGTCAGATTTTTTTTATTTATTTATTCATTGTTTTGAAGGAGCTTGACCAATGAGATGCAAGATTGGAGCGACACTGTTAGTACTCTCCATTTAAACCATTTGCATGCTAGTGATGTTAGACTGTCAGTAGCCTGACTACCGTGGTACTCTGTGGCATAACAAGAATTTTTCTATTTTTATACTCATGAAATATGGCTTTTGGATATGCGAATGGCCCCATTTGTGGTTTAGTTTATTGTGTCACTCGTCCCAGTTACAGTCTGTGTTATGGGATAAAGAAACGTGAGTGACTAGCCAAAGACTGAGAGTAGTGGGCTTTGTCAATGTACAACCTGATGGAATGCTAAGCAAAGAGCTTGCCTGTAGGCTTCGCAAAAGGTCGAAAGAGTCGAGAATATGTGGTATCGGGTGGCTACAGCCAATAGAAGAGGTTTCCCTCCGGGCAGTTAGAACAACGAGATATTTTCTCCGGAAGTCCACCACGCTTGGGAACTGTTCGATGAGCAGGTCTGGGGTGCGGAAGCTGTTGTGGAGCTCTTGCTGGTGTGGTGGAGAAAACTAAACTCTGTCCTAACAAGCCATGAAGGCCCAACGTCACCGACCGACCGCCATGTTATCCTCAGCCCACAGGTGTCAGTGGATGCGGATATGGATGGGCTTGAGGTCAGCACACTGCTCTTCCCGCCGCTGACCAGAGCCGCTACTTCCCAATCAAGTAGCTTCTCAATTGACCTCACGAGGGCTGAGTGCACCCCGCTTGCCACCAGCGCTGGGCAGAACGGACGGTCAGCCATCCAAGTGCTAACCCGATCCGACAGTGCTGAACGTCGTTGATCTGACGGGAACCGGTGTTACCACTGCGGCATGGCCGTTGGCTGATAGGGTGGATAAGAGCTGTAAAAATAAGTTATATCATCGTGGATAACGTTCTTAATGTGTCGTTCAGAACACATATAGTCAGGGAAGTGTCAGAAGATACACTCCTGGAAACTGAAATAAGAACACCGTGAATTCATTGTCCCAGGAAGGGGAAACTTTATTGACACATTCCTGGGGTCAGATACATCACATGATCACACTGACAGAACCACAGGCACATAGACACAGGCAACAGAGCATGCACAATGTCGGCACTAGTACAGTGTATATCCACCTTTCGCAGCAATGCAGGCTGCTATTCTCCCATGGAGACGATCGTAGAGATGCTGGATGTAGTCCTGTCGAACGGCTTGCCATGCCATTTCCACCTGGCGCCTCAGTTGGACCAGCGTTCGTGCTGGACGTGCAGACCGCGTGAGACGACGCTTCATCCAGTCCCAAACATGCTCAATGAGGGACAGATCCGGAGATCTTGCTGGCCAGGGTAGTTGACTTACACCTTCTAGAGCACGTTGGGTGGCACGGGATACATGCGGACGTGCATTGTCCTGTTGGAACAGCAAGTTCCCTTGCCGGTCTAGGAATGGTAGAACGATGGGTTCGATGACGGTTTGGATGTACCGTGCACTATTCAGTGTCCCCTCGACGATCACCAGTGGTGTACGGCCAGTGTAGGAGATCGCTCCCCACACCATGATGCCGGGTGTTGGCCCTGTGTGCCTCGGTCGTATGCAGTCCTGATTGTGGCGCTCACCTGCACGGCGCCAAACACGCATACGACCATCATTGGCACCAAGGCAGAAGCGACTCTCATCGCTGAAGACGACACGTCTCCATTCGTCCCTCCATTCACGCCTGTCGCGACACCACTGGAGGCGGGCTGCACGATGTTGGGGCGTGAGCGGAAGACGGCCTAACGGTGTGCGGGACCGTAGCCCAGCTTCATGGAGACGGTTGCGAATGGTCCTCGCCGATACCCCAGGAGCAACAGTGTCCCTAATTTGCTGGGAAGTGGCAGTGCGGTCCCCTACGGCACTGCGTAGGATACTACGGTCTTGGCGTGCATCCGTGCGTCGCTGCGGTCCGGTCCCAAGTCGACGGGCACGTGCACCTTCCGCCGACCACTGGCGACAACATCGATGTACTGTGGAGACCTCACGCCCCACGTGTTGAGCAATTCGGCGGTACGTCCACCCGGCCTCCCGCATGCCCACTATACGCCCTCGCTCAAAGTCCGTCAACTGCAACGTCCACACTGTCGCGGCATGCTACCAGTGTTAAAGACTGCGATGGAACTCCGTATGCCACGGCAAACTGGTGACACCGACGGCGGCGGTGCACAAATGCTGCGCAGCTAGCGCCATTCGACGGCCAACACCGCGGTTCCTGGTGTGTCCGCTGTGCCGTGCGTGTGATCATTGCTTGTACAGCCCTCTCGCAGTGTCCAGAGCAAGTATGGTGGGTCTGACACACCGGTGTCAATGTGTTCTTTTTCCATTTCCAGGAGTGTAGTTTAACTTTCATAATTTTGTTCATATAAAGTAATTGGTATATTGTCGTCGTGGCCATTGAGTATGAGTATTACCCACCAGCTGTGTACTCTATTTGGGAATAATGGTGAGTAAAATCTGTTAATCTGAGAGAAGGTGTCGAGCTGTTTCTTAATTAGTAAAGTTTTGTGGTATAAATTTGAATTTTATATGAGCTTGCGAAGTATCTCGCAGACTTGCGACTGGATTCAAGGCTTACTTGCAGATAGAACTCAACGGAATAAAATCGACAGACGTAAAGATAATACCCAGAGTACCACAGGGAAGTGTGACAGGACCGCTGCTGTTTACAATATATATATATGGTGGTCCATTGATAGTGACCGGGCCAAATATCTCACGAAATAAGCATCAAACGATAAAACTAGAGAACGAAACTCGTCTAGCTTGAAGGGCGCTATGGTTGGCCCGCTAGATGGCGCTGCCATAGGTCAAACGGATATCAACTGCGTTTTTTAAAATAGGAACCCCCATTTTTTTGATTACATATTCGTGTAGTACGTAAAGAAATATGAATGTTTTAGTTGGACCACTTTTTTCGCTTTGTGATAGATGGCGCTGTAGTAGTCACTAACGTGTAAGTACGTGGTATCACGTAACATTCTGCCGGTGCGGACGGTATTTGTTTCGTGATACATCACCCGTGTTAAAATGGACCCTTTACCAATTGCGGAAAAGGTCGATATCGTGTTGATGTATGGCTATTGTGATCAAAATGCCCAACGGGCGTGTGCTATGTATGCTGCTCGGTATCCTGGACGACATCATCCAAGTGTCCGGACCGTTTCGCCGTTATTTAAGGAAACAGGAAGTATTCAGCAATATGTGAAACGTCAACCACGACCTGCAACAAATGGTGGTGCCCACGTAGGTGTTTTAGCTGCTGTCGCGGCTAATCCGAACATCAGTAGCAGACAAATTGCGAGAGAATCGGGAATCTCAAAAACGTCAGTGTTGAGAATGCTACATCAACATTGATTGCACCCGTACCATATTTCTATGCACCAGGAATTGCATGCCGACGACTTTGAACGTTGTGTACAGTTCTGCCACTGGGCACAAGAGAAATTACGGGACGATGACAGATTTTTTTGCACGCGTTCTATTAGCGACGAAGCGTCATTCACCAACAGCGGTAACGTAAACCGGTATAATATGCACTATTGGGCAACAGAAAATCCTCGATGGCTGCGACAAGTGGAACATCAGCGACCTTGGCGGGTTAGTGTATGGTGAGGCATTATGGGAGAAAGGATAATTGGCCCCTATTTTATCGATGGCAGTGTAAATGGTGCAGTGTATGCTGATTTCCTACGTAATGTTCCACCGATGTTACTGCAAGATGTTTCACTGAATGACAGAATGGCGATGTACATCCAACATGATGGATGTCCGGCACATAGCTCGCGTGCGTTTGAAGCGGTATTGAATAGCGTATTTCAAGACAGGTGGATCGGTCGCGGAAGCACGTTCACCGGATCTGACGTCCCCAGATTTCTTTCTTTGGGGAAATTTGAAGGACATTTGCTTTCGTGATCCATCGACAACGCCTGACAACATGCGTTAGTGCATTGTCAATGCATGTGTGAACATTACGGAAGGCGAACTACTAGCTGTTGAGAGGAATGTCGTTACACATATTGCCAAATGCATTGAGGTTGACGGACATTATTTTGAGCATTTATTGCATTAATGTGGTATTTACAAGTAATCACGCTGTAACAGCATGCGTTCTCAGCAGTGATAAGCTCACAAAGGTACATGTATCGCATTGGAACAACCGAAATAAAATGTTCAAACGTACCTACATTCTGTATTTTAATTTAAAAAAACCTACGTATTACCAACTGTCCGTCTAAAATTGTGAGCCACATGTTTGTGACTATTACAGCGCTATCTATCACAAAGCGAAAAATGTGGTCCAACTAAAACATTCATATTTCTTGACGTACTACACGAATATGTAATAAAAAAATGGGGGTTCCTTTAAAAAAAAAAACGCAGTTGATATCCGTTTGACCTATGGCAGCGCCACCTAGCGTGCCAACCATAGCGCCATCTGATTTCCACCTTCAAGCTAGACAAGTTTCGTTCTTTGTAGTTTTTTTGTTTGACGCTTACTTCTTGAGATATTTGGCCGGTCACTATCAATGGACCACCCTGTATATGATCTAGTAGAAACCGTCGGATGCTCTTTAAGACTATTAGCAGATGACGCAGTTGTCTATACCAAAGTAGCAACGCCAGAAGATGGTAAGAATTTGTAGAACGACCTGCAGAGAACTGATGAATGGTGCAGGCTCTGGCAGTTGACCAAGAACGTAAATAAATGTAACATATTGCACATACATAGGAAAAGAAATCCACTATTGTACAGTCACACTATTGATGAGAAACAGCTGCAGACAGCGTCTGCCGTAAAATATCTAGGCATTACTATGCAGAGCGACCTTAAGTGGAATGACCACACAAAGCAGATAGTGAGTAAAGCACACACAAGATTCAGGTTCATCGGAAGAAACTTAAGAAAATGTAACTCATCCACGAAACAAGTGGCCTATAAGGTGCTTGTTCGTAGGATTCTTGAGTATTGTTCATCTGCCTGGGATCCCTATCAGGTAGGACTGATAGAGGAGGTAGGAAAGGTCCAATGAAGAGCGGCGCGTTTCGTCACGAGATCGTTTAGATGGCGAGAGAACTTTACGGAGATACTAAACGAACTCCTCTCGCAGACGTTACAGGAAATGTGTTGTGCATCACGAAGAGATTTACTACTGAAATTTCGGGACAGCACCTTTCAAGACGAGTCGGACAAAATATTATTTCCCCCCACATACATATAGCGTATTGACATCTAGGAGAAAATTCGAGAAATTAGAGCCAATACAGAGGCTTACCGACAATCATTCTTCTCATGCACTATTCGGGAGTGGAACAGGCTTGGAGAGGTCAGATAGTGGTATCGAAAGTACCTTCCGCCACACACCATTAGGTGGCTTGCGGAGTATGATGTAGATGTAGATATTTACACAAGTTTCGTTGCGACGTAGTCATGAGCACATGTTCACGCCAATTCTGTGGGCGCAGATTAACAAATAGAAATTCAAAGTTTGTCGGGTGATTAATCATCTTAAATGCTTACTAAAGATAATAGAAGCTGAGCCACAGTATTTTCACTCGATTATTTTTTAGATTTGGGGCAATTTCTTTGCTACTTGTACTGTAACTACACTGCTCTATACGTGGAAACAGTTTTGAGCCCATTTGAGCTATCGGAGTGTGCTTAAGTGTGTTAATGTTTTCCAAAATTGATTCTATGAAATTTCAAACCTCCTTTTGTGAAAATTTTCGTTCGATTTTAACTCGTTCTTTGTAAGTGAGGTTTAGCCACATGTATAGTAGTTGACGTGATACATAAATAAGGAGTGAGTCAGATATTGTTTAATGTCCTGCAGTCCAATATAATGATTTTGATGGCCATCTGCCATGTCTTACGTAATAATTTGGTAATATTTGCTGTGTTTCTTTTGTAAATCCTATTTATATTCATATCCGGACTCTATGCGGTCCCGTCACTGTGTGGTCGTTACACCCTGTCCGGCAATGTCGTTTGTTTGAATTCCTTGATGTGAGATAAGAGCCTGTCAGAGCTAATTTCATTAATTTTCCTGAAATTTTAAACTCCGTGGTAGACTTTATTTGTTGACAATATCCACACCAAATTGCTTTGCTAAACGATATCAGACACAGTGCTTATCCTGATAATGTATAACATAATTTGTGCATTCGTCAGCGTGCATTTATAGAAAACCCCTCATCAATCTCTGTTATGCTTCGCTTTCCGACCGCAATTACTCCGAATACCTACCACGCGGATTCCCCCCCCCCCCCTCTCCCCACCTCCCTCCGTTTCTGCTGTAGCTTTTACGTGTTCTTGTGTAAATGTGATGTTGCATATTGCTACATGGAGCAACACTGATTTTAATCCACGTCCGTACTCTGTAGGGTGACTGAAGTTCCTATTTATGTAGGAGACCAAATAAGATAAAATTCGTAATTGAATCGTGATTACCATGCCTGATATCAATGTTATATGTATAACCTCATGTTGAAGGCCGTTTTTTATACCAATAAATGTAGATAATTATAAAGGATCGCGTTTTGAGTTCAATATAACCGGATCACCACTCTATTTCCATAATAAATGCAGATTGTGTTGAACCCCCTTGCAAAGAATGACGCGAAATATGAAAAAATTGCAGGACGAGTTATTAAAACTTTAATGGACCAAGATCAAGGAGTAGCTCAACTACTGTCACGATAAAGCAAACAGTTACCGCTCTCTGTACTGAAAGAGTTGGTTCGAGGTGCAGCTAGCGATATCCTTTGAATTATTAAACTGAGTAGATTTCAGGTCCCGAATGGATATAATTAAAACCGGGCTGCCGGTCGGAGTGGCCGAGCGGTTCTAGGCGCTACAGCCTGGAGCCGCGCGACCGCTACGGTCGCAGGTTCGAATCCTGCCTCAGGCATAGATGTTTGTGATGTCCTTAGGTTAGTTAGGTTTAAGAAGTTCTAAGTTCTAGGAGACTGATGACCTCAGAAGTTAAGTCCCATAGTGCTCAGAGCCATTTGAACCATAAAATCGGGCTGTTATTGGTAATTAAAATCGCTGTACCAAGAACCCTGTATGCTGTCGGAGGTTAAGATGTGCGCAGAAATTATCAGAGAGTAGATGCAGACATAATCCTAAGTTACGTAGTCTTGAACAGAGAACAAAATAGCGCGGAATACGGTAGTGTGCTCCCTGCCGCCGTTGGATAAGCAGCTGCAGCAGCAAGTCGTATACTCCTAGCTCACTCATTTGTTACATAGTTTAATTCTTAATTTCTTTGCGTGTTTTTGGTACTTGCATTGTTTAATTCATAAATTTCGGGCGTATTATAGTATTTGAGAGTTGTAGCATCGCGTTTTAGTACCTGAATAGTGTAAAATCGCGTAGTCTCCTTCCGCCGCCGAGCAGTGTGTCAGCAGTGCGCAAGTAGCAGCATTACTGCATTTACTAGGCAATCTTGTATTTTAACAACCGTCTAAATTTTGTGTCGATTTGATTGCGCTCTCTGTAGATTAGTTCAGACGTTCTTTGCACAACAGTTTTTAGCATGGATAGGGACTGCAACTGCTGTGTTCGGATGCAGGCTGAGTTGGCATCCCTTCGCTCCCAGCTTCAGGCAGTGTTGGCTTCGGTCACACAGCTTGAGGCTGTTGCCAATGGGCATCACTGTGGGGGTCCGGATGGGGGTTTGTCGGGGACGGCCAGCTCGTCCCACGCATCCCCCGATCGGACTACGACTGTGGTTGCCCAGGATACTGCCCGCATTGAGGCTGATCCCTCACCTGTGGTAAAGTGGGTGGTCGTCTCAAGGTGTGGCAGGGGGCGAAAGATATTCCGGAGGGCTGAACGGAAGGCCTCTCCACTTTGTCTGACGAACCAGTTTCAGGCTCTGTCTCAGGCTGATACTGATCTTCGGCCTGACATGGCTCCTTGTCCTGTTCCAGAGGTTGCCCCTCAGTCTGCAAGATCCGGGCAGTCGCAGAGGGTGGGCTTACTGGTAGTTGGGAGCTCCAACGTCAGGCGCGTAATGGGGCCTCTTAGGGATATGGCAGCAAGAGAGGGGAAGAAAACCAATGTGCACTCCGTGTGCATACCGGGGGGAGTCATTCCAGATGTGGAAAGAGTCCGTCCGGATGCCATGAAGAGTACAGGGTGCACCCATCTGCAGGTGGTCGCTCATGTCGGCACCAATGATGTGTGTCGCTATGGATCGGAGGAAATCCTCTCTGGCTTCCGGCGGCTATCTGATTTGGTGAAGACTGCCAGTCTCGCTAGCGGGATGAAAGCAGAGCTCACCATCTGCAGCATCGTCGACAGGACTGACTGCGGACCTTCGGTACAGAGCCGAGTGGAGGGTCTGAATCAGAGGCTGAGACGGTTCTGCGACCATGTGGGCTGCAGATTCCTCGACCTGCGCCATAGTGTGGTGGGGTTTCGGGTTCCGCTGGATAGGTCAGGAGTCCACTACACGCAACAAGCGGCTACACGGGTAGCAGGGGTTGTGTGGCATGGGCTGGGCGGTTTTTTAGGTTAGATGGCCTTGGGCAAGTACAGAAAGGGCAACAGCCTCAACGGGTGCGGGGCAAAGTCAGGACATGCGGTGACCAAGCAGCAATCGGTATTGTAATTGTAAACTGTCGAAGCTGCGTTGCTAAAGTACCGGAACTTCAAGCGCTGATAGAAAGCACTGAAGCTGAAACCGTTATAGGTACAGAAAGCTGGCTGAAGCCAGAGATAAATTCTGCTGAAATTTTTACAAAGGCACAGACGGTGTTTAGAAAGGATAGGTTGCATGCAACCGGTGGTGGAGTGTTCGTCGCTGTTAGTAGTAGTTTATCCTGTAGTGAAGTAGAAGTGGATAGTTCCTGTGAATTACTATGGGTGGAGGTTACACTCAACAACCGAGCTAGGTTAATAATTGGCTCCTTTTACCGACCTCCCAACTCAGCAGCGTAAGTGGCAGAACAACTGAGAGAAAATTTGGAATACATTTCACATAAATTTTCTCAGCATGTTATAGTCTTAGGTGGAGATTTCAATTTACCAGATATAGAATGGGACACTCAGATGTTTAGAACGGGTGGTAGGGACAGAGCATCGAGTGACATTATACTGAGTGCACTATCCGAAAATTACCTCGAGCAATTAAACAGAGAACCGACTCGTGGAGATAACATCTTGGACCTACTGATATCAAACAGACCCGAACTTTTCGACTCTGTATGTGCAGAACAGGGAATCAGTGATCATAAGGCCGTTGCAGCATCCCTGAATATGGAAGTTAATAGGAATATAAAAAAAGGGAGGAAGGTTTATCTGTTTAGCAAGAGTAATAGAAGGCATATTTCAGACTACCTAACAGATCAAAACGAAAATTTCTGTTCCGACACTGACAAAGTTGAGTGTTTATGGAAAAAGTTCAAGGCAATCGTAAAATGCGTTTTAGACAGGTACGTGCCGAGTAAAACTGTGAGGGACGGGAAAAACCCACCGTGGTACAACAACAAAGTTAGGAAACTACTGCGAAAGCAAAGAGAGCTTCACTCCAAGTTTAAACGCAGCCAAAACCTCTCAGACAAACAGAAGCTAAACGATGTCAAAGTTAGCGTAAGGAGGGCTATGCGTGAAGCGTTCAGTGAATTCGTAAGTAAAATTCTATGTACCGACTTGACAGAAAATCCTAGGAAGTTCTGGTCTTACGTTAAATCAGTGAGTGGCTCGAAACAGCATATCCAGACACTCCGGGATGATGAAGGCATTGAAACAGAAGATGACACGCGTAAAGCTGAAATACTAAACACTTTTTTCCAAAGCTGTTTCACAGAGGAAGACCGCACTGCAGTTCCTTCTCTAAATCCTCGCACAAACGAAAAAATGGCTGACATCGAAATAAGTGTCCAAGGAATAGAAAAGCAACTGGAATTACTCAACAGAGGAAAGTCCACTGGACCTGACGGGATACCAATTCGATTCTACACAGAGTACGCGAAAGAACTTGCCCCCCTTCTAACAGCCGTGTACCGCAAGTCTCTAGAGGAACGGAAGGTTCCAAATGATTGGAAAAGAGCACAGGTAGTCCCAGTCTTCAAGAAGGGTCGTCGATCAGATGCGCAAAACTATAGACCTATATCTCTGACGTCGATCTGTTGTAGAATTTTAGAACATGTTTTTTGCTCGAGTATCATGTCGTTTTTGGAAACCCAGAATCTACTATGTAGGAATCAACATGGATTCCGGAAACAGCGATCGTGTGAGACCCAACTCGCTTTATTTGTTCATGAGACCCAGAAAATATTAGATACAGGCTCCCAGGTAGATGCTATTTTTCTTGACTTCCGGAAGGCATTAGATACAGTTCCGCACTGTCGCCTGATAAACAAAATAAGAGCCTACGGAATATCAGACCAGCTGTGTGGCTGGTTTGAAGAGTTTTTAGCAAACAGAACACAGCATGTTGTTATCAATGGAGAGACGCCTACAGACGTTAAAATAACCTCTGGCGTGCCACAGGGGAGTGTTATAGGACCATTGCTTTTCACAATATATATAAATGACCTAGTAGATAGTGTCGGAAGTTCCATGCGGCTTTTCGCGGATGATGCTGTAGTATACAGAGAAGTTGCAGCATTAGAAAATTGTAGCGAAATGCAGGAAGATCTGCAGCGGATAGGCACTTGGTGCAGGGAGTGGCAACTGACCCTTAACACAGACAAATGTAATGTATTGCGAATACATAGAAAGAAGGATCCTTTATTGTATGATTATATGGTAGCGGAACAAACACTGGTAGCAGTTACTTCTGTAAAATATCTGGGAGTATGCGTGCGGAATGATTTGAAGTGGAATGATCATATAAAATTAATTGTTGGTAAGGCGGGTGCCAGGTTGAGATTCATTGGGAGAGTCCTTAGAAAATGTAGTCCATCAACAAAGGAGGTGGCTTACAAAACACTCGTTCGACCTATACTTGAGTATTGCTCATCAGTGTGGGATCCGTACCAGATCGGGTTGACGGAGGAGATAGAGAAGATCCAAAGAAGAGCGGCGCGTTTCGTCACAGGGTTATTTGGTAACCGTGATAGCGTTACGGAAATGTTTAACAAACTCCAGTGGCAGACTCTGCAAGAGAGGCGCTCTGCATCGCGGTGTAGCTTGCTCGTCAGGTTTCGAGAGGGTGCGTTTCTGGATGAGGTATCGAATATATTGCTTCCCCCTACTTATACCTCCCGAGGAGATCACGAATGTAAAATTAGAGAGATTAGAGCGCGCGCGGAAGCTTTCAGACAGTCGTTCTTCCCGCGAACCATACGCGACTGGAACAGGAAAGGGAGGTAATGACAGTGGCACGTAAAGTGCCCTCCGCCACACACCGTTGGGTGGCTTGCGGAGTATAAATGTAGATGTAGTACTTGCGATTCATGTACCATAGTTCCATTCTACCCTCACTGTGCCATATCGCTTTCTTGGCCAGCTTCCTAATTTTCTCATCTCAAGTTTTCTAAAGGGTTCTGAAGCTTTGATTTAATGGAACCGTGTTCTGGAGTAATCAATGCTATGTTTATGGATTATTGGCTATAGCTTGTTCAATATGCTGCACGTGTGTGCTCCAGAACTTGCGCTGTCTGGGCACTACATGCTTCGCCTCGGCTTTGTTAGGATATGCGTACAAAGAAAGCAGATTACCAACGAACTGGAGGCCAGCGTGGGCCGGCTTGTTAAAACAGTGCGAAGAATATTCCCTCTTCTCTAATGAGGCAGCTCATAGCACCGCCGATTGTCAGCCCCGGTGGCACCGGACAGGTACATACCAGCTAGCCGAATGAATTAAACAGTCTTTGTCTACTTTGCTGCGCAGGTGGCAGACTTGCTACAATATGGGAACGCAGGTAGATGTGAGTCCGCAACTGCAATCAAATTTCTCTAGTTTCGAGACATACAGTATGTTCGGAAATTTCCATTGAAAGTTCTAGGACTTGTAGTGGGGAGTCAGTGTATAATAATTTCAATAGGCTCCCACGTCTGAAATGTACCGTTTTTGTTCTACTACGGTTTCAGTTGCGATGTTTAACATATCCACTTCTGCTTCAGGAACTGAATTACGGGTGACGCAGTTATTAGGTAACAATTCGAAAAGAAACATAATGAAGTAACGTTGGTTGCCTCCACATCGAGACGCAGTTGAAATGGATTAGTGCTGCTCTGTATATACTGTATGCTGAGTTCTTTTTTGTTTTGAAATAATGTAAACACGTAATGTTTAAGTGTTTACACAAAAATTGTGGTGTCACCGCCAGACACCACACTTGCTAGGGGGTAGCCTTTAAATCGGCCGCGGTCCGTTAGTATACGTCGGATCCGCGTGTCGCCACTATCAGTGATTGCAGACCGAGCGCCACCACACGGTAGGTCTAGTCTAGAGAGACTCCCTAGCATTCGCCCCAGTTGTACAGCCGACTTTGCTAGCGATGGTTCACTGTCTACATACGCTCTCATTTGCAGAGACAACAGTTTAGCATAGCCTTCAGCTACGTCATTTGCGAAGACCTAGCAAGACGCCATATTCAGTTACTATAATTACTTCGCGAATGTATTCTGAACAGATAATATTGTGAATCATGTACCGTCAAGATCGACGTTCATCATTAATGGATTAAAGTTAAGTATCAAACTAATTACGTCCGCTTTCTGAATTCTCATTCCTTGTCATGTTCCAGACCTCACGTCAGTATAGTTCTTCCCTCCTCACGCTAGTCTAATTGAGCTAAAACGCGTGCATTTCGGCCTCCATTCGTAACACGATGTTGGCTCTTCTGCTAACACAAAAAAAAGTGCTTATGTGATAAAGAAACGTTACGTTATGCTTCCTTTCGAATTGTTACATAATAATTGTACTGCGTCACGCCTAACTCAGTTCCTCAAACGGAAGTGCATTATTTAAACATCTGAAATGAGGCCGTCGTAGAACTGAACCAGTACGTTTCCAGACATGGGCTCCTATTTAAAATACAGGGTGTTTCAAAATGAATATACGGGTTTTAAGGCTTGGTAGCATTTATTACATTCACCTTACAATTATAAATACACTCCTGGAAATTGAAATAAGAACACCATGAATTCATTGTCCCAGGAAGGGGAAACTTTATTGACACATTCCTGGGGTCAGATACATCACATGATCACACTGACAGAACCACAGGCACATAGACACACGCAACAGAGCATGCACAATGTCGGCACTAGTACAGTGTATATCCACCTTTCGCAGCAATGCAGGCTGCTATTCTCCCATGGAGACGATCGTAGAGATGCTGGATGTAGTCCTGTGGGACGGCTTGCCATGCCATTTCCACCTGGCGCCTCAGTTGGACCAGCGTTCGTGCTGGACGTGCAGACCGCGTGAGACGACGCTTCATCCAGTCCCAAACATGCTCAATGGGGGTCAGATCCGGAGATCTTGCTGGCCAGGGTAGTTGACTTACACCTTCTAGAGCACGTTGGGTGGCACGGGATACATGCGGACGTGCATTGTCCTGTTGGAACAGCAAGTTCCCTTGCCGGTCTAGGAATGGTAGAACGATGGGTTCGATGACGGTTTGGATGTACCGTGCACTATTCAGTGTCCCCTCGACGATCACCAGTGGTGTACGGCCAGTGTAGGAGATCGCTCCCCACACCATGATGCCGGGTGTTGGCCCTGTGTGCCTCGGTCGTATGCAGTCCTGATTGTGGCGCTCACCTGCACGGCGCCAAACACGCATACGACCATTATTGGCACCAAGGCAGAAGCGACTCTCATCGCTGAAGACGACACGTCTCCATTCGTCCCTCCATTCACGCCTGTCGCGACACCACTGGAGGCGGGCTGCACGATGTTGGGGCGTGAGCGGAAGACGGCCTAACGGTGTGCGGGACCGTAGCCCAGCTTCATGGAGACGGTTGCGAATGGTCCTCGCCGATACCCCAGGAGCAACAGTGTCCCTAATTTGCTGGGAAGTGGCGGTGCGGTCCCCTACGGCACTGCGTAGGATCCTACGGTCTTGGCGTGCATCCGTGCGTCGCTGCGGTCCGGTCCCAGGTCGACGGGCACGTGCACCTTCCGCCGACCACTGGCGACAACATCGATGTACTGTGGAGACCTCACGCCCCACGTGTTGAGCAATTCGGCGGTACGTCCACCCGGCCTCCCGCATGCCCACTATACGCCCTCGCTCAAAGTCCGTCAACTGCACATACGGTTCACGTCCACGCTGTCGCGGCATGCTACCAGTGTTAAAGACTGCGATGGAGCTCCGTATGCCACGGCAAACTGGCTGACACTGACGGCGGCGGTGCACAAATGCTGCGCAGCTAGCGCCATTCGACGGCCAACACCGCGGTTCCTGGTGTGTCCGCTGTGCCGTGCGTGTGATAATTGCTTGTACAGCCCTCTCGCAGTGTCCGGAGCAAGTATGGTGGGTCTGACACACCGGTGTCAATGTGTTCTTTTTTCCATTTCCAGGAGTGTAATACAACAAATGAAAGAGCAACTCAAACAGTTTTGTTTCTGTACCTGTGTGGCAAAGGAAAGAGAATGGAATGAGCCAAGAGTGACTGAACAACGTGTTGAACGAGTGAGAGCCTTTCACCCGTAGCCCCAAGAAATCAGTTTGGAAGGCTAGTCATGAATTAGAAATGCCAGTGACACCTGTGTGGAGACTTAAGGAGAAGCGTACAACTACGTCCTTATCATTTTCAATTGTTCCAAGCTCCAAAGCCTACAGAGTACGGTTTACGTGCCTACTTTGCAACCGAAACGTTGCTGCATGGCGATGAAGATTTTCTGGATCGTGTCGTCTTCTGTGATGGATCGACGTTTCACTTAAGTGGAAATGTGAACACAAGTAATGCGCGCATCTGAGGGTCAACGAGGCGGTATAGTGGGAAAGAGACTTAGCTGAACTCTTCTGTGCTATATCCCGGCGGAAAGTTTATGAGGAGCCTGTCTTTTTCGATGAAGCCACTGTAACTGGTGTTTCTTATCTTGATGCTCTGAATTATGGCTCTTTTCCTCAAGTGGAAGAAGCTGAACCACAGAGCTTTATTTGGCAGCAGGATATTGCACCTCCTCATTGTCGTAACTCAGTGCGCGATTGGTTAAACGACGTTGTACCTTAACGATATGGCCGAATGCCAGAGCTTGTTTTGCATTACCTCCATGTTCACACGCGAGCTGACTCAACGCGACTTTTACATTTTGGGATTCACAACGGATCTTATGTGTGTGCCTCCGCTATCCGCTGACCCACCTCACTATATAAATAGCATCGTTGCAACAATTATACCAGACACACTGATCAAGGTTTGGGAAGAACTCCCATACTGACTCGATGTCAGACGAGTGGAGGTCACATTGAACACGTGTAAGAAAAACTGTTTCAGCTGCTCTTTCCTTTCATGTATTACTTAGTACTGTTAAGTTGAATGTAATAAATACTACAGAGCCTTAGAACCCGTACATTCATTTCGAAACGCCTTGTATCATGCACTCACTCCCGTTGACAAGTCTTAAGAAAATTGTAGCAGGCCGTTGTGGCCTAACGGTTCTAGGCGCTTCAGTCTGGAACCGCGCGACTGCTACGAACGCAGGTTCGAATCTTGCCTCGGTAGTGGATGTGTGTGATGTCCTTAGGTTAGTTAGGTTTAAGTAGTTCTAAGTTCTAGGGGACTGATGACCTCAGAAGTTAAGTCCCATAGTGCTCAGAGCCATTTGAACCAATGATTTGAAACTTAAATTGGTGTTTGTTTAAGGCTTTACTATATGCATTTTAAGGTATGTTTGGGGATTTAAATTTTAATGTCAAGTAGTTTCAGCTGAAACAATTAACTGATGTCGTTAAAATTGTCTTCAGCTTAAGCTTGACATCATTGTATCAGCGCTATTTGCCATTACTACTGGATCATGTTTAATATTTAATGAAGGATGTAGTATCGGTAACCGTTAAAAATGGATTAGACAACATGCGTTTGTTGTAAATGGCGAGTAGGAATTTCTTGTTAATAAAGTTTTTTTAAAAACATGTCTGAATGAATGTTAGCAGTGGCACATTACCACTTCCTGCAGCTCCCACTACACAACAAACTAGAGAAGTTTTACAAATATATGATAATAAGAGAGAAACGTTGTGTTATACCTACTTGAGATGGTTCGTAGTCACACTGGAAAGCAATTCAACTTCGAAAATTAATTTCATCGGAAGACAGACTAGTTGTAACCATGCGATAATTTTTTCTATTCATTCTATTTAATAACTTGTTCAAAAACTTGAGGTTTCTCTATGTCTATTATTAATTCCACTACAGTACTTACTCAGCAGAGCATCATATGCAAAGCCTGGTGAAGTAATATAATGAGCAGGATACATTTATTAACTGAATTATTCTCAAATCACCTCCATCCTTAAATTTATGCAGTCAGTTAACTTCGATGATATAGTTTTAATATGCCTAAATTTAACATATAATCCTAGATATATACCTGTTCTGATATTTGCTAGTCTCAGTACAGCACAAATTCCTTCTGTTTTGTGCAAAACGTACAACATTTGTACAATCCATGTTTCGTGTGTGGGAGTGTCACTTTATTATACAGAAGACAACAAACTGGCTCGATAGGGAAAAAGGTGACAAAGGAAGTGTGTGGAGGGGAGGGAGAGGAGGCTCTGGTAAAGTGGATTGGGTGGGGTGGACCAATAGCTGGTAGGATAGGTAAATGTCAGGGTAGATTTCATGATCTGTGAGGGGGAGGAAGTTGAAGTTTCTCTGGGAGAGCATTTGGAAGATGTATAGGTGGAGGGTTGGTGGGATGCGGTGTAAAAGGCAAAGTAGGATATGAGGATTGGAAAGTAGAACTTGGTATGTATTGCTCGGGGGTGTTCAATGTGAGTGAGGAGAAGTGGCACTTTGATGAGTTGGTGAAGGATCCTTATGAGGGAAGGTAAACGAATCTGAAAAAAGAGATGGACTGCATGGTGTTCGAGGATCTGGAGGGACTGATACATCTTGGGTGACGTGGAGAGAGAAGAAATGTGCTTTTTAATAGAGGTATTGAAAAAGGAGTAGTGTTTGTATAAAGTTAAAGGTAATATATGTAGCGTCCCTCTATCATTAATTCGCTCTTGAAACCCTCGACATGTCCAGAATCTTCTTTACGATTTCCTTTGCTTCGCTTCGACATCGCTAACAGACCTAACGTAGCTATTTTACGTGCATCCACTTTTGCAAGCGAACTTTGTTGTGTTCGTGATAGCAAACAACTGCCGCTGGAGAACGCTGCGGTCCCAAATGACTTTGAGGACATATGATGTACGAGCCCATTTCTGAGCGTGCACCAACCCCACTGAAAACTACATCGGACCTGCTCCATATTTTTCAGGAACTCGTTTCGTGTGAAGACGGCATTACCAATGAGCGGCGTGTGAGATAGACTGTGTGGCATATAGCCCTGATGATTAATAAGGAAACGATTATCGGTGGACCCAGAGCAATACTGGACACTTTTACGGTTACAAAGCAGTCGTAAGAAGGGCCGCCAGTGGCAAAAAATTTTTAACTGTGCTGTCTGCTCACATTTTTATCACTGTTTTTAAACAGTTCGTGAAGACAGCATTATGTTATTTATGTCTCTCCCATTCAAGTCACCTTTTAAAATTATTTTAGATTCATAGTACATGTGTCTCCTTGTTTTTTTTGTTTTAGCATCTAAATTGGCGTTAAGTTCGGCTGGCTGAAGAGTGGGTTATTTGTACTGCTGCCAGCCCACGCCCATCCCTGGCCTACATGGGGTGAAGGGGGATGAAATAACAATAAGGGAAAAAATCATGAAACAGATACCATACTCTCCGACTCACTTTCCTCATGCACTTACCTTCCCCCACAAGGATCCTTTACCAGTTCAATAAATTCCCACCTCTTCTCACTCACAATGAATCTCTGAACAACCTACACCATCTGTAAACTTGACTCCAACAATCCCGTTGTGTCCCCTCTCCTTGTGAGTCCTAGTGTGCTGCCACGTCTCGACCTACACATCCCACCAACCCTTCACCTGCACGCCCTCCACGTCCTCTCCCACAGAAATTTCAACCGTCCCCCAGACCACGAAACCCATCCCGACCTATACCCATCCTACCAACTCCGCATGCACCCTACCCTATCTACCCCCCCAAGTGTTCTCTCCTCCTCCTCTATCCGTACCACACCTCCTTTTCCCCTTCCCGGTCACCCCACGTCCTTCTCCTCACCAGTCTATATATCCCAATACCAGATATCCCTCTCACCTTGTCCCCCACAGCCACCCATATATCTCCACCAGCTCTAACCAGTCCTCCGTTCTCATCACGACCACTCTCCTATATCACCACATACCCACCCTTCTTTTCATCTACAGTCTACCGCCCCAGGTCACGTCCTTTTTCAGTTTTAGTCAAAGTGCACAGTGCTCCGAATGTAGTGGTGAGTATATCTTCTGTCGTGTTCAGTGTTTCAAGTGCTTTTTCAAGTGTTTAGTGTTCTTCGAGTGTTTCTACTCCAATTCCAATGATAAATGCACTATTGTAACCTAAATGTACTTAAAAAGATTCCAACGTGCGATCACTGGACTTCTAAAAGTACACAGCTAACAATCAATACACTGCCAACAGCCAGTAGTCTCGATGCAGCGACAGTTACCGCTTGATAATGAGCGAGGGATACACAAGGAAAAGCTCATGGGAAGTTAACCAACTGAAGCAGCCGAAATTCCGCGAAAATTTTATTAATTCATATAACTGCGAGATTATCCAATAGCAAATTCTGTAATGAACTTTGTAGTACAGTTACGGTTCGTACGAAGCAAGCTCTTTGTATCTGACTAATATGTCCCTAATTTGCAGGATATGTGTGTACCATCTGGTATTTGAAAGCTTGTAAAAGAAGTGTTATTCTTTTTACCATTTTCTCGTCGTAACTTGTATACTCTTTTCACAAAAGCAAAAAAAAGCTTGAACGAGATAACAGAGTGATTATTTTGAGCATGTTTCCGAGACAATGGGTGGAGTTAGATGACAGATGGTTCTGTTTGCCAATGGGCTGCTTAGTTCCTAGACTCTCTGAAAAGGAAATACTTCTGTAAAGACGGTATCGGTATTACGGAAATAATCCCAGCTGGTGTATTTCAATACAAGAAAGGCACAGGACAGGTGATATTCTTCTTCAAAGCATAAAAAGAAAAAAGCTTCTGACCTGGAATACATTGATATTGCAATAGTCTATGGGGAGAGATTCTAGAGACTACTGTCATCATGTCACAATAGGAAAGCTGAAAACGATAAAAACGATTCACATACGATAGCGTCGAACGAGTGGAATTTAGCAATATCTGCAGAAGCGGAGAGAAGCGTGACAGCGACAGGTTATCAAACGCAAATATCCGCCCAAATATCCGCCGCCTCTCCCACGTATTCTCAAGCGGAAAGCGACCTGGCGGCGACAGTGTAACTGGCAGCTCATTCCCTTCGCCTTTGGCTGGAGAATGTTATGTGAGCCACTGTGGACTGTTCTTAAAAAGCAGATTCCCCCTTCTCTCAGTTAGTCGATCACTGCTCCTGCCGCTGACAAGCCAGGCGTATGCTGAGGCGCAGAACGAGCGGAAAAAGCAGACCAGTGCGGCACTGGCAATATGACGCATGCTAATGTGTCTAATGGAGCAATGCACAGAGCAGGGTAAGCCAGATACCTGAGTCCAGTTGCGCAGGGTTTGGGGCGGTGGCACAGTTTCCGGCCTCCTGCTCGACTCATTGGAACCGCTCCCCATCTAATTGATCCAAAGTCGGAAGCATTATATTATTATGATGTAAAGAATCTCTTCTGTGCGGCATGAGATATCCTAACTGTGTGGAATAAACACTCAAAGAATTTTGCCAATGAACATGAAAAGAAACACAACACTCGTTTTGTAAATTGAAAAACCTTTCTCTTCTTCAGTCTATATTTATTTATGTTCCAAGACACATTTCGCCTTGTACTTAAAGGCACCTTCAGTGGATTTAATGCAAAATAAAACAATTTTTTAAATATGCATCACATACAGATAAGAAAACATTTCACATCATAATTTTTACATAACCAATTTACTACTTACGGTTATTCGTTTTGCTTGCCGAACCATGAGTTTGCTCGCATCTGCTCATAGGTTAGAGGTCGCACTATCACTTCACTTACAAAACATCGACACACATTCACGTCATGATATTTCCGTTTTGAACTTTAATATTTCGTAAGTTTACTGCTGTATAACATTTATATTGGTCTGGCACTAACTGCAGTTTTCCTTACTGAGAATCGTGACTGATTTCTGTCGTAGGTGTGTGCTCAGTCTAACTTCGTATTTACTTACGTACGTGGTGTCAACCTATGCAAAGCTAAAGGCTGTTCATTTCTATTGTGTCTCTCTGTGTTTTTGTGAGTCTCTCTCTCTCTCTCTCTCTCTCTCTCTCTCTCTCTCTCTCTCTCTCTGGTCCGTGCACATGCACTTTTTCACTATACTCATGTTATCACAATGTCTAGCTGTTTTGGGGATGAGATCGTGGCTAGTCGGACAGGAAATTACAGAAATTTGAATGTGGATCTAATAGTTATTGGAGAGTGGATAAAGAGTTCTGAGTGTTTAGAGTTATTTGGAGGGGATAGTGGAATACAGAGGGGGAAATGAATTCAGTGGCATTATTCTGGTGATTATTTGTTGGGGTGTTACTCTACTATTATTTCTATTAATGACAACAGTGAGTTGTTTTTCATGTACCTCGGTCTTTCATAAATGCTTTCTTTACAGCTTTGATGTACTGTATGAGATAATTTTCTCACGAAATTAGAAAATTCATTCAGATTATTTTTATCTTTTCTTCTCTAGCTGGTGGCTGATGCTGAGCGTCTCAGAGGATGCTCTGCAAATGTGAATCGATTTGTCCCACTCTTTCAGGCCCTCATCATGTTATTTGTATTGGACATAGGTTATTTTACCTGTTTGGCCTGCGTATTTCCCACCATATGCGTTGCATTGTAATTAATGTATACTTGTGATTCTTCAATTTCGCCAGGAGTATTTTATGACGAAATAAATCTCGGGTGAACAGCCTGGTATGAGTGTGCATAGGACACAATTCAGTACATCAGCGCACCTAATGATGGCAACGTGGTCGATTGCCGAAATATTGTGTCCTATGCACACACATACCAGGCTGTTCACCCGAGATTTATTTCGTAATGTATACTTGTTTCCAGTATAAGGCTATGTCTCTTCTCAGTTATGAAAAGTATTGTTTGACAGAATTGTCTGTTGTTTATGCTATGTTTATACTTTACCTTTTGAAAATTCGTCATATTTTGGGTGAGTTTGTGTTTGTATATCACTGTCCACCATCTGGTGTCTAATGTTACATATTCTTGATTATTCTGTGTTGTTGCTGTTGTTGTGATAGCGAGGATATGTGTGCTTTTACAGGGTTATGTTGTGTTGTTTGTGGCTTTGGGGTTACTGTTACTGTTCATCTTTCAATCTTGTTGCTTAGCTTTGTGACCATGTTACTGTTGTATCTGTTGTTTGTGGCTCTCATCTTTTTGGTAGTTTTCTTCGATGAGTGTAACTGTGTTAAGTCAATGGAGAACACTTCGAAGTGCTGCTTGTTATTGTGAATTTAGGTGTTTCAAGGTTTGGTGCATAAATGTTTCAGTTGTTGTGACTTTACTGTAAAATTCAAATATGTGGTGGTTGTGTTGTCTTTTGACTGTTACATATAAAAAGTCAATATGATTATTATGTTCCTTTTCTATTATGAATTTAATCTTTTGTGTGTGCCTTGATAATAGTAGTATGTAGCTTATCAGTTTTTGTTTGTGGTTCATCTACTAAGCAAAGGATTTTGTCAGTGTACCTTAAGCAATATAATGCAAGGTAGCGCAGTTAAAAGTAGCCCGCCTCCCCTTTGAATGAGACTGCAATAATTCGACTTCTGAAATAGAGCAAACAGCTACGAAAATGGACAGTTTTACGCAATAATCGATTGTTAGTATTCCTCTGACAGCATTTCAGTTTATTTCATCAGTGAAGTTAGACATTACTCTTTACCATATGCAAAATGACTTTCTCGATAGAAGAAATAATTGAAATAGCGGAAGCATATGTAAAAACAGATCAGATTAAGGAAACTCGTGAAATTTTCGGGGACAAGTATCCAGACAGAGGACTACCAGCAAAGAGAGCAATACAAAGTCTGTGCAAAAACTGGCGCACCTACGGATCATCAAAAATGTAAAACGACAAAGAATTCCTCCAGTTCGCATACCAGTAGTTATTGCAGATATTCGCTGAAAAATTATTCAGAGCCAAAAGAAGTCTACACAAAAGGTGACCCAACAGTCGCAAGTCAAGTAGGTGGAATTGCCAGCGCCTATTGGAAAGTCTGAATTTGAAGCCATTCATATGGTGGTTGTGTAGCAATTACTGGAGGATAACAATCAGACACGTTTAGGTTACTGCACGTGGCTTTTAAATAATACCAGCGACAGTTTGTTAGACCCTTTCCATTACATCACGAATGATGAATCATTGTTTCATTTTTCTGGTCATGTGAATTCACAGAACACGAGGTCTTGGACAACGGAGAACCCTTACAATGCGTGTCAGCAATCACTCTATGATGAAAAAATTAGCTTTTGATTTGGTGTAACAGGACTGTGAATCAGTGGACCGATATTTTTTGACGCTATCCTCAACATGGGTGCGTGTACGGAAATTTTTGATACATGTAAGGTTCAATTCACAGAATATGAAAGATAATACTGCTTCTTCCAGCAAGATGGGGCAACATGCCACATGTCTAAAGCATCCCCGGAACGAGTCCATCATGTCTTCTCTGAGAAACGAACTACCGGCAAACTTTTATGGCTACCACGTTCGCTGGATCTAACAACATGTGTTTTCTTCCTGTAGGAACACTTGAAGAGCAAGGTCTATGAAACAAATCCACACACAGTACAGGAACTGAAAGACAACGTCAGTCGAGAAGTTGCACCATCAACATCCGAACTTTACGCCAGATGTATCTGAATATGTTTAGATTTGCACGGCTGAGTATTGCTGTCGCAATGGGTCACTTTCATCATCTTCTATGAATGTAAATATTTCACTTTATTTCTCATCTCATCTTCCCTTCGATATTAGGCAGGAATTGCCTGTTACGGTACCCATCTCTGTCGAGGTCTTCCTTTGTCTCTTCTCCCATGGCACTTTTAATTTCTTGCCTTTAAGGGAAGTCTCTCACTCTCCATTCTTTGTAGATATTCGTTCCATTTCCTTCTGTAACCTCGAATTTTATCATTGATGCTAAAGATTTGCAGTTCTTCTCTAATATCTTGATTTCTTAGCCTGTCTTCTCTTGTGCAACCTTTAACACCTCCAAGGAATTTCATTTCTTGTGCCTGAATCCGGCTTTCTTGTTTTTTGGTAATCACCCAGGTCGCAGTTCCATAGACCAGTGAGGGAACTGCACCAGTTTTGAAAAATTTAATTTGTCTGTCTTTCCTGGTTTTGTTTTTTGGGTTTCTGTTAATTGTTCCACATACCTGGCTGAATTTACTAAGCTTAATTTCAATATCTCTGCTGTAGCCGTATGTCATTTCACATCCGACGTAATTGAAATAGTTTACTTGCTATAAAATCTTCTGATCAATCACTATTTTGAAATTTCCATGTTAAATTTTGCACTTATTTGTTTTAGCAAGTAGATTCCTTTTTAAGGTCATCTTCCTGGTTTGCTAGGATCACTGCGTCATCAGCATGTAGTAAATTATTTAAAAGAATGTTCCTGTCTAGATAGATGCCTTTCTGAAATTCTGATTTCCATATATGTATTATTTCTTTAATGTAGATGTTGAACAAAGTTGGAGAGATGCAGCTGCCTTTTCCTACCCCTTTGTTAGTTGGTATCTCCTTAGTTGTTTTACCATTTGAGATCTAGGACGATATGTGTGTCTTGATATAAACTTTTTGTCGCATTTACTAGATGCTTTGGATATCCGCGATTCGTCACTATTTCCCAAAGTTTCTGTGTATTGACATTGTCAAAAGCTTTTTTAAAGTCGATAAAAGCAATGTGCGTTTCTTTATTATACTCTCTCAGTTTTTCTATTGTTCGCTGTAGAATAAAAACTGCATCTACTGTGGAGGGTCCTTTCCTAAAACCCATTTGTTCCTCATGCAGTACTGCTTCAGCTATGTTTTTAAGTCTTAGCATACATCTTGTATGCCGAGTCCAGTAAACTTGTTCCTCTGTAATTACTGCATAGGCTTTTATCTCCTTTTTTAAAAATTGATATCACTCTAGCTGTTTTTCAGTCTTTGGGAATACTCTTCTTCTTCCAACATTCTTTGAAGAGATGTAGCAGTCGTTGGTGTATCATCATTCCTCCGTATTTTAATAATTCTGCATTAATGCCGTCTTTTTCTGTTGCTTTTCTATTCTTAAGTGATGTTAGTGCAGATGTTGATTTGTGAAACTCTATTTCATCTGATCCTTTCTCGTCTAGTTCTTCAATTTCAGTTTCTTGTGCGGTATGATCGTACCACAATTCGCTGTAATGATTTATGCACTGTTCTTCTTCAGTACTATTTATTTGTATCTTCTCTCTTTCTGTTATGTTTAAGATTTTTAAAACCTTATATGCCATTTGTTGTCCTCTGTGAATATCATGTTCGATATTAGAAATAAACATATCCCAATGTTCCTGATGTGCTTTCCTTACTACGAATTTAGCGTTATTTCTTTTCTCTTTTAGTTTTGTTTGTTCTCAATAGTGGGGGTGCTTAAGTATTTTATATATGCATCCTGTTTTTCTTTGACAACTTTCATTATATCCTCATTCCAAATTTTTAGGCCTTTTCTTTTCCATATCCTTTTTTTACCGAGAGCTTCTCCTCCTCCTCCACATACAGTATTCTTCAGAGTTTGCCATTCATCTTCTATATTGTTTTTAGTTTGTAAATTTGCTAGTTCTTCATTTAATCTCCTTTGGTACAGATTTCTGACGCTGTCGTCTTCAAGCAAGTATACCTTATAAACGCTTTTATCTCGTTGGGTTTATACTTTTTTAGTTATTTTCTTCCATTTTGTAAAAAGATCTGTTCTGGAGATTATTATGAAACGATATAATCCTATATCTTGTCCTCTATAAACTCTTGTATCCCTTACTTGGCCTGCTAGCTTATCATTTACTAAGATGAAGTCAATTATTGATCTAAGACCTCTGCTGGACCAAGTATACTTGTGTAAATCCTTTTTCTTAAAACGTGAATTTTTGATTTTTGATTTGTTGTAAGTGACAAAATCTCTTACTAATTTTCCATTTTCATTACGTAATGGTTCTCCAAACGGACCTACATCGTTTGTTACTGGGATATTTCCTATTCTGGAATTGAAATAACCCATCATAATAATCTGATCAGTAGCACTGTATTTACTCAGAGTCTTCTGTAGTTCTTCATAGAAGCTTTCATGCTCACCTTTTTTCTCCTCTTCAGGTGCATATACACTTATAAAGGTGGCGTTACCCCTTATCAGTTTCAGCCTGACTGTAAGTATTCTTTCATTTACGTATGTAAATCTTGAATGTCATTTTCCCATTTTTTATGCCGGAGTAGTGATACACGTTTGCTTGCTCTTTTATGTTGTTCGACACCACTATAGAACATAATGTAATCTCCTACATATTTATTTCATCTTAATTTGTTTTTAGTTTCTGTGAGTGCTACAGCATCGATATGTATGTCGCTTAGTATATTTACTAGTTCTACCTCCTTTTGGGAAATTCCTCTCACTTTCCACGTTGCTACTTTGATGTGTTCATTTATCCATTTTCGTTTCTCCTTTTTCATAGCCTTGTGATTTACTTTTTAGACCGTCCTGTTTCAGGGGCTCGTTTAGGTGCTGGGAGTACTCTGTGTTTTCTGAGATTTGGTTACCAGCCATTTGCTCAACCTTCTCCTAGGAGGACAAGGATTTTCTTTCTGGGTTATCTCCCTTAGCCAATATTTTCTGGTTATTTAAAGACGCCGGAAATAAGTTCGCCTTTTAATCGAGTCCCATTGGCTTTGATGCCCGTATCCATTGTGTGTCATACATTGTCTAAGGGTCTCACGACTCATGCTTTCTAGGATGTTGGAGTAAGGTTTGTTGGCAGAGCTGCCTTGAAATGCTTCATTCATTTCTCAAATTTCAGTGGACAATTCCCAGTGTTTTGTTTCTGCAAACAGGTGTCACCAGTCTGAGAGGACTCCGGGGTCCTTTGGCAACCTTTGATTGTTCCAGAACAGAAAAGACAAATGAAAGACACCCTCAGGCCTCGAAACCTAATACCATTGGGGTCGAAAGGGTAAGAGTTGCCCAAGGGAGGCCGATAGGAAAAAAACAGAAGAAGCCTGACACAAGTAAGTGGAAGTAATGTCAGACTTAGCTAAGGACCCATTTGATTGCCACCCACATACTGCCAAGACAGAAGCCCCCTGGGGGGACCTGTTTGGCTGGAATCTCACCAACTGACCGTTCTGGCATGGGTGATCCTACCGGGAGCATAACTCCCGCCGGCATAGCTCAGTGGATCACTGATACACGAAAACCTCCCCACCTACGTTAGGGTGGTAGTTCTTGAGGAGGTTCACTTTATTTTTCATTGTAAATAAATGATAAGTCCATTTCACCACTTCGTTTCTGCAATTTCACTGCATTTTCTTTATACTTGGTTCAAATGGCACTGAGCACTATGGGTCTTAACAGCGGATGTCATCAGTCCCCTAGAACTTAGAACTACTTAAACTTAACTAACCTCCATGCCCGAGGCAGGATTCGAACCTGCGACCGTAGCTGTCGCGCGGTTCCAGACTGTAGCGCCTAGAACAGCTCGGCCACACCGGCCGGCGGCATTTAACACATCTTTTCTTAAGCGCTGTTGAACACCATCACTCCAAAATTTGCTCAGAAACATCCGCTCGAATTCATTATAGCTCCTGCACTCCGGCTGGCCCTTTTATACTTAAACGGGCTACTTTTATCTGCGCCACTCAGTATATCTTATTCTTTTGTAGCTCTTTTCGTAAAACTGATCTGTTCATCACGTTTTATCAAAGTATTTCCTAAGACTGCTGGAAATCCCATTGGTAATCTACCATCTAGTAAATACACTACTGGACATTAAAATTGATACACCACGAAGATGACGTGCTACAGACGCGAAATTTAACCGACAGGAAGAAGATGCTGTGATATGCAAATGATTAGCTTTTCAGAGCATTCACACGAGGTTGGCGCCGGTTGCGACACCTACAACGTGCTGACATGAGGAAAGTTTCCAACAGATTTCTCCTACACAAACAGCAGCTGACCGGCGTTGCCTGGTGAAACGTTGTTGCGATACATCGTGTAAGGAGGAGAAATGCGTACCATCACGTTTCCGACTTTGATAAAGGTCGTATTGTAGCCTATCGCGATTGCGGTTTATCGTATCGCGACATTGCTGCTCGCGTTGGTCGAGATTCAATGACTGTTAGCAGAATATGGAATCGGTGGGTTCAGGAGGGTAATACGGAACGCCTTGCTGGATCCCAACGGCCTCGTATCACTAGCAGTCGAGATGTCAGGCATCTTATCTGCATGGCTGTAACGGATCGTGCAGCCACGTCTCGATCCCTGAATCAACAGATGGGGACGTTTGCAAGACAACAACCATCTGCACCAACAGTTCGACGAAGTTTGCAGCAGCATGGACTATCAGCTCGGAGACCATGTCTGCGGCTACCCTTGGCGCTGCATCACAGACAGGAGCGCCTGCGATTGTGTACTCAACGACGAACCTAGGTTCACGAATAGCAAAACGTCATTTTTTCGGATGAAACCATGTTCTGTTTACAGCATCATGACGGTCGCATCCGTGTTTGGCGACATCGCGGTGAACGCACATTGGAAGTGTGTATTCGTCATCGCCATACTGGCATATCACCCGGCGTGATGGTATGGGGTGCCATTGGTTACACGTCTCGGTCACCTCTTGTTCGCATTGACGGTACTTTGAACAGTGGAATTACATTTCAGATGTGTTACGACCCGTGGCTCTACCCTTCATTCGATCCCTGCGAAACCCTACATTTCATTTCAGCAGGATAATGCACGACCGCATGTTGCAGGTTCTGCACGGGCCTTTCAGGATACAGAAAATGTTCGACTGCTGCCCTGGGCAGCACATTCTCCAGATGTCTCACAAATTGAAAACGTCTGGTCAATGGTGGCCGAGCAGTTGGCTCGTCACAATACGCCAGTCACTACTCTTGATGAACTGTGGTATCGTGTTGAAGCTGCATGGGTAGCTGTACCAGTATACGCCATCCAAGCTCTGTTTGACTCAATTCCCAGGCGTATCTAGGCCAGAGGTGGTTGTTCTGGGTACTGATTTCTCAGAATGTATGCACGCAACCTGCGTGAAAATGTAATCACATGTCAGTTCTAGTAAAATATATTTGTCTAATGAATACCCATTTATCATCTGCATTTCGTCTTGGTGTAGCAATTTTAATGGCCAGTAGGGTAACTGGAAGTAGTTTTGTTTAGTTTTAATGGTAATTTGGAAGAATGATTTCAAACGATATATATCGAAGATGCGACGGTCACGGAGCCAGATATCGATAGTGTTTACAGCGATCATAACGACAGCGACAAAAGATGAACGACGTGCATTTTGTTTGTAGTGTTACCAACAAAAACGACCATACATGAATATCATCCTATGATTAGATGTAATGTAATTCCAGTTACTTTATTAGTCATTGTTGTTGTAGCCTTGCACATTCGCGCGTGATGTTTATGCAGCCGGTGGGAGTCTCTCTCTTCATAACCAGGATACACTCTAGCTACGTCTCGAAAAAAAGTTGGTAAAATGTCACTAGGATGTTTGATACCACGTAATTGCAGCTTGTGCACACAGGAAGCGGCTACACGGGTATCGGGGACTGTGTGGAGGGGACTGGGTGTTTTTTTGGGTTAGAGGGTATCAGGAAACCACAGAAAGGGCGTCGATCTAAAAGGGGGCAGGTAAGACACAGCAAGGTAATTGTAGAAACGATCGGTATTGCAGTTGTAAATTGTCGTAGCTGTGTTGGGAAAGAACCAGAGCTACAAGCCCTAATAGAAAGCACTCAAGCTCAAACAGTTATAGGTACAGATAGCTGGCTGAAGTCGGCAATAAATTGAGCCGAAATTTTTTTCAAACGATGTAACAGTGTTCAGAAAGGATATATTAAATACAGTTGGTGGTGCAGTAGTTATTGCTGTCAAAAGCAGTGTGCCTTTTAGTGAAATTGAAGTAGATAGTTCCTGCGAAGTAGTATGGGTATAGGTTATACTTGACAATTGGCCTAAACTATTAACTGGATTGTTTTACCGATCCCCCGACTCAGATGATATAGTCGCTGAACAGTTCAAACAAAACTTGAGTCTCACTTCAAATAGGTACACCACTCATACAATTATAGTCGGTGGTGACTTCAAACTACCCTTGATATGCTGGAAAAATTGTACTTTAAAGCCGGCGGCAGGCATAAAACGTGATCCGAAATTGTACCGAATGCTTTCTCAGAAAATTATTGTGAACAGTTGGTTCACGAGCCCACTCGAAGCGTAAATGGTTGCGAAAGCGTACTTGACCTTTTAGTAACACATAATCCTGGACAAATAGTGAGTACCGTGACGAATACAGGGATTGGCGACGAGGCAGTTGCTGCTAGGTTGGATACCGTAACACTTACAAACATCAAAAAGAAAGCCAATGTATATCTATTTAAAAAAACTCTGATAAAAATCCTCTTAACGCCTTTTTAAGAGACAGTCTTCACTCCTTCCAATCTGATCATTTAAGCGTAGAAAAGCTGTGGAATGATTTCAAAGAGGTAGTATCGAGAGCAGTTGAGATATATATACCTCATAAATTAATAGGTGATGGTACTGATCCCCCATGGTACATAAAACGGGTCAGATCGCTGTTGCAGAAGCAACGAAAAAGGCATGTCAAATTTAAAAGGACGCAAAATCCCCAAGATTGGCAAACTTTTGCAGAAGTTCGAAATATATGCTTTTAATAATTTCCACAACGAAACTCTGCCTCGAAATCTGGCAGAAAATCCAACAAAATTCTGGTCATACACAAAGCACACCAGTGGCAAGACATAGTCAACACCTTCACTGCGCGATAACAACGGTGAAGTCACTGATGACAGTGCCAATAAAACAGAGTTATTAAACACGGTTTTCCAAAACTCCTTCACCAAAGTAGACGAAGTAAATACTCCTGAATTCCAATCAAGAACAACTGACAAGATGAGAAACATAGGAGTAGATATCCTCGGTGTAGCAAATCAGCTTAAATCACTTAATAAAGGTAAGGGCTCCGGTCCAGACTGTATACTAGTCAGGTTCCTTTCAGAGCATGCTGATACAATAGCTCCATGTTTAGCAATTACATACAACCGCTCGCTCACAGTAAGATCCGTACCTAAAGACTGGAAAATTGCTCAAGTCACACCAATACCCAAAAAGGGAAGTAGGAGTAATCCACTTAATTACAGGCCCATATCACTAACGTCGATTTGCAATAGGGTTTTGGAACATATACTGTATTCGAACCTTATGAAGTACCTCGAGGAAAACTATTTTATTGACACATAGTCAGCACGAATTCAGGAAATATCGTTCTTATAAAACACAACTAGCTCTTTATACTCATGAAGTAATGAGTGCTATCGACAGGGGATGTCAAACTCATTCCATATTTTTAGATTTCCAAAAGGCTTTTGACACCGTGCCTCACAAACGTCGTCTAACCAAACTGCGTGCCTATGAAATATCGCCTCAGTTGTGCGACTGGACTCATGATTTCCTGTCAGAAAGGTCACAGTTCGTAGTAATAGACGGAAAGTCATGAGTAAAACAGAAGTAATATCCGGCGTTCCCAAAGCTAGTGTTATAGTTCAAGTGGTTCAAATGGCTTTAAGCACTATGTTACTTAACATCTGAGGTCATCAGTCCCCAAGACTTACAACTGCTTAAACCTAACTAAACTAAGGATATCACACACATCCATGCTCGAGGCAGGATTCGAACCTGCGACCGTAGCAGCAGGGCGGTTCCGGAATGAAGCGCCTAGAACCGCTAAGCCACAGCGGCCGGCTAGTGTTATAGGCCCTCTATTGTTCCTGATCTATATTAACGACGTAGGAGACAATCTGATTAACCGTCTTACATTGTTTGCAGATGACGCTGTCATTTGCCGCCTAAGTCAACAGATGACCAAAACGAACTGAAAAATGATTTAGATAAGATATCTGTTTGAGGCGGAAAGTGGCAATTGACCCTGAATGAAGAAAGGTGTGAAATTATTCACATGAGTACTGAAAGAAATCCGTTATGCCAAGAAAAAATTGACAAGCCACACATCCAAGTTAGACACATAGTAAACTTCGAAAAAGCCAACACTAACACGTTTGCTAGACGTATGTTACAATTGTTTTTGGAAAACTTAGAAGTATGAGAAGACAGAACCATTAAAACACTTTACAACTAATATAACACATAAAACACACAAAAATTCCAGAAACATTTATACTTCTACATTACTTCTACATTGAGGCGCGGCCCCTCCCACCGGAGGTTCGAGTCCTCTCTCGGGCATGGGTGTGTGTGATGTTCTTAGCATAAGAGACCAAAGCTTAATCCAGTGCAACAAGAAATTTTATTTGCAAGAGGATGGGTTACCAGTATCTTCTTCAATTTCAGGTGCCTCAGGAAATATTGTTATATCGATGCTGAACAGTTAAAGAGTTGCTAGGTTATCTGATTATGTATTGTTAAGGGGCTGAGATGCACATTTTAGGTCACAGATGAAGAAGTAACGAAATCATTCAGACGAAGTAGTGTTCAGTAAGAATATCTATGGAGTGGCCTTACTGTAGTGCAAATACTGCCAACATTGATGTAGGATTGTTACGTGAGCCTTGTGTAATGTCTCTTGTTGTGCTAAGAGCTAAGCTATAAAATTAGATTGGTGCATCCATGTTTTTTTTTCGATATAGAAGTACCATAAAGATCTAATTATTGATCAAAACCACAGACAGAGTCACATACTTTGACACTTCGAGAAACGGCCTTGAAATCAGTTCATGGTATTTGAATTAGCTGCAAACATTTTTTAAATGCTGATGGAGGAGATATATATCCATATACGCTAATAATAATATCACATATGCTTAGTAACTTCTCGCTTCATAATTATGAACTCAACAACCCAGTGCCAGCAATTCCCTCTCATTTCTACAATTTCTAATTTGTTCGTCCATCGAAAATTCTGTGCGACATGTCTTTCCTATTGAGACGATTGCTTATTTGATAAAAAAAACTTCTGAGCTACATCACACCACTTTTACAAGACTCAGTGGCTGTCAGTGTTCTGTCTGTGTACTGTATGTCCTGTCGCACTGTAAGTCAACTGAGATATCTGCTAATAGTTGTCCTTTGAACAGTGTATCAAGAGCATGTACTATGACCATTTAAAACACAGTTATCTGGAGACTGAGCTCTCTGCATTAGCAAATCGCAGCTTCTTTTCCACTGTTGACTAGATGTCATTGTTTAGATAAAATTCGTCACTTTCACATATTATAAAGCCATTTTGCTATGGGTCTGTTGTCACAGAGACTAGAGAATACTTTAGTCTGGTACAACAACCCGAAAACTCGCTTTTCGTATCCTTGCATTTATCTCTTCAAAATTTTACATTCAAATAAAGATTTGCACATATTAGCGACCGATCTCTTGGATATTCTAATTAGTCTGTATTTCACCATCAGTTTTCCGTAATATGTTAGTCATGTGGATTAGGTAGCAGCAAGCCTCAACTGTCGTACTATGCATTTTTGCAAGCCTCAATTTGTTCTGAGAAAAATATGCGTGTTTTTTCTTGGGCCAGTGATGTATTAGATATGGGAAAGGTATTGACTCTCTAAGTACTTTTGCAAGCCACATTTTTTCAGGATTTTTGAGATGGTGAAATAATACATACCATCACTGTGCATGTGCAGACACTTTTGCTGCTGATTTAGTAAGAATGTTCAGAATTAGTCTGAAGATAGGGAAATACTCAGGATGGAACGATGATCATAAAAGTGAAAGCTTGGAAGGTACTCCTTATTTGCAGATAAGAGCACATTTTACTTCATCCCAGTTTTGCTGTTTCACATACATGAAGTGCATGTATCAGCGCTGCAGTACGTACGTACGGAGTAAGGAGTGATCGGTAGCCTCCCACGCAGGTTAGCAGAAGCGGTTGGACATCTCATGTTTTCAGAGCCAGTTGGATGAGGTGCCCATGTAGAAATAGCTCGTGACGTCAGCAGAGAGATACATAGCAAAAGTACACTTGTTCTGGAGCGAATCAATAATTGTTACTAATAAATATTTGCTAGCAAAAGTTGCCTTTTGCCACTCAGACACTAGGAGCAATCTATGGTTCATAAATACTATCTTCCAGAAATTTTACAATGCCAGGAAACGTTGATATTAATAAATAAATGAACGGCTTTGGCATAACCGAAGATGAGTAGATTGCACCGATTGTAAACTCAAGTTACATACTGTGCGGCATAATCGGCAGTCGTCGATAGGATGCCTTCCGATCTAGTCATGTGGTAGACCATGCTCTCATACTGTTAGTAGCTTAACCAGTGCGAACAAGTTCATTTTATGGTGTTTCTTAAATAAACGCACCGTAATGACATCCTGTGTAAAAATTATTTGCACAAAAATCTTTTTCCCGCCTCAAAGACAGTATTCTTGCACTTTCAGAATCCGACGCCGCTGCTACAGCTCAGCAAGTGGACATAAAACTACGAGAGCACCTCCTCATAAGAGCTAGGAAGAATTCCTACGCGGCGGCCAGCTAAGTCAGTTCAAGGACGGACTGGCTCAGTTATCGTAAAACTCGGGTGGGAAAGCGTGGCCAGTTATACTGTACGCCCCTTATACCACCATCTACGAACTCACTGGCTACACTAAGACGTGTCTGGAGGTTTGGTACGAGTGGAGATACTTGTCGTGACAGCAGATACTTGTGGTGAAATATTTGATGCTGAACCATCACAGTGAACGTTTCAACACATTCTTCTAACACACGAGCAACTCTCCAAAAATTGTGATTCTGTTTATAACAACTGTATATTTTTTCGCGCACTGATTACTTGCTGTACGTAAGACATGATTCTTTCTCATTCAGGTCGCAGAATACTCATTGGCTTAGTTCTATATAATACCCAAACGAGCAGTGATTGAAGAACTGCGGCATCAAAATACCCAAAAATTCCATGTGTGCAGCTCCCCTCCACAAAACCTGATGGTCTGAAATCATTCAGCAACTGATTCTTCTGCTTATGCAGATCATTCACAAAGCCTCTTCTCTTTTTTCCTGTTATACATGTTTCTTGCCGTATCCATGAATGCAACTATGTTCTGTTTCCTGAGGTGTGCTTTTCATCATTCAGTATTGTAGAATCTGTATGCAGCAGTGACTGTCAAAAAATACAGTCGATCGATTGTTGAGCAACGGAGAATGCGCAGCAGGTGAAGGGAAGCACTGCAGCAAATGCTTCCCAGTCGACGAACGAAAAGTCTCTTGGAAGGCTTTACATCGTCGTCGACTTCGAAACTTTATTGTATTAATAATAATCGGTGAACCAGCACCGAAATGTCTTAAATGGGTTACTGTTGAGTCTACATTTGGAAATGTTATACGTACTGGTGTGACAGATAACAGTCTCGGTTTTAAGGAGCATAGATATTTCTTGGATGTATGTTTTCACACTTTTGAGAACCAAGTTCGCAGACTTAACCATCCAATGAAGATAAATAGTATACTAGTCTGCTACTTTTTCCTGTCCAAGTCAGGCCAGGAAAAGCAGATATATCTCAATACCAAGAATGCAAGCAGAATGCCACCCGAACATAGTTACGGTTGGTGATCAGTTAATGTTAGTGGTAATTTGTTAAACAAACTTGAGATTCTTCAGATGAGAAATTCTAGTTAGACGTTGTAGGAAATAATTCAATCACATGTTAAATTAATAAAAATAAGACTTTTATGTAAGACTACATGTGAAGTTAGTCAAAGCTATAATACGGAAACATGCTTGCTTCAAGCGGTTGGTTTTTCCAGAATTGTATCCTGTAAATCAGGATGCAGACTGCAAGTCTAAATGTTGGCGAAACGAACACATATTAACTTTTGCAAATATAGTTTCCTGCAGAGCTCAAACATGTCCACGTTTTCGAAAAACCTCTACGGTATACAAGATTCAGATTATGAATAGGTAACTTGCGAGACAAGATGGATAAGAACTAATTTAGCGGTGTGCCGTTGCATATTACAAAACACCATCACGAGAGACGTGTGTCTATTAATGTAGCAGGTTGCTAATACAGATACCTGTCATTTCTGTTACATGAAAAATTTGTCATGGTTAGCACAGTGTAGCATTACTGCTCATTGTGAGGCCATCACCATATGTGAATGCTGCGTGTATTATTTTCATTCCAGGACTGCACAATTTAAACTAGTCACCAGTGCCATACAAAAATTGGTAACAAACTGATACTGTATTTCGTGATTTATGCTGATATGTAATGCGTCTTGGAACCAGTTGCTGGTTGTAGTCATAGTACTGTTTCTGGTTCGTATTCTGATCAGATACATGTGCCTAAGCCATTCAGTATTGCGTACTACATACACTGCAGCTATGGTCAGAGATATTCCCAGTTTAGATTGTGCAGAAGCAGCGAATGCATGGAATGAGCCACTCAAAAGCTCTATACAATTGCTCAGAATGTGAATTCCTTTTTGTTGCGAAATAAAACGATGGTATTAGGGCCTGAGGGATAACCAGTGTTTCGTTCTGATAGGCGTGCAATATTTGCAGGAAGCGTTTGAAGAAGGGAGTATTAAACACAGAGGCCACTATCACTTCACCGGTGCATACTGAGGCGCAGCACACTCCAGCTGCAATGTGAATATAGGTCTCACTACACCGTGCCTGTGTCATATTCCACAACCTAAGCCATCACGATGGGCATTTCTCGATTACGAAATTTGAAAATAAAAGACAACAGATGACGACGGAAAAATTAAATTAAATCCAAGTCACATTTCTCTTCTTCCTCGAACACGGATAAATACACTCCTGGAAATGGAAAAAAGAACACATTGACACCGGTGTGTCAGACCCACCATACTTGCTCCGGGCACTGCGAGAGGGCTGTACAAGCAATGATCACACGCACGGCACAGCGGACACACCAGGAACCGCGGTGTTGGCCGTCGAATGGCGCTAGCTGCGCAGCATTTGTGCACCGCCGCCGTCAGTGTCAGCCAGTTTGCCGTGGCATACGGAGCTCCATCGCAGTCTTTAACACTGGTAGCATGCCGCGACAGTGTGGACGTGAACCGTATGTGCAGTTGACGGACTTTGAGCGAGGGCGTATAGTGGGCATGTGGGAGGCCGGGTGGACGTACCGCCGATTTGCTCAACATGTGGGGCGTGAGGTCTCCACAGTACATCGATGTTGTCGCCAGTGGTCGGCGGAAGGTGCACGTGCCCGTCGACCTGGGACCGGACCGCAGCGACGCACGGATGCACGCCAAGACCGTAGGATCCTACGCAGTGCCGTAGGGGACCGCACCGCCACTTCCCAGCAAATTAGGGACACTGTTGCTCCTGGGGTATCGGCGAGGACCATTCGCAACCGTCTCCATGAAGCTGGGCTACGGTCCCGCACACCGTTAGGCCGTCTTCCGCTCATGCCCCAACATCGTGCAGCCCGCCTCCAGTGGTGTCGTGACAGGCGTGAATGGAGGGACGAATGGAGATGTGTCGTCTTCAGCGATGAGAGTCGCTTCTGCCTTGGTGCCAATGATGGTCGTATGCGTGTTTGGCGCCGTGCAGGTGAGCGCCACAATCAGGACTGCATACGACCGAGGCACACAGGGCCAACACCCGGCATCATGATGTGGGGAGCGATCTCCTACACTGGCCGTACACCACCGGTGATCGTCGAGAGGACACTGAATAGTGCACGGTACATCCAAACCATCATCGAACCCATTGTTCTACCATTCCTAGACCGGCAAGGGGACTTGCTGTTCCAACAGGACAATGCACGTCCGCATGTATCCCGTGCCACCCAACGTGCTCTAGAAGGTGTAAGTCAACTACCCTGGCCAGCAAGATCTCCGGATCTGTCCCCCATTGAGCATGTTTGGGACTGGATGAAGCGTCGTCTCACGCGGTCTGCACGTCCAGCACGAACGCTGGTCCAACTGAGGCGCCAGGTGGAAATGGCATGGCAAGCCGTTCCACAGGACTACATCCAGCATCTCTACGATCGTCTCCATGGGAGAATAGCAGCCTGCATTGCTGCGAAAGGTGGATATACACTGTACTAGTGCCGACATTGTGCATGCTCTGTTGCCTGTGTCTATGTGCCTGTGGTTCTGTCAGTGTGATCATGTGATGTATCTGACCCCAGGAATGTGTCAATAAAGTTTCCCCTTCCTGGGACAATGAATTCACGGTGTTCTTATTTCAATTTCCAGGAGTGTATAAATCATTTACCAATAGTTTCCCAGTAACCCACAAAAGTGGTACTGCATCAAGACTTTTCGATTTGTCGGTTTGCTAAGTTTTCTCATGTTCTCCTTTGAAAAGTGTACCTCACACCTAAAATGCGATGAACTCGAAATAATGAGAACATATTTTCCAGTCAATTGCGAGTTCAATCTCGTTTATCAGAGGGGAAATCTTCTGTGAGGGTATATGAGTACCGAAACGATTCTGCTGCAATACCGTCTGTCATAAGTCGTAAAGAATAAAACTTCGTTAACAGCCGACACGATAACAGAAGCCAAGTACGAAAGAGCTAGCAGTGTATTTGGATGTATTCGAATGTAAAACACTTGGTAATATTCAGATTTGTATTTGAAAATTGATGTTCTACTTTGAAAACTTTCACGCTCCTTGCTTTTAAACACATGAATTAGATCCTACGCATTATATTACCATTATATTGAGATCGGATGCTGTGATGAAAATTAGTAAAGCAGAATTGCAGCTTGTAATAGATACCGAACAACTCCAGTTTGTCAACATGGCATCAAATAAGGAATTGTTCATTGATCTTGGAGACATGCATTCGCCAACAACAGCTTCATGACTGTGCTGGAGACCATACCTTTATTAGGTGATTTAAGCTGCTGTGTTACATCAAGGATATCTGCTTCAAAGTTACTCATGTTGACAGTTGTTCTTGGTTCGAATTCTGGAATATTTACTTCGTCTGCTTCGGTGAAGGAATTTCGCAAAACCATATTTAGTAAGTCTCCTTTAGTGGCACTGTCATCAGTAACATCACCATTTTTATCGCGCAGTGAAGGTACTGATTGTGTCTTTCTGCTGGTGTACTTTACATACGACCAGAATCTCTTCGGATTTTCTGCCAGACTTCGAGAAAGAAATTTGATATGGAAAGTATTAAAAGCATCTCACATTGAAGTTCGCGCTACATTTCGAGCTTCTGTAAAACTTCGCCAATCTTGAGGGTTTGGCATGCTTTATTCGTTGCTTCTACAACTTTGTTCAGACCAGTTTTGTGTACCTACCTTCCATGTAGGCCTGTCTAGACGGAAAAAAATGCATGTCTCATTTTTCCTCATCCAGTTTTGGCCGACCTGAAAGAGTGAATAGGGCGCTTTGAGTCCTGGCTGCAGCTCCTTCTAACGTGTTGGGAGACTTAATAGTTTTATTGGAGTGTTTTGTCAATATATTCGTTCCCCGTACGCAAGAAGAATTTCTTGAAGGACAATTTTGTAATGTACATATATTATCCCACATATTTAAGAATAGAACCTGAGGAAAATTACAGAATTTAAGACTCTCTGCTGAAGAAGATATTCAATTTAGGAAAAAGTGATTTACTGCTCTTATTAAGTTACACAGTGAAATTCAAGCAAGAGTTCCGTCAATGTTAAATTTTTGAGAAATATATCAGTGTCGTCAGTTCAAAATTCTTTGCGAGTGTCCAAGAATCACTTGTACTAATAATGAAAAATCTGTAAGTCCCTAGCGAAACGACCTCAAAAGGAAAATTTGAGTGGTAAAATTTGGTATTTGTTAAATGGTAATAAACCTCTGAGAGCCTGCGTCTCTTGCATGAGGTAGCGAACTACACTCCTGGAAATTGAAATAAGAACACCGTGAATTCATTGTCCCAGGAAGGGGAAACTTTATTGACACATTCCTGGGGTCAGATACATCACATGATCACACTGACAGAACCACAGGCACATAGACACAGGCAACAGAGCATGCACAATGTCGGCACTAGTACAGTGTATATCCACCTTTCGCAGCAATGCAGGCTGCTATTCTCCCATGGAGACGATCGTAGAGATGCTGGATGTAGTCCTGTGGAACGGCTTGCCATGCCATTTCCACCTGGCGCCTCAGTTGGACCAGCGTTCGTGCTGGACGTGCAGACCGCGTGAGACGACGCTTCATCCAGTCCCAAACATGCTCAATGGGGGACAGATCCGGAGATCTTGCTGGCCAGGGTAGTTGACTTACACCTTCTAGAGCACGTTGGGTGGCACGGTATACATGCGGACGTGCACTGTCCTGTTGGAACAGCAAGTTCCCTTGCCGGTCTAGGAATGGTAGAACGATGGGTTCGATGACGGTTTGGATGTACCGTGCACTATTCAGTGTCCCCTCGACGATCACCAGTGGTGTACGGCCAGTGTAGGAGATCACTCCCCACACCATGATGCCGGGTGTTGGCCCTGTGTGCCTCGGTCGTATGCAGTCCTGATTGTGGCGCTCACCTGCACGGCGCCAAACACGCATACGACCATCATTGGCACCAAGGCAGAAGCGACTCTCATCGCTGAAGACGACACGTCTCCATTCGTCCCTCCATTCACGCCTGTCGCGACACCACTGGAGGCGGGCTGCACGATGTTGGGGCGTGAGCGGAAGACGGCCTAACTGTGTGCGGGACCGTAGCCCAGCTTCATGGAGACGGTTGCGAATGGTCCTCGCCGATACCCCAGGAGCAACAGTGTCCCTAATTTGCTGGGAAGTGGCGGTGCGGTCCCCTACGGCACTGCGTAGGATCCTACGGTCTTGGCGTGCATCCGTGCGTCGCTGCGGTCCGGTCCCAGGTCGATGGGCACGTGCACCTTCCGCCGACCACTGGCGACAACATCGATGTACTGTGGAGACCTCACGCCCCACATGTTGAGCAATTCGGCGGTACGTCCACCCGGCCTCCCGCATGCCCACTATACGCCCTCGCTCAAAGTCCGTCAACTGCACATACGGTTCACGTCCACGCTGTCGCGGCATGCTACCAGTGTTAAAGACTGCGATGGAGCTCCGTATGCCACGGCAAACTGGCTGACACTGACGGCGGCGGTGCACAAATGCTGCGCAGCTAGCGCCATTCGACGGCCAACACCGCGGTTCCTGGTGTGTCCGCTGTGCCGTGCGTGTGATCATTGCTTGTACAGCCGTCTCGCAGTGTCCGGAGCAAGTATGGTGGGTCTGACACACCGGTGTCAATGTGTTCTTTTTTCCATTTCCAGGAGTGTATAAACATGCTTCAACCGGTAATCAGTTTGAGTGTTCATAGCATATAGAGACTTCTTTACTAGTATTGCCAATGGCAAATGCAGAGTTGGGAAGTATTTTCAGTACCATGAACATCGGGAAAAGAATCTATAGAATGTCATCGTAAGTATTAAACTTAACAAATACAATTAAAACAGAGCTTAATCGGAAGGGAAAATGTTTCCAAATCTAAAAATTTCAAAATTTCCATCGAGTGTATCAAAGTAATGGTGACAAAACTAATATTCTGCCAAAAACTTGAGCTGTATCATTGACAGCTGCAGACATTTCGAGCACGACTGCAGGCGCATCTTCATTTTCGTCGATCACATAATTTCAAATTGAACTAGATGATCCAACAGAGATCTTTGTTTAGAGAAGGTAATCACCAATATTAAAAATATAAATAAAATCATTAATAGCGTTTAACTGTATGCCTTAATAACACCTATGAATACACTGCGCAACAAACTTAAAGGATCACTCTTCCGAAACCTGTAATTTTTTCCCACTGCGACTCATAATTTTGAAATTTGGCTCAAAGGTGCATACAGCCTTTCTCTGGAACGGTGCCAATGTGTGGCACGCTGCAGCGTCACCCTCGGGCTAGAGAAACTTCAAACAGCAAGGTGTCGAAACATGCGAAAAAAGGTCACAGCTCAGAAATTCATGTGAATTGCAAGATGAGTTAAAGATGTCACATATGCAGCAAATTTCAACACAATTCTGCCCAACGGCATCATGGACGTATCACGATGGGAAGTTCGTCGCAACCCAACTTACCCACATTTCACACTTTCATTTGGCGGCTCGGCAGTGGAAGTTAGAACCGAAATATTCACCGTTGAAATAGCACAGTGTTCTTATGAATAGCCGAGGAAAACATTTCAGGCACACCGCCACTCAAAAGCAACTCGAAAAGGCCACAGTGAGTGGCATAAAAGTCGTCAGTGAAACCACCTGTTTCCTTGGGAGTTTGATTCCGACACATTTCACGGTCGAAAACGACAGTTGTAGTACGATGAGCAACAAGAAGACAATTTTTCATACTGGTGACATTTCCCTGAAGCTTTATTCCTTCTCTAAGGATATCGTTGGCTAGCAACTCCATTGAACGTGATGTTACCCGTTTGGAGTGCAGTGCGACCGCAAATTCTGCTCTGGTTTACAGGGTGGAACTACTAGGGACCTTTCAAAATCCGAAGTAGCAAAGGGTTCTTATGTTTCTTTCAGTTCTCCTGTTTCACGCCTTCCTGTGGCGCAGTGCACCATTGACAAATGTGTTAATGAAATGCCCAATGCTCCCTTTAAGTCCCCTAGTTTGGCAATAACCTCAGTGCCCTACCCCCCCCCCCCCCACACACACACACATATTTATTGAGAATCTCGGAAGTGTGCGTTTACAGAGAAAACCTTCGAAGCAGTGCTAGGTTCCTGCAGGACGGCACCGGCCTAGAAAGGTGTATTAGGTGGTTGCCTACCTGCAAGTGCCTGCTTTGAAAGTTTTCTCTGTAAAGGAACATTTTTAAAATTCTCAGTAAATGTGTGGGGGGGGGGGGTGGGAGGATGCCACCGAGGTTATTACTATACTGGGAATCTTAGAGTGATCATTTGTCGTTTTATTCATTCATGGGACACCGATGCACCCCTCCATGATCACACCACAGGAGAGCGTGAAATAGGACCACTGAAAAAGAGTGAGAACACTTGCTGCTTAGGATCACGTCCAGATTTCGTTGAATAATTTTGAAAGGTGTCTAGTGGTTCCACCATATACAGCAGAGCAAATCTCTCGGTCGCATTGCACTCCAAAGGGTAAGGTCAGGTTCAGTGGGACTGCCAGCCCACGATGTCCTTAGTGAAGGGTTGAAGAGTCAGGAAAATGTCAGCAGTATCTAAGATTGTCAAGAACGTCTTTCTCCTGCTCATCACACTCCAAACTATCGTTTTCGACTGGGAAATGTGTCTGAATCAACGTCCCATAGAAAGGGGTGATTTCATGAACGACTTTTTTGCCGCACCTTGAGAGCTTTTGAGTCGATTATGTGGCTATGTTTGAACTGAGCAGGATTAAACGTTTTTGAAGCGTATGCTGCAAGATGTTCTGTGCCATCTGGCTTTTTATCAGATATCCATTTCTCAGGAAGGTTAGACGTCTAGATATTTCTGATGCCTGGTTGATAAATTACCCACAGTAATAGCCAGTAAATGTGTGAAGATGGCCTTGTAATCGGTTAACACAATAACACAATAAAAGTAACGCTATAGAAAAAAAGTAAACTAGCGCTCTTCATTTATCAAATGGCTCTAAGCACTTTGGGACTTAACATCTGAGGTCATTAAGCCCCCTAGACTTAGAATTACTTAAACCTAACTAACCTAAGGACATCACACACATCCATGCCCGAGGCAGGATTCGAACCCGTGACCGTAGCAGCAGCGCGGTTCCGGACTGAAGCGCCTAGAACCGCTCGGCCACAGTTGCCGGCTTTTTCATTTATCACAATAATTGACTTCACCCAGCAAGGACTGCAATTCCTTAAAATTAATGGGCGGGAGATTATGATGATGGCTTCGACACTTTTAGCCACCAGACATAAGATGTCCTTTCTAAGGATGTGCCCCAGGTAGTCAACCTCTGGTTTAAAGGATTCGAGTTTTCATAAGCTGTAGAAGCTGTAGTGTAGCACACTGCTTTGGAAGGTACGGAAGAGAACGTGAAGATTGCGTAGATGTGCGTCTGTGGTACGGGCGAGAATGTCATCCAGGTAGTTAGCGCAAGCACGGTACATCAAGGTACGGTAGCAAAAAAAAAAAACTATCCACATAAGCAGTCAGTATCGTCGAAGGGAAGTCACGGTTACTGAAATATCAAGCTCAAAGCTATTTACATCAGATGCTACGAGACATTATGATCAAAGTGTGAAGAGATTACGAAATAAGTTAATTTCCTATCGATTTTCTATCAATTGCGTCTGTGGCGGAATTGTCGTTGCTATCCAGGCAGACACAAGAAATTAAAAAGGAAGAAAGAGGACAAATGTCAGAAAATAGGTCGTTAGAGGAGAAGAGAAGAGAAGGGAGGACAAGACAAATTACCTAAGAGAATAAGAAATGAAGACGTGAACTCCTGTATAAATTTCATGAGAGTGTCTCGCAATAATTGTTTAGTTACTGTAATTAATTACCCCAAAAATTTGAAACAAGCTTACTCAACTCAGAATATCAGTTTCAATTGTGGAATGCTCCTAAGTGACACCAAGAATTTTCGTTAATCATAAGTAAGAAGAATCAAGCAGCTAGAGGAACATAATGTGATTATTTAGGGCAATTTACATACCTTGCCTGGAGTAGCTTATCATCTCAGCAAAACGAGAAAACAGAAAAATGTTTTAAATTGTCTCTTCAAAAAAAGATTGATTTACTTCCTCATGCATTTCTCTACAAATGACGGTAACTAATGCAAGAGCTACTTTTTCAAAATTCCTACCACAATTATTTCAGGACTAATTCCTGAAGAGCGTAAACCGTTATATGAGGTCCCAAACGAACATTCTCTTCAGGACCTTCAAACGCTATACTATTTCCTTCACTGTCCCTATGTTCATTCAGTGTTATGTCCCACAATTCATGATGTGACTCAAGTAGTTGAATCAAAAGGTGTGTTTTTTCCTTATCCCACACAAAACCATGGCGTCGTTTTTAAAACCTATAAAATACACTGCATGACAAAATGTGGAGCACCCAGATGGAGAGGAGGAAACAAAATGAAACTTCACGGGTTGAGAGGGTACGGGATGTTATTTCAGTGATTACAAAATCGAATCAAATTTACAAGGAACTTGGTAGTATGAGCAAACTTATCAGTATGATGTTACAGCACCTCTGGCATGGATACATACACTGACTCGGTTTGTTAAGGTGTCATAATGCTGCTGCATCCTCCCCTGAGGCGAGCTGGTCCACAGTTGTTATAAATGGTCTTTGATATCCTGGCTGCTGGCTCTGGGACGGAGTTGACGCCCGAAATGGACCCACACATGCTCTATCGGGGACAGATTTTGGGACCTTACTAGTCATGGGAGTACCTGAACACCACGCGAACTGTTCATAGAGACACGTGCCACCCGTGGAAGAGCACTGCCCAGTTCAAAAGTGGCACCACGATGCTGTCGCTGCAAGTAGCCGCTATACTCGTCGACGATGGTCTTCCGAGGTAGTGCAGAACAGTGATTCAACGATGATCACAATGCAACGACGCTATTTGTCAGTAGTCCATGCTTTCTCGTCTCGCAGCCGTTTGTGTTGTCCTGTTAACGGCAGCCTATGCGTGGGAAGGTAATTCCCAGAGTGGCTACGGCTAGTCTTAAACCAATGACGCGAGGTGAACAGAATCTTGCAGGTACTGCATTACTCTTTCTCGGATGGCAGGCGTACATGTGTAGGTGCTATGATGTTCTTTGTGCACATTACAGTGTTCATCCCTTGTGGTGGACAGACATGGCGGACCGGAACCTTTACGACGGGTATGCCTGCTGTCACTTTCCCAAATAAACATTGGACCACTGTCACATTCTAATGTGTCAAAAATGTGGATACCGCACGATTTCACCAACTAGATGAATGGAGACCAATAATTAGGCCCCTTTCAAATCCTGTTACGCGCTGATAATGCTGTGTCACAGGAGTATGCGGCATCTCCGTGTCATTCACAATGATCATTCAACATCTGAACGCTGTTCATACCAGTTTTATATCCCACAAGGGCTGGTAAAAACGCTTAACACGAAAAACACTTATGCACTCTTGTGAACGTTCTGTCATAGTGTGTCATAGAGACATGCAACTCTTATCATTTACATGCCGCATACGGTGCGTACGTTTTCGTAGTTACATTGACATCCAACCACGACTTTTGCGCACTTTATATTTTTGTCAGGCTATGTATATCAACTAACCGTTGGTTGACTGATAGGTCTACATACAGACTGTGCCTGATCCCATGAGGAATGTTGTCTACATCTACAGTTACATGGTTACTCTACAGTTCACTCTTAAGTGCCTGGCACAGGGTTCATCGAACCATTTTCATACTACTTGTCTACCATTCCACTCTCAAATGGCACGTGGGAAAAAGGAACACTCTACAGTTCACTCTTAAGTGCCTGGCACAGGGTTCATCGAACCATTTTCATACTACTTGTCTACCATTCCACTCTCAAATGGCACGTGGGAAAAAGGAACACTCTACAGTTCACTCTTAAGTGCCTGGCACAGGGTTCATCGAACCATTTTCATACTACTTGTCTACCATTCCACTCTCAAATGGCACGTGGGAAAAAGGAACACTACAGTTCACTCTTAAGTGCCTGGCACAGGGTTCATCGAACCATTTTCATACTACTTGTCTACCATTCCACTCTCAAATGGCACGTGGGAAAAAGGAACACTACAGTTCACTCTTAAGTGCCTGGCACAGGGTTCATCGAACCATTTTCATACTACTTGTCTACCATTCCACTCTCAAATGGCACGTGGGAAAAAGGAACACTCTACAGTTCACTCTTAAGTGCCTGGCACAGGGTTCATCGAACCATTTTCATACTACTTGTCTACCATTCCACTCTCAAATGGCACGTGGGAAAAAGGAACACTCTACAGTTCACTCTTAAGTGCCTGGCACAGGGTTCATCGAACCATTTTCATACTACTTGTCTACCATTCCACTCTCAAATGGCGCGTGGGAAAAAGGAACACCTAAATTTTTGCATTCGAGCTCTGATTTCTCTTATTTTCCTATGATGTTCATTTCTCCCTACGTAGGTGGGTGTCAACAAAATATTTTCGCATTCGGAAGAGAAAGTTGGTGATTGAAATTTCGTAAATAGCCGCAAATAGAACCGCCTTTGTTTCACTGACTGCCACCCCAACTCGCGTATCATATCAGTGACACTCTCACCCCTATTGCGCGATAACACGAAACGAGCTGCCCTTCTTTGCACTTTTTCGATGTCCTCCGTCAATCATACCTGGTAAGGATCCCACACCGCGCAGCAATATTCCAGCAGAGGACGGACAAGTGTGTTTTTTTTTTGCCTTCCCCACATTATTATCTATGTGGTCTTTCCAATTTAAGTTGCTCGTAATTGTAATTCCTAGGTATTTAGTCGAATTTACAGCCCTTAGATTTGTGCAATTTATCGTTGAAACGCGTACGTTTCATATGTATTCTTTACCAGCGATGGCGAGGCATGACAGAATCTCTGACCAGAGAGTTATTTATCGTTGCTAGTCTGCGCTTGACCGCGCGAGACGGCAGGAACAGTAGTTGTGTGTGAGGAGTCGGCGGGCGTCGACATGGGTCTCTGGTCACGGTTCTGGACGAGGTATATTGTATTCGAAGGTAATGAAGCAGCATTGCGCTTACCTAATAACATATGTTAATTGTAATTAATTTATTCAAGAATTGCCCCAATAATAATTTTCTTTTAAAGTAACTGTTTTAAACAGAAAGATTCATTTCAAGTTAAATAATATTTCCCATGCATTCCCTCCAACAATCAAAATTAAACATGGGCCAGCATTGCACGGAGCTGTGCCGAAAAACAAGAGCAGATATTGATGGAGTTTACTGATGTAAGAATTTTGTTTTTTTTCGTTCAGATTTGATTATTGCACAGGGCCGAAGGTCAGCGCCGCTGCCCTTATAAAATTTGTCAGGTTTAATTATTTGTGTTGAGATGTTACGGTCAGTTCATGGTTGATTATCTAATTAACATTATTGTGGGTTTAATGAGCAATTTTCATTTATTAATTTTGTGGAAAGTTCACGCTTGGTTCCATTTCAATTTAACGATATTTGGCTCCATTTTTTATTTCATTAATATTGACCAACATTTTTGCGGGGAGGTTACACTTGGTGACATCCGAACCAGGATCGTATTTCTTTGTGAATCTTCTGAGAAGTAGTCAGATATCTGCTCTTATTTACTTAAATATAATTAGGATTTGGCGCAACGCTTTTACTAATTTTGTCATTTTCTTCCACAGATCATCGGCAATTTGTTGCTCTTTGTTGTATTTGTGTTTGTTGCTTTTTCATTGTGCTTATTTCATTTGTGATTAATTTGTTTTGAGAAAAATGCCGCGAAAAACTGTTAATAGTACATCGCGAGGTATAATGAGTGAAATAACCGACTTAAACAACATGACCGATAGTACTTGTGACATGCAGTGTAATGATGACAATCCTCCGTTTACTGACAGTCAGTGCGCACCGACCACTAATGATGATTGTTATCCTAACTGATGAACAAACGAATTCAATTGCGTCCTCTTTTAATTTGACGACAATTGATGACGCGGGGCGTTCTGTTGCAATGAGCGCTGCCCAGCTTAACACAACCGATTTTCAAAATTTAAGTAATGAACAGACAAATTTGCCTAATGAAAATGAACAGTGTAATCAGAGTACGACAGATTTATTTAATTCCAGAATGAAAAACTTGACAACAATTCGAAACAACTTAATGAACAGAACAAACAAAATAATGAAAATCACAAGCAACTTAGTGAACAGATCAAACAGCTTAATGAAAAACATGACAGCCTTAATGAAAAATTAGACAACAATTCCAGACAGCTTAGCGAGCAGATTACAGCCGTTGCCGCGCAGTGCCATGATACGAAAGAACAATTCCGTGACGAAATTGAGGCTTGTGCTAGGAAAAGTAACGAAGAAATTAGGTCTGTTACTCAAGAATTAAGGGATATGCAAACAGCTGCAACAGAATCACTTAGAGACGAAATAAGTGCAGTCGGTAAACAATGCTCTGAGAAGGCAACACAATTACGCGACGAGTTTAAACTAATGACAGCAGAACTTTCGCGCACAATGGACGCAAAGATAGACGCGAAATTCGACCAACAGAACACTCAGATTGACGCACGTTTTAATCACCACATACGAAACAGTGATACGCGTTTCCGAAAATTTATACAGGATCAAAATAAAGTGAAACGTCAAGTCAGGGAAACAATCACTGCACAGAGACAGGAAGACAAACGTAAATTGTTCGCGAAAGCAAAAACATATGTAGACAACAATATTGCTACAGTGTCCGACGAAATTAATACCATCAAACAGTTGAACACAGAATTACGTGATGAAATTTCCGATCTTAAATCGAAAACAGGTACACACACACAGCAGATATTCAGGCAGTGACAGACAGATTCGAACAATTAGAACTAACACAGGATTCCGATGTCATCAAAACTGACGTTAAAAAATTGAGCGAAACCACGCGTAAAATACAAAAACAAATTAATGCCTCTGACACTAAAAACGATGAGCAGGTAAAAATACTGACTGAAAAATATGATGAATTGACCAGTCGTATTGATATTATTGAAAGTAATAATGACAGCAGATCAGACGATACTGCAATGAGATCGATTCGTCTAATAACACATTACGTAGAAAATTGTCAAGTTTACAGCAAGAGGTAACAGAGATAAAACATATTTCAGTTAATAACACGTCACAGCATACGGCGAATTCCGAACATTTCTCACACCCACACAGCCAGTATAATTTAGGTAATCTACAAAGAGTACGTGAATTAGATTCCGAATAGTCACAGTCAAACAGATTCCCATACAATCATGAACCAGTTCCGTCATACAGATACGATAATTTTGATTACAAACATTTTCTATCAGTGAGAAAATTTAAAGTATTCAAAAATGACAGAACACAGATTCACCCCCTGGATTGGATACAACAATTCAGCTTTGCTTTTCCACCGACTTGGCCAGTAGCACATAAACTTGAATTTATTTCCAGTTTTTTGGAAGGCGAACCGGCAACTCGTATGAGACCGATCGCGAGGCAATGCTATTCGGTAGAAGAGTTTCAGAATGCTTTTCTTTCAGCGTATTGGTCGAAGACGACGCAGCGTGGAATTAAAGATCAAGTAATTAGTTTACCAAATTATGAGAACACAAATTTTCCCAGTGACACGCAATTTTTTGAGCATATAGTCCAACAAAACCAGTACCTAAGTGAACCATACAGTGAATCTGCACTTATTCAACTATGTATCTCTAAATTGCCACGATCATTAAGAGTGTCACTTTTAACGGGTCAGCAAAAAGAAAATATTTCGGCATTCAGGGATCTGTTGCAGCTTTTACAAGTGCAGCAATCAGATTATTCCTTCGTGAACAAAAATTTTTCATATAACAACCAAGGCCAACAAACTTACAGTAATTACGAACAACCACGCAATTTCAATAGCAAAGCTAATAGACGCTTTAGGAACGACAACCACCAGAACTTTAATAGGAGACAAAATTTTGATTATCAGTATCGACAAAATTATCAGCACGAACAGGAGCCACATTTTAGTAACAATAGAGGTTTTTCACAACAACAGCAACAAAACCAGCCGGTTAGCATACCTAATCAACAATGTAATGCACAAGGTCAACCTAACTTTAATGTTTCGCCAAGTGGACGTATAGTCCCTGGTACAACAAATAGTTACGCACGGCAGCAAAGGAACAACTACGTACAGAAAACACAGTATTTCAATTCCTATCGCAATGCACCGTATAGGAATGACTATTACGACAGACGTAAAAATAATGAGGACAATTTTCAGCGTACGTTTAATAACAGTCGGTCTTACCAGCAGCAAAATGATCAGCAACAACATATTCTCATGAATGAACCCGACAGTAGGTATCATCCAGAGCATAATACGTCTGGAAGAAATAACAGAACAGTTCAAATAGTGGAAATGCCACAGAATACTCCTGAAAATAATAACACGTCAGATAGAATCTGACTAGATACTGTACAGGTTGCATCTTCCAGTAATACAAGCACTACTTTTGACATTCAGAATGATGTTCACGAAAATGTAATTACTTTCGACGACATCCGAGACATTCCTTTACAGGAAAGACCAGTTGTTCAAAAAACCATTTCACACCCTGTCATCGAAATTAAAATTGGTTCATCGAAATTTTCAGCGGTAATCGATTCCGGATCACCTATGTCAGTTATAAATGAAGAAACTTTCAAGGAGTGTAACAAAGAGAATACCTACCCCACGTTACCATTAGGCAAAACGAAAGTGAAGGGAGCAGTGTCGAGTAAAGGAGTAGACGTAAAATTACAGACACATTTATCATTTTGTATTGCAGGTCACACATTTCACTCAAATTTTTGGATTGTTCCTTTATTGACAACAGACGTTATTTTAGGTACTAATTTTCTGGTACAACACGACGCAGTTATTGATTTTCAAAATTCCTATCTAATGCTAGAGGATGAAAATGTAGAATTGGCTTTAGACTTTCAGCACTCTTTATCTGCGGAAGAACAAACAATTAATTGTACAGAGGTCATTTCCGTATCACGTGGCATAGACTGTAATTCCACATTGTTCACAGATACGTACGTACATAACTGTAATACTCCAGACGAAGGTAACTACGACGTAATGCAGATGATTTCTGATAAAGTTAAACAAAGCAATGCAAATACAGACGACGAACGCACGCATCTACACAAAATTCTTTTACAGCAAGCTCCAGTTTTCGACAACATTCCTGGTACTATGTCCGGTTTTATGTATGATCAAGTCAAACAGCACGACACATTTAAAGCAAAGCATTATCCCATTCCATATATCCACAGAGAACAAGTTAAAAAAGATTTGCAAGATATGCTCGACCAAGAATTATTGAACCGGCAGTTAGTCCGTACATAAATCCGCTACATATTGTTAAGAAAAAAGATGGCTCACTTCGCCTCGTACTTGATTCACGTCTCATCAATGACATAATTATTAATGAAACAGATCGACCGCAGACACTAGAGGAACTACTACAGAAATTTCACGGTACTGCAATTTATTCTACATTAGATCTGAAATCGGGATTTTGGCAAATTCAGCTCCATCCGAACTGCAGAAAGTACACAGCATTTCTCTGTTTTGGTGACTAACTGGTCTGAACACAATGTGATTTTAGAACGACTGTTGCAAACTTTTCATGCGCAAGGACTCACAGTTAATCTCAGTAAATCGCACTTTGGTAAAACTTCTATAAAATTTCTTGGACACGTAATTTCAGCAGAAGGCATTGCGCCTGACCCGGAAAAACTTCAAGCTCTACGTGACATTACTGTTCCTACGACGAAGAAACAACTACGCAGTTTTTTGGGCTTAATTAACTTTTTTCGTAAATTTATTCATTACTCTGCTTTAGATACCCCCAGATTATGTCAATTGATAGGTAAAAACAGTATTTGGTCCAGGGATAAGCAAGCACATTCTGAATTTGTGAACCTGAAAGAAGCTTTGTTGAATGCACCACTTTTATCGCACCCAGATCTTACCAAAAATTTTTCCATAGCCACCGACAGTTCTAACACCGCTTTAGGCGTACATATTTTTCAGGAAATTGAAGAAGATGGTTGTACAGTAATTAAAAACATCGAATTTGCAAGTCGCATTCTATCACCTGCTGAACGTAATTATTCTGTCACAGAACTGGAAACATTATGTGTTGTATGGGCTTTTACAAGATTTAGGCATTTTCTTTATGGAAGACATACCACCATTTACACAGACCATAGAGCAATACAATTTTTACTTTCGGCTAAATTTACACACGACAGATTAAGTAGATGGAAACTTTATTTACAGGAATTTAATTTTACAATTGTTCGTATTCCCGGCACACAAAATGTTGTATCAGACGCACTATCTCGTTCTCTCAGCAACAATCAGCAAGACATCGCAACCAACTTCTGCAAAACAAATTCCAGCGTCATGTACATTCAACAAGTTGCATTTGAAAATTTTATTTCGTCGTCATTACAGGACATAGCACAAGAGCAAAGTAAAGACAACATGTGGAAAGAAATTAAACAGCTTTGGCAAGATAAGAATAATGTTACCATTAGAAACCATTACACTGTACGCAATAACATTCTGTTTCGCCGCTCTCATCCAGACAGCAACAATTGGTTATTATGCATTCCTGACGAACTGGTTAACAATTTAATCTGGTATACTCATTTAAGTTACGCACATTACGGAGCAAGAAAATGTTTTCTTATACTGAGACAGAACTGTTATTTTGCCAACATGGAGAAACGTATACGACGGGTTTTAGCGTCATGTAAAATCTGCCAGAAAGCTAAGTCAGACACAATTTCACATATTCCTCCATTATATCCCATTGTACCTGTTAAATTGAGACATATGGCCGCTGTAGACATTTTTGGTCCGATTCCCAGAAGTAATAGAGGTTTTTGCTACATCTTTGTCGCTGTTGAACTCACTTCAAAATTTGTTACCTTCACTCCGTTACGCAAAGCTACTGCTAAAACTGTTTCGAAAGCATTCATAAAACATTTTTTATTTCATCTAGGGCATGTGTTGAAAGTAATTTCCGACAATGGACCACAGTTTCGATCTGCTATATGGACACGTATGTTACGAGCTAGAAACATTTCTCCGATCTATATATCTAGGTACCATGCTTCTTCGAACCCTTGTGAAATTGGTAAACTGTGTAGAATATACTGCCATAAAAGACATATTGATTGGGACACACACATACACTCATTCCAGGATGTAATTAATTCCATACCAAATGAATCCACTATGCTATCTCCGTCGGTTATACTGAAAAATGTTGAACCACCTAACAAAATTAAAGAATTAGTAAACTTTCCTACATCTCGTCGACTACGACACCACGAAATAATTGACATTGCGCTGAACAACATCAAACGTGCCGCAGAGCGCCGGAGAAGACAACAAAAACAGGTTTGTACGCGCCGAGACTTTCACGTTGGACAGAAGATATTAGTACGTACACACTATTTATCCAACAAAATAAAAGGTAGGTGCAGTAAATTTGAACTTCTATACGCAGGTCCATATCGTATTCGCAGCATTCCTCACCCCAATGTTGTACACGTCGAAACTTTGAGAACCAGAAAATCGAAAGGAAACCTCCACTTATCCAACATCAAACCCTTTATTGAATGAAGATACTTTATGATTTAACATGCTGTAATGCCATTTGCTAATTTTATGATCACTTATGGAATTATATTCACATGACTACTTACTGATGATTATCGTATTTTTTCTTGGCAAGTCCCCGGCAAGGTAAGGTTAGCAAGTCGCTCTTCTTGTCGTTACATATCAGACTGTGCACATTTTTCCAGATAAAATTACGTATGCTATGAATAATTACGCAATTTTATCTAGTGACATATAAATTTTATTAAGTTCTATCTCCATTAAAGTCTTTAATTCTCGCCTCTATTAACTACACAACATACAAGCTGAACTCAAAGAAGGTCACATTTCTTGTCATCATTTTTTATGTATGTACGATTGTTTTCATATTTTGTTTGTATGTACTGTGAAATAGTTAAGATATAACACACACCAGTTGACTTTGACATTTATGCCCTATGATATCTCAACATCGTGACTGTTTTACATTTTTTGCTGCTGCATTGTGATATTCTGTGTACATTTTTGCATTTGAACACTGTCTATATTTTTTTTCACATATTATGTTTTCTGTCATGTTATGCTGTATGCTTAATTATGCTACCATAAACCAGTCATTAGTTAATGAGTATATGATGTAAATGCAAGACATTAATCTTTGTTCATCATTTTCAGAAAGAAATAACGTGTAAAGGAAATAAATTAAACAGAAATGGGAATTTCACCTACGGAAGAGAGGAAGAGTAAATGGATCAGAATTAACAGGAATTAACAAGAATATACTATACACATCGTAGAATAGCAGTCTTAACTAATATTTTTTTCTTTCAGAATACGAGGCGATTGATGCAGGCTGTCAGACAGAACTACATATCTTAGTTTTAGTGATGAAATATGCTAGAGATAAGGAATAGTTGTATAATGAGTAATGAAGAGATTTCTTTTTGCAGATGATAATGAATGCTGATGGATAATGATACTATGGATAATGAAGTTTTTCTTTACAGGTGATGATGATAATGGAGTTATGATAATATAGATAATGAAGTGATGGATAATGAAGTTTTTTTCTTTACAGATGAGGATGATGTTGAATTTCATGTATTTATGCTATGTAGTTATTTAAGTATTTGTCGCAGTTCGTTTTGACAGTATGTGTTATATTGCATAGTATGATGACTGAAGGTTTTGGAAAGGATAGCTATGGAACACATTTTTTATACACATTTCACTACCGGTGAATTCGAAGTTCACTACTTTTCATCATAAAATGCGTTTCTTCCTTCGATTAATAATCCATTATTTTTGTATATTTTTTGCAGAAGAAATTATTTATGAAATTAATGTGCTATAAGCAGTTGTTTATTAAGTCTATGTCATTTATGAATGTGATTACATATACTCTACTTGTTTCATAACCTTGCTACAGCTGACTCATGACGAATGACGTTACACATCTTCATTTGCAGCAATAACTCAAAAGCAAACAAAGTAATTACCAGTCCCAAATAATGCTACCAATTTAAAAGAGTTATGTAATACTGAATGATGTTTTCCAACCACAGACTTTGAGTAATAGTTACAGTATAATAATAATGCTATGTAACTGGGAAATGAATGCTACTGATTACTGTATTGAGATGACCAATGATTAATTATGGACATTATTCTGTAATACTACGTTATTGACTACCTCCTGTTTTATGCTTTGTAACTGGAAATGAATTCTACTGATTACTGTATTAAGATGACCAATGATTAATTATGGACATTATTCTGTAATACTATGTTATTGACTACCTCCTGTTTTATGCTTTGTAACTGGAAATGAATGCTACTGATTACTGTATTGAGATGACCAACCAATGATTAATTGTGAACATTATTCTGTAATACTATGTTATTGACTACCTCCTGTTTTATGCTTTGTAACTGGAAATGAATTCTACTGATTACTGTATTAAGATGACCAATGATTAATTATGGACATTATTCTGTAATACTACGTTATTGACTACCTCCTGTTTTATGCTTTGTAACTGGAAACGAATGCTACTGATTACTGTATTGAGATGAACAACCAATGATTAATTGTGAACATTATTCTGTAATACTATGTTATTGACTACCTCCTGTTTTATGTAATGACTTCTGATGATTTGTAATTAGGTAATGAGTGCCAATGTTCTCTGTAATACGCCACATGAATATTATTATGTAATATAATTAGGCAATGAGTGCCAATATTCTCTGTAAAACGCCAATCTATAAACATTATTCTGTAATACTACATACATGGTACAGGAATGTTCAATAACTGGGCAATGAATGTCGCAAACTACTAATGTAATTCTCAGTGAAAACTAGTATGTGACTTAATGTCCTTCACCTTCTGGCCTAACTACCCAGAATTACTGCAATATCCGTTTGTCCTGTATATCCTCATGCTCATGGAGCACTATATTTGGTTCTTGCACTAATTCAACGTTGGTGTACTTTACAAGAATGTGGTGTTGACACGACATGCTGTCCACCACCTTGAGCGATGGAGATGTTATAATGGTCCCACTGTTTGGTGCACCTAATGTACTGCCAAAATGATAACATGGAATATTACTACGACATTTCAGTGTCTTGCCTACACTGATAAATACTTCTGGGAAAAGAACTTCAGATTGTCTCACTTGGTGCTGTGCTTCTGTAGAAAGATATGGACTTTCAGTGCAGCTGCGGGCAACCTAAAGTGCTACAACCATGATGCAATCCTTCCCTTTCTTATCCTAATTCTTGTAACATAGTAAAGACAAGTATATATAGTACATGTACATTTGTGTCATTTGTTAGTATGATTTGTATTCATTGCCTTTACATTTTGCGATTTTCTGATATGTTCTAAACTACAGTGCATCTGCACTTGTGTCATTTTGTTAATATGATTTGTATCCATTGTCTATACATTTTTTGATTTGCTGATGTGTTCTGTATTACAGTGCGTGTGCACTTTCGTCATTTTGTTAACATGATTTGTATTCATTGTATATACATTTTGTGATTTGCTGATATATTCCGTACTACTGTGCGTATGCACTTTTGCCATTTGTGAATATGTTTTGTACTCATTGTATATATACATTTGTCTTTGCCTGATATGTTTTGTACTCAGTGCATGTGCACTATCTTTACTTCATGTCCTACACCTGTATATATCTGTATATATTCTATAATTGAAAAGTTAATTAATTAAGAAAAAATTTGTTGCTCATGGCAAGTCCAAATGACTCACCATCGCTGCCAAATTTTTGCCCCCCCCCCCCCCCCCAGTGGAGGGTTATGAAACGCGTACGTTTCATATGTATTCATTACCAGCGATGGCGAGGCATGACAGAATCTCTGACCAGAGAGTTATTTATCGTTGCTAGTCTGCGCTTGACCGCGCGAGACGGCAGGAACAGTAGTTGTGTGTGAGGAGTCGGCGGGCGTCGACATGGGTCTCTGGTCATGGTTCTGGACGAGGTATATTGTTATCGAAGGTAATGAAGCAGCATTGCGCTTAGCTAATAACATATGTTAATTGTAATTAATTTATTCAAGAATTGCCCCAATAATAATTTTCTTTTAAAGTAACTGTTTTAAACAGAAAGATTCATTTCAAGTTAAATAATATTTCCCATGCATTCCCTCCAACAATCAAAATTAAACATGGGCCAGCATTGCACGGAGCTGTGCCGAAAAACAAGAGCAGATATTGATGGAGTTTACTGATGTAAGAATTTTGTTTTTTTTTTCGTTCAGGTTTGATTATTGCACAGGGCCGAAGGTCAGCGCCGCTGCCCTTATAAAATTTGTCAGGTTTAATTATTTGTGTTGAGATGTTATGGTCAGTTCATGGTTGATTATCTAATTAACATTATTGTGGGTTTAATGAGCAATTTTCATTTATTAATTTTGTGGAAAGTTCACGCTTGGTTCCATTTCAATTTAACGATATTTGGCTCCATTTTTTATTTCATGAATATTGACCAACATTTTTGAGGGGAGGTTACATCGTATACCCAAAATTTATCAGATTTCTTTTAGTAGCCATGTGGATGACCTCGCACTTTTCTTTGTTTAGTGACAATTGCCACTTTTGGCACCATACAGAAATTCTCTCTAGATCATTTTGTAGTTTGAATTGATCGCCTGATGATTTTACTAGACGGTAAATTACAGCGTCATCTGCAAACAATCTAAGGGATCTGCTCAGATTATCACCTAGATCATTTATGTAAATCAGGAACAGCAGAGGGCCTATGACACTACCTTGTGGAACGCCAGATATCACTTCTGTTCTGCTCGATGATCTACCGTCTATCACTACGAACTGTGACCTCTTTTAGAGGAAATCACGAATCCAATCACACAACTGAGACGATACTCCATATGCACGCAATTTGATTAATAGTCGCTTGTGAGGAACGGTATCAAAAGCCTTCTGGAAATCTAGGAATATGGATCTGAAAACCCTTGTCGACATCACTCATTACTTCATGGGAATAAACGCTATGTGCACTGTGTGCAACTGTTTAGTTCTGTCACGGAATTAAGCTGTCTATCCTATAGAGAGCTCTGGGTGGTGTTTACACTCCTAGCCATTTCAGAATGAGAGCTACGCTGGGTAAGTCTGCTGGAAAAATTTACAATGTATGAGCTCCTTCAAGATACGAAAAGAAGAGTGCAACATAGTACGTTTACCTATGGCCACGCGTTTGCCATATATGGGGGTAGATAAAACATTTTCCATTCGATGGCCGTACTTTCCCCAATCGGGTAAAATCGCCGCGAACATCGAGGCAATCAGCCAGCCGACGCATCACGTTGAAGATACCGGTTTGATAAAACTCAGTGACTTGCCGCATGAAGAAGTCTTTAACTGACTGCTGCACGTCCTCGTCCAACGGGAATCGTTGACCCTTCGAGATCTTGTTTAAGTGACCAAAGGCGTGATAATCGCGTGGAGAGAGATCAGAACTGTAGGGTTGGTGCTCGAGTATCTCCTAGTTGAGTGAGGCTGGCCTCCCATATCGGCTTGCGTCGTCTGACCAGTTGTGGCAGCACGGAACTTGGCGTACCATTCCACAACGATGGTTTTCGGTTGACATCAGCCAAAAAACCCACATTGGTCCTGTCTGGAAGCATTTGCTGATAACTTCGCCATAGTTCACATTGCTGCATTTACTGCACCTGCCTCACAGAGACACAAATGCCGCTCTTAATCCCTCACCTACATGTCGGTACTTATATACCCACATCGAAGTCGCACTACTTTACACATACGCTGGAGCAAAGTCCTCAAACGGTAACTGTTTAATCTCCCTTCGAATTGCACCAGTGATGGGACGGAACCGCCGCTGACAGCAAGGCAGGCTCCCGTAAGAGGACATGCATGCGCGGTGTCTGTTCATGTCCGAAAGAACAGACACCAGGTATTCATACAATTATTTCATCATTTGTTTCGTGGTGAATTTCTGCAAATGTGGTGTGTAATGAAATACCTGTGCCAAAGTACTATAGCGCATAACTAATGATGCAGCCCATTGAGGAGTAGTACTGGGCAATAATTAGTGCTTTGCCTTTCAGGGGGAATAAATAAGCAACTAGAGTCGTAAAAATGTAGACAAAGCGATATGAATGAGGTGACGCCCAATAGGTATTCAACACTCCTAATATAGATGTAACGCAGTTACGATCTTAACCCACCAAGGTTACTAGGAAAACTACCGCAGTCTATGCATACTCAAGTAAACAGAATAACTATGTCATGGAGAAACGACTGCACTTGTTCCTTGTGTCGAAAGAAACTTCTCAAAATTTAACTGCCAGCTTATTTGCTAAGGCTCTCGTCGGGGAAGTGCCTTTGATCGATCACAATATGTCACTCCCTGTTCGACACGCGGCGTCTACAATTGCGCTCATCGGACCGACGCCAGCAGCCATTACAAAAACATTACTTCCCACTACATGGGCATGAATCTGCCAATTAATCACCTGAAGCTCATACTCAGCCAGATGATCTTCTGGAAGCTTTCATTTCCCATCCTTCAGCCGTCGCACTCCACCAAACAAAAACGCCTCTCTGCTTTCCTATGAGAAGATTCTTTAGAGGTCACTAGTGAGCATCGTTTGACCACACACATTCCTTTACAGTAAAACGATGCCCTTTCTCTTTCTTCCACTCCCAACAATATTTCTCCAGGTACACTATTCTGAAATTGTTTTCTCTTCTCACTAGAGAGAAACCCACCGCTTACTCTGTCCTTGGTACGCGGGTTCTGCGGCCGCTGCCATGTTCTGCTCTCTATCATGGCAGTAAATGTTTGCTCCTACAGAACACGATGAGACGCTTCCCACCCAGATACTCTTTAGCCGATAACAGCTTCTGAGGAATGTGAAGCCACTTGGCCCTCTCTGTCAGTGCCCAGCCATAATTAATGCCCAGACATGCAGTACTACAGAAATTCTGCTAGTCAGTTTGATTGTGCATCGTAAATATACAAACACAAATCTACAAAAATATTAAATGTATGCTGCCGAAGTCTTTCTGCCTTACAAGGCATTCTTCCTGCACGCCATATTTGAATGGAAATGATAGATACTCTAATAACTGGAACAATGGAAAGCACCCAGTGCCATGCCCTTCACAGTTGTTTGTGGAATTGATTCCTGTACACTTACACCATATCAGCATGAGCTGTTGCTGCATTATTCCTAGAGTTATGCTTTACCAGAAACTATGGTTCAGTAGTTTGGTACAGTACATAAATGACGCAGTAAATGTTAGGTATACCGATAGTGTTGGTAGCTTTGGTAGTAAAAGACACATTAATGAATATGTGAGAGAGAAATTGGGAGCTGACGACATCTACTTCCTTTTTGTTTGGTTGGTTGTTTCTTTCTTTTTCCGCATAATTAGAATAGCACATCAGTCCATTGTGTATTTTGCATCCCTACTAAATATAAATTGTATTTTATAAGTAATAAAAACTGGTTGATCACATAATTTATGTGCTTTTATGCAACCGAAGCATTTAATTTTGGTATAAGTATCGTTTGTATTCACAATCATTAAAAATATACATAATAATTGTTGTTTTGTTCTCAATAAAACATACTTCATCATGATCAAAGTTTCCTGTTATTATTGTTATTATTGGTAAGTTGCTTATGAATAACCGAAGCATGCTTAATATAAGCCCGACAAAGTACTGAAGTGATGTCTGACATGTTTTTGTTTTTAGTTTCTTTAACTTGACTTTTTTTTATAAATTGCGTTTTCCAGCAATATATGACATATTTTTTTATTTGTACTACAATGTCCCTCTGTTTCACAAAACAAATCAACAATTTTCTATTAAACATTTAGAATATCAATTTCGCTATAATACTGTTTCCTTTCAGGTAACAGACAAGTGGATAACTATGTAGAACAAAGCTGTTCCTTAGGTGATGTGGCCATTTATACAGCCCCACTCAGTTTCTACACGGTTCACCACTTCCGGTTTTTAGGGGAACCTACTAAGACACTGATCGCATATGCAGACAAAGCGATCTCAGTGAAGTAATGCCCAATTGCCACTCATCACTGCTAATGGGGACGTAGCGATGTGACGATTCTAACCTACCAAGGCCACTAGGAAAGCTACCGCAATCTTTGCTTACTGAAGTAAACGGAATAACGATGTATTGAGAAACGACTTCACAAGCTCCTTGTGTCGAAAGCAACAGTTCCTACTTGCTTTCGACAAAAAGAGAATGTGAAGTCGTTTCTTCGTGACATAGTTATTCTGTTTATTTGAGCGACGATTACTAGCTATCTATGAATGCTTCTTTACAGGAAACACTTGAGTCGAATTTCTGTTTCTGGCTAGTGAGCTAACAGGAATCTTGACTTGTGTTCCATCTAGTACTGAGGTAATTGCAGCCCTAGGAGTTGGCGGACGGCTTATTGCCTCTATTGAATAGGCGGAGAATTGCAGGAAAGCCATGCACATCATCTGCGCAGTGGCCAGCGCCCCAAAGAGTAGATCATCGGTGCAGCAATCACTGTCTGTACTTCATTAGGTGATGTGCGCACTCCAGTTCGGCTGATAGAGAACAAGTCACAGTAAATATGTTCAGTTACATTTGATTGTCTACTGAGCTTCTGTTTCTCACCGCTAATCAGTATCAGCCTACTTTGTGTTCGTCTAAAAAGTAGAGGCGGGGGGGGGGAGGGGGGGGGGGGGGAGGGACTGAAGTCAAACGTACTTTGTTTCTGCAAATCTAGAAATTACATAAGTCTTCTTTTTTAAAAATGAACAGGTTACAATATCCTGTTATTCATTTTAGTAGCATCCCAATGGGAATGACTGGTTTGATGAGCTAAAGTGAAGTGAAGTAAAACCACAAAACGATACTTCGTTTTATGGAAATCCCCAGCTGCAGGTTGTCAACGACAGTGACATTTTAATCATTTGTAGACGTCACAACTCCATTGCGGAGATAACATTAGGCAGCTACACACATACACACGCTATATGGTATATACATCACGGAGGTTTACATAAAATATTGAATGCCTCAGTGCGCGCTGTAACTAGTCTGATCTTGTCTAGGTCGCCTCTGCACGAAGATACATTCCTAGATACTTAAATAAAGCTTTTTCCTGAAACTTTGTAAGTAGACTTTCACAGAACAGTTTCTACATCTAAATCAACATTTACATCCATACTCCGCAAACCACCTTACGGTGTGTGGCTGAGGGTACCCTGAGTACCTCTATCGGTTCTCCCTTCTATTCCAGTCTCGTATTGTTCGTGCAAAGAAAGATTGTCGGTATGCCTCTGTGTGGGCTCTAATCTCTCTGATTTTGTTCTCATGGTCTCTTCGCGAGGTATACGTAGCAGGGAGCAATATACTGTTTGACTCCTCGGTGAAGGTATGTTCTCGAAACTTCAACAAAAGCCCGTACCGAGCTACTGAGCGTGTCTCCTGCAGAGTCTTCCACTGGAGTTTATCTATCATCTCCGTAACGCTTTCGCAATTACTAAATGATCCTGTGACGAAGCGCGCTGCTCTCCGTTGGATCTTCTCTATATCTTCTATCAACACTATCTGGTACGGATCCCACACTGCGGTACGGATCCCACGCTGCTGAGCAGTATTCAAGCAGTGGGCGAACAAGTGTACTGTAAGCTACTTCCTTTGTTTTCGGATTGCATTTCCTTAGGATTCTTCCAATGAATCTCAGTCTGGCAGAAGGCCGGTCGCGTTGGCCGTGCGGTTCTAGGCGCTCCAGTCCGGAGCCGCGCTGCTGCTGCGGTCGCAGGTTCGAATCCTGCCTCGGGCATGGGTGTATGTGATGTCCTTAGGTTAGTTAGGTTTAAGTAGTTCTAAGTTCTAGGGGACTGATGACCACAGCAGTTGACTCCCATAGTGCTCAGAGCCTTTTTAACCATTTTTTTCAGTCTGGCATCTGCTTTACCTACGATCAACTTTATATAATCATTCCATTTTAAATCACTCCTAATGTCTATTCCCAGACAATTTATGGAATTAACTGCTTCCAGTTGCTGATCTGCTTTATTGTAGTTAAATGATAAGGGACCTTTATATCTGTGTATTCGCAGCACATTACACTTGTCTGCATTGAGATTCAATTGCCATTCCCGGCACCATGCGTCAATTCGCTGCAGATCCTCCTGCATTTCAGTACAATTTTCCATTGTTACAACCTCTCGATATACCATAGCATCATCCGCAAAAAGCCTCAGTGAACTTCCGATGTCATCCACAAGCTCATTTACGTATATTGTGAATAGCAACGGTCCTACGACACTCCCCTGCGGCACACCTGAAATCACTCTTACTTCGGAAGACTTCTCTCCATTGAGAATGACATGCTGCGTTCTGTTATCTAGGAACTGTTCAATCCAATCACATAATTGGTCTGATAGTCCATATATGCTCTTACTTTGTTCATTAAACAACTGTGAGGAACTGTATCGAACGCCTTGTTCGCTCCACTACACCCACGAAAGGACGCACTATTTGACGCACCTTCTGCCAGTCACAGTTCTAGTTTCCAGGCGCAACACGACGGCCATATCGACTCACATCCAAAGCGCGGCCTATGCATTCCTTGTTCGCTTGTCTTAACGGACAACCTCACTCGAAATATCTCGGAACTTCTACCGCGCACTTCCAGCAAACAATGGTAACCCACGCCCACGAATTCGGCGCAAAAGATCGTTCCACCTACGTCCTCTAAGTCGCGAACACCAAGACGGAGGGGGCTGGTGTCCTCTATCACTATCTCTCCTTCTCTTCGACACCTTCCTCCCCCTTGCCCACTGCCATTGTCCTGTGGATTCCAATAGTTCAGCTCTCTGTTTCTAAGCCTGGAGACAGCAGAAAGCTCGCCTTTGTCCATAGCCAAGTAACATAATGGATTTCATGCAACACATGTAGTTTCATGAAATTTCTCTCCATTGAGAATGACATGCTGCGTTCTGTTATCCAGGAACTCTTCAATCCAATCACACAATTGGCCTCATAATCCATATGCTCTTACTTTGTTCATTAGACGACTGTGGGGAACTGTATCAAACGCCTTGCGGAAGTCAAGAAACACGGCATCTACCTGGGCCCTCTGAGTCTCGTGGACGAATAGCGCGAGCTGGGTTTCACACGATCGTCTTTTTCGAAACCCATGCTGATTCGTACAGAAGAGATTTCTGGTCTCTAGAAAAGTCATTATACTCTAACATAATACGTGTTCCAAAATTTTACAACTGATCGACATTAGAGATATAGGTCTATAGTTCTGCATATCTGTTCGACGTTCCTTCTTGACGACGGGGATGACCTGTGCCCTTTTCCAATCCTTTGGAACGCTACACTCTTCTAGAGACCTACGGTACACCGCTGCAAGAAAGGGGGCAAGTTCCTTCGCGTACTCTGTGCAAAATCGAACTGGTATCCCATCAGGTCCAGCGGCCTTTACTCTTTTGAGTGATTTTAATTGTTTCTCTATCCCTCTGTCGTTTATTTTGATATCTACCATTTTGTCATCTGTGCGACAATCTAGAGAAGGAACTACAGCGCAGTCTCTCTCTGTGAAACACCTTTGGAAAAAGACATTTAGTATTTCGGCCTTTAGTCTGTCATCCTCTGTTTCAGTACCATTTTGGTCACAGAGTGTCTGGACATTTTGTTTTGATCCACTTACGGCTTGGACGTAGGACCAAAATTTCTTAGGATTTTCTGCCAAGTCAGTACATAGAACTTTACTTTCAAATTCATTGAACGCCTCTCGCATAGCCCTCCTCACTCTTCAAGCGTCTTCCAGTTCAGTTTCCCTGTATCATGGTGACGCTCTACAGGGGATCAAACAAACATGTGGCTATTCGTGCTGCCCTTCATTGTATATGTTCAGTCTTCCCTGTTAGTCGTATTTGGTTCAAATGGTTCAAATGGCTCTGAGCACTATAGGACTTAACTGCTGAGGTCATCAGTCCCCTAGAGCTTACAACTACTTATACCTAACTAACCTAAAGACATCACACACATCCGTGCCCGAGGCAGGGTTCGAACCTGCGACCGTAGCGGTCGCACGGTTCCAGACTGAAGCGCCTAGAATCGCTCGGCCACACCGGCCGGCTTCCTATTTGGTATGGGTCCCACACTCTTTAGCAATAGTGTGGAATGGGTCGCACGAGTGTTTTGTAAGCAGTCCCCTTTGTACACTGATTGCGTTTTCCTAGTGTGCAACCAGTGAAATAAAGGTTGCCATCCGATTTACCTATAGTGGATCCTATGTCATCAACACGTTTCACTCAGTGATATTCTAGACATAGGATACAACGATTTCTCCACTTAACATACAACACGTTTTTTGAACTTCCTGTCAAATCTAGTTATGTGGTTCGACAGATTCTCAGACTCACCGAATCAGTTATATAAAAACAGCAATATTAGACTCTTGGTCCACGTTCAACCCATCTACATCTACATACATACTCCGCAGTCCACCATACGGTGCGTGGCGGAGGGTACCTCGTAGCACAACTAGCATCTTCTCTCCCTGTTCCGCTCCCAAACAGAACGAGGGAAAAATGACTGCCTATATGCTTCTGCACGAGCCCTAATCTCTCTTATCTCTGTGGTCTTTCCGCGAAATGTAAGTTGGCGGCAGTAAAACTGTACTGCAGTCAGCCTCAAATGCTGGTTATCTAAATTTCCTCAGTAGCGATTCACGAAAAGAACGCCTCCTTTCCTCCAGAGACTCCCACCCGAGTTCCTGAAGCATTTCCGTAACACTCGCGTGATGATCAAACCTACCAGTAACAAATCTAGCAGCCCGTCTCTGAATTGCTTCTATGTCCTCCCTCAATCCGACCTGATAGGGATCCCAAACGCTCGAGCAGTACTGAAGAATAGGTCGTATTAGTGTTCTACAAGCGGTCTCCTTTACAGATGAACCACATCTTCCCAAAATTCTACCAATGAACCGAAGACGACTATCCGCCTTTCCACAACTGCCATTGCATGCTTGTCCCACTTCATATCGCTCTGCAATGTTACGCCTAAATATTTAATCGACGTGACTGTGTCAAGCGCTACAATACTAATGGAGTATTCAAACCCTGATTTGAATGGTAGCGCGTTTTGTATTATCGCAAAGTAGTGGAGACAGTTATCACGAACATGATAAACGAGTGGGAGTGGCAACCATGAAAACAAAGAATTCTTCGTTGCGGTGGGATCTTCCCGCCAACTTTCAGTCACCAAAATCTCTCCTTCGAATGTCATATTACATACTTTTAAAAAAAGTCAGGAAAATTGAATGCTTTATTCAAGTGAAGTATCGTCACAAACTGAGCAAGTTAATAACGCGTTGGTCGACCTCTGGCCTGGCCCTTACGCATGCAGTTATTCGGCTTCGCAATGGCTGACAGTTGTTGGATGTTCTCCTGAGGGATGGCGTGCCAAATTCTGTCCAACTGTCACGTTAGATGTGAAAATCCCTAGCTGGTTGGAGGGCCCTGTCTATAAAGCTCCAAACATTCTCAGCTGTGGAGAGATCCGGCGACCTTCCAGGTCAAGGCAGGGATTCGCGAGCACGAAGACAAACATTAGAAGCTGTCGCCCTGGGTGGGCGGGCGTTATCTTGCTGAAATTTAAGCCCAGGATGGCTTGCAATGAAGGGCAACAAAAAGGGGCGTAGAATATCGCCGACGTGCAGCTGTGGTGTAAGGGTGACATGGATGACAACCAGAAAGTCCTGCTATGAAATGAAATGGCATCGCAGACCATCAGTCCTGGTTGTTGGGCCATATGGAGGCCGACAGTCGGGTTGGTATCCCACAGCTAACCAGGGCGTCTCCAGACTTCTTCGCTGGTCATCAGGGCTCAGTTCGAAGCGAGAGTAATCACTGAAGACAACTCTACTCCAGTCAGAGAGATTCCAGGCCGATGGCGTATCCGGAGACGCCCTGGACAACTGTGGGTTATCAACCTGTCCAACAGCCCGACAACCAGGAGTGATGATCTTGAGTGTCATTTTATTTCATAGCAGGATCCCTTTGGTTTGCATCCACGTCACCATTACAGCACAGCGGTACGTCGATAATGTTGTATGTCACTTTGTTTCCCCTCCATGGCAAGCCATCCTGGGCTTACATTTCAGTAAAACATTGCCCACCCGCAAATAAAAATAGTTTCTACTGCTTATCTTCGTGCATGCCAAAGACTGCCTTGGCCAGAAGGGTCGCCGGATCTCGGCGCAAATTGAAAACTTTTGGGGTATTATGGGTGGGACCCTCCGACCAATTCAGGATTTTGATGATCTAATGCGCCAGTTGCGCATTCGACGTGATATCTCTCGGAGGACATTCAACAACTGTATCAGTTAATGCCAAGCCGAATAACTGCTTGCATAAGGGCGAGACGTCGACCAACGCGTTACTGACCTGCCCAATTGGTGAAGCTCTTTCTCTTGAGTAAATCATTCATTTTCTTCTGAAACTGTAGTCTGTTGTTTCTGTCTGCATGCGCATCCCATCTACCGGTTTCCATCCCATTCGGATAATTCCTTCACGGTGCGTTGTTTCTTTTTTTCCCCATAGAGTCTGCTTTTTTGACTTCCATTTACACAGGGAGAAATGACCATTGTAGTGAAATAAGATTATTCGCAAAAGGAATTAAGTGCTCATTTTTCCTACTAGCTACTCGAGATGGAACGGGTAAGTAGTAGTCTGAAAGATACACCACTGGCCATTAAAATCACTACACCACGAAGGTGACGAGCTACAGACGCAAAATTTAACCGACAGGAAGAAGATGCTGTGAGATGCAAATGATTAGCTTTTCAGAGCATTTACACAAGGTTGGCGCCGATGGCGACACCTACAACGTGCTGGCATGAGGAAAGTTTCCAATCGATTGTTGACCGGCGTTGCCTGGTGAAACGCTGTTGTGATGCCTCGTGTAAGGAGGAGAAATGCGCACCATCACGTTTACGACTTTGATAAAGGTCGGATTGTAGCCTATCGCGATTGCGGTTTATCGTATCGCGACATTGCTGCTCGCGTTGGTAGAGATCCAATGACTGTTAGCAGAATGTGGAATCGGTGGGTTCAGGAGGGTAATACGGAACGTCGTGCTGGGTCCCAACGGCCTCGTATCACCAGCAGTCGAGATGACAGGCATCTTATCCGCATGGCTGAAACAGATCATGCAGCCACGTCTCGATCCCTGAGTCAACGGATGAGGACATTTGCAATACAACAACCATCTGCACCAACAGTTCGACGACGTTTGCAGCAGCATGGACTATCAGCTCGGAGACCACGGCTGCGGTTACCCTTGACGCTGCATCACAGACAGGAGCGCCTGCGATGGCGTACTCAACGACGGACCTGGATGCACGAACGGCAAAACGTCATTTTTTCGGATGAATCCAAGTTCCGTTTACAGCATCATGATGGTCGCATCCGTGTTTGGCGACATCGCGGTGAACGCACATTGGAAGCGTGTATGCGTCATCGCCATACTGGAGTGTCACCTGGCGTGATGGTATGGGGTGCCATTGGTTACACGTATCGGTCACCTCTTGTTCGCATTGACGGCACTTTGAACAGTGGACGTTACATTTCAGATGTGTTACGACCCGTGGCTCCACTCTTCATTCGATCCCTGCGAAACCCTACATTTCAGTAGGATAATGCACGGCCGCGTTTTGCAGGTCCTGTACGGGCCTTTCTGGATACAGAAAATGTTCGACTGCTGCCCTGGCCAGCATGTTCTCCTGATCTCTTACCAATTGAAAACGTCTGGACAATGGTGGCCGAGCAACTGGCTCGTCACAATACACCAGTCACTACTCTTGATGAACTGTGGTATCGTGTTGAAGAGGCATGGGCAGCTGTACCTGTACACGCCATCCCAGCTCTGTTTGACTCAATGCCCAGGCATATCAAGGCTGTAATTTCGGCCAGAGGTGGTAGTTCTGGGTACTGATTTCTCAGTGTCTATGCCCCCAAATTGCGTGAAAATGTTACCACGTGTCAGTTCTAGTATAATGTATTTGTCCAATGAATACACCGTTTATCATCTGCATTTCTTCTTGGTGTAGCAATTTTAGTGGCCAGTAGTGTATTTATGAATCTTATACCGAACTCTTATGTGTGGAAGCAGAGAGTATGTGCAGAGTAATCAGGTGGATGTAGATGTAGATGTAATTTCTGTGGGCGCCCAAGTCCGCAATACGGCAGGGTTGCTAATGCGTAGGCAAGTAACGGTGAATTTTTCTGTGGCACAACAGACAGGGGTGCTCGTTTCGCGCTGGCGCATTTATACGCTGGCAATCACCATCCCCTGTGCGCCTTGCGGCGGTGTCGCCTCTGATTCAGGTTTTGTATCGGTACTCCAGATAGACGAGGATTCGTGGGCACAGATACAAAAGAATGACTTGCAAAACACGAGACAAAAAGAAAACTTTGCGCTTACCCGAGACCAGCAGTTTGAGGAGAATGCTCAAACTATTCCTGACAATTCCCAACCATCCTTGTTTGATTTTCAGCTGCAATTCAGACAGCTTACCGTTAGCCACAAACAGGTAAAGCTCTGTTCAAAGGTTATTTACCCAGTACAGAAGCGACTTGCGATTTCAGACTGTCGCTGAAACAGACCTTGTCTGTAGATACAAAGATGTTCCAACAAGCCCCACTTTTGCAACTGTCCGTGGATGTCAGGCGTTTAGATAGTAACTGATTGGCCCTGCGCTGAGATCTACCAAATCTGAAACATGATCTTGGTTTATTGGGAAGCAGTTGTTGCAGCCAAACAAAACCGGTAAAATGTTGTCCAATACGGAATGAATTCAACTGGGCTACAGATCCTACGTCGTGATCATGCGTTCGGTGAGTGGTCGATTATCAGAAACGACAAAGAAATTTTTTTTCTCTTCTCTGATTGGCTACCTAGAGCGCGCCCTTATAAGGAAGCGTTGCCTTTTCTGACTTCCGATAGGCTATTTATTGAAAACAGAGACTCCAGAACGGCCTGACACGAAGAGGTGGTGTCAGTCTGACGGTGGACGTGTGTGGATAAAGAGGTACTTAGCGTGATAGCGTGTCGTAAATACTGCAGATTTTGCTGTGCTTCAACGGTGTGTGATTTATTCTCGGAGCGGTTGTGATTATCAATGATTCAGATTCCATGAGAATAGTTCTAGTGATGAATAAAAGACATCATAGTATTCCTAAAAATATTCCAGTACTCATTGTGAACAGCCAAGTAGCCTATTAAATTCGCAGCGATCCTCATTGCAGTCATGTTCAGTGTTATCATTGCACCTACGACTGTTCAGTGTGTTATGTATAAGGGACGTAGCAATTGAAGATACTAGGTGATTGGAAATAACATTCGCAACGTGTGCCTGAAGTGTTCATGTCGATCTGCAATGCCCTTATTAAAAGTTTGGTTGCTGCGACTGTCACATTTTTGACAGTGCTGACGAGTGATCATGTTGCAATGCCTACAAAAGTTAAATTAATCAGCAGAACGTGTGACACATAAACAACCCACAAGTGTGACACTAACAAGCTAAATAAACTCCACCAAAGATAACTGAGAAACGGCTTAGAAACTAGCTGCGAAGACAAAGGTAAAATTGCAGCCTGTAGTAGAGGTAAAGCGACGGCACCAGCCAAATATCAAGTGGGATAAATTCTGTATCCTCTACGATGACATCAAATTGTCCTCTGAACGAACCGGTTGAAACCGACATATTGATCCAAAGAAGTGGTTCAAAGACAGAATCGAAGACAATATTAAATACTATCAAATTATAACTCACAAATGCCAGAAAATTTTAGTGGAATGAAGGAAGTCCTGCTCAGAATCCTCAATAAAAAGAAGCATTTTGCATAAGGGACTACACGATTTCTGAACAATGGCACATTCATTAAAGTGTGGGAAGACGTGTATGATGTGATTTCAGATGGAAAACCCACATACAAAACATTACATAATAGATATAGGCCAGACTGAGTTTCACTGGAAGAATAATTAGAAAATATATTCCACCGACAAAGGAGGTAACTTACAGAATTATCGTTCTACCAAACCTTGAATACTGTTCATCAACTCTGGACTTGTACCACAAAGAATTGATAAAGGAAATAGAGACGGACCAAATAAGAGTAGTTCGTTTCATCACAGGTTCGTTTCGTCAGTGTAAAAGGAGATGTTCACCCAACTCCTGTGGCAGATGTTCCAAGGCAAGTATAGCGCATTACGGTGTGGTCTACTGTTCAAAATCTGTGAACGTACTTTTCTAGAACAATCAGTAGTTATTCAGTGTACATTCTGAATACAAATGAACTTGATCTTGATGACATCACTTCCAGTGTCACGTAATTTCGCTACTTATATTCAAGGTCACAACTGTTTCTACATACCATAAACTACTTCTACATGCCAAGTTATTGACTCTCTGGGGTCATGACACCTCTGCCACTGTATGATAAATGCGGCTGTACAGATATTTAGTATTCATGTGCGATCTGTCGAAAAGCCATCACAGCCTGTAGTACACACAAAATCTCATGTACGGAGTGCTCTGTGCTACCTATCTGAGAAGATAAGCATCTCTTTATAACGCATATATGAACCATTTAGGTGGCGAAGTACCGCCATATGGACAACATTCACACTTTGACTCTCAAAAAAAGAGTTCGACACATACTTGATAAATATAGAATCACTGCCATCTTTTTTTCATTTCCCACAGTGTCCAAAAGAAAAAATACACCCACAGCCGTGATGGTGGATTCTTCACCACAGTCAGTCCTATCATTTATAACAGAACGCAGTCAACACTACCTCCACATCAGTCCACGTATGTTTGTGCGTTTTAGAATTGGATTTTGCACTTAGTATTACATGAGCTAACAGTTGGAAGAGGTATAATTTGTAGATACTCTGGCTACGTTGGGAATCTGTATCACTGTTGGATGGTAAAAATAGTAACCCAGACCTTGTAATACAAGCAATAAGAGCATATATACTTTTGTACATTTACATATAAAATATGGAAAAACTCGAAAAAATGGAAAATATCGAAAAACTGAAAAATGTGGAAAAATATGGAAACACAGTAAAAGCTGTGTAAAACACTGTAAAATCCATATGGATTTTGTCATACAGGATACCTGTATTTATACAAAGGGAGTGGTCGAAATTTACGGCAAAGCAACACATAAAAGTGTCTCTCTTGGATACTTTCCCAAAAAGCTGAAAGTTTCTACCAAGGGAGAGAACTATTAGAATCATGGCAGCATCTGCTCTCAAAATGACTGAGAGGTCTGCACTAAAGATTGAGGCAGTTCGCACAGCACGTGGTTATATGTACATTTACACAGAGAGAGTAGCCATGTTCGCTGCATAAGCACTCGTATATAAAGGAGAGACATAACGCCCCACACATAGAAATAAGGAAGCATTATACAGGCGTGGTAATCGGAAAATGGAGTTGAGAAGGGCTGTAGGTCCTTAATGTAACGATCAGGTATAGGACAGGAAATGACAACACATATGCCGTAATAGCGGGTAGGAGGTACATTCTAAAAACACATGCTGGCAAGACGAAATCATCATATTTCCACTACTTCTGCATGTGTGAGGAAAGAGTAATGTTATCCCCACTCCTCATTACAGCAAGAACACATTCTATTTTCAAATTACCTAGCAGCACTTTTACAATACATTCCCAGCTATAAGATTATATGGTGGCTTAAATGGCAGGCAACCATATATGTCATGTACCTTGTTTAGTGATGGAGAAAATGGAAATGAGCGTTTGGCGTCATTGGGCGGGAGGCCCCTTGCGGGTCAGGTGCGGCCGCCTTGGTGCAGGTCTTATTGCATTCGAAGCCACATTGCGCGACCTGAGCGCCGGATGGGAATGAAATGATGATGAAGACAACGCAACACCCAGTCCCTGAGCGGACAGAATCTCCGACTCAGCCGGGAATCGAACCCGGGGTCATAGGACGGCACGTTTAGTGATGAAGCCGCATTTACTAATCATGGTCAGGTAAACCGCCAGAATGTGCACAATCGGCCTGTTGACACTCCCTGTTGGCTTCATCAGGTAAAACGTAAACGTCCATGAAGTGTAAAGTGTGGTATGCTATAACGAACCTTCTGCTCGTAGCCCCGTTTTCCATAGCCGAAACACTGAACGCGCACAGGTATCGTAGCCTCCTAACAAACCATCTTCCACGGATGCTACAAGACATTCCTCTGTAGACTAGTAGGAACCTGTGGTATCAGCTTCATGGCTGTCCAGCCCATAATGCACGAAGTACTACAGCATGTCTTCACGAATTGTTTCCAAATCGATGGATTGGAAGCGGAGGACCTGTACCTTGGATGGACCATTCTCTGGATTTGACGCCTGTAGACTTTTTACTGTGGGGTAAGCTGAAAGACACTGTCTGCAAGGCATACCAACTACACCATATGATATGCAACGGCGTATTACTGCAGCCTGGTGGGACATCTCCGTTCAAATGTTAGCAGGTAAGCAGCAGTCGTTCCGTAACAGACTGGAAGCGCGTACTGCTGCGGCCGCTGGTCATTTTGAACCACAATCCGTGATGGTCAGTTGTCTCGTTATTGGTCAGAATGTACATAACTAGTGCATGGACTTGTATTGTTCTGTAGTGTGCGCTACGACAGGTATTGTACAAGTGTCGATGTGGGAACTTTTCAAAATACGATATCTCGTAAACGACTCGCCCAAGAATCCTGCAACAAACACCACTGGCATTCTCATTAGCCTACTTTTATTTTTTTTTTAGTGCGAAGTAGATTAGTTCCGGTTAAAAAGATCTATGTTTGCACAAAAAATACTCTTTATAAGTATTATTACAATTAGTTGATTGGCTCACAATATGAGCCCCCTAACTACCAACCCATTCTGTGAAAACTGCACACCAATAGCACTTTCTATTTCCGCAATATTTGAGGTGAAATATTTAGTTGATTCGTGTGCTTTAGGTGCTTCCCTAACACTACAACACATAGCATTATATCTGGAAGCGTGTGACAGACACACCACTCTATGCTAAAGACAATATGCTGTCGCTGCGCGGGATTAGCCGAGCGGTCTACGGCGCTGCAAAATGGCTCTGAGCACTATGGGACTTAACATCTACGGTCATCAGTCCCCTAGAACTTAGAACTACTTAAACCTAACTAACCTAAGGACAGCACACAACACCCAGTCATCACGAGGCAGAGAAAATCCCTGACCCCGCCGGGAATCGAACCCGGGAACCCGGGCGTGGGAAGCGAGAACGCTACCGCACGACCACGAGCTGCGGACTACGGCGCTGCAGACTTGGACTGTGCGGCTGATCCGGGCGGAGGTTCGAGTCCTCCCTCTGGCATGTGTGTGTGTGTGTGTGTGTGTGTGTGTGTGTGTGTGTGTGTGTGTTTGTCCTTAGGATAATTTAGGTTAATTAGTGTATAAGCTTAGGGACTGATGACCTTAGTAGTTAAGTCCCATAAGATTTCACACACATTTGAACATTTTGAACAACATGCTGTCGTTAAGGTCCCATGATTACCTGTCATGATAGATCTAATCTATAATTATTTATCATTTACATACCAGCTTCCGGGAAACGTTTCGGATTTTTGTGGTGTTTTATGCAAAAACAACAGGTTATGTGATTTTCTCGTCAGCCCGTCACCATTAGTTTTTATTAATGCATGCGGTATATACACTCCTGGAAATGGAAAAAAGAACACATTGACACCGGTGTGTCAGACCCACCATACTTGCTCCGGACACTGCGAGAGGGCTGTACAAGCAATGATCACACGCACGGCACAGCGGACACACCAGGAACCGCGGTGTTGGCCGTCGAATGGCGCTAGCTGCGCAGCATTTGTGCACCGCCGCCGTCAGTGTCAGCCAGTTTGCCGTGGCATACGGAGCTCCATCGCAGTCTTTAACACTGGTAGCATGCCGCGACAGCGTGGACGTGAACCGTATGTGCAGTTGACGGACTTTAAGCGAGGGCGTATAGTGGGCATGCGGGAGGCCGGGTGGACGTACCGCCGAATTGCTCAACACGTGGGGCGTGAGGTCTCCACAGTACATCGATGTTGTCGCCAGTGGTCGGCGGAAGGTGACGTGCCCGTCGACCTGGGACCGGACCGCTGCGACGCACGGATGCACGCCAAGACCGTAGGATCCTACTCAGTGCCGTAGGGGACCGCACCGCCACTTCCCAGCAAATTAGGGACACTGTTGCTCCTGGGGTATCGGCGAGGACCATTCGCAACCGTCTCCTTGAAGCTGGGCTACGGTCCCGCACAGCGTTAGGCCGTCTTCCGCTCACGCCCCAACATCGTGCAGCCCGCCTCCAGTGGTGTCGCGACAGGCGTGAATGGAGGGACGAATGGAGACGTGTCGTCTTCAGCGATGAGAGTCGCTTCTGCCTTGGTGCCAATGATGGTCGTATGCGTGTTTGGCGCCGTGCAGGTGAGCGCCACGATCAGGACTGCATACGACCGAGGCACACAGGGCCAACACCCGGCATCATGGTGTGGGGAGCGATCTCCTACACTGGCCGTACACCACTGGTGATCGTCGAGGGGACACTGAATAGTGCACGGTACATCCAAACCGTCATCGAACCCATCGTTCTACCATTCCTAGACCGGCAAGGGAACTTGCTGTTCCAACAGGACAATGCACGTCCGCATGTATCCCGTGCCACCCAACGTGCTCTAGAAGGTGTAAGTCAACTACCCTGGCCAGCAAGATCTCCGGATCTGTCCCCCATTGAGCATGTTTGGGACTAGATGAAGCGTCGTCTCACGCGGTCTGCACGTCCAGCACGAACGCTGGTCCAACTGAGGCGCCAGGTGGAAATGGCATGGCAAGCCGTTCCACAGGACTACATCCAGCATCTCTACGATCGTCTCCATGGGAGAATAGCAGCCTGCATTGCTGCGAAAGGTGGATATACACTGTACTAGTGCCGACATTGTGCATGGTCTGTTGCCTGTGTCTATGTGCCTGTGGTTCTGTCAGTGTGATCATGTGATGTATCTGACCCCAGGAATGTGTCAATAAAGTTTCCCCTTCCTGGGACAATGAATTCACGGTGTTCTTATTTCAATTTCCAGGAGTGTAATTACCACGGAAGGTAGTTCAAATGTATTTCCCCGTAAATTATTCAGCATAGTTTCGCGAGTACTGTGTTCTGATTCACCCACTGAAGCTTTTTTTACTTAGAAGGTGGGAACACAATCTTGGGTTTACATAAGCGTGTGTCCAAACAATTACCCGACCGAAATACCCGCTAATTCTATGCGTGTGTCGCATATTTATCCTTGTTTTTTAATGTCTCTGTTAATATATGTAATGCATGTAAGTTGGTTACGTGATCATGAAGTGTCTCCCTAAATTTTTAGAACACACATACTGCACAAATCACCGTATGGTGCCCAGTGGAGTGCACCTTACGTATTTCGCAACCAACAGATCGAGACTTTCTTTACTGCAGGGACGGAAAGCTATATCAAGATTTTTATATGCAACATCTGAACAACTATAGAACTGAACCATGAAACAGTCAGATGCTCATTAATTCTGCACAAATTTCACACGTTCTCCGTGTTTTTTATATTTTTTATTTGTTGTTAATATACGTAACGCATAGAAGTTGGTGACATGATCATAAGGTTTCTCCTTAAAGTTTTTTAGAACACACGTATCACCCAAATAACCTTGGTTTCTAGTGAAGGACACCTTGTGCCACTCGGAAAAATAGATAGACCACTGTCTTTATGCCAGTGTACGAGCCCTAGTTTTGTCTTATCTTCTTTGAAATGTGTGCAGTAAGCTACGGATGTCAGTTCTATAAATTTTAGCGAAAAGAACGACGTCTTTTCTCTGGGATCATGAAACATTTACATAATACTCGCCTGTTGATCAGACCCACCCGTAACAAATCTAGTATTAAGTGAATGATTTAGAGAGAGCTTTCTACAGTGTTAGCCATTAGTGTCTAAGCGGTGTGTTGCACTATTTTCACATTTCCGCAGGCAGCTAAAGATTTTTACTGCTACCAAAGTAACATGAAGTTATATCCAACGAAATACACACCAAGGAAATAATCGTTTCCAGCCTCCTTTACATGCTTCTACGAGAATTAGGGAAATATGTCAAAGAATATTAGAAATTATTTAATACAGCGATGCTGCAGTACGCTTTGGTCGGTGTCACCTTGTCGAATACACACCTTCCGTCTGCGAATGCTAATAAGTAAGCTTTGGCGTTACTGGCATCTCCAACCGTTTTACGTGTCCAGAGAGTAAACATAACGTGCAGAGTGAGACTTCTCCTAGTTACTGGTCGATCGTCGCTCGGCCGTTACTAGCAGCCCATGGACACGTGGTGTGAGCAATTTAAATATCGTCGGTTGCATACACGGCATGTCGATACTTACCCGTTAAGACAGTTAAGATATACGCTAGACATGCAGGCTCTGGCCTTCTCAGATGGGAGTGATTGTGGCAGGGAAGTATTTTTTCCCGTGAGGACGAAGGAAATAGGGAAGAAAAGGCGGTCACTCAACATTTATCAGGTACGTGTAGAACTTTTTCCCGACAGGCCGTGTGCGCGTGTCGTCCGCGTGGCGGTTCTTTGCCAGCAAAAATGCTTCGTATATGTGTTTTCGGATGGGTTGCACAGAACTCTCTGTACGTGATGTGTTGTGTGGACTGTGGGATGTGACGGCTTATCGACAGACAGCACCCGAATGCCTCATACCTCACATGTATCACATAGCACCAGAGGCGTTCTGACCTCAGAGAGTCACACTGACTTGGCACCTGGAAATACACTGAGGTGACAAATGTCGTGGGATACCTCCTAATATCTTGTCGAACCTCGTTTTGTTCGGCTTAGTGCAGCCACTCGACGCGGAATGAACTTGACAATTCGTTGGTAGTCCCCTGCAGATATATTAAGCCACACTGCCTGTATAGCCGTCCATAACTGTGAAAGTGTTGCCTGCACAGGGTTTTGTGCACGAGCTGACCTCTCGATTATGTCTCATAAATGTTAATGTCGTGCGATCTACGTGGCAACATCGTTGGCTCGAATTGTCCAGAATGGTCTTCAAACCAGTCGCAAACAATTGTTGCCTGGCGACGTGGAGCATTGTCATCCACCAAAATTCCATCTTTGTTTGGAAACATGACATCCACAATGGCTGCAAATGGTCTCCAAGTAGTCGAAGGACCACAGAACACAGTCAATTCCATGTAAATACAGCACACAGTACAACGAAACCCCCACCGGCTTGCACAGTGCCTTGTTGACAACTTGGGTCCATGGCGTAGAGGTATTTGTGCCACATTCCAACCCTATTATCAGCTCCTGCCAACTTAAATCGGGTTTCATCTGACCAGGCCACGGTATTCTAACCGTCTAGGGCAGGGGCGGGCAGGAATTCTGCACGTGTGCGGTGCACATGCACGTGTGCAGTTAACAGGTGTTCTGCGTGCACACAGGGGCAAGCTGGCCACCCGCTTCTCACCCCTCCCCACCATACCGTCTCTCCGCTTCTTCCTCTGTAATGCGTTTTGTTTCCTGGCCTGCTTTATTAAATGAAGAAATAAGGTTAGTAGGAGTGCCTGACAGAAATCATGGTTTGAAAGAGTACCTATTACCTACGATACGTTTTATTTAATTATCACAGGTGGAGTTTACAATACGTTTAATGTCTGGAACAAAATTTTCTACATACAGACAAACGCAAACAGCTACGTAAATTTTCGTTACTGATGTTTGCTCTTATTTCCAGACTTATTAATTTTCATAACAGAAAAAAATCTCTCACAAAAGTACGTCAAGCCCAACATTGCCTATCTTCATGGCTTCACGATGGAGACGAGGAAACTCTTGCTGTGGAAAGTCGTGATAAAAATCTGTTACACGTCTTGCCAAAAGGAACTTGTCTCTCAGACGAGAATTACACTATAGATCTACTAATTCCATTTGAAAACTGAGATGAATATCATCTACAGAAACCAGATTCTCTCGAGAACTACTCAAAACCTTGGGATAAGTAAGATATATCCCCAAATCGCTTGAGAAATTCCTCTTTTATTGCACTAAGAACGGCAACATACTGAAATTTATTATAATGGCGTTCAATATTAAACTTCCACTCACCAGCGAGAATACTGTCACATATTATACACTTCCAATTTTCACGTTTTTCCACAGAGAACAAATGATTCTCCCATTCCTTTTTAAACGATAGCAAATCTCCAATTCTCCGTTTCCTTGATTCACTCTGCATTTTCCGGTTATTGAAATACAACATTCACTACGTAGTGGTCGCTTCGCTTCAACGTCCGCAGCTTAGCCTGGTACTACACTGCCGCAACCTGCAGGCTGTCGGCACTGTCCCGTTCGACGATTGCACGCGAGCAGCACACGTGCAGCGCTGTGTGCTCATGAGCCGCGTGCAGCGTTTGCCCGCCCATGGTCTAGGGTATAACCGATGTGGTCACGAACCCAGTTGATGCGCTGCAGATGATATCGTGCTGTTAGCAAAGGCACTCGCGTCGGTCATCTGCGGCCGTAGCCCATTAACGCTAAATTTTGCCACTCTATACTAGAGGATACGTTCGTCGTACGAATCTTCAAATGTGTGTGAATTCCTAAGGGACCAAACTGCTGAGGTCATCGGTCCCTAGGGTTACACACTACTTAAACTAACTTATGTTAAGAACAACACACACACACCTATACACGAGGGAGGACTCGAATCTCTGGCTGGAGCGGCCGCGCCGTCCGTGACATGACGCCTCAAACCGCGCGGCCACTCTACATCTAGATCTACATCCATACTCCGCAAGCCACCTGACGGTGTGTGGCGGATGGTACCTTCAGTACCTCTATCGGTTCTCCCTTCTATTCCAGTCTCGTATTGTTCGTGGAAAGAAGGATTGTCGGTATGCCTCCGTGTGGGCTCTAATCTCTCTGATTTTATCCTCATGGTCTCTTCGCGAGATATACGTAGGAGGGAGCAATATACTGCTTGACTCTTCGGTGAAGGTATGTTCTCGAAACTTCAATAAAAGCCCGTACCGAGCTACTGAGCGTCTCTCCTGCAGAGTCCTCCACTGGAGTTTATCTATCATCTCCGTAACGCTTTCGCGATTACTAAATGATCCTGTAACGAAGCGCGCTGCTCTCCGTTGGATCTTCTCTATCTCTTCTATCAACCCTATCTGGTACGGATCCCACACTGCTGAGCAGTATTCAAGCAGTGGGCGAACAAGCGTACTGTAACCTACTTCCTTTGTTTTCGGATTGCATTTCCTTAGAATTCTTCCAATGAATCTCAGTGTGGCATCTGCTTTACCGACGATCAACATTATATGATCATTCCATTTTAAATCACTCCTAATGCGTACTCCCAGATAATTTATGGTATTAACTGCTTCCAGTTGCTGACCTGCTATTTTGTAGCTAAATGATAAAGGATCTATCTTTCTGTATATTCGCAGCACATTACACTTGTCTACATTGAGATTCAATTGCCATTCCCTGCACCATGCGTCAATTCGCTGCAGATCCTCCTGCATTTCAGTACAATTTTCCATTGTTACAACCTCTCGGTACACCGGAGATGGGGCCCCTCCACGCCCGCACCAGCGTGGTGACCAAACCAAAAGTTCTACTGTCACCTCCGTAAACATGTTAGTTATCTAGTGGGTGGATCACAGGATGCTGGGCTGTGATGTTGTCCGTGCGTCTGGGTAAGGCTACGCATTAACACGGTCCATCAGGTGATAGATAGTGGACGAAACGCGAGTGAGGGTAGCGATTTGAAGAGCAGAGGGAAAAAAGTGCCATGGCTCGTGCCGTGGGAAAAAAAACCTCTGCGACAGTGGGATGGGTAGTAAGAGCAGTAGTGGCTTACTAGCTGCGATAGTTCATGCAAGGTTGGATTTGTTAGTATAGGTATCATGCATCATTACCGTGACAGGCGATGGCGATGTGTCCCAGTTGCTGCGGCTGCTACTTTCCTGGAACAATCAATATCGTTATACAGTAGTGGGAGATCGGCCATAGATCATCTCACTGTGTGGGGGATGTGTGGAGCTTGTTTGCATGCAGTGTACGGTACGGCTTCCCTGTATGGTGCCAGTTATTCGGCAGTGTATTTCAGCTGGATATCCAGTAAATGCGTCTGATTAACAGGGGCTCGCCTGTGCCGTTATGTTTGCGTAAGCTTGGCCATAGATGTTATGTCCTTGCAAGTATGTCTTTTGGTCTTTTATGTTTCCATCTATGGTTGTGGTCGTAGTTCCCCAGATTCAGAATAAACGGGTTCTGCGAATGTCTGGAGTTTCTGTATAGTCTTGTGGTGAGTTTGTGGATTACCTCCGTGAGAGTCTCAAGTCGGTATTCCCGGTGAAGGTCCGCGATGCGTGTGTATCGTGGAGCATTGCTTATGATTTTGAGTACCTTGTTTTGTATGAGCTGCAGACGGCGCAGGCGTGTAGGCGCAGCGTATCCCTAGACGGGAGCTGCGTACGTCATCAGGGGTCGGATAAGTGTCATGTACATGGACCTCGACACCCTTCTGTTCAGTGTGCTACGCCTGTTGAGCATAGGATAAAGCTGTTTGAGCCTCGCGCTAGCTCGGTTGGTCATGTGTTGTATGTGGTCCCCCCAGAGTAATTTCCGGTCCAGCCAGACACCGAGGTATTTGACTTTCTCGCGGAAACGTATTGGGCGTGCATGTAGAGTTATTGGTCTGCAGTAGCGGTGTTTGCGCAGTTGCTTCGGTCTTCTCGTGAACAGAACGGCTTCGCACTTGTCGACGTTTACTCTAACACGCCATTTCTCCAACCAAGGCTCAGCCACTCTGAGTGCAGTCTGTAGGCGTGACGTAATATTTGATGGTTTCTAATCTTGTGCAAGGATGGCTGTGTCATCCGCGTAGATTGCCATCATTGTGTTGTGTGTGGTTGGGAGATCGTTTATGTAGAGGTTAAACAGTAGGGGCCCTAGGATGCTTCCCTGGGGTACTCCCGCGTGTATACCATGTCGTGTTGACTGTTTTCCCTGCACGTCAGTGTTGAAACTCCTGTCTGTGAGGTATGAGTGTATTAGACGCAGCAGCCCGTCGGGGAATCCCGCGTCGCTGAGTTTGCGGATGAGGCCGTTGTGCCATAGACGGTCGAAAGCCTTTTCGATGTCCAGGAACACTGCCCCTGTAGCTTTGTTTATGTTGAAGCCATGTGTTATGTGTTCAACGACCCGCAGGAGTTGTTGTGTTGTGGAGTGGTGATTTCTGAAGCCGAATTGCTCCGGTCTCAGGATGTCATTTGTTATGCAGTGCCTAGTGATGCGTTTGAGAATCACCTTCTCAACAATCTTACTGAGCGAGCTCAGAAGGCTGATGGGTCGGTAATTTTGTGGGAGGCTGTGGTCTTTCCCCGGCTTCCTGAACATCAGGACCTTGGCCGTCTTCCAAAAGGCGGGGAAGTGTTGGTGTTTTAGTATGGCATTCGTTATGTGTGTTAGGTATTCAGTTGCTTTATCCGTGAACTCCTGGAGGACACGGTTTTGAATGCTATCATGACCAGGGGCTTTCCTAGCAGCGGAATGCATTATGGCCCAGGAGACTTCGGCTGTGCTAGCATGTCGAATGTCGTCGCGCGATGGTTGGGCTAGAATGCGTGTAACCTCTTGGTCAGTAGCAAGTGTGAACGCTGGATCTGATGGTACCAGGTTCGGTGTGAATGACGCTGCGAGTGTTCGGGCCATTAGTTCTGCTTTCTCTTCCGCTGAGTATGCAGGTCCGTCGGGCCCTTGAAGTGTTGGCGTGTATATTTTCTCCCTGGTGAAGTGTCGGGCTAGTTGCCACACGCCAGGTCGTGTGGTGTCCAGCCCTTCGAGTGTGTGGTTCCACTGTTGTGTTCTGTGTGTTTGTATTTTATCGTGTATGATGCCCTGTAGTCTGTTAATGTGCCGTTTGAAGTACGGACGCCTGGTGCGCTGCCATTGTCTCCTGAGGCGATTCCTCATCGAGATTAGGCCCAGGATTTCCTGGGGCAGGGCCGCACTACGTTGTTGTGAGGTGCGATCAGGTATGGTGCCTGCCATTGCGTCCTGGACGGCGTTAGTGAGGGTTTCTACTGCCTCGTCGATTTGTGCTGTTTCATTAATTTCGTGTATAGGTGGGATGTGGCTATCGAGCGTTTGCTTGAACCTTGTCCAATCCGCACGCCCGTAGTCCAACATCTTACGTTGTTCCATGTGCTGCAGTGTTTCCTCAATGTATAGTATTACAGGTTGGTGGTTTGAGGGCAGATCGTTTTCAACGGAAACGTTGAGTGTCGATGTAATGCCCTTGATGAGGGCCATGTCTATCACGTCTGGCCTGTGTCCCCTCTGATAGGGAATGTGCGTCGGTTCAGTCGGCGCTAGTATGATGTAGTTTCTGCCAAGTGAATGTTCGTACAGTTTTTTGCCGTTGGGATTTCGTATGCGTGAATTCCATTCTGGGTGTTTTGCGTTCAGATCTCCAGCGACTATTACTCGCGGTGAAATGTTGAGTAGTGTGCTGATATCGCGTGTTGAAATGCCTACAGGGCTGTTGTATACCGATATCAGTGTGGTGTAGGCTCCGTTGAACTTGACTCTGACGGCCGTAGCCTCGATTTTTTCCAGTTCAGGGAGCTCTATGTTTGTGTGCTCAATGTCTTTGTGTATGACGATTGCAGTTCCACCTGCCACGGCGCCGCCCGGTCGGTCGGTACGATAGACACAGTAGCCAGGAAAGTTTAATTGTTTGTGCGGTTTGAGTTTAGTCTCGCTCAGTAGCGCGACAAGGATTCCCTTGCGCTCCATGAACGCGGCAAATTCTGCCCTTTTGTTATGGATCGAGTCTGCATTCCAGAACAGGATCCGTGATAGTGTGTGCGGGTCTGCGTTATGGGCCGGGTGTGGCGTATTATTCATGTAAGAGTGTGAAAGAGTGTTGTGATGGCAGTGTGTATGACAGCCCAGTATTGCCCGGGTTCGGCGCTCATGAGCTGGGTGATAAGTGTAGTGACGGCCATCAGCACCTTGGTAAGGATTTCAATGGTCGTGTGTCGGGGGAATAGTGTTTCCAGTATTCCCCCAGATGATGTGTTGGTGTTAGGTGTGGCAGCCTGAGGTGCTGTTGTGGTGTTAGCGGCCGCTTGTGCAGGTATTGGTGTGTTGTTTGGGGCGGCATTTGTGTTTCGTGGTAGAGGTTGTGGCGCCTGAGTTACTTCTGTGGTGAGGGGGATGGTAGTGTGAGTTACAGTCTCGGTGTCTTGTTGACTGTTTTCCTGTGTGTTGCTGTTCTGTTGTTGCTGCGTGGCCTGTTGTGGTGATTTCGTGTTCCCCGCCCTGTGTTTGCGTGTACGTCTATTCCTCCTCTGGGCTTGGGGTTCGGGGGGTTCTTGTGTGGATGTGTTTTCTTGTATATGGTGCGTTTCTTCGCAGCTCGTGATTTCCGGGAGTGGGGTCGTGTTGTTTGGGGGCATAGGTGTTGGTACCGATGCTTGTTGGGTTTCAGGTGTTGTCTGTGGCTGTTGTGTGGCTGTTGCAGCGGTTGTTTCTCGTGTGTGTGTAGGGCGCTGAGGTTCCGCAGCCTGTGCCGTTCCGCCAGGGCGTGCAACCGTGGCAAACGTTACGCCGTTCCTTGCTGGGTTCGGCGCTGGCCTCGGGCGTGGTATGTCGTACAGTACCCTACTTCTGTCTTGTTTTCGCTTCAGCGCCTGTTTGTATGAGTTGCACTGTCTGAAGTTTGCCGCATGGGGCCCACCGCAGTTGGCACAACGTCGCTGGTTTGGCTGTGTTTGTGTGCAAGTGTTGGATCTGTGGTTGCCAGCGCATCCGCGGCAGCGAGTTGCCAGGCCGCAGCGGAGGGCCGAGTGGCCGAACCGCTGGCAGTTGTTGCATTGTTGGGGGACGTTGGGTGGTTCGTAGAGTTCTACACGCACGTCCATCCGCAGAAAGCTCTTTATCTGCAGGATGGCGCGGGAATCAGCCGTGTCGGCTAACTCAACCATGTAATGTGGTAGCGGTGCGTGTGTACGGAACCCTGTCATCCGGGAGGCACTTTTACAGTCAAATCCCAAATAACAAAGGGCCGCATGTACTGTCTCGTTGGGGGTGCTGGGATCCACTCCCTTGATCACGTACTGCTGGGTTCTCTCGTCCAGCGTCCTGTACGTATAGTGTTCGATCTTCCGATCTTTGAGGAAGGTCAGAAGATCTTTATATTCGGTGTCTGTGGCAACGTACAGTGAGGCCCTATCCCCCGAGTACTTTGCATGTAATGTGCTGTTTATGTGCCTTTCCGCGAATGCAGTGTTAAGGGCACTAAGGTTCCCATAGTTTTGTATAACAACTGGGGGGAAACCAGTCTTGTGTTGTGTGGGCACTGTTGTGGCTTTGTGTGCTTTGTTGTTGTTCGCCACAACTGTGTTTGCGTTGGGTTGTGTGTTAATGTTGCTAGCCTGAGGTGTGCTAGTGGGTGTAGGCAACAGCGCCTTTCGGTTGCCTAGCGAGTTTGGTTGCTCGCTTGTTTGTGCCGGTGTTTTTTTTTGTCTGCGTTTTGGGCCCTCCACCTGCCAGGGCTCTGTGTAGTAGTTTTCTGTGTCCTCATCCGCCGTCGCAGCCTCGATTTCTTGAGGCTGCGGCGTCGGTGGGAGAATGGTACATGACTGTCCAGTGATAGGTGAGTGTAGCGTGATCTTCAGTGTACTTGTTTTTGTGGGAGAGACGTCCGCCCCGAAAAGTTCGGTGATTGGCCGGCGCGACTCAAGCTGCTTTTGCGCTTTCGCGCCAAGCTGACACCACAGCATCATCTGCAAAAAGCCTCAGTGAACTTCCAATGTCATCCACCAGGTCATTTATGTATATTGTGAATAGCAACGGTCCTATGACACTCCCCTGCGGCACACCTGAAATCACTCTTACTTCGGAAGACTTCTCTCCATTGAGAATAACATGCTGCGTCCTGTTATCTAGGAACTCCTCAATCCAATCACACAATTGGTCTGATAGTCCATATGCTCTTACTTTGTTCATTAAACGACTGTGGGGAACTGTATCGCACGGCTTCGTCGTACTTCCCACGTTGGTGTCTGCGGTTATTTCACTCAGTGTTGTTTGCTTGTAAGCACTGAAAACTATATTCAAACCCCGGTGCTCTGTGCTCTTGGTCGTTAAGTGAAGGCCATCAGCCACTGTGCCGTCCGTCGTGGTGAGAGGTAATGACTTAAATGTGGTATTGTCGGCACACTCTTGACACTGTGGGTCTTGAAATATTGAATTCCCAACGATTTCCGAAATGTAATTCTTCATGCATCTAGCTCCAACTGCTATTCCGTGTCCAAAGTCTGTTAGATCTCGTAGTGTGGCCAAGATCACGTCGAAAACCTTTTCATATGAATCACGTGAGTACAAATGAGAGATCGACCAATACACTGTCTTTTTATACCCTGTGTGCGCGATACTACCGCCATCTATATACGTGCATAGTGCTGTCTCATGACTTCTGTTACCTCACTATCTTAAGCATATTGATAGAATGGGGAAGCTGAGCAACGCATTCGCGAAATCGTTCTGGATTAGTAGGGTAGTCCCGCTGACCTGACAGCCTATATTCCCTCCTTCGAGAACGAGAGACCGCACTGCAGTGGAAGCAGATTATCTGGTTGTACTGGATAATGATGAGGCAACCTTCTGTTCCAAGGATCACTTGAATCTAGATCATTTTAATACACCTTTTTTTTTACATTATCCTGAAGTCCCATGGAAACCTATGTACTTCCCTAAAGGAAGTGGAAAGTTACACAAGGCTTTTCTCACAAGGTGTGAAGAAATCACAAGGGAAAATACCGGCTGTATTATCATCATTTTCGCGACAGATTACTTCTGTTAACAGAGCACATTCCAAGTCAGATTCCTTTTTTTCTTTCTTTTTTAGAAGTAAAAGAAAAAGTTGTCTGTTAGACTCTCCGTTTGCGGGACTGCCACTACTCAAGTGTGCATGGCTTCATGTCCTTCTGCCAACAAAGCTATACTACATGCTGTGGAACTCTAAGCGTTGTCCGTTGTGAGATGTAATGCCTGAAATTTGGTATTCTCGGCTTATTCTTGACACTGGGGATGTCAGAATACTGAATTCTCTAACGATTTCCGAACTGAAATGTCCCATGCATCTAGTTTCAACTACCACTTCACTTTCAAAGTCAGTTAATTCCTGACGTGCAGATATAATCACGTCCTAAACCTGCCAATGCAATGGCCTATACCTTGTATACGCCATACTACCGTCATCTGTATACGAGCACATCGCTATCCCATGACTTTTGTCACCTCAGCGAAGCTTGTGTTTGCTGCAGAATGGCCGTTGCTCAGTCTCATTTGGGTGGTCGGGACATGTATGGACATCGAATTTTTTCATAGTCATTTGCGAGTCTTATAGTGACATCAAACACAAATAACGCCATGTTTATTTGTTTAAAAATGGTTCAAATGGCTCTGAGCACTATGGGACTCAACTGCTGTGGTCATAAGTCCCCTAGAACTTAGAACTACTTAAACCTAACTAACCTAGGGACATCATACACATCCATGCCCGAGGCAGTATTCGAACCTGCGACCGTAGCGGTCGTGCGGTTCCAGACTGTAGCGCCTTTAACCGCTCGGCCACTCCGGCCGGCTTATTTGTTTAAAATATTGTGTTACAGCAGGTTCATTGTCTTCCTACACTTATTTTTGGCCTTGTACACTAGCTGACCAAGACTGGCGTTATCCACCCAGTTAATACAGTATTAAAATATGATGGTTGTGGGGGCTTTTCTAGGACGAGACGGAGCTTATCTGTAAAGTCGTCCACACACTTCCACCAGCGTTTCAAGATCTTTTTGTCGAGATTTACGTGGGCCAAAGGGCTTCGGCTGGGTGCCGGCTATCAGTCCGGTGTATCTTTGTCTCTTCCGCCAGCAACCAGAGACGGGGACGATCACACATACACCATGTGATCAAAAGTATTTTGACACCTGGCTGAAAATTACAGTCATGCTCATAAATTAAGGATAATGCTGATACATGGTGAAGCAACGCTCTGGTGGGTGGTTTGAGGGTTTAAATCCCCTCGGGTATGACCATTTGTGTATTTGACCTACGGTCGTCGAACGGTGGCGCTGGCAGCAGTCCACATACGCAGAGGTGCGTTGGTGCATGTCAGAGTTCGGTGCAGCGAGTAAGTGTGCAGGCGTTTCCAGGCGTGCTAATGGTGACTGTCTGTTGGAAATGGCTCAAAGAACACATATTGATGGCGCTATGAGGGGTAGAATACTAGGGCAACTAAAGCCTGGTCGAACACAGCAAGTCGTAGTACGGGCCCTCCGTGTGCCACAAAGTGTGATCTCAAGATAATGGCAACGATTCCAGCAGACAGGAGACGTGTCCAGGCGCTTCAGGGCGGAACGTCCACAGTGTACAACACTACAACACCACCGATATCTCACCATCAGTGCCCGCAGACGGCCACAGAGTACTGCAGGTAGCCTTGCTCGGGACCTTACCGCAGCCACTGGAACTGTTGTCTCCAGACGCACAGTCTACAGACGACTGAACAGCCATGGTTTACGCGCCCAGAGACCTGCAAAGTTCATTCAACTGACCCCTGGTTACAGGAGAGCCCGTAAAGCCTGGTGTCATGAACACAGTACGCGGTCATTGGAACAGTGGTCCTAGGTTATTTTCACGGACGAGTCCAGGTATAGTCTGAACAGTGATTCTCGCCGGGTTTTCATCTGGCGTGACCCAGGAACCAACCAACCCCTTAATGTCCTTGATAGGTACCTGTATGGAGGTCGTGGTTTGATGGTGTGGAGTGGGATTATGATTGGTGCACGTACACCCCTGCATGCCTTTGACAGAGGAACTGTAACAGCTTAGGTGTATCGGGACGTAATTTTGCACCATTATGTCCGCCTTTTCAGGGGTGCAGTGGGTCCCACCTTCCTCCTGATGGATGATAACGCAAGGCCCCACCGAGCTGCCATCGTGGAGGAGTACCTTGAAACAGAAGACATATGGCGAATGGAGTGGCCTGCCTGTTCTCCATCGAGCACGTCTGGGATGCTCAGTCGACGTATCGCTGCACGTCTTCAAACCCCTACGGCACTTCAGGAGCTCCAACAGACACTGGTGCAAGAATGGGAGGCTATACCCCAGCAGCTGCTCGACCACCTGATCCAGAGTATGCCAACCCGTTGTGCGGCCTGTGTACGTCTGCATGGTGATCATACCCCATATTGATGTGGGGTTACATGCGCAGGAAACAGTGGAGTTTTGTAGCACATGTGTTTCGGGACGGTTTTCTCAACTTATCACTAATATCAAAGACCAACAAATCTGGGTCGTGTGTGTTCCCTATGTGCCTATGCTATTAGTGCCAAGTTGTGTGGCACAACATTCTGCAATTATCCCTAATTTATGAGCATGAGTTTACTTACAAGTTCGTCGCGTCGTCCATCGGTAATGATGGAATTCAGAATGGCATTGGTCCACCCTTAGCCTTGACAGCTTCCACTCTCGCAGGCATACGTTCAGTCAGGTGCTGGAAGGTTTCTTGGGGAACGGCAGCCTATTCTTCACGGAGTGCAGCACTGAGGACAGGTATTGATGTCAGTCGGTAAGGCTTATCAAAGGTGTTCTATAGGATTCGTATCAGGATTCTGTGCAGGCCAGAGAGATGTTATTGTCGTGTAATCACTCCGCCGCAATCTGTGCATTATGAACAGGTGCCCGATCGTGTTGAAAGATGCAATCGGCATCCCCAAATTTATCTTCAACAGTGGGGAGCAAGGAGGTGCTTGAAACATAAATGTAGTCCTGTGCGTTGATAGTGCCACACAAAACAACGAGGGGTGCAAGCCCCTCTATGAAAAACACGACCACACCTAACACCACCGCCTCCGAATTTTACTGTTGGCACTACATGCGCTGTCAGATGTCGTTCACCGGGCATTCGCCATACCCACATCCTGCCATCTGATCGTCACTTTGTGTACCGCGATTCGTCACTCCACACAACGTTTTTCCACTGTTCAATCGTCCAATGTTTACTCTCCTTACACCCAGCGAGGCGTCGTTTGGCATTTACCGGCGTGATGTGTGGCTTATGAGCAGTCGCTCGATCATTTAATCCGAGTTTTCTCACCTCCCGCCTAACTGTCATACTAGTTGCAGTGGATCCTGATGCAGTTTGGAATTCCTGAGTGATGGCCTGGATACATGTCTGCCTATCACACATTATGACCCTCTTCAACTCTCGGCCGTCTCTGTCAGTCAACCGACGAGGTGGGCCTGTACGCTTTTGTGTTGTACGTATCCCTTCACTTTTCCACACCCAATAGCCCATCCTCCTCAGGGATTTGCAGTACTTTAACAATGTACACCGGCAACACTGGGAGCGGCCCCACCTGCCACCATCACCGCCGTCAACCCCAGGCTGCGAACTAGAGGCACCGCCTGTTTGTCCATAGCCCACAATGCACCTAATCTGAGAAACGTATGTTTTGGGGGTGTCCAGATACTTTTAATCACACCGTCAAATCCTGCATATGCCCAAGCAAATCTGAACATGTCCTGGAATTTTGAAAAGCGAAGATGATTATGTGTGAGTGTCTGAACTTTGATAAATGTCTGAAAATAAAAAAAATTAAACTTTTCGTACGAGGGAAGACTTGAACCAAGGACCTCTCGTTCCGCAGCTGCTCACGCTAACCACGAGACCACGGCGCTCTTTACCTGACAATTTCCTTGATGTTGCTTATTCTGCGAATGGGCTACTCAGTTTGTATATTTTTCTTATTTTTTTCATAGTTCCACACAACTTCTTCCTGTTTTCTCGATTGATCTGTGTTCAGTTTTTCAAGGCCTATCCACTGTGCCAACTTATAACTAAATCTGAGGGGGGTGCGATAGGGAGGTTCCCTTGTAAGAACAACACACCCCGACGCCCGAGGGAGGACTCGAACCTCTAGTGGGAGGGGCAGAGGAGTCCGTAACATGGCGCCTCAAAGCGGGCGGCCATTCCGCGCGTCTTAACGACCGACAGCAGCGGCCCTTGTGAAGAGTTGTCAGTGCTAACAGACCAGCACACTGCGTGAAATAACTGCAGAAGCCAATGTGTTACGCACGACGAACGTATCCGTTTGGACAGTGCGGGGAAATCAGACGTTAATTGGCTATGGCCGCCGCCGACCGACGTGAGTGCCTTTGCTGACAGCACGACATTTCCTGCAGCGCTACACGTGGGTTCGTCATCATATCGGTCGGACCCTAGACAACTGGGAAGCCGTCGCCTGGTCCCGATTTCAGTTGGTAAGAGCTCATCGTACGGGTCGAGTGTGGCACAGACCCCACGGAGGCATGGAGCCAAGTTGTCAGCATGGCACCGTGTAAGTTGTTGTTGTTGTTATTGTTGTTGTTGCTATGGCCTTCAGTCCTGAGACTGGTTCGATGCAGCTCTCCATGCTACCCTATCCTGTGCAAGTTTCTTCATCTCCCAGTACTTACTGCAACCTACATCCTTCTGAATCTGCTTAGTGTATTCATCTCTTGGTCACCGTCTACGATTTTTACCCTCCACGCTGCCCTTCAATGCTAAATTTGTGATCCCTTGATGCCTCAGAACATGTTTCAGCAACCGGTCCCTTCTTCTTTTCAAGTTGTGCCACAAACTCCTCTTTCCCCCAATTCTATTCAATACCTCCTCATTAGTTATGTGATCTACCCATCTAATCTTCATAATGGTGTGGGCTGTGTTTACATGGAATGGACTGGGTCCTCTGGTCCAACTAAACCGATCATTGACTGGAAATAGTTATTTTCAGCTACTGGGAAACCATTTGCAGCCGTTCGTGGACTTCGTGTTCCCAAACAATGATGGATGACGATGCGCCATGTCATCGGTCCACAGTTGTTTGCGACTGGTCTGAAGAACATTCTGGACAGTTCCAGTGAATTATTTGGCCACGCTGATCGTCCAACATGAATCCCACAGAACATTTGTGGGACATAACCGATAGGTCAGTTCGTACACCAACTCGGGCACCGGCAATACGTTCGCAATTATGGGCAGCTACTAAGGCAACATGGCTCAGTATTTCTGCAGGGGAGTTCCAGCGACTTATTGAGACCATGCCACGTCGAATTTCTGTACTACGCCGGACAGGAGGTCAGGCACGATATTAGGAAGTATCTCATGAGTTTTATCATATCAATGTACGTGCGTCATAGAAATCAGTAAAATAATTTGTGTTTACGGAAATTTTGTTGTGATATCTTTTCACCAATAGAACACATACACTAGGACACCACACACACATACAAGCAATGTAGGGATTGAAAAGCACGAGTTTATTTTGTTTATCTATTGCGCTGTGGAATCTGTTTGTCTTTAAGATCTCTGCAACAACTTATTTTTTGTCAAATATACCTAATTTGTTTACAAATCGTTTTGTGATATTTGTTTAGCATATAAAGTCTCTGCAACAGCGTATTTGGTGTTAAATAATCTGTTACAATATGAGATTTACACTAAAGAGCAAAACATTATGACCACCTGCTTAATAGCTTCTTCGTCCGGCTTTGGAACGAAATACATCACTGATTCTACGTATCACGTATCCGACCGTTTGTTGGTAGGTTTTTGTAGGCATGTGATCCCTAGGTACAGGTCATATAATTCGCGTAAATAACAGCCTCCTCATTTGCGTACGCGGTGATGGCGCCCGATAGTGATCCAGGTGGTTTCGGTAGGATTTACAACAGACGAATTTGATCGCCGAGACATGAACGTTAGTTTACTGTAATGTTCCTCAAATCACTGTAGCATGGTTCTGGATCCGAGACACAGACAATTATATTGCTGAAAGATGACATCGCCATCGGAGAAGACATAAAGCATAAAGGGATGCAAGTAGTACGCTGCTACACTCCTGGAAATTGAAATAAGAACACCGTGAATTCATTGTCCCAGGAAGGGGAAACTTTATTGACACATTCCTGGGGTCAGATACATCACATGATCACACTGACAGAACCACAGGCACATAGACACAGGCAACAGACCATGCACAATGTCGGCACTAGTACAGTGTATATCCACCTTTCGCAGCAATGCAGGCTGCTATTCTCCCATGGAGACGATCGTAGAGATGCTGGATGTAGTCCTGTGGAACGGCTTGCCATGCCATTTCCACCTGGCGCCTCAGTTGGACCAGCGTTCGTGCTGGACGTGCAGACCGCGTGAGACGACGCTTCATCCAGTCCCAAACATGCTCAATGGGGGACAGATCCGGAGATCTTGCTGGCCAGGGTAGTTGACTTACACCTTCTAGAGCACGTTGGGTGGCACGGGATACATGCGGACGAGCATTGTCCTGTTGGAACAGCAAGTTTCCTTGCCGGTCTAGGAATGGTAGAACGATGGGTTCGATGACGGTTTGGATGTACCGTGCACTATTCAGTGTCCCCTCGACGATCACCAGTGGTGTACGGCCAGTGTAGGAGATCGCTCCCCACACCATGATGCCGGGTGTTGGCCCTGTGTGCCTCGGTCGTATGCAGTCCTGATTGTGGCGCTCACCTGCACGGCGCCAAACACGCATACGACCATCATTGGCACCAAGGCAGAAGCGACTCTCATCGCTGAAGACGACACGTCTCCATTCGTCCCTCCATTCACGCCTGTCGCGACACCATTGGAGGCGGGCTGCACGATGTTGGGGCGTGAGCGGAAGACGGCCTAACGGTGTGCGGGACCGTAGCCCAGCTTCATGGAGACGGTTGCGAATGGTCCTCGCCGATACCCCAGGAGCAACAGTGTCCCTAATTTGCTGGGAAGTGGCGGTGCGGTCCCCTACGGCACTGCGTAGGATCCTACGGTCTTGGCGTGCATCCGTGCGTCGCTGCGGTCCGGTCCCAGGTCGACGGGCACGTGCACCTTCCGCCGACCACTGGCGACAACATCGATGTACTGTGGAGACCTCACGCCCCACGTGTTGAGCAATTCGGCGGTACGTCCACCCGGCCTCCCGCATGCCCACTATACGCCCTCGCTCAAAGTCCGTCAACTGCACATACGGTTCACGTCCACGCTGTCGCGGCATGCTACCAGTGTTAAAGACTGCGATGGAGCTCCGTATGCCACGGCAAACTGGCTGACACTGACGGCGGCGGTGCACAAATGCTGCGCAGCTAGCGCCATTCGACGGCCAACACCGCGGTTCCTGGTGTGTCCGCTGTGCCGTGCGTGTGATCATTGCTTGTACAGCCCTCTCGCAGTGTCCGGAGCAAGTATGGTGGGTCTGACACACCGGTGTCAATGTGTTCTTTTTTCCATTTCCAGGAGTGTATTAGCGTATCTTCTATTACTACCATAGATCCCATGCTAGCGCAGAAGACTGTCTCCCATAACGTAATACTGCTCCTACCAGCCTGCGTCCGTGGCGCGCTCCACGTTTGCTGTCCCCCTACGCCTCGTTGGCGGTGTTTGTGGAGACGACCAGCGATCTAGTGTACCAAAAATGTGATTCACCCGAAAAGCCGACGCTTTTCCACTGATCTACGGTCGAATCCCGATGGTCCCGCGCCCACCGCAATCGTTACTGACAATGTAGTTGTGTCAACACGTGAACACGAAGGGTTGATCTGCTGTGGATCTCAACGTAGAACAATGTACGATGAACAGCGTGCTCCAAAACACTTGCGCGTGCACCAGCATTGTGTTCTTTCTGCAGAGATGCCACAGATCACCATCTGTTCTGGGCGCTACAGTCTGGAACCGCGCGACCGCTACGGTCGAAGGTTCTAATCCTGCCTCAGGCATGGATGTGTGTGATGTCCTTAGGTTAGTTAGGTTTAAGTAGATCTAAGTTCTAGGGGACTGATGACCTCAGAAGTTAAGTCTCATAGTGCTCAGAGCCATTTGAACCATTTGAACCATCTGTTCTGCTTTACAGAGCAGACAACCCTCCGAAACCCACGTTCTGTGAAGAGTCGTGGACGTCCAAGCATTTAGCACCTAGTGGTATTGTCACTGTCCTACCTCTATCCGTAGATGTTCACGACAGTAGCATATGAACATCCAACCAGCTTCGCCGTTTTCGGGATACTCGTTCAAAGGCTTTGGGTAATAATAGTATGTCCTTTGACAAAGTCGCTTATCTTGCAGCCCATATCTTCGCTAGAGCGATCCCCCATCCGTCTCTGCTGCATTTACATAACTTTCATAGCATTTCATGTACCTGCAACGTCCCAAACGGCTTCCACCCTCACACTGGGCAACGTTCAGAATGTTTTGGCTTATCAGTGTATGTTCTCGTAGATCTACATAAAGACTATGGAAAAATATGAAATATTATGTAAGAAATAGTTAAATTGTTAAAAATATGAAGAAGACGAAAAACTGTAAACATGTGGATAACATCTGAAAAACGGTAAAACTTTGGGAAATGTGGTAAAAATTCAAAAATTGTCAAAATGTGGAAAGTGAGAGTACTTACATTTCTACCTGGGGGCGGTGGTTGGTATCTTCTGGTGTCTCAAATGACAAAATTCGGGTAATTCTAACAACATTAAATTTAATTTATTAAAAATATCCATAGACTCGTTCTCTCCCTAGATCTCAAATGATGTATCTTTTTTATTATAATAATAAAAAACAATTATAATTAATCCCACCACGCAGATTGCCTTCATAGACCTCCACTGACGAAATGTATAGAACTGCAATAAATTTAATTGATCATCATTTGTAATGAATACCAACACCCTGACCTCAAACAAACCTGATGGTCGTCTCCCTACTCTGCACAGATCTCAAACAGTGCATCCCACATATTTGCTCCAGTAATAAAAGGGAAAGTGGGAGCGTGGCTCTAATCTTACTGGTCCCCTGGGAGTGCGGTTGGAGTGAAGGTCTGTGGGGTGGATGTGTAACATGATACTCATGGTCAAGGCCCTATAGAACTGGCAGTGCCCCAAATGCATGTGGGACCTGGGAGGGGGGAGAGGGTTGGTGGGGGAATGCTGTGTGCCAGGATGCATAACCTGATATCCCCTTATAGGGTCAAAATCACTTTGTATGCACAACTACCTTAGCTCACAATTACGTCCTACTGCCACAGCTGTAACATGACACCCCCTCTCAAGGTCAAGTGTAACCTGACACCTGAAATCCTTAGCAGGTGCGTGGACACACGTAGCAGAGGAGGCTGACCTTGAGTATACATCGCACAGTTACCTTATGATACCCCGCAATATATTTCTTCCTCCTCCGTATATCTCAAGAGATGACTATGAAGGGAAAATTACAGGACTTGGGTGCACACAGAGGCTTACAAATTTTTCTTCCAGTGCACCATTCACGTCTGGATCAGGAAAGGGGGAAAGTGACAGTGGTATGCAAAGGACTCTCCTGCACACACCATAACGCGCCTTGCGGAGTGTAGATGTATATGCGGAAAATTAGGGGAACATGTATCATTGACTCCCCAAAGTAGTGAAGAACCAGTCGACGAAGAGTAGAACTGTTCCACCAACAGAGTGGACCTCTTTTAGTGGAAAAGCACCACAAGCCGGAAGCTGAGCGAAACCCTAAAGGAAGATGGCAAAACGTCAGCGGATCCTGTCAGGCTTACTTGTGCCTTTATGTTATTCATGATATTGCAGCGAATTACGAATGTCTGATGCGCAAACCAGGTGTTTTAGGTGGTGCCATATGAGAACTGTTATGAGGTGATTCCGCACCCCTCGCAGAACTGCTGAAGCTGCCCCCTTCCTTACACAGCCTCCTCCCCCCCTTAAAACCGTCTTTCATAACTTTTTTCTACACGTATTTAGAAACTTTTATAGTGTTGTAAGTAGCTGTAATAAGAAGAAACATTGTAAAATGTTACTGATGAAAAATATTTTCAACAGTAAACTGAATATATCGCTGTTGAATACAAATTACCAGTTGTATAAACTTTTCAATAAAAGTGAAACGAAATCAAAATCTACATCTAAACGTCTGGGCAGCTTCTGTACTTTGGTTTAAGAGTGTTTTATAATAGAGAACATTTTAGTTGCTAGGCATAAATTATTAACAATGCCCAAATTATTAATGTATACTAATAATAAAGCTGTAAGGCCGATGTGTCTGTCTGTCATTGTGAATACACTAATCTCGAAAACTACTAGACGCATTTTCATTTGATTTTCACAGGTAACTTGAGTGTAGCTTGGGGAAACGTATAGGCTTCATTGCATCAAAATCGGAAAACGAGGAAAAATTATATCGTAGTTCAAAGTTTTATCTCAAACAGTCTGCACAGCGTACAAGGGAATGGTTCAATACGACACATCGAAACAAACTCTGAAAATTTTTATATGCACTGCCGTTTGTGAAAAGTGCAACACCGAGAAGGAATTACCGGAATAGTGCCATACTTGGTGGAAGTGGCGACTGGTGTGCAAGCAATACGTGATACGTTTGCAGCGAGATGGGGTACACGTAGGCCGAGCAGAGCCCTCTCGTGACGGTCCGACAGGGTTGGTGTTGCGCCTAGTGTAGTAGATGCAGAGCTGTCACACAAGGTGGAACCCATACAGTGAGTGCCAGTATGCCTCTTCGACGTCGAAGGGAGGCATATCGGCTTGTGAGCGAGTTCGAACGGGGCAGAATGATCGTTCCGGGAAACGGGGTTGTCATACCGCGACATTTCGGCTCATACAGGACATGCTGCTACGGCAGTGATGCGTGTGTGGAAGCAGTGGATAGAGAAAGGTCGTACGCAGCGACGAGCGGGAACTGGACCACGGAACATGACCACAGCATGGGACGACCGTCATCTGGTCCGCATGGCCATTACGGACCGTGCAGCGTCATCTATAGTGTTGGCTCGTCTCTGGAGCACTGCTACAGGTGTGAACTTGTCTGCATCGACGGTTCGTCGCCGTCTGCTGCAGGTTGGACTGATTGCACGCATGCCTTACGTCGGCTTCCGTTGTAAAGAAACCACAAGTTCCTCCGACTGCAATGGGCACGTGAATACCGTCACTGGTGTGCTGAGTGGCAACATGTAATCTTTTCGGATTAGTCCCGCTTCAAGGTGTCCTACAGTGATGGCCCCATACGTGTCCGGCGGTACCGTGGTGAGCGCAACCTGGAGGGCTGCATTGTGGAGGTGTGATGGTGTGGGGCGCCATTGGTTACAACAACCGATCTCGCCTCGTACGTATTGCGGGCACTTTGAACAGCAACCGGTACCTAACGGAGGTTGTCGAGCCTGAGGTACTCCCCCTGCTTCAGGCATCTCCAAAGCCCACATTTCAACAGGACAATGCCCGGCCACATATTGCGGGCAATGTACAGGCCTTCTTCGAAGGCAGACATGTCGTCCATCGAACATGTCTGGGGCATGGTTGGTCGCACCTGGTGCGTCACGGTCCTCCAGTAACTGGTGTCACGGATTTGTGGGCTTGGATACAAACTGCGTGGGGGGGGGGGGGGGGGGGGAAATTCCTCAGGAACGTATTCAGAACCTTATTGACTCAATGCCACGGCGTATAGCAGCTCCAATTGCAGCGCATGATGGCCACACGACATACTGAATAGTAGGGCTCAAAGTACATGTACAGATTTGAAAAGGTAATCATTTGTTACTTGTCATGTACCTAACATGTGTATTAAATAAATTGCATTCATGCGTTTCCAGCCGGCCGGAGTGGCCGAGCGGTTAAAGGCGCTACAGTCTGGAACCGCACGACCGCTACGGTCGCAGGTTCGAATCCTGCCTCGGACATGGATGTGTGTGATGTCCTTAGGTTAGTTAGGTTTAAGTAGTTCTAAGTTCTAGGGGACTTATGACCACAGCAGTTGAGTCCCATAGTGCTCAGAGCCATTTTGAACCATGCGTTTCCTTCTTGGTGTTGCAATTTCCACAAACGGTAGTGTAGAAAGAATACACCAAAAGATAGACAACCTCGAAATTTTACCTGCTGAGACGCACTGCAAGTGTTTTCTTTTAAAAAATGCTGAAAAATGCCAAATTCGTAAGTCGCCAGGCTGCTGGAGGACTGTACACCCTTAATGGAGATACAGCGGACTGCGCATGTGTAAGATGGCAGGCAAATATCCTTTGTTGACGGTGAATCGGCGCGATTATAATATGTAAATCGACATTCAGTCTTCGTTGATAGTTTCTATGACATAAATATCCGCATTACTGTTCACTCAAGTCTCCTACTCATCTGATGTCATTAACTACCAGTTGTCTGGCGCTAACGTAAGTATTAACAATAGAGTTAAATTTGGATTAATATTCATTGTGATTAACGCTTAATGTTAATCATTGTGCAAATTCGGTTTTGCTTCGTAAAATGTGGCCGTGAACTGTATAAACGGAAGAAAGAGTTACATGAAAGTAATAAATACACCCCAAAATGAAGCTCGCAAAAGCGTGGAAGAAAAACTATCCGACTGAATAAACTGAACAAGGAGGCCACTTTTCCGTTATCATGTATTAAAAACCACCATAAACACCTAAACTTAAATAAATAACATGAACAACAGTTCTTTAGAGGAATTTTATTGGGGTATGAACCATGTAGAGCTGCTCGTAAGAGGCAGTGCCCGGTATCAATAAAGATCTGCTAGACTGGGACCGCCGAGCGGCATTAGCCGAGCGGTTTGTAGCGCTGCAGTCATAGACTGCGCGGCTGGTCCCGACGGAGGTTCGAGTCCTCCCTAGGGCGTGTGTGTGTGTGTGTGTGTGTGTGTGTGTGTGTGTTCGTCCTTAGGGTAATTTAGGTTAAGTTGTGTGTAAGCTTAGGGACTGATGACCTTAGCAGTTAAGTCCCATAAGATTTCACACACATTTGAACATTTTTGAGACTGGGACCTCCAAATCGTAGCTGAGAAGAATTATTCTGGTCTCAAGGCTTCGTCGACCTGGTTAAGCAGATTCAAGAAATCATACAGTACGCGAAGTCGCAAAACAACAATGTTTATTTCGGGTAAAGGTATAGGGTAGACGCTGTTAATTCGTAGCTTACGCGAAGACGAAGTTTGCTGTTATCCCCACATTTGCTATGTCTAACGCTGATCAGTCAGGTTTAGTGAAAAAACTGCGAACAAACTGCACTTGACAAAAAAAAAACTCTGAGCGAACCGCACTTGATAACATCGAGGCGAAAAAAGACGGAATCAGTTGTGCAGTCGATTAATGCTATGACACGTTCGTGTACAACAATGCCGGTGATAACTGTCAGTGGCTTACCGTTTCCGCAGCTTTATATCTGTCTTTAAAGACCGCAAGGCATATTAGGACCAAAATATAAAAAACAGCTTTTTAGTGGAAAAAATCTTGTAACTGAACTAACAAAATCTGGAGAAATAGGAAAGAATAACTTTTAACGTTTCATTCCAAAAGTTTACTGTCGAGTTTTAGAAATTAATTCATTGCTTTTGTTGGAGTCTTTGACTGGACATGAAGACACTTCTATCTTTGAGTAGGACAACGAGAACACTTTTGGTGTAATTAAGATTCCACCCAGAACAACCTATGTAACCATCGACAAAGAATTTTTTCGACTGTGAAAGCTGTTTTTAAGGAAATTGTCAGATAATATAATTTTCGATAGCTCCATTTTGTTTGAGGTTTATCACGAGAATAGTAATGTTAAATTTTTAGTCATTTGTGCATTATCATTTTCCATCAGCACGTTCTACGAATTGCCTTAAGTACGCCCGGTGTGCAGCACAATAAGCAGAGCAACAGTCAGGATCATTCCTTACTCCACCGCAATTCTGTCTAAATAAAACTAGTACTTATCGTGAAATTCCAGAAAGCATTATTTTTTTTCGCTAAGTGTACCTGGTGTAAGTAAAATGTTTGTTTTCATCATTCAAATGACACTTAGTCTCATTGTGACGACTATGGGGAATGAACAAGGAATCGTCTCATTATTATCAAAATATGCATTATTCAAAAATTATCATAAGAGCTGTACTAGATGAATTCTGAAAAAATGGTGTTTGTGTAAAAAATAAATATATTTTCAACAAATGAAAGTCACAATTAATGAAAGTAGTCTGTACTGTAACATCGAACACTGCCTTGGCTTATTTTCGTCTTCTAGTCACCTTTGTACGAATTACATGTGCAGTAGTTTAGTTGTCGAAATGAACTACGTCTCAGTCAAAAAATAATGATACTTGAAATTTTTTGCGTTATTTAGGTGCTTAAAATTGGCTTGTGCCGCTCTGGATGTTTGCACATCGAGACATTACACTCTCTTGTCACATCTGATTGAGCGCTACGCAGAAAGGGCTGTAGAAATTCGTGCAACAAAAACGATTAACGTCAACATTTTTTTAAAAAAATGGTTCAAATGGCTCTGAGCACTATGGGACTCAACTTCTGAGGTCATTAGTCCCCTAGAACTTAGAAGTAGTTAAACCTAACTAACCTAAGGACATCACACACATCCATGCCCGAGGCAGGATTCGAACCTGCGAACGTAGCGGTCTCGCGGTTCCAGACTGCAGCGCCTAGAGCCGCACGGCCACTTCGGCCGGCTCAACAATTTTTAAGAAATACTTTCAGTGCGCCTTAGCAGCTAAACGTTTGATTGACAGTGCTTTTTTGTTGTATTCTACATGCATAAAAAATTTCAGTTTGAGCTTCGACGTGTTGGACTGGACCATTCCCTTGGTTGTAATTCGTGTGTTTAATCATCACGGCGTGGTACACCCAAAGAACCAATGGCGCTGTTACTTTGTTTAACTCAGTGAAAGATGTATTTCCGGAAGGTTTGGCCAGTGACAGAATTAAGCCCCGCAATTTTATCCTTACGAAAACAATTTAACAGCATCGGAGGTTCGAGTCCTCCTTCGGGCATGGGTGTGTGTGTTGTTCTTAGCGTAAGTTAGTTTGTTAGATTAAGTAGTGTGTAAGCCTAGGAACCGCTGACCTCATCAGTTTGGTCCCACAGGAACTTTCCACAAATTTCCAATTTCCTAACAGTGAATTCACTTGGCTAAGATACACGGGTTTACTTATTGTATCAAGAACTTAACAACAGTGCTTTGCTTCATTCGATAGGTTTTAATCATGTTTGACTTCTTCCATAGGAAAGATGTTTTACTACTGTGACGGTAGTATTTTTTGGAAATTTAAGTCAGTGACAGACTTATCTTTACGCATACAAAATGACACTGAGTTTACTTGGTTAGAATATACATATTTACTGATTTCGCGTTAGTTACTAAAAACTTAACGATACTAGATTGTTTCTTTCGACAGGTTTTACTGATCGAGAGCATCATGCATTATCTCACTCTTCACAACCCTTCATTCCCAGAGGCTTAAAGTTATTTCTCTGCAACGTAACATCATAGAAGCGGAATTTTTTATGGGAAGTGGAGCAGGCGAGCTAGTTTTTATCCCCCGAATCCCGATTTTTCCTGGCAATTTCTCATTCCGGTTTAAACAAATACAGTTCCCGGTGAACTTGTTATGCCATACCGTAAACAAAGCATTAGGCTAGACGCTGCGTGTTGCGGGGGTTCATCTTAGAGTTAGTTACTTTTTCCACGTCGAGCTCTATGTGGGTCTCTCCCGAGTTCGTGAAGCCAACAAGCTCATTGTTCATGTCCCTTATCATACTGCTTCAAACGTTGTATACAAAGAAGCTTTGTAAGTTAAAATTAAATAAATTCCACACATACAAAGGCTCAGACACAACTGTTATTAAATACTCGGGCAATGTTGGATTTTTCAGCTAATTACAAATAAAACAAAAATTAAACAACTGAGATTTAAGAAAATACTCCTTTTCGGAAACTGTGTTTCACTGCATTTTTACTTTCCATTTAGCTGTTTTCATCAGATGAAACATATCCATTATTATCATTGAATTCAATATTAGCAGCTGAATAACAACAAAATACTTAATACATGAGTGAAGCTAAGTTTCAGTGACCTTACCACACCAGATGCTTGAGCAATACACCTGCTAACCAATGTCAGAGGATTCGTTTGGTTACTCGAGGGCTTAACTTAAATGAATAGAGTATAGTTGTCTATAGGGGCAACGAATAACAACTCCCATTATGTCATGAATCGCTCATAAGGGAGCACATTCTTGAAATATTTTTCAGTTGGACAGAAGATTGTGCTAACCAAAACTTGGAAACAGCAAAAGTACTTTCCAGAGGGGACAGTAAACTAGATATCTCCTGCACCTCATTTTTATTGTTTCTCCACTGCCGCGTCTCAGTCGAGACCTCAGTAGACAAAAATTGGAAGTCTTCGGTCAAATTACATATTTTCTTCAGCATCCGCTAGCCGAACGTTGATATTCTACGAAACTCTGGTGAACAACGGCATGCTTAACATGAGCGAGCTGTGAAAGTGCCAGCTGATCAGGCGAAGCACGCTGTTGTCACATAAACCATGTTAGCGATATGTGTCTGCTAAGTAGTAGTTGTTTGTCTATGATGCTACTTAGACTAAATGACATCGCAGAAATGACGTTGTGACAACAGCATTTCCTTGCAGTTCACCTGTTTCGTGGTAATACAAAACGAGCTTCCCCTCTTCGAACTTTTACGATGTCTTCCGTCAGTCCTAAATCGTAGGGATCCCACACTGTGCAGAAATACTTACGAAGAGGACGGACAAGCGTGTTGTAGGCGGTCACTTTAATGGATTTATTGCATCTTCTTCATATTCTACCAACAAAAAGCATTCTTCGGGTTTCCTTCCTCACAATATTTTCCATATGACGGTTCTAGTTTAAGTTGTTCGTGATCATCGCTCCTAGATATTTAGCTGAAACGACAACCTTTAAATGTGACTGATTTACCGTCTAAGCAAACTTTGACGGAATTGTTTGGGTATTCATGAGATGAACCTCAAGCATTTCTTCCACGTGCATAGCAGTGGTCTTTGCAACTTTTCATTCCTCTCCCTGTCCGCCCCTGGTAGCTGAGCGGTCAGCGCGACGGATTGTCATCCCTAACAGCCCGGGTTCGATTCCCGGCTGGGTAGGAGATTTTCTCCGCTCAGGGACTGGGTGTTGTGTTGTCCTTATGATCATCATTTCATCCCAATCGACACGCAAGTCGCTGAAGTGGCGTCAACTCGAAAGCCTTGCATCAGGTGAACGGTCTACCCGACGAGAGGCTCTAGCCACACGGCATTTACATTTATTTTTTATTCTTCTCCCTCACTATAATTACTAGAATACTCCCCATGGCGTCGTAATTAAGCTGCTGAATCATTCATGAGCAAGATGCACTTCTAACTTGTTACACAACTCAAGAAAGACATTGCCTGTAGAAACATGATCGTCCTGCTACGACTATGATGGAATGATGACAACATAGTAGCAGATGTCTGGTGACACTGCGATGGATCTGTCGTGCCAGATTAACTTGATATATTCGTCGCATACCAATCAATGATTCTGGAGGATTTGCAATTTTATGTGTCATCGATTAATCAAATATATGTTTACAGACTGGGGAGATAACTTTGATGCAGCAATTACAACTAATCTCGCTGTCTACATTGTGAATTATCTGTGTCAGTCATCACAAAGACAATGAAGAGGCAATGAACGTTGCAGTTGGTGGCTTGCTCCATGTAAATGTTGATGTACTGTAAAGAGTAAGATCCAGTAGTTCTCAGTTCCAAACTGGCACGAGAGTAAGATATTACCTCGTCTGTAACAGAGCTACAAACAGCTATATCGAACTCAGACCGACATCTTTTGAAATTTTGCCATCGTAATACTACTCGCTATGTTCAGTAACCAGTAGATCTAGAGGTAAGAAATATAAAACACTGCGGAACTGCTACGGAAAATACAGAAATCTGTTAATTAAATCCCATCACTGAATACTCTGTTAACTATGTTTCATCCAGAAACTACTCTCATAGACACATTGTCATATTTACATTGTAGTCCGGTACGGTTACTTGAGTATGACAAAAGATTTCATGTTGCATTAAGACAGTCCCTGTTACATGGTATTATGATGGTACACCAGTTGCATTAATGTAGTGCATCATAATAGCGTTTCCCGTTAGGTTTTTGAACAAAATAGACGCAAGTATCAGAGAAATCGACAGAAATATATTCCACCTCTTATCGAAGTCCGTCTGAAGATGTGCAGATAGTTTTTCGATTTAACACATGTGGAGACTTGTTGAATCTTAGTTAAGCCACGGTGCAATCACTAAAACACCACAAATAAAAGTAAACAAAAGAAGAATAACTAACTTTCTTAGTGGTTGATCGATGAGGGGAGTGAAAGTTAAACATATGCGGGTGCCAGATTAGAAGAGGTGCGGCAGGCATATTTGCCAACCAAGGTCCTTGCTGCTGTCTTTCAGATCGCATTTGTTACTCCACAACTGCAAATCTTCTCATTTGTTAAGAACAAAAGACTGCTGGTATTTGTTCTGCGAAGGACACATCCCTGTGAAGCAATTCCTAACACAAAACAACTCCTTTGGCCACCAGATGTATCTCAATAACAATTCATTTATAGGACTTATGCAGGCCATCGTTTGAGATATTGTTTGTTATGCCTTACTCACTATTTACTCCATATGAAGTTACCATACGGTACTTCAGATCGCCATCAGGCTGCACTGATTTTTGTTTATGGTGACCTCTTCAAATCTATTACGGCAACTGCCAGATCAATTCTTCGAAAGGGACAGATGACTTCCTTCCCCAGTGTTCTACTTCTGACAGTCTGCTTCGTGTCTAATTTCGTTTTCGACGAGTCATTGTACCGTAGTCCTCGTTCCTTTGCTTTGACCTCAATATAACTACTGTAGAAAACTGTTATATAAATGTTAATTGGTCAGCACTTGTCAGTTATTGCATCCATTGACACTGACCATAGTAGTAAATCTCAGGAACGTCCTTTATCAGTGCCTGTATGCCTTCCTGCATTTATCACAAAACAATCGTACTTGAAACAATACAACTTGACTTTCTTGATAGCACTCACTCCACACAGGTGCTTCGAATTGCCTTCTCCGATCACTCCCCTTTATTAAAAACAAACAGAACGCAGTATCACAATTTTTAGACATTACTCCGTGTTACACTCCGTTTCCTAATGCACAAACGACGCTTTTCATAACGTCAAGAATGAGAAATATTCAAGTTGTCATATCTACTGCCGGCCGTGGTGGCCAAGCGGTTAAAGTCGCTACAGTCTGGAATCGCGCGGCCGCTACGGTCGCAGGTTCGAATCCTGCCTCGGGCATGGATGTATGTGATGTCCTTAGGTTATTTAGGTTTAAGTAGTTCTACGTTCTAGGGGACTGATGACCTCAGAAGTTAAGTCCCATAGTGTTCAGAGCCATTCCCATATCTACTATAAACACGAACAAAATAATACCATCGTTAAACTCGATTTAGCAACATGGAATACAAAATAGCCACGGAGAATGCCAAAACATAGTATTATATCATACACAACGTTACATAATATTATGCTTGCTAATTCGAACGCAGAAAAGCCCGCTGGAGCTCATAGGCACTATGTCCAACGTGTCGCAATCACTTGGGCTGTGTCGGTCTCTATCTAGGGGCCCCTGGCTGATGGCGCTGAAATAGTTCGTACCATGGCAGACGCCCACGAACGCTTTCACAAAAAAGTTCCGCAATATTTTCCTATTATCGGCTTTTTAGAAAATGAAAGAAACCTTCTCTGACCTCTGCGATATTGAAGCTCCTAGCGAACAGACGGAATATGACTTAAAAAACAGAGGAAATGACTGCTTTTATATCACGATTTTGCGATCACACTGCATGAAGTTGATTATTACACTATCAACAGTTTATTCACAACAATTCAAGGGCAAGTCAACACTTCTCCTACTATGTGCTGGGTACCACATTCTGACAAAAACGTGATGCTAACATATGTGAAATTCGTTGGTTGGTTGGTCCTGGGGTAGCTTGTAACAGCTAAGGCGTGGATTCGATTTCCGCTGGGAGTACCAGTTTTTAATAGCCACAATCATATACTCTTCGCCTCCAGTAACAGCAAATAAAGATCGCAAGACTGTACTGTCGTTCCAAATCAACATGACACACATCCATTAACTACTAACCGGTACAGAGTTGTATTAGTTTTGGCTGTCAGAGGCCGAAGTCGCAGCTTGTAGAATATTTGTCTCAAGTAAGCTTTCTTACATTAGTAATGTTATTTTAGTCCACAAATCAATCGTTATGTAAGGCATAGACCGTTCATTTCTTATTTTACGTGACCTTGAGATTTTGAAAATATTGACACTGGGCTGGGATTCGAGCTCCGATTCCAATTTTTCTCTGGATTTCAATTCTTCGAGATGATGCTGTCCATCATTTGGTTGTCTTCTCATGATACCTAACTCCTCCAGGTCTCAGCAAATGGCGCTATCCTACTAGTAGTGAAAGAGTATTTGATAGTTGGCACCTCTTTGTGTGGGGTCAGCAATGACGATATGCGTGGTGTTGGAGTCCCAAGCAGCACAGAACTACTTGTTGCTTTACCTCTAGCCATAAATGTGCACATCACACCTTTTTGAAGAAACAATACATACCTCCTGTCTATCCATACCTATAAGACAACAGTGGATGGTGCCAGATTCGAATTCCTTCCAGTCAAAAATCAACTGTATCGTCATTTCTGGTTCCAGTATCACGCTACTTGTGAACATATTTTATATCTGACAGTTGATTGTGCTTAGTTAACAATTGTTATAGGTACCCTATTCTACTCCCCGTCCTCCACAACTTAACTTTATGCCGTTTCACTCTTGTGATTTGGACTTTATTACATACATTTTGTGGTAAATTCTCACGGGCAGTATAAGCAGTATAAGCTTCATGGGATTCCCACTGCACTGCTAAGCGTATCGTTATTTATTTCGTGTCAGACATTAGGCCATGCAAACTCATACAGATGAACACTTTGATATTTTACATTTCTCTAAGACATGTCATGTCCCGATCAAACACACAAGATCTTTGGTTAACACTGGGTTCATATTCAGATCACAAACAACAACTGCTCATGAGTAGTACTTTAATAAAAATTCTGGAGCGAAGAGCACGTTTTCTCAAAATTCTCAGATTTGAAAAAAAGATTTTAGTTTTGTCCATTCCCCCATTTAAAAATACATACATACGTACATATATATATGTATATGAATATATCCACATATGAAATTTTCATTTGCTTAAGAAAATAAAATTATTCAATTAAAATTTGATAGTCAATAAGTAAATTTAAAGAATATTCTAAAAGTTATGCAAATTTATTAACATAAACCGATTTATGTTTATTTTATTTTTTACATCGATAAATAAAATGTAATTAAATAATTTTCTGTAATTTATCTTCATCTTCTCAAAAGATTTTAGTGTAATGATCTGCATATTTAGTTACTAAAAGTTTAGCTTTTGAAATATTGTAATATTTATTATTTTTTCGACTATGATAATTGAATGAACACTTCTGCACAACCTTACTACATTTAGAATACTGTCAATAATATTCATTTTATTTTGCTTTTATTTACACAGAAAAATGATTGGTTCTCTAATTTCTTAAAATTTAAAATTATGAAAATTTTAAAAGAGTTAATTTTTAGAAAACTTAATTTTTAAAATATTGAAATGTTTAAGCAAAGATTTTAATTTTTTAAAACCTAAATTTTTCAGTTTTTATTTTTTCTATCTTCCTGAAAATAGTTCGAAAGGAAATGCAAACATGAAGATAACACTTTAATAATTTTTTCTAATTTTGTATTTATTTATGGAAGTAAAAATGTTCATTTCAATTTCTATGTTGTGAATCTTAAGATAAATTCTTTTTGCCATAGATAATTATATATGCAGTTGTATGATTAAATATATTTTCATTAAAAAATGCACATAATTTCATGGTTATATTTTGAGTAGTTAAAACATTCATTCTTCCAGCCATTCTTGTGACACAGGTAGGTTAATTTTGACTAAAATTCAGTGGATTTACATTTACATCGTTATTTGATTGCCTTATTCTTTTAAAATCACGAAAAGCATAGTAAGTATTATAAAAAGTTATTCAAGCAATAAATACTCCATAATTGTTGAAGAAAAACGTCTTTTCATCCATTTTTACTTTCAGTAGTCCATAGTAGAATCTTCTAGATTTTTAATTGCACTCCATTAGAAAAATACTGTTAAATATCCAATTTATTTCTTTAAATTAATTAGAAAATCCACAAAATAATTATATGGATAAAGTACTACATTTTGTTTGTTTTTAATTTTATCATTGTTAAGACTGTCGATTCATTTTGTAGAAAGGAAGTTAATGGAATAAGAGTTGATGAAGAAAAAAATGGATTTTCTATTCTACATAGAATACTGTTTACTTTTTTAATTGTAATAACATCAGGCAATTTAAACACATACTTATCAGTTAGTTTAACACTCGATTTACCATTCTATTCTGAAATATGTGTTTTATCAGTGTCAATAACAGTACATGTCACAAAGCTGTGAACAATTAGGATGAATATATTCAGCACCAGTATTAATATTAATTTCTGTGTCCTTGTTAGTAAGATTTAAATTATTTATTGTTTTTCCATTAACTGGTCATCAGTAAAGTTCGGCAACTCCTGATTTTTTCATTATTTACTAAGGAAAATAATTATTAATTCATTTTTAAAATTACTATTACACAAGCACCATTGAAGTCAATCAAATTATAATTTTCATCAGTGTAGTAGTGAGTATTAAATTTTGTACAGGGTCATAAATCGAAATATCTTTAGGACAATTCTGTGCATAAATTATTGATCCTCCAAATTCAGCATTTGGTTTAAAGGAGGAAGTGATAATAATTTCTTTGTGAAAATGATCATGACAACTAAGAAACATTCCATCAGCTAAATTAAAATCAATCTTTGTTAATTCAAATAGAATAATATTACTAACATTATATGCAACTGCAATTTCATTAGCTTCAATAATTTGATTATTGAATCCTAAAACTTGTCCATTACAATCTTCTTTATCCCTAAATATCTTATAACAACTAAAAATTTTATGTTCTTTAATGTGTATATTAGGTTTTTTCCACGTGAATAAATTTTTCTAAATTTTTAAATTATATTGACCATCAAGAATTTCTATTATTTCTATGTTAGTATAAAATTTATTTTTTATGCAAAATTTAGAGTTAAAAAGGTTGAAAAAAATCAACTAGTGAAACACATCTGTAAGTTCCTTTAATTGGAACAGTTAATCTTTTTTTAAGAATAGAAAACTATAACTCAGCTGAGATAATCTAGTACAAATTAGTACAAATTATCTTAATAAATGACAGATAGGGAACCAAAAATAAGAATTCCAGAAACAAATTAAAGAAATAAACATGGTAAACTTACATCAAATTCAATTCTTTGTTCAATAATAGGACGAAGCCATTGTGGGAAACTAGCACCTATGGTTCATAATGATATTTTAGAACCTGGCTGCTAAAACAGGAAACAAATTAATTATTGGTATGTTTATTCATTATGTTGAGTTCAACCAAAAATCAAGAATTTAACAAAGATTTTGAAAAATACAAGGTAAAGTTTTTGAAAATCTGCAATTGTTAAATATAATGATGCAATTCTTCCATTAGATGTGATATAAAATAATTCATTCATGATTTTGACGATTTTATTCTTGCAAAATCACGGTATAGTTAGAGAATACTTTTCTAGAGGTAAACATAAAAGAACAAATTGTTTTTACTTACCTCAAACTTATTCAAAAACACTAAACAATTAGTTAAAGATAATCTAACTTTTTAAAAATATTTTCAGGCAAGGTGGCTCCAAATTATATTATATATACCATGAATATGGTGATGTAAAATTTAAGAATGAAGATTATTTTGGTTATATAACAATAGATGTGAAGAGAAACATTAATAATGCTGTATACAATTACAATATGTAGATTTTTTAAATATTAAACAATGAATATAAAAACATTCAACATTAATGTTGAATGTAACATTATTGAATATACATGATGAATATAAAATAAATATATATTATTGTATTTTAATCCTTATTAAATATTTTCAAAACATGACCAGAAGTTGTTAAAAAGCTAAATGAAATAGAGAATTAAAAGAACAATTGAAAGAAGAGTTTGGAAAATGGAAAAATAACAAAGAACAGATTATGAAAAATTTGAAAAGGATCAACCAGTTTTTCGTGGAATTGCACAAGTTGTAAAAGGAATCTAAGGTTTAGGTGAAAATGTTTTTAAAAGCTATTGAAGAAAATAGAGAAGCTGGAAAGCAAATGGCTTCTTACAACAATATTTAGAAAAATTTAATGATATTCCAAAATTTAAACAAAATGATAGTGACAGAAGAAATTATACATTAACTGAAGCAGAAATACATGATTCATTTAATAAACATGAACAAGAAGTTAAAGATAGAAAAAAATCAAAAACCTAATTAAATATAAGTGAAAGAAGATATAAATTATCAATCATAGTGAAGATATTGTGTTTGGATTATCTCCTGTTGGTACTTAAATATACTGGTAAATATCTACTTGAATGTAGTGGTGATAAACTAAACAACAGTGAAAAACAATATGCAAGTACTGATGGATTAATGAATCTTTTAACTAAAAAACAGAGTACTTTGGATAATTTAGACAAATAATTTGATTCTTTTGATTTACACAATTCTGCTAGAATTTTATTCAACTCAAATGCTATATATTCTGATGATAATCCAAAAAAATTAAATCAAGTAAAGGAAATAAATACCTCAACTTCATAAAAGCAATTGTTAAAGAATATTTACCTAGATTTTTAGAATGAAATCTTAAAAAATATTGGTGAAAACTTAGAAAAAATATTTAAAAAAACCACTTACATATCCTTGGATGAATGATGTTTGTCAGATAATTGATAGATTAAGAGTTATTCATGGTGAAGAATCAGATGCAAATAAAAATTATTATTTTGAAAAGTTGGAATAACACAACTGCTCACAGATAAATTTTGGGACTTTGTTATCAACAAACAATCATATAACTTATTTCATAAGATTTTTGAATAATTTATCACATACTTTTTTGAAGTCAGTAAGTCATTCTAGTGTCTTAATTAAGTGGTTAACAGAAATTATTTTAGTAAAATAATAGGAATAACAAAAATGGTGACAAAGAAATTCAGAGATTTACTTATCAATAAACCAAAAGGTATACCATATTTTATTAGAATTTTGTATCACATCACATACATTTTGAAAAAGAGAAAAATATGGAAAAGGAATATTTAACTGGACTTTAAATCATTTACCATAGCCACAGATGCATCTTCCTGGATATGATTATTTTTGGCCTTTTAGTATAATTAGATGAAAGATTAGCTAGAGGTGATAAAGTAATAAATCCACCAGATGAAGCATGTAAAAAACATGATATTCCTATAGAGATAACAAAGAAATTGAAAAAGCCATGGAGCTGATAAAAACTTCAGTTAGCTGCTACAGAAAGAATGTATGCTTTAAATGCTACAGTTGGTGAAAAATTATCTTCAACTGCAGTTATATGAAAATTGTATAGAAAACGAAAATTAGGAATGGGTATATATGTTGATGAATAATAAATTAAAAACTTTGCAACAAAACCTTCTACTACCAATGGTATGATTATCATTACAACTTTATCTGGTAGGAAGAGTACTATCGCTTATCATGTCCTATAGCTCCTGCAAGCAAACCTCTATAGTAACAGTTTAACAAATTCCTGTGGTCCACAAACTTACTGTCCCCTGCGAGTTACTGCTGGAGTACTTACAATTTATAGTGAGTGAGTTTAAACAACTGGTAAAAATTTGAATGCAATGGATAACATAATATTTTTTTAGAATCACTACAGAAGGCACTTATGTAGAGCTTAATAGGCAGCATAGAGGTTTTATTTACTTTCATTTGTAAACCCAACATTCGACTGTGGTAGTAACTAACTTACATCTATTGTTTATGAAGAAGGGAGGAAATAATCAGTTGATGGTATGGATTAATTGATATTTACTCAATACCAATAGAATTTCAACAACTAGCCATGTATCTGTTGGAATACACATCATCAAAACTGGTCTCTCTAGTTTACAGGATTCACCTTCACCATTTAATTATAGGGGAAGAGGGGAGTGCAGATCTGGTTTCAATGTAATTTTATGGAGACATACAATTATTCTTACCCTCACGCTTATTTCATTCAATCGCTGTATGTCATGTAGAACAAGTTAAGTAAAGTCACTGAAAGTTATAGTTCTCATGTACCTGAATTTATTGAGAAAATATGGAATGGAACAACAAATTCCGTTTCATCTTTAGTATTAATGATACTAAACTTCGAAATTGTGATATAAAAGGAGAGTAGACTTGAATAATAAAGAATTAAATGGTAGTAACCAATTTTAGCTGTAGCACAATAAAGAAAATAGACAAAACCAGGTGCAGATTTACCTATAACCTGTTGCGAAAAATATTGCTAAAGGTGGTTTTTTACCTTTATTAGAAGCGGTATTACCATTATTATATAGTGGAGCTATGGCATCTACAGCCCTCGCAAATGCAGGTATAGATATGAAAAAAGCTGATAATTAATGTGAAGAACAAAGAAGACATAGCAAGAGACACAGCAATGGAAAATAAAGGAAAAGGACTGAAAAAAGGGGAAAAAATTGAAGGAAATAATTACAAAATTTAATAATCCCTTATTTAATTCTGACACAGAAGAATTAGTTAAACAACCGAAAATTATGTATTTTCATGGGATTTTAAGGCTGATGAATTATCTGATAAACCACAAAATTTAGAATGTGGAATTTAGATACATGAATAAATGTATGAAATTAGTTACTCATTCATTTGGAGACAGTATAAAAAGGAACTAGAAAATTATTTTGGAGAAACTGATATGTCTTACATCATTCACACAATACTAACTTTTGACGAATTTAATTGCAGTCATATGTGTTTATTTGTCTAAATTTATTATGTATGAATTATATATTTAATGGTAATTGAAATTTAATAAATGAACACTTTTGGAAATAATTTTTAAGCTAAGTTAAATTACAAATTTAAAGAAAATAAAAGATTTTCAACCATCAGAAACAATTATCAACAATGAACTCATTCCAAAATTTTATGATTTGAATTAAAAATCAAAGTTTTCATGCAAAAATTAAAAATATTAAATAAAAAATAAACAAAAAAGTTTGGAAAAATTATGGTGTCAGAATTTAAAAACTAAAATTTTGATTGAAGTCTTTAGAATGAAAATTTAAAGTTATTCAGTAATCAGTAGATAATGCAATCAACTATTTTAAAATGAATTAAATGGCATTTTTAAAGTAACTAGATGTTGTATTAGTTTTAAAAGTATAGGAATTGTGAATATAGATGAGAAAATTGATGTAAAAGATGCAGTGAACAAAGAATATTTACTTAATGAATTAAAGAATCCTGTTACGAATGCTGAATATACAAGTATTTTAATGCAGTTGAATAATTACATCAGTAAACAGATTTTAATCAACTTAATAAAACTAATCTAAGATATTACATTACAAACTAGGAAATTTAAAAACTTTATGATTATTTCTAAAAATGATTAATTTAATGATTGGACAATTTCAGTGTATAGGGTTTTATTCTTAAAAGAGTAGTTGTCTATGGTATAAATATAAACAGATATTTAACAGTTAATTATTTTGATCTATTGATGAGTGTTTCAACAAATTTTACAAAATGACTTCTGAATCGAATCTGTAAAAATAGTGAAAAATTTTCTAAATATAAGTTTTGTATTAAAACTTTTCCAGTTGATGTAATTTCCACTACATTGATGTGATAATTTAACTATTGTTTATTCTCTACAAATGGAGAATCATAAATTCACCTAATGTTACAAGTGTCGAAAATTCACTTAAACACATAATCCTTATAGATTTACAACTAGTGCCAGAAATCAAAGAATTGGATATAGTTGTTCAATTTGTAAAATAAAAAAAAGGAAATCTGCTAAGAAACGTGAAGGTAATAGATGTTCATGAACAAATTATTAATGAATTATATACTACATTTCGAAAAAAATTTAATTATTCTCATGAATAATTATTAAAAGCATTGAAATAATTATGACAATGAATAATTTTTAACATTTCTTTCATTTGTAGATACAAATTTACTAAATTTGGTATACAATTAATTCTTAAATGTATTCATAATGTGGATATCTATTCTTGATAATACATTTATTTGCTTTCAACATTTATAAATCATATTAAAATTACATTAAACTTAATTAAATCTATTACTGAAAAACCTTTGTATAACAAAAGTAGGTCTTAAATTATCATTAGTTAATTGAGGACCAACATATGGTAATGAACTAGGAATTAGTTCATTTCTTTCACATAAAATTTTTATTGTTCTATTATACTACATGGGATCTTTTATATAATTATCCTTAATTTTATTTAGACACTTAAATGATTCATTTGATCTTAATATAGTTATTTTACATTAATCTTTATTTTATATTCCCATGTTTTCAAAGTGACTGTTAACATTATGAGTAACAAATTTTTAAACATTTTGCTTCTTCTTTTTATCGTTTTAAGTTAACAAGTAAAGACCATTGAAGTTAGTAGTTGATTTTTTCATTTCCTTTCAGTACTTCCGAATTGTTGAGGTGTTAACATTCCTAACACAATAATATCGTTATTTTCAAAAATTTTAGGGCTTTGGCTTATTTGTGTACTCTAAAAGTTTAGCCAGGCCATGAATTGTTACTTTCAACAATAAACATAAACAATTTTTATCATCATCTGTAAGTTCATTACTCTTTGGATCTAAAAACGACTTCATTTATGTATAGTAAAATTCGTAAAAATTTTATTTTTTTAATTCTAATAAATGTTTTTCTTATTAAATGGAAAGTGACAATAAAATGATTTGGCCAATGTTTAAACAAGTAAAAGAAATTCAATTTTAAATAAAAATAACAAACCCAAATAAAGCTACAAATATACTCTGTATTGATTGTATAAAGATAGAGACAAAGTGAATATGCAGAAAATAAATGTGGACAAATAAATTATTACTGGAAATAGTATTTCATAACTTGTTTTAGTTAATCTAGTAAGCAGACATTTAATTGATGTAAGAAACCATTGTTATCATCTATTACTTTATTTTATTTTAAATTGTAATGACCATATGGTAAGGTATAAATTTTTGTAATTTAATATATTTACTGTTGGCAAATGATTAACTATTAACCACATTTATCTCTATTGTTTCATTTAGTTAGCTGAATTATTATTACACTCATCAAAATTAACTACATTTTTACAAAGGATTTCTTAACCCCATTAGATTTTTTCCTCTTCCTTATGACCAACTTTATAAACAAACATTTTCAATTTTACACGGACATGCTCTAACGTAGTTTTTCCGCAATTTGCATCAGTCATTTTTCCTAAAACTTTTTTGTGTACTTGTGGAATTCCATAAATACTATCTTTTGAATAATCTCTTGTTCTCATTGATTTCACATCTGTATAGAAGTCTTCAGTTCTTATATCTTAAATGAAACAATATGTATCCATATAACATAAATCAGTATTTTCCATGTATTTTGGTTTCATAGCTTTATAATCAAAATCATAATTTTTTAATTATATAGAAGACTCATTCCAATATCAATTGGTTTATTGAATTTTATTGTTTTTTTCATATCAACTGCAACTATACTTTCTGAAAATAAGGGAGGATGTACATAATTTGGTCTTGAAATATATTTTAAATATTCATCTTTTTTTATAGTTATTTTAATATCCAGTCTATTGATAATATTTTCCATCATCTCACGAAATATAGCACTATTCATTAATTAATAGAAATCTTTTTAGTTAGCTTCATTTTTCTCATTTCTGTATTAACATCAGTATACTTTTTTCAATTATCTGATTACCCAAATTCGATGAATTTTTGTAAGCTTTAATCCAAGTTTTTCACATTGTGTAATATTTCTATAATTTAAAACATTTTTTTCTTTATTATTTTATGTTGTTAATCGCTTATTTCCTCTTTCTGGTGCTTATGGTTAATCTTTATGTATATGATGTAATTTTTTGAATATCCTAAATATTTCCGAACATATAAGCATATTTGATATCATCTAGTATTTTAAAAATTTTTTTCAGACTTAAAATTTTTCACACTCCCAACTTAAATTTTTAGTTGGTAAAAACTGAGACATGACCCCAACACAAATTCTTTGTGTCTAAATATACATTATAATTTTATTGTTTTTCTAGCCCAAATTATTGTATATATTTGTCATTTTATTTTACTATATCTCTATTCACTTTGAAGAATCCCACATTCAATTCCTTTTTCAAGAAACAAAATCATATCATAATCTTCTAATATCTCTAATTCAAATTTTATGGATTGAGTTCAAAAGACTTAATACATGTATCACTAAAATTTTCGTTAATATCTGTTACAATTAAAACGTCAAATTCATTATGTAATCTTGCATATTTATCTAAATTTTTTGATACGATTTTTTTTCCAAACTAATTTTGCACAAATATAACTTTTATCACTGGACATACTTTTCTATCAAGTTTTGAATAAAAACATTTTTACATGATTTTTTCTTGCAATTTTTCTCTAGATTAGATATATTCGTGAGGATAAACTACTTTTTTATTTATTAGTTTTAATTGTTCATTTTTAAAATATTTTCCTGTTACTCTTAATGGTTTTCCTAGATTTTTAAGTAATTTATCAATATTTAAAGTTGTATTTTAAAATATATCTCAAAATCTTAATTTTTATCCAACTTCAATCGTTTTACTGAATAAAGTATATTATTGTTCATTGTTTGGAACAGTGTTAATATCTTCTCAATCTATTGCTATTTCTTTAATAAACAAATAAATACCATAATTTGTTAAATTAAGAATAAAATTACGATTCTGATAGGTAAGTGTACGATCTTCTTGAGTACTTCCTCTACATTTTTATGTTAAATGACAATGTGTCCTACCTTTTTCACCATTAGTAATTTCATTTTCACAAATAAAAGATGTTTTAGTATTTTTATAATTTGTTTTCCCTTCATTTCTCATTATCATTGCTTCATTTTGATCATACATTTCTTTAACTTATCTAGATTTTTGATTTAACATGTCAACGAATTTTTTTGCTGCATCCTTACCACTATCCATAACAGGAATTCCATAATCACCACTGCAATATTTAACATAATAACAAAATGAAATCAGCAAATGTTTTTGGTGTTTATTACTATAAGCTTTTTTCAGGATTTGGTTGACAAGTCTTAACACCTTATAAAAGATATTCGAAATCTGCATACATCACAAAATGTGCTCTTAATGAATTATAATAATTTTTAAATTATTAGTTCCACTATAGGAATATCTATTTTGAATTCTTTATATTCTTTACATTCGGTTTTGTGATTGTTTAATGATGTTTATGAATAAAAACATATTAAACACCATTCAGAGGACTTAATTTTTCCATCATATCTATGTGTTTGTGAAGTACTTCATCTAGATTCAGTTCTTAGCCAACAAAAATGAGACGTATTTTCCTCTAGAATTAGAAGAAGGTTAACACGTTTTTCTTGTCTATTTTTTGTAACATAAAGGGAATATACGATAAATTTCTCACCATAATCTTAAACATAAAATGAAATATTTGATTTCTTTTAAATTTTTGAATATCTGTTAAGTGAACAGTATAATTAATTTTCTCTTTTCCCCAAATTTCATCAAATTCTTGTACAATATGTTTATTCTTACTAACTCTTTATCGATGCTTGGCATAATGCTGATTTTATTGAATAAGGTAAACGTTTTTAATCTGTATTTTTTACATCTGTTACAGCTGTTTTATCTTTAATTTCTTTTGGTAAATCAATATGAAAAGAACCATTAACTGGATTGTGAATTTATCAGTTAATTCTAAAGAATTTATATAAATTAAAGACCAACCAGATATTTTTGTTTGTATTTCTTCTATTTCAGTCAGTAGTTTATTTGTTGATTTTTATAATGAACTTCCACATTAGTAGTTCTTGATAAAACTTCATTACTTTTTTAAAATTAAATTCTCGTATATTGTCTTGTCTTTTAAAATTACAATAAAATTTCAAGTGGTCTTTAATCGCCCTTCTTTGTATTGAAATATTCTTAAATTTATTGGTTACTTATTCTTAGATTTGATTAAAAAATTGTTATTGTTCAACAATATTATCGACATTATTTTTTTTGTTAGTTATTATTCTAGATTCGAAAGCAGGTACTTTTATATTCATTTGTTTAGGCGATTATAAAAAAAAATCGTCATCTACACAGTTGAAACCAGGTAAATTTTTTGCAACTTTTTATTTAATTTATTGATTTTTATCCAGTAGAAGCGTTCGAAAATTATTCTTATTATTCATCTGAGGTGGCTTTAAAGAATTTTTATTCAGTTCGTTACTGTAATTACTAATATTGTCAACAGGACAGAGTAAGAGCGATTAATGTTTCTTTTGTAAGTACAGGATAAATTTTTAGTATCCTTGATTTATGCATGGCTTGAAGCTCTTTAAATTTTAATATCCTAGTTCTATATTCTTTATTTCCTTCATATTAATATCATCAATAAATTCCTCTAGATCTTGCGAAGTAATGTTTTTTACAATAATTTTCTAAATCAGCAAAATGTAATCTACGTTTTTCTGCACAATACTTTTCTAAGTTATAAAATAGATCAGCTTTGGACTACATTTTGTTTTGATTTTATTTATATAGAAGATATTTAATTTTTAAGAAATTAAAATGTTTGTGATTGATATGCACCTTAATTTTTTATTAAAATTTCAATCGTTTATACAGATAGATGAGGTCTGACAGAGCTTATTTATAAAGAGAAAATGTATTAGATTTTTAATTTTTAAATCAATGAAATTTTCATTCGTGTATATAGATAAATACAGTCTTAGAGATTCAATTGCTAAAGAAAAAATTGTTAAATTTTAAAAAAAAATCAAAATTTGGTTTCTGGATGTAGGTAAATTTTTAAATGAGTGAGATGAAAAAATTTAAATCTAGTCTCTAAATCTGAGAATATTGAAAAAAACACCAGAATTATCATAAATATACTGTGGTCATGTCATTTATGAGTGAGATCAGACTTTTTAAGTGTCACTTATTCTAATGATGTTTAATTTACAAACATTATGGTCTGTATCACCTCTAATAATGTGTTTTCTAATGGTTGTAGTATCACAATTGCGTCACAGCTATGTAGCATTGGCTGTATTCAGCAGTGGTTCACTTTTTTCTGCCAAGGATACATGGCCCACATGACACACTGGTGTCATGCCCTGCCTTCAGTGGTGGTAATTACCACAGCCAGATGTAGTATCTCAGCATTCCTATCGATACCTGCTGTAGGCAGAGATACTAAACCTGTCCCCTCTCCAAAAAAATGTAGGATCAGTAGTGGTCAGGTTTGTGTCACTGATGGAGTGGAAGGATGAGAGATTTGGCCAAGCTCCCACTGTGGCATCAAGCATAGGCATGGCCTCATCTGAACTGCTCGACACAGATGGCCTGGTTTGTCACTGTGAGGGCAGTGGAGTTGGCAGAGCATCTGAGACCTAGCACAGTGTGGACAGGGGGAGTGGCTTCACATCCATAGGTTCCCACACAGTGAGCCATTGGTTGCTCACTTACGATCTGGGTAATAGAGACATAGTCTGCTGGTCAGTATGGTTTGTGAAGTGATGGCTAGTGGCACAACTGGCAGGTGAAGGTATGTCAAGTACCTGGGCATTGGTGGTGGCAGCAGTGGTGGTGCTTTCTCACTGCAATCACTGCAAGAGGTGTTTGAAATAATGAGTCATAAGCTCATGACCAGATGCAACATCACACACTCTATGACATTTGTGGCCTATGATGATCCCCTGGATCAATCTTGGCTGCAATCTGAATGTGTGCGCCCAGACACATTGACACTACATGTAGGCAGATACGTAATTAGGCTGGGCACACTTCATGGGGGGCACGAGTGTAGCTGGTTTTTATACACGGGGCCATGCAACATTTCAGACAGACTGGCCCCATCAACAGGGGTGCACTGGTATATGGAGAGGAAGCTGTGGAGCACTTCTCTAGCTGAAGTCGTCAGCAAAGCCTTGTGCATTTGAGCATTAAACATTCTCACCATTGGCAATTGAGGCTGGGTTGGAGGGGCAATGGTCAAGTGTCCAATGCTGCTGCAGTGACAGAAAGCCTCAAACTGAGACAATGTGAAGCAGAGACTGTTGTCAGACAGCTCTGTGTGTGTGTGTGTGTGTGTGTGTGTGTGTGTGTGTGTGTGTGTGTGTGTGTGTGTGTGTGTGTGTGTGTCACGTTCCCTTCATCACAAAAATTGTGGAGAAGACGTCAATGGTAAAATCAAATGGTTGTAGAATGCCATGTACCCCAAAGGAGAAGTTGGAAAGAGTGTCCATCACCAGCAGCCACATAATTCCCCAGAAATGGTCTGACAAAATCACTGTGTACCCTACCCTACAAGTGATCTGGGGGTGGCCATGGTGAGAAGAGCTATGCTGGGGCTACCTGGGTAAGGGATAAGGGAGCAGTTATGGTAATAGTCGTATACACTTTCAATTCCAGCATCAATACCAGACCAGTATACATGCTCCTGGGCTAATGCATTCATGAGAGGCATCAAGTACCTGGAGGTGCCGGGCCAGAGCAAGAGTAGAATGGATGACCAAGCAGTCAGAGTTGTCAGTGACCAACGTTAAAACACCATTTGTGCCAGCCTGCCTGTATTGCATCGCAAAATAGCTGAAAAATACCAGCTCTGCTTGTTTTGGTAAGTCCTCAAGCCCCTTCAAATATATTGCTGGCAGAACTTCGTGCAGGTTTTGTTTCGTGGCAGTTTGTTTAGGGATTGTTGCAGGAGGTGAACGAGCGCAAACCATTTCCTAGTGATCGAATTCTGCCTCAGGTCCAGTGGGAAGGTGATTGGCATAATGAACGACGGCGCGTAAATGAATTGCTTAGTTACACCCCCATTAAAAACAGCACCCACAACTGCAGACATTGCACCATCTTTCAGGGAGCTTAGAAGGATGTCAAAAATCAATATTAACTATTTGTGATCGATTAATACATGAATTTGCTATCATACAGATATGCATGGTAACCTACTCCAAACCAAATATCGCAGGAACGGACTGTAGCAAAAACAGAGCAGTTTTATTTCTCAGAATTCTTGACACCATAAAATGTTTTTAAAGGCTCCTTCTTAACTTAGCGATAGTTCATTTGCGCCAATACTGTAGAGAAGAACTTTAATATCTATGTGTGCTTTTGTTAAACGATTTTTTTGTTTCTGTAGCCTCAAGATCATGTCTGTACCTCTAAACATGTTGCTTTATTAAATAATTTAAGTATATCAACAAAATTTTGTGACTACTCGTGCTCTTCTGATAACATTTTAGTATTTTTGAAGCAACCCAGTTGATTAACAATCAACATGGATTTCAATAATCTTACTACCAAATTGGTATTATAGTCCTAATTTTTAGCATAGCATAATTGTAAGCCAATGTAAACTAGCATAATATTTCATGCGTAATTATCGCTGCTGTGTACTTACCAAAGGTTTAAGTGAAAATTCATGTAATTTCTACAGGGTCAGAAACAATAATAAATGAAACATACTGAAGGTACTACACAAATTGGTGAAACACGTTTGGGTAAAAGATGGTGTCTTCATAAGATGGAATTTCTCTGCTATTTGTATTACGAAGCACAAGAAGTAATAAAAGCTAGAATATTCAAAATATGACTGTCAATCTCTGTGTGGCTCCACTTTTGTACATTGCTCTTCTATTACCTTAATAGCATAGTTAACAAGTTTAAATGTAACTGCATGTGCATATTTGTGCATCTTTAGTCGACGGTCATTTTCCTTCTGTGTGGCATTACCACATGGTAGATATTATTGTGCAATAATACACAATATTGTGGAAATTACTGTGTGGGAATGCACAATAATTAATGAAGTAATTCACAATCAATTAAACAATTGCTCATTTACAGATGTTAACTAATTATTAAATGATGCATTGTGGATGGAGTTGTGCTCTACTAAAATTGCGGTTCAGTAGTTCTGCTGTCATATATGAATGTAGTAAATAGTAGGATTACTGGTAGCACTGGTAGCTTTGGTGAGGTATCCTTGCAAAATATACTTTTCATTTTATAAGTAATAAAAAGTCGTTGATCACATAGTTTCTGCACTTCTATGTAACCAAAGCTATTAATTCCGCTTCAAGTACAGTTTAAATGCTCAGACAAAAAATATATATAGTTATTGTTGTTATTTTCTTATCAATAGAACATACTTCATTGTGATCGAAGGCAAGAGTTTAATGTTAGTATCGATAAGTGTGAAAGTTTTTTATGAATAACAGAAGCATGTTTTGTATAAGAGTGATGAAGTTTTGAAGTGATGTTTGATATGTGTTTGCTTTGCATTTTCTTTTTATTTCACATTACCTTCTTTTTGACGAAACTGCATTTTGTAGTGCTAGGTTTACTTTTTACCACAATATCCCTTAGTTTCACTTTAAAATCAACTGTTTTAGAATATAACCTGAATCAAACGTCGACAATTTCAATTTTGCTGTAAATACTCATTATTTTTAAGTAATAGACAGAAGGATAACTATGTAGGTTAAAAATGTTGCATAGGTTATGAGGCCATTTATACATCCTCACTGTTTCTAGATGGTTCACCGCTTCTAGTTTCTAGGTAAATCTAGTAATACACAGATCACATATGCAAACAAAGCGATCGAAAAGAAGCAACGCCCAATAGGTATGCAACACATGTAACTCACAGGTAAAGTGGTTACCATATTAACTGATCAAGGCACCAGGAAAACTACTGTAATCTACATTTACAATTGTCTACAGTGGTCTTTCGATAGTATACGGTAGCCAATGGTGGTTTTAAAACTTTAATTGTGGATCCGTCTGTGATGAACATTTTGAATGGTATCTTTTTCTGTGTCTACTTCCCATTCCATAACCTACATGCGTAGGCAGATCTTGGATTTTGCGCGAGATGTATGGGCAGCAGACACTGGCAGTCAAGCTGCAGCTGTACAGTCAAAATTGCCTGAGGACATGAGTAGTCCGTTTCATCTGACTGCTGCTAATGAAAAGGAATTGCAATTAAATTTGGCAAAATTTTGTATGAGGCAGAACCAGGCTAACCGTAAACATGAACGATTTGATGTTTTCTGTAAACAGTGGTTAGATGGATCGATTGCATTTGTGGTGCGTAATTCGCCATTCGTATTATCATACATTTCAACACATTTTGCTTTATATGAATGTGGTAATATTAATTTTGCATCATAGAATGGCGTAGCCACATAACAGCAGGACGAAGGACTGAAAGGAAGACGTCTGCTCGGAATCGTTCACCATATGACGACACCCCCGAACGAACGAAGCGTCGCACGGCGCACGAGTTTTGATTATGGACCAGCATAGCTTAGTCGATGTACGCCACGCAAATGGTACCCCTGCATCTTCCAGATTATTGAACAGGGTTCAACAAATTTACCAGAAGGCGTATGAAGATAAATGAGATATTCGTCGAATTCCCTCCGAATGTTATTATCTCGGTTAAAATAACTAAGGCAACGTATTTCATGGTACGACATGAGCCCGAATAGGGCCCCACGCATGTATATGTATCCATTATATTCTGAAGTACTGCCAGCTCAAAACCGTTGTTATCCACCAAATCGAGTATCATGGTAACTGAGACTGCTGCAGAGATTCAGCTGCAGGCACTGCTGGACCACATTTCAGTGAGGTTTATTCACGTGACGAAAAACAAAATTAACGCGATGGATTCCGACCTGCTTGACTATTGCCACTTGATCTGTAAGTAGAGCTATGACAGATCAACTCTTCAATTAAAGAAGCAAAAGTTTATTAACGCAAACAGCAATGATGCAAATGTGTCCTTAACTTTGTCGTACATTTGATCTTACCACTGTGTCTGACAAAGGTGATAACAGTGTTATCTGCAGAAATCAGCAATTTTTGGAAGAGTTTGCTGACAATATTCTGACTGAGAAAGAATATACTGAAAGTCAGATTGAATTTCTTGTTCCGTTCCATACTGTTGTCAATGACAGGAATATAGTGGTTAAATATGAATTGTTTTTCACTATTTTCGATGACAAAGTGAAAGATTCCTCAATTTCAACATTTTGTTGATAGGGAACCAGCAGGTTTATTAAATTCCTTAAAGCCTTTATTAATGATTCTACCAACAGTTGCAGGATTTATATTATACGACTAGTTTCGTTTCTTACAGGTTCATTAGCTCTTATAATTAAATTTTCCTCGAGATCTTCAACTTCCATCATTATCTTACAGGTTCATTTTCAAGCCTGGCCTACTGTGGCTACAAAAAGCAGGACATAATGGTTAGTGAACAGCGAATACAAAAGTGGTATTAAAATAAAAAATTCAATTGTAACAGAAATTAATTATTTGAATACAAAAATACCTGCTCTGACAGTGCCTGATCTTAATAATAAACATCAAAGTGGCAACACATGCTTTATAAATGTTTGCAGAATGAATGAGGCAATCCACATATGCCTCTTACCAAGCCAAAATCAGACTGGAAGTCAACATAGACGTACAAATGCACATCAGCGGCTAATGAGCGTGTCGCGATTTAAATGTGGATGCGTCTAAGCACTTTTATTAAACCTGACATCAGAACAGTGAATAACAACAAATTCATATCGTTATTTCGCAAAAAACAGCTCTAGACACCGTAGAAAACAACTGAATTTAATAACTGAATAACAATGCACAACAACTTTGTCAGAAGTTAAGTTAATAACCGCTACAGCTGCAACTGCACGCCGCCTAATATAAACAAACTGGTAATATTTGGACGAACGATTGAAAACTACTGAATTTAATGTTCGAATGCAGTGCACAAACAACTTTGTCAGTACTCAGCTTTAGAACCACTACAGTAAATACAAATACTAGTGCTGCGTGAAACTATTAGATATTTGGACATAAGGAAAGCATTTCATGTAAAAGTGTGTGTCCACGACCAATGGACTCATCGAATTAAAATATGGAGCATCACAGCGTCTTTGTTAACCACTCACATTTAATATAAAGTACAATAAACAAATCACATTTGTTGTTCCATTACAAATTTTGCGTTATGCATACAGATTATTGTTTTCCAAAAATCTACATATATAAGTAGTTTAAATACATAAAACATTTGAAAACAATACATATCGTGTGTTTACTACTAAGATCAGGCACTGTTAGTGCAGGTATGGTCATATTCACATAATTAATTTCTGTTACGTTTGAACATTTTTTGTTATGCCACTTTTCCATTCACTGTTAATTGACAACTATATTCTGCTTTTTGTAGCCTCAGTAGGCCAGTTTGAAGATGAACCTGTGAGGTCCCTTTCTCTCGAAGTATCTTCGCTCCATGCCTGGGTAAGATTTATGGAGTAAATAAAGCTTTATCTTAGAAGAACGCCAATGACGAAACGGAAAATACATGCAGGCTCAGTGTGTAGCGCAGAAACAGCGTGTTGCGGCTAGCAAAGTGGAAATTCAAATCAATTTCAAACGCAATTTCGGTTTGTTGACTGACTTTCTCAAATAGGGATCCGGCACAATAGTTGACAGTAACATTGCTGATGGCTTTACTTCCTGAGTGCCATATACTGAAAAAATTTTGGGGTGAAACGTTGAAGTCCAAGAACAAAGTGATCTTGCAGATAACCTCCAGCGGGTATTTCGTTGATGTCGAGAAATTTAAAACGTACTTCTTGAATGTGGCCAGACGGTAAGTACATTTATAATCATAGTACCCGATGCTGACATCAGTCCACATAGTTTTGATACACGGATATGCTGCTCCGTTACCGATTGGTCACCTATCTGAAGACACGCAGGAAGATCGAAATAAGGATGTTTGCCGTAACCGAGAAGATTTTATATGCAAATATTCCCTTGAGAAAACGATGCATGGCGTGTTTCATTAGCTTCTGACACGTTGGGATCCAATCATCTCGAGCTTGGAGAAAGATTGAAGAAGATAAACGCCTTCCACCTGAGGTATCAAGTCTGCATTTCGAATCATCTCCCAGTGGACAACCTGACAGCGACCCTTTTGACAGCGATAATAAATGAAACAATGAATGTGACTACAATTTCGATTGAAAAATGCAAAATATCTAATAAAACATATCAATACGGCAATTCCGACTTCCAATTCGTTATCAAGGGGCTCAAAATACCTTATATCCTAAGTTATAAAATAATTTGCTACGTTTATAGCATATATTCCAATATCATATAACGAAGTACTCGATTATCTGCTTTGTGTACCATCCCCGTAGATTTCGGTGAATTAAAAAAAGAAAAAGAAAAAAAAACCGAAACCTGGAATATGCTATTGTAATCATAACTAACATGTTCATTTGGACTACAGTATCGGCGTCTACATCTACCGTTCGCAAACCACTGTGAAGTGCATCGCAGTGAGTCCTTTCCATTTTGCAATTCATGAGGGCTTTTTCCCGTTCCATTCAAGTATAGAACGCTGGAAGAATTATTACCAAAAACGTCTGTGTGTGCAATGTAATTAGTCTAATTTTGTCTTCACTGTCCCTATGTGAAATTTTAGTATAAGCCTAGATTCTCCACTTAAAGTTGATTCTTGAAACTTACGAAGTACAATTTCGCGGCGTAGTTTGCGTCTACCTTAAAGCGCTTACCTGTTTAGTTTTTCAACATCTCCATACCGTTCTCCCAATGGTCAAACAAACCTCTTACCATTAGTGCTTCTATTCTTTGTAAGCGTTCAACATATCCTTTAAGATCAATTTCGTATTGGTCTCACAGTTGAGCAACGTTCACGGGTGAATTTCATGAGTGTTTTGTAAGCAATCTCATTTGTAGACTCATTGCGTTTCCACAACATTCCCCCAATGAAGCGAATTCTGCCATGTACTTCACCTATTTAGAGATCTAAATAATGTGTCGGCTGTGTGGTAGCATGGAGTGATCTGTTGGTAAACTAGTTATCTTAATCTGTGTTTATTGTCAAAAATATTAAAAATGGGACTCGAATATATTTAACTACTAATACTTATTGTCTTTTTGTCACATCCACTGATGAAAGTGTTATACCCCATCAGTGCAACGACGCAGTATTGTTAATTAAATTAGATGAAATTTCTGTTCACAAAACAAGTAAAATCATTTCTTTAACCTGACGTGACAGGAGCAAGCAGCACAATATAGTCTTATGGAGACAAAAATGGTTCAAATGGCTCTGAGCACTATGGGACTTCTGAGGTCATCAGTCCCCTAAAACTTAGAACGACTTAAACCTGACTAACCTAAGGACATCACACACATCCATGCCCGAGGCAGGATTCGAACCTGCGAACGTAGCGGTCGCGCGGTTCCAGACTGTAGCACCTAGAACCGCTCGACCATCTCGGCCGGCTCTCATGGAGAGAAACCCAATATTTAGCCGTACCTCATAAGTCACTCAGAGAAACAGAGTCGACAAAAATACCAAAAGTACAGAGAAGAATAGCTAGAACATCCATAAATAAAAACTACCAGAAAGAAAGACACTAGCGGATAGTGCCGAATGAAGTAGTCTACAGGAAACTGGAGACCATCACAGATACTATACGTAAAATGAGGGTTTCTTTCTTTGGGCATATCATGAGGACACCAGAAAGCGGATTAGCAAGAAAAATTGTATAGAAACTGTGGAATCTGAAGCAACAACTAGGATTTATCAAGGAAATGAAAGAGGATACGGGAGAACTAGATACAACCTTGGATTATCTGCAAAAGAAGACAGAAAATCTCAAGAAACTGAAAGACAACAAAATAAGATTTAAACCAAAAATAGACAAATGACACACAATGAAAAGGGTATTTACAGATGAGGAAAGATAGGAAAGATCAGATCGAATGAAAATATACTGGGCAGTTAAGAAAGAACGAAACATGCGCTTAATGAAGAAGAGAATCAGGAAATGATTGACTAAAGTGGTCCAATGAGGCGGTAAAAGCAAATAATTAAAATGTTTTTTAATCCATTGCCTAATGCATCTGAAAATGACCCGGGAGGCTTAAAGTAAAACACCGAATTTAAACCTTTGGGTTTACTGCAGTTACGTTTTACAACAAGGAAGTTTAATTGCTTAACAAACAATGTTATTAAATGCTACTCTCCCTTATGGAATTCGGAACTGACAATAGGGCAAAGAACAAGAGAGAACGTTATTATTACTCATTCATACAAATTCGCGGTGCCGATAAACTTAAATTTTTAAATCACTCCTAATGCGTACTCCCAGATAATTTATGGAATTAACTAAATGGCTCTGAGCACTATGGGACTTAACTACTGAGGTCATCCGTCCCCTAGAACTTAGAACTACTTAAACCTAACTAACCTAAGGACATCACACACATCCATGCCCGAGGCAGGATTCGAACCTGCGACCGTAGCGGTCACGCGGTTCCAAACTGACGCGCTTTGAACCGCACGGCCACACCGGCCGGCTGGAATTAACTACTTCCAGTTGCTGACCTGCTATTTCGTAGCTAAATTATAAGGGATCTATCTTTCTATGTATTCGCAGAACATTACACTTGCCTTCATTGAGATTCAATTGCCATTCCCTGCACCATGCGTCAATTCGCTGCAGATCCTCCTGCATTTCAGTACAATTTTCCATTGTTACAACCTCTCGATACACCACAGCATCATCTGCAAAAAGCCTCAGTGAACTTCCGATGTTATCCACAAGGTCATTTACGTATATTGTGAATAGCAACGGTCCTACGACACTCCCCTGCGGCACACCTGAAATCATTCTACTTCGGAAGACTTCTCTCCATTGAGAATGACATGCTGCATTTTGTTATCTAGGAACTCTTCAATCCAATCACACAATTGGTCTGATAGTCCATATGCTCGTACTTTGTTCATTAAACGTCTGTGGGGAACTGTATCGAACGCCTTGTTCGCTCCACTACGCCTACGAAAGGACACACTATTTGACGCAACTTCTGCCAGTCACAGTTCTAGTTTCCAGGCGCAACACGACGGCCACATCGATTCACATCCAAAGCGCGGCCTATGCATTCCTTATTCGCTTGTCTTAATGGACAACCTCACTCGAAATATCTCGAAACTTCTACCGCTAACTACCAGCAAACAATGGAAACTCACGCCCACGAATTCGGAGCAAAAGATCGTTCCACCTACGTCCTCCAAGTCGCGAACACCAAGACGGAGAGGGCTGGTGTCCTCCTCCTTTCTCTTCGACACCTCCCTCCCCGCCGGCCGCAGTGGCCGAGCAGTTCTAGGCGCTTCTGTCTGGAACAGTGCGACCGCTACGGTCGCAGGTTCGAATCCTGCCTCGGGCATGGATGTGTGTGATGTCCTTAGGTTAGTTAAGTTTAAGTAGTTCTAAGTTCTAGGGGACTGATGACCTAAGATGTTAAGTCCCATAGTGCTTAGAGCCATTTGAACTACTTTGAACCTCCCTCCTCCTTGCTCACTGCCATTGTCCTTAGGATTCCAGTAGTTCAGCTCTCTGTTTCTAAGCTTGGAGACAGCAGAAAGCTCGCCTTTGTCCATAGCCAAGTAACATAATGGATTTAATGCAAGACATGTAGCTTCATGAAATCGAGGCTGCTGATCATAAAGGGAAAGTCAGGAATAATAAAACATATATCAGATCACTTCTCACAGGCATTGGCCCGAGTAGAAAATGTTAAAGATGGCATATGAAAATGTTAACACAGCGTATCTAGTTGATAGGCTATACTCTAATGGAAGATGTACTCAAATAAACGTACCTCTTTCAGAAATTTGATCGTTTCTTTTCGTACCCCTAAAAACTATTATGCCCAGGTGTCTATATGACTTCATCGATTCTAACTGTTTGTTTCGTTTTGCGAAGTACACAGTTTTAAATTTTTGAACATTTGAAGCAAATTTCCAACCTTTGCATCACCTTGAAATCTCATCAAATTCATATTGAATGTTTGGGCAGCTGTTTTTACATAGTATTTCATTAAAGATAAGTGTAGCATCTTTGAAAAGCTGCGGTTTCTGTTAAACCTTTAACTTCTGGCGATATAGATATCCACAGACAGTCAGCATGTTTAAAGTGCTAACGAAATATATACGTGCCAGGAGCTGAGAATGCCAGGAGTGTTAACGTCTGATATATACGTTTCAAGCTTTCGTACGTAAATGCACACTATAAACCATACACTATATGTGGACAATTAGTACATAAACCCAACTCTCTTCCACGACTTGCATAAAAGAAGAAAAAATGCAATAGTTATAAGTAGTTATGTGGTACGGATTCTAGATTTAAAGCGACACTTATTTCAAGATAACGGAACGGAATTGAAAGGGACAGATAACGTGATTTAAAATGACCCCATTCCCTCCCGTACCCACTCTCTCTCTCTCTCTCTCTCTCTCTCTCTCTCTCTCTCTCTCCCCCCTTCCCGCCCATCCCCTCCCCTCCTCTTACCTCCTGAACCCCTCCCCCTCCTGGGCCGATCACATTAAAGTACCCATCCCCTTCTCCATCCCACTTGAGTGGGTATCTTCATTCTTGAGCTGTTCACTATAGAGAAAGGATCAGGGGATGGAAATCTGTTAAAAACAGAACAATTTTACTGTAATTGCCTTAAGTCATCTCACTTACATCTAGGGTGTGGGTATTTATTAACAATAAATTAAATTTAGTACTACGCGAATTTCGTCATTCAAGGCACTAACAAAGACCACACCCAGGCAAATATGTAAGTACTCTCACTTTTCAAAATTGTTCATTATTTTTTCCACATTTTCCATAATTTTTCAAATTTTTTTCAGAATTTTTTGTGTTTTTCCACAATTTAACCCCCTTTTATATGTTATTCCTTATTTTCCATAGTCTATATGTAAATGTACAAGAAAATATATGAGATTTCTCAAACTTTTTGGGTCTAATTGAAACAGACGATAGTGGGTTCACAACAGCTTGTGCTCAAATAGGTAACCGATGATCGGAAACGCATATTTATTGTGTCATGGGCATACAGAGAGTACTCTGCGTAATAACAATGTAACTCATAGTAACATTTCAAAGTGAAGAGCTCAGTTCTTAATGCATAAATGGTAGCGGCGCATGAAGTTCTCAAAGATCTCGCGTGTCTGTTGTATCACGAGACAGGCAGTGTGGACCCTAGCAAGCAAGTCTTCGTCCGTTTCTATGGGATTTCATACAGCAATGTCTTGACGTAATCCTAGAGGAAAAAGTTCAGAGGTGTGAGATCCGGCGATCACGCTTGCTACGGGATTGGACTTCCCCTCCCAACACAATAATGAACAGACATTAACATGCATGTCCGAAGGAACACTGTATCGTAATTCTGAATAACACAGGCACTGCAACATCGTATTTATCCGTCGACATCTGGCAAGCGACTTTCGAGTAAAAGTCTCCCATGTACGAGAATATACATAATGGATGGAAGAGTACAGGTTGCAAACACTTGGTTGACGACATATGGAAGCTTGGTTCTCCTCGTGAGTCAAGCTCCGTTGGCCAAATGGTAGGACGACCGCTCTCGATAAGTGGGAAATCCGATTCGAGTCCCGCGCTGGCACAAATTTTCACTGTCTTCAATCGGTTATACGGCTAATGTTCTCTATATTCGCAACTGCGAATACATTTAATGCCTTTCATTTACGGCCCGTGGCGCACACAGTTGTCTCGGCTCCAGTTTTGGATAGCGCCATATTCCTATGCACGGTATACATCAACCCCGGAGGAACACGAAGAGTTTATAAACTGACCTGTTTCGTAAGTGCTTCCAGCCTTGGCCCGAAAGCCAATGATCATGCCTCTTTGGGTGCCAGATAAATAACTTCGTTTCCGCATTTCGACAACGACTGCATAGTTTCCGCGTCCCTAAATACTCTTTATATACCCTACACTCCTAGTCCTGCCACCTGTCGTCTGTGAGTGTTTGTTGCACGTACTCGTGGAACATAGGCGTCGCTCACATTAATGTGACTGGACCGTGTATAACTTAGTTTTCTAGCAAAACAAATTTTAATAAGTGATTACAAGTTCCTGTTGCTGAATTTTAATTCGAAACACATTCAGTGTAAATTTACATTAACAACTGAAGAACGAAGGCTTTCCAAACATATCGGGTGATCAAAAAGTCAGTATACATTTGAAAACTTGGTAAACCACGGAATAATGTAGATAGAGAGGTAAAAATTGACACACATGCTTGGAATGATATGGGGTTTTATTAGAACAAAAAAAAAAACAAAGTATTGTTAGACGCGTGAAAGATCTCTTGCGCGCGTCGTTGGGTGATGATCGTGTGCTCAGCCGCCACTTTCGTCATGCTTGGCCTCCTAGGTCCCCAGACCATAGTCCGTGCAATTATTGGCTTTGGAGTAACCTGAAGTCGCAAGTGTATCGTGATCGATCGACATCTCTAGGGATGCTGAAAGACAACATCCGACGCCAATGCCTCACCATAACTCCGGAAATGCTTTACAGTGCTCTTCACTACATTATTCCTCGACTACAGCTATTGGTGAGGGATGATGGTCGATATATTGAGCATTTCCTGTAAAGAACGTCATCTTTGCTTTGTCTTACTTTTTTATGCTAATTATTGCTATTCTGATCAGATGAAGCGCCATCTGTCGGACATTTTTTGACCGTTTGTATTTTTTTGTTTCTACTAAAACCCCATGTCATTCCAAGCATGTGTGTCAATTTGTAATCTCTCTATCTACATTATTCCGTCATTTATTCAGTTTTCAAATTTATACTGACTTTTTTATTACCCAGTATATCAGTCTGATTATTTTTCATTTTTGTGAGAGGAATTCGCCCGCAAAGCTTGCAAAAGCTTCGGTGGTACACCTTCTATAGTGTATGGGTCACTTATCATGGAAAAGCGAATTGATTATTTGTTTTACTGATTCCTAAACAGAGTACACAAGTAGAATTTTCTGACTACAACGATCATGGTAAGTGCTGTACTACACATAAGCTCTCTGCAGTACAGAGAAGCGTTGTTACACCATCTAAATGAAATCATTCTTACTGTAGAGTGCACCAACAAATACATCGTAGCTTCCGATCTGTTTGCTTTATGGAATTAAGGGAGACAGATTGGCAAGGTCGCAGTGTATGTTCGTTCAAACTGTTATTGGAGGCAATTACATCACGATCCTCTACTATATTCATCCAGATACTGCCATTCTGTTTATCTTAATCAGGTGGCAGTACGTACCAATGTGAATTAAATTGCAGCAGACGAAAGCAAAAGGAAATGCAGTTTGGCCATCAGTCTCAAACCAAAATATTACCGCCAAACTGCTGGTTTCTCTTTCAAAATGCTTCTTGAACAAAATTAAAATGCTGCCCAGTGTACTCAGTAAAGCTAGGTTGCTCCTTGTCGTTACGCATAAACCACATTTCGTCTGTAGATGGTGCTGAAATCCTTAACGATTTTTTTTTTCAAAAGCATTCCAATAAACAACCGCATGACGTGCATTCTGTTGCCGTTAATTGAAGTTGAATGGTTATGAGAGAACACCCGATATCGTTATTGGTTTATTCTCATTTACGTGCAATGTGTTGTACTCTTCACACCAAAGACTGCTTTCATGTAGCGTTCAACACGTCTGTCCTATGCAAGTCTCTTCATCTCTGTAGAACTTCAGAAATCTACGGCTATTTGGAACATGTCTTATACTGGCATGTTATGACATTTCTGGGGAGCGAAACTTTCCCTTGTGGGAACCAACATGGATTTCGATAACAACGATCGTATGAAACTCAACTCGCTCTATTCGCCCACAAGACCCAGAAAGCAGTAGATACAGGCGCCCAGGTTGAAAGCATTTTCCTTGACTTCGGAAAGGCATTTAATACAGTTCCGCAGTGCTGCATAATCAACAAAATACGAGCGTATGGAATATCAGACCAGCAGTATAGCTGTAGTGAGGAGTTTCTAGCAAGCAGAACACAGCATGTCATTCTGAACGATAAGTGGTCTTCAGACGTAAAGGTAACTTGGTGGGGAGGGGGGAGGTGGGAGGGGTTGTGCCACGTGGGAGTGTCGTAAGACCATTACTTTCCAGACTATATATAAATGACCTAGTAGATAACATCGGAATATCCGTGAGGCTTTTCGCGGATGATGCTGCAGTATACACAAGAGTCGCGACGCTAGAAAATTGTAGCGAAATGTAGTGAGACATGCAGAGAATCACCGCTTGGCACAGGGAATGACAATTGTTCGTCAACTTAAAGAAATGTAACATATTGTGAATACTTAGACATAAAGACCCCTTATTATATGATTACGGAACTGCAGAATAGTCACTGGAAGCAGTTACTCCCATAAAATATGCAGGAGTACTTGTACGGAGCAATTTGGAGTGGAATGGCTCCATAAAATTAATCGCGAGTAAGGTGGATGTCAGATCGATATTCATTGGAAGTTCCTCAGTCCATCAACAAAGGAAGTAACTTACAAAATTGTTCGACCAGTACTTGAAAATTTCTGGTTAGTATGGGATCAGCACCAGATAGGACTAATAGAAGGAACAGAGAAGGTGCAAAGAAGAAGAGCACGTTACGTTACAGATACATTTAGCAAGCGAGAAAGCGTCACGGAGATGCTCAACAAACTCTACAAGAGAAGCTTTCTGCTTCTCGTTACTGTCTACTGTTAAAGTTCTGGGAGTGTATGTTCCTAGAAAAGTCAACCAATATATTGCATCCTCTTATGTAATCTCGTGATCTGAAGATACAGGTAAAACTAAAGAGATCGAGCATAGACGGAGGCTTACCAGCGAACCATACGCGACTGGAACAGGAAAAGGGGAAAGTGGCACAAGAACACTCAGTACCCACCGCCACAAATCAAAGGTGGCTTGTGGTATATAGATATAAATATAGATGTGCATTTAGATGAACGTGCCTATCATAGTGAAGCCTAAATACACCACAAGGCCTGTACTTGTCTGTACTGTTAATCATCCACGTTTCACTTTCATTGTTGTTGTTACGGTCTTCATTCCAGAGACTGGTTTGATGCAGCTCTCCATGCTACTCTATCCTGTGCAAACTTCTTTATCTTCAAGTAACTACTGCACCCTACATCCTTCTGAATCTGCTTAAAGTATTCATCTCTTGGTCTCCATTTACGATTTTTACCTTCCACGCTGCCCTCCAATACTAACTTGGAGATCCCTTGATGATTCAGAATATTTCCTACTAACCGATCCCTTCTTCTAGTCAAGTTGTGCCACAAATTCATCTTCTCCCCAATTCTATTCAGTACCTCCTCATTAGTTACGTGATCTACCCATCTAATCTTCAGCATTCTTCTGCAGCACTACATTTCGAAAGCTTCTATTCTCTATTTACCGTCCATGTTTCACATCCATACATGGCTACATTCCATACAAATACTTTTAAAAAAGACTTCCTGACACTCAAATCTATACCCGATGTTAACAAATTTCTGAAACGCTTTCCTTGCCATTGCCAGTCTACATTTTATATTCTCTCTACTTCGACCATCATCAGTTATTTTGCTCCCTAAATAGAAAAACTCACCTACTACTTTAAGTGTCTCGCCGGCCGAAGTGGCCGCGCGGTTCTGGCGCTGCAGTCTGGAACCGCGAGACCGCTACGGTCGCAGGTTCGAATCCTGCCTCGGGCATGGATGTGTGTGATGTCCTTAGGTTAGTTAGGTTTAACTAGTTCTAAGTTCTAGGGGACTAATGACCTCAGCAGTTGAGTCCCATAGTGCTCAGAGCCATTTGAACCATTTTTTTAAGTGTCTCATTTCCTGATCTAATTCCCTCAGCATCACCTAACTTAATTCGACTACATTCCATTATCCTCATTTTGTTTTTCTTGATCATCATATTTTATCCTCCTTTCAAGACACTGTCCATTCCGTTCAACTGCTCTCCCAGGTCCTTTGCTGTCTCTGACAGAATTACAATGTCATCACCAAACCTCAAAGTTTCTATTTCTTCTCCATTGGTTTAATTCCTACACCAAATTTTTCTTTTGTTTCCCTTATTGCTTGCTCAGTACACAGATTGAATAACATCGAGGATAGGCTACAACCCTGTCTCACTCCCTTCCCAACCACTGCTTCTCTTTCATGATCCTCGACTCTTATAACCGCCATTTGGTTTTTATACAAATTGTAAATAGTCTTTCGCTCCCTGTATTTGACAATTGCCACCTCCAGAATTTGAAAGAGTGTATTCCAGTCAACATTGTCAAAAGCTTCCTCTAAGACTACACATGCTATAAACGTAGGTTTGCCTTTCCTTAAGCTATCTTCTAAGATAAGTCGTAGCGTCAGTATCGCCTCACGTGTTCCAACATTTCTACGGAATCCAGACTGATTTTCTACGAGGTCAGTTTCTACCAGTATTTCCATTCGTCTGTAAAGAATTCGTGTTAGTACTTTGCAGCCGTGACTTATTAAACGGATAGTTCGGTAATCTTCACACCTGTCAACTCCTGCTTTCTGTGGGATTAGAATTATTATATTCATCTTGAAGTCTGAAGGTATTTCACCTGTCTCATACATCTCGCTCACTAGACGGTAGAGTTTTGTCGGTACTGGCTCTCCCAAGGCTATCAGTAGTTCTAATGGAATGTTGTCTACTACCGGGGCCTCCTTTCGACTTAGGTCTTTCAATGCTCTGTCAAATTCTTTACGCAATATCGTATCTCCCATTTCATCTTCACCTACGCCCTCTTCCTTTCCTATACTATTGGCCTCTACTACATCGCCCTTGTATAGACGCTCTGTATACTCCTTCCACCATTCTGCTTTCCCTTCTTTACTTGGAACTGTTTTTCCACCTGAGCTCTTGATAGTCATACAAGTGGTTCTCTTTTCTCCAAAGGTCTGTTTAATTTTCCTGTAGGCAGTATCTATCTTATGCCTAGTGAGATAAGCCTCTACATCCTTACATTTGTCCTCTAGCCATCCCTGCTTAGCCACTTTGCACTTCCTGTCGATCTGATTTTTAAGACGTTTGTATTCCTTTTTGCCTGCTTCATTTACTGCATTTCTATATTTTCTCCTTTCATCAATTAAATTGAATTTCTCTTGTATTACTCAAAGATTTATCGTAGCCCTCGTCCTTTTACCCACTTGATCCTCTGCTGCCTTCACTATGTCACCTCTCAAAGTTACCCATTCATCTCCTAATGTATTTCTTTCCCCAGTTCTTGTCAATCGTTCCCTAATGCTCTCTCTGAAACTCTCTGCAACCTCTGGTTCTTTCAGTTTATCCAGATCCCATCTCCTTAAATTACCACGTTTTTGCAGTTCCATCAGATTTCATCTACCCTAGTTGACCAATGGATTGTGGTCACAGTCCACATCTGCTCCTAGAAATGTCTTACAATTTAAAACCACGTTCCTAAACTTCCGTCTTACTATTATATAATCTATCTCAAACCTTCCACTGTCTCCAGGCCTCTTCCACTTATACAACCTTCTTCCATTATTCTTTCATATAATGTCATATTTCAGTCGCTTTCAGAAAAGATTTATAACGTAAGTTTACATTCGATGGTAAGAATTTACCTCTTCCAGGAGGTTGGATAGAGTTTCTTGCAAAAAGTGAAGGTAATTTGCCCTGGTAAGTCGAGGAGGTAGACGAACCAACCCAATCAGATGGTCACCCACAACACCTGCCCAGATGTGGAGCGAAAATCGTTCCTGGCGTCCGTGGACATGAGGGTTTGCCCTTGCCCAGTAATGCACATTTCGAGCGTTGTAAAGGCCATACCAACGGAAGGTGCACTCGTTGGTAAACGACACAATGGCAGGGAAGTCGGGATCCCGTGCAACACGTTGCAGAAACCACCGGAAAAACCCTAGGCTGTGTTCACAGTCCGCCACAGGATTTAGGTCTTGATCAGGGTGGAAAGTAAATGGATGCTTGCCGTCATCCCTCAAAACCTCCCAGACTAACCGATGAGTGACCACCATGTCGTGTCCAACCGCTCGAATACTTGTCGTAGGTGCTTCCTCGAAGCGCTCGAGAACAGTCTCTTCAAATGCAGCATCCCGTCGTGTTCGAGGTCTTCCATCATGACCATGATATCTGGCTAACGAGCCTGTTTCGTCAAGCCGCCGGTGAATTGCTGTAAACGTTTACAGCTGGGTACCGTTTCTCTTCACCCGTCGAGCTTCATGAGCATTGCTGTCGGCTAGTCCATAAATAAAAACCATATCTCTTTGTTCCCACCCATGAACCATGGACCTTACCGTTGCTGGGGAGGCTTGCGTGCCTCAACGATACAGATAGGTGCAACCACAACGGAGGGGTATCTGTTGAGAGGTCAGACAAAAGTGTGGTTCCTGAAGAGGGGCAGCTGCCTTTTCAGTAGTTGCAGGGGCAACAGTCTAGATGACTGACCGATCTGGCCTTTTAACACTAACCAAAAAGGCCTTGCTGTTCTGGTACTGCGAACGGCTGAAAGCAAGGAGAAACAACAGCCGTAATTTTTACCGAGGGCATGCAGCTTTACTGTATGATTAAATGATTATGGCGTCCTCTTGGGTAGAATATTCCGTAGGTAAAATAGTCCCCCATTCGGATCTCCGGGCGGGGACTACTCAAGAGGACGTCGTTATCAGGAGAGAGAATACCGGCGTTCTACGGATCGGAGCGTGGAATGTCAGATCCCTTAATCGGGCAGGTAGGTTAGAAAATTTAAAAAGGGAAATGGATAGGTTAACGTTAGATATAGTAGGAAATAATGAAGTTCGGTGACAGGAGGAACAAGACTTTTGGTCAGGTGAATACAGGGTTATAAATACAAAATCAAATAGGAGTAATGCAGGAGTAGGTTTAATAATGAATAAAAAAATAGTAGTACGGGTAAGCTACTAGAAACAGCATAGTGAACGCATTATTGTGGCCAAGATAGACACGAAGCCCACGCCTACTACAGCAGTAGAAGTTTATACGCCAACTAGCTCTGCAGATGACGAAGAAATTAATGAAATGTATGAATAGATAAAAGACATTATTCAGGTAGTGAAGGGAGACGAAAATTTAATAGTCATGGGTGACTGGAATTCGGTAGTAGGAAAAGGGAGAGAAGCAAACATAGTAGGTGAATGTGGATTGGGGCTAAGAAATGAAAGAGGAAGCCGCCTGGTAGAATTTTGCGCAGAGCATAACTTAATCATAGCTAACACTTGGTTTAAGAATCATGAAAGAAGTTTGTATACATGGAAGAATCCTGGAGATACTAAAAGCTATCAGATAGATTATATAATGGTAAGACAGAGATTTAGGAACCAGGTTTTAAATTTTAAGACATTTCCAGGAGCAGATGTGGACTCCGACCACAATCTATTGGTTATGAACTGTAGATTAAAACTGAAGAAACTGCAAAAAGGTGGGAATATAAGAAGATGGGACCTGGATAAACTGAAAGAACCAGAGGTTGTACAGAGTTTCAGCGAGAGCATAAGGGAACAATTGACAGGAATGGGGGAAAGAAATACAGTAGAAGAAGAATGGGTAGCTTTGAGGGATGAAATAGTGAAGCCAGCAGAGGATCAAATAGGTAAAAAGACGAGGGCTAGTAGAAACCCTTGGGTAACAGAAGACATGTTGAATTTAATTGATGAAAGGAGAAAATGTAAAAATGCAGTAAACGAAGCATGCAAAAAGGAATACAAACGTCTTAAAAATCAGATCGACAGTAAGTGCAAAATGGCTAAGCAGGGATGGCTAGAGGACAAACGTAAGGATGTAGAGGCTTATCTCACTAGGCATAAGATAGATACTGCCTACAGGAAAATTAAACAGACCTTTGGAGAAAGGAGAACCACTTGCATGAATATCAAGAGCTTTGATGGAAACTCAGTTCTAAGGAAATAAGGGAAATCAGAAAGGTGGAAAGAGTATATAGAGGGTCTGTACAAGGGTGATATACTTGAGGACAATATTATGGAAATGGAAGAGGATGTAGATGAAGATGAAATGGGAGATATGATACTGCGTGAAGAGTTTGACAGAGCACTGAATGACCTGAGTCGAAACAAGGCCCCGGGAGTAGACAACATTCCATTAGAACTACTGACAGACATGGGAGAGCCAGTCCTGACAAAACTCTACCATCTGGTGAGCAAGATGTATGAGACAGGCGAAATACCCTCAGACTTCAAGAAGAATATAATAGTTCCAATCCCAAAGAAAGCAGGTGTTGACAGGTGTGAAGATTACCGAACTATCAGTTTAACAAGTCACAGCTGCAAAATACTAACACGAATTCTTTACAGACGAATGGAAAAACTGATAGAATCCGACCTCGGGGAAGATCAGTTTGGATTCCGTAGATGTGTTTGAACACGTGAGGCAATACTGACCCTACGGCGTATCTTACAAGAAAGATTAAGGAAAGGCAAACCTAAGTTTCTAGCATTTGTAGACTTAGAGAAAGCTTTTGACAGTGTTGCCTGGAGTACTCTCTTTCAAATTCTGAAGGTGGCAGGGGTAAAATATAGGGAGCGAAAGGCTATTTACAATTTGTACAGAAACCAGATGGCAGTTATAAGAGTCGAGGGACATGAAAGGGAAGCAGTGGTTGGGAAGGGAGTGAGACAGGGTTGTAGCCTCTCCCCGATGTTATTCAATCTGTATATTGAGCAAGCAGTAAAGGAGTAGGTATTAAAATCCATGGAGAAGAAATAAAAACTTTGAGGTTCGCCGATGGCATTGTAATTCTGTCAGAGACAGCGAAGGACTTGGAAGAGCGGTTGAACGGAATGGACCGTGTCTTGAAAGGACTGTATAAGATGAACATCAACAAAAGCAAAACGAGCATAATGGAATGTAGTCGAATTAAGTCGGGTGACGCTGAGGGAATTAGATTAGGAAATGAGATACTTAAAGTAGTAAAGGAGTTTTGCTATTTGGGAAGCAACATAACTGATGATGGTCGAAGTAGAGAGGATATAAAATGTATACTGGCAATGGCAAGGAGAGCTTTTTTGAAGAAGAAAAATTTGTTAACATTGAGTATAGATTTAAATGTCAGGATGTCGTTTCTGAAAGTATTTGTATGGAGTGTAGCCATGTATGGAAGTGAAACGTGGACGATAAATAGTTTAGACAAGAAGAGAATAGAAGCTTTCGAAATGTGGTGCTACAGAAGAATGCTGAAGATTAGATGGGTAGATCACATAACTAATGAGGAGGTATTGAATAGAATTGGCGAGAAGAGGAGCTTGTGGCACAACTTGACTAGAAGAATAGATCGGTTGGTAGGACATGTTCTGAGACATCGAGGGATCTTTTTTTTTTTTTGTGGGTTTAGGGCGCACAACTTCAATGGTCATTAGCGCCCTGACTACTCTAAGAATGCACCGCGAGTCACAAGTTGACAACAACAACTAAAAGGGAAAACACAATAAAAGACAGACTTACAGGCATAGGATTAAAAAACAACATCATCAAATGTCCTTAGCGAGGTTTGTCAAATTGATAAAACAAAGAACACGAGCAGCTGCTCGTGGGTCATCCGCTAAAATGGCATCGAAAGTATTAGGCAGGTTAAGATCGAGGCGCAGTTGGTTAAGATCTGGACAGGACATTAAAATGTGTCTAACCGTCAGCAAGTGCCCACATGGGCAGAACGGCGCCGGCGCAGCCGTCAGCAGATGGCGATGGCTGAACCGGCAGTGTCCAATTCTTAACCTTGCTAAAACGACCTCCTCCCGCCGAGAAGGGCGTGAGGAGGACGTCCAAGCCACGGGAAGAGGTTTTAAGGCCCGAAGCTTGTTGTCGGTAAGTGCAGCCCAATCGGCATGCCACAGCGACACAACGCGCCGACAAATGACCCTGCTAAAATCGGACGAAGGGACACAACAAGAAGCTGTCCGAGGCTGGAGGACCGCAGCCTTGGCCGCGGCATCTGCAGCTTCGTTCCCAGGGATACCGACATGGCCAGGAACCCACATAAAGCTAACCGGCGGACCGACGTCCACCAGCCGCTGAAGAGAGCGTTGGATCCGGTGTACGAAAGGGTGAACCGGGTACGGATCACTGAGGCTCTGGATGGCGCTCAGGGAATCTGAGCAGATGACATAAGCAGAATGTCGGTGGCGGCAGATGTAAAGAACAGCCTGGTAGAGGGCAAAGAGCTCAGCTGTGAAGACCGAACAATGGTCATGGAGCCGGTATTTGAAACTTTGTGCCCCGACAATAAAGGAACACCCGACCCCGTCATTGGTCTTAGAGCCATCTGTATAAATGAAAGTCATGTTGATGAACTTCGAACGAAGTTCCAAAAAACGGGAGTGGTAGACCGAACCGGGGGTGACCTCTTTTGGGAGCGAGCTGAGGTCAAGGTGAACGCGGACCTGAGCCTGGAGCCAAGGTGGCGTGCGGCTCTCGCCCACTCGAAAGGTTGCAGGGAGTGAAAAATGAAGGTGTTGAAGGAGGCGACGAAAGCGAACTCCAGGGGGTAGCAGGGCAGAGACATACAACCCGTATTGAAGGTCAAGAGAGTCGTCAAAAAACGATAAGACGGATGGTCGGGCATTGACAGTAGCCGACAGGCATACCGACAAAGCAGTATATCGCGCCGGTAAGTAAGTGGCAATTCGCCAGCGTCAGCATGAAGACTCTCTACGGGACTGGTATAAAATGCTCCGATCGCAAGTCGTAAACCCCGATGTTGTATGGAGTTGAGGCGGCGTAAGATGGATGGCCGTGCAGAGGAGTATACGAAGCTCCCATAATCCAGCTTGGAGCGGACGATCGACCGATATAGACGAAGTAGGACGGTTCGATCCGCTCCCCACGACATACCACTGAGAACACGGAGGACATTTAAAGAACGGGTACAACGGGCGGCCAAATATGACACATGTGGAGACCAGCTAAGTTTCCTGTCAAAGGTAAGGCCTAAAAATTTGGTTGTCTCCACGATTGGGAGAGCAACGGGACCAAGTCGTAAGGACGGTGGGAGAAACTCTTTGTAGCGCCAGAAGTTAATACAGACCGTCTTCTCGGCAGAAAAACGGAAGCCATTGGCGACACTCCAGGAGTAAAGACGGTCAAGAGAACGCTGAAGACAGCGCTCCAGGACACGTGTACGCTGCGCGCTGCAATAGATGGTAAAATCGTCCACAAAAAGGGAGCCTGATACATCAGCTGGGAGGCAATCCATTATTGGATTGATCGCGATGGCGAACAGAGCGACGCTCAAAACTGAGCCCTGTGGCACCCCATTCTCCTGGCGAAAGGTGTCGGACAGGACAGAACCCACACGTACCCTGAACTGTCGATCCATTAAAAAGGAACGAATAAAAAGAGGGAGGCGACCGCGAAGGCCCCATGTATGCATGGTGCGGAGAATGCCCGCCCTCCAACAGGTGTCGTAAGCCTTCTCCAAATCAAAGAACACAGCCGCGGTCGGGCGCTTCCGCAAGAAGTTATTCATAATGAAGGTCGACAAGGTAACCAGATGGTCAACAGCAGAGCGGCGCCTACGAAATCCACATTGGACATTGGTAAGTAGGCGTCGAGACTCAAGCAGCCAAACCAATCGAGAGTTAACCATTCGCTCCATCACTTTACAGACACAGCTGGTAAGTGAGATAGGTCGATAACTGGAAGGCAAGTGCTTGTCCTTCCCCGGCTTAGGAATCGGGACAACAATAGACTCGCGCCAGCATGCGGGAACATGTCCCTCAATCCAGATGCGATTGTATGTACGAAGAAGAAAACCTTTACCCGCAGGAGAAAGGTTCTTCAGCATCTGAATATGAATAGAATCAGGCCCTGGAGCGGAGGACCGTGATCGGCCAAGTGCGGTTTCGAGTTCCCGCATGGTGAATGGGGCATTATAACTTTCACAATTCGAGGAGCAAAAGTCAGGTGGCCTAGCCTCCTCTGCCTGTTTGCGGGGGAGGAAGGCAGGGTGGTAATGAGCGGAGCTCGAAACCTCGGCGAAAAAGCGGCCGAAGGCATTGGAGACAGCCTCAGGGGCCACAAGGACTTCATTCGCGACCTTCAAGCCAGAAACTGGGGAGTAGACCTTAGTGCCAGATAGCCGGCGCAGGCTACCCCAGACAACAGAAGAAGGAGTAAAACTGTTGAAGGTGCTTGTGAAAGCAGCCCAGCTGGCTTTCTTGCTTTCGTTAATAATACGACGACACTGAGCACGTAATCGTTTATAATTAATACAATTCGCCACTGTAGGGTGGCGTTTAAAGGTGCGTAAAGCACGTCGACGAGCACGTAAAGCGTCTCTACATGCTGCGGTCCACCAGGGGACCGGTACGCGACGTGGAGAAGAAGTAGGGTGAGGGATGGAATATTCAGCAGCAGCGAGAATGACTTCCGTGAGGTGTGCGACCTGACGATCGCAGCTTGTGAAGGTTTGATCCTGAAAGGTCGCCCTGGAAGAAAAGAGCCCCCAGTCTGCCTTGGAGATGGTCCAACTAGAGGAGCACGGAGAGGGAGTATGCTGCAGGAGATGGATAACACACGGGAAGTGGTCGCTCGAATATGTATCAGCAAGTGCATACCACTCAAACCGGCGTGCAAGTTGGGGAGTACATATAGAGAGGTCTAAATGGGAATAGGTATGAAATGTGTCCGAAAGAAAAGTAGGGGCGCCAGTATTGAGGCAGACAAGATTGAGCCGGTTGAAAAGGTCTGCTAACAAGGAGCCCCTCGGGCAGGAGGCTGGAGAACCCCAAAGGGGATGGTGGGCATTGAAGTCTCCAGTTAACAAAAATGGTGCAGGTAGCTGAGCAATAAGTTGCATCATGTCTGCCCTGGTAACGGCAGATGACGATGGAGTGTAAACGGTACAAAAGGAAAACGTAAAGGTGGGGAGAGTAATGCGGATGGCAACTGCCTGCAGGCCGGTGTGCAACGTGATGGGATCGTAGTAAATATCATCCCGGACCAGCAACATAACCCCTCCATGAGCTGGGATACCTACCACAGGGGGTAGGTCAAAACGCACAGAGGTGTAGTGTGCCAAAGCAATGTGATCGCATGGGCGTAGCTTCGTTTCCTGGAGGGCTACGACGAGCGGACGATGCAAGCGGAGCAGCAACTTCAAGTCCTCTCGGTTGGAGCGAATGCTGCGAATATTCCAGTGAATAAGTGCCATCGTAAGAAAAGGAAGATGAGAGAAGGGGTCACCTCGAAGGCCGCTTAGGGCCTGGCGTCGAGCGAGCACTGCCGCCGCTATCAGTAGGCGGACAGTCATCGTCCATGGGGTCTATAGGGTCATCGGCCATCTCGGGAGGATGGCCGGGAGGGGGAGCTTCCTCCGCCGGTGAACGGCCAGATGTACGGCTACCGGCGGTGCGGCCAGGCGAAACGGATGACGGCCTGGGGCGGCAACCGCTGGGTGGCGCAGGAGAAGAAATGCGCCGTGGCGGAGAAGGAGAACTGTGCTTCCTATGCGCCTTTTTGGAAGGACGTTTGGTGGAAGTACCGGTCGAAGGCTGGGAGGTCGAGGGACAGAGGAAGTCTGCACGGGATGGTTCCTTCTTGAAGGACCGTGCATCTGACTTCGGGGTCTTCGACTTAGCAGAAGCTGAGGAAGTGGCTGGTGTCTGTGGTGTGATGGGAGGAAGAGGAGACGTCGACCGCGCGATCTTAGCACTGGCCGAACGGACGACTGTGGTGCTGAAGGTCAGATCGCATGTCTGGGTTGCTACCTCCCGGGTAGTCCGAGGAGAGGCGAGGACAGTACTATATTTCCCCGCTGGGAGCAGCGTGGGCTTCCTACTAGCCAATAGCTTGCGAGCAGCCGAGGTGGACACTTTCTCTTTGACCCGAATTTCTTGGATGCAACGTTCGTCCTTATAGACAGGACAGTCGCGGGAGGATGCGGCATGGTCACCCTGACAGTTCACACAACGAGGAGACGGAGGTGGACAGTCACCCTCATGGGCATCCCTGCCACAAGTGACACATTTAGCCGCATTGGAGCAAGACTGTCGAGTGTGATTGAAACGCTGACACTGGTAGCAGCGCGTAGGTGTCGGGACATAGGGGCGAACAGAAATAACCTCGTAGCCCGCCTTGATGCGCGATGGCAGCTTAACACTATCGAAGGTCAAGAAAAGTGTCCGGGTCGGTACAAGGTCATTGTTGACCTTTTTCATGACCCTATGGACAGCCGTCACGCCCTGCTCAGCGAGGAAAGATTGAAGCTCCTCGTCAGTCAATCCGTCGAGGGAGCTACTATAGACGACACCACGAGACGAATTCAAAGTTCGGTGGGCCTCCACCCGGACAGGGAACGTGTACAAGAGTGTGGCCCGAAGCAGTTTTTGTGCCTGAAAGGCACTCTCAGTTTCGAGTAGTAAGGTACCGTTACGCAACCTGGTACAAGATTTGACAGATCCGGCTATGGCATCTACGCCCTTCTGAATAACGAAAGGGTTGACAGAGGAAAAATCCTTTCCGTCCTCAGATCGAGAAACTACGAGGAACTGTGGGGCAGGCGGTAGTACTTTTGTCACTGTTGGCTGGTCACGTTTCCGTTTTTGGGTCGAAGTCGAAAGCGATGGAGTAGAATCCATTGCGGAGGAATCCCCCATGATTGCCAGCGTCTCCGATGGCGCGCTCCTTCCTTCTGGGGACCCTCTCAGAGGGCACTCCCGCCTTAGGTGAATGTTTACACCTCAGGTCACACCTCCCGAGAAACAGACGGAGGGACCAATCGGCATGGTCAGAAGGTATCAGCTCAGGCAATCACCCCTCCCCGGGCCTGGCCTTTACCAGGGGGTACGCGCGTGCCTTACATGTCTACCCAGGGCGGGGACTTACGCGTTACCCCGTCACCGGCTACGCGTGCGAACGCGTGGGTCGGCCTTCAGACACGCACGGGGAGGAAGGAAGAAGAGGAAAAAGAAGAGAGAGAGGGAGAAAGAGGACAGACTGTCCCAAACGCCGAGGCGGAGACCAGAGAAGGCAAGGAGAAGAAGGCAATGAGAAAGCAAGGAGAAAAAGGCAATGAGAAGGCAAGGAGACAAAGGCAATGAGAAGGCAAGGAGAAAAAGGCAATGAGAAGGCAAGGACAAGAAGGCAATGAGAAGGCAAGGACAAGAAGGCAATGAGAAGGCAAGGACAAGAAGTCAAGGAAAAGAGTAAGGAAGACAGTGAGGTGGAGAAGAGCAAAGAAAGGAACCAACAAAAGGAAGGAAGAAACGAGAAGTGAAAAACCAAAAAGACCACGATTATAGGTCGTGAAACCGTCCGTCTCCGGACGCAGGCGCTAACTACCCCCGTGAGGGGGATGGACTCCTTTTAGTCGCCTCTTACGACAGGCAGGAATACCTCGGGCCTATTCTAATCCCCGGACCCGCAGGGGGGATCGAGGGATCACCACTTTAGTATTGGAGGGCAGCGTGGAGGGTAAAAATCGTAGAGGGAGACCAAGAAATGAATACAATAAACAGATTCAGAAGGATGTAGGCTGCAGTAGGTACTGGGAGATGAAGGAGGTTGCACAGGATAGAGTAGCTTTGAGAGCTGCATCAAACCTGTCTCAGGACTGAAGACCACAACAACAACAACAACAAAAACAACAACAACAACATCTCTTTGTTCTTCAAACGAATGCTGTGACGCCATGTGTACTGTATGACTAAATCGCAGGTGACATATGTGTGCTCCGAAGCGAAACTTACGTATGAACGCCACTGACGTGAGGTGGAGACAAAGAGAAAGAGCTACTCGACACGTGTGCGTATCACGTTGGGGCAGTGACGGGGCGAGGGACGTTTGTATGTGTGAACCGACAACCATAGCGCTGCCCGCCAACCGACGAACGACAACAGGGCAATCTCACGGCCAATCGGAGCGCGCGGTGCTAAGTTTCCGCAGTTTAAAAATGGTGCGTTGCCTACCTACAGAACATGAGTAATTTTGGTTCCTACTGGCATCATCTGTCCAGGGTTAAAATTTCGTGACACAATTTTTCTCCACCCTGCATAGTGCGCGCAAAATGCCGTGGCCGCTAGATGGGCAGTCGGCTGGGAAGTGTGGGGAGAGGGCCAGTGATGGCGGGTCGCTCAGATCGCTGTTCGGAAAAGTGCGTTCTCAACTGATACCTACTCTCACATCTTTTGTAAACATTAAGTGGGGACCCTGCACGTCCACACCTGCATGGTGACCATTCAAAGTCCGCAGCTCGTGGTCGTGCGGTAGCGTTCTCGCTTCCCACGCCCGGGTTCCCGGGTTTGATTCCCGGCGGGGTCAGTGATTTTCTCTGCCTCGTGATGACTGGGTGTTGTGTGATGTCGTTAGTTTAGTTAGGTTTAAGTAGTTCTAAGTTCTAGGGGACTGATGACCATAAATGTTAAGTCCCATAGTGCTCAGAGCCATTTGAACCGTTTGACCATTCAAAAACATCTACTGTCACCTCTGCTTTCATTAGCATTTAAAAAGAATTTCGCCGATTTATTTTAGCCTGGCTTGTTAACCATTTGTAACTTTCAGAGAAGCGTCATGAGTGCCGGATTTTGAGTAAAACCTACACATTTCTCTGGTTGCCATATCAAAATTTGCTTCTTTTGCCAAAACACAGCTGAGTTTACACTGTCTCGCCTGCATCTTGTGCAGACACATTTGCGAGAGAATTCTGGCCCTTAAGAATTACGTTCTTTCACCGGAAAAGTCTGTAGTAATTGCAATAACACGGTAGATAATAAAGTTCTATATAACAACGATGTGATGAAATACTGTCCTTTCGGGATACCGGCCGGGGTGTCCGAGCGGTTCTAGGCGCTACAGTCTGGAACCGCGCGACCACTACGGTCGCAGGTTCGAATCCTGCCTCGGGCATGGATGTGTGTGATGTCCTTCGGTTAGTTAGGTTAAAGTAGTTCTAAGGGACTGATGACCTCACAAGTTAAGTCCCATAGTGCTCAGAGCCATTTGAACCATCCTTTTGGGTTGCTATCATTTGCCAAAATCTCATTTCGATGTCTGAAAACGTTTATGAAATATGAGGAATGTTCTGGATATTTTACTCTGACATCATCGCTGGCGCGTTGCAATCCCAAATGAGTGTGCTACATCAGATCAGTTTTCTCGACTTTGGCGACAGGCAGATACTTCTACCTAAGTCTAAAGAAAAATTCTATATGTTAGCTAAATTTCATGTGCAACAACATATTATGTAATAACCACCAAACGCAAAATCATAGCGACCTCTATTTTTCATTGCAGACTTTTCCGAATTTCGCGAAGTGTCTTACTTTCACGCAAATATCATAATAACTATGACCATTCGCGAAATGAAGGGTACATCATCACGAACCTGACACATAAAGCTATAAGTAAAGCAAAATTGAAATTTTTTACCGAACTGTTTCTGCACAATCGTTTGAGAAAGATTGCAGGTTGCGCGCCTCGATTCTGTCGTCACTGGCCAGCCGAAAGGTGGAAAACACTTATCGGCCTCCCCTTTGTAATATTACTATCTGTATCGATAGCGTAAATACACTTACATTCGATAATCTAACCATGCAGGTGCATAAAACCTATCTGTGTAAAAATTTCTTACATCGTAGCTGAGAAGTGGCCACCTGATATTTCAAAGAATACCTTACGCACCACGGCGCGGGATACGAATTGTTCATAAATTGTATCGATAGAGATATTTTGTGTTTCTTATTTTTTGACAGCTGAAGAATTGTAATCCTCTTCTGTTAACACAGTCGTGATATTTTTTAAAGACGGTGGACGCGTATATGGCGTGGTCCGCAATCACTAATTAGTTATTATAAAATATTACTATTGTTCAGTGCTATGTAAGAATTTATGTGTGCATCTAAGATGAAATATCGAAGATGTTAAAGGACTTTATTCAAGGAAACAGCCAGAGAGATGGAAAATTTAAATTGTACGGAACCTATTGTTAGCAATACTGACTAGGGTAATTAAATAAGTTATTGTGCTCTCAAATGCAGTAGTGCCTGATTATTACTTAAAGTATTTCCATGCTATCCATCTCCTATTAATAGCAACAGAAATAACGGTGTTTTTATAGTCTTCATACAGCTACCAGGGACCGACTGCATGTCGGCAAACGTCGTAGTTAAGGAAGAAGGCGCATTGCTATTTAATTTGTTTGTGATTTAAATCCAACTTCTTTTAATGTGTGGTGGGGTATAACAAAGAAAATTTCCAGCTCTGTCTGGTCCCTTGGGTTTCTCTGTTCGTAGTTGCTATGTCTCATATCCGGTCGTGATCGAACATGATCACGACACAAATAAATTAAGTTCAAAATGGCTCTGAGCACTATGGTACTCAATTGCTGTGGTCATAAGTCCCCTAGAACTTAGAACTACTTAAACCTAACTAACCTAAGGACAGCACACAACACCCAGCCATCACGAGGCAGAGAAAATCCCTGACCCCGCCGGGAATCGAACCCGGGAACCCGGGCGTGGAAAGTGAGAACGCTACCACACGAACACGAGATGCGGGCAAATAATAAATTAAGTGGCAATGCGAACTCTGTTCTTGATCTTGAGAACGCTACGCTTTCTGCAAACGATTTCAGGTCACATATAAAATATGACATACAGTACTTAAGTTTTTTGAAAAGTCTTTGCTCTTTCCGCCAAGACGTGGTGCAAAACTCACAACAGATTTATGAATCTTCACAAGAGAATAATAATTTGATCAAAATATAAATATCTTTTTTAAAAAAGAAATACACCACACTTGGCGCCCGAACAGGGACTTGACTGAAATCACGAAAATCAGTCCTCTTGTGTTTACTGCTAATATAGATGTATCTAAGAATACATTTATTTTTCATGTGCACGCTACGCGCTTAAAAAATTGTGGACGAAAATTTCAAGGAGGAAAGACGAGTCGACGGCGGAAAACGGAGAAATTTTATCTCCAGTTGCCGACTTTCAAGACATCAAACGTAAGTTACGAAAAAATTTTCATAGGCAGTTGTGACGCTTCAGTAGTACAGTTGTCTTTCGAGCTACATTACCATTCTTCCATTTATTTTCATCTGCACATTTAACAAATCAGCTTAAAATTTTTTTTAGTCAAAATTTAGCAGGATTTGCAACGTAGTGTCTAAATCCCATTGTTGAGTCTTGATTTCAATGTGTAAATATGGCGTCGTGTTACATGTAAAATGCTAGCGCTGTGTACTAATTCAGTTGTTTAGAGTGACAGTCTTTCATCTTGTCTTCTCCGCTTCAGTTCACAGTCGTCTGTTACGTGAGTGCAGCTCATATACTTGACAGACAGCAGGTGACCTGACGCCACAAGCAAAGGACAGACGACCCGCGTAGCAGACCGCGTGTAGCTGACGTAAGACTGTTGACAAATAGACGCCGTGAGAAGGCGGAGGGTACACAGAAATTAATCCCGACAGCAGGTGACAGTGACGATACGAACAGCACTCAATATTCGTTGCGCTCACGTGCCATTAGCATGCGAGTGGAGGCGGAGGCTAACGCCGGTGAAGTGATTGACGCAGACCAAACAATTCAAACGATTCCCGCGGGTAGCAACTCAACTGTAGATACGAATGCTATGCTCCTTCAAATCCAAAATTGGATGGCAAATAATGATATGGTAAAGGAACAGTTGCGGTTAGAAAAGTAAGGAAAAGCAAGAGAGAGAGAGAGCTGAACGAGAGGAGGAAAACAAAAAGAACTAATGCGAGCTTTTACCGATTTAAATAAACAATTTGATGCGGTAAGTGAAAAATTTGAAGTGGTAAATGGAAAATTTGACACAGTAAAAACTGAAATAACTACCGACTTGAAAACTGATCTGAATACCCAATTGGGCGAGGTCAAGTCGGAACTAAGTGGGCAAATCGAAGCAGTAAAAACTGAGATCCGTAAACAGGTTGAGACTGAGATCAAGCAGGTATCTAGTAAATTTGATGCAGCACTAGGAGCCGCCAAGGATGATATTAATGCCACGGTAGAAGCATACCATAACGAAACTGTAGCATTAAAGGGTAATTGCGATATCATCTCAAAGGAGGTCAGCGCCGCGAAACTGGTTGTCACTAATATGGGAAAGGAGATAGATGATTTGACGAAACAAGTAGAATCACTTGACATAGAGCAGCAGGTAAAAATTACGGTAAAGGCTCACGCTGAAGTGTTATCCGACCACTACACAGAGTGGATAAAAACCAAAGACCATCTGATAGAAAACAAGGTAAAGACAGAACTGAAGGATGTAGTAAGGGAAGTTACTTATTATCTTTTGGAGGAACCAGGAAAATCGAGAGACACCGTGTTATTTGAGCTAGGACAGATAAGGCGAACTTTGGCACAAGACCTTCCTCAATGGAAGCAGCAGGTCATTGAAGAGGTGCAGACACTAAAAAACAGCCGGACGGAGTGGCCGTGCGGTTCTAGGCGCTACAGTCTGGAATCGAGCGACCGCTACGGTCGCAGGTTCGAATCCTGCCTCGGGCATGGATGTGTGTGATGTCCTTAGGTTAGTTAGGTTTAATTAGTTCTAAGTTTTAGGCGACTGATGACCTCAGAAGTTAAGTCGCACAATGCTCAGAGCCATTTGAACCACTAAAGAACGAAGTGGAAAGTCCCTCACATCCGATGGGTGGCGAATGGAATCACTCCCCACACCGAAATGACAGTAGGCAAATTCATTACAGCTCTCCACTTGATCACACGTCATACCACAGTCCGACAGACACAGTGCATAACGACACTGAAATGGACAGCCCACCAACACTCATAACCCAAATGAAGGAAGAAAGTGTATTGAAACACAAAATATTTCCAACCTTTCACCCGCAAAAACGTAACATACACCCGATCGTATTTTTCCGAAACTTCTCTGGAGTATTTCCGAACAGTTGAACAGACAAACAAAGAATACAGTTTGTAACGGGGTATATAACAGGAGATACCACCTTATGGGGAACAGAAATGACGGACAAGTGCAGGAGCTATAATGAATTCGAGCGGATGTTTTTGAACAAATTTTGGAGAGATGGTGGTCAGCAGCGCTTAAGAAAAGAAGTGTTCAATCCCGAAATGTTCAATTCGAAACACGGCAGTCTCAGAAGATATTTCGAAAAATATTTAGCAAAAATTAAATTCTGGGACCCACGAGTTACAAATAAAGGCGCGATTATGATTTTGAAAACTAAGTTCTATAAGGGAGATATTAGTTAATGTTTCCGAGGACGATACCGAAACATTTCTTTCCATATTGGACTCACTGGATTTGATTCGTGAAGACGCGGTAGCAAATGTTGGTAGCGCTCCGAATGAAGTGAGCAGGCGAAACAGTGGAGTTTACGCGGTCAACAATGGCAATGAGGGAGGGCGCGCGGTAGCGACGCTTACTACCAACCGTCCGGCAGCTACAAAAATCAACCGGTGTCGTACAGAAATGGACAGTTTCGACCGAAGGATGATAATAAACAATGGTACAATCCAATGGATAGTACACAACGGTCACAGTACGGAAACTCAACACACAATTATCCACAGAATCAGTACGGAAACAAACCACCACAGCAAGGAAATTATCAGAGCGGACCAGCCTTTAACTGGACGCGTGAGTGGAAATCACATAAATGGCATGGGACAAGTGGAGGACAACGTTTTGCTAATAATGACAACACAATACACTACATGGCTCAGAATACATTTCGACCTCCGACAAATATAAATTTTTCCGGTCACTCAAATGATTATGCAGGAAATCCGAAGCCGAAAGGGCAAAGAACTATACAAACCTAGTATGCGCAAAGTGGATCGTACACGGGACAAGAACCTTGTCCACCACCCTTCGTGCCGCAGTTACAACACCAACACGAAACAGAGGAGACGTTAAGGGCGATATCCGATAGGGAGAACCACCACAATCAGGAAAACTAGAAACAGCATTTTTTAGCCTCCACAAGCAGCTGACACCAAATGCAGGCAGACGGTGATTTCACTGACAACGTATGCAAAACTTCCATAAGAAAGCATTTGACAAAAAGGTAAATAAGGTTATTGAATATAGAGAAGGTGAGAGAATCTTACTAAGGACTCATTTTAAACCATCGAAGCTACGAAAGAAAAATCGTAAGTGGCAGCGCGTTTATGAAGGCCCATACGTTATTGTCAGGAAGCCGCACACAGGAAGTTACTTGCTAGCCGACCCCGTGACTGGAAGGATTAAAGGTCTGTTCCACCATAGTGACTTAAGGAAATTCCACAATGGTAACACAAGAAATTTACAAGTATTAGTAGTACGAGGCAATTACAAAGCATCATCAGAGAACAAGGTAAGTAGTTGACGTCGAATGAGAACTCAAGAAAAATGACAAGCCAGCAGTTAATACGTCTGGTGGTCGTCAAACAGTGCTGACTGCATGAGGAAAGTTTGTACCGATCTGTTAATTGAATACAGTTAAAGGAAAATGTCAAAGAGAGAACTTAGTACTAGTTTTAAGATAGTATATAAGTATATGATGCATGCGCATGTGGTAATCAGCTCCCGAGATCTAAAACTCAAAGAGGAAGGAGTGATCAGTGCCTTTCTCTCAGGTCTTATAATGAAGGATTTTTTTTTTTTAGAAACTAAAGTCTCTCAGAGGACAAGTTGTAGTCCTGTGTAAAATAAAGGGTCATTACTTTTCGTGACTAGAATCAAATAATAACACAGGATATCGTAATGAGAGCGACACATTACCTAAAAAAAAGAGTAAATTATAATATGCTAAAGAACATGTGTAAGATCCGATGTTTAGAAGTAGTGATGTATGTGGAAAACTTCATTAGGAACAACGTTTTAAAGTCTATGGCAGATATGTTATCCAGACGCAAATTCGAAGGTGTAGCAAGTAAAAGAAGGGGTAGAGATAACGCTATAAGTTCCATGGGAATGTTATACTTAAGAAATGCCAGCCGCAAGGCTAAATGTTGCGATTAATAACAGGAGTCCGCAATGCTTTAAAGAGTGATGTCGCAGCAAAAATAAATAAATAAAATGAATGGAAGACAGCTTCTTGTAAAAGACTACAGAGTCAAGTAACCAAGTAAATAATTGGTCAAATAAGCACATGCATAGAGGCATGTAAATAAACCAATTATATTTTCTAAGTGAATGACACGCAAAAAGCAATTGCAGCAACATAAGCGCTCGCATATTAATGTTTCTTGTTTAGTATGATAATTTTTATAATGTCCAGATTATTTAAATGCTGATTTTTGTGTTTCTTTATAAAATCTTATCAAAAATACCGACCCCTGATAAGCCTTCAAACATCCTATTCCAAGGATCAGCTCGTAGAGGTTTACTTGTACTGTCTGGGCGAAGCAACTCGTATGAAAACCGTGTAGGTTCGCGACTAGATCAGTTAAATTTTCCTTGTTGAAGCCAATTAGAGTCAAGTCACTTGTTTGGCATGCAACTGAGTTTGTTGTCTTTGTAACACGCCATTAGTCCGTCATCGCCGGTATATTTTTAAGCGAATAGTATTCGGCATGGAAAAGGAGGCAGTCTCTCTGTCTGGAGGCTGTCCTCAATTTAATTAACACGGTAAACACAAGTTAATGGGCACATAAATGAAAAGAGTAATAAAAAGAGGTGAGTTCTCAAATAGGAAGACAATTAGTTTGTCTTTGAGACAATTAAAAATGTAATAAGAATTTGACGGTAAAGAATAAATGAAACTGGTAGCTGAGTTTATAAGAGGAGATTGAAAAATAGTCTTGAGTGGAAGACGTAAATTTTAACTGGTAAGCAAGAGAGAGCCATAAAGAAAATGATCGACAGCAGTTCTGTACTGGACGTGACCATGAGATTAAGAACATATATGTATATATAAACAAACTATGTAAATATTATTAGTCAAGGTATCTTGTTATCCTTCTGTGAAAGTGTTATTTTTGCAAACAGAAAGTGAGATGAAGGATGACGTTTAGTTCACGAACGCCTATCAAAGTGAAAGCGAAAATTTGTGCGTCGAAAAGCGAGTCTGTGTCACTACTCTTTGATACACACCTTGTGCAAGTGAATAACTATCGTTCGCCATGCAGCCCTCGCAAGTCAGCAAAATAACTTCTTTTCACTTACCTGTGAATGACAGTTAACGAGTGGTACGACGAGATGACTTCGTGCAGTCTTCCTCGGTGAAGCAACAGCAGCAATCCTCAAACAACGTGCTTTAAACGCAGCACGTTGTCGGCGGACTACACAACACACACCCAATCTACGATTGCGCGCACGATACTGGCCGGTGTTGGCCTGTCAACATTGCCGCGCAGCGGCGTATGACGAAATAATGGATATTTCAAACTTTAATGGCCGAGTCCGCGTGGCTCGCTCCGGCAATGATTGAGACTTACACTACTTTGAAGGACATTGTCCTATATGTACATAGCAAACATGATATTTTAGAGACTGAAAGAGAACGATTTGTATTAAGCAAATAATAATATGGTCACGACTAGAATAAATTTCGGTCACGGTCAGAACGAGGTTGATATTTGACTTAACCGCTGTCATAAACAAGAGCAGAAATCAGTGCGAAATGAAGGAAAGATAGAAATGATCATTGCCCATCCTGAACCCATTGTAATTAAACCGATAATTTTAAGTAATACTAATGCGGAGTATTCTCTATTTATGTTCCATATTCCATGAGTTGACGCAGAATGGCAAATTTCATTCAGTGAAGTGGTAGGAAAGGGACTCCCATCGTGAGCGATTCTTGACAAACAATTCGACGGCACAGTGTGATCCACGAACCAATGTGCAATGTGTGTAAAATAAGAAAGAATATTATCATGAAATAAACACGAGGCTATCGAGCTTGTAGAGACATTGAAAATTTGGAAAGCGTGTGAAAGAATAATGAAAATGTCATGTGAATTTCATAGTTTGTAGCACTTTAGAATTCTATAGGTACTCTATGTGTATGGTTTTTTTTTTTTTTGCGACAGTGCCTGTCATTTCCACTTAATGTATACAGATCTTTATTGTAAATAGTAAAACTTTCCTTGCCGGCCGGATTGGCGGGGCGGTTCTAGGCGTTACAGTCTGGAACCGAGCGACCGCTACGGTCGCAGATTCGAATCCTGCCTCGGGCATGGATGTGTGTGATGTCCTTAGGTTAGTTAGGTTTAATTAGTTCTAAGTTCTAGGCGACTGATGACCTCAGAAGTTAAGTCGCATAGTGCTCAGAGCCATTTTTTAAAACTTTCCTTGTTGTAGATGTTAAGAAATCCTGTGACCAAAACACAGATGCAGTTGAACTGCACAAAGACAATTTCTACTAATGATCTTAAGAATGAATGTTTTCTCTAGTATGGTAACTTTATGAAACGTCAAGTGTATAGTACTATATCACTACTCAATTTCAGCAATAGGCATGTATTAAAAGCCACTAACATTACGAGTGACATGAGGACGAAAGTAATACCTCCGGTATTGTTCCCCTCCTCATGGGAGGCAGTGTAATATTAGTATCTGTTTCGATAGCGTAAATAAACTTCCATTCGATAATCTAACTACGCAGGTTCATAAAACCCATCTGTGTAAAAATTTCTTAGATCGTCGCTGAGCAGCGACCACCAGATATTTCAAAGAATACCTTACGGGCCACGACGCGGAATACGAATTGTTCATAAATTGTATCGATAGAGATATTTTGTGTTTCTTACTTTTTGATACCTGAAGAATTGTAATCCTCTTCTCTTAACACAGTCGTGATATTTTTTAAAGACGGCGGACGCGTATATGGCGTGGTCCGCAATCACTAATTAGTTATTATAAAATATTACTATTTTTCAGTGCTATGTAAGAATTTATATGTGCATCTAAGATGAAATATCGAAGATGTTAAAGGACTTTATTCAAGGAAACAGCCAGAGAGATGGAAAATTGAAATTGTACGGAACCTATTGTTAGCAATACTGACTAAGGTAATTAAATAAGTTATTGTGCTCTCAAATGCAGTAGTGCCTGATGATTACTTAAAGTATTTCCATGCTATCCATCTCCTATTAATAGCAACAGAAATAACGGTGTTTTTATAGTTTTCATACGGCTACCAGGAACCGACTGCATGTCGGCAAACGTCGTAGTTAAGGCAGAAGGCGCATTGCTATTTACCTTGTTTGGGATTTAAATCCAACTTCTTTTAATGTGTGGCGTAGTATAGCAAAGAAAATTTCCAGCTCTGTCTGGTCCCTTAGGTTTCTCTGTTCGTAGTTGCTATGTCTCATATCCGGTCGTGATCGAACATGATCACGACACAAATAAATTAAGTGGCAATGCGAACTCTGTTCTTGATCTTGAGAACCCAAACGATTTCAGGTCACATATAAAATATGACATACAGTACTTAAGTTTTTTGAAAAGTCTTTGCTCTTCCCGCCAAGACGTGGTGCAAAACTCACAACAGATTTATGAATCTTCACAAGAGAATAATAATTTGATCAAAATATAAATATCTTTTTAAAAGAGAAATACACCCCACCTTCCGGAGAAACGAGTGAACTCGTCCAGCACTTTGTACAAAAACTGGTCCTGCGCATCGGCCACCGTATCCCGCGTGAGCTATACCTCAGGCGTAGGTGACCTATTGATCAGATGGAATGACAGTTTCTTGGAGACATACGAGTCTCAACTTTTACCTTCAATTGGGATAGTAGCTGAAACAATGAAGTTAGTAGTAAGCAGGAGTCCCAGGTTCCTGTCGCGGCCGTGGCACAAATTTTAATTCATTGCTTCAGCTTCTATCCTTATCGAAGATAAATTTGAGACTCATAAGTATTCAGGAAAATATAATTCCATGAGGTCTGTAGATCACCTACGCCTCAGGTACAGGCAGGATTTCCCCATTACATGCAACGGTGTGGTGCTGCTCAAATGTCGGAGAGCCTCGGCAATACTGACGACCTGAAAAGGGAAAATGGGCTCAAGATGTGAACTGCAGTTTATTGTGGGGAGGGCATTGGACTTCGGTAGTACATTGTAGCTGCCATAGTCAGAATGCGACTCTTTTGTAGTAGTTAGTACACTAGTCTAGTAAGCAGGAATCCTGAATTCAAGTCCTGATTGTGGCATAAGTTTCCACTCATTGCTTTTGCTTTTATCCTTATCGAAGATGAAGTTAAGATTCGAATGTCTCCAGGGAAATATCAGATAAATGGAACACGCCTGCTACCCAGCGCAGGCCATCGACATTTGAACTGTTATGCAAAAATGATTCAAATGGCTCTGAGCACTATGGGACTTAACAGCTGAGGTCATCAGTCCCCTAGAACTTAGAACTACTTAAACCTAACTAACCTAAGGACATCACACACATCCATGCCCGAGGCAGGATTCGAACCTGCGACCGTTGCAGTCGCGCGGTTCCGAACTGAAGCGCCTAGAACCGCTCTGCCACACCGGCCGACGAACTGTTATGCACATATGTTTACTGCAGTGCAGTAGAAAGATATATGGAGGAAGGAATCTAAGGAAACGAACATACTATGTGAAGAATCACAGGAGATCGTGGGTCATCATCATGCCAAAATACTCAGAAAATATCGCCGAAGAACCTCCGAAAGTTTATCGGGTGAGTATATTCCAGTGTTTGTCTTTCCCTACAATTCCAGTCATCTATGGCTCCTCCCACTATCATGATGATCTTTTCCAGACTGTAATCTCGAAATACACCGAAAACTTCGAGGAAGAACATCTCGTTTTGTATTATCAGAAAGAAGAGGAGAGTTCAAATGGTTCTAATGGCTCTAAGCACTATGGGACTTAACATCTGAGGTTATCAGTCCGCTAGACTTAGAACTACTGAAACCTAAGTAACCTAAGAACATCACACACATCCATGCCCAAGTCAGGATTCGAACCTGCGACCGTAGCAGCAGCGCGGTTCCGGGCCGAAGCGTCTAGAACCGCTCGGTCACAGCAGCCGGCGCAGAGGACAGTGTTAACTTGTAATACGGGTCAACGATTTCCATAGATTTTTGAAATGAATGATATACAGTTTTATTGCACTGTTACTTTTGAGCCCAACCCGACGGATACCTATGGTAGATCGGGGAAAACCACCGCTCAGGCTGTGTTGCTGGCGGGGCCGGAAGGTGCTAACTGCCACACCACGTATCATTGTAAGTCTCATTGGCTCAGTGTGAACTGTTTGTACAACTAACCTACACAGCCTATACCTCAACCTCCACTATACTAAGAACTTCTCATCTGAAGCTTAAAGTTGGGCACCTCTTCAAGGGATCCACGCCCCCGTGGTAAGAGGCGGCGCACGTCCTGGATGGAAGGATCTTAATTGTGGTTCCTCTCTTTTGAGCCCAACCCGACGGATACCTATGGTAGATCGGGGAAAACCACCGTTCAGGTCGTGTTGTCGTCGGGGCCGGGAGGTGCTTGCGCCTGATGTACTCTACTAGGAGCCTTGTAGGCTCAACACAAACCGTTAGCGTCATTACCTTATTACTTTTACTACCAGTACCCTTTCATTAGCAACTTTGAGCCAAGCACAAAATCAGTTACCTCTCTATTGTATATCGTAAATAGTTTAGTAGGCTGGACATGGAGGTCTTAGTCTTAGTTTCTAGCTTTAACGTACCCTAATCTCTTCTAGTTAAGGTAGTTTTTAGGATAGTAGATGTTAAAGGCATGGTGAGCAACGGCCAGCGTCTTGAGGTTCATTCCAAGACCCGGGCCGCCGCCCATAACCAGGTGACGGGCAATATTATACCTATAACTTCTCTATTCAGTTCTCTTCCTTCCTTCTTTCTAAATATTTAATTTCGTTTTGTTTATTAATATCTTACTTGATTTTGTATTAGTTATACGTTTTTCTAATGCTGCACAAAAAAAGATATCAAATGGATCTAAACAGAGCCCGCCTCCACGTGGCGGGACACGGGCAACGGTGTGAGTGGGGACGGGAGCCGGTGTGGTGTTACTTTCAGTCACTGCGGACCCCGGACCCAGTCACAGCGGCTAAGTGGCAATATACGACCCACCATAAGAAATTAGACGGTGGGTCATAAAATATAAGCAGCTAGTGAAAAAAAAAGAAAAGTGTTACTAGTAACTGAATTAGACCTGTATGTAAATAAAAAACCTACTCATATAACTGATAACAAACATTGACGATACTGTATCACCGTCAAGACTGATACAGCGTTACAGGAACTTTTCATTTTAACCCATTTCTATGACATGCCTTGTCAGTTAACAAAGTTTCGAGGGTGTATTAATAAAAAACAAAGAAGAATTAAAATAATGGTTTTAATGCTTCAGGTATTCTACACAGCCTGCCTGCATTTGAGCACAATGCACAGAACAGGTAATACAACCATGTGGAATAGAAGTTCTTCTTTGGGCTGTTGTTCGTCTTGTTGGCTTGAGTATCGGTTACGTCATCAAAACGTGAACCACTCATGTGAATTTCTGCACTCTGTAATTTTGTGGTAGATTTGTCTTGAAAAGACCGAGTTTCGTCACCCTAATGGTTTTTCCCAAGAAGAGAATTGTCCACACTTTGCATTTTAATCAACTCGTGGTAGGGGTCACACATTACTGCTTTTGTTCGGGAGTCAAGATGTGCAGAACAAAATCTGCACACACTTTTCTGTTGTTCAACACATTCTGCAGAATGTCTTGTACCCTGGGAGTTAGAGATGTTGGTCCATTGCCATTTGTGGCACAACAACGTCGACGCTCTACGGCCGCACGTCCACTCGATGGTTCAAACCTGCATCCGGCCATCCTGATTTAGGTTTTCCGTGATTTTCCTAAATCGCTTGAGGCAAATGCTGGGATGGTTCCTTTGAAAAGGTACGGCTGCCTCCTTTCCCTAATCCCATGGGACCGATGACCTCGGTGTTTGGTCCCTTCCACCGAATCAACCAACCGACCACACGACCACTACCTAACACTAACTGCTCAACACAGAATATCAAAATATAAGATGTGCAAGGCCCGTGTTACAGTACGGAACCAGAGAACAATGGCAACGTTCCCAGTGGTCTGGCAGTGAACTTCGAATACGTGAATATGAGGCACAAAAACGCGTATTTTCTAACTTTTTTATGAATAAGCCTCGTACTCTAGCAGTCAATTGCGTGCCTGAAAACCAACAGATTTTTGTGACCTTGCAAAGTGACATAATTGAGAAAGCTCAATCAGGAAATACGGTTAACTTCGCGTAGCTGAAGTTCACAGTCATTTAAAATTTTGAAATGATGTCATCGTCGCCTTTTGTCTGTAAAATTATTTATTTACAAAACGCAGTATTGTAGTATCGACCGTGCGGCTATTATCAGGTGGGAATAATTGCGCTTTAGCACATGTAAAAACTTAAAGATCATTTGAAATAACATGTCACAGAAGGTGGTTTCATCTCATTATTTCCAGATTACGATTTCTTGTGTGCATTTCATTACTTGAATTGCATTGTCAATATGTTGTTCATACTCTTCTTTATTTTTGCATGCATCTGTAATATTGTTTGGAATAAATGATGCCATATTTGTTTTGGTTTCATATGAAACGGAAGATGCTTTCGTCGCATAGTGTTCTGTGGACATTTGTTACTGTATACGAATCCATGTGTTAACTGCTCTTTCCAATTGTGATGCAAGCATATTGTTCACATTCTACTTTATTTTAGGTCACATCCCTTTTTCGTACTTTCTCGTATTTAATGGAAAATAGAAATGCCGTGTGGCTAGGGCCTCCCGTCGGGTAGACCGTTCGCCTGGTGCAGGTCTTTCGAGCTGACGCCACTTCGGCGACTTGCGTGTCGATGGGGATGAAATAGTGATGATATGGACGGCACAACACACTGTCCCTGAGTGGAGAAAATCTCCGACCCAGGCGGGAATCGAATCCGTTCCGTTAGGTATGACATTCCGTCGCGCTGACCACTCAGCTACCAGCGGCAGACCTCGTATCTAATGGAGAACTCGATTTTAGCAGCTTTTGACAGAATTGGTATTCATCTTTATCACATCTTAGTTAGTTAGTTAGTTGGTTGTGTGTTCTATTGATCAGTCGCACAGTACGGTAACCCCGTTATGGTGTAGAATGTGTCAAGTGCACAAGAAATGCATATATGAAAAAGATTTTATATATATTTAACAATACAGTGTTAAAGATTAATATTTCTATTATTTACCCCATTCCCTTAAATGGCACAACATGCGTATACTATATTTATAGATTTATTTATTCCTATTCAAGAATTCATGTGTGGTATAGAAGGTGTTGTCAAGGATATATGATTTAAATTTATTTTTGAAGCTATTAATGCTCTCTGTCAGACATTTTATTTCATCTGAAAATTTGTCAAAAATCTTTATAGCAGCATATTTTACTCCTTTCTGCGCTAAGATAGGTTGAGTAAAGGATAGTGTAAGCCTTTCTTTTTTCTGGTAGTCACAAATGTCACTGTTGTTGTTAAACTGGTCCATGCTATTAAGAACAAATTTCATTACTGAGTAAATATACTGTGAGGCTGTTGTAAGAATTCCTAATCTTTTAAAAAGATGACTACAAGATGTACGACTATGAACCCCACACATTATTCTAACCACTTTCTTTTGAGTAATGAATACTTTTTGTCTAAGTGTTGAGTTACCTGAAAATATTAATCCGTATGACATCAGAGAGTGAAAGAATGCAAAGTATGTTAGCTTACTAATTTCTATATCCTCAAAATTGGCAATTATTCTGATTGAAAACGTTGATGAACCTAGTCGCTTTATAAGATCCAAAATATGAATTTTCCAATTAAAATTCTCATTTATATGTACACGTAGTATGTACACGTAGCATGCTCTACCCTGTCTATTGACATCTGTTGTGTTATATTTGTTTTTGCAGCAGAAAATTGGATGTACTCTGTTTTTTGAAAGTTTAGAGCAAGTCCATTTGCAGAAAGCCAATTAATGACTTTTCCAAAGACCTTATTTGTATCATTTTCAATTTGAGTTTCTTTTACTGGATTAATAATGACGCTTGTATCATCAGCAAACAGTGTCAGGTCATCTTCTTTCAGATAAGAAGGGAGGTCGTTTACATATATCAAGCACAGAAGGAGATCAATGATTGAACCCTGTGGAACATCTAATGTAATTTCAACCCAGTTACATGAAGTGGCAAACTTATTTAAATTACTTGACCCATATCAATAAACTTTTTCTTTCCTGTTCCGCAGGTATGACTTAAACCACTCACATGCTATTCCATTTATATCACAGAATTGTAATTTCTGTAACATAATGTCATGATTCACACATTCCGATGCCTTGGACAAATCACAGAAAATTTATATTTGTGACATTTTAGTACTTAAAGACTCTATAATGTGGACAGTGAAATTGTATATTGCTGTCTCAGTGGAACAGCATTTGTGTAATCCGAACTGTGATTTACTAAGTATCCCATTACTGTTGAGATGGCTAACCACTCTTGAGTACATTATTTTCTCGAAGATTTTTTTAAAAATGCTGTAGGCAAGGATACGGGCCGATAATTATTGTCATCTGTGGTGTCCCCCTTTTTGTAGAGAGGCCTGACAATGGCATATTTTAACCTGTCTGCTGAGTGTGCATTGTAATCTCAGTGAATAAGGCATTACTCCTTGTAAATGATAAAAATGCAACAGTAGCTACGCAGATGTGTGGAAATGTTATTAACAGGTTCTCCGGAAATACATTTTAGTAGAAATCAATACACTCTACAATTATCCTCATACTAAAACGGGAATTTGGAAGCATACAATACACACGCTCATACTTCCATCATTGGATCTCCGAGTGAATTCTGTATGGATCGAAGATAGTAAATGAATTAACATTAATTACGGTGGAAGCACTCAACCCCATGTACAAGTATGTACTTCGATACAGAATACTTTTGCTGCATAACATTAACTAGCGCAAAAACTATACTCTCTGTCAGTAATACTACAAAGTATACTCAGGGGAAAGAACCAACACTATTCATAGCAGAAATACGTACTCATTCCGTGACAAGATGTAATAAAGTTGAAAAAATTGTTCAAATGGCTCTGAGCACTATGGTACAGATTTCAGGTCATCAGTCCCCTATTACTTAGAACTACTTAAACTAATTAACCTAAGGACATCACACACATCCATGCCCGAGGCAGGATTCGAACCTACGACCGTAGCGGTCACGCGGTTACAGACTGAAGCGCCTAGAACCACTCGGCCACTGCGGCCGGCAATAAAGTTGAATGCTAATTCGGTCAAAAGCTCCTAACATGGAGTTCTCCACTAATGCGAGAAAGTACGAAAAACGGACGCGAACTAAAATAAAGTAAATTACAACGCAATGACTGGAATAGCTCACACACGGATTCTTAGGCAGGAACAAATGTCCGGAGAACACTATGCGACGAATCCAGCATCTGTTTTCTATAAAACAAAAACATACACTCCTGGAAATGGAAAAAAGAACACATTGACACCGGTGTGTCAGACCCACCATACTTGCTCCGGACACTGCGAGAGGGCTGTACAAGCAATGATCACACGCACGGCACAGCGGACACACCAGGAACCGCGGTGTTGGCCGTCGAATGGCGCTAGCTGCGCAGCATTTGTGCACCGCCGCCGTCAGTGTCAGCCAGTTTGCCGTGGCATACGGAGCTCCATCGCAGTCTTTAACACTGGTAGCATGCCGCGACAGCGTGGACGTGAACCGTATGTGCAGTTGACGGACTTTGAGCGAGGGCGTATAGTGGGCATGCGGGAGACCGGGTGGACGTACCGCCGAATTGCTCAACACGTGGGGCGTGAGGTCTCCACAGCACATCGATGTTGTCGCCAGTGGTCGGCGGAAGGTGCACGTGCCCGTCGACCTGGGACCGGACCGCAGCGACCCACGGATGCACGCCAAGACCGTAGGATCCTACGCAGTGCCGTAGGGGACCGCACCGCCACTTCCCAGCAAATTAGGGACACTGTTGCTCCTGGGGTATCGGCGAGGACCATTCGCAACCGTGTCCATGAAGCTGGGCTACGGTCCCGCACACCGTTAGGCCGTCTTCCGCTCACGCCCCAACATCGTGCAGCCTGCCTCCAGTGGTGTCGCGACAGGCGTGAATGGAGGGACGAATGGAGACGTGTCGTCTTCAGCGATGAGAGTCGCTTCTGCCTTGGTGCCAATGATGGTCGTATGCGTGTTTGGCGCCGTGCAGGTGAGCGCCACAATCAGGACTGCATACGACCGAGGCACACAGGGCCAACACCCGGCATCATGGTGTGGGGAGCGATCTCCTACACTGGCCGTACACCACTGGTGATCGTCGAGGGGACACTGAATAGTGCACGGTACATCCAAACCGTCATCGAACCCATCGTTCTACCATTCCTAGACCGGCAAGGGAACTTGCTGTTCCAACAGGACAATGCACGTCCGCACGTATCCCGTGCCACCCAACGTGCTCTAGAAGGTGTAAGTCAACTACCCTGGCCAGCAAGATCTCCGGATCTGTCCCCCATTGAGCATGTTTGGGACTGGATGAAGCGTCGTCTCACGCGGTCTGCACGTCCAGCACGAACGCTGGTCCAACTGAGGCGCCAGGTGGAAATGGCATGGCAAGCCGTTCCACAGGACTACATCCAGCATCTCTACGATCGTCTCCATGGGAGAATAGCAGCCTGCATTGCTGCGAAAGGTGGATATACACTGTACTAGTGCCGACATTGTGCATGCTCTGTTGCCTGTGTCTATGTGCCTGTGGTTCTGTCAGTGTGATCATGTGATGTATCTGACCCCAGGAATGGGTCAATAAAGTTTCCCCTTCCTGGGACAATGAATTCACGGTGTTCTTATTTCAATTTCCAGGAGTGTATACGGAATCACTTCCTCCACTCAGTATTACAGATGCGTGCAAAAATCAAGCAAATCAAACAGCGCAACATACACGCACACGAAATCGTAATTAGGACCACAATGCTACGAAACCATCTTCCTTTTTGAACGAAACCAAAACAAATATGGAAGACCTTAAATCACCCAATAAGAAACCGAGATGGTTGACTGATAAACTTCCAGCATTCCAAATGGCCTGGCAGCAAACCAAGATCGTGATAACGGAAGTCGCTATATGAGTTTCTGAATTTCACCCCTATGGTCACAACTGACTGACTAAACGCAGCCGGTCGCGGTGGTCTAGCGGTTCTGGCGCTGCAGTCCGGAACCGCGGGACTGCTACGGTCGCAGGTTCGAATCCTGCCTCGGGCATGGGTGTGTATGGTGTCCTTAGGTTAGTTAGGTTTAAGTAGTTCTAAGTTCTAGGGGACTTATGACCTAAGATGGTGAGTCCCATAGTTCTCAGAGCCATTTGAACCATTTGACTAAACGCACATCAGCTGTATACAGTTTTGAGTTCAGGTAGCAACCGTAGTTACTGTGCTGACGTCGTTTATACTCCAGTCGGTGTAAACAGCATCAAATCTTATGTTTGAAAATAGCACAAATGCCGAAATTATTATAGCACAATAAATCATTTACAGCTAAAATCGATATTACGTCATATAAAAAGGATCTAGAACGTCACGGATGTGGTAAGCGAGTTGGGGTGGCAATCGTTAAAACAATGACAATTTCAATAACCATTTTTCTCCTCAAAATGCCAAAATATTTCGTTTAATCTCAACTACAGACAGAAAAAGTCACCATCCTAATAACATAGAAGAAACCAGAGCTTGCACAGAAAGATTCAGGTGTTCATTTTCCCCGCCTGATATTAGAGAGTGGAACGGAAGAGAAATAATATGAAAGCAGTTGTATTAATCATCTTCCAAACATTTAAGTGTGAGCTGCAGAGTAATCATAAAGCTGTAGATGAAGATCTGTTTATCTCTTCGAGTTCGTTATTGCTTCCCTCTTTATTACTGAGAGAAACTCCTTACTTTTCGTATTATCGGTCCATTAAACTCTTATAGGATGACAATTATTGAACTATATGAAATAAAAACGTCACAACTTGAGAACGGTTTGCGTCAAGCTCCACTGTTAGCTGTGGGGCATGATGGGAATTAGTATGCGCATGCTTGGCTTAGTTTAGCGACGAAGCCCCCTTTCGTTTGGATGGGTTCGTCAATAAGTAAAGTTTGCGCATTTGGAGGACTGACATTCCGCATTTCGCGATCGACAAATCTCTTTACCCTCAATGGGTGATTGTGTGGTGTGCAATGTCCTGTAACGGAATAATCGGTGCGATATTCCTTGATGGCACTGTGACTAGTGAACGGAACGTGCAGGTTTTGGAAGGGGATTTCATCCCCATCATCCAAAGTAACCCTTATTTCGTCAAGATGTGGTTCATGCAAGACGAAGCTCGACCCCATCGAAGTAGGAGAGTGTTTTATATCCTGAAGGAGCACTTTGGGGACCGCATCCTGGCTCTGGGGTATCCAGGGGTCACTGGCATGATCCTCGATTGGCCACCATATTCATCGGATCTGAACACATGCGACTCCTTTTTGGTGGGGCTACATACAAGACAAGTTGTACAGCAATAACCCCGAAACCTTTGCTAAGCTGAATACAGCCATTCAGGTATTCAGCGGGTCATGCAGAATTTCATCGCCAATGACGGCAGGCACATCTAACAAGTCATAACCTAAATTCGAATATATCTAGTGACGTTTACATGTTGAATAAAGTGTGTGCACGCTGCAGTTTGTAACTAATTTACGATTTTTTTTCATGTAGTTCCATAACTGTCACCCTCTAGCATCCTTTCGATGCGTTATATGTCAAGGGTTTCGACTCTATTGCTATCCAGTGTTCTCACAGTCCATGATTCACAGCCTATTGGTCCCAAACAACCTTCAGATACATATTTCAGTGATCCAAAATTTTGTTTTCGTGCAAAATATTGTTCCGAGAATTACGCTCCAGTTACAATACCAGCTTTTTGCGCCTGGAGTGTTTCGTAAGTAATGTTTTTTTCCTGATTTTGTTTAGACCTTAATGTCTCCCCAAGCTCCAAATTTCTAGTCACGGCACATAGTGGACCATCTTCTTTCAAAACCTGGACATAATTAAAACACAAAAAGGTGTGTGTTCCAACTTCAGCCCCGTGAAGTTTTGTGCAGAATGCTCTGGTGTATACTTGTCCAATACTGTGACAGCAGTGCTCTCCGAAGTCGATATGATACGTGTCGTAACAGATGACAGTGAACAGTGAATCGGACAACGACACATTTTTCGGATATTGTTTGTGTGACCTGTTTAATACGTATATGACAGCATCCTGCCCAGTTGTCAAGAGAAAATAAAGTGGTTAATAACTCCGGGGGCACGTTTATGATGTTATTAATTGGTTTAATAACGTATATCGACTTAAAACTAAAATGCTACCGGTATTATCCGAAGTCATTGGCTACAAAATATCCGTTGCATGGATTTGCTTTTTTAAACGTAATTCCAGCTACCTTAATAGTATAGTTAGTGAGTTCAAATGTATTATTGTGCACATATTTGCGCGATTTTTGTGGATGGTCATTTTTCAACGGTGCGGTTATGTCACTCAGTAAAAATAGATCACTCGTTATTGCAGTTATCTCATTAACTACTCAAAAATGGCTCTAAGCACTATAGGGCTTAACATCTGAGGTCATCAGTCCGCTAGACTTAGAACTACTTAAACCTAACTAACCTAAGAACATCACACACATCCATGCCTGAGGATGGATTCGAACCTGCGATCGTAGCAGTAGCGCGGTTCCGGACTGAAGCGCCTAGTACCGCTCGGCCACAGCGGCCGGCTCATGAACTGTTAATTGCACAAAAATGTCATTAGGGTTTTCTGTTGAACTCGTGGGGAAATACTAAGAATTGTGTCGTATATTTTATTGCAAACTGAACATACAATTTTTTTACATGCTTAAAATTTTCTTAGTACCATTTTCTTTTTCTCGAAAAATTGATGAACTATTCAAATTTTGTACAGAGAAATCTATAACGGAAGCATACATATCTAGAACTCAGAAAAAAATTATATTTCTGAGAAGTCGAGTGCCAACTTTACCGCACTCACAATATTCCACTATAATGCCCGATGCCGACATCAGTACACGTAATTTTGATGCACAGATATCTCATAATCGAAGCTGTTTCGTTGCCGATTTGTCGGCTGTCTGAAGATGCACAGGAAGCTCGGTATAAGGATATCCGGCGTTATTGAGAGTACTTTAGACGCAAATATTTCCATGACAAAAGGATGCATGACGTACTCCATCGGCTTCTGGCATCTTCGCAATTCATCTCGAGATTCCGGAAATAGACAATTCAAGAAGGTAAAAAGATGCCACCTGAGGCTAAAAATCTGCCTTTCGAACCATCTGCCAGCGGAAAACGCGACAGCGATCCTTCTGAAAGCCATAATGACACAATCGACGAATGTGAATACGATTTCGATTCAAAAATGTAAAATATCGAATAAAACATTTCAATACGGCAATTTGGATTTCTAATTCGTCATAAGTGACATCAGAAAACTTTATACACGAAGTTTTGCTTGAATCGTTAAATTTATAATTTTGGATCCACTAAACTGGATCCGCCATTTTGAATTTTGCAATTCAGATGTTGGATTCTAAATCAGTGATCCAAAGAATGTAAAAAGAACTCAGTTTTGTAAGATTTTATATCGGTTGTTCCATTGTGTCGAGCGTCTTGATGCAGTGAATGTACACGGCCTCTAACATACGTGCCACGGCTTACGCTTCCTTTGAAAGGTTTATCGTTACCACATTGCTGGCATGTATGGTGTCCCGTACTTGTTCTTGAATCAATCGCAGAAAGAATTTAGGTGAGCTGTCACGCACCAAGCGAATGGAGCCGAGCCACTGCAGAGTTAACCTCTGTACCGTTCGGAACTGTGTTCGTAGTTACAGTACATCCATATTTTAAACCTGACGTTGACCTGTATTAATCTTGAATGAGTAATGTATTGAGCATCTGAAAGGGATTCCGCTCTAGCCAAGAACTACCTGATTTGTGACAGAGAACACCGTAGCACGCTAAGTTCGGCGAGGAATGATTGCAGGGGGAAGAGGAGGAGGTGGGTGGGGCGGTAAAAACATGTCCCCTCCTGTCAAATGCGCCCGAACAATGCAAGCAGCCGGTTTAATTGGTTGTGCTGCCGGCAGGCTGCATTTAACCGTCGCAGGTCCGGCTGTCGCCTGGCCGTAATGGTTCGGAAATGAGCGTCTGCGTGCGACGGCGCCACCTTTGGCATTTGGCTGCGCCGCCGTGGACCGGGGCCCGCGCCGTTGCTAGGCAACCGCGTGACGTCATGCGCGGCCACGCCGTCCGCCCAGGCTAAACTAGTTAGCGGGCGGCGCGGCGGAGCGCTGTAAACAGAAAGACGCCCACATGGCACACACGGCCAGCTCTGCCTTCTTCCGAGCCATTTCCTATCCGCCTTCTCCCGGGAAGCTGCAGCCCGAGCTCTGAGGACGCTGGCACTAGCATCTCGCAGTGTTCCAATGCGAGACTACGAACTTTGTGTGTGTGTGTGTGTGTGTGTGTGTGTGTGCGTGTGTGCGTGTGTGGGAGAGCGCGCGCGTCCTGTTTACCATGATATCCGCACCGGGGTTGCTGCAGGTACAGCATCTTCGCTCGAATTATGCAAGAATTTCAACAGGACTTCGCTTACAGACTCCTCCCAGATGTGCAGGAAAAGTACAATGAAACTCGAGTTGCGAGCATCATCGACGAGTTTCGAGAGTTATACTGCGAGATCGTCGTAGTGGAATGACTGGTCTTTAGTTGAGGCGCGTATTTAGCTAGGTGGCACTAACTCAGATTAAAATTTTTATCTTGCATTAGGGGAGGTTTGTATCATTATGGCGTGCCACAATGTAAAGACACTTACATGAAGGAAGCACGAGAGTAACGACTAAAGTTCAGTGTGGAAGGGTCTGAGAAAATTAAATTTTAAACTTTGAGGACAGTTATCAAGTTTTAACTATAAAATATTTGCAGATTTTTCCCGTATAATGTTGTCTACTTTGTAACTTATATCATTGCATAGTAACCACTCACAGTAGTGCGGTACAACAATGAAAAAACTAATACAGCAATACACATAATTAATTTTGAACCACAAAAATTATTATCAGAGGCATTACAATTTCTCAAATGAATTTAAAAGCATAGAAACTATTATTAAGCGTCTTGTTATAATGAACCAATTTTTTCTCAGTTAATCTGCTTTATGCACGACTCATAACTTAATAATTATTTAATTAAAGAGTTTGGCCAGTTATTGACTACTTAGAACCTAAGACTAAGGTATAACGCTTTTTTCTTTTTATCTTTCTAGAAGTTCATGCGTTGGCGTCACCCTGCTAGGCTGTGGGTTTTGTTGCTGGACGAGAAATTTTGCAGTATTCAACAATAAACTGAAATTTTTCTTTTCCCATATGGTGTCTTCTGTGATATTAAGTATTCTCAAATCCCTTCTTCTGTCTTCCAGCCACCATGTGTGTTTTTTAATTTGGAAATCAAATTCAAAATTTTCGTCATTAGCCTGTTCTTCGTTAGCCTGAAAATATGATCACAAAAACTTTAATCTCCTTCTTAATATTTAGTAATGCACAACAGTAAAATTCATTAATACCGGTATATAAATAGACGAAAAAATCTAAGTCTGGAGTTATAATGTCTGTAATAGTATGTGACGTTATCTCACTCAACTTCATCATTGCTTTCGCCGACTGACAATGGACTGAAATACCGCTGAGTTTCTGGGCCACAAACGAAAAAACAAACAGCATCTGAACAGGCCTTGAAGGCCCAACGGTATCGACCGGCCACCATGTCATCCTCAGCCCGTAGGCGACACCGGATTTGGATACGGAGGGACATGTGGTCGGCACAACGCTCTAATAGCCGTAGTCAGTTTTCGTGACGTGTGTCGCTACTTCTCAATTGGCCTCACAACGACTGAGTGCACCTCACTTGCCAACAGCGCTCGGCAGACCCGGACGCTGAACCACCCAAGTGCTAGCCAAGCCCCACAGCGCTTAACTTCGGTGATCTCACGGGAACCAGCGTTAGCACTGTGGCAAGGCCGTTGGCTTCTGGGCCAGAAAACTGTTTAAACATTCGCAAAGCATCATATTTTGCTTTAGCGGTGCCAAGAAGCTGTAGGAGACTTGGTGGATGTATGAGCTGTTCCTATACAACTCGTAGTTGAGGAGCATCAATGGTGGACCAAAGTATCATCGTCGTGGCGGGCCAGTTTATCGTTCAGCGTCACGTGGAACGGTGAGATATTTCTTTGAGCATCTCCAAGTAACTACTACACCCTACAAAATTCTGAATCTGCTTAGTGTACTCATCTCTTGGTCTGCATCTACGATTTTTACCCTCCACGCTGTCCTCCAATACTAACTTGGAGATCCCTGGATGCCTCAGAACATGTCCTTCCAACCGATCCCTTCTTCTAGTCAAGTTGTGCCACAAATTCCTTTTCTCTCCAATTCTGTTCAGTACCTCCTCAATAGTTTCGTGATCTACCCATCCAATCCTCAGTATTCTTCTGTAGCACCACGTTTCGAAAGCTTCTAAAATGGCTCAAATTGCTCCAGCACTATAGGACTTAACATCTGAGGTCATCAGTCCGATAGACTTAGAACTACTTAAAACTGACTAACCTAAGGACACCACACACATCCATGCCCGAGGCAGGATTCGAACCCGTGACCGTAGCAGCAGTGCGGTTCAGAACTGAAGCGCCTAGAACCGCTCGGCCACAGCGGTCGGCGAGAAAAAGGACATTTTGAGATATTTATTTCACCAAAAGGACATTTTTTCTTGCAATTACCACTCATAAACTGTCCCCACTGAAGAATTTATTTGTAGTCCCCTACAAAAAAGGGTATCGTTCTGGTAGTCTTCTTGAATTTCAGCTGTTTAATGTCAGCAATTTGTAGTTCTACATAATGTCTCTCTGAAGGGTGTGCCAAATAAAAGTGGCCTGGAGAACAGAGTTCAATGGTTCTAATAAAGACAGAAGAGGAAAGAAAATACAGAACTAACCTGACTACAGAAGATGTTGAAAGTGACAACCATCTCTTGGCACTTTAAGCCCTTGTCAGGAAACTGCTGAAGGCGGATCGAAGCTGGACTGCTTAAATTGCTGCAGTCTCATCCGAAATATTCTGCTGCAGTTCTTGAAGACTATGAGGGTTGCTGTGATATGTCTTAGACTTGAGGGCTGCCCATAAACTGACAGATCAGGTGACCTGGGTCGCCAGCTAGGGCCACGACCGGACTGCAAGTCCAGGTGGTGTATTCGTCCGCAGGATCGAGGTGATATACCGGTCTCTTGCTACAGGCGTCGGGCTGATTTGGTAGGACTCTGAACCATTTTCTGGTGAACTGCAGCCACATTTTCTGGTGTGCGGGTACGTTATGAAATGTTTTCTGACTTCTTCGAAATAGACCCTGCCATACTACAACTAATAATGTCCTATTTTGTGGCTAAGAGTTGCATGGCACTCTTTGCTGGCATTTTGACACCATTAAACTTCTCAGCCAACAACTGCACACATCGTTTCCACAACTTTATTGTCACTAACTTTTCACAACGAACACTTGCTCCTCCAGTCCGAGCACCATCGTCCCCTTTGCACTGCTCTACTCACACTGACACAACCCGCACTACGCTCTGAACTTGTGTGGTCCACGTGGCGGACGTACGCGTGGTATGCGTGTCACGAACTGTGGTTATATGCTCACGGTCACGTCTAATCTTATCCACTCGTCCGGGACACTTTTATTTGCGGCACCCTGTATTCACTAGGCCTACACACTCAGGTTAGGAATGACACTTCACTGGAAAAATTGTATGGATGCGGTCATGCCTTCCTTTAGCATGAACCAAGAAATGACAAAAACGAAACACACTGTAGTTCTTGTTCTGTCCTGAGCAAAACTCGTAGAATACACTGAGTTTACGTACACTGTTGCGTATGATGTTGATGATACTAGATCTACATACATACTCCGCAATCTACCATACGGTGCGTGGCGGAGGGTACCTCCTACAACAACTAGCATCTTCTCTCCCTGTTCCACTCCCAAAGAGAAATTGGGAAAAATGACTGCCTATATGCCTCTGTACGAGCCCAAATCTCTCTTATCTAAGCTTTGTGGTCTTTCTGCGAAATATAAGTTGGCGGCAGTAAAATTGTACTGCAGTCAGCCTCAAATACTGGTTCTCTAAATTTCCTCAGTAGCGATTCACGAAAAGAACGCCTCCTTTCCTCCAGAGACTCCCACCCGAGTTCCTGAAGCATTTCCGTAACACTCGCGTGATGATCAAACCTGCCAGTAACAACTCTAGCAGCCCGTCTCTGAATTGCTTCTATGTCCTCCCTCAATACGACCTGATGGGGATCCCAAACGCTCGAGCAGTTCTCAAGAATAGGTCGTATTAGTGTTTTACAAACGGTCTCCCTTACACATGAACCACATCTTCCCAAAATTCTGCCAATGAACCGAAGACGACTATCCGCCTTCATCACAACTGCCATTACATGATTGTCCCACTTCATATCGCTCTGCAATGTTACGCCCAAATATTTAATCGACGCGATTGTGTCAAGCGCTACACTACTAATGGAGTATTCAAACATTACGGGATTCTTTTTCCTATTCATCTGCATTAATTTACATTTATCTATATTTAGAGTTAGCTGCCATTCTTTACACCAATCACAACCAACCAAAAGATCATTTGTGGTGTCACCACCAGACACCACACTTGCTAGGTGGTAGCTTTTAAATCGGCCGCGGTCCGCTAGTATACGACGGACCCGCGTGTCGCCACTGTCAGTGATGGCAGACCGAGCGCCGCCACACGGCAGGTCTAGTGAGACGTACTAGCACTCGCACCAGTTGTACAGCAGACTTTGCTAGCGATGCTACATTGACAAATAGGCTCTCATTTGCCGAGACGATAGTTAGCATAGCCTTCAGCTACGTCATTTGCTACGACCTAACAAGGCGCCATTTATCCTTTGCTATGTATCTATTGAAGCAAGAACCATCAGACCGATGTACTCCAATTATGGATTAAAGTTAAGTATTCTACCAGTTACTCTTGTTTTGCTAGTCTTATTTCTCTGATCTGTTCCAGACCTCACGCCAGCCTGCGTGAGCTTAATCGCGTGCCTTTCGGCTTCCTCCAAAGTCCGTGAATTGGCTCCTGCCAATTCACAACATCATTTATGTAGATGGAAAACAACAGCGGACCTTCACACTTTCCTGGGGCACTCCAGATGATACCCTCACCTGCGATGAACATTCACCATCGAAGACAACGTACTGGGTTCTATTACTTAAGAAGTCTTCGAGCCACTCACATATTTGGAAGCCAATCCCATATGCTCATACCTTAGTTAGGAGTCTGCAGTGGGGCACCGAGTCAAACGCTTTCCGGAAGTCAAGGAATATGGCATCCGTCTGATACCCTTCATCCATGGTTCGCAAGATGACATGTGATGATGTTTGGTTTGTGTGGCGCTCAACGGCGCGGTCATCACCACCCGTACAAAGTGCCAGTTTTTACGCAATAAAACGTTTTCACACTCCAACCTAGCCCCTGTCACGAATGATGACAATGATGATGAAGTAATGAGGACAACACAAACGCGCTATCCCCTGTCAGAGAAAACCTCCAACCTGACCGTGAATCGAAACCGGGACCCCGTGATCCAGAGGCAACACTAGCCACTTTTTTTTCTCATTTTGTTCTGTATTGTTCGTTGTGTTTGGTCTGGCTGAACGTCACATGACTTCCATTCAATTGATTGTTGATTCCTTTACTCAGCAGGCCGTTGTGGCGGAGCGGTTCTAGGCGCTTCAGTCCGGAACCTCGCTGCTGCTACGGTCGCAGGTTCGAATCCTGCCTCGGGCATGGATGTGCGTGATATCCTTAGGTTGGTTAGGCTTAAGTAGTTCTAAGTCTAGGGGACTGATGACCTCAGATGTTAAGTTCCATAGTGCTCAGAGTCATTTGAACCAAATAGGACTAACACTTTTTTTTTTTTTTTTTGTTCAAGGGGCCCACCGGCTCTCGGCCGAACACGCTAAGCTACCGTGCCGGCGACTAGACCACTAGATGCGGACCTGCTGGGTATGACTTCAGTGCTGTACAGTAATGCCATATCGGATGACAAACCTTTGTTTGAAATGGTTTGTCCGCAGCTCGTGGTCGTGCGGTAGCGTTCTCGCTTCCCACTCCCGGGTTCCCGGGTTCGATTCCCGGCGGGGTCAGGGATTTTCTCTGCCTCGTGATGACTGGGTGTTGTGTGCAGTCCTTAGGTTAGTTAGGTTTAAGTAGTTCCAAGTTCTAGGGGACTGATGACCATAGATGTTAAGTCTCATAGTGCTCAGAGCCATTTGAACCATTTTTTTTTTTTTAAATGGTTTGGTCGTAGGTACGGAGCACGGACTTCGCGTCAATAAGTTGAGAGAGTACGCCAGTGTGTATGGGCGGGTTCTTGCGCTTCGCTCCGAGCGAGCATAAAATGAAGAAGTTTCTAAACACATCTGCGCAGTACTCCATGACTGGTGCAAGGGGCAGTGGCAGAAGCGAATCAAACTGGAAAAAAAAGCAGTGTGACGATAGTTATTTGAAGCATGGCTTTACTACCGTGCATAATAAACCTCACCGTGTAATTTGCGCTGAAGTGTTGTCACTTGAGAATATGAAACCATCAAAGCCCCTGCGTCACCTCTCAACTAAACATTCCAAGGAACCGGATAAACCGGTGGATTTCTTCAAAGTGTACTGAAAACCCTTAACCAGCATCATACTGGTAATAAAACAGTACTGTTATTTGGTGATTAAAATAATATTATGTTACTGATCGAACAGTCCATATGTGTGCTGCCGGCCGTAGTGTCCATGGACTATTCGATCAACAAATACGCCGCAGAAACTGAAGAGTCACAATACAATGTTATTGATTATTTATTTGTATTTTCCTGATTTAACGATATTTTTTGTCTGATTTAAGGTATCCAGTGTCAACGAGAAAGCGTTGTTAGCTAGCTACCGAGTCGCTAAGGCAGAGAAGCCGCATACAGACACCGAAAATCTTATTTTTCCAGCAGCTCTGGATATGGTTGAAATTATGTTAGGTACGCAGGAGGAAAACTGGCTAAAAAGCACATAACTTTCTGATAATACAGTTAAACGCAGGATAAACGATATGGTCCGTGACATTCGAGAACATTTAGTCGAAAAATTAAAGAACCACCAAGATTTTACTTTGCAGTTTAATGATCTATTGCTGTTTCACAGCCCGCATCTCGTGGTCGTGCGGTAGCGTTCTCGCTTCCCACGCCCGGGTTCCCGGGTTCGATTCCCGGCGGGGTCAGGGATTTTCTCTGCCTCGTGATGGCTGGGTGTTGTGTGCTGTCCTTAGGTTAGTTAGGTTTAAGTAGTTCTAAGTTCTAGGGGACTGATGACCATAGATGTTAAGTCCCATAGTGCTCAGAGCCATTTGAACCATTTTTTTGCTGTTTCACATTTGAGCTATTTATGGTGTTTGTGGGCTTTGAAGCATGTGAAAGCATCATGGAAGGTATTTTGTTTTGCAAAGCACTTCTTGCGATCACTACTGACCAGTGCTTGAACAACATGATTTTAGAAAGCACGCGCAGCTACGAGATTGATTGGACGAAATGTATCGCCATTTGTAGTGGTGGTTCTAAAGCTATGACTGGCAATAAAATTAAAATAAAAAATGCCATAAAATTCACAGACAAACTGCTTTCCTCATCGACAACGTCTGACCGCCACAGTTTTACGTTCTGCTTAAAGAGGTGATCAAAGATATGAACTCTACGGAAGGTAAAGCGTTGCTAACTCGACTGTTTAGCATCATTTGTAAAGACAATGATTCGCTCCATCAAAATCTCCTTTATTACACAGAGGTCGGGTGGCTTTCAAAAGCAAAGGTATACAGACGAGTTCCGGAAGTAAAAGCTAAATTGTTTGCGTTCATACAATATTCTAAATCGTGGTATACGATTTATTTTAGCGACCCTGTTTGGCTATTAAAATTAGCATTTGTCGCTGATCTTTTTAACCACCAAATATTTTAAACAAGATCCTCCAAGGGAGAGAAGAAAACTTTATAACGGCCAAGAATAAAATCAAAGGAGTCCTCGCAAAATCTCGTTAATGGTGAACTTCTTTAAAAAAGATGATGTTTGAGTCTTTCCTTTATATTCGGAAGACTGTCAAAGAAATTGCAGTGGACCCAACTATCGTGTTAAGTTCTCACATTCCTTGCATAATGAAGAGGTTGTATAATTGCGAAGAGAAACTACTAAGCTGCTTTTTAGAACTGAACTCTGAAGCTGACAACGGGCGTAGATGGATACTAAATCCTGTTTTAGATATGTCAGTACAACTGGCCGATTTGAGCACAAGGATGAAAAAAACACTTACAGATGTTCTTGCTGTTGGCACGCGTAAAATTCAATTTAATTTGCTAAAGAGTGACGTCTTTTGGATGAAGAAAAAAGAAGAATATCCATAGCTGGCAAGAGAAGCTTTGAACTTATTAGTTCCGTTCGCCACTTTCTACCTATGTGAATTAGCGTTCTCTTCAGAGGTGAGCTTCAAAACTAAGAAAAGAAATAGGCTTTAATTAGAAAATGATTTGATTGTTTCTGTCTCAAAAATAGAACCACGATTTTACAAATTATTAATAAATAAACAGGCACAGCTTTCTCATTGGAAGTATTGTATTTTTATTGTAGTGCAGGACCTACAACCCTCGCTTACTTTTAGCTGGCTAAGTGGCATCTGTGACAGATATAGCTCTTGTCACACTAAATAAAAATTGTTAAAACAATAAAATCTTGATCGGTGTCAAACATGATTTCAAACAAAGCACATGAAAGATATTAATCATTAATCATCAGGTTGAAATTGTGCCAATGAATTTGCCTATAATCGCTGAATCGTACCGTTATTCTTATTAGCTTTACTCTTGATGGTGGTGTTTTTGCTCTGTGGAAAAAAATAACAATGACATAACAGAAAAGTATAAGAATAAATAGCGCAACATATACATCAGTATTATTATTAGGATGAACGAAATACAGTGATATCTAGCTTATCCAGCCCCTTCAGTTGAGAGTTGTTCATGTAGCGAGCAATAAACAATGTAATTTTGTAGAAGGTTTAATCTGTTACCAACAGTGTTTCACATACCAAGTCTGTTCAATGTAATTTTTTTATACACTTGGGAAACCACCTTCTGAGACAGACATACCTCTTCAGCTATTATAGTTGGGCAATAAGTCATTTGTTGTCGTTAACCAACACGAATTCAATGAAGCCGCTCGTAGCCTACATGCAAAGAGACGTTTCATTCAGCTAGCCGTCTTCTGTGTTTAGCATTTATTTTGTAGAGTAGGCAAAAAATAAATTCAGACAACCTCCTTGTAAAAACAGCATGTACAGTATTATGCATCATATTACTATTTCATAAACTGCTTTAGTATTTTTTTCGAAATAGAACGCTTTAGCTTATTTTTACGTGTATTCCTACAGAAAAATACGTTTCACATAACGAGCGTTTCACATTACTGGCAAGACTCAGAAGCGAATTATGCTCGTTAAGCCAGGTCCTACTGTGTAGTCGCAATGTAAAGAAGAAGACCTTCTTTCGAAATCCTTTAAGGTACTTCTTGAATCAAGACTATTTAGTCAACAATCTCTGCCTGAAGATAGTTTTCAGGTTTTGCGTTTATTCATTATTTAGAGGTATTTGCTACAAAACATTCTATGTTCAGTTCAATTCAAAATCAATGTAAAACAGGGAATTAATTAATTTTAATAAAAAGTTAATTTTACTTTTCTGAGGCATGTTCTTCTGTTACGGAATCCCTAGACATGCACTGGGTTGGGTGTTTCGTTTACGAAGGTTACCCAGAAAGTAATGCACCGCATTTTTTTCTTCAACAATTCTGCAGTGCACATAATCAGAATTACACACAAGATAGAATAGTGTTTTATCTACACACCCTATTTTTCTACGTAATCTGTATCCCGTTTTATGACCTTCCTCCAGCGCGAAACGAAGGTGTGTATGCCCTGTCAGTACCAATCTTTGTCCTGGTGGCGGAGCGAGTGCTGCACTGTGTGAAACACCTCCTCATCGTCCTCAACATGTCTTCCACGAATTGCATTCTTTGATGGCCCAAACAAGTGGAAGTGCAGGATGGCTAGGTCAGGGCTGTCAGGTGTGACAGCCGTTGATGGTCTTCCCCAACCGCAGCAAATCGTGGAGTTCCACCAAACCGCCTTCTCATCACCTCGCCCTCCGTGCCCAGCGACTAACCGTACTTCTCTCGACAGCAGATGCTCCATAGACTTTGCACAAGCGTTTGTGAACATTCCCTACAGTTTCTTTCTGTGCAGTGAGAAATTCAATGACGACACGTTGCTTGTAACGTACATCACCTACAGACGCCATTTTGAAACTGTTCTGCATCTACGCTATCTGTCAAAAGTGACGGAAACTTAAGTGCTCACTCAAATAATACATACGTAACGTTTCGCATTCATAGCATTGTCTTCGGCTGAGAAAAAAATGCGGTGCATTACTTTCTAGGCAACTCTCGCACTTTCATCCAGTTTCGAAAGAAGGCAACGTTACTTTTTAATTAATTGAGAGAATATTTGATTTTTTTAGTACAAATAATTTAACTAGTTTTTCTATGAGATCTTATCAACTCTTTTATATAGCACTATTAAAATAACAGTGATTCACTTCACGGCAGTTACAACAGACAACACGAAAGCCGCGCGGTCTGAGGCACCTTGCCACGGTCCACGCGACTCCCTGCGTCGGAGGTTCGGGTCCTCCCTTGCGCATGGGTGTGTGTTGTCCTTACCATAAGTTAGTTTAAGTTAGATTAAGTAGTGTGAAAGCCTAAGGACCGATGACGTTAGCAGTTTGTTCCCACAAGTTCTTACCACAAATTTCCAAATTTCAACACAAAAGAAATGAGAAATGAACCTGGCAACATGGAATGACGATTTTGTGGGAATTCCGCTCAAGCTACACAGCTACGAAAAAAGAAAAGAAACAAACATGCAGTGTACCAATTACAGTCTGAGGTGAGCTCAAGCGTTCTAAATTCGCTCGGTACTTCTTGCCTTCTCTCACTGCTGTCAATCCTAGCAAGCTATTGTTTGATTCGAAGCATGGTTACTAAAAAATGGTTCAAATGGCTCTGAGCACTATGGGATTGAACATCTAACGTCATCAGTCCCTTAGAACTTAGAACTAATTAAACCTAACTAACCTAAGGACATCACACACAGCCACGCCCGAGGCAGGATTCGAACCTGCGACCGTAGCGGTCGTGCGGTTCCAGACTGTAGTGCCTAGAACCGCTCGGCCACCTCGGCCGGCCATGTTTACTAAAATTCACGTGAGCTGTGTGTGCGTTGGTGCAGCCATTTTGTATCACATTTGAGAGTGAGCATATTTTAAATGCGCTTCTACGAATTGTTCTAGTTCCGTGTGATGTTTTTACCACAGCAAATTATTGGCACTGAAATTAAGTTGTCAGTACTGTACAAGACGCTGCCCCCACATCGTGTTCCCACCTGCAATTGGATGTGGTCTTTCACCTCTCCCCGCAAAACCTCTTAGGGGGAAACTTGTGAATAGAGTCTGTGCAGGACTTACGCCTAGCAAGAAAGTGGACTGCCGGTGCGGTACACGGTGCCGTGGCTGGCCTGCTTCTGCGTTCGCATTGAACGTCTCAAAGGCAGTAGCGGCTGGCAGCACCAGCTGCAGTTGCTGCTCCGCTGTCACACTGTGGAAACGGCCAAAACCTCATTAGCAACTAGCATGTGTAGCCCGGTATGACGGAGCTGCCTTTCATCGCTGCGGCCATACAGCAGTCAAATGCGCCAAGAGGTGCACACAGCCGTTGAGGTCTGTGGCGACTCTGTATACTGAGACAACTCGGCGCCGGTCGGTAAGTTGTCACTGCGTCAAAGCGGCGCTCTATGTGACGGGCAACATACAGAAACGAGCATTTCGACGATGCGCCCTGGCCTTTGCGGTTCAATGCCGCAGGTCGCACAGGCAAGCAGCGTTCTGTCTGACCAGGACTTAGTGACCCTGCACCAGTAGGTGCACACAGCCTCTGAGGTCTGGAGCGAATCTGTATGCTAAGACAACTCGGCGCCGGCCGCTGCGGCAGGCAGATTGCCACTGCGTCAAAGCCACTCTCTGTGTGACTAGCAACATACAGTAACGAGCATTTCAACGATGCGCTCTGCGCTTTGCAGCTCCCACATACCGTACCGGAGCCCGCGTTCTGTCTGACAAGGACTTAGTGACCCTCGCCGCAAAAGTCCCGTTCCGCAGATGTCGGAAGAAAGGAGAAGCACGGAGCAGTCATTCGCAATCCCATTAGCTTTTATTATCCATGCAAACCTACAGGGTGGTCCATTTATCTGATGACCGCCTGTGAGGCGCAGTATAGGCCGGGCAGCGAGAGGTCCGTTGCCCGAGCATTCCGATACCGTGTCGCCCGTGTACTGCTGCGGTACGACATGACTACATTTAAAACATTAGAAAATAAATTTTGTACTCACCCATGTCACGCAAAGAGATGCTGGAACTGCCTGCCATTATTTTCCACGCATTTCTCACATCTACTCAAGAAATTATTAATCACATGATGTAATTCTCTCTGAGATATTGACTTAATTCATTCACGGATATTATCCTTGAGTTCCTCTACCGTGAGAGGATTTGCTGTGTGCACCCCACAAATAAAAATCGCACGCATTTAAATCAGGACTTCTAGCTGGACTGATATTTTTACTAATCACTCTTTCATCGAACACATCGTGAACTGAGTGCAAAGAAACATTGGCCGTATGAGACCTTGCCGAATCCTGTTGAAAAAAATGCGAAACTTCGTTCTATTTCACTCAGTTCGTTAAAAAAGGTAGCAAAATGTTTTGTACATATCTTTCACGTGTGACTGTGTCATTAAGCCGGCCGCGGTGGTCTAGCGGTCCTAGGCGCTCAGTCCGGAACCGCGCGACTGCTACGGTCGCAGGTTCGAATCCTACCTCGGGTATGGATGTGTGTGATGTCCTTAGGTTAGTTAGGTTTAAGTAGTTCTAAGTTCTAGGGGACTGATGACCACAGATGTTAAGTCCCATAGTGCTCAGAGCCATTTGAATTTTGTGTCATTAAAAAAGGTGAGTCTATTAATCTGTCACTCTGTCACCGCTAGCGGGGCGCCACACCCGTATTTTGTGATCATGAAGGAGTTCCTCACGAAACAAAACTGGTCTGTCTGCGCTCCAATGTCGACAGTTTTGAGAATTAACATACCTGTGTCAATGGAACCAAGCCTCGTCTGAAAACAGAATGAGGGAAGGATCCATTTCACGGTTGTGCTCTTCTTTTAAAACCCATTCGCAAAAGTTAACCCTATGCGAAGGATCATTAGGTCGAAGTTCTTGTACTACTGATACTTCATAGGAACTTAGCCCAAGCAGCTTAGCACTTCTTTTTACAGAGGCTCACGATATTTGTGTTTGCTGCCAAAGACGTCTAAGGGGTTTTTTATGGGAATTTTCCAGGGGATATGCAATGTCATCGAGAAAAGCTTCTGTGAGCTCTGTACGTCGTCGTTTACGCATCGTGTCTTGAACACTTCCTGTTTCACAAAATTTAGTCGCTAATTTGTGAACTGCATCACTAATCGGAACTCGAACACCTGGAAACTTCTGTTCAAACAATCTACGAACATTACGTGAGGTCTCGTGACGCACACACGAGTCGTAAAGAAACACTCGTCGTGGAATAGAATAATTCGCTCTTGCCATTGTTTTCTCGCAAATTTCACTGTTACACTCGTGATGCTTATTTCCCTGCTCGAATGAAACTCGCCGTCAAGGCGTGTTTATCTGTTCGGCCTTCAGGCTGAAACCCACAAAAAAAGGGGAGGGGGTTCATAGTGCTGTCTCTCCGGACCCATTCAACTGGCAGGCGCGGTTTCCGTGATCGGCCTGCAATATCCCGAGCAGGCGGTCATCAGATAAATGGAACACCCTGTAGATTTTGGCTATAAAAAGCCATCTTCAGAATATTTTCGTCACAATTCAACAGACTCGCGGCAGTTCACGTAACCATATCATGTCCGTACAGGTGTGTAGGCAGAAGGACACTGACATTGTCCTTCTGCCTACACACCTGTAATGCACTAAATATGAGTATTTCAAGCCGAAATCTAGATTTGCAAGCATAATAAAAACTAATGGGATTGCGACAGACTGCTTTGTGCCTCTCCTTCCTGACGGAATCAAAGGTGCTTAAGATGTTGGAAGAGTTAGACAGACATCGTGTCACTTCTCACCCCTGCAAGTCTTTGCGCATTTGAAGTGTTCAGAATGTTTAAACTGAATTCATATTCATTGCTACAAATAAGTAACACATCTGAACTTGAGTGACTTTACATTGTGCATCCACAGAACCTTGTCACTTCCGTGTGATATTTCTACCATAGCTGATGCTCGTCGCGGAACATTGTGTTATAACCCATACTGCAACTCCTTCCTCCTGCAACGACGCACAGGTTGAAAAACACAACTGTAGAGAAATCTCTTCGTGACTCCTACCTACCTGTGAATCAATTTGAGAAACATCAGCTTGAAACTTATCGCACATGCTATCCTTGGGTAGCCAAGACTTACGTTATATTTGGTCAAAAAAATTAAGCTATGTTGTTCATAGGATACTGAGTTGTCTGGGAATTTGTTTAAGCGCACCTGGAGTATTTTCTTGACATTACTGTCTTCAGACAAATAGAGCTTCTTACTGTTATGCTAGCTGAAATGTGCAGTGCGCCCATTGTGCCTTTGTATGAACTTTGGCTATTGTTTCACCCTAAAGTCTGTGTTGCCTATTACCATTTTCCACGTTCCAAAGTGGTGAGGTGTCGGTTCGTAATGACGTGGATTGGCAGAAGAGCTGCGTGAGGAACTGGCATTTCAACTGACTTCCGATCCCTTACTACCCTAACTTTATAAATGTAGGAGAAGTCACAATATTGTACTACATCAGAATTCTTTCTTGGTTCCCCGCGCATTATACGCTTCAGGGACCGATGACCGTCGCAGTCGGGTCCGTTTAATCCCACAAACCACCACCACCACCATTATACGCTTGACAATGATCAGACCAGATACATGTGCGTTATATTTATCATAAGATGCCACTTCATTAAACTGTTTAATCAATGCATCTCTTTCTGTGCTAGTTGTATTTACAAATATTTCAAGCGTGAATACTTACAGTCATCGCCGGTATTGTGACTCATATCTCGAATGCGTTTTGAAGCCTCTGAAACTCGTCCGCGAACCTTGGTCTTGTATGAACTGTTTCCAGGTTTTGCATTGTAGTTTTCATCACACCTACTGTTTAACATTGTGCAAATTTTCGAACACTGTCTCAATACAGAGCAACTGCGTAACTAAGAGTGCACTAACAATGTTATTCTAACCTTTTTTGACAACAATGAAAAACCATAGAGAATAATTAACGCGTGAATGTGTGGACTCTAATCGCCCTTGCAAAGGAACAACGTAACTTTTATCATTCCTCCACAGTACACAATAACTCTGAGCCTGAATGACATGGACATCGGTAGTTTCTCCAAAGTTAAAGTTTCACAGTGTGAAAGTTCTTAATTTGTACTTCAAGATGACAGTGCAAGCTAACATTCGGTCTGAGCCAGACTTCAATCATTATTCCTGTGTATTCTTAGTATGGGAATAGAGCTCAGTATGGCTCAACAAATCGTAGACACACCTGTTGCCAGCATCACGGTAACATGTCAGCCAATTAATAATAACAAAAAACTGTTAGTACGATTTTATTTATATATTTGCTGGTTCCTTGTATTCTGTTACCTGGATATTAAAATCGTCCCGCAATTCCACATGAAGTTGTATATACGAGAATTACACATATCTTAACACTAATTCCAAATTTATTACTTTAAAGCGACACTGTGGTGTTTAAGGAAAGTGACGTAATTGGAAAATGAGACACACACACACCAACAGACTAAGACAAAGGAAAATACATCACATGTTAAGGACAAGATTTTTGTCTACTACCCTTCCGTACTATGGCACATACAACTCACATATCTATGTTCACCCAGAATCCAGAAGCACATGCTACTGCTCTGCTCATCTCTACTCCAATGCTGCACCACAAATTTTGTGAAATACGCTGAGGTGACGAAACTCGCGTGCTAGCCATACGCACAGGTACAGATGGTGGTAGTATCGCGTACACAAGGTATAAAAGGGCTGTGCATCGGTGGAGCTGTCATTTGTACCCAGGTGATTCATTTAAAAAGATTTGACGCGAATAAGGTCGCACGACGGGTATTAATGGAATGGCAGCTGGAGCTAGACGCATGGGACATTCTGTTTCGGAAATCTTCGGGGAATTCGATGTTTCGAGATCCATAGCGTCAAGAGTGTGCCGAGAATACCACATTTCAGGCACTATCTCTCATCACGGACAACGCAGTGGCCAACAGCCTTCACATAACGACAGAGATCAGAGGCATTTGCGTAGAGTTGTCAGTGTTAACAGACCAGCAACAGTGCGTGAAATAACAACAGAAATCAATGTGGGACGCACTACAAACGTACCCGCTAGGGCAGTGTGGTTAAATTTGGCGTTAGTGGGCTGTGGCAGCAGAAGAACGACGCGAGTATCTTTAATAAGAGCACGATTTCGCCTGTAGCACCTCTCCTGGGCTCATAGGTTGGACTCTAGACCTCTGGAAAACCATTGCCTGGCCAGATGATTCCCGACTGCAGATGGCAAAAGCTGATGCTACGGTTCGACTGTGATGCACACCCCACGAAGCCACGGACCCAAGTTCTCAACAAAGCACTGTACAAGCTGTTGCTGGCTCCATAATGGTTACGATGTGTTTCCATGGAAATGACTACGTCCTGATTATGTTCGGCTACTTGGGGACCATTTGCAGCCATTCATGGACTTCATGTTTCCAAACAACGATAGGATTTTTACGGATGACAATGCGCCATGTCACCAGACCACGATTGTTCAGGATTGATTTGAAGATCACTCTGGACAGCTCGAGCGAATGATTTGGCCACCCAGATCGCTCTACGTGAATCCCGTCGAAGATTTACAGAACATAATCGAGTGGTCAGTTGGTGCAAAAAGTCTTGCATCGGAAACACTTTCGCGATTGTGGACGGCTGTAGTGGCAGCATAGCTCAGTATTTCTGAATTTGGTTCATACCACGTCCAGCCGGTGCACTACGCTGGTCAAAAGAAGGTTAGACACGATATTAGGAGGTATCCCATGACGTTTGGCACGGCAGTCTATAATTCCACACTACGTTACACTACTTTACACCCCGTTGCACTACACTACACTATTGTACTGTCAGAAGCAAACCTTGCTTTCCTCACTTAATCTAGATTTAGGCCTGACCCAGGATTGACAGTGACCATGATGGCATCCTAGATGTAGAGATGGCTGTATGCAAATATGCCTAAGGCTCCAGGAAGAGTGCTGTAATTGGATGTTTTGCAGTGCAGCTTCGCGCTTCCACGATGTAAGGCTTCTTGCAATCTGTGTCTCAGGCTGGAGGGTTTGCAGTTTACAAGCTATTCTTTGGCGGTCAACAAGCTTAGCTTGTGTCATAGCCCCTCGCTTTTTATCATGCTGTAGACTGGTGTGTTAAGGAAGATAGGGTCTATCAGACACGTAAGTTTTTTCGAAATTATAATTTTTATATAAAAATTGGAACATTCTTTATATTAAAAACTAATCTGATACGTTACTTAATGTAGTTATAAAATCAGTATTGTGAGAAAATTATTAGTTAATTTTTTATATTTTCTCACCCTGCATTTCGGTTGTTTAAATCTTTGGAGGGTTGTATACGACATGTAATTTGAAATCTAAAGTGTCAATTTTGTTACAAAGTAATTTTAATTGGTACATATGGTTATAAGCTTTGAAGCAAATACGACATACAGATCTTAGAATCAAGTTTCAAATACTTAAAAATTTGCAGTAAACTTATTAAGTTAAAGCACTGGACAGAACAGGCGCAAATAAAAATATTAGTTAAACTTTAAGTTCAAAATTTAATCATGTGTACAGTAAAGACTCTTCAGCTTTATACAGGCACAATACCCAAGGGCCCAATCCACAAAAATGTTGCAGTGAATCTAGTTTTCTTCTAAGGTTTCATTGATCGTACAGTATTAATTCCTGTTCCTCACTGAAAGTTGTCGAATTTTTTTTTCCTTGAACAAGTTTCATGGCCATGTCTTTTTTTTTCGTAAAGCCTTAAGTCTATCACTTAACGTATTTCCCAGAACGAAATATTTCTCACTCACTTCCCTCATTTCCATTTCAAACAGTCTGACTTTTTCTACAGCCCCTTGTTATTTTCTTCCAATTTGTCATCTAGGTCTCCATCTTTCCTTGTTACAGAAATAACCATGAAAATTTAAATTTGTGTTTTGTCTGTTTTGTCATGAACAACCTGAAATTCCTTTGTATGATACATCCTGAATGCACAACTGTGGTGGTCTAATATTACCACTTTTATTACTCTGGCTACACATTATTACAGTCTACAAAATAGAGAAAGGTATCAGCCGCATTTAAAGATACAATAAAAATCCAACTCAAAACAAAATACAACACTAGTAGGGGAGAAAGAGAGAATCAGCTCATTTTGTTGGTGCAGGTTTCCTACATCAGAGGCAAGTATCCACTCAGGGGCAAACCTATCGTTCTCCTCTGACTGACAGGTCATTAACCTATTGTTCTGCTAAGATCCTTCCTTTTGATTGACAGGTCCACAACCTATTGTTTCCCCACTCCTCCCCCTTCCCCTCTCCCCAGACCCCTAAGGAAACCCCCGATCCTTTCGCCCTCGCACTCGCTGATACATTCACACTTTTCATACCAATGTGATTGACTACTTAATTAAATTGATAAATTAATTAAACCATCCCCCTCTGTTAATCCCCCTTACCCTCCTGGAAAATGATGGGAAAAAGACTCAGTTGATCAGTCATTTGGAGAGAATTCGATTGCAGTGTATGAAACATTGTTTAAAACAATTTAGACGATGTATGGTATATTGTTTAATTATTTATAGCAGTTTATGGAATATAGTTTATTTGTTCATTTAAAGAATTTTTCAGGAAAACGATCCCACCCCCCAACCCCCATCCCTCTACCCCCTTTTCCCCTCCACTCTCCCCCATGTCCCCCTCCCCTCTCCCCATCCCCCCCTCTACCTGTCATGAACCATCCACTGGAGAGCACAGAATGCTACTGCAGACGCACTGCCAGGACACCAGGAGCACCGGTGGCCCCCGGAAAGCGACGACGTGGCCGTCAGCTGCGAAGCCACATACAGGTGTCTGTTTAGGTCCTGCAAGCATGAAGTGGCGACGTCCCTTTCGTACTTGACACCTGAAATTCCTGTCGAAACAAGTGTTACCTAGCCACTATGGCTGATTCATAGCCTTTACACCTGTGGGTCCAGTAATATGTCTGCATAGTGGCTCACCCTCACAGGAGCAGATAAAAGGTTTTCAGTGTTATACTGATGTCACATGTCTATGTAAGTAATAGCCAAGTCTCCCTCTAGACACACTATAGAAATCTTTTGTGTTGCTTTCAGAAAATGTTCACGAAAATGTCCCAGAATAACACATGATGCATTCTTCCTAGTGATCCTAACCAGATCCATTACGTATCAACTCTTCCCGGAAATCATTAAGGGGGATAGGACGTCAAACGGGCCGACTTGGAGCAGGAGAGGCACCCAGGACATTTTAATTTCCACTGTCTATACTTTTACAAATAAATTCACAAAAATTTGTCAGCATGACCAGGAAGGATTCAGAATACACACTCATAGCGTGAAAACCCAAAACAAAACAAAAAAAAAAAACAACTGATATTTCCACTCGTGAATACCGATGTTGGTGATATAAGAAATTACAAATCATCCTTATAATTTACAAAGTCAACTAAGGTGTTTCTCATGTCTAGAGAACCAGCAAACGTGTCTTCCACCCGTCTTTGACCTGCTAGATGCACACAACACACGCCACAATCGATATTCTCTCAACCAAATAAAGACAGGAAATGTGCAGAAACAGTCAACCGGACGATTTACATGGGGGGGGGGGGGAGGGATAATAGTCCAGGGCAAATTTCCAAGGCGAACACAGGCGATCACGAAGGCAGTGCAACACATACTGAGTATTATTCCGCTATTCAGCTGTCTAGATGGCGACACGATTAGGTCAGCTCCAGCCAGGCTTTCCATTTGGACGGCTCCCGACGTTAGCCAGAAGCAAGAATCGTTCCCGCCACAAGCCCCGCCACCACGTACTCCTCGCACACGAGGCATAACCGGCCTACGAAACAGTCCACATATATATTTGATCGCTGTACTTACAATTAAATATCATGATTGCCGGTCAATTGGCTGACATTCGACAATGAGCGAAGTATCGGAAATACCCCCTGATGATGGCTGTGGCTCTGGAAATAGAAATATCTGTACCATTCTTATGGCTTGAGATAATTTTCCAAGTGAAGAAAACATCTTTCATTCCCTTTGCGGCTATCGCTGTATTCTATGTCAAATCCATGCCTTCCCTTATGACAGGACACATCCGTTTTCTCTACACATTTCGGAACACAGACACACATACTTTATAGACCTGATGCTCCAGGCGAACCTATCGCGCATCCCAAACTACTAAGTACAATACATCGCCAATAACTGAACGCTGGCGATACAAACCAATACTAAGCGAGACTCAGTGACTGGTAGACATGTCTCATTAGTTTTTCCTGTGAGTGGTATCACTGTGTCTTAGAAAGAGAGGCGTAATCGTCTTATAAGCAGCCAGTTGTTAGCAACACTATCACGATGACCAAGTTACTGTCACAAGTGGTCTTGGTTCTGTAGGTGCTCACAAGTATCGCTAACGATATCCATGTTAAAACTATACAGGCCTTATAAATCAAGGTATGGCACCACCTCCGAATGAAGTAGTTTTTCCCCACAAATATCACGACCTAAATATAAGTAGTAATCGACGAAGTGTTTATTTGGTCGTGCGGTAGCGTTCTCGCTTCCCACGCCCGGGTTCCCGGGTCCGATTCCCGGCGGGGTCAGGGATTTTCTCTGCCTCGTGACGGCTGGGTGTTGTGTGCTGTCCTTAGGTTAGTTAGGTTTAAGTAGTTCTAAGTTCTAGGGGACTGATGACCATAGATGTTAAGTCCCATAGTGCTCAGAGCCATTTATTTGAAGTGTATATTAACAGACTGAAAGTGCGGGTGCACGTCGCCAAAGGTGCAGCCTCGTTATAAAATCACTGAATTAAGAAACTGATTCGGCTAAGGAACATTGTATGGAGCCTGTATTTGCAACTCCCTCATGACGCAGCTAGGTACTTCTCCAATATTTGTAACGCATTATGACTCGATGCCACATCAGAGGTTCTGTGATATATCCTCTGGGTTGTACGTGATGGTTGATTGAGAATGATGGTAGATGGTGTGCTGACTGAGGTCGTAGGAAATATACACTAGCTTTTCAAATCTTTACTGTTACGCTTTCCGGTAGAAATGCCGTCTGCTCTCTGGAATCAAGTCTTTCCATTCAACCACATACCTGCGTTGGATCCTATGGAGAAGTCCTTTAATGATTACAGCCACTAGTGAGTCACATTCGTGGGACTCTCTTATCTTGAAACGAATTACCTTTTCCAAACCTGTCAGTTACAGCGAAATTCCAATGTGGTTTTTGATAGACCTTATGCATCTTGTAACTGCTCCCAAGACTCTGACCTACCATCCCTGCAGCGTTGCGCATGTGATCATTCCAATTTAAGTCGGAACTGCTAAGAAGCCGGAGAGACCTCTATCTTCCATATTCTGCAACTCGTGTAGAAACATGCTAAGCTGAGTTAGTGCGACAGGACCGTGATCTGACCATTTGGTGGAAATGGGAACATGTTGTAGTAGTTCCGCCAACGATACATGTTGTGTAAGATCAGCACCAATGGAACCCCCCTCCTGCGACGCGAGGTAGTATAAAGATAGCGCAAACAGCTATGGTGGTGTTTCTTATTGGGAAAATTAGGAAGATTCAACATCATACAGGTACTGTAGTCCAAAGCAGATCTGCGTCTCTCAGGATCCATTCATGTGTATCACCCCCAACATTCTAACATCGTTAATCTGTACCATCCAACAGAGGAGAATTATGAACTACACTCCTGGAAATGGAAAAAAGAACACATTGACACCGGTGTGTCAGACCCACCATACTTGCTCCGGACACTGCGAGAGGGTTGTACAAGCAATGATCACACGCACGGCACAGCGGACACATCAGGAACCGCGGTGTTGGCCGTCGAATGGCGCTAGCTGCGCAGCATTTGTGCACCGCCGCCGTCAGTGTCAGCCAGTTTGCCGTGGCATACGGAGCTCCATCGCAGTCTTTAACACTGGTAGCATGCCGCGACAGCGTGGACGTGAACCGTATGTGCAGTTGACGGACTTTGAGCGAGGGCGTATAGTGGGCATGCGGGAGGCCGGGTGGACGTACCGCCGAATTGCTCAACACGTGGAGCGTGAGGTCTCCACAGTACATCGATGTTGTCGCCAGTGGTCGGCGGAAGGTGCACGTGCCCGTCGACCTGGGACCGGACCGCAGCGACGCACGGATGCACGCCAAGACCGTAGGATCCTACGCAGTGCCGTAGGGGACCGCACCGCCACTTCCCAGCAAATTAGGGACACTGTTGCTCCTGGGGTATCGGCGAGGACCATTCGCAACCGTCTCCATGAAGCTGGGCTACGGTCCCGCACACCGTTAGGCCGTCTTCCGCTCACGCCCCAACATCGTGCAGCCCGCCTCCAGTGGTGTCGCGACAGGCGTGAATGGAGGGACGAATGGAGACGTGTCGTCTTCAGCGATGAGAGTCGCTTCTGCCTTGGTGCCAATGATGGTCGTATGCGTGTTTGGCGCCGTGCAGGTGAGCGCCACAATCAGGACTGCATACGACCGAGGCACACAGGGCCAACACCCGGCATCATGGTGTGGGGAGCGATCTCCTACACTGGCCGTACACCACTGGTGATCGTCGAGGGGACACTGAATAGTGCACGGTACATCCAAACCGTCATCGAACCCATCGTTCTACCATTCCTAGACCGGCAAGGGAACTTGCTGTTGCAACAGGACAATGCACGTCCGCATGTATCCCGTGCCACCCAACGTGCTCTAGAAGGTGTAAGTCAACTACCCTGGCCAGCAAGATCTCCGGATCTGTCCCCCATTCAGCATGTTTGGGACTGGATGAAGCGTCGTCTCACGCGGTCTGCACGTCCAGCACGAACGCTGGTCCAACTGAGGCGTCAGGTGGAAATGGCATGGCAAGCCGTTCCACAGGACTACATCCAGCATCTCTACGATCGTCTCCATGGGAGAATAGCAGCCTGCATTGCTGCGAAAGGTGGATATACACTGTACTAGTGCCGACATTGTGCATGCTCTGTTGCCTGTGTCTATGTGCCTGTGGTTCTGTCAGTGTGATCATGTGATGTATCTGACCCCAGGAATGTGTCAATAAAGTTTCCCCTTCCTGGGACAATGAATTCACGGTGTTCTTATTTCAATTTCCAGGAGTGTATAAAAGCTCCACTAAATTCATGCGATAGAGAACACAGTAAGATTTTTACCGAATCTCTCTCTTACGATATATCGAAAACAAATACTGTCTGCATGACAGCATCGAGCACACGCGGTGATCCTACTAAATATCATCCATTGGAGCAGGCAACCAGTGATCGATGTTGCTTGTGCAGACCAGTGTAAAGTTTCGTCGCCTGTACTGTAGGAGGATGACTGTAGCACACAGTCACAAGAGAACGTCCCTGTGTCCCTGTGTTGTTGTTTGAAACTGTATTTTTCCTGCTGTAACACTTCCAAGCAACGTATGACATAACTTTGTACACCTCCATACATTTTGCTTTTTCCACTACGACTTTGAGGTCCGTGTCAGGTTCTAAACTGACATTAACACGTTCTCATGCATTGCCTCTCACAGAATACTAGACGTTTCACTGTGTAAATCATGTTGTTTCCGCTGCTACCACAACACACACACACACACACACACACACACACACACACACAGAGGGTGATTTTAAATAAATGACAGTCACAACATATGGAAACTGGAAGAGTTTTGCGTCGTTGTGGAGCGTTTCCAAAATGCTCTCCTAAGGTGTCTGATGGCCTCTATATTTGAACCCATCTTTCGCAGTGACAGAATAGCTGATTGCTCAGTGTTCAATTTTTATTGATTCCTCATATTGTTGTCATGTGCATGATCACTCTTTCGGTGCTAGCCATGCCAAGAAGGTGTTCCTCCACCACCAAGACACTCTGTCCATCTCAAACAAGTGATCTCAGTGAATCATTACGTCATAATCAACAATTTACTGGTGAATGTATCGGATGGGAAAGGCACCACGGATGTACTGTAATAACAAGCATTACAGCTGATGCCACCACTAGCTCTGTAAACAGGACATGTGTCAAGCAATGGGATTGTGGTATTGAACTACCTTACAAACTCCTGTCGCTAACTTAGAATCACCATAGTTATGAAACTCAAGACTTGATTTTATACCCAAGGTACGACAGAGGAGTACATCGCGTAAATCTTCTTTCATTTAGAGGAATGTGTCGAAGCAGGATGGTCACGTTTCGTCACACGAGATGGAAGTCCTCTGATGACTGAGAGGTTTGCTGTTAACGATAGCCGGCCGGAGTGGCCGAGCGGTTCTAGGTGCTACGGTCTGGATCCGCGCAGCCGCTACGGCCGCAGGTTCGAATCCTGCCTCGGGCATGGATTGTGTGATGTCCTTAGGTTAGTTAGGTTTAAGTAGTTCTAAGTTCTAGGGGGTTGATGACCTCAGAAGTTAAGTCCCATAGTGCTCAGAGCCACTTGAACCACTTGTTAATGATAGCAAGTAGACAGTGCTCTAAGTCACACACATAACACGCAATTGAATACGAGCCGAAAAGTCACACACAGAACATGCAATTGTATAAGAGTCAAACGCAGGATATGTCATACAACTGATGCATCCTGACAGAACAACGGAAAAAATGGTCAAATGACCTTCAGCAACATCTCCCTATCTCTCTAGAATGAATCATCAGAATACCATTACATCGTACCTCATTACAGCTCCATATCAACCAAACACTCCATCCACTCTTTGTCTTCCTTTAATGCAGTTGCAAGAAAGTTTAGAAGCAGATGGTTCTCTGTTTTTCCAGGAAAGTATCAAAGACAGCAGTTAACTCGTGTGTGTCACTATTTTCAACAGACATACAGTAGAATGCTGCCTCGGCGATAAAAAAATGAAAAGAAAAGAATTTTCCCTGGTTCCCGATGTTTTCTCGTTTTCCTCTTGGCGTCATATACTCGTTCTCATTCGTCTTAATTTTATCGATTATGTCATGCGATCGTGACATAACTTCTCGTTCCATCTAAAATTGCATGTAAATGTAGTACAGCTGCCAAAACCTAGCGCAAATGCACTCTTTCTCTAGTCAGGCAACACAGTGTACCACTTTGCTGGAATGAATCCAGTCATCTCCACCCACATATTCCACAGTTGCAGTGCATTTGCTCTCTTTTCTGTATGTCTGTCTCTGTGTATGTGTTGCGGATGGCTCCCAGGACCCACAGTAGCCCCGAGTTATCGTTCGAGTGTGGCTCCAACATACATTACATCCGGTGCGATGTTGGAACGTGGATCCACAATATGCCGCATACAAAGGCTATGCATCAGCCCCAGTGGCTAGGTAACACATGTTTCGACAGGAATTTCTCAGGTGTCAAGTATGAAAGGGATGCCGCCGCCTCATGCTTGCAGGACCCAGATGGTTACCTGTGCATGGCTTGGCAGCTGACTGCCACTAGTCCTGACAGTGTGTGTGGTGGAATTCTGTGCAGTCTAGTGGACGGTGCATGCTTCGCAGTCGAAATATTTTTAACTGTGTAGTTATGTGTGATAGGTGTTCCATGATGATATTCCTTGTGTTGTCGGAACAAAAAGAAAGGGAATCGATTTAATTACTTCTTACAAGACCTGTGGCTTCCCAACAAGCAGAGAATGATACGCAAGAGAAATCCAACCCCCACAAACTGAATTTTTATAAATAAACAATATACCCTTAAATTTCCCTTCATGAAATCCTTGCTCTCCACCACAGAGCCGCTAATTTCCAGGTAGAGGAGGGGACAGGGAGAGGGGAGGGGAAGAAGGGTGGAGGGATTGGTGGGCTGGAGGGGGGTGGGATCAATTCCCTGAAAAATTCTTTCAATAAATAGATAAACTATATTTCATACACTGCCTTGATTCCCATAAACTGTTTAAATACACAATATTGCACACATTGTCTAAACTGTTTAAACAATATTCCACAAACTGCAATCGATTTCCTGAAAAATTCCTTAACTAAATAAATAAACCTTATTTTATACACATAATTGAGTCTTTTTTTTCACCAATTTCCCATAGGGTGGAGGGAAGGGGTCGGGGTGTTACCAGAGGTGGAGAGGTTAATTAATTGATCAATTTAACTATGTAGTTAATCAAACTGATATCAAAAGTGTTCTTGTATGAGTAAGGGGGAGGACAGGAGAGTTGGGAGTTCCCTTAGGGGTTGGTGGGAGGAGGAGGAGGGGGAGGGATAGGGAACAATGGGTTAACGACCTTTCACTCAAGAGGAAGGATCTTAGCAGAACAATAGGTTAATGTGTTATCAATCAAAGGAGAACAATAGGTCTGCCCCTGAGTGCATACTTGCCCCTGATGTAGGCAACCAGTACTAATAAATTGTGTTGATTCTCTCTTTGTCCCCCTACTAACACTTCACAATTAAGGTCGTACACTGGGACTCTCATTAGCAACATTATTTGTTGTCACTCGGAACGCAGTGTTGTTTTCATTCAGAGGCGAATGAGCGGTCTTGTTTCTCCATAGTCCGCACGGCAGTGACGCAGTAAGTGCTTCCACTAGAGCATGAGTTCAGAAACAGCTTTTGTCCGACATAATCCGCTGTCCGACAGTACACGACCTTCCTGTACCCCACACGTTCCTGTCCTTGTCTATGTGATGTCTTGTCTATTGGCATACTCACAGACGATGTAGTCAGCCCTACCGACTGCTCCACACACGCTGTTGTGCGTGGTGAGCTGGCACATTGTTAGTACAGTAAACTGTAAAATCTGCCCCTCCCATGAACCACGGACCTCGCTAAGAAGGAGTGACTCGAGTGCCTCTATCATATAGGTAACTGTATTGCACTGGAAACCACAACGGAAAGGTACTCTGTAGAGAGGTCAGAGTAACCTGTGGTTCCCGAAGAACGGCAGCAGCATTTTCAGTAGCTGCAGAGGCAACAGTGTGGATAGTTGAGCAATCTGAACCTGTAATGTTACTCAATATGTTCCTGCCGTACTGGTACTGTTAACGGCTTAAAGCAAAGGAAAACTATAGCCATTATTTTTCCCGAGGGCATGCAGCTCTGTTATATGGTAAACTGATGATGGTATCTGGTTGCGCTTGCATATAGTAGTCTAAGAATTGTAATTGGAACATTAATATCAGTAAAATGTCTGTGGTAAAGGAAGTAAGTCACGCCACAGCATCAGCTGACACTTTGCCAACTCAGGATGTTCAGAGTATAAGGTCTATGCTAAAATTAATTTTCCAAGAACAAAAAGAGGCACAAAAAGAATATAAGGAGGAATTAAGGAAAGTCCAAAATCAAATAAAGTCAGTCAATGTGGGAATAGCTCAAATTAACGGTAAGTTCAGTGCTTTGGAACAAAAGGTTATAAATCTTGAAGCTGAAACTAAGGGATGTAGTACGGAAATAGATTATGAAACAAGAGATTGGGGTAAAAAATTAGAAATTTGTAAGTCAGAAATAAATCAAAAGGCTGACCATGAAATATATAGTTGTAATATTTCACATGTAGAATCCTCTTGAAAAGGCAACACAAGCGCGATTCAGGGCAAATTGAGAGAAATGGAGGAAAAAGTACTTCCAGAGATGTAAGACAAAATGGAAAATGAAGTTAAACAAAAAGTAGAAATTTGGTGTGAACAAGAAAGAAAGGAAGGTGTTGTCCATGTAAGTGACGTAGCAGATTACGCTAATGCTTATAAATGCGATCACATCTCTAGCAAGAGAACTATACACCCAGTAGCCTTCATCAGATAGTTTGATGGCATCATTCCTGAAACCATGACAGAACACCAAAATATCAAATTCGTGATCAGCAAGTTAGTAGGAGAAGCAATATCATGGGGAACAAGGGTGAGTAACACATGCAAAATATATGAAGAATTTGTTCAAGTATTCTTGAACCAAGACTTTGAATAGGAGGAACTGCAAAATTATATTCCACTTTGTGAATCACAAATAATCTTCAATCTTCATACTTTCGTAAAAATATAACAGTGAACAACGTATTTACGTAATTACTATCAAACTGCTCTTAACTACATGTCCTCATAACCAGAAATTGCTAATGTAGCCTCAACTGACACCGACCGCGACAGACAACATGTCTGTCCTCCGGGACAGTCTGAAACCAGCGCTGATCTTACAACCGACCCACTTTGTCCGCCATCCAAGTTAGGCCTGATATCGATTTTTATACTGCTGAAAATTAACACTTTTGAAATAATGGAATGATAGCCTGCTGTTGAGAGATGCTTTTACATGAAATACAAATTTAGCGTTTTTAATACTTCTAAGAGATGATTATTATTTTGGCGTGCAACTTCCGAACGCAGCAGCCAATCGCGGAGAAGCCCACAATTTAGGCGGTCTTTCTCACGATACAGGTGCCGAACGAACCATCTGTCATCGGTACCTCTCACCACATCACGTAATCTTCCCACTGCTGTCTTCTCAGCTGATCTAAAAAGAGCTTCTTGTACCTGAAAATGATGGCTGCAAAGCTAAATATATTACAATATTCTTGAAAAAAAAAATAATGAAGTGGGGATTACTCAAGAGGATATCATCATCAGGAAAAACAAAACTGGTATTCGACAGGTCAGAGAGTGGAAAGTGGGTAGGGAGGTTAGAAAATCTAAAAGGTCAATGGATAGGTTGAAGTTAGATACACTAGAAATAGGAGGAAGATTAATGCCAATGAAAGACTTAATATTTGGTGTAAAATTGATGGTGTGTTGACTAAATGTACAAGGTGATGTAACTGTATACTACCATTCATAATAAAGTATCCATCCTTATGTATCCCGTGAAATTAAAGAAAATAAAATAAAACACTAAACATAATTAATAAAGGGTGCGGGAGTTACGACTCCCGGGGAGGTGGGTGGGTATTCGTTCATGCGGTGGCAGGAAGTACAGAACTGCTGATCAGGTGAGTACAGGGTTATAAAAAACAAAATTAGAGTGTCGTTAAACAAGTATGAACAGCACAGTGAACCAATTATTGTAGACAACATAGACATGAAGCCAATACCCACTACAAAAGTACACGTTTATGTGCCAATAAGCTGCACAGATGATAAAGAAATGTAAATAATATATGGTGATATAAAAGATATAATTCAGATAGTAGGGCAAGGGGAAAAATTAATTGTGATGGGAGACTGGAATTTGATAGCAGGGAAAGAAAGGTAAGGAAAAATAGGAGGAGAATGTGGAATGAGGGAAAGGGATTAAAGATGAAGCTACCTGGTAGAATTTGGAAAAGAACATACGTTAATCATCGCTAACACTTGGTTTAAGAAAAATGTAAGAATGCTATATAAGTCGAAAGGACCTGGAGACACTGGAGGGTTTCAGACTGACTTTATAATGATATAGCACAGAGTTCGAAACCAGATTTTAAACTAAAGTGCTCAGACCACTATTTATTGGTTTTGAACTGTAGATTAAAACTTTAGAAATTGCAAAAAGGTGGGAAATTAAGGTAATGGGACTTGGATAAGTTGAAAGAAACAAAGACTATTGAGAGTTTCAAGCGAGTATTGGGCAACAGTTGTCTGAAAGAGGGGAGGGGAATAAAACAGAGGCCGAACGTGTAAATTTGACAGTTAAAATAAAGTAGGCTAGCCGATGATTAAATAGGTAAAAAGACAAGGCCTAGTGTAGGTCGATGGATATCATAGGAGATACTGACTTTAACTGATAAAAGGTGGAAACAGAAAATGGCAACAAATAAAGCAGGCGAAAGGAGATAAAAAATTACATTGACAAATAGTGCAAAATGTATAAGAATGAATGGTTAGAGGACAAATCCAAGGCTATATGTGCATGTATAACTAGAGGAAAAATAGATACCACCTATGGGAAAATTAAAGAGACCTTTAGAGAAAAGAAAAGCAGCTGTATGAAAATAATAAGCTCAGCTGGAAAGCCAATGCTAAACAAAAGGGGTAAAGTTGAAATATGGAAGGAATATATATTGGGTTTACACAAGAGAAAGGGACCTGAAGGCAACATTACAAAGGAAGAGGAAGCAGATGAAGATGAGATGGGAAAGAGGATTCTGCGAGAAGAATTTGACAGCGCACTGACTGGTTCAAGCCGGAATTTAAGCTGAAGCAAGGTTCCTTCTCTCAGACTTGTTGAGAGCGTTGGGAAAGACAATCATGTGAAGACTATTCCATCTGGGGTGCAAGGTATATGATAAAGATGAAATATCTCAGCCGTCAGAAAGAATGTGATAATTTCCATTCGTAACAGAGTAGGTGTTGACAGCTGCGAATATTAGCGAACTATAATCAATAATGGTTACGAAATACTGACACGAGGTTCCCTTAGGTGGAAAAAAAGACTCACCACGAAGTAATTATCCGAATGGGACGGGAATCTGTAGATGTGTTGCACATGTATAGACAAACAAATGATTACAATCTCGGAAAATATTGATGATTTATTGAAGAGAAAGAGCTTCACAAGTTGAGCAAGTCAATAACGAGTTGGTCCACATCTGACCCTTATGCAGGGAGTTATTCGGCTTGGCATTGATTGATAGAGCTCTTGAATGTCCTTCTGAGTGATATCGTTTCAATTTCAGTCCAATTGGCCCGTTAGATAGTCATAATTCCAAACTAGTTGAAGGGCCCCACCCATAATGCTCCAAATGTTGTCAGTTTTGGAGAGATCCTGGGAACTTACTAGCCAAGATAAGATTTGGCAAGCTCGAAAACAAGCAGCGAAAAGCTCTCGCCGTGTGCGTGCGGGCATTATCTTGCTGAAATGTAAGCCCAAGATGTCTTGCCGTGAAGGGGTACAAAAAGGGGCGTAGAGAGTGGACGAAATACCGTGCTCTAAGGGTGCTGCAGATGACAAGCAAAGGTGTCCTCCTATGAAAAGGAAGGGCACTCAAGATCATCACTCCTGGTTGTCAGGCTTTGGCGGACGACCATTGGGCTGGTATTCCACTGCTGTTCGGGGTGTCTCCATAACATTTTCGGCCTGAAATCTCCCTGACTGGAACAGAATTGTCTTCAGTGAAGAGTCCCGCTTCGAACTGAGCACCGACGACCATCGAAGAGATGTCTGGAGACGCCCTCGAGAGTGGTGGAATACCTACATTATTGTCGTTCGCTATAAAGCCCGACAATCAGGACTGATGATCTGGAGTGCCATTTACTTTCGTAGCAGAACCCCTTTGGATTCCATCCGCGGCACCCTTGCAGCACAGAGGTAGGTCGACGATATTCTATGCCCCGTTTTGTTGCCCTTCATGGCAAGCCATCTTGGGCTTATATTTCATCAAGATAATACCCGCTTGCTCAGGGGGATAGTTGCTACTGTTTTCTTCGTGATTACTAAACCCTATTGGCCAGCAAGGTCGCCGGATCTCTCTCCAGTTAAGAATGCTTGGGGCATTATCCGTAGGGCCCTTCAATCGGCTTGGGATTTTGAAGATCTAACATGCCAATTGGACAGAAATTGGCACGATATCCCTCAGGAGGACTTCCGACAAATCTGTCAATCAATGCCAAGCCGAATAACTGACTGCATAAGGGACAGAGGGACACCAACGCATTACTGACTAGCTCAAATTGAGAAGCCCTTTCTCTTGAATAAATGAACTAATTTTTCTAAAATAGCTATCATTTGTTTGTCTGTACATGTACTTCACATCTACCGATATCCGTCCCATTCGGATAATTCTTTCGTGGTGCGTCCTTTTTTTGTCAGTCAGAATTCCGGAAAAATTGCGGAACCCGCAAGGCTATACTGACGCTACGACTTATCTGCGAATATAGGTTAAACAAAGGCATATCCTAGCTTATACCATTTGAATATTCATAGCAAGTTTTTGTCAAAATTCTGAAGGTATCAGAGATATTGTACAGTGAGCGAAAGATTACAGACAGCTTGTACTGAAACCAACCTGCGGTTTTATGTGTCGGAGGACATGAATGGGGAGCAGCAGTTGATGAGGAAGTAAGATATGCTTTTCGTCTATCCACGATGTTAGTCCGACAATTGAACGAGCAGCAAGGGAAACGAATGAGAAAGGAAATATAGTTCAAGGAGAAGAAATAAAAATTTTGCGGGTTTACAGACAACATTGCAATTATGTCAGGGACAGCGAGGTAGTTGGAAGAGCAGTTGGACGGAATGGACAGTTTCTTGAATTTCTGAAAAAAAGGAATTTTTTAGCATCGAATATAAATTTAAGCGACATAAAGTCGTTTCGGATGGTACTTACCTGGAGTATAGCCTTGTACGGAAGTGAAACTGAGCGATAAGCAGTTCACACAACAAAAGAATACAAGCTTTCAAAATGTGGTGTTAGAGAAGAATGCTGAAGATTAGATGAAAAGGTCGAATAACTAATGAGAAGGTACTGAGGTTTACTGAGGAGAGAAGAGGTTTTTGGCACAACTTGAATTTAAGGAGGACACCTGAGGCCTTGCGGAGTTATCAGTTTGATGTGGGGGGTTTACAATGTAGAAGAAGACCCAGGGATGAATACAGTAAGCAGACTCAAATGGATACTGGTTGCTGCAGTTATTCGAATATGAAGAGGCTTGTACAGGATAGAGTAACGTGTAGAGCTGCACATAACCAGTCTTCCGACAGAAGACAGCAACATACAATAATACGTCTCGATATGTAGTATATTGCTCCCTTAGTGGCGGGAAGTACATTTTTATCTTACTTTTACGTCAGGAAGAAGCTGATAGGTTTACGTCTCCATTTCTGGCCCGTCCCAGATTACCTGCCATTCTATATCAAAACTTGGTTAACTTCCTCCTTTGAACTGGCAATCGTGTCCAATATCTCCTCCATCTTACCTTATTCGCGATTTTTGAGCCAATAATGAGTAGCTTATCAAGGAGAGTTCCAAATCAACCTTGACACTGAGTATCAGGTTTCACCGATAAGGACAGCCAGTGTCAGGTTACACATAGCGCCAAACGATGGGTACAATTCCGATCCTATCCCGTCGTAAATGGCGTCAGGCAGGTTCGTATCGATCTTCAAAGTCACGTGCCCTCCTACCTTCGTACAGAAGGCTGCTGTGCCATCATAATATACGACGGTCAGCCCCGCACCTGTTCCGGTTACGGGCAGGAGGGCCATTTGTGGTCTGACTGCGACCAACGACGTGTCTCACAGCTGCTATTGTCAGAAGTGTCTGTGCCATTACGCTGACCGCCCTACCAGTAACTTACGCGGCGGCTCTCGCCACACCTACGGTTTCGCCCAGCCCGTCGCGTGGTCTCTCTGATCGGCACGTCCCGCCATCCCACCACCCTTCGGACAGTGCAGTTGCTCTTCCTGACGATATGGCCACAACAGCCGCTTGACTCATCCATTGCACCGACAATGGCCTTCGAACCATGTCAAAGTTCCTCCTTGGCATCGTTCGACACTGAGGAACACGTGTGCAAAGAACGCTCGCCACGTCGGCGCAAACGTCGTCGCCTACCGCTCACGGGTACTCACGACATTCCTACCCAAGACAATGGAGACGCCACCCAACCAGCCGACGGTCCCATGCAGATGTCGGTGGACGGCTCTAGCGATGACCAACACGTTTTTCTGGCAACCGGTGGAGGCCATCATGAATATAGTACCGACCAGTGCGAAGGTTGAGTCCGCAGCTCGTGGTCGTGCGGTAGCGTTCTCGCTTCCCACGCCCGGGTTCCCGGGTTCGATTCCCGGCGGGGTCAGGGAATTTCTCTGCCTCGTGATGACTGGGTGTTGTGTGCTGTCCGTAGGTTAGTTAGGTTTAAGTAGTTCTAAGTTCTAGAGGACTGATGACCATAGCTGTTAAGTCCCATAGTGCTGAGTGTCATTTGAGAGCCATTTTTGCGAAGGTTGAGACGCCTGCGTCCCTGTCGACATCTAAAGATCTCACTCACCAAAACATTGACATGGACATTGGACAGACCCTCGGCACAGGGGCGTGGGATGATGACGTGGAGGACGGATTTCAGTCACTGTCATGACACTCCTGCCACTCGACCGGGATATCGCTGTAACCATCTTTGACACACGTCATCAATATCAATATATATCCCGTCTGGATCCATCGTCAGCAGCGGCCCACATTGTTCGCAGACAATTGGTTCCCCTATTTTCAGGCCTCTATGATCACTACGTCGTCGGCAGTGATTTCAACTGAATCCTCCAACCAAAAGACCAGACAGCTAGGTATTCACCAAACCAGATGCTGTGTACCATGCCTGAGGACTTTCAATTGATTGACGTTTGGGAAAATATTGACGGCGACGCCCCTGGTTAGACCCTTCTACAGCACATCCTGCGAGAAGACTCGACCTGTTTCAGGTCTCCGTCCACCTTTGAAACGGAGTCTCCCCTTGCGTTTTTGAACTGCTCGGCCATCATCAGCACTTTCACTCTGCCTCATCAATCGATCTAGCGCAGGAAATATTTCTGGAGGCTTAACACTTGCCTGCTGGGAGACCCGCATTGCTAACAATGTATTCCTACTATATAGGGCGTCCAGCAAAAAAAGTCTCCCACCGGAGGCTCAAGTGTGTGAGACCTAGAGTCACAAAGATCTTTAGGCAATGTGGCAAGGAAGCAGCGGCGTGGGATCGAGACATCACCAGCATTCTTTACACAGTCCTTCGTGGACTTGACGCGCTCCTCCTGCCGCCTAAGGCTCATAGGGAACCCCAGCCTACTAAAGCCTGTCTCCTCACCCTCTGCTGTGCTTGTACAGCTTTGTGGTGCGTTCATGATGACAGAGCTTGCTACACAGAGAATTGCTATCTGCAGTTGACGCTACATCTGACTATCTTCGTAAACGTCGACTCTCTGTTCAACCTCACCACCACCGATTAAACTTATTACACAATGCAGGCAGTGGTGGTTTAAATGGTTCACATGGCTCTGAGCACTATGGGACTTAACTGCTGAGGTCATGAGTCCCCTAGAACTTAGAACTACTTAAACCTAACTAACCTAAGGACATCACACACATCCATGCCCGACGCAGGATTCGAACCTGCGACCGTAGCGGTCGCGCGGTTCCAGACTGTAGCGCCTAGAACTTCTCGGCCACATCGGCCGGCCGGCGGTGGTGGCATCTGCCTTCACCGACCACAACCGCCACTTTTAAGACAACGATCCGATGGCGGCGTCAGTTTTTGACGACTTCTGCCCATCTCCTGTAAGGACCTTAAACCGCAGATTAAACATAAATGATGTCTGCAATCACCGCAGACAAGGTGGCAGAAGCGATAGACAAGAGGGTGAAGAACAAGTCACTGGGACCAGATGGTCTTCCGGTGGAGTTCTTCCGAGTATTCAGCACCTTAATGCTCCCTTACTGGCATGGCATTGATCATGTTCGACACCCATTCCTCCTCATGATCGCGACAAATATGGGGTTCCTGCCACTCTTTGTGGATGCCGTTCACCAGTTACTACTTCCCTTTGTCCCCAAGGTCCACGTCAATGGGAACCATATTGGACCTATTCCTATATTCTGATCTGTAAATGAAGGATGCCCCATGTCCATGCTATACATGCGATCGCACTGGGGGCCCTCATCGCCAGTCTCATCAGTCATCTACAGGGTCTCAACCTGCACGATAATATCTTTCGATGCAGGGGCTATGCAGATGATCTCATACAGCTTGCCCTCTCCACATTGGAACTTAGGGACACCATTTAATGGAATGAATTGTATCGACAAATTTTATCCTTAAGGCCTGCAAGTTGATGATGATGCATACCGGATGTGGATTATACACTCCTGGAAATTGAAATAAGAACACCGTGAATTCATTGTCCCAGGAAGGGGAAACTTTATTGACACATTCCTGGGGTCAGATACATCACATGATCACACTGACAGAACCACAGGCACATAGACACAGGCAACAGAGCATGCACAATGTCGGCACTAGTACAGTGTATATCCACCTTTCGCAGCAACGCAGGCTGCTATTCTCCCATGGAGACGATCGTAGAGATGCTGGATGTAGTCCTGTGGAACGGCTTGCCATGCCATTTCCACCTGGCGCCTCAGTTGGACCAGCGTTCGTGCTGGACGTGCAGACCGCGTGAGACGACGCTTCATCCAGTCCCAAACATGCTCAATGGGGGACAGATCCGGAGATCTTGCTGGCCAGGGTAGTTGACTTACACCTTCTAGAGCACGTTGGGTGGCACGGGATACATGCGGACGTGCATTGTCCTGTTGGAACAGCAAGTTCCCTTGCCGGTCTAGGAATGGTAGAACGATGGGTTCGATGACGGTTTGGATGTACCGTGCACTATTCAGTGTCCCCTCGACGATCACCAGTGGTGTACGGCCAGTGTAGGAGATCGCTCCCCACACCATGATGCCGGGTGTTGGCCCTGTGTGCCTCGGTCGTATGCAGTCCTGATTGTGGCGCTCACCTGCACGGCGCCAAACACGCATACGACCATCATTGGCACCAAGGCAGAAGCGACTCTCATCGCTGAAGACGACACGTCTCCATTCGTCCCTCCATTCACGCCTGTCGCGACACCACTGGAGGCGGGCTGCACGATGTTGGAGCGTGAGCGGAAGACGGCCTAACGGTGTGCAGGACCGTAGCCCAGCTTCATGGAGACGGTTGCGAATGGTCCTCGCCGATACCCCAGGAGCAACAGTGTCCCTAATTTGCTGGGAAGTGGCGGTGCGGTCCCCTACGGCACTGCGTAGGATCCTACGGTCTTGGCTTGCATCCGTGCGTCGCTGCGGTCCGGTCCCAGGTCGACGGGCACGTGCACCTTCCGCCGACCACTGGCGACAACATCGATGTACTGTGGAGACCTCACGCTCCACGTGTTGAGCAATTCGGCGGTACGTCCACCCGGCCTCCCGCATGCCCACTATACGCCCTCGCTCAAAGTCCGTCAACTGCACATACGGTTCACGTCCACGCTGTCGCGGCATGCTACCAGTGTTAAAGACTGCGATGGAGCTCCGTATGCCACGGCAAACTGGCTGACACTGACGGCGGCGGTGCACAAATGCTGCGCAGCTAGCGCCATTCGACGGCCAACACCGCGGTTCCTGGTGTGTCCGCTGTGCCGTGCGTGTGATCATTGCTTGTACAGCCCTCTCGCAGTGTCCGGAGCAAGTATGGTGGGTCTGACACACCGTTGTCAATGTGTTCTTTTTTCCATTTCCAGGAGTGTATGTTGTGTCGTTGGACCCTTTTGCTGTCGGTACCCCACTTGGGGACTGACTTTAAGTACTCTACACACCATATCATGGCATTGGCTTACCACTGGCTGTTACAGTCCATATGGCACCATGTTCGCTGCCATATACACAGTAGCTTGATCCAACTACAACGTGTGTCCTGTGTCAACACGTATGTTACCCCTAAATGGTATGTGTTGCCCATTTAGTAATCGCGAAAGCGTTACGGAGATGATAGATAAACTCCAGTGGAAGACTCTGCAGGAGAGACGCTCAGTAGCTCGGTACGGGCTTTTGTTAAAGTTTCGAGAACATACCTTCACCGAAGAGTCAAGCAGTGTATCACTCCCTCCTACGTATATCTCGCGAAGAGACCATGAGGATAAAATCAGAGAGATTAGAGCCCACACAGAAGCATACCGACAATCCTTCTTTCCACGAACAATACGAGACTGGAATAGAAGGGAGAACCGATAGAGGTACTCAGGGTACCCTCCGCCACACACCGTCAGGTGGCTTGCGGAGTATGGATGTAGATGTAGATGCTCCTAACGCCATTGCTCTTTGGTCACCAATCGGTCTTCAGATACTTCGTGTCAGCAGGGGTCCTTTCCAAGGTCCGCTACAATACTCTAACACAGCCCACTCTAAAAGGCAGCCTCATAATTGTCCACGTGGGAGCTCAAGCAACTGCACTCTGTACTTTCTATGATGCGACACTGCCTGTGTTAATCCCCATCTTTAATGCACAGTCTCTTCGATATACTCTGACCAGCTTCTCTACAACCACCCATCGACATAGAACGTATCTCCCCGTTGTTGTTGTTTTGGTCTTCAGTCCAGAGAACGGTTTGATGCAGCTCCCCATGCTGCTCTATCCTGTACAAGCTTCTTCATCTCCAAGTAACTACTGCAATCTACATCCTTCTGAATCTGCTTAGTGTATTCATCTCTTGGTCTTCCTCTACGATTTTTACCCTCCACGCTGCCCTCCAGTACTAAATTGGTGATCCCTTGATGCATCAGAACATGTACTACCAACCGATCCCTTCTTCTATTCAAGCTGTGCCACAAATTCCTCTTCTCCCCAGTTCTGTTCAGAACCTCCTCATTAGTTACGTGATCTACCCATCTAATCTTCAGCATTATTCTGTAGCACCACATTTCGAAAACTTCTCTTCTCTTCTTGTCTAAATTACACTCCATACACTCCATACAAATACTTTTAGAAAAGACTTCCTTTCTCTTCTTCAGAAACGCTCTCCTTGCCATTGCCAGTCCACATTTTTTTATCCTCTCTACTTCGACCATCATTAGTTATTTTGCTCCCCAAATAGAAAAACTCATCTACTACTTAAAGTGATCCCTGATTTAATTAGACTACATTCCATTATCCTCATTTTGCTTTTGTTGATGTTCATATTTTATCCTCCTTTCAAGACACTGTCTATTCCGTTCAACTGCTCTTCCAGGTCCTTTGCTGTCTCTGACAGAATTACAATGTCATCGGCAAACCTATAAGTTTCTATTTCTTCTCCATGGATTTTAATTCCTACTCCAAATATTTCTTTTGTCTCCTTTACTGCTTGCTCAGTACACAGACTGAACAACATCGGGGATAGGTTACAACCCTGTCTCACTCCCTTCCCAACCACTGCTTCCCTTTCATGCTCTTCGACTCTTACAACTGCCATCTGGTTTCTGTACAAATTGTAAACAGTCTTTCGCTCCCTGTATTTGACCCCTGCCACCTTTAGAATTTGAAAGAGAGTATTCCACTCAACATTGTCAAAAGCTTTCTCTAAGACTGCAAATGCTATATACGTAGGTTAGCCTTTTCTTACTCTATCTTCTAAGATAAGTCGTAGGGTCAGTATTGCCTCACGTGTTCCAGTATTTCTACGGAATCCAAACTGATCTTCCCTGAGGTCGGCTTCTTCCAGTTTTCTATTCGTCTGTAAAGAATTCTTGTTAGTACTTTGCAGCCGTGACTTATTAAACTGATAGTTCGGTAATTTTCACACCTGTCAACACCTGCTTCCTTTTGGACTGGAATTATTATATTCTTCTTGAAGTCTGAGGGTATTTCGCCTGTCTCATACACCTCGCTCACCAGATAGTAGAGTTTTGCCAGGGCTGGCTCTCCCAAGGCTGTTAGTAGTTCTTGCGATGTTGTTTACTCCTGGGGCCTTGTCTCGACTTAGACCTTTCATTGCTCTGTCTATCCCTTCACGCAGTACCATATCTCCCATTTCATCTTCATCTATGTCCTCTTCTATTTCCATAATATTGCCCTCAAGTACATTGCCCTTGTATAGACGCTCTATATACCCCTTCCACCTTTCTGCTTTCTCTTCTTTAATTACAAGTGGTTTTCAACATCTTGATATTCATACAAGTGGTTCTCTTTTCTCCAAAGGTCTCCTTAATTTTCCCGTAGTCAGTAACAATCTTACCCCTACTGATATATGCATCTACATCCTTGCATTTGCCTTCCAGCCATCCGTGCTTAACCATTTTGCACTTCCTGTCGATCTCATTTTTGAGACGTTTGTATTCCTTTTTGCCTGCTTCATTTACTGCATTTTTATATTTTCTCCTTTCATCAGTTAATTTCAATATCTCTTCTGTTACCCAAGGATTTCTACCAGCCCTCGTCTTTTTACCTACTTGATCCTCTGCTGCCTTCACTACTTCATCCCTCAGAGCTACCCATTCGTTTTCTACTGTAGTTATTTCCGCCATTCCTGTCAATTGTTCCCTTATGCTCTCCCTGAAACTCTGTACAACCTCTGGTTTAATCAGTTCGTCCAGGTCCCATCTCCTTAAATTCCCACCTTTTTGCAGTTTCTTCAGTTTTAATCTACAGTTCATAACCAATAGATTGTGGTCAGAGTCCACATCTGCCCCTGGAAATGTACTACAATTTAAAACCTGGTTGCTAAATCTCTGTCTTACCATTATATAATCTATCTGATATCTTTTAGTATCTCCAGGATTCTTCCATTTATACAACCTTCTTTTATGATTCTTGAACCAAGTGTTAGCTATGATTAAGTTACGCTCTGTGCAAAATTCTAACAGACGGCTTCCTCTTTCATTTCTTAGCCCCAATCCATATTCACCTACTATGTTTCCTTCTCTCCCTTTTCCTACTGTCGAATTCCAGTGCCCCATGACTATTAAATTTTCGTCTCCCTTCACTATCTGAATAATTTCTTTTATCTCATCATATATTTCTTCAATCTCTTCGTCATCTGCGGAGCTAGTTGGCATATAAACTAGTACTACTGGGGTAGCCGTGTGCTTCGTGTGTATCTTGGCTACAATAATGCGTTCACTATGCTGTTCGTAGTAGGTTACCTGCGTTCCTACTTTTTTATTCATTATTAAACCTACCCTTGCATCACCTCTATTTGATTTTGTATTTATAATCGTGTATTCACCTGACCAGAAGTCTTGTTCCTCCTGTCACCGAACTTCACTCTTTTCCACTATATCTAACGTTAACCAATCAATTTCCCTTTCTACATTTTCTGACCTACCTGCCCGATTAAGGGATCTGACATTCCACGCTCCGATCCGTAGAACGCCAGTTTTCTCTCTCCTGATAACAACGTCCTCCTGAGTAGTCCCCGCCCGGAAATCCGAATGGGGGACTATTTCACCTCCGGAATATTTTACCCAAGACGGCGCCGTCATAATTTAACAATACAGTATAGCTGCATGACCACGGGTAAAATAGGCTGTAGATTCCTCTTGCTTTTAGCTGTTCGCAGTACCAGCACAGCAAGGCCGTTTTTGTTAATGTTACAAGGCCAGATCAGTCAATCATCCAGACTTGCCCGTGCAACTACTGAAAAGGCTGTGGCCCCTCTCCAGGAAGCACTGGTTTGTCTGGTCTCTCAACAGATACCCATCCGTTGTGGTTGCACCTACGGTAAGCGCTGTGGCACGCAAGCTCCCCACCAACGGCAAGGTCCATGGTTCATGGGGGGAGGTAATCTTCCCATTATTGTACCGTATTATAACTTATTTCGTCGAATTCCACTACGTTCGGAATAATCTGTCGATCACCTGCCCTCCCTCTCTGTAAGAAGGACCTTCATCCTTCCATGTTCCACCCCTCGCATCCCCATGGAGGTACAGCATCAAGACGTTAACTGTGAGATGGTTTGGGAATGTGTCCATGCAACCTTTTTACTATCAAACATGTCTGTAGCCTGGTATGTCGTTGTCAACGGTAAATTTCAGCCCAATCCTTGACTTCATCATAAAGGACTAGCTACGTCACCCCTCTGCTCTGACTGCCAAATTGACTACACCGACGAGTATCGTCTTACATGCTTCCTGAAACGGGAAATTTGGCTCCTCATCCAACGCATCATGTGCTGTGACCTCCGAGCCCCGCCAACGACGGTTATTCCGGAGTTCCTGCTGTTGCCCCAGATATCACACTATCCTCTCGCAAAACGCCACGCCCTCATCTGGTTTCGAGGACAGGCCTTAGAATACATCTTTCAAAATTGTCCATATACTGTCCGTCTGGAATCGCGTACAGTAAGTTTATCCGGTAGCCCCATTACCGACGGAACTTCGGGAAGAAAAGGTCGGTAGAGCACTTGGACACGAAAGGCAAATGTCCCAGATTCGAGTCCTGATCCGGCACAAAATTTTAATCTGTCAGTAAGTTTCAATATCAGCGGGGCCTGAAACATTATCTTAAGTGACTACAACATGATAATCACTCGTGATTTCCGGACAGAACCTGTAAGTGTGTTTGTGCCCCCCCCACCCCCACCCCCTTATAGGAAGAACAGATACTTGGTGAATATAAGGTTCACTTTGTAAACCATAAAGCATGCTCACAAATGAAACAGAAATACAGTTGTCACTCCAAACATATTCAGGATCGGAGTGAAGTCTTGAAGTTCTCGGCAACACTAACTTGACTGTAAGACCCACGGAGAGAATTCAGAAATATTGTTGCTAATAGTGGCTTTCTTGGACAACGGTTCTGCTGGTGGCAAAATGCATTTAATGATTTGTGCTCACATGGTCTTCAGATTTAAGGGAGAATTTAAGAGCGTGAGGGAACAATCCGTTTAAGCATTATAAATTTCATTAATGGTCGTGGAACGAAAACTAAAGAAGAGAACTGCAATGTCGAGATTACAGTCGTCCATCAGTGTACCACGTTGAGTACAATTCCACCGAAGTTGAAAATATGAACAAAAGGAAACCCCACAAAAACAGTACAGTCCTTTCCCTCGAAAGGCGAAGGTACAGAAGATATCGCCGTCGCTCCAAGCAAACAGTCTATAAAACAATTGAGAACATTGAATTCTCAACATCTGCCGCAGACAAGAAAAAAAATGCCTTGAAGAATACCGCCGCTACCGCACTTCTCGACGGACCTACTGTTTTCTGTGGATGTAGACTTAATTTTAGTATTGATCTTAATGATTCCTTTTCACATGGTAACAGATGGCTTACAGTCGCAGTTGTACGTGGTGGCACTGGAGTTCCCAATGTTCCCGGCCTGGAAAGTTTTGTCGACAGAGACATCATCGCCTACCGCACCTATCACATAGCAGAATTAGCCAATAAAGATTTTGGAAAATCCGCATATATGTCTACCTCTGCCTTATCCTTGTACATACGTAATAAAAGAAAAATTACTGTAAATGAGTCTCTAAGAAAATCATTTATTATTTTCCATTTTACAGCCAACTCAGTGCGGTTTAGTGGGAGGAGGCCCATCAGTGTGGCATACAAAAGCCACCCCTCCCTCCCCCCCATCTCACCTCAAGACGCCGTAACACAACTGTGCCTCCCCAAAACTTTGGAAGAATGGGACCCCTACCCAGGTCGCTGCTATGCTCGTCGACGATGGTCTTCCAGGGAAGTGCTGAACGGTGATTCATCGATGAAGACAATGCGATGACGTTCCTCAGTAGTGGATGCTCTCTGGACACGGCACTGCACCAAATTCGGCCGTTTGTGTTGTGACGTTACGGCAACCTACGCTTTGGACAGTAATTCCCTAGTGCAGATGCCGCTGGTCCTCAGACAATGGAGCGGGATGAAGCAGAGTGTTGCAGGGAGTGCTTACTTGACCTCTGACGGCAGGAGCTGATGTGAATGGGTTACGATATTCTTAGTGCTGTGACGTCCCTTACCTCCTCCTCCACTCGCCGGGAGGAGACGCGATGTTCGTCCCCGTCGGTGTGAAGTGGAACAGCACCTGTAACTCTCGTAAAAAACACAACTCCTCGCGTGGTTTAGAAATATTCTGTTATCTGTCCGCAACGGTCTTCTCAGTTTGTGCGAACTGGTAAACTGCAATCGTTTATTTCTATTTTTATACCCGATTAGTTCCGTGATAAAATAAAATCTTGATTCTTGATTTCATCATTACGGTCGTTTTTCGCATCATACATAGCGAGGACGCAATTTTGCTGTCTACTATTCCGTTGCTATGCCGTTGCTACGTCCAGTTATTAACAACGGTCCGACATAACTCCAGAGATAACGTATGTTGGAGCAAATGTTTTTTTCTCTTTAAATACGCCGTAAAACTGGTTTAAACTAATCACTCTTCACTGTCGATTATTCATGTACTCACTTAGTCACTTAAAATGTTTAAAGAGTCAATCAACGTGCATTAATACACATTGTATTGTCCGTTTAATGAGTTAGGCGAGACTTAGGATTTACCTTTTGACTCAGATTTTATTGTTCTTTCTGTAATTAATTGTTTGTCCCTCCAACACACGCACACCGATATGTCATTCAAGATTAACTTTTGTTCAGTTCAGTAATCGTGACACTGACGACAACTTTTGACTAATCGGCGCACTTGTCTTTCATCGTGTGTTCGTTTTATTGTGTACTACTCCAGACTACGAATTGTTTCTCTGTCATTGATCCATTGCTCTCAAAGCTTCTAGCTGTTCATCAGTACGAAGGCTAAGTCCGATTTCCCAATATCACTCAACTGAAGTCCAACACTCGTCCTACTATACTGTCGCGATGAGAGCGGTATAGATTAACTTTCATCAGTCGAATGACTGAGGGCCGTGCGGTTCTGGGCGCTACAGTCCGGAACCGCGGGACTGCTACGGTCGCAGGTTCGCATCCTGCCTCGGGCATGGATGTGTGTGATGTCCTTAGGTTAGTTAGGTTTAAGTAGTTCTAAGTTCTAGGGGACTGATGACCTAAGATGTTAAGTCCCATAGTGCTCAGAGCCATTTGAACCATTTTTTTTGAATGACTGAGCAATACTTCAATCTCTACCTTACGAATTATCAAACTTCCAAAACTGAAACAATGTAATAGCGTTTGCGTCGAGACAACTATCGCAAAAGCACTCTAGAGCGACTCAAGAGCAACTAACTAACTGAACTTTTCCATATCCGAGTTGCATTGTAGTCGCCTTGAATTTCCTTTTCGATGCGGCTGCATCTCTTTTCTATGGCAGATGTTACCTTTGACTGAATTATTTTCTTGGATTTAACCTTCGTTCATATGATTTTGAATTTATTCTATAGATGTTTGATAAAGAATCTATGATTATCCTTTCCTTTTATCTCCCCTTTTGGTATGATATTCTCAGTATTTGAATGATATAGGCGTTAATCAAAATATTACCAGTGTAGATTTTATCGTCAATAGTTGCCGTCACTGTCAAGATAACTCACTTCCCTACTTTAAGTTTCCACAAAGTTTGTTAATTGGGGTTTTCTGTCCTTGGGGCGTTACAGTGCACAATACGGCGATCAACCCTTGTGGTGGACAGACGTGTTCGATCAGAACCTTGACGAAGAGTATGTCTTCCCTCACAGTCTCATGCAGTCCAACATCGGGCAGCTGTCACATCCGAATATCCCACAAATCTGGATAATTCGTGATTCAACCACTCGGCCAAATGGAGACCCATAATGGGATTCCTTTCAACCGTGTAAGGTTTTGATAACGCTGTCTCAGTCGAGTACATGACATCCCCGTCTCCTTCGACGATCATTCAACATCGGACACCGTTCATCCCCCTTATAGTACACCACATCAGGTGTGGTAATAACACTAAACACAAAAAACACTAATTTACTCTGGTGGTTGTTCTACGCGTCATAGAGCATTGTAACTGTATTCACTTACATAACCACTGATAGTGTGTACGTGTATGAAGTTACACTGATATCCAGCCATGTCTTCTTGGTGCTTACCTTTCTTTGTCACGCAGTATACATTGCCTACACAAAACTCAACTGCACTTTCGTAATTCCCTGATCAAACGGGATCGAACTATATCAATCACAATAACATTGTTTGGTTTTCATTCCCGCATTTTACAGGTGGTTTTTTTTTATTTGCTTTAGTCCCTTCCATCCCCTTCCCCCACCCTGGCAACCAGCTCCAATCAGTTTATTCGCATCCGAGGAGAACCGGCACGTTATGTGGCATTCCGAATATCATTTAGATGTACTGAATTATTCATATAAACGACCATCAGCATAACTTAAAATTATTTGAAACTTAATTTTAATCATAAGACACGGTAATTCCCACCGGTAACTCAGTCAACGCCATAGCAACGAAGTTAAAAGCCACTACGTTAATATACACTCCTGGAAATGGAAAAAAGAACACATTGACACCGGTGTGTCAGACCCACCATACTTGCTCCGGACACTGCGAGAGGGCTGTACAAGCAATGATCACACGCACGGCACAGCGGACACACCAGGAACCGCGGTGTTGGCCGTCGAATGGCGCTAGCTGCGCAGCATTTGTGCACCGCCGCCGTCAGTGTCAGCCAGTTTGCCGTGGCATACGGAGCTCCATCGCAGTCTTTAACACTGGTAGCATGCCGCGACAGCGTTGACGTGAACCGTATGTGCAGTTGACGGACTTTGAGCGAGGGCGTATAGTGGGCATGCGGGAGGCCGGGTGGACGTACCGCCGAATTGCTCAACACGTGGGGCGTGAGGTCTCCACAGTACATCGATGTTGTCGCCAGTGGTCGGCGGAAGGTGCACGTGCCCGTCGACCTGGGACCGGACCGCAGCGACGCACGGATGCACGCCAAGACCGTAGGATCCTACGCAGTGCCGTAGGGGACCGCACCGCCACTTCCCAGCAAATTAGGGACACTGTTGCTCCTGGGGTATCGGCGAGGACCATTCGCAACCGTCTCCATGAAGCTGGGCTACGGTCCCGCACACCGTTAGGCCGTCTTCCGCTCACGCCCCAACATCGTGCAGCCCGCCTCCAGTGGTGTCGCGACAGGCGTGAATGGAGGGACGAATGGAGACGTGTCGTCTTCAGCGATGAGAGTCGCTTCTGCCTTGGTGCCAATGATGGTCGTATGCGTGTTTGGCGCCGTGCAGGTGAGCTCCACAATCAGGACTGCATACGACCGAGGCACACAGGGCCAACACCCGGCATCATGGTGTGGGGAGCGATCTCCTACACTGGCCGTACACCACTGGTGATTGTCGAGGGGACACTGAATAGTGCACGGTACATCCAAACCGTCATCGAACCCATCGTTCTACCATTCCTAGACCGACAAGGGAACTTGCTCTTCCAACAGGACAATGCACGTCCGCATGTATCCCGTGCCACCCAACGTGCTCTAGAAGGTGTAAGTCAACTACCCTGGCCAGCAAGATCTCCGGATCTGTCCCCCATTGAGCATGTTTGGGACTGGATGAAGCGTCGTCTCACGCGGTCTGCACGTCCAGCACGAACGCTGGTCCAACTGAGGCGCCAGGTGGAAATGGCATGGCAAGCCGTTCCACAGGACTACATCCAGCATCTCTACGATCGTCTCCATGGGAGAATAGCAGCCTGCATTGCTGCGAAAGGTGGATATACACTGTACTAGTGCCGACATTGTGCATGCTCTGTTGCCTGTGTCTATGTGCGTGTGGTTCTGTCAGTGTGATCATGTGATGTATCTGACCCCAGGATTGTGTCAATAAAGTTTCCCCTTCCTGGGACAATGAATTCACGGTGTTCTTATTTCAATTTCCAGGAGTGTATCTCCCAACTGTGGGTGACATTCTTTGAAAAATATCGACGGGTGTAGCAGCTGATTTGGCAGCTATATTTGTACGTGTTTCAAGATTGCATTGTATTCTGTTTTCTTAGTGTGAAGGTGGCAACACTGATGCACACTGATATATTTCAGTGCATCTCACTTGTGTTGTTTTTTATATACGGAAGCCAAATAAACGATCATTCCGCAAAGTTTTTGTTTATTACGACCAACTACAACGATCATTTTAACCGTTAAAGGAAGTCGTGAACTTACAATCCTGGAGGAAAACATAACCAGCTAAGGGAGATGTAGCCACAGGAGTTGAGAATTTGGGATTCTACATTACTAGTGGGGGCTCGTGTGAATTAGCCTACATTTCAAATAAAGGTAGGTAGTTGAAAATTTTGAACGATGTCACATTACCACTTTGTGCTGCTCGTAAAATACTTTATTTACACAACTGACTGAAGCTGTTCTTCATATAACGATATCATAACTTTGTATAATGATAGTTTCGTCACCTGACGATAACGATTCTAGTTTTCTCCTAACATGATACTGTGAATTATTTTACATACCTGATGATGGTCAGACGACTGTCACTGGTTGTGTGAATTAAATATCTTACCTACAGCTCAAGGTGGTTCAAAGTGGCTCAAATGGCTCTGAGAACTATGGGACTTAACATCTGAGGTCATGAGTCGCCTAGAACTTAGAACTAATTAAACCTAACTAGCCTAAGGTCATCACACACATCCATGCCCGAGGCAGGATTCGAACCTGTGACCGTAACCGTCGCTCGGTTCCAGACCGTAGCGCCTAGAACCGCAGGCCACTCCGGCCGGCAGCTCAAGGTGGTAATATGTTAGTTTTCAAATATATAAGAGCTGTGGGGTACCCATTCTGAAAATGTAAACATAGGTAGATCTTAAAGGCACATAGTATCTGTTACTTATTGGTGTAAAAAAGTAATTTTACAATGAGATCCAGAGCACCACATGTTGTAGACCAGCTACGGTGCCATCTGCTGTGATATGGTATCATTCGGATGCGGTATGGAGGGGCATGGGGTCAGTACACAGCTCTCCCAGCCATTGTCAAGTTTCAGACCATGCAGTTGATACGTTTCATTCACGTAGCCCTTGAGTTAGTCTTCTGAGTCTGGATGTACCCGTTCCAGTCCTCCCAACAACGGAAGTTTATGAGCAGGACCAGTAATTGAATCTGGGTCCTCCACGTGGTATTCAGTTGTGCTGATGCTCAGACACAAAGGCGGATAAAATAATAATGATAATTATTATTATAATTATTCGGTTATCACTTTGTAAATTTTGTACTATCTGATGTAGGGATGGCGATAATACATTGAAAATTATGGTTTCAGTTTGCTTATTATTGTGAAGAAAGCTGATTACTGATCGCCATACCATCCGCATGAAAAGAGTACGCGAATTAAATCAGCTTCTGATTTGGAATTTCACAAACAAATTTGGAAGTCTCCAACGGCTGTCAGTAAAACTTTAGAATGTGCTTTGATGTGCATAGTGGTAATGCTTGCAGTGAGCGGTCGTGGGAAGTTAAAATTGTAAGCCTGCGACTTTTCTCGATGTTTCACCTACAAGTAGGGAGGCCTCAGTAGCTGTGGAACTGAGTCCCTCACAAAGGAAGAGCAGTTCAAATGGCTCTGAGCTCTATGGGACTTAACATCGATGGTCATCAGTCCCCCAGAACTTAGAACTACTTAAACCTAACTAACCTAAGGACATCACACAACACCCAGCCATCATGAGGCAGAGAAAATCCCTGACCCCGCCGGGAATCGAACCCGGGAACCCGGGCGTGGGAAGCGAGCACGCTACCGCACGACCACGAGCTGCGGGCGAAGAGCAGTTAATTAACTGACAAATAATATTAAAAACACTTCCTAATAATATTAAAAAATACTTCCTAATGTTTTGCAAGATTATATTTATTTAGTCACGAACCGGCCATCCACAGCTTGTGGTCAAGTGGCTAGCGTTGCTGCCTCTGGATCACGGAGTCCCGGGTTCGATTCCCGACCGGGTTGGGGATTTTCTCTGCGCAGGGACTAGGTGTTTGTGTTTCCTCATCATCAACATCATCATTCGTAACAGTAGCTAGATAGGACTACGTAAAAATTGTGACTTTGTACGTGCGCTGATGTCCGTGCAGTTGAGCGGCTCGCAAAACCAATCATCATCATCATCATCATCAACAACAACAACAACAACAACAACAACGTACGGGATTTCGCCTTCTCAGGCCATTTTCAGATGACAACTGAGTGTCGGAAACGTAGATAAACATGATGTGCGATTTACACAGATATGATTTGTACAGATATAAAAATGACAAAGTGTTTACATAGAGAAATATTACAATAATTACATTAACTTAGAGGGGGTAACTTGAACAAGGTTTTTTATGTGAAGATACACAAAAAATGATGAGAAATATAACATAGTCTGAATCTAGCATTTGCAACGAAAATGTAATTTAACGAGGGGGAAAGTGGAAATTGAGTCTGATCGTTAAATACTAGGGTGCCATTCTGTGTCATATTTGTTGATATCCATTATTTACAGAAGGGTCATTTTTCTGCTTTTTATGACAGAATGTCACATTCATATGGATGTGAAGTTTTACATTCTGCCAAAGAAAGTAGGAGGAGCGCCCTACTATAAATAATGGAAGGCAACAAATGCATGCCACAGAATGCCAGCCTAGGATTGAATGATCAGACTCAATTCCCATTTTCCCCTTGTTAAATTAATTTTTCGTTACAAGTATTAGATTCAAACTGTGAATTCATTGTATTTCTCATCATTCGTCTGTGTTATCTTCACATTAAAACTCTGTCTACCCTCCGCCCTTTCTAGATGCTGTATTTATTGTAATATTTCCCTACGTAAACACTTTGTCTTTTCTATATCTTATGTACAAATAATATCTGCAAATTGTACATCATATTTATCTGTGTTTGTGACGTTCAGTTGTTACCTGAAGATGGCCTGAGAAGCCGAAAGCCGTTTCGTGACCAAATAAATATAATTTTGCAGAATATCTGGAGGTATTTTCCTTTTTAATATTATTATCACGTTCCACCAAGCACTGATGGGAAATTGAGTTAATGTTATAATTGACAAACAATACTCCGATCACAGATTAAAACTAAAGCCTATATTATTAGGTCTGCAACTTCCTTTCCGCCGTTTTGCAATAGATGGCAGCAGCATCAAGTGGTGGTGTAGGTGCTAGGTCGTAAGCTCGTACAATACGATTAGAAATTTGTAAACATAACGACATCAAAATATTAGTAGTTTTGTGTTTACACCTTAAAGTTATTCTCGATTGAGTATGTCAAGTCAAGGGCCCTATTCTCGTCATTTCAGTTTTAATTTTATGCTTTAATATGAAGAAATCTGCGGTTGAGGCTCATAAAATGCTGGGTCAGACCTATGATAAGGCACCTATTAGTGAAAGAACGTGAAGAGAATAGTTTCAATGCTTCAAGAACGGTGATTTTGTCGCCGAAGACTGGCATGGCCGTGGAAGAGAGAAGATTTTTGAAGCTACTGAAATTAACGGAAACAATCACGGGAGATCGTTATCGAAATTAGTCGATACGTTTGAGCCGAGCACTGAAAGACAAACGGCCACTACACAGCGATAGACATGAACAGGTGATTTTGCAGCGTGACAGTGCTCGGCCCCATGTCGAAAAACCCGTCAAAACATACCTGGTAACAGTGAAATAGGATGTCTTCCACACCTATTCTCCAGAAACTGCTCACTCTTACTACGACCTTTTTGGATCAATGGCACGCGGTATGGCTGACCAGCAGTTCCGCTCGTATGAGCAAGTGCAAAAGTTGATCGATTCATAGAACTTGTCAAAAGATACCCAGTTCTTCCGCTGCGGGTTCCGTTTGACGCCCGAAAGATGCGAGAAAGCAGTGACCAGCAATGGTCAATACCTTGTATCGTAAATTTTTTGTAAGTTATTCTCAAAAAACCTCAAACATCGAGAAAAAACGGCGAAAGCAAAGTTGTAGCCCTAATAAAATCTCGTAACAATATTAATCTTCCTTGTGCGTCTGGACCTACTGATTTGCTGCCTAGGTGCAAGATCATTGGATGATAGAGTCGAATGACTTTAGTATCAGCAAAAAAATTAATTTCAGAAATTCACAAGAGAGCGTATATCGTAAAGCATAGTCCTGTTGCTTTAAAACTGGCGACACTGACACGCCAGAGTGGATGGAGCCATTTTCCTGGCGGGAGGATCACTCCTGGCGCGTCAACAGTACGTCTAGCGCCAGGGAGTCGTACCATCGACCCGGTCAAAAAGCCGTAGGAACAGTCAGTGCGCACCCAGTTAGGTTGGCTATAGGGACTAATATGTGTCGTAGAAGACACTCCAGTATGTTTCCCCTGAGGCAGTAAAATCACAGAGAGCTGCTCTCCAGACCCATACACTTGAAGATTATTGACGGAGCCTATCTGTATGCAACATTTTGATGCAGCCACTCGTACACAGAATCTTGTAAGTGTTGTACGTGGTAATACTGAAAATTAATGTCTCCAAATTTTTTATGTGAAAACTAAAAGCATTTTTAATAATAAAAACTTTATTAACATTCTGCACCATTTATTCCTCAACATAGTAACCCTGGCGACGAACATACACTCCTGGAAATTGAAATAAGAACACCTTGAATTCATTGTCCCAGTAAGGGGAAACTTTATTGACACATTCCTGGGGTCAGATACATCACATGATCACACTGACAGAACCACAGGCACATAGACACAGGCAACAGAGCATGCACAATGTCGGCACTAGTACAGTGTATATCCACCTTTCGCAGCAATGCAGGCTGCTATTCTCCCATGGAGACGATCGTAGAGATGCTGGATGTAGTCCTGTGGAACGGTTTGCCATGCCATTTCCACCTGGCGCCTCAGTTGGACCAGAGTTCGTGCTGGACGTGCAGACCGCGTGAGACGACGCTTCATCCAGTCCCAAACATGCTCAATGAGGGACAGATCCGGAGATCTTGCTGGCCAGGGTAGTTGACTTACACCTTCTAGAGCACGTTGGGTGGCACGGGATACATGCGGATGTGCATTGTCCTGTTGGAACAGCAAGTTCCCTTGCCGGTCTAGGAATGGTAGAACGATGGGTTCGATGACGGTTTGGATGTACCGTGCACTATTCAGTGTCCCCTCGACGATCACCAGTGGTGTACGGCCAGTGTAGGAGATCGCTCCCCACACCATGATGCCGGGTGTTGGCCCTGTGTGCCTCGGTCGTATGCAGTCCTGATTGTGGCGCTCACCTGCACGGCGCCAAACACGTATACGACCATCATTGTCACCAAGGCAGAAGCGACTCTCATCGCTGAAGACGACACGTCTCCATTCGTCCCTCCATTCACGCCTGTCGCGACACCACTGGAGGCGGGCTGCACGATGTTGGGGCGTGAGCGGAAGACGGCCTAACGGTGTGCGGAACCGTAGCCTAGCTTCATGGAGACGGTTGCGAATGGTCCTCACCGATACCCCAGGAGCAACAGTGTCCCTAATTTGCTGGGAAGTGGCGGTGCGGTCCCCTACGGCACCGCGTAGGATCCTACGGTCTTGGCGTGCATCCGTGCGTCGCTGCGGTCCGGTCCCAGGTCGACGGGCACGTGCACCTTCCGCCGACCACTGGCGACAACATCGATGTACTGTGGAGACCTCACGCCCCACGTGTTGAGCAATTCGGCGGTACGTCCACCCGGCCTCCCGCATGCCCACTATACGCCCTCGCTCAAAGTCCGTCAACTGCACATACGGTTCACGTCCACGCTGTCGCGGCATGCTACCAGTGTTAAAGACTGCGATGGAGCTCCGTATGCCACGGCAAACTGGCTGACACTGACGGCGGCGGTGCACAAATGCTGCGCAGCTAGCGCCATTCGACAGCCAACACCGCGGTTCCTGGTGTGTCCGCTGTGCCGTGCGTGTGATCATTGCTTGTACAGCCCTCTCGCAGTGTCCGGAGCAAGTATGGTGGGTCTGACACACCGGTGTCAATGTGTTCTTTTTTCCATTTCCAGGAGTGTATTTCTCCCAACGACAGACCAACTTGTTGATACCCTCACTATAGAATGTCTGACTTTGTTGACGGAGCAACTACTTCACCTCTGCTTGCACCACTTCATCACAATCAACGAGAAATCCTCGAAGGTGTCCTTTTAAGTTCTGCATAAAGATGAAAATCAGATCGGGCCAAGTCCGGACTGTATGGAGGATGACCAATGACAATGAACCCAAGGCGTCCGGTTGTTGCAGACATTCCAGCGCTCGGGTGTGGTCTGACATTGTCATGCTGAAGAAGAGGGTACTCCACGTGAGAACGAACTCTTCGAATTCGAAACTGGATTACAGCACGCTGTTTCTCACGCACTCACGCAGCTACGCTACACATTGCCATATTACACGCTACAATTCGGAGCAGCAGAGGGCTGCAAACATGTAGACAGGGAGAATAAAGATGTAGAATTTTAATAACGTTTGTTTTATTTAAAAAGCCATAAGATGTTGCAGACAGAAAATTCGGAGGCATTATTTTTCAGCACGTCCATGTATAAGAGCTGCCATGGAAGTCGCCACCATCCTCAAGTAGCTTGACCAGGTTACTATTACTTTGGAACCAGTCAAATTTGTCACACTGCGAAAGTACATATGTACCTACCTTGCTTGCTGTAATTCCATGGCTGTGCAACTTGCGCCGATAGGTGTCTGCACGAAACACACACACACACACACACACACACACACACACACACACACACACCAATGCTGATGAAGCAAGAATGACCATGCTTACTGTCCCTTCTATTCGTGTATCGTGGCTTTCACGATCAATCACTTCTGTATTTTACCGCCGACCGTTTCTCACGTTTCACTAGTTAGGAATCTTTAGCTGCTGGATGGTCTTTTATTTCTTGTTCGATTATTTTTCTGTTGTTATTTGTTTTTTCTGTCGAGGACCGGCTATCTGACGAGCTTTTGACAATGTTGACTGGAATACTCTCTTTCAAATTCTGAAGGGTTGTAGCCTATCCCCGATGTTATTCAATCTGTATACTGAGCAAGCAGTAAAGGAAACAAAAGAAAAATTCGGAGTAGGAATTAAAATCCATGGAGAAGAAATAAAAACTTTGAGGTTCGCCGATGACGTTGTAATTCTGTCAGAGACAGCAAAGGACCTGGAAGACCAGATGAACGGAATGGACAGTTTCCCGAAAGGAGGATATAAGATGAACATCAACAAAAGCAAAACGAGGATAATGGAATGTAGTCGAATTAAATCGGGTGATGCTGCGGAAATTAGATTAGGAAATGAGACGCTTAAAGTAGTAAATGAGTTTTGGTATTTTGGGTGCAAAATAACTGATGATGGTCGAAGTAGAGAGAATATAAAATGTAGACTGCCAATGGCAAGGAAAGCGTTTCTGAAGAAGAGAAATTAGTTAACATCGAGTATAGATTTAAGTGTCAGGAAGTCGTTTCTGAAAGTATTTGTATGGAGTGTAGCCATGTATGGAAGTGAAACGTGAACGATCAATAGTTTAGACAAGAAGAGAATAGAAGCCTTCGAAATGTGGTGCTACAGAAGAATGCTGAAGATTAGATGGGTAGATCACATAACTAATGAGGAGGTATTGAATAGAATTGCAGAGAAGAGAAATTTGTGGCGCATCTTGACTAGCAGAAGGGATCGGTTGGTAGGGCATATTCTGAGGCATCAAGGGATCACCAATTTAGTATTGGAGGGCAGCGTGGAGGGTAAAAATCGTAGAGGGAGACCAAGAGATGAATACACTAAACAGATTCAGAAGGATGTAGGTTGCAGTAAGTACTGGGGGATGAAGAAGCTTACACAGGATAGAGTACCATGGAGAGCTGCATCAAACCAGTCTCTGGACTGAAGACCACAACAACATAATTATTCTCTTAATGAATGTTTATCTGTTGCTGGTTTGTGGCCTACACACTACCCCTTTTTGTATCACTCAATCTGGTGGAAGCGCCTACCTTAGCGTCGTCATCCACTGCTGGCACGGTCAGGGGACAGAAGATCTGCAAGTAAGAATTGTTTTATCTGCTGACTGGGAAGTGTTATCAGACAGGGTAGCTAATTCATTATAATTAATCCCTTGTTCACCCGCTCCAGTCCGGAGCCGCGCTGCTGCTACGGTCGCAGGTTCGAATCCTGCGTCGGGCATGGGTGTGTGTGATGTCCTTAGGTTAGTTAGGTTTAAGTAGTTCTAAGTTCTAGGGGACTGATGACCACAGCAGTTGAGTCCCATAGTGCTCAGAGCCATTTGAACCATATGAACCTTGTTCACCAATGGGTTTATTTCTCACAGGCCACAAGATGGCGGAACAGGTGATTCGTATAGCCAGTAACGTAAAAATGTTTTCATTTCTAGTGCGAGAGAAATAGTAAGTATTTATCGTAAAAACAGTCCTAACATATCACGTGCCAGAGTGAGATAAAACTGAATTTTCAGAGAAAAACAGTTCGTTTGTAGGGGAAAATACACACAAGCACGTTATATGTAATTTAATACTGAGTTACCATAATTAATTTTGCCGTAGCTTGGTGTTTCTGTTATTCGCACACAGGGTGTAGAAAACTACGTACAAATATTTAGAGAGTTATAAGGTAAGATGAGAAGAAATAAAAAAAAACGGTCAAATATTTTGGGACATGATTTGTCTCAAAGTAAGAGAAAAATAGGTTAGACAACCGAGCTGATGGGCTTCACTTGCTATACATGATTTCGAGTATCGTTCAATGGCACGTCAGATTGTTCTCTATTATTTATTTCTTACTTTTTAAAAACTCATTTCATAAGACATTTGGCTTATCTTTTCAATTTATTCAAAATTTTTCTTATTTGTTAAAGTGGCACAAATGTCAAATGTGCCCCGCTCCATTCAAACCGTCCCACTGAATTGCCATAGGATGAAGCGCGATTCATGACTTCCAACCATTCGTTTCCAGTTATCCACTGTCAAGTGGCGTCACTTTACAACACCTGAAACGTCGGTGTGGCCGAACGGTTCTAGGCGCTTCAGTCTGGAACCGCGCGACCGCTACGGTCGCAGGTTCGAATCCTGCCTCAGGCATGGATGTGTGTGATGTCCTTAGGTTAGTTCAGTTTAAGTTGTTCTAAGTTCTAGGGGACTGATGACCTTAGATGTTAAGTCCCATATTGCTCAGAGCCATTTGAACCATTCTTGAACCTGAAACGTCGCTTAGCATTGACTGTAGAACTGTGGCTCATGAGAAGCAGCTCGGCCATTGTACACCATTACTTTTAACTCTCTGCCACAGTCATTGTGCTTGCTGGACTGCCCGCATCTCGTGGTCGTGCGGTAGCGTTCTCGCTTCCCACGCCCGGGTTCCCGGGTTCGAGTCCCGGCGGGGTCAGGGATTTTCTCTGCGTAGGTTTAAGTAGTTCTAAGTTCTAGGGGACTGATGACCACAGATGTTAAGTCCCATAGTGCTCAGAGCCATTTGAACCATTTCTTGCTGGACTGCTGGTAGCACTTCTGATCTCATGAGTGATTCAGTACACAGATTTCATGCTATTTTGTGCAATCACTGTCCGAAATGCTCGACATTCCCCTGGCCGTCAGCACATGATGTATGCATGGTCTTGGCTTAGCTTCGGTTGTTCATTTGCGTTTCCACACCAACAGTCGACTTGGGCAACTTAAGACCGGTTGAAATGTTCCTCACAAATTTGTTTTTCAGGTGGTGTTATGCTGGAGCCAATGTAGCCCCTGAAGACCAGCAACCCATATGACACTACAGAGGACGAGGTTGTCTATGTCCAAGGCGTACCAAAAGCACCACGGTAAACACTGACTATTTACATACAAGATAATGGAGAGAGACATTCCGAGCACTACTTCCTGCAGGGGGAGCTTGAGCCACGGCATGCGGGAAGTGTCACTAAGCCAAAACCTGACTGGCTGGAGACAGCTATTTAGGGGCTAGAACCAGCCCTGAAGTTCAGTTCACTCCAGATGCCGACCTCGTGTACGTCGACCGCTGAAGATTACGTCTTCGTCCCTGAATTGGACTCTTACTGGTGTGTGTGTGTTACCACGAACCTTTGTGGAAAATTAGAAGTGAACTTTTGTTTGCCTCAATTAGGAGACTTTTACTTGCATCGTTATTGTTACCTTTCGTTTGTTGCTTAGTCATCAACCTTGTGAACTTACATCAATAAAAGTTGTGTTTGTAACAACTTGCGAATTGTCACAACAGGTGACATCCAATGGCTAGCCGACGTTCGAAGTCAATGATACTCTTGACTGACTCATTATGCTGTTACAGCTCCTCTACAGACACCACAATACTTGAAGCCAAGTTTCTTTCTGACAGGTTCGCTTCTCGTGACGTCTAATGGTCAGTTCCACGTTATGTAGGAGTGTCCGGATACTTTTGACCAGACTGCATATGTCACTCACTGTTGTTCTAATATTCAGTGCTTTTAATATTTGCTCTAAGCATGGTTTGCAACTTCCATTTCCTTCTCAACTAGTCATTTGTTTCTGTGTAATTTTGTGGACTTGGGGAGGCATGTTTAGAGAGACAGACTGCAGAACGATTCTGCTACCATCAGCGTTCGTCTCGCATACGAATAATATGGACCAAATATGGGAGAAAAAGACTCGTAAAAAGGCAAACAGAAAATCATTTTTTCTCGTTGTACCTATTAATCCAACAGCAAAATAAGTGGCAAGCGATGGTGCAAAGTACCCTCCCCCATGTGCAGTACACTGACGTGCACAGTATATATGTAGATATAAACGGAATAAGATACGAAACTGCCTGCGCCTATTCGACGTCGCAAAAAAGGATGTGGAAGAGACAGATAACTTCCTCATACAGGGTGCGCGCGCGAAGTCATGCGTGGGAGAAAGCACAGCGGATACTGACATTAGCCATCGAATGAGACGAAGAGCATCACCGTCAAATAACCTCGGCCTATAAAGCAAAGTTCGTCTCATACCGAAATACGGTGGAGATTTGTAACTGGAAGAAAAAATTCACAAACGGCAATAGAACATAATTTTACTTATTTATTTAATTTGATCAGATTGCGGCCTTCAGGCCCTCTCTTGTATCAGACCAGGGTTTCAGACATACAGTAACCTTTTTACATCATAGTTACCTAAGAAGTAACAATAATTTTAATATGGAAATGAAATGAGCGTTTGGCGTCATTGGCCGGGGGGCCCCTTGCGGTGCAGGTCTTACTATATTCGACGCCACACTGGGTGACCTACGTGCCGGATGGGGATGAAATGAGGATGAAGAGAGCACACCACCCAGTCGCTGAACTGGGAAAATCCATGACCCAGCCGGGAATCGAACCCGGGCCCGTAGGACGGCAATCCGTAACGCTGACCGCTTTTTTTTTTTCATTTTGTTCGCTTTAGCTCGTTGTATCTGCTCGGGGCGGACGTCGTAAGACATCCATTGAAGTTCGTTGTTGCTCTCTTAACTCAGTTTTTTTATTACAGAGATCACATTATCCTCTGACCGAACACGCTGAGCTACCGTGCCGGCTTCCGCTCAGCTATCGGGGCGCACATAATTTTAATATGACAAATTGTAATACAACGACTTCAGTGTCTGTAGAGGCAGTGTGAATAAATAATACTGACTAGGAGCTAATGAAATTCATACTGGCAGTGCTTCTACTACTGCTTCTTCCAATAATAATGATGATGATAGTAGCAATAATAATAATAATAATAATAGTGACATAAAAAAAGAGTTTATAGGTGTACAAAAAAGTGATAATGGCAGTTATAAAAAGAATTTGTTGGTGTACAAAATAGATATCTTCTGATATAACGAGTTCTTGGGAAAGGGAAATTTAAGGAGACTGTACCAGCTAAGGACGCTGGGAAATGAAGATGGGATTGGAAATAAGGGTGTAAAGGGTTCAAGAGAGTGAATTTGAACAATGGTGTTCATTATTGTTGCTTCAGTAGACATCTGACACTGGAAGGCATAAAGACTTTTGCGCAATCTCATATTCCACTTAGACCTTCAGTGTGTGTGTGCCTTCCAGACAGCAGAATAATCAACCAAACTGCAGTTGGCAATACAGCAATTACGAACATGAGAGAACTTAAAATCGAAACACAAACTAGCTAGCTGAAAAATAAACTTAACACTGCTTGCTTTACTTTAATAGTTTCAAATTATTTTATTTGTCGAATATTTGAGCGGAGCGAAAAAAAGACTCCTTAGAAATTACAGAACGGAGTTTTGTCCAAATTTTCATAACCAAACGAAAAGTCGGAAATGGAGAAATAGTGAATCAAACTGACCCGAGTGAAGTCTAGTTTTGCAAGAAACCGGGGTAATTAAGAAAAACTTAATTAGTGATATGAGAGCACACTGAGAAAAGGGTTTTTGTTCCAGTTTTCATAGTCAAACGGTGATGGGCAAAATGGAAAACTGGAATATCAAATTGACTAACGTCAGGTCTAGTTTGTAATTGCTTTAAAGTAATCAGGGTAGCTAAGAAAAACTTAATTAATGATTTGAAGGAAATATTAAATACTTCATTAACACCTGCTGCTAGCTATGGTAACTATGGTAAATATCACATCCTCAGGACTGTTTTGCGCATCAAAAGTGAAACTGGTGTAGAAATTGAGTTGTTTCTTTCGTGTTGAAAAAATAAAAAATATCAAATTTCAGTATATTTTGAATCTTTTCTGTTTCCTCGCGGTCACTATGGTCTTAAAAATAATAGAATATTAATTGACATTTAAATATATTATATTTCATGCTCTCTGAAGAAGACTTGAAAATAAAAGAAACTGAAGAAAAATAAACGATCAAATACTTTGTGAAATGATTTATCTAAAAGTAAGAAATAAAGTAGATTAGTGAAACTATTTGACGCCCCTCATTTGTTGTTCGTGATTGCGAGCATCACTCAAAAACATGTGAAAGGTTTCTCTAATTTCTCTAATCTGTTTTATTCCTTACTTTTAAACAAATCCTTTTATAAATTTGTTAACTAATTTATTTTTTCCTGGCAAGATCAGAGCCATCAGGTCATCCCCTACACCTAATGAGGCGTTCTACGTATTTTACATAAAGTTTACATAAGATCACAGATGTTATAAAAAGTCTTACATTTGACGTGGGATGCATCACTTGGAAGAGACTATAACAAAAGTAATAGTAAGTAGTATTAGCTAAAAAAAAAGAACCAAGGTCATAGTAGTTGATGAAAAGTGGAACTACAAAGGCAGATTACAAGCAAGTAGATTTGAACTGAGGGCATGGGCAGCGGTGGACGTGTGAGAAGGGGTGTGGAGGGGAGGGGAAGAGGGAAGTCATGGGAACGTGAGGAATGAAGAAGGGGGGAGGAGAACGTGGCGTCATTGCCTGAAGAGGGAAAACACTATTATAATAGTATAACTGGGAGAAGATAGAGGCATTTTCTTTGCTGTTTCACAGAGAGAAAAGTGTCCATGTGTGTTAATTTTTAGGAGGAGGTTATAACTTTGACAAATGGAAGTGCTTCAGCATTGCAAGTGCAACGAAGAGGAGAATTGCGCACAGAAAGAGGGGTATCCTGTTCCAAACGGGAACAGAGGAATTCGCGAGCGTTTTTGTTTTGTTGATGACCGCAGCTACAGTACTAGATAACTGAGACTTTTATTCTCTGCCAAACTGTTTGTTTGCTAAGTGTGTGACTGTTTTGTTCTTGTACTTCCTCCTGCAGTCGGGGTGGCCGAGCGGTTCTAGGCGCTACAGTCTGGAACCGCGCGACCGCTACAGTCGCAGGTTCGAATCCTGCCTCGGGCATGGATGTGTGTGATGGCCTTAGGTTAGTTAGGTTTAAGTAGTTCTAAGTTCTAGGGGACTGATGACCTCAGATGTTGAGTCCCATAGTGCTCAGAGCCATTTGAACCTCCTGTAGGTTTTCCTAAAATACTTTTCAACAATACGTATTACTCAGTTTTAGTTAGTATTGCTAGCTCTGTTACTTGCATAGGAGTTTAATGTATATACTGTGAACTTACACCGCAATATTATCGTCCTAAACCAGCAAGAAAACAAATTTTGCCTAAGAACTACTTGTTGGTGTACTATCATGCTCAAAAGTATCCAAATGACCTGAATTGCGTTGCACCTGGTACGCAAGCAACTTAATTAAAGTAAAACTCTAATCTCTTTTCAGTACAGTCGTTTGACTATACGAAATGGCTAGATTATTGCTTAACGCCTCGTCGACATCATTAGAGAGAGAGCACAAGCTCTAGTTAGAGAAAGGGCGAGAAGGAAATCGGTTGTTCTCTTTCTAAGAAATCACTCACCATTTGCATTAAGTGAAATCGCGGAAGACCTAAATCAAGACGGTCAGATGGTGGTTGTAACCCTCGTCCTCCAGAATGGGAACCCAGTGTGATAATCATTGCACTCCTTCTTTCAGTGTTACTACAAGAAACTATTAGAGGACACTGGTCCATATAGTCATTACTCTAGAAGCAAACTGATAGCACTATAACGCAAATATCAGCAAACAAGTTATTAAAGAGGGCACAATCTTAACGGTCGTAAACTCAAGTTGAGTATAATAATCGACAATTCAAAAAGTAACTTTCAACTTGAAATTACGTCACGAAAACTTTTGTAGTGGACTGGGACCGGGGAGTACTACCCAGCAACTATTGTCGCTGCTAAGTGACCACGAAAAATCTTAAATATGGTTTCATTCACAAATAACAGTGACCCAGTTTAAATTTAAAATGACGTGGCGTATAATTTTCGTTGAGTGGGGGTTAGAATGCAGTGCGTACCCGCATTGTTAACTAATAATAATCAAATGTGGGACATCGAATTTTTTTCGCCCGTAGGAAGATGACTAACTGACATAACGAGACGAAAAAATTTTTCTTTAACTGCATGCGAGCCAGGTACATAACGTTGTCGTTCTCCAGCCACGAATAGACATTAAATACCGGTTTATTTCACTAGCAGAGGGACTCATGCATTTCTGAACTAGAAATAAATGTTATAACGTTACGAGCAGTAGGTCCACTCTACAAAATATTCAGAAACCGGCTGGTTTGATTGAGCAACATATAGCTGACAAGTTGTAGTAAGGCGGCTGGATCACGTAGGTGAGATTGCTGAAGGTTCTCCGAGTCACTGCTATGCGCCACGAGAAGATTTGGGGACCGCCATCCAGTGGGCCACTGAGCGGATGTAACATGGAATTCCAGTGACGGTTGAGTTAATTCTACCGCTGTATGCCTGTGAACGCCGAGCAATACGATCATGGCCTGACTACGCTAAAACTAAAAGGTTCGAATATTCACTAAGAACGTGAAAACAATTCCAGAAAACCTATAGAAAATCTGATGACCGGGTTGAAATCGCATTTAAGAAACGAATTCAGTAAAATTATTATCATGTTTGTACAGCAAATATTAACATCGTTATTAAAATTTATTTGTAAAGCTGATTGTAACAAAAGTGAGAAAGGCTACCGCCACGCTACCTGTGTTTACGACGCACTTTTGGATAGGTCTTGATGTCAGCTGCAATATTACCATATGTATCTTAATATCGAACACACGCATTAGCTGCTATAGCTCTTTCCTTAATAGTTGTTAACGTAGTGGTAAAACAAAGAGTTATGCACAAATACACAATAAATTAGCATCAACACGAATGATTTGTGTTACATTCGGCTCTTACTAATTTTTGAGTGCGACTGTTTCGGTATAACTAAATATTTATATAGCTATGAGTCACTGAACTTCTCCATGGTGAATTGGTTGTTGTATACAGTTCTGAATAAACATCCTGAACCTCAGGAATTTTATTCACTTTGAGTGATATGGATGCGCTGAAAACTGTCATTGGCTTACATTCGTTGTTGTCTGTGAATGCTCTACTTGCTTTCCTACATCTATATGATCACGCTGCAGTTCACACTCAAGTGTCTGGCAGAGAGATCTTCTAACCACCGACGGACTATTTTTCTACCGTTTCACTCTCTAACACCGTGTGGGAAAAATGAACCCTTAAATCTTTCTGTCAGAGCTTTGTTATCTCTTATTGCACTATGATGATAGTTTTTCCTGTGTAGGTCACTTAACTGATATCTTAATATTGACCTCTATAATTCCACCATTACAAGTAAGTCGTGTTTGATCTGGATAAACTGGTAGTCAGCTTAAATCCTCTGGCAAAGCTGCATTATTATCCTGGGTAACGAAGTGGCTGAACACTCTAGAACACATCAGACACTACAGAGTGATTAAAACATGAATTATTTATTTGCAATATGTACAGTATTACGCATTCGTAACTTTGTACCCTTTGGTCTCTCTGCAGGATCTATGTCTATTCCACTAGTACTAGGTCACAATATTCATTAGCAGTCGGAGTTGCAATTGCGTCGTTCTGTGTTCGTAATGTCTCGCTGCACTGTCTTTCGTAAGCTCGGCGTGACCTGAGAGTAATCTGAGGATTATCTGGAGCGGAGCTCTGCGTGCAGCGGCTTAAACAGACTCGCAGTCCAATCACAATTATTGCTAGCAGTGAGGCGAAGCGAATTCGGCGTCTTGTGGTGGCGTGTGTACCGCCACCTAGCGGCATAGGGCAAGCCCAGTATAGCAGCAGCTCGCGAGCCCGTTTTAAGGTAAGACCGCACTGAACAGAACTGCACTCCAGGAGAGCAACCTTACTATTCTGCTCTATTTGTTACACGCGTCTGAACTGCAGCGTCGTGACAATACACAGCAAATTTCCTATATAAGTCGTTCAACAATCTCCGAGCAAAATGGACGAAAGTTACACGGGTGTGATAATAATTTATATTTTATGGAAGGAAAAAGACTGTGAATGGCGGCAGTAGACCCATACTTATCTAAGTGGCATTCTCATCATTTAGAGAAAAATAGGAAAACGAGTTTGATTTAAGGAAACTGGACATTTATATGGCTTAGTCTTTAATTAAATATTGACTAATATGTGAGAATAAATTTAAAACAAATATTTTATCGAAATATTTTCAGTGGAAGATACAAATGTTTGGTTTCAGCATTAAACAAATTGCTTGGATCACTTTGGTACAATCAAATAATGAAATTAAAGTTGCGTCACATCAAAGCACTGAATATCGAAAGAGGTAATCCAACTTAGTCGTCTCCAAATCCGGAGGATAGCGTATTTTCATTTTCCTAGACGTCATCGTTGGTACATGCGTAACTGATAGCCAGGACGGATGATAAACTGGTGGAACAAATTAAAGATTTTTTTTATATCTTGCGTCTTTGTGTATGGTGTTGGCTTTGCTTCTCTTGGCTGTGCAGGTATGTAATTTCGGAGGCTTAGCAGAAATGCTTGCAAATCTGTTTCATTAGGTTTGAGGTCAATCGCTTTATACTTTTCTGTACAGTCGTAACCAAAGAGAATATAAACACTGTCGAAACTGAAAAAATAACGGGCATGAGACAGCTGACTGGCAAACAAAAAAAAAAATTCTTTTGCCACCAGCTGAAAAATTCCTATATATTCAGTTCTATAAAAAATGTATCGATCATTGATACACACAATAAGCACCTGTGTTGTCTTTAATATAACAAGTTACACACACTCCAAGCTATAAGCCACAAACATAACAACATTTTTCACTTGTATCACTTCAGCTTTCACACTAAATTGGAGCCATGACATCGAGTCATAACGATCCAAGTGTGGTTTTTCATTTAGAACAATATGGCAGTATGTATTTTTCAAAGTAAGATCAATTCTGAAGTAGGAGATTTACAGAATACGGAGAAGACGGTGGTTTTTGCACCTGGATCAATGTGGCATGAAAATTGTTTTGTCCCATAAACGCATGCGAAAAGGTTTAATAAAGAAAAAATGTCACTTGGATGAGCATGTTTCTACTATCCTCAAATTTCTAAATGTGAATATTGATGACCTTGGAAAGAATAGCGACGCGGGGATCTTTCCACGGTCAAATTTAGCAACAAAACTGGAAACTAATACTTTGATTATACTACGTCCAGAAGAATTACAAGACACAAGAGTTCGATGCCTCACCTGATTGTTGGAGACGAAGCGTTTCCTTATCCTGGTACACAATTAGATAGCCAATCGAAAGCAGTATACAGTTACAGACATAAAAGAGCCTGAAGAGTTTCAGAAAACGGTTTTCGAATACTGTGCCAAAAATTTAGGATTTACTGTCGCAATATGTTTCTCAGTCCACATCATGCGGGGAACGTGATTCTTGCCACTTATCTTTTGCACAAGTTTCTCAGACACAGTACAAAGTTCTTTGACAATGAAGAGACTGAAGAGATGCAATTAAGAGACGCTCTTCATACAAGGTGTTCGGAAATTCCCGTTACAAACTTTAATGATTTGTAGAGGGGAGCGATTACATAATATTTTGATTATGAACCCAAGTTCTTTGAAAACTGGTTACTGACTGATGTCATATCACGCCTGTTCTACATCTCTCACCTGGTTAGAGTCTCATTCACGTGTCTGTGAGTTAGAGGTGGTATGGAGTGATGGAGGTGGTATGGATGTAGTTTTTGGTCATCCATAACATGTCAGACTGTGCTGGGAGCAACATCCATTGCATGTGCAACTGCTCGTGTGCTCGTTGACGGGTTCTCTTAAACATGAAGCAGTACAGCCTCTTCCAATTCGGGTGTGCGGCATCTCCTTGGGAGCACTAGTCACGCCTGCTGACACCTTCTCAAAGCCGTTGCGTAATCGTGGTGTAAAGGGTATACGATAGAGCCGGGCGTTGTGCATAACGATCTTGATAAAGGCGACGAGAAGCTCTTCCATTACTGCGAGCTTCCCGATTCAGAAGGACCATGTCGGTGCATTCTGTAAACGTGTAGTCACCCATGTTGCCCTAACACTCACAGATAAGTGAATGAGGCTCGAACCAGGTCAAAGCGATAGGACAGACGTCAAATAACGTCAGTCGATCAAATTAATCACCCCCCTCCCCCCCACCATGACTACCTTGTAGCAAATCTACCTAGCAAACATGTCTTCAAACGGCCATAGCACGGAAAAGGTACGTTTCCGGACATGGGTTCCTGTTCAGAATAGGATCTACTCGCTCCCCTCTACAATACCTGGAAGTTTGAAACGATAATTTCAGAACACCCTGTATATGAGGCACTTTCGTAAATAATGCTATCCAAATAAGGAATAAATTCAAAGAGTATTTCAATTCTCCATAGCTAGTTTGGGTGGAAAACAACATGACGAAGAGGGGATGTTGTCGGAGAGAAAGTAAGTAGTAACAAATGAAATAATAAGCATGTAGCTATAAAAAGTAAAGACCTCATCGTCTGTTACACAAAATAAAAAATTATAATTTGTAGTTATTTGTACGTTATGTTTACTACAACTTCCTTGGGCCGGCCGGAGTAGCCGTGCGGTTCTAGGCGCTACAGTCTGGAGCCGAGCGAGCGCTACGGTCGCAGGTTCGAATCCTGCCTCGGGCATGGATGTATGTGGTGTCCTTCGGTTAGTTAGGTTTAATTAGTTCTAAGTTCTAGGCGACTGATGACCTCAGAAGTTAAGTCGCATAGTGCTCAGAGCCATTTGAACCATTTTTGAACTTCCTTGGTAAGTTCTTTCCAAATGTTGTTTCTTTTGGTTCTCTTCATATAAGGTGCGGAAATGAAAATCCTTTTACATATAAGTAGTGCCATTTTTCAAGAGCAACATTACTCGTTGCAACCCGATTCAGCCGCAATGACCGCTTCCAATCTTGTCCTGAAGCGATTGCACGCACTCTTTAAAACAACTGTCCATATTCGCGAATGCTCCTTCGATAGCGGTCTGTAGAGATGCGACATCAGGGTGCCTCGTCTTACTGGTAACTCTTTCGTCTACGCTCCAAACATAATAGTCGAGGAGGTTCAAAATCGGGCTATTCAGGGGCCAGAACTCCTTTGGCCAGAACATCTCAACGTTACCCAAGACCCACTTTTGGACTAAATGGCTCGTATGAGGTCCTCCTCCCCCATCCAATGTATTGTCCCTTGCTACCATTGAATACTGACAGAAATGAATTTTCACTCTGCAGCGTAATGTGCGCTGATATGAAACTTTCCTGGCAGATTAAAACTGTGTGCCGGACCGAGACCCGAACCCGGGACCTTTGCCTTTCGTGCGCAAGTGCTCTACCAGCTGAGCTATCCAAGCACGACTCACGCCCCGTCCTCACATGTTTGGAAACATCCCCCAGGCTGTGAGTAAGCCATGTCTACGCAATATCCTTTCTTTCAGGAGTGCTAGTTCTGCAAGGTTCGCAGGAGAGCTTCTGTAAAGTTTGGAAGGTAGGAGAAGAGGTACTGGCAGAAGTAAAGCTGTGAGGACGGGGCGTGAGTCGTGCTTGGGTAGCTCAGTTGCTAGAGCACTTGCCCGCGATAGGCAAAGGTCCCGAGTTCGAGTCCCGCTCCGGCACACAGTTTTAATCTGCCAGGAAAGCTTCATTCAATACTGACGCCGATTTCCTCAGCGATTGCCGTGGGTCCTCCGAAATCAGCACCTCAGCCTTTTCGATGACAGGCGCAGCTCGTTACACGTGTTTCCTCGAATGAGGTTTCGTCCGTGGGACCTTCCCCAGACTTCACCGAAGCATTATACCTGGCCACAGTATTGTAAACAGTTGATGTCGGGTACCCGAGGTATAGAATTATTTCAGAGGGTGGGCGCCCAGCTCGAAAACTTTAGATAATAGCGGCTCGTCGGTTGCACTCCGCACTTGTCCGTAATATCTCGGCCATTTTGAGGTTCTGACTGTTTACTAGATGCCTAAGGCTTTCGAGAACGCCAATCGCGACTTCCGGCGGAACTACGAGTGGCGGGAAATTCAAACTGAAATTTGTCCGGATTTATGCTCTGTATAATGTTCATTTTGAAGGGCATATAACTCTGGATATTCAGTTACATCCAGTTAACTTGTCTACGATTTGAATTATGTACAGGGTCGCGACAGTTGTTATAATGTAGTAGTGAAAACGGAATTACGGGACGCCGTACGGCGAGTCGTAGTTGGCCATTTAGTCAACTTTACCTTGTAGTGCTGAACCGCGCAGTTTCGCTGCCGCGCAGTGCGTTCTGTCTCATACGGTCTCATATGAACAATACTTCGTTGCGTGGTGCAGCGCCGCTGTTCTGCAGTGAAGTTCCGCTCAGTGTGGTCTTACCTTTACATATCTCTTTGCGGAGGGGTGAGTAGCGCGCTACATGCTGTGTGCATTCGACAAAGACACCGACGATATCACATATACCTCCTCCTGCCTCCTTCAAAATTGCTCACCGCCGTCGCGTAGTGTGGGTGCGAGCGACGACGTGAAAGAGGTATGTGCTGTGGCGCAGAGCCGGCCGGAGTGGCCGAGCAGGTTCTAGGCGCTACAGTCTGGAACCGCGCGACCGCTACGGTCGCAGGTTCGAATCCTGCCTAGGGCATGGATGTGTGTGATGTTCTTGGGTTAGTTAGGTTTAAATAGTTCTAAGTTCTAGGGGACTGATGACCTCAGCAGTTGAGTCCTATAGTGCTCAGAGCCATTTGAACCAGTTTGCTGTGGCGCTGCTGACGGAGTTGGCTGTGGGGCGAAAACCAACGAGCGGCCGGCATTCGCCTTGCGAACTACCGGAAACGTTCGCCAAGAAACTTGCGGCAGGACGTGCATCCAACACTATAGATGAGTGCGGCGTTGGCGCTGCTGTGGACGCCGGCGGCAGGACGTGCATCCAACACTATAGATGAGTGCGGCGTTGGCGCTGCTGTGGACGCCGAAGACTGTACAGCTGATGCAGGCTCGATGCCGGTGATTGCCGTCGTTATGAACGGCGAATGATGCTGTGGCAGCGGTTGCGTAGGCGGGTAGAGGTCGACCTCAATGGCCCAACAGTCTGACGATCCAGGCACCCGAACGGAGGGCTCCGGAAAGATGCTCGGGGACTGTTGTCTGGGAAGCAGGCAGCATTTCTGAAAAATGAAACTCAAGATCTCTTAATTACGGAAACGTAGTTGATTTTGGTCCCGTCGGTGGGTGACTCTTTTGCAGTGAACGGTATAATGAGCTCAGCCAATCAGCTGAGAGATGATTCCGGCTTCTCAGTAATGAGGCTAGTGGAAGACACGATACATGACTTTGTCCTCCATGCGGAACTTCATTGCAAAGTTGGCGTCTGAAGTAGGCTGTTGAGGGTGAACTACACTGACAGAAAAAATACAGCCCCAGTTGTGCGACATAAATTAAAGTTGTCAGGCTCGATTCTACGCTACTGGCCATTAAAATTGCTACACCACGAAGATGACGTGCTACAGACGCGAAATTTAACCGACAGGAAGAAGATGATGTGATATGAAAATGATTGGCTTTTCGGAGCATTCACACAAGGTTGGCGCCGGTGACATGAGGAAAGTTTCCAACCGATTTCTCATACACAAACAGCAGTTGACCGGCGTTGCCTGGTGAAACGTTGTTGTGATGCCTCGTGTAAGGAGACCGACCGTGATGACCGAGCGGTTCTAGGCGCTACAGTCTGGAATCGCGTAACCGCTACGGTCGCAGATTCGAATCTTGCGTCGGGCATGGATGAGTGTGACGTTAGTTAGGTTTAAGTAGTTCTAAGTTCTAAGGGACTGATTTCCTCAGCAGTTAAGTCCCATAGTGATCAGAGCCATTTGAACCTCGTGTAAGGAGGAGAAATGCCTACCATCACGTTTCTGAATTTGATAAAGGTCGGAATGTAGCCTATCGCGATGGCGGTTACTCGTATCGCGACATTGCCGCACGCGTTGGTCGAGATCCAATGACTGTTAGCAAAATATGGAATCGGTGGGTTCAGGAGGGTAATACGGAACGCCGAGCTGGGTCCCAACGGCCTCGTATCACTAGCAGTCGAGATGAAGGGCATCTAATCCGCATGGCTGTAACGGATCGTGCAGCCACGTCTCGATCCCTGAGTTAACAGATGGGGACGTTTGCAAGACAACAACGATCTGCACGACCAGTTCGACGACGTTTGCAGCAGCATGGACTATCAGCTCGGAGACCGTGGCTGCGGTTATCCTTGACGCTGCATCACAGACAGGAGCGCCTGAGATGGTGTACTCAACGACGAACCTGGGTGCACGAATGGCAAAACGTCATTTTTCCGGATGAATCCAGGTTCTGGTTACAGCTTCATGATGGTCACATCCGTGTTTGGCGACATGACGGTGAACGCACATTGGAAGCGTGTATTCGTCATCGCCATTCTGGCGTATCACCCGGCGTGATGATATGGGGTGCCATTGGTTACACGTCTCGGTCGCCTCTTGTTCGCATTGACGGCACTTTGAACAGAGGACGTTACATTTCGGATGTGTTACGACCCGTGGCTCTACCCATTATTCGATACCTGCGAAACCTCACATTTCTGCAGGATAATCCACTACCGCATGTTGCAGGTACTGTACGGGCCTTTCTGGATACAGAAAATGTTCGAATGCTGTCCTGGCCAGCACATTCTCCAGATCTCTCACCAATTGAAAACGTCTGCTCAATGCGGGCCGAGCAACTGGCTCGTCACAATACGCCAGTCACTGCTCTTGATGAACTGTAGTATCGTGTTGAAGCTGCATGGGCAGCTGTACCGGTACACGCCATCCAAGCTCTGTTTGACTCAATGCCCAGGCGTATCAAGGCCGTTATTACGGCCAGAGGTGGTTGTTCTGGGTACTGATTTCTCAGGATCTATGCACCCAAATTGCGTGAAAATGTAATCACATGTCAATTCTAGTATAATATATTTGTCCAATGGATACCCGTTTATCAGCTGCATTTCTTCGTGGTGTAGCAATTTTAATGGCTAGTACTCTACAATTGAAAGATGATGTCTATACAGATTTCGCACCAGTCGCTTGTGAATGAGGTAGTAGCGCCGCTAGGAGGATGCAAATTAGATTTGGTTTAAGTACGCACCGTAACGGTCGTGATCGAGATTTGACATGCCGAGATGGCGTTAGCCGAGGATGACAAAGGCGCCATAATCAACACCTCACTGAGGTTCAACATGGTCATGTAGTAGGACATCGAGAAGCTGGATGTTCCTCCCGCGATATTGCATAAAAACATGGCAGGAATACAGCCATTGTACGTATATGATTGCTAGCAGCGGTGGTCACATGAATGTACAGTCTCAAGAAGACCGGACTCCTGACGGCCACCTGGCCCCTATTCGGCGTGTGGCTCTGGCGCATCCTGTTGCATCTGCAGCAGTAATTTGACCACCAGTTGGAACCGCAGTGACACAAAGAGCTGTTACAAATCGTGTACTTCAAGGACAGCTCCGAGCCAGGCGCCCTGTACAGTACATTCCACTGACCCCAAACTACCGCCATTTGTGACTTTAGAGGTGCCAAACGAGACGTCATTGGAGTCTAGTTGTGTTCTCTGGTGCAAGCTGGTTCTGCCTTGGTGCTAGTGACGGCCGTGTGTTGGTTAGAAGGATGCCAATTAGAGCCTGCAACCAACTTGTCTGCATGCTAGCCACATGGGATCTATACCTGGAGTTACGATCTGGCGTGCGATTTTGTATGCCAGCAGGAGCACTCTTGTGCTTATCCCATGCACCCTGATTGCAAATTAGTATGTCAATCTGCTGATTCGACCTCTTGTGCTGCCATTCATGAAGACCATTCCAGGAGGTGTCCTCAGAGTCTTTAGCAGTGATCAGAGACAGAAGACGCCTCGTGAATCGGCGGAAGAGGCCAAGCCAGCTGCATTCTTTTCATACTGTGGAACAATTACTAGCAAGCCCAGGCGCGTGCTGAAGACATATGGATTGAAAGCATTGATCCAGCTCGTATCCAAGATAAGAGATATGTTACACTCCGTTAAAGACAATATAGGTCTTCGAATTCCTGGCTTGTATGGTGTCCTCTGTGAATGTGGTAGTATTTACATACGTCAAACCATTTGCACTGTTGCCGTGTATTGTCCAGAGCGTTCGCTACACAGCAAACAAAGGGAACTTGAGAAGTTGGCCGCGCCTGAAAATTGCCTAGAAAACTGGCATAAATTGCAATTTGAAGAAACGAGAGTTTTGACTCAAACCACATCCCAATATTGTCAACGAAGAGGCCGAAATTAGATTAAATAGCAACAGTTTTAACAGAGACCAGGCGTACACTCTTAGTAGGGCATGGGGTGCGCTTTGGACATTGAGCAAAACCAGAGACATAGGCTTGACCCTGGTAGGACACGGAAACCACAGTTTCCAACACGCGCCGGCCGCTCGCGTCGTGGGACCTCTCTCGGTCCCGCGCCAGGGCGGAGCTGCTAAAAGTTGCTCAATATGGCTTCCGCGCATGCTCCACTCCGACCCTCTCTGGAAGCTTCCAGACGCTGCCATTACATCTATATAAGAGAAACACCGTGTCAGCCCCTGCAGTCAGTGATTGCAACCCCTAACGACCATTGCGGAGACAGCTATCGAAAGCTCGAGTGTATTATTCGAAATGACGCAGGTTGTAAGCCAGGAAGATTTTGTTCATGGGGACTGTTTTCCAACAGGATAACGCTCGCCCATATACCGCTGTTGTAACCCAACTTCTTATATCGAGTGCTGACATGTTTCATTGGCCTGTTCGATCACCAGATCTGTCTCCAGTAGAGCACATATGGGACATCACCAGACAACTACAGCGTTATCCACAAACAGCATTAACCATCCCTGTATTGACCGACCGAGTGCAACAGGCATGGAATTCCATCCAACAAACCGACACCTGGCGCCTTTACAACAAGATGTATGCACGTCTGCATGCTTGCATTCAATATTCTGACGATTCACTGGTTATAATGTACGAGAATTTCACATTTGCAGTGGCTTATCTCGCGCTTACATTAGTCTGCGATATTGTAAGGTTAATCACTTAAAGATGTTACCCAGACAAACGTATTTCCGAAATTTCATTGCTTTACATTAATTATGTTTTGGTGTTGCGTGTTTTTTGATCAGTGTAGATCATCAAAAAGCTGTGACTACGATCATGTAATAACCAGCATAAAAAATGCTACTATCATGCCACAAAAAAGGCGAATATATACTGGGTAGAGCTATGGATGTAAAAGAAGGGAACTGGCTTTTGACTGTAAAGAGTTTTAAGTCAAAAAACCTTGACGTATTGGCTCCTTTTTACTTGTTAGTATTAGTAACCACTTTATGTTATAAAATGCATCGCGTCAATTGAAGTAACATGATACATGGTGTCATGTCATGTAACATGACATATGACATCATGTCATCCAATATGGCATTTTTGATGTCGTGCAATATGACACAAAGTATCAGAATGAATGAATCCCCAATCTGGGATAATTCCCGTTATAGATGCACGCCCACATTCGGATACTTCCTATTGTAGATGTATCCCAGTCTCTAGATGCATACAAATTTTCCTACTCGTTCTTACACCTCTCACCATTCGTGTAACAGAGGGTAGATCTAAGAGAGCTCACTGTGCAGGGGAAGTAGGGTTAACTTGTAAAAAAGCGCAAATACGTTAAGATTTTTTGAGCTAAATGTCATTGAAGCTGCCAGGTAAGTCGAAAAGCTACCTCCTTTCTTTTGCATCCCTAAACCTACACAGGATATATTCGCCTTTTTTTGTGCAACGATAGGAGCATTTTTCATTCTGGTTCCCAACTTTTACTCTGCGAAACTTCCGACATTAGACCTCCGTCGCTTTGCAGCCGATGTAGACTTTTGTTGACTCGGGCGACGACTGATCCGGTATACGGTTTTTTATCGTCTTTCGATCCATGTTGCTTATATCGTGGCAACGGATGAAGCTTTCACAAAAAAAAAAAAAAAAAACGGGATGATCATGAATTGCATGTATTTGTCTACCTTCTTACAAAATTTCAACTGATCGCACAAGTCTGATAGAAGTGGGACTCTTAAAAAAACTGACATGAACGTTTTTGGACGTAAAATCTATATGCAAAACTTGAACCGATTTATTTTTGAGTGTAGAAGTGGCGCGCTTCAGAAATCTCCCAGAAAATCCAAACGGAAAATATTACTGGATAAAAATAACAAGTTTTCAATTTTATCGTAAGAATGCATTTTTTATTTATTCTATTCACTTTAAACCGTTTCTGCGCACTCGGTTCGGGTAAGAACGAATTTTAAGTGATGCATTTAGCACGACTTAGGACCTTCGTATCTCGACAGCGGATGAAGACTACTGGATAAAAGAATTTCGTTTTCACGTTATCCTGGTATCTACCTTCGTGCAGAGTTTGAGCCGACTCGTACAAATTTTAAGTACAGAAGTGGCGCGCTTCAAAAACATATCAGGAAACGTGTTTTTTGCACATAAAATCCAAACGAAGCAAGATTTTTTCCAACGGTTAAAACTTTTCTTAAACCAAGGTCCGATACATCGGTGGACAAAATCTGAACTATCAGCTTTCTCCAGTCGGAGTTATTTTGCACGTAAAATCCGAACGGTGCACATACAAATGGTTCCGTTAGCCGAGTATTAATTTCAGTCTAGTTATAATCTTTCGAAAAAGAAGTTAATCGATTCGCACAATCTGCCTGGGCGCCAGCTCCGGTTCGTCATTCGAACCTTGCTGAAATATACTGTAACATAGCTACGGGAAGACAGATAGTCGAATGACTATACAAATGGCAGCTGGCCCGGACTAGACCAAAAACTTTTTATCCAATATTCCTACTCAAATAGGAACCGAGCACCAAGACACCCCTCCCTCCCCCCTCCCCTCCAAACCGCGGTTCTGCTCGTGGCCTTTTCATATCAGACGTATTTGTTACAGCACTTTCGCGCTGTAACGATTCTGCCGGCGAAGCGTAGTCAAAAGTCAGGGTGCGATAGGTGCTAAGAAATAACAACAAAGCATTTTCCCTCGAGTGCGAGGCACGAAGCTCGAATATATAAGCCTGGAAACTCTGAACTAAACATTCGGCTTCACCATCCGATTCACAGATTGTTGCCGTTCGGATATGAGGAATCCCATGTTGCCAGCAAAATTGTTAAAATACCAACAAAAGAAACTGCAGACCAATGTCCGAAACGCTTGTCGGTGGAAAACCTTCCACGAAAATGACAGAAGTGAGTGCTTTTATAGTGCTACCGCTAATTGTCGTATTCACTGGCTTGACAAATTGTTATCTGCTGTATGCACTGACGATAATCAGCCACCATGTGTTTCAGAAGGGAACAGCAAAATCAGTGTTATGCATTACCAAGTACCGTCAGACTGAGGCCAACTGTGCCAACTGTAAAATTCCTGGTGTCTGCGTGTGCGTGACAGTACGCAGTCATTTGTTCTGTCTGCTTGACAAACCCGAGCCACGTACAATGCTAGATGCTTAGTTATTTCGATTTCCCAATACTTTCAAAGTAAAAGTTTCAGAACATGTTGTTGCAGTGATGTGTGTTTTATGACGAGTTTGTTTATTAGGACAATGCAATAAAATTATAACATTTTCAAGAGATAGGCTGTTGGGTTGCGCATAGTACGTATTTGTGTACAATAGCATCTAAAATGGATTTCAGATGATGAGGACAACCCATCCAATTGTAATAATGGAGCAGTCTTAATAATTAATCCTGTCCAGTATTTTGTGCGACCCACTGAAAATTGGTGGGAAAAGCATCCAGTGCTTGAGAATCAGATTGATCATTTTGAAGAGAAGAAGCTTCTGAGGCGTCAGATTCTGGATCATTTCTCATAGATAAGCGAGACAGAGAGTCTGCGTTTGCGTGGTGAACTGCGGGTCGAACGTTACAGTTTCTGTGCTGTACGAACAGCCACATCTTTCGTCAGATGAAAAAGAGCAGTCACCGGTTCAAGATCTGTCACGAGGAAAATTTTCTACCACGCTGATAGTGATGAAATTTCCTGACACCATAGAGGATGGCTAAGGCTTCTTTTTTCCAGCTGACTGTCGTTAACTTGGTCCGTGGCAGGTTATGACACTGAAACACCCATATAATCATTTGAAAATGTAATTAGTGTGGCTTTTGATATTGGACTGTTTGAATGCGAAATTGCTTTTGAATGCAAAAACATGGCTTTAGTCACGTATACACATTGTTCTCTTCCATTTTGTTTTAACCACTTCATCGAAATCCCGCATCTGCACTATGAGCACTAAAGTAAGCACTACCATGTGTGTAGGATATGTGTGTTTTGCGCTACTAGAATTACTTTAAGCAAGGCATTTTTAACTGTAAACTGAAAATGTAGTGACGCACTGATTTCATTGAATTACATATAATTTACCTGGTATGGTACTGATATTTGTTACTTTGTTTCCCTCTATTAAAATGTCATTTGTGGTAGAATATAACGTGTTGCATGGAAATGATAGAGTTATGTGTTTTTTATGATCAGATGTTATTCTAAATATACACTCCTGGAAATGGAAAAAAGAACACATTGACACCGGTGTGTCAGACCCACCATACTTGCTCCGGACACTGCGAGAGGGCTGTACAAGCAATGATCACACGCACGGCACAGCGGACACACCAGGAACCGCGGTGTTGGCCGTCGAATGGCGCTAGCTGCGCAGCATTTGTCAACCGCCGCCGTCAGTGTCAGCCAGTTTGCCGTGGCATACGGAGCTCCATCGCAGTCTTTAACACTGGTAGCATGCCGCGACAGCGTGGACGTGAACCGTATGTGCAGTTGACGGACTTCGAGCGAGGGCGTATAGTGGGCATGCGGGAGGCTGGGTGGACGTACCGCCGAATTGCTCAACACGTGGGGCGTGAGGTCTCCACAGTACATCGATGTTGTCGCCAGTGGTCGGCGGAAGGTGCACGTGCCCGTCGACCTGGGACCGGACCGCAGCGACGCACGGATGCACGCCAAGACCGTAGGATCCTACGCAGTGCCGTAGGGGACCGCACCGCCACTTCCCAGCAAATTAGGGACACTGTTGCTCCTGGGGTATCGGCGAGGACCATTCGCAACCGTCTCCATGAAGCTGGGCTACGGTCCCGCACACCGTTAGGCCGTCTTCCGCTCACGCCCCAACATCGTGCAGCCCGCCTCCAGTGGTGTCTCGACAGCCGTGAATGGAGGGACGAATGGAGACGTGTCGTCTTCAGCGATGAGAGTCCGTTCTGCCTTGGTGCCAATGATGGTCGTATGCGTGTTTGGCGCCGTGCAGGTGAGCGCCACAATCAGGACTGCATACGACCGAGGCACACAGGGCCAACACCCGGCATCATGGTGTGGGGCGCGATCTCCTACACTGGCCGTACACCACTGGTTATCGTCGAGGGGACACTGAATAGTGCACGGTGCATCCAAACCGTCATCGAACCCATCGTTCTACCATTCCTAGACCGGCAAGGGAACTTGCTGTTCCAACAGGACAATGCACGTCCGCATGTATCCCGTGCCACCCAACGTACTCTAGAAGGTGTAAGTCAACTACCCTGGCCAGCAAGATCTCCGGATCTGTCCCCCATTGAGCATGTTTGGGACTGGATGAAGCGTCGTCTCACGCGGTCTGCACGTCCAGCACGAACGCTGGTCCAACTGAGGCGCCAGGTGGAAATGGCATGGCAAGCCGTTCCACAGGACTACATCCAGCATCTCTACGATCGTCTCCATGGGAGAATAGCAGCCTGCATTGCTGCGAAAGGTGGATATACACTGTACTAGTGCCGACATTGTGCATGCTCTGTTGCCTGTGTCTATGTGCCTGTGGTTCTGTCAGTGTGATCATGTGATGTATCTGATCCCTGGAATGTGTCAATAAAGTTTCCCCTTCCTGGGACAATGAATTCACGGTGTTCTTATTTCAATTTCCAGGAGTGTAATTTCGCGCGGTTCCTAACTTTAGAGATCAGACGTACCCTTATAAGAAGTAAACGTCATCAGTGTCAGTAACAATCCAGGATTGGACAAAATATTATGTCGCTAATAAAAATAAATTTTATATGATTACAGTACTAGAAAAGCAAGTAAAATACAAGTCAACACGGTTCTTAGCTTCATGCTGGACATGAGTGGTATTTTTGTAACAGACAAGTGAATGGATAAGTAGTAAAGCATTTCACTTATACACACATGAAAAAAAGTTTTGCATCAGCCCGGTTCCCAGAACTCCTGAGGATAGACGTTGACTGTGGATATTGTATCACAGACACAGTCTCTCTGACTGTTCGGAGACATCACTAAATCCGCCCAAAGATGTCAACAATCATGTATGTGCAGCGCCTATTAGACGGAGGAGGTCGGACAGCCGATCAGTTCCAGTCATTCCAACAGGAAGGAGGTATACGGCTCGTCTTGTCTGTAGTTCAACGATGCCTAGATGGTAAATACCGCGGTTCGATCGCGTCCGCATTGTTACTTTGTGCCAGGAAGGGCTCTCGACAAGGGAAGAGTCCACGTGTCTCGGAGTGAACAAAACCGATGTTGTTCGGACTGCATTGGATAACCGCTACCTACGGATTATGGCTCGGAGGAACCCTGACAACAACGCCACCATGTTGAATAATGCTTTTCGTGGAGCCACAGGACGTCGTCTTACCACTCAAACTGTGCGCAGTAGGCTGCATGATGCGCAACTTCAATCCAGACGTTTCGGCAAGGTCCATCTTTGCAACCACGACACCGTGCAGCACGATTCAGATGAGCGCAACAACATGCCGAATAAACCGCTCAGGACTGGCATCACGTTCTCTTCACCGATAAGTGTGACATATGCCTTCAACCAGACAATCGTCGGAGACGTGCTTGGAGGTTCAAAAAAAAAATGGTTCAAATGGCTCTGAGCACTATGGGACTTAACTTCTAAGGTCATCAGTCGCCTAGAACTTAGAACTACTTACACCTAACTAACCTAAGGACATCACACACACCCATGCCCGAGGCAGGATTCGAAACTGCGACCGTAGCGGGCGCGCGGTTCCAGACTGTAGCGCCTAGAACCGCTCGGTCACCCTGGCCGGCCGTGCTTGGATGCAACCCGGTCAAGCTGAACGCCCTAGACACACTGTCCAGCCAGTGCAGCAAGGTGGAGGTTCCCTGCTGTTTTGGGGTGGCATTATGTGGGGGGTGACGTACGCCGCTGGTGGTCATGGAAGGCACCATAACGACTGTACGATTCGTGAATGCCATCTTACGACCGATAGTGCAACCACATCGGCAACATATTGGCGAGGCATTCGTCTTCGTGGACGACATTTGGCGCCCCCATCGTGCACATCTTGTGAATGACTTCCTTCAAGATAACGACATCGCTCGACTAGAGTGGCCAGCATGTTCTCCAGACATGAACCTTATCGAACAAACCTGGGATAGATTGAAAAGTGCTGATTATGGACGAGGTGACCCATCAACCACTTTGAGTGATCTACGCCGAATCGCCTTTGAGGAGTGGGAAAATCTGGACCAACAGTGCCTTGATGAACTTGTGGATAGTATACCACGACGGATACAGGCATGCATCGATGCAAGAGGACGTGCTACTGGGTATTAGAGGTATCAGTGTGTATAGCAATCTGGACCACCACCTCTGAAAGTCTCGCTGTACGTTGGTACAACATGAATTGTGTGGTTTTCATGATCAATAAATAGGGCTGAAATAATGTTTATGTTGATCGATATTCCAATTTTCTCTTCAGGTTCCGGAACTCTCAGAACCGAGGTGATGCAAAACTTTATTTGATGTGTGTATAGTCTACACCTACAGGTATGTCATTCATAGGATCACAGGTTACGATAATTACTTTCTTAGTAACCAGGGTATAACGCATATTTTTCTACAGACAAATTTAACTATAATTTCATTTTGGAGACTTTTGGAAAGACAAAATAACGATTTTAAGATAGTTCCTACGCACATCAGCTTGCGGTCTGATAGTATTACTCATACGCTCTTCGTTGACTAAAAAGTTAGGGATACTATAAATTGGGCAGAACCAGAACGATTAACAGACATGGAGAATAAACACCTCCTTCTTGACATCACCGCAGCATAACTTGACAAAGTCGAAAATTGGCAAGGTGAATTGAGGTGAGGGTAAACGTGTCATCAGTTCCATACCACTGTCAATGAACCCTTGCCAAAACTTATATTTTGTGATGAAACAAACGTAATTTTTATACAAACCAAAATAATTTCTGAAAATATAAAGTAACTGCACAGATAAAAAAATCTGCTCACCTAGCAGCGGCAGAGGAATACGCATATAAAAGGTATTAAGTACGCAAGCTTCCGCAGTCAGTGGCTCCTATTGGCAGAAGGGTTGAAGCAGAAGGAAGAGGGTTGAAGGAAAAGACTGGTAAGGTTTTTCGAAAAGGGGTAGACTTCGGAAAAGTCAACCAGAAGGAAGTACTAATTGTTGGGGGACAGCATGGGACAGCATCGGGTGAGATTTGAAAACCTGTCAGCTTAAAGGTGGAAGATAAGTGAATATGCAAGACAGAAATTACTGCTAAAGCATCATGTTCGATATAATAAGAGCTAAAAGCTAAGTGCATTATATGTGATAGAGGTGGAAGGGGGACGGCGAAAAATAGACAGGACAGAAAATGAAGGATGTAGAAAAAAGGGAATGAAGGAAGGAATAATTGTTGTAGAGAAACTCTGGGACCAAAGAAATTAACGTAATTTAAGGCCAGGTGAGTAGCGAGAACCAGGAACATGTTGTAGGACCATTTCTCACCTGCGGAGTTCTGATAAACTGGTGCCTGCGCAACGGTACCAGATGGCACGTGTGTTGAAACAGGCACCGACATCACGACTGTAATGTTGTAGCGCATGCTGTGCAACAGTATACTGTGTGTTGCCAGCATAAACTCTCTGCCTAGCATGGTGACAATGCTGTTGTCGAAGCAGTTACAAGAGAAGAAATGCATTTTGAAATAATAAGAGAAAGAGAGTGGTCAATTTTGAGACTTTGAGTTTACACTGTGCCACATTTACCACCGCACCGCTTATACATACAGAATCATAGCATCTTAATTGGTATAGTTCCGTGCAAGATTTCGCATCGTGTCATGTTGCCAGTCTGTGCGGATGGACGTTAGGTGTTGCAAAAAAAAGTCGTGAGTATGCGTTGGGTGGTCGAGGCAGCTGGTGAATTGCGATGCGGCTGAACAAAGAAATGAAAGTTTCGAACACGCTATGTAAGTGGGCTGTTTAGGTTTTTATGTTGGTAACGCCACGTAGTGCTCTGTATGAAAATCATTGACTGCGCTGTGTGCAGTCTGTGGCTGGCTGGACTCACTGTTGGAATATTCGCTTGTGTAGTGTTGAGCAGTTTGATGTGAACAGCACGTAGCGTTGGTCAGTTTGAGGTGAGCCGCCAGCAGTGATGTATGTGGGGAGAGAGATGCCAGAGTTTTGAGCGGACGATCTGGACGTATGTCCGTCAGAAAAAGGAAATTTGATTAATTGGCTGTCACAAAATTACATATATATTATGACTTTTGAACACCATTAAGGTAAATACATTGTTTCTTCTCTATCAAAATCTTTCATTTGCTAACTATGCCTATCAGTAGTTAGTGCCTTCAGTAGTTAGAATCTCTTATTTAGCTGGCAGTATTGGCGCTCCTGTATTGCAGTAGTTCGAGTAACGAAGATTTTTGTGAGGTAAGTGATTCATGAAAGGTATAGGTTATCGTTAGTCAGGGCCATTCTTTTGTAGGGATTATTGAAGGTCAGACTAAGATGCGCTAAAAAATATTGTGTTTCAGTTTAGTGATGATCAGAATAAGTAAAGAGAGAACTGTCTGAGTACGTTCAGTTTTACTCAGCTGTTTTTGTATCAAATAACGTGGAAGTTTACTGGCACAGTCATTCATAATTTTTCCAAGGAGACGTTACAGCTATAATAAACCTCCAGGGACTCAGAATTCTCATCGAATTTGGAGAATCTTTTGTTACGACAAAATCATGAGCTACCCACAAGTCAAGATTGGTGGTCTCTTGGAAATATTCTACACTATTGGCCATTAAAATTGCTACAACACGAAGATGACGTGCTACAGACGCGAAATTTAACCGACAGGAAGAAGATCCTGTGATATGCAAATTATTAGCTTTTCAGAGCATTCAGCCTGCCGGAGTGGCCGTGCGGTTCTAGGCTCTACAGTCTGGAGCCGCGCGACCGCTACGGTCGCAGGTTCGAATCCTGCCTCTGGCATGGATGTGTGTGATGTCCTTAGGTTGGTTAGGTTTATATAGTTCTAAGTTCTAGGGGACTGACGACCTCAGAAGTTAAGTCCCATAGTGTTCAGAGCCATTTGAACCATTTCAGAGCATTCACACGAGGTTGGCGCCGTTGGCGACACCTACAACGTGTTGATATGAGAAAAGTTTCCAACCGATTTCTCATACACAAACAGCAGTTGACCGGCGTTGCCTGGAGAAATGTTGTTGGGATGCCTCGTGTAAGGAGGAGAAATGCGTACCATCACGTTTCCAACTTTGATAAAGGTCGGATTGTAGCCTATCGCGATTGCGGTTTATCGTATCATGACATTGCTGTTCGCCTTGATCCAATGACTGACTGCAGAATATGGAATTGGTGGGTTCAGGAGGGTAATACGGAACGCCGTGCTGGATCCCAACGGCCTCGTATCACTAGCAGTCGACATGACAGGCATCTTATCCGCATGGCTGTAACGGATCGTGCAGCCACGTCTCGATCCCTGAGTCAACAGATGGGGACGTTTGCAAGAGAACAACCATCTGCTCGAACAGTTCGACGACGTTTGCAACAGCATGGACTATCAGCTCGGAGACCATGGCTGCGGTTACCCATGATGCTGCAACACAGACAGGAGCGCCTGCGATGGTGTACTCAACGACGAACCTGTGTGCACGAATGGCAAAACGTCATTTTGTTCGAATGAATCCAGGTTCTGTTTACATCGTGTTTGGCGACATCGCGGTGAACGCACATTGGAAGCTTGTATTCGTCATCGCCATACTGGCATATCACCCGGCGTGATGGTAAGGGCTGCCATTGGTTACACGTCTGTCACCTCTTGTTCGCATTGACGGGATTTTGAATAGTGGACGTTACGTTACAGATGTGTTACGACCCGTGGCTCTACCCTTCATTCGATCCCTGCGAAATCCTACATTTTAGCAGGATAATGCACGACCGCATGTTGCAGGTCCTGTACGGGCCTTTCTGGATACAGAAAATGTTCAACTGCTGCCCTGGCCAACACATTCTCCAGATCTGTCACCAATTGAAAACGTCTGGTCAATGGAGGGCAAGCAACTGGCTCTTGATGAACTGTGGTATCGTGTTGAAACTGCATGGGCAGCTGTACCGGTACACTCCATCCAAGCTCCGTTTGACTCAATGCCCAGGCGTATCAAGAGGTGGTTGTTCTGGGTACTGATTTCTCAGAATCTATGCACCCAAATTGCGTGAAAATGTAATCACATGTCAGTTCTAGTATAATATATTTGTCCAATGAATACCCGTTTATCATCTGCATTTCTCCTTGGTGTAGCAATTTTAATGGCCAGTAGTGTAGCTTCGTATACTTAATTTCGGCGTACGATATATACTCGAGGAAACTTGAAAATAAACAGACACTCCTCACGTCTGACAACATCAATTGAACAACAGGTGATTGCTCAATGATTTCAAAACCACGCTAACCATAATGTCCGTTTTGTACCGAGTGGAGGAGAGTCAGTGTGTGTTTGCCAATGACACAGGTGGAAGGCGCAACAAGTAAGAACCCTGTCACTTTTAGCTATCTTAAACCAAAAATTTCATTTTATTAATGACTCCATCGTTACGAATGGTCACAGGGAACTAGTCTGTTATTTGAGCTGAGTTGTTGAAAGTATTGGTGCTGGATTCGTAATCAAACTCATTGCCCCAATATTGTGGGATTTGACTCCTATAGGGCATCGTTTCGTTTTTTCCGCAATATTTCAAATTCCTAAAGATGTGAATGAGTTAGATTCATGTTTTTTATCATTTCATTTCAAGCAGTAACATGTGTACAGCCAATTACAGGTGAAAAATAATTACGATTTTAACGTCCCTTTGTGTGTTGTCAACAACACTAATTGGTGCCTGTTCTGATTCCCAGTCAGACACTACCAGTGGAACCAATACTCATTTAAGTTCCGCCGCCGCCGCTCTCAGAGCTCTGCGTCCGGATTAGCCTCAGATTACTCTCAGTTCACGCCGAGCTTATAGAAGACGGTGCAGTGAGACATTACTAACCTAGCACGATGCTATTGTTTCTCCGATAGCTAGTGAATATTGTAATCCAGTAGTAATGGAACACACAGAGAGAGAGAGAGAGAGAGAGAGAGAGAGAGAGAGAGAGACTGCAGAGACGTACTGGGATACAAGCTACGTACGACCGAATCATCCAAATTTTACGTAAATTCAATTTGCGCATTTAATTAGCGACAGATTGCGTTCAGTCGCTTCAAGTTTTTTATTTGACAGTTATTATAAAACTGATATTTTTGTGACCAACTGGTCTTGTAATTGTTAGTTGCGTTACTTAATTTTCGATGTGGAAATACTGTATTGGCGACATGATTTTTTTTAACACAGCACCGTTTCATGCAGTTTCAGGATTTGACAGGCGGTCACATTAATGTGACTGGACAGCACATATGCGATGACACTCATTATTAATGCACAGGTAAGTCTGAGTAGCAACAATTTTTTTAAACTCTACAGTGTGCTAGCTGTCCTGCGTCTGTCTTTGGAATTCTATAGATCAGTTGAACTTACGTTAATAGCGATGGCCGTACTCAACTTTTTCTGTGGTTAATATACGAGACTTACAGTACTGTTGCATAAAACTGTGTGTATTAAAAACATGACTATTGTGGAACATGATTCGTCCTAACACTTGAAAATGCTGTAGTACTGAAAATGTCTTTTTTAATTATTCCGCAGTATGTGAAGTGTTCTAGAGTGCTCATCCATCTCTCTACACAGAAGGACACAAAGAACATTTCTAGCACTGAAGACGGGATTAGTTTCTGTTTGGATCCACGGAAGAATATTCGACAACCGTACAAACTGAATTTTCTTCCAGTGTCGGCGGAACTCATTGAAATTATTGTTTTTTGGAAAGAGCCAGGAGGGTAACGTGGCTAGATGTCTTCATTTTTTCATTTTTCTTACAGCATTTTTAAATTTGTCATATCTAATCTTGAACTGAAATAAATTTTGAATGCAATGGCAACTTTTGGACTGCAACCACTCACTGCAGTTCTTCAGTTTCAGAGTCATTAAATCTAAACCTTGCTATCAGGCATGATCAGACTGGTGGAAGCACAAGTCCAGAAACAAACGACGACTGAAACATACAATTCCAGTAGCCATGCGCCACCTCCTTCCTTCCGCTCTTAAGAAAAATAGACAGTGTACTGCCTCCAGCTCGAACAAAATAAAAGGTGACTCACGACGTTCTTTCTTTTGTTCCTTGGATACGAGTGTAGAATTTTCCTTTGTGCAGGAAATGATTAGCTCAAGTAGCGCCACACTCCCTACTCTGTGAGGAAGTTTTTCGGTAGTTAGATGAATTTTTTTAAGCTCAGATTGACGTAACTGCTGCTCACTTCAATTTCATTCGTACGCGTCGTCACAGTAATCAGTCAAACAAGAAATGGATCGCTGCATTCACGGGCATGACTAGGATCTTTAAATTTAACTGCACTTGTGGAGCTTCTTGTACAGACGAAGTGCTTCGCGATCTCATTAATCAGAACCTTGCAGGCTACAGAACATTGGCTGAGATTCAAAAGCATTACGATTCTTGTCTCAATGGTGTACCGGGTGATTAAACTGACGGTGTTCAAATGGTTCAAATGACTCTGAGCACTATGGGACTCAACATCTGAGGTCATCAGTCCCCTAGAACTTAGAACTACTTAAACCTAACTAACCTAAGGACATCACACACACCCATGCCCGAGGCAGGATTCGAACCTGCGACCGTAGCAGTCCCGCGGTTCCGGACTGCAGCGCCAGAACCGCACGGCCACCGCGGCCACCAAACTGACGGTGTTCCGAGCGTTGCAGCGTGGGCTGTATAAGTCACAAGACGTTGAAACTTTGTAGATATATCAATTAATCTATGCGCTTGTGGAGTATGTTAAAAAATAGTAGTTCCGTTTTCTGCCACCAGATGAAAATATGGCGCTGTAAGCAGTCAGAATGTGGTATGGGTGCAGGAAAAGGGTATAAATAATCAAACACATGAAGACGGTGGTTCTGACAAGTTTGCTAACACATTGTCACAAATTACTACATGTATTCAAAATCTAGCCAGACTCAGCAATGTGTTGCATCCGTAACATGGCATGCTCGACAGCGTATCCAATGCAATCAGAGTGATATGTTGTCATATACTATTGCCACCCTTTAGCTCAAGAAGAGTCCGGATACATCCCTAACAGACACGATCTTTCATACATCCCCACCACTAAAAGTCACATGGATTTGGGTCGGAGGACCTCGAGGGCCACACATCTTTAAATTGCCTAGAGGTGATGCGGTCGTTACCGAAGATCTCTTGAGGCAAATCTTTCACCTGGCAAGCGACATGTGGTGTCGCCCCATCTTGTATGAAAACAATGGTGTGGACACAGCTGCGTTCTTGAAAAACTGGAATCACGTGTTGCACAAGGAGGCCCTTATAGCGTGCAGTCACTGTACACCTAACAGGCCCGAGAGGTGTCATCCCCTCGAAAGAAACGGACTGAGAATAAAAGAGCTTGTGAAACCACACCACAGTCACGTAAGCTGAGAGCAGTGGATGTTCCCGCACAACATGTGTCGGAGTAGAACCCCATATGCGACAGTTCTGTGCATTCACGGCACCTTACACATTAAAATGTGCCTTATCTGTCCTGAAAATATCCCCCCCCCCCCCCCCACCCACACGCCACCCATTACCACCTGCGCCAAAGGGCGAGGGCAAAGTGAAGGTGTTGTAGCGGATCATAGGGCTGCACTTGGTGCACATTCTGTATCTTGAAGGGATGCGAGTGTAAAATGCGTCGCAAAATTTTAACTGTTGACTACGGGAGAGACAATTATCGCGACACAGCTCGAGCACTGGCGTGTGCTGCACGATATGTTATAGCTACACCAACTTCATCAACAGCTGCCATGAGAACGGGCTACTTCCCTCTCTCTGCTGCAGCACCTAACTCACCCGTTTCTTCAACACGTCTTGATCAAATTCTTTAGCCGGTTTACTGACATGGGGTCTCTTCGCAGCTCTTTCTGTCGGCAATATTCCCGCAATGCAGAGCTGCTACTGCTGCCGTAAGGATAAAACAACGTTACTAGCAGTGCATGGCCTTTGTTTTCAATAGCCCTTGCGTTTCGTACAAAAAGCTACAACCTTCTTAACCCATTATACCAACAAACACTTCACAAAAAAAAAAAAATCAACACGCGTCACTTGGTGGTAAACAGCGTATTGACATCAAGAAAGGAAACATTTCACAAAGAAAAAAAAAAAGGTTCAAATGGCTCTGAGCACTATGGGACTTAACTTCTAAGGTCATCAGCCCCTAGAACTTAGAACTAGTTAAACCTAACTAACCTAAGGACATCACACACACCCATGCCCGAGGCAGGATTCGAACCTGCGACCGTAGCGGTCACGCGGTTCCAGACTGTAGCGCCTTTAACCGCTTGGCCACCCCGGCCGGCAAACATTTCACATTCTGACTGCTTATGGCGCCATATTTTCACATGGTGGAAGAGAGTGAAACTATTATTTTTTTAGCAGATTCCGCAAGCGCACCCATTAATGAACATACGATGTTTCAGCGTTCTGCGATGTATACAACGCGCACTGCAGCACTTGGAACTCCATCGGTTAATTATAATCACCCTGTACTTGTAACAATCGAAGCCTAAGAAGAACGAGACTTCAAAATGCTCACCACGTCTAGTCCTAACCGGCCTCCATTCCGCGTAGCTCATGTTGATAACAGCCGTAAGTCATGGCATAAGCAGGGCATGAAGCGCAGAGCCACTTATACTATACTCCGAGTTCTTTGTCAAGTCTCATGTCACGAATGTTCACAAACACTATTTCGTCCGCCAAGTGGGATGCGTACATTGTCACAAGTCAAGCCACACACGGAAGTATGCCTGCAAATGAAGCGTAAAGGAAACTCTGTTCCACTCCAGTCAAGATTTGAGCAAATGGAGATTAACCCTAGAACACTAAATGAGAGAAAACAATACATTGTTACTAAACCATGGTAAATTTTACTACTCCATTATTTCATTCAAAGGAAGTCACAATTTATAGTTCATAACAGTTATAAGTTCTCCAACTGTATGTCACATACAAAATAAGTACAGAACGTCTCGTCTTACACTCTATACTAACAACACCAGATTGGCGGGAACCGCGAATTGGTACCAACGACAATCGTGAGTTTTGCGAGGGTTTACTAATCAAGGGTTAACATGAACTCAAATTCCGAAACTTTGGCAGTTCCTCCTGGCAATACTCACAGAAACAGTAGATACAAGTGCATTAATTACAAAACGCGCAATAATTAGCCCTCCTCACAACAAATACCTCTGTCTGTCGCAAAACAAATAAGAACATTCTTTCGATAGTCTGAATTGACTGTCATATTCAAAGAAAAAACCGCAAACTATTCCTATCGTTACATATTTGTAATCAGTCTGTACCATTTCAGTTAGACACTGGGGTTACAGTCACGCTGATTAATGAAACTACTTACGAGAAACTGCTCCAAAAATCACGACAGCGCCTCACAGCCTACAGCGGTGGAAGTATCTATGTTCTTGGGATATTCACTTTTCAATCAACGTATGGAAATACGATTGTATCACTGCCATTCACCGTAGTTCGACCACTCTCTTATCCCAATATTTTTGGCGTAGATGCATTTGACTTGGTTGAAGTAGATGTCCAGGACAATGTGCATGCTACAGCTATGCAGGTTTACCGGTTCATTCCAGCATTCATCAATTGCCTGAAAAATAAGAACATTTCGTGGATGGCGAATGCAAAGAATTGTCAAATGCAGATTACGCTCAAAGACAATGTTCAACCAAAGTTTTACCGCGCACATCCGGTGCCTCACGCAGTTCACGGTGAAAGTGCCTCTGAACTCAACATATTAGAACAAACTGGTGTCTTGTAACCTATTTCTGCTAATCAGTGGAAATCTCCTCTAGTTATCACAAAAAAATCGGATGAAAAAATGAGACTTAGTTCCGACTTAAAAGCTCAAACGGTTTTTGAGGCTTTCCCACTTCCACGTATTGAGGAGCTTGTAGATCATACAGTACGAGGAATTTTCTTTTCTATAGCTGAGTTAGTAAATGCCTGCCTTCAATTTCCCCTGCGCGAGGAAAGGAAGAAATATAGGGGGCCCATACACACGTCGCCTTGAATCAATACCAGCGCCTTCCTTCGGAAGCGCATCTGCTCTTGCGTTATTTCAAGGCTTTCTTAAGCAAGTGCCGTCGAAAGTTCTGCAATGTTCAAATTATTTGGCTGGCATCATTGTGTCCAAACAAACACCCGAACAGCAACTCGAAAATTTGGAATTTCTTTTTCATACTTTCACCAACGCAGGGCTTAAATGCAGTTTTCGGAAGTATTCATTTTCATTTTTTTCAGTACTGAAATAGAACATTTGGGCATATTATTGACACTCACGGCGCTCGTCCCTCGACTAAGCGTTTAGAGGCAACACGGAGGTAACCTTCTCCTAAAAATGTACGAGAACCACAGGCAATTCTTGGCAAACTGACATACTATACCGAATTTATTCCGAACGCAGCGCTAACTGCTACCCCTTTGCATCGCTTCCAGCATTAAAATGTTCCTTTCCAAAAGACTGGAGAATGAGAATCATTTCAAAAATTGAAAAATGTATTGCTTGGTCGCCCAATTCGAAAAATCATAATGCTTGCAGTTGATGCATCAGCACATGGAATAGGGCTTGTTTTATCTCACAGGATTGAAAATACTGAAAGCCCCATAGCAATCGCAAGTAAGCAGCGAAAAAAAAAGAAAATATCGGCACGAGGGAGGTTTGAACACGGCTCGGCCGCTTGGATAGCCCAACATCCTGACCACTTAATCACAACGCACCCGACTCAGTCTGCTCTATATTGCGCTTCCTCTCCTTGGACTGTTTACTGTTTCTATTGTGCTTTTTCCATAGTTCACTACACTTTCTTCCTGTTTTCATGCTTGATCTACTTTCAGGCTAATGGCTCTGAGCACTATGGGAGTTAACTTCCGTGGTCATCAGTCCCCTAGAATTTAGAACTACTTAACTAGCCTAAGGACATCACACACATCCATTCCCGAGGCAGGATTCGAACCTGCGACCGTAGCGGTCGCGCGGTTCCAGACTGTAGCGCCTAGAACCCCTCGGCCACTCAGGCCGGTGCTGTCAGTAACTCTTTACTAACATTGTTTTAGTTCAAGTTAGACCATACATCAAATATTCCATGCTGACGCCACTAAAATTTGTCGTTTTTATACAAAAATTTCTTCTGCAACTTCACGTTATGTTATGTTATGTGTCAATTTTTTTTGTGTTAGTTAAACAACGTATTAGTTTACTAGCGTCACCTGTTGACAGAGGACACCAATCCTCACGAACACAATCCGGGCATCAACTCGACAACCCACACAACACACCCACTCACCACAGTGAATACACAGGCGCCCACAACCGTCACACGAACAGCTGACACACAAGTCAACCCTCACCAAACGCCAACACAGGCATAAGCGGCCGCTAACACGACCAACAACACACAGGCCGACACGCCCAACATTACGTCAACATTCCGGAAAATAAAGGAAACATTATTCCCTGGACTCACGACCACTGAAATAGTCGCGAAGGTTATGGGGTGTGCCTCACAACTCTTCATGCAGTTCATGTCGAGCACGCTCAACTGGACTAGCTTCCAAGCCACTGTCACACCACTTTTTACACTACTACATGGATAATACGCCACACCAGCCCCGAAACGCAGACGTTGGAATGCCAACGGGATCGCGAACAAAAAAGCCGAAATTGCCGCGTTCGTGGAACGAAAGGGTGTCCGAATCGCTCTTGTGAACGAAACACTGCTTACGCCTCGCAAACAACTAAACATCCCAGGGTATTGCGTCAATCGTACCGACAGAGAGGATGGTAGGAGGGTAGGCGGCACGGCAATCATCATACACAGAGACATAGAACACACCAACATCGAGCTCCCTGCGCTTGTAAGACTAGAGGCCACGGCCGTCAGGGTCAATTTTAACGGAGCCAACACCACACTGGTATCGATATACAATCCTCCTAAAAACATAATAACACGCGATATCAGCACAGTACTCAACATAGCACCGCGGTTAATCGCCGCTGGAGACCTAAACGCAAAACACCCCGATTGGAACTCACGATTACGAACCTCCAACGGCAAGAAACTATTCGAACACACACTAGGTCGAAACTACATTATACTTGGGCCGAACGTTCCCACGTTCGTGCCTACACAGCCCCTACACAGGCCAGACGTGTAAGACATTGTCCCCATAAAGGGCATCACATGCACACTCAACCTTACGGTTGAACATGATCTGGACTCGGACCACATGCCTGTAATACTGCACACGGAAGAAACACTGCAGGACATCGAACCACGCAGGATACTTAACTACAAGCGCGCGAATTGGACACTGTTCAAGGAAACACTTGATAGTCGTATTCCTGACACCCACGAAATTAACAACACGCAGCAAATCGATGAGGTTGTGGAGGCTCTCACAACTGCCGTCCAAGACGCAATGACTGACGCCATTCCATATACAACACTCGACGGCTCTGCCCCAGGAGATCCTGGGCCTTATCTGAATAAGGAACCGCCTCAGGAGATACTGGCAGCGCACCAGGCGCCCGTTCTATAAACTGCACGTCAACAGACTCCAGGGTATAATACGGGATAAAATACAAACATTCAAAAACGAACAATAGGGACAGAAACCCGCTGGGCTAGATACCAGACGTCCTGGCGTGTGGTAGTTACCCACACACTTCACCAGGGAGAAACATTACATTCCCACGTTACAAGGACCAGACGGCCCAGCCTACTCCGCGACGGAGAAGGCAGAGCTTATGGCCACAACACTTGCATTCGTCATGCCGAATCTGGTTCCCTCAAACCCAGTATTCACATTTGAAACGGATCAGGAGGTTACACAACTTGTAGCCCAGCCCTCGCGCAACGAAATTAGACGCACTAGCACAAATGAAATCACATGGGCTATCAAGCACACCAACGCTAGTAAAACCCCTGGGCCTGATGGCATTCAAAACCGTGTCCTCCAGGAGTTCACGGATAAAGCCGTAGAATACCTTACACACTTAACGAATGCCATCCTGAAACACCAACACTTCCCTGGCTTTTGGAAGGAAGCCAAGGTCCTGATGTTCAGGAAGCCAGGGAAAGACCACTCCCTCCCACAAAATTACCGACCCATCAGTCTGCTGTGTTCGCTCAGCAAGATTGTTGAGAAGGTAATATTAAAAGGTATCACTAAGCATTGCATCGCCAATGACACCCTAAGACCGGAGCAATTCGGCTTTAGGAATCACCACTCGACAACACAACAACTCCTCCGCGTAGGCGAACATATAACACACGGCTACAACATGAAAAAAGCCACAGGGGCCCTGTTCCTGGACATCGAAAAGGCTTTCAACCATCTCTGGCACAACGAACTCATACGCAAACTAAGCGAAGCTGGTTTCCCGGACGGATTCGTACGTCTCATACACTCATATCCCACGAACAGATGCTTCGACAGTAACGTGCAGGATAAACAATCAACACAACATGGTATCCAAGCTGGAGTACCCCAAGGAAGCATCCTAGGGCCCATCTTATTTAACCTGTACATTAACGACTTCCCAGCAACACAAAACACGACGTTAGCCATCTACGCGGATGACACCGCCATCCTTGCGCAAGATTGGAAACCGTGGAACATCAATTCACGAATACAGGCAGCACTCAGAACAGCTGAGCCTTGGTTGGAGCGATGGCGTATTAAAGTAAACGTCGACAAGTGCGAAGCAGATCTGTTCACACGTAGACCGAAACTACTGCGCAAACATCAACACAGTAGACCGATAACACTACATACACGCCCAATACGTTTCCGAGAGAAAGTCAGATACCTAGGTGTCTGGCTGGACCGGAAACTTACATGGAGGGACCACATCGAGTACGTTGCCAACAGAGCGCACGCGATGCTCAAACAGCTCTACCCAATGCTCAACAGGGAAAGCACACTGAATAGGAGGTGTCGAGGTCCATATACATGACACTGATTAGACCTCTGATGACGTACGCAGCTCCCGTCTGGGCATATGCAGCTCCTACACGACTGCGCCGCCTGCAGATCATACAGAACAAAGTGCTACGAATGATTAGCAACGCTCCACGCTACACACGCACCGTGGATCTTCACCATGAATACCGCCTTGATACCCTCAAGGAAGTATTCAAAAAACACGCCACACGACTATACAGGAACTCGAGACACTCTAACAATCCTTTCATCCTCTCTCTGGGAAACTACGATCACAAGGTGGAAGCACAAGCGGCCAAAGACACTACTAGCTAGGGCATAGCCACCTATGGTAAACTAACATACACTAACAAGCGACAAACGTCGGCAAGCCCCAGCGTATCAGCAACACTGACTGGTAATTACCAGCTGCTATTAGAGCCGACCAACAGGCCACAGCAGGGACACCGATGAGCTCGCCCAATGACGCACAAACAAACCGCCAACATTACCTCACACTGTGCATCCGATGTTTGACCTACCGGACACAAAAACGATAATAAACCTAACTGTTGCAGGTTGCTGACGCTGAACGAGAGCTCTACACCGGCACCCAGCGCCAGCCTCAGAGCAACACAACCGCACAACGTCAAAGGTATCGACATGCATGATGCCCACTACTAACAAAGCCTACCCTTGCACGACCTATCGCAGGCAGCAAGATATCCGCTATTGCTCTTACCACCCGACCTAACTATCGCAGAGGTTTTTTTCCCTTGGCTCTTGCCTTGGCACTTTTTTTCCTCTGCCCTTCAAACCACTACCCTTCGTTCGACTTCGACCCAATCTATCTCCAGATGAGCGCGTATTAATGGTTAACCTTAACCAGACGTACGCAAACATCGCAGTACCCACATCCTGCGACACCTCACATTAGTGAAAACTAACCCTTATGCAGAGATGGCAGTAGACCTATTGAGTTGGCTATCATGGCGGTGTGGGCGTGGAGGGGCTCCACCTCTATTAAAATAAATGTTGACAGTTCTTGCAAGTGCACATCCTTGCATAGCCTGCATGCCCGTTCAGTTTCTACCTCGATATTGTCGTTTTACGGCATTATATTTGATACCTATGGCACTTCACTTCAGTGAATACATTTGGAGCTATGTATTTTATATTTTCGTCTTCTTAATACTGACAAAACAATGTGCTTACGCTGTATTATAAGTGGAATGCGTTCCCCCTGTGTGATTGATGTGTATACACTTTAAATTTCCAAAGGTATGCAGTTTGTTTGTTTCATCACGAAATAAATAATATTTAGCGATATTGGCTTCAGAAGATATTAATTTCCATTAAATCGACAGGTGGCCACCATTACGCAAACATGTACAACCTATTTGCTGGTAATCGTGTAAGTGATATGTAATCTCCTTGCTTCACTCTTTCAATTCTCAGTTCTCCACTGTTCTGGTGTAGGTTAAAGGGTGCTGCGGCAGTTATGTGTGAACACACAGACCCAATCATTAGTAGCTCCCTTGAAAGAGCTCAATGCGTTGTTTCAAGAATTGTATGTGGTGTTGAACTTGCAACGGCTGGAAAAGCGAAGTGTTGCGTATATTCCGGTCGGTTGGGAATTGCATGCCATGGACGTACTACATCGCAAAAGCCATTGAACTTAGCCGGAAATAATACTGCATGTCTTCAGTGGACCAAACTACACAGGAGCTGGATTGATGGCAATGTTTGGTTCGTGGGGCGCTCAAGTGCGCGGTCATAAGCGCCCGTACAAAGTCCCAATTTTTACACAGTCCAATTTGTTTTTACACAGTCCAATCAAGTCGCTGTCACGAAAGATGATTATGATGAGGTGGTGGAGGACAACGCAAAAACCCAGACCCCGGGCAGAGTAAATCCCCAACTCGGCCGGAAATCGAACCCGGGAACCCGTGATCCAGATGCAGCATCGCTAGCCACTAGACCACGAGCTGTGGACGGAGCTGGATATTCCAACGTGCATAACATTTCGGCAAACAGACATGCCACCATCGTCAGGTGCTTTCAAGAACTGATCTCCTAGGGGCGCAAGGTCGACTTGAATTCCCTCTCCTTCGAGCTACTACGTGCGCGGTCCGCAACCAAGCGCGCATGTTAGTGGCTGACAAGGCGATTGCGTCGGCGTATGTGGCCGGGGAAGCCCGACTGGGAGCTCTGGCTAGGATAGCGTGGGTGTACTTACTCTGTCCGCCCTCACTGCCAGCTCGTTGTGTTTGATGAGTGTCTTCTTAATTAGACCAAGAGCTAATTCCCAACTCTTGCTCAGACTATGGCCGCAAATCCTGTTGGCGAGATTGTCCCCGGTGCGCATTTCGATGCCCTCTGTAGCAACGCTGACCAAATCCACTACTGGCCATTAAAATTGCTACGCCAAGAAGAAATGCACATGATAAATGGGTATTCATTGGACAAATATATTATACTAGAACTGACATGTGATTATATTTTCACGCAATTTGCGTACATAGATACTGAGAAATCAGTACCCACAACAACCACCTCTGTCCGTAATAACGGACCTGATACGCTTGGGCATTGAGTCAAACAGAGCTTGGATGGCGTGTAGAGGTACAGCTGCCCATGCAGCTTCAACACGATACCACAGTTCATCAAGAGTAGTGACTGGCGTATTGTGACGAGCCAGTTGCTCGGCCACCATTGGCCAGACGTTTTCAGTTGGTGAGAGATCTGGAGAATGTGCTGTCCAGGGCAGCAGTCGAATATTTTCTGTATCCAGAAAGGCCCGTACAGGACCTGCAACATGCGGTCGTGCATTATCCTGCTGATATGTAGGGTTTAGCAGGGATCGAATGAAGGGTAGATCCACGGGTCGTAACACATCTGAAATGTAACGTCTACTGTTCAAAGTGCCGTCAATGCGAACGAGAGGTGACCTAGACGTGTAACCAATGGCACTCCATACCATCACGCCGGGTGATACGCCAGTATGGCGATGACGAATACACGCTTCCAAAGTGCGTTCACCGCGATGTCGCCAAACACGGATGCGACCATCATGATGCTGTAAACAGAACCTGGATTCATTCGTGGTTGAGTACACCATCGCAGGCGCTCCTGTCTGTGATGCAACGTCAAGGGTAACCGCAGCCATGGTCTCCAAGCTGATAGTCCATGCTGCTGTAAACGTCGTCGAACTGTTGGTGCAGATGCTTGTTGTGTTGCAAACGTCCCCATCTGTTGACTCAGGGATCGAGACGTGGCTGCACAATCCGTTACAGCCATGCGGATAAGATGCCTGTCATCTCGACTGCTAGTGATACGAGGCCGTCGGAAACGTGATGGTACGCATTTCTCCTCATTACACGAGGCATCACAACAACGTTTTACCAGGCAACGCTGGTCAACTGCTGCTTGTGTATGAGAAATCGGTTGGAAACTTTCCTCATGTCAAAAAAATGGTTCTAATGGCTCTGAGCACTATGGGACTTAACGTCTGTGGTCATCAGTCCCCTATAACTTAGAACCACTTAAACGTAACTAACCTAAGGACATCACACACATCCATGCCCGAGGCAGGATTAGAACCTGCGACCGTATCGGTCACGCGGTTCCAGACTGAAGCGCCTACAACCGCACGGCCACACCGGCCGGCTCCTCATGTCAGCACGTTGTAGGTGTCGCCACCGGCGCCAACTTTGTGTGAATGGTCTGAAAAGCTAATCAATTGCATATTACAGCATCTTCTACCTGTCGGTTAAATTTCGTGTCTGTAGCAATTCATCTTCGTGGTGTAGCAATTTTAATGGCCAGTAGTGTATTTAAACCTGTCTGCTAAAATCCTGGTGCGTTCGAATTCCACCATACGAATCTCTGTGGAACTGTACTCTGCGACCGCCTTATTGTTAGGATACTTCAGTAGTTTGTGGCGATGGTATTCTCGGCACTGACCTTCGATTGTGTGCATTGTTTATCCAATACACAGGTTGTTCTGAAATTCCCGTTGACAAACTTCTAGGACTTGTAAACGAGAGCGAGTACATAATATTTTGAATAGGAATCCGTGACCGGAAACTTACCGTTTCCGTGCCACGGCCGTTTGAAAACATGTTTGCTAGGTAGGTATGTAATATCGGTGGCTGGTGGTTACTTCTGTACGACTGATGTCATTTGACGTGTGTCCTACCTCTCCGACCTGGTTCGAGTATCACTCGGGTGTCTGTGGGTATTAGAGGAACGTGGTTGAGTACACGTTTGCAGAATATTCGGCATGATCCTTCTTAATGGCGAAGCTCACGGTAATAGATGAGATGCTCGTCACCTATATCAAGATCGTTCTCCACGTTTGACTCCATGGCATACCCTTTTCGCCACAAATACGCAACAACTTCGAGAAAGAGCACTTCACCGTCAGCAGGCGTGACTAGTGGTCCAAGAAGACGCCGCACACCCCAAGTGAAAGAGGCCGTACCGTATCACGTTGAAGAGAACCCTTCAACAAGCACACGAGCCATTTCTTTGGTTATTAGTGAGTGGAACTGTAAAACAAATGATGCAGTGGGTCACACCTAATCAATTACTTGTAAAAGTGGATACGTTACCAACTTTTTTTCAAATAGTTGTAGCTGGGAAACGGTAATTTTCCATATATGGGTTCCAGTTCGAAATGTTATAAACTCATTCCTCTCTTCAAGTGCTAGGGCGGGATTTTCTGAACACCCTGTATGTAGTGCCACACTAGCACGGAAACATCGACTATCCGCAAATCGAAGTCATCTTTGACGATTCCTAATTATTCCCATGTTTTATTGGGCAGTCAAATGACAGTTCTTGTCCGATGCTTTGTCAGTATGCGCCCTATATTTCCTGATAGCGCATTGGTGTACGGTGTAAAGTCAGTGACTGACTGTTTCTCCGCAACTTCGTCCGCCTCCAAGTTGAACTGGGCAGCAGGTGACTGGAAGCGTGTATCGTGGTCTGGCCAGTCACGATTATTTTGCCCCTTTTCAATGTACGCGATACGTCGACCACACTGACGGTCCAACGATCCGTTTAAAGCCGGTCGCTGTGGCAGAGTGGTTCTAGGCGCTTCAGTCTGGAACCGCGCGACCGCTACGGTCGCAGGTTCGAATCCTGCCTAGGGCATGGATGTGTGTCATGTCGTTAGGTTAGTTAGGTTTAAGTAGTTCTAAGTCTAGGGGATTGATGACCTCAGATGTTAAGTCCCATAGAGCTTAGAGACATTTGAACTATCTTGCTCCGTTTAACATATTGTGTGTACAGGGTGCAGTTCTAGCCGAAGGGAATTTTTGTGATGTTTTAGTGGTGTTATTCGTACCGTGACTTGCAGTTATTCATTTAGACTCCCGTGAATGTGAAACAGGATGTTTAATTCAACAATCTCGGTGCCCGCGTGTTGAACTTCCTTCTGTACCTTCGCGATCAGTATGCCATGGAGCCGCCAGTTTTCCCGTGACGTTCACAGGGCAGCATGAATATATTCTTAATCTGGAGAACACTGAGGAGCCGTATCACACCTTAAGTGATCCGTGTTGCTGCGACTATTTCATTGTAAGTATATGGAACCTATATTCATCGTCTTGCTTTTGACTTAAGTATATTTTTGATTTTTGTTTGTATATCAAATATTTTTGCATCAAAAATCATTTTTCACTATAGGGCACCATGAGCGAAGGGAATCGCCACAGTGTTAACACAGATTCCCGTCGGATCACCGAAGGTAGCGCTGTCGGGCCGGGCTAGCACTTGGATGGGGAACCGTTCGGGTAACCGTTCGGGTCTGCCGAGATCTGTTGGCAAGCGAGACACGGCAGTCCATCGGTACCGTTGGGCCTCCTGAGGCCTGTTCGGACAGAGAGTTTATTGGGTATCATGACAATGCAAACATTCCAAAAGCTTTTACACCGCAGAAGGTCATTACTCCCACCGGCACAAAGCAGCACGCCATCAATGGATCAAACAGCACAGATATAGGATAACTACTTGAAGCGGTACTCTTAGTACGCTATATTTAAACAATTTGTATGGCAGCGATATTACAAAAAATGGTTCAAATGGCACTGCGCCTACGGGACTCTACATCTGAGGTCATCAGTCCCCTAGACTTAGAACTACTTAAACCTAAGGACATCACACATATCCATGCCTGAGGCAGGATTCGAACCTGGGGCCGTAGCAGCAGCACGGTTCCGGACTGGAGCGCGTAGAACCGCTCGGCCACCGCGGCCGGCAGCGATATTACAGTGTCACTAGACTGTTTGTCATGGTACTCTGTGGCATAACAAGAATTTTTCTATTTTTGTACAAATAAAATATTTGAAATAAAATATTTAAAATATTTGAAACAGTTAGCTGCACCTTCCATCTAGGAAGCCGCCGCTCAGACTTAGACCTTTGTCGTATCGTTATGCCGACTTTCCTATGCCTTCGCCATAGAAGGCAGCCGCCAGTGCTTTCCGCCAAATCTCTACGCTGGCCGGTCGCGTTCTCGCTTCCCGCGCCCGTGTTCCCGGGTTCGATTCCCGGCGGGGTCAGGCATTTTCTCTGCCTCGTGATGACTGGGTGTTGTGTGATGTCCTTAGGTTAGTTAGGTTTAAGTAGTTCTAAGTTCTAGGGGACTGATGACCATAGGTGTTAAGTCCCATAGTGCTCAGAGCCATTTTCTACGCTGGTATACACCTCGTTGTCTATGTCAAAATGTTGTCTTCATAGCGAGGGGTATAAGTGAGCAGAAACGAAACTCACTGGGCGCCAATTACGGGCTGTATTGTGGTAATCAAACAATTCCCATCGAAAACGTTGCAGAAACATCTTCATTGTCCCTGCAGAGTGCGGGCGAGAATTGTCATGAAGAAAGAGACGCATGACAGTCGTGTTATGTGGGTTGAATAGTTTCAGCCAAAATCTCTTACCAGACCCTCACGCTTGGAGGGAGATACTTTTTTCTAGGCATCTTTACGTGCTCTAAGTGCTACAGTTTGGAACCGAGCGACCGCTACGGTCGCAGGTTCGAATCCTGCCTCGGGCATGGATGTGTGTGATGTCCTTAGGTTAGTTAAGTTTAATTAGTTCTAAGTTCTAGGCGACTGATGACCTCAGAAGTTAAGTCGTATAGTGGTCACAGCCATTTGAACCATTTTTTTACGTGCTCACTGTGCACTCAAAACTGAAAAGAGCGACGTGACGCGATCGACGGGCATATTAGGAACACTGTCCAACACATTTGTGCAAAGTTTCATCGGATGTTCACTGTAGTTTCCTTTTCGCAGTCTATCACACCTTAATTTTCGAATGGCCTTCGTAGAATGGTGAGGGACTAGCCAAAGATAGTTGCAGAGTAGTGGACTTTGTCAAAGTACAACTTGTGGGAAAGCTAAGCAAAGACTGCATGTAGTCTTCGGAAAAATCGACAGAGTCGAGAGTAGAGGGTGTCAGGTTGTTACAGCCAATAGGAGAGGATCCCCTTCCGGGCAGTTCGAGAAAGGAGACGTTGTCTCCGGAAGTCCGCCATACTAGGGCAATTTTAAATGAATTGGCGTGAAACGTGGACGCTGCTGTGGAGCTCTTGCTGATATGATGAATAAATGGTATAAAAATGAGTTATATCACGGTGGTTAACGCTCGAAACTTGTCGTTCAGAATAAATTTATTAAGGCAAGTGTTAGGAGACACTTCAATTGTCATAATTTTTATGGTGTGAAATAGTTGGTACATTGTGTTCGTGGCCATTAAGAATGAGTGTTGGCCATCACCTCTGTACTTTGTTTGTGGAATAATTGCAAGAAAAATCTGTTCATCTGAGATAGTGTCGTGTTTTTGCATAATTACTGAAGTTCTGTGGTTTAAAATTGAATTTTATGTAAATATCTTTGTAACGTGGTCATGAGCAGATGTTTGCGCCAGTTCCTTCAGTGCGGATTAACGACTACACATTTAAAGTTCTGAGGGTAGTAATTTGTCTTAAATGTTTACTAAAGAAAATGGAAGTCGGGTCAGAGTATTTTCATTGAGTTCTCACCAGCCCGCTTGAGGGATAATAGTGTGCAAAAGTGTGTTAATGTTTTCTAAAAGTGATAATATGAAATCTGATATTTCTTTTTGTGATAACTGTTGCTCGATCTTAGCTTGTTTCCTTGTAAGTGAGGTCTGGTCATGTGTTTAGCATTAGTTCAGATGTTGTCTAATTTCTTACAGTACGAAATAATGATCTTGATGACCCTCAGCCAAGTATAACGTAATAATTTAATTTAATAATTTTTTGTGAGTTGCTATTCTCGCCACTGTGTGTTCGCTACTTCGTGTCCATTTAAGCCGTTTGCTTCAATCCGTTGGTGTGTAATAATAGCTCATCAAAGCTAAATTCGTTAATTTATATCAACTTTGTTTAACTTTGCGAATTTATTTATTGACTCAATCCATACCTGCTCGCTTTGCTAAACGATACCAGACACGGTAGCCACCCTGATGGTGTATAACATAATTTGTGTATTCGTCCGTCAATGTGCATTTATACAAAGACCCTCAGATATTTCCGTTTTGCTTCGCTTTCCGACTGTCAAAGCTGGCACAATTAGCCGTTATTCGGAATAACAGCGGCGTGGAACCCCCCTCCCCGCACCGTCAACCAGTAAATAATGAAATGTCACTCAAAATCTTGTTATTGGGTCTGTCAACCTCTGGTCGGCGCAAAGCTCGTTTAAGTGCTTCTTTATTGTTTTCGTTCCTTTGTTGTGATTTTATACTCCATGTTCCATCTGTCACAGACATTTTCATTTGCTAAGACCTAGTCTCTTGTTTTATAGATTCATTTATTTGATCTTCAGGTAGTAATGTAGACTGATCTTCGACCAGGATAAGCGAAGTAAATGATTCGCAAATGTGAAAGATTTCCAGAATCATCTTTGATTATTTTTGTTGTAGCTACACTTCGTCGCTAACGTGCGTGTTGACAACAGACTCCGAGGTTCAACCGATGTCAGAGTAATCACGGACGCTTCTCCCAACCATACAACAGGTACGCATACCTATAAGCACAACTACTGAAATGACTAGAATTTGATTTCCAAGCACACATTTCTTCAACGATACACAAATAGTCAACTTCAAGAAATCGTTGTGCCTGTGAAAGTTTTGCCCTGAGACGAAGTCCAGTTTCCAGAATGAGATTTTCACTCTGCAGTGGAGTGTGCGCTGATATGAAACTTCCTGGCAGATTAAAACTGTGTGCCGGATCGAGACTCAGGACCTTTGCCTTTCGCGGGCAAGTGCTCTACCAACTGAGCTACCCAAGCACGACTCACGCCTCGTCCTCACAGCTTCACTTCTGCCAGTACCTCGTCTCCTACCTTCCAAACTTTACAGAAGCTCTCCTGCGAACCTTGCAGAACTAGCACTCCTGAAAGAAAGGATATTGCGGAGACATGGCTGATGCACAGCCTGGGGGATGTTTCCAGAATGAGATTTTCACTCTGCTGCGGAGTGTGTGCGATGATATGAAACTTCCTGGCGTGAGTCGTGCTTGGGTAGCTCAGATGGAAAAGCACTTGCCGCCGAAAGGCAAAGGTCCTGAGTTTGAGTCTCGGTCGGGCACACAGTTTTAATCTGCCAGGAAGTTTCGTATCAGCGCACACTCCGCTGCAGAGTGAAAATCTCATTCTGGAAACATCCCCCAAGCTGTCGCTAAGCCATGTCTTCGCAATATCCTTTCTTTCAGGAGTGCTAGTTCTGCAAGGTTCGCAGGAGAGCTTCTGTAAAGTTTGGAAGGTAGGAGACGAGGTACTGACGGAAGTAAAGCTGTGAGGACGGGGCGTGAGTCGTGCTTGGGTAGCTCAGATGGTAGAGCGCTTGCCCGCAAGAGGCAAAGGTTCCGAGTTCGAGTCTCGGTCCAGCACACAGTTTTAATCTGCCAGGAAGTTTCGAAGTCGTTTATGCACACTACAGTATTCCATCCGGCACAGGCATTGCTGCGGTGGTATCGTGCGAAAAGCGGCCGATCCTTCTTCGGGCAGGTGGGCTGTGATGAATTAGAACGGTAGCAACGACAGCGACAGGAACTGGAGCGACGTGAAAGAATAGTTCCGCTCTGTAGCTACCTATACAGCAGGTCAGTTTTTTTTTTTTTAGTCATTAGTCTCCTGATTGGTTATGTGGCCCGACACTATTTCCTCTTCTATGCCACCCTCTTCATCTCAGAGTAGCACTTGCAACCTACGTCCTCAGTTATTTGCTGGATGTATTCCAATCTCTGTCTTCCTCCACAGTTTTTGCCCTCTACAGCTCCCTAATGTCATTCCCTAATGTCTTAAAAGATGTCTTATCATCCTGTCCCTTCACCTTGTCAGTGTTCTTCCTCTCCAATTCTGCGCAGAACCTTCTCATTCTTTGCCTTATCAGTCCACCTGATTTTCAACATTCGTCTGTAGTTGTATAAAGACAATTCATTATTTAACGTTGTTATCAAAAATTCTAGAAAAGTTCTTGACCAATTTATTTCAAATTTTTACACGATACTATAATAAACATTCGGATGGACATAGGGTAAATATTCTTTAATGCGTATCATATGTAGATGTATATTTACTGTTGAAAGAGGAAATGTCGTTAGCAAAAATCTCGAGAAGATCTTGACCGATTTACATCAGATTTTTACAATATTCTCTAATTAACCTTCAGATGGAGCTAGTTTACAAATTTTTTATATGTATATGTCATATAGCTATATATTTAAAATCTGTGCTACCACAGAGAGACAAATCGATGTTTAACGTTGTTATCAGACGTCTCGAAGCGTTAGTGACCAATTTACTTCAGATTTTTACGCGATACTCTAACAGACGTTAGGAGAGATATAGGCTACGTATTTTTACTAGATAAAGGGGAAACGTTGCTAGCAAGAACTCGAAATGTTGGAAATAGCTTGACCGACTTAATTCAAAGTTTTATACGATACTCTAATAAATCTTCGGGTGAACGAACAATGCGTATTTTTAACATATGTAGTATGTAAATAATGTACAATAATATTACAGAAAGATGAAACGTTGATAGCAAACATCTTAAATCTTGAAAGGTTCTAGACTCATTTATTTCAAATTTGTACGTGTTACTCTAATAAACGTTCGAACACATATGGGCTACGTAATTATATATATAGGGGAACGTTATTGGCTAAAATCTTGGATAGATATAGACAGATTTACTTCAAATTCTTAAATGGAATTCTCATATACATTTGGACGCTCATAGGCTACATAATTTTTTAAACAATAGTGCACAGGTGTTCTGTTAAAAAAAGGCTGAAGAAAGGAAGGGCTGTGCCATGGTGTGCTGTGGAACTGCCCAATTTCGTTTTCTTTCTCGCATTCCGTTTTTCGGAAAGTAGGGCATTTAAACGATTAGACTAATTGGTTCTCCCATATACATTTCTTCCTTATATATAATTTTAAAGAATTGTATACACAGCTACATGCGGTTTTGTTTCCTTCCTCGCAGTCGGTTTCAATAGGAAACAGTTAAGTCTTATTCATTACTTTTCGGCTTATGACTTGAATAATACTATGGAATATGTATCGTACCAAACTTCGTAATTCTTTCCGTTTACAGATTAAAATTACGCGATATGCTGTCATTAAAGCTACTGTCATTGATCGGGCAGCAGGAGAGGTCTCTCATACCCTGTATACCAATGATCCGAAACGATTTACCCATTTATTTTAAGCGATATAATTTCCCACTCAGGTTTTTGTTAGCAGTAACAACAAACAAGGTTTAGTCAGCGAGAGGGGGGGAAGAGATTGTCAACAGAGAGGTGGGGAGAGATGGAGAAAATGGACATAGAGATAGTGGAGAAGGAGATGGGCAAAGAGAGGAGGGAGAAGGAAATCACGAGGTATTATCAATTACCATACGTATGTAGCAACAGCGAACCACTGCCGCGTTCTCTAGTACCATATATGAGAGAAAAAATGTTGTACTTCGAATACTTTCAATTATTTCTCGTGGGACTTTTATTGCTGTGAAATAAATAGGGTTTTTTTTGAGTTAGGAGACTTCCGTACTTAGTGGAACCATGTGGTTCCGCAGTAATTCTTTTAGCACTTAATTATGATGGACAAGTAGTTCGATGTAGTTAGAAAATTTCGTATGTTTGAGTCATTAATACCTCTGCTTTTCCCATTAGCGGAAAGACAGCACGCTGCTCACGTTAATGACACAAATACCTAAATTTTTCAAAAACATTACAACGTAAATACATCTTCCTTTATATAAATAATCATCGAGAAATCAAAATATTTTAATTGCTCATGGATAAGGCAAGAATTGGTTTGAGAGTGTAAATTTTCATTCATAAGGATCTTTTACGATAAATGTTACCAGTGTCCGCCTCCGGTAGCTGAGTGGTCAGCGCGACAGAATGTCAATCCTAAGGGCCCGGGTTCGATTCACGGCTGGGTCGGAGATTTTCTCCGCTCAGGGACTGGGTGTTGTGTTGTCCTGATCATCATCATTTCATCCCCATCGACGCGCAAGTCGCCGAAGTGGCGTCACATCGAAAGACTTGCACCCGGCGAACGGTCTGACCCAACTCGAGCATTAAAAAAATGGCTATGAGCACTATGGGACTCAACATCTGAGGTCATCAGTCCCCTAGAACTTAGAACTACTTAAACCTAACTAACCTAAGGACATCACACACACCCATGCTCGAGGCAGGATTCGAACCTGCGACCGTAGCGGTCGCGCGGTTCCAGGCTGTAGCGCCTGGAACCGCTCTGTCACTTCGGCCGGCTCGAGCATTAAAGTCACCTAGAATATATAGTGACGCTAAGCCTGGTACTTTGGCAATTCTGTCGCTGTGTAAATCATAAAACAGATCCTTCTCTTCTTCGTTGGATGATAAGGTGGGAGCGTACACACTAAAGATGTTGATAGTTCTAAAGTAAGAATCTGCTCTGTTCCACCATATGGTGGCACAATACTGTTCAGGAGGCTGTTTTTAACCGAGAATCCTACACCGTGAAATCTTGGCTCATCTTGTGACTTCCCCTGCCAGAAGAACGTGTAATTAGCTTCTCTAATACAGCCCGTGTTTGGTAGCCGCGTCTCCTGTAGTTCCACAATTTCCAAATTCAAGCGATAGAGCTCCCTATCAGTAACTGCAGTCTTACGAATGAAATTAACCTCTTGAGTATCGTCAATTTATTTTGGACACATGGTTCTGACATTATAGGTAGCAAAACTAAATGGCGGTTTCTTTTTTATTTCCCTTTTATTTTTCGTAGGTGTACTTTATCTATCCGCTTGTTGAATACCACTTCTAAGCTCCACACACCCTGTGAAGCAGACTGGTAGTGGCGGGACAGCACCTTATTGGCTGGGGGCTGCCCAGCTTGAGGCGGGCGGTAGCTGTCCAGTGAGATGCGATAATCTTTCCCACCGTCGGAAGTGGCCCCTGGTGCTCAAGTCTTATGCCAATCAGACAGAGCTTATAACCGGTGACTGCCTCTTCCCGTGTTGTGCCGATGTCTTTAGACATCGCTGAAGTGTCCTCTACAGGATACTACATGCCTGGGCGATAAATATGAAGACACGTGAGTCGCTCATGCATTACGGTCACCCTCTCGACCTAAATGATAGTGTCCAGAGGAAAGGCAATCCAATACGTCTGGTTCACTTTGGTTACGGGAGCTGCCGGTAGGGGACGAAGTACGCCTTCCAACCGACTTTGGGGCCCAACTCCAGATTTTCTTTCAGGGTTTTCTCCCTTAGTCTTCATCCTTCCCGAGACTAACCATAATGCATAATACAATTAGATGAGGAAAGGATTGGTAACTGAGGAAAGGGCGGGGTAGGGAATGTGTAGGATATAAGATGGATCGTTGTGAGGCACACTTCGTCTGGATCCTCTGCTCAGACCTGATCCGGCTAGGTTAGACCTGCCACTAGCTACGCTACCGCCGGCATCTCTCTCCCACCTCCCACGGAGCACGATAAGGCGGTGCCTCCTTGGAGAGTCATCAGCTATCCAGGGTTAAAATTTGTGTCACGAAATTTTAACCCTGGATAGCTGATACCAGTAGGAACCAAAATTACCAATGTTGTGTAGGTCGACAACGCACCATTTTTAAACTACGGAAACTTGGCGCCACGCGCTTCGATTGGCTGTGGGATTGCCCTTGACCTATTCGATACGTGTCGTATCATGTTGGAGCAGTGACGGGGCGAGGAACGTTTGAATGTGTGAACCGTCAACCATAGCGTTGCCCGTCAGCCGACTAACGGCAACAGGGCAATCCCACAGCCACTGATCCTAACTAATGCCCGATATATTGTCACTAAAACTTTGGGTCTGGCGCACCTACCCCACCCCCTCAGGTTGTATTTAATTATCTGATGCATAAAAACTGTGCCCTATGGATTAAAACATAGCCAAGCAACGTACGAAAATATGCAGACTTGTAAAACAAATTGCAGACAATAAAACAGTCTGATTATTAAATTAAAGTATTTTGGAATGGATCTCTGGCTTGCAGAAGAACCAGTACATTGTTCTGTGAAGCATATCAAAATTTTAAGGCAAGACATGTTTAATATGAAAGTTTATGCTTCTGTTGTATAGATAAGGTTGAAAATAAGATTCAATGAATACCTGTTGTTAAATGTTTGTGAACTCCACGTATACAAATTGTCAGCGTCTGAAAAACTAATTTTATGAATATGTGTGTATACTCATTTAGATTGTGTCACTTCCAAGGTTTGTAATTTAAGGATTATCTGTCATTTTATGTATGACGTAGGAAAATGAAGGCAACGCCCACAACACTAGTGCTACCTCTCGGTTAGCATTTAAATCTTCGTAAACTTTATGAGCCAATTTTACAATAAAACCCCTTAATCAGGCTAGGTTTTGTTGATACTGACGCTGAAAGTTGTTTTAGGAGTTCTAAGTTTTGGTGAGTGAATTTTTTTTTAAATTTTTTATTGTTCATCTTCTGTAGCCTGGGTATGTAGAACAAATGTCTCTCGTTTTCATGTTCCTTTGATCTTAATTACAAATCTGACGATGGTGGTAGCCGTAACGATGTTATAAATAAAGATAAGGGGCCCAAATTTCGTTATCTTAGTACGTTAGAGCTTGTGCAAGCCCTGCAAAGTTACGGAAAAGTGTACAGATTGTTATATATTTTCCTGAATTTATGCTGCACTTGAGGCAACTTCAAATTAAATTGTTGTAACATATTAAAGGCAGTATTTGACATAAACATTAACACCACAAAAACAAAAATATAAAAAAGTGTTCGTAATATCTTCCCCCACAAAAATTCTCAAGTACAATTAATTTAAATGTATTTTACCTTTCTAACATTACTAGGCAATTCCACTACTATGAATCACTTGAATGTCATAAATGAACAATCTTTTCAAGTACTTTTGGCACTCCAAAGACGTGTATCATATGAATTTGAATGTCTGTGTACGTAAACAGCATGTTTCGTGATAAACTAAGCATTTCGCCCAACTAATCCAATTATCTCCATTTGCACTTTCCCATATCAAAAACGTAAAATAATCTTTATAAATAGCAAATGAAATCTGTGTTTAATAACAGTTCCAAATTTCGTCACCAGGACGAAAATTGGAACTGTGTGAGAAACGAAATTACGAACTTCCGCTGATTCATTATAGCGACCGCCACAGCATATTAGGCTAAATCCTTGGCTATAGCGATTACACACCAGAAACTACAACACACTATTAAAATACAGCCCAATGTTTGAACACATATCGGTGCTCACAATAGGAACTGCAAGCTGTTAATTTTACTGCCACACCAAATCACCTCAGCATAAAAAAAATGATTTCCTTCGTACACGCAAGCTACACGTTCTCCACACAACAATACAATGGATAGCTAAACATTTGTTACTAACTGAGGAAACCGAAAATTCTTTGCTGGAACGGGAACGATATTAAGGCCCGTTACCTTATACATTAAGCGATCTGTATGCTTTTATGTACAAAAGAATCCATTACCGATTCATTATCACATTTTCCCTAAAGCAGTGTATATATTCTATTTATGTGTGCGTCTATCCAAGCCTCGGTTGCCGTACACGATTTCCTGAAGCTGTAACGCGAACTGATCAAAATAATCTGCAACTATTTGGTAATTTGGCGATACCGGTATTGATGCCACCTGTGTGACATCATCCTGATATATACATAAAGTAGGTACAGAAGTGCGTCAGAGTTGTGGAATAACTGTTGTGGCGATCTTTAATTAGCCCGCGAGGGAACATTATTAGACGTTGAGTTAGTAGTACGCAATGCTAAATCGATGTTAAACCTTCTGTACTTCATAATTCTTAGAAACCAAACTTCAGAGCCCTCTGCAGCTGTGATAGCGAGTGCGTGCAGGTTGCTGACTGAAGGGTGTAGCCGGATACACATTTTGACTCTTGTTCAGTCGAGTAGAGAACTGATAACAGTAATTATTCTTAGATCAAAACAGCAGCCGCCAGGGACTTACACATTCACAAAGGATGCAAATGAGCGCGATAAGGAGAGTTACTTATGCAAACAGGCTAAAGGAATGGAAGTTAAGCTTTCGAGAGGAAAACAATTAACTTTGAAATACATTATTCTTCATGCTGGCGCAAAGAGATGACGATAGGAAGGATTTATTGTTCACAAAGTCAAAGTAAGCCTGCAAAGGAATATTCTCAGCTAATCAGAAAGGCTTCAAAGATATTCTTAATTAAATTAAGATTTACAATGTTGTCAAACAGAAGTGCCTACTACAACTGGCTTTTATAAATCGGAGACCCCATTACATATACTGTAGTCTCATTTCAATTTCTGTTTTACTTTTCATTAATATATTTACTTTATTTGACAAGATTAGGTGCTTCTGGCCGTCTCATTCCTCTAACAAGTCATCCTAAGCGAAGGTTTTCTGGTATCTGCTATGAAGCCATAGTACTGATGCGAACATTTTATTACAAACGCTATACTCGCTATACTACGCCAGGGATGCACACTTGCCCCTACACTCTTTAAGATCTACCTAGAGGAGGCACTAAAATCATGGAAAAGGAAATGCGGAGGAATGGGTGTCCCTATAGACGACGAGATCTTGTTCACTCTAATTTTTTGCTGACGACCAAGTGTTAGTAGCTGGAGATGAGGAAGATGCAAATTACATGCTCCGCAAATTAAAATAAGAATATGAAAAATGTGGTCTTGTCATAAACGTGTCTAAAACAAAATATCTAAAAGTGGGAGAAAATACTGTTAACGACTTACAGCTCGGTTCTGATACTGTTAAAGGGTGTCATAATTTTAAGTACTTGGGAGTGACACTGTCGTCAAATGGTAGAAGTATGGATGATGTAAACAATAAAATAGGCCGTGGCAAGCGAGCCATAAAACAACTAAATGGTATTCTTTGGAACAAAAACATAACTCGCAGAACAAAATATACCATCTACCACACAATTATTGAAATTATCACAACATATGGTGCAGAGTTGTGGGAACTAACTCAGAGGCAGAAAGATCGCCTGCTGGCTGTCGAGATGGATTTCTAGAGACGGAGTTGTGGATACTCCAGACTTGACCATATTAGAAATCATAGGATCAGAGAGGTTATGAATGTCAAAAGCACAATCCTAGAAAGGAAGCGCCTACTCTGGTATGGTCACTTATAACGTATGACACACACAAGATGGCCAAAACGGGTATGGCAATGGACTCCACATCAAAGAAGAAAGCGCGGTAGACCTGCGAGATGCTGGAAAGACGACGTCAACGAAGCAATGGCGGCGGGAGGTCTTAATGAAGGAGACTGGAATGACCGTGAACGATGGAGATTGGGATGCGAGCGGCGGCGGCAACCGTAGAAACCTTACTCGAAATACAAAAATATGTAATATACACTAATGAGGAAAAAAATTGTAACTACCTGGTTAATAGCGTGTTGGTCAATCTTTGGAACGCAGTTTAGCACCGCTTCTACGTGACATGGATCCCGAATGTCCTTAGTGTGTTTCCGGAGGTATGTGGAACGAGATGTCTACGCACGGTTCACGCAATTCCTGTAAATAACGGAACAGTGGATCATTGGCGCGAAGCTTGATCTAAATAACGTCCCACCTGTGTTCCGTTGTGCTCAGATCAAGTGCATTCGGTGGCCAAGACTTCAACGTGATTTCACTACCATGCTTCTCAAACCACTGTAGCTCGATTCTGGCCTTGGAACACATAAAGTTATGCTGCTGGAAGACGCATTTGCTGTCAAGGTAGACACGAGGCGTGAACGTACGCAGGTGGACTGCAGGAATGTTCACGTAGTCCACAGCTGTCATGGTGCCTTCGAGTAGTACCATAGACCCCATATAAGCACTAATAAATGTTCCCCGTACCATAATACCAACCCCATCATCCTCCGTATATGCCGTGGTGCACGTCTCGAACACCCGTTTGCCTGGATGACGGCATAGCTGGACACAAATATCAATTTGGTCCAACAAGAAACGTGATTCATGCGACCACGTGACACTTTCCCATTGACACATAGTCCATTCTCGATGATCGCGTGTCCACTACGGTCGTATTTGACGATTTCGCAAGATGAACATGGGAACACATAAGGTTCGTCTGCTGCAGATCCCCATGTTCAACAATTTGCGCTAAACAGAGTGCATCGCAATACTTGTGCGTGCACCAGATCGCCGCCTAGCTGATTTACAGAGCGGACACACCTCCTACCTCCATGTTCTGTGATAAGGTTTGGACGTCAAACACTATTTCACTTATTCATAGTTTCACCGTCCAGTAAACACTTTCCATAGATGCCCACGATTGCAACCAACATTAAACGGAATGTCGGGAACGACTCTAAAGAAACCATTGAGGCTGGACTGACCGGTCGGGGTTGTCAATGTGGAAACGGACAGGTGGAGACGACACTGCAGATAAGCCAAGTACTATGAGTAATTCGGCACAAAGAGAGAGAGAGAGAGAGAGAGGAAAGTCCCCTGGACATGACGGGATACCAATTCGAGTCTGCACAGAGTACGTGAAAGAACTTGCCCCCCTTCTAACAGCCGTGTAACGCAAGTCGATAGAGGAACGGAAGGTTCCAAATGATTGGAAAAGAGCACAGGTAGTTCCAGTTTTCAAGAAGGGTCGTCGAGCAGATGCGCAAAACTATAGGCCTATATCTCTGACGTCGATCTGTTTTAGAACTTTAGAACGTGTTTTTTGCTCACGTATCATGTCATTTCTGGAAACCCAGAATCTACTCTGTAGGAATCAACATGCATTCCGGAAACAGCGATCGTGTGAGACCCAACTCGCTTTATTTTTTTATGAGACCCAGAAAATATTAGATACAGGCTCCCAGGTAGATGCCATTTTCCTTGACTTCCGGAAGGTGTTCGATACAGTTCCGCACTGTCGCCTGATAAACAAAGAAGAGCCTACGGAATATCAGACCAGCTGTGTGGCTGGATTGAAGAGTTTTTAGCAAACAGAACACAGCATGTTGTTATCAACGGAGAGACGTCTACAGACGTTAAAGTAACCTCTGGTGTGCCACAGGGGAGTGTTATGGGACCATTGCTTTACACGATATATATAAATGACCTAGTAGATAGTGTCGGAAGTTCCATGCGGCTTTTCGCGGATGATGCTGTAGTATACAGAGAAGTTGCAGCATTAGAAAATTGTAGCGAAATGCAGGAAGATCTGCAGCGGATAGGCACTGAGTGGCAACTGACCCTTAACATAGACAAATGTAATGTATTGCGAATACATAGAAAGAAGGATCCTTTATTGTACGATTATATGATAGCGGAACAAACACTGGTAGCAGTTACTTCTTTAAAATATCTGGGAGTATGCGTACGGAACGATTTGAAGTGGAATGATCACATAAAATTAATTGTTGGTAAGGCGGGTGCCAGGTTCAGATTCATTGTGAGAGTCCTTAGAAAATGTAGTCCATCAACAAAGGAGGTGGCTTACGAAACACTCGTTCGACCTATATTTGAGTATTGCCCATCAGTGTGGGATCCGTACCAGGTCGGGTTGACAGAAGAGATAGAGAAGATCCAAAGAAGAGCGACTCGTTTCGTCACAGAGTAATTTGGTAAGCGTGATAACGTTACGGAGATGTTTAGCAAACTCAAGTGGCAGACTCTGCAAGGGAGGCGCTCTGCATCGCGGAGTAGCTTGCTGTCCAGGTTTCGAGAGAGTGCGTTTTTGGATGAGGTATCGAATATATTGCGTCCCACTTCTTATACCTCCCGAGAAGATCACGAATGAAAAATTAGAGAGATTCGAGCGCGCACGGAGGCTTTCCGGCAGTCGTTCTTCCCGCGAACAATACGCGACTGGAACAGGAGAGGGAGGTAATGCCAGTGGCACGTAAAGTGCCCTCCGCCACACACCGTTGGGTGGCTTGCGGAGTATAAATGTAAATGTATATGTAGATGAGAGAGAGAAAGAGAGGGAGAGCCTGAGACGGAGCAAAAAAAGGAGACCAAGACCACCAGCGCCTTACGACACGAGACAATAACGAAGCGAATATGCCACTCGGTATCGCTGTGCAGCCGAACTTACAGAGCGTCCACGAAGTCGAACTGACTCGCAGAAAGGTGGGTGGCACGGGTGGCACCGCGGCCGACGATGTAAGATTTCCAACTAGTGGCCGAGATCCAGTTCCACTCTCTCTGACAGACTTTCAAAGATAGCCAGTAGGAATACCAGATCTCTCACTCCTGAAATGGGCGCATATGTGCGGAAGAGTCCTGGACGGACTTTTTGAAGGTGAGCTGGTGGTATGACTTATGTTTCAGCACTTAAGCACGCCAGCTGGTGTAAGGAACTGGGAACACCCGGCATCATGTTGGACCTTGGCAGTGTGGGTGTCGTTCGCTGCGGTTGTGAAAGCAGAGAGGAGACCTCCAGCTCCATGGCTATCTCCCCGAAATTACCGCCGGTTTTCTTGGGTTCAAGTTATATCTAGGAGGCTGTGGGACGAGTAACTGTGAGCTTTCTAGTTCAGGGTTTGTGTGTGTGTGTGTGTGTATGTGTGTGTGTGTGTGTGTGTGTGTGTGTGTGTGTGTGTGTGTGAAATCTTATGGGACTTAACTGCTAAGGTCATCAGTGCCTAAGCTTTAAGGACCAACACACACACCCATGCCTGAGGGAGGACTCGGACCTCCGCCGGGATCAGCCGCACAGTCCATGACTACAGTGCCTTAGACCGCTCGGATAATCCCACGCGGCGGTTCAGGGTTTACTGATGGTAGTGGTGAAGCTGGTAGACATATACGGAGTTGGTTTGTATGACAGCACTCCAAACCCCTCGGTTTGTCGACTGACATGTGCCCACGCTCCTGTTTCTGGTGCGTGTCGCACTGAGTGCCAGACCAGGAGTTTTCAGGGCTGTGGTGCCGGGACGTGAAAGAGACTTCGTGGCTTCCTGCCATACAGGTGCTACGCTGGGCTACGGACCTGGATAGGGCGGATTCTGTATGTTCTCAGGAACAGCTACTGTCTGCTGATGGTTCCCACTGCTTTCAACATCTGCTGCTTAAACGTCCATACCATTTGCTCCGCTTGGCTTTGAGACGATGGCAGACATGGTGGACTAAACATGTGTTTTATGACATTTCATGTGCATAAGTGCGTGAAAGCCGTTGTGGTGTGCTAGGGCCCATTGTTCGTTACTGTAGTTTGTGAAATACCTTCAGTTTCTATAATCTGGACTAGAGCATTTATAGCAGCTGCTGTTGTGGTGGACGTCTTGCTTACCAATTATGGGTATTTTTAGCAAGCGTCCACCACTTTTAGGCACATAGGGCCCAGAAATGGATCCAAGTAAATGTGGTCCCAATGTTGGCGAGACGTGGGCAAGAGGGCGAAAGATTCGAGTGTTGTAGCTTGATGCTAGGCGCAAGATGAACAGCTGCACACCATGCCTTCCATGTCCCTGTTTAAACTTGGCCAGTAAGCATGTCTCCAAGCTAGGGCTTCCATCCGTCACATTCCCCAGTGATCGCAATGAAGTAGTTGTAAAACGTGTGGGCATAGGGTGGCCAAGGTGACTACACGTTGTGTATCTGCCACTGCGTGTAGTATCAGGACATTGTGACTGCTATACGTTGATAGATATGGGACCAGACCTGGAACTCTTGAATTTTGTTTTTCGAAATGTATGTGGGTCACCCATGGAGCACATATCGCAGGAATTTTCCGAAAATCAATCGAGAAACGGTTCGTCTAATAATAACTGAAGATCTTGTTATAAGAAAGATGTGTGCAAAAATGGTCCCCAAAAATCTCACACCACAACAGCGAGAAACACGGAAAAATGTGGCAGCCGATCTGTTAGAGCAAACGGAAATCAATCCAGAATTGTTGAGCCGTGTTATCACTAATGATGAAAGTTGGTTTTTTCATTACGATCCAGAGACAAGACGCCAAAGTTCGCAGTGGTGCGAAAAAAACCTCGCATGTCAAATCAAAAGTAAAATGCATGCTTGTGTGCTTCTTTGATTCCAAAGGAATTGTTCATAAAGAGTGGGTGCCTCCCGGACAAACAGTTAAGCAATATTACAACAAAGAAATTTTAGAAAGGCTTCGTAAAAGAGTTCTTCGTGTCCGTGCCAACATTGCTGATAATTGGATTGTGCATCACGATAATGCGCCATCCCATACTGCTCTGTCAGTACAGGAATTTTTAACCTCAAAACAAATTTCAATACTACAACAGCCACCTTATTCGCCAGATATTGCTCCGTACTACTTTTTTCTATTTCCAAGAGTCAAAACCGCGGTCAAGGGACACCATTTCCAAACAACACAAGATGTCCAAAACCTGTGACGAGGGTCTTTTAGGATATTACAGAGGATAGGTTCCAGATATGTTACGATCATTGGCAGAAGCGCTGGAAAAATTGTGTGCAATTAGAAGAGAACTACTTTGCAAGAGACAACACTAAACTTGACTAAAATGGTAAGCAACATTTTTTTTACATCAGTCTCATTACTTTATTGTCGCACCTCGTATTTGTACAAATGTAAGAGAATTTTGACAACTATAATATGTGCGACTCTTCGTCTACCGGTATTTGCAAATACGTGTCGCTAATGTCGGCCTTAGACAAACAGTCTCCCCTGACAAGCTTGTAGGAGGTCCTCGGGACATGGTATAAAGTTCAGTTTCTGCCTGTGCCTGGGTATTGTTCGTTGATTTTAAGTCTCCATACAGCTCGAGGAACATACTGGGTTTCTACACTACCATCAGGGGCGTAGCACAAGCGCTTGTTTTAACTGGTTTAATCAACCCAACCTAGTGGAGTCGATCACGTTCCTGCTTAACGGCTGTCCATAAGAGACTGGAATGAGCGTATTGGTCAAAAAACGGGACACCGCATCTAGTTGTAATGGCACACAAGCATGGAAACCCATGGCGCACAGAACAATGTCGGCGATTGCTGCGCAAACAAGTTATCCACGTACGCGTACACCACCATTACTCTACCACGCAAACGTAGGGGTTACACTCGTCTGGTGTGAGACGTTCACTGGGGGGAGGGGGGGGGGGGGGGTCCACCGGGGGCCGAACCGCACGTTAACTCTGGGTTCGGTGTGGGGAGGCGGAGGGGTGAAGGGGACTGCGGTAGTCGTCGTGGGGTTGTGGACTACTGGGGCTGCGGCGGGGACGGAGCCTCTCCGTCGTTTCTAGGTCCCCAGTTAACATACAATACAATAAAAATGGCGCACAGAAGGCCAGCTTCGAACAGAGGTGTGAATATCTCACAATGGTCGCCAGGTTCCTGGAAGTGAGCTGTGTCATACATGACCTGAAGTTCGTCATTGATGGAGAATTCAAACAACGAGAAGACATCCAGACTGATAATGTTTCCGGTTGAGTGAGTATTGACAACAAATAGCGTAATCGGCCGTGTTACCTTGTCAACGGAAGACGGTAGAATTGTCACCATACACTGTTACTGTAGCCATGTGAACTCGATCCATGGCCTGATGCCGAATACCAAACGCATGCCAACATCCACGAGCTCAGTAGTTACACCGTGACAGCAGCTCCGTTCATTGTTGGGGTAACAACCAGCGTTTCAAGACAAATGGTTCAAATGGCTCTGAGCACTATGGGACTTAACATCTGAGGTCATCAGACCATAGCGGTCGCGCGGTTCCGGACTGAAGCGCCTAGAACCGCTCGGCCACACGCCCGGCCGTTTCAAGACATTTCGACGGCGCTTGACGGGACGCGTGTGGGGCCTCAAAAGTGCAAGACCTGCCTTGTCTAGTACACAAGCTGGCCATCCGGCCAGACTGGGCATGTCGACATAGCTGGACTTCGAATTGGTGTCTGCAGAGTATTTCTTTCCATCACCAATGTCCTTACTGCAGGCTGCAACTTCTGAAGGCCAAACCAATGCCCTCTTAGGCTTCAAGCTACTGGACGCCTGCCAGCGCTCAACACTCACTTCAGCTAGGCAGGACAGAGCCGCCCCCCAGAAATGTAACGCCGGCCGCAGTGGTCTAGCTGTTCTAGGCTCTCAGTCCGGAACCGCGCGACTGCTACGGCCGCAGGTTAGAATCCTGCCTCGGGCATGGATGTGTGTGATGTCCTTAGGTTAGTTAGGTTTAAGTAGTTTTAAGTTCTAGGGGACTGATGACCACAGATGTTAAGTCCCATAGTGCTCAGAGCCATTTGAACCATTTTGAACCAGAAATGTAACAACAATATAAGGTCGCCACATCTGACACAGCAGGCCGAAATATGTTTACCATGCAAGTCCTTGGCACTACTGGGGCAGCAGCAGCTACAATTGTAGTGTCATCATGTCAACACTTCGTCACCATAGGCAGCAATATCAATGCCTGATCACACGCGTGGACCATGAACGCCATCGGGTTGACGGTGGGCTGCACTGCAGGACCTAGGTGGGTATCTACATGGTACAATCACACTAATGTGACCTCCGCCTACGTTCGACATCAACATGTGATAACCAGTCACAGACCAGTCTCAGACCAATGCTGCGGGATGACAGAATGTTGCAGGTAGTACATTATTTGTTCTCGCATTACAGGCGCAGATTTGAAGCGTTTTCGATGTGCTTTGTGCACAAAACGACGATTCTCTCTTGTGGTGGTCAGACGTGATCGACCAAAACCTAGACAACAAGTATGCGTGCCCCGATTCTACCAGCTTTTCAAGCGGAGACTCACAATGAGACCCCTTTCAGCCGGCCGCGGTGGTCTAGCGGTTCTGGCGCTGCAGTCCGGAACCGCGGGACTGCTACGGTCGCAGGTTCGAATCCTGCCTCGGGCATGGGTGTATGTGATGTCCTTAGGTTAGTTAGGTTTAAGTAGTTCTAAGTTCCAGGGGACTTATGACCTAAGATGTTGAGTCCCATAGTGCTCAGAGCCATTTGAACCATTTTGAAGACCCCTTTCAAACTTTATAACGTACTGATTAACCCTATCTCGCTCGAATACTTGGGATCTCCGTGTCCTTCACAGTGATCACACGTGACCTGACGCTGTTCAGGCCCATTTTATACCCAACCAGGCCTGGCAACAACACTAAACATGAGCAACACTGTCGCGTTCTGGTATCCGCTGTGCTTGTCATAGCAGTTCTACTGATTTACTTACCCACCGATGTTGTGTGTGCATAGAAATTAACACTGACGTCACTGCTGCGGTCGCAGGTTCGAATCCTGCCTCGGGCATGGATGTGTGTGATGTCCTTAGGTTAGTTAGAATTAAGTAGTTCTAAGTTCTAGGGGACTGATGACCACAGATGTTAAGTCCCATAGTGCTGAGAGCCATTTAACACTGACGTCGAAAACTGTTTTCAAGGTGCTCCACTTTTTTGGCAGCTAGCTTACATTATTAGCATTTGAAGTAACTGTTCCTCAGTCTTACGTAAAAGAATAGCTAATACTTTTTTTCCTCACATATGAATTTTATTTTGTAAGAATGTTTTGTGGACTGACAAGAGCAGCCAGTCCACAATGAAGTAGCCGATAGGGCACGCGTCAACTCACGCCGTCTTGCGTTAAGTCTGAAACAGGATACTTGATGAATGCTATAGAGAAAAATATGCAGCTCCTTGAATACTTAACTTTAATTCATCCTTGTGGTACATCGCTATTGACGATACAAATTAGACTATCTCCAGATACGGTTAATTACAATCACTGTAAGGCTAATGGCGCCTTGCTAGGTCGTAGTCATGGACTTAGCTGAAGGCTATTCTAACGGTCTCTCGGCAAATGAGAGCAAGGCTTCGTCAGTGTAGTCGCTAGCAAAGTCGTCGTACAACTGGGCCGAGTGCTAGTCCGTCTTTCTAGACCTGCCATGTGGTGGCGCTAGGTCTGCAAGTACTGACAGTGGCGACACGCGGGCCCAACATGTACTAATGGACCGCGGCCGATTTAAGCTACCACCTAGCAAGTGTGGTGTCTGGCGGTGACACCACAGAATGCATATTGTCGCGACAGTAACACTGAATAAAAGGTTCTCGGGTTTCCAACCGCATCAAGTAATTAAATTCAAATTATACAAGCTTTGGGCCAAATATTCCTTAACCATTGTTAAGTGGTATGACTGCCAGGGGGCAGCTTGTACGCTACTTATATGCACCAGCTGCCGGCTGTGCCGTCACTGATGCCTGCAGCGTATGTTGACTGGGCGTTCGATGCGCCGTTCAAACCACGAGAGCGTTGGATCCCTTGCCGTCTTAACGTGCAGGCCACCATCTCTATTTAGGGTGTTACTGAGGATTTTTATTTCAGTGGCCTCCTTAATTACACAATCCCAGAAGCCGTTTGCGCGAACCACGACAGATGTTTCGTCAAATTTTTTTCGGTGTCAGTTTTGTAAAGAATGCTCAGCTAAAGCAAGTTTCTTGCCCTTCCCGCGTTGTTCCACAGTGTGTACTTGTCCGTCGTAAGACTGACCGCACTGGCCACGTATCTTGTAGATCCCAGGTGTTCAGAAACCTGCTGCGTCTTTAACTGGTCTCAATAACTGATGGATTTTCGTCGGTGACCTGAAAATTGATTTGATCTTGTGTCATTTGTAGCAGGCGGCTTGTCTTGCCCGACACGGAGCTACAGAACAGCTAGAAAACAAATTTCTTTTTCTGTTGCTCGTCGGTAGTCTTGTTGTGAGTCTTGCATGAAATCACCTCATTTATCTGATGGACGTTTTAGCCGTTGTTCCTAAAGATTTACATCTACATGACTACCCTGCAATTCACATTTAAGTGCTTGGCAGAGAGTTCATCGAACCACAATAATACTATCTCTCTACCATTCCACTCCCGAACAGCGCGCGGGAAAAACGAATACCTAAACCTTTCTGTTCGAGCTCTGATTTCTCTTATTTTATTTTGATGATCATTCCTACCTATATAGGTTGGGCTCAACAAAATATTTTCGCATTCGGATGAGAAAGTTGGTGACTGAAATTTCGTAAATAGATCTCGCCGCGACGAAAAACGTCTCTGCTTTAATGACTACCATCCCAACTCGCGTATCATATCTGCCATCCTCTCTCCCCTATTACGTGATAATACAAAACGAGCTGCCCTTTTTTTGCACCCTTTCGATGTCCTCCGTCAATCCCACCTGGTAAGGATCCCACACCGCGTAGCAATATTCTAACAGACGACGAACGAGTTTAGTGTAAGCTGTCTCTTTAGTGGACTTGTTGCATCTTCTAAGTGTCCTGCCAATGAAACGCAACGTTTGGCTCGCCTTCCCCACAATATTATCTATGTGGCCTTTCCAACTGAAGTTGTTCGTAATTTTAACACCCAGGTACTTACTTGAATTGACAGCCTTGAGAATTGTACTATTTATCGAGTAATCGAACTCATGTGGATCACCTCACACTTTTCGTTATTTAGCGTCAACTGCCACCTGCCACACCATACAGCAATCTTTTCTAAATCGCTTTGCAACTGATACTGGTCTTCGGATGACCTTACTAGACGGTAAATTACAGCATCATCTGCGAACAACCTAGGAAAACTGCTCAGATTGTCACACAGGTCATTTATATAGATCAGGAACAGCAGAGGTCCCAGGACGCTTCCCTGGGGAACACCTGATATCACTTCAGTTTTACTCGATGATTTGCCGTCTATTACTACGAACTGCGATCTTCCTGACAGGAAATCACGAATCGAGTCGCACAACTGAGACGATACCCCATAGGCCCGCAGCTTGATTAGAAGTCGCTTGTGAGGAACGGTGTCAAAAGCTTTCCGGAAATCTACACTCCTGGAAATGGAAAAAAGAACACATTGACACCGGTGTGTCAGACTCACCATACTTGCTCCGGACACTGCGAGAGGGCTGTACAAGCAATGATCACACGCACGGCACAGCGGACACACCAGGAACCGCGGTGTTGGCCGTCGAATGGCGCTAGCTGCGCAGCATTTGTGCACCGCCGCCGTCAGTGTCAGCCAGTTTGCCGTGGCATACGGAGCTCCATCGCAGTCTTTATCACTGGTAGCATGCCGCGACAGCGTGGACGTGAACCGTATGTGCAGTTGACGGACTTTGAGCGAGGGCGTATAGTGGGCATGCGGGAGGCCGGGTGGACGTACCGCCGAATTGCTCAACACGTGGGGCGTGAGGTCTCCACAGTACATCGATGTTGTCGCCAGTGGTCGGCGGAAGGTGCACGTGCCCGTCGACCTGGGACCGGACCGCAGCGACGCACGGATGCACGCCAAGACCGTAGGATCCTACGCAGTGCCGTAGGGGACCGCACCGCCACTTCCCAGCAAATTAGGGACACTGTTGCTCCTGGGGTATCGGCGAGGACCATTCGCAACCGTCTCCATGAAGCTGGGCTACGGTCCCGCACACCGTTAGGCCGTCTTCCGCTCACGCCCCAACATCGTGCAGCCCGCCTCCAGTGGTGTCGCGACAGGCGTGAATGGAGGGACGAATGGAGACGTGTCGTCTTCAGCGATGAGAGTCGCTTCTGCCTTGGTGCCAATGATGGTCGTATGCGTGTTTGGCGCCGTGCAGGTGAGCGCCACAATCAGGACTGCATACGACCGAGGAACACAGGGCCAACTCCCTGCATCATGGTGTGGGGAGCGATCTCCTACACTGGCCGTACACCACTGGTGATCGTCGAGGGGACACTGAATAGTGCACGGTACATCCAAACCGTCATCGAACCCATCGTTCTACCATTCCTAGACCGGCAAGGGAACTTGCTGTTCCAACAGGACATTGCACGTCCGCATGTATCCCGTGCCACCCAACGTGCTCTAGAAGGTGTAAGTCAACTACCCTGGCCAGCAAGATCTCCGGATCTGCCCCCCATTGAGCATGTTTGGGACTGGATGAAGCGTCGTCTCACGCGGTCTGCACGTCCAGCACGAACGCTGGTCCAACTGAGGCGCCAGGTGGAAATGGCATGGCAAGCCGTTCCACAGGACTACATCCAGCATCTCTACGATCGTCTCCATGGGAGAATAGCAGCCTGCATTGCTGCGAAAGGTGGATATACACTGTACTAGTGCCGACATTGTGCATGCTCTGTTGCCTGTGTCTATGTGCCTGTGGTTCTGTCAGTGTGATCATGTGATGTATCTGACCCCAGGAATGTGTCAATAAAGTTTCCCCTTCCTGGGACAATGAATTCACGGTGTTCTTATTTCAATTTCCAGGAGTGTAGAAATACGGATCGACTTGAGAGCCCCTGTTGATAGCGGCCATTACTTCGTGCGAATAAAGAGCTAGCTGCGTTGCACAAGGACGATGTTTTCTGAAACCATGCTGATTACGTATCAATAGATCGTTCCCTTCGAGGATGTTTGAATACAGTATATGCTCCAAAACCCTACTGCAAACCGACGTCAATGATATAGGTCTGTAGTTCGATGGATTACTCTCGCTACCCTTCTTAAACACTGGTGCGACCTGCGCAATTTTCCAATCTGTAGGTACAGATCTATCGGTGAGCGAGCGGTTATATATGATTGCTAAGTAGGGAGCTATTTTATGAGCGTAATCTGAAAGGAACCTAATCGGTATACAATCTGGACCTGAAGACTTGCCCGTATCAAGCGATTTGAGTTGCTTCGCAACCCCTAAGGTATCTACTTCTAAGAAACTCATGCTAGCAGCTGTTCGTGTTTCAAATTCTAAAATATTCCATTCGTCTTCCCTGGGGAAGGAATTACGGAAAACTGCGTTGAATAACTCCGCTTTAGCGGCACAGTCGTCGGTAACAGTACCATCGGCACTGCGCAGCGAAGGTATTGACTGCGTCTTGCCGCTTGTGTACTTTACATACGACCAAAATTTCTTCGGATTTTCTACCAAATTTCGAGACAATGTTTCGTTGTGAAATCTATTGAAGGCATCTCGCATTGAAGTCCGTGCCAAATTTGGCGCGTCTGTAAATTTTAGCCAATCTTCGGGATTTCGCGTTCTTCTGAACTTCGCATGCTTTTTCCGTTGCCTCTGCAACAGCGTTCGGACCTGTTTTGTGTACCATGGGGGATCAGTTCCATCTCTTACCAGTTTATGAGGTATGAATATCTCAATTGCTGTTGCTACTATATCTTTCAATTTGAGCCACATCTCGTCTACATTTGCATAGTCAGTTCGGAAGGAATGGAGATTGTCTCTTAGGAAGGCTTCTAGTGACATTTTATCCGCTTTTTCAGATAAAATTATTTTGCGTTTGTTTCTAGTGGATTTGGAAGAAACTGTATTGAGCCTAGCTACAACGACCTTGTGATCACTGATTACTAATCCCTGTATCAGTCATGATGCTCTCTATCAGCTCTGGATTGTTTGTGGCTAAGAGGTCAAGTGTGTTTTCGCAACCATTTACAATACGCGTAGATTCGTGGATTAACTGCTCGAAATAATTTTCGGAGAAAGCATTTAGGACAATCTCGGAAGATGTTTTCTGCTTACCACCGGTTTTGAACAAGTATTTTTGCGTAGGTGGCTCAGCTCATGGGGCAGGTTCTCCAACAGGCGCCTAGACCACTGGTTATGCTCTAACGAACATCCACAAGGACGGGACGCCATTCCGCCTCATTGCATCCACCACTGGTTCACCAACATAGAAGCTGGAGAAGTATTTGGCCAACCTCTTCGCTCCATATGTGGTACACTGCGAGCATATTATTAAAAATTCAGCCAATTTTATCAACCGAGCTAACGGTTCCGATTACGAATGTGCCTGTCAAAGACTGTTGGGACCTAGTTCAAATGGCAAATGGCTCTGAGCACTATGGGACTTAACATCTATGGTCATCAGTCCCCTAGAACTTAGAACTACTTAAACCTAACTAACCTAAGGACATCCATGCCCGAGGCAGGATTCGAACCTGCGACCGTAGCAGTCGCGCGGTTCCGGACTGAGCGCCTAGAACCGCTAGACCAGCGCGGCCAGCGTTGGGACCTAGTATACCAGTTCTTTGTAAATGAAGTGGTCGAGCTGTTTAGGCACACTCGGACATCTTCTTATTTTCTGTACAATGGCGATATCACGATCCGACGGACGGCGTTGCAATGCGTAGTCCGTTAGCTCCAGCCGTTGCCTACCTCATCGTGGAAATTTTTGAGGATATTGTCTTAGACACGGCGCCATTAAGGCCTGACTGTTTCTTTTGATACGTTGGAGACACGTTCGTCATTTGGCCCCACGGACGTGAGAAACTCGACGAGTTCTTGGAACACCTCAACGAATTAACAGTAACCTCCAGTTTGCCGTGTAGGCAGAAAAAGACGATGTATTGCCCTTCCTTGACGTTCTCGTTAGCCGCAAGCGAAATGGATGCCTTGCCCACACCGGTCTGTACTTGCACGTCATCAACCATTATTACCCGCCACCGAAGCGCCCTGTTTTACAAATATTGGTGCATAGTGCAAGAATGATATCAGACGTTGATAACATGCCCCATGAGCTGAGCAACCTACGAAAGGCCTTTCGGAAAAACGACTATAACGTCCGTCAAATAAATGAAGTGATTTCATGCAAGACTCACAACAAGACCACCGACGAGGAACAGGGAAAGAAACTTGTTTTCTTGCAGTTCAGTGGTTCCGTGTCGGGCAAAATAAGCCGCCTGCTGAAACAACACCAAATGAAATCAATCTTCAGGCCTTCTACGAAAACCCGTCAGTTATTGAGACCAGTTAAAGACGCAGCAAGTATCAGAACACCTGGCGTCTACAAAATACCTTGCGAGTGTGGCCAGCCTTACGACGGACAAACAGTACGCACTGTGGAATAACGCGGGAAGGAGCATGATAGGTTTCATCGCCTACGCTACCCCGAAAAATATGCTTTAGCTGAGAATGGTTTAGAAAACGGTCACCAAATGATATCTGACGAAACATCCGTCGTGGCTCGCACAAACAGCTTCTGGGATTGTGTAATTAAGGAAGCCATTTAACTAAAAATCACCAATAACGCCCGAAATACAGACGGTGGCCTACAGGTTACCACTGCGAGTGATCCAGCGATCGCGCGGTTGAAGCGTGCCCATCGAACGCCGTGTCAAGGTATGCCCGTATATGGCGATGCCGCAGGCACCAGTGACGTCACAGACGGCAACTGGTGTATACAGGGTGTTACAAAAAGGTACGGCTAAACTTTCAGGAAACATTCCTCACACACAAATAAAGAAAAGATGTTATGTTGACATGTATCCGGAAACGCTTAATTTCCATGTTAGAGCTCATTTTAGTTTCGTCAGTATGTACTATACTTCCTCGATTCACCGCCATGATTCCATACGGGATACTCTGCCTGTGCTGCTAGAACATGTGCCTTTACAAGTACGACACAACATGTGGTTCATGCACGATGGAGCTCCTGCACATTTCAGCCGAAGTGTTCGTACGCTTCTCAACAACAGATTCGGTGACCGATGGATTGGTAGAGGCGGACCAATTCCATGGCCTCCACGCTCTCCTGACCTCAACCCTCTTGACTTTCATTTATGGGGGCATCTGAAAGCTCTTGTCTACACAACCCCGGTACCAAATGTAGAGACTCTTCGTGCTCGTATTGTGGACGGCTGTGATACAATACGCCATTCTCCAGGGCTGCATCAGCGCATCAGGGATTCCATGCGATGGAGGGTCGATGCATGTATCCTCGCTAACGGAGGACATTTTGAACATTTCCTGTAACGAAGTGTTTGAAGTCACCCTGGTACGTTCTGTTCTGTGTGTTTCCATTCCATGATTAATGTGATTTGAAGGGAAGTAATGAAATGAGCTCTAACATGGAAAGTAAGCGTTTCCGGACACATGTCCACATAACATATTTTCTTTCTTTGTGTGTGAGGAATGTTTCCTGAAAGTTTGGCCGTACCTTTTTGTAACACCCTGTATAAGTTGCGTACCAGCAGCTCACTGGCAGTCATGGCCAGGTAGTACTTGGTCGAAGGCTCGTGTAGTTTCAGTTTCTTGGCGTGGTTGGGAAACTGAGGACTTTTTATTAGAATTTTATTTTGCTTTTTAACTAAAGAAGTTCCACCTAGCTGTTATAGGTATCTTTGATAGTTACATTAGAACTTGTTATACCCACAGAGGAACTTCGGTTATCTAAAATAGGTCGACCGGACGTCATCCGGGTTACCGAAAATCCGGATAATCCGAAAATTCGGAGATAAATTTTAATGAGATTTCTTAAATTCTGTAAAAAGCATGTAATATTTATTTTTACGTGAACACAAAAATTATACGCTACTAGCGAGCCGCCCTCGCTTCGAAAAGATAGCAGCAGTCATGTACGGCCGAACGACTGGTCTGGAGTAGTGGTCATTTATATTCAGTACTACTATATGAACACAAGATGTTGTTTAAAGTTTTTGCCAAAAATTTCGAAAAGTACTTAACCGATACTCTAGTAAACGTTCGGACTGACATAGTCCATGAAATATTTATATATTATACGAGGGTTGGAACTTAAATAGTGGCAACTATTTACTCACAACTGACAGAAAAAGAGTTACATGTTTGCACCAGTTACTGTTCTTCAAAGAAGTCACCAGCATTGTGTACAACCCGTTGCCAGCGATGGGGAAGGCTAGTATACCGTTAGCAGAGCCTGTTCTGTTGATGGTGCGAATGGAGCGGTCTACTGCCTGTCGAGTCTCTGGAACAGTTCTGAAGTGAATACCTCGAAGTGGTTCCTTCATCTTCAGAATCAAATTAAAGTCACAAGAACTTAAGTCCGGGGAGTTTGGTGGATGGTACAGTACTTCCCAGTCTCATCGACTGAAAAGAGCAGACACAGCTTGCGCTGTATGCGCCCGCGCATTGTCGTACAGAATGATGGGTGGGTTACGCAGAAAGTGTCGCCGCTTCTTTCGCAAAGCTGGTCGCAGGTGATGCTCCAAAAATGAACAGTAATACTGTGTACTCACGGTCTGCCGTGGAAGAACGTAATTCGTTATGATAACACCATCACAGTCGTACACGAGAATCATTCTTAACTTTAGACAGCTCCATTCGTACTATCAATAGAACAGGCTCTGCTAACGGTTTACTACGCCTTCCACATCGCTGGTAACGGGTTCTACACAACGCTGGTGACTACTTTGAAGAACAGTAACAGGTGCAAACATGTAACTCTTTTGTATCCGTTGTGAATAAATAGTTGCCACTATTTAAGTTCCAACCCTCGTATATAAAGATGTATGTAATATATGAATAGGAACATTGTTACCAAAAATCTAGAGAAGTTCTTTACTGAATTGCTTCAGAGATTTACACGCCGCTCTAATGAACATTGTCTATACATTTTTATGCGGATAATACATGAATATATGTGCAATACATAAGGGGAAAAGTTACCAAAAATATCGAAAAGTTTCTAACTGATTTAGGTCAAATTTTTACATGTTACTCTAATGAGCATTCGGACGGACATAGTAATTTTTTTTTAATTTATGTCTTCTTCTCAATCTATATGAATTCAGGCCGTCTCCTTGGCTCCGTTTGTATGCGTAGGTTAATCTCAGGAACCACTTAGGAATTTTGATTTGGTTTTCGCTCATAGATACACTGGTTCATGGGGGAAGTTTTGTGTATAGTTTATAAATATTTTGTACAAAAGTGTGAATTACGATGAATTAAAGTTGAGATTTGAAAAAGATGCCACTTCCACCTAGCAACAGCTGCCATAACTCAGGAGAGCAGCAGTGGCTTGAGGCAGCGGAGAGTGTGACCATATTTGTGTCTCGTGTGATGGTCTAATGGTTATAGTTCCGATTCATGCACCGAGGGGGAAGGTTACTAGTTTCAGTCTCGCAGCAGCCTCGCGCGTGCCTGGACAGCTTTTCCTCAGTGTTGTCTGTACCTTCGTGTGTGTCATATCGTTTGGTCCGTAGCATCAGTTGTGTCATTCTACTGATAGCGGCGTAATCCCCTCCATAACGCTGACCAAAGTTTCCAAGTGTGTTCCGACAAAACGTAGAGCAAGCTTTAGTTTGACAAATCCACGCGTTCAGTGCAACCCGTAACTTTGGACATTCACAACTGGCCCGTCTATACCATTCACGTAATATCTGATCAGATTCATACTCCCTATTTTGACTCTGATAACTATATCTCTTTTGTTAAGATTTTGGACCCTCTGCAAGTAGATAGGTTGCTTTTACGTCATGGTTCTCAAGTTCCTTTTAAGTATCGTGACGGTTCCATAAGTATGCTAATACGGAACTAGATTACACAAATGTCCGTGGGTTCAGTCTCCCGCAGGAGGTTGATGATAGTTTTCTTGAGAAAGTTTTATTCAGTTACGGTGAACTGGAGGGTATACGACGCGAACACTGGTCCAATCAACACTGGTTACAATGTTCAGTGGAGATGATAGTCAAACGTAAAATTCCTTCCCGTCTACGAGTCTGTGGTTACCGCATTCATATAACGTGTAGTGAACAAGCGGGGCGTGTTTCTTCTGCAATGAATGTCGCCACGTTAGATCTAATTACACGCGGTGGGTATTTGTACTGAAGTCTGCATTTGAACAGTGTCCAAAATTGACATTAGCTGACCTCGTTTCTCCTACTCACGAGATTCATGTCACATCTTCCACGGGCGAAATGGTACAACAGAGGGATCCGCAGCTTACTGCTCCTGAATTTCCGCCATTACCCTCACAGCATGTCCTGAAACTGTTGTTGCCAAGCCGGCAGTGTCCGCCGTGCAACATAAGAGGCGCCGTAAGCAGGATGGCGAAGAGTCAGATTTGTCTTCTCCTCATTCAACCCTCCCTGAAATAAATTTGTCAGTTGAGGTATCTTGTAATGCTGTGTTCTGCACCCCTGATGAGAACGGTGGTGCGAAAACACCTGCTAATGTGTATAGTGTTTCTCCTTGTGTTCTCCTGCTGTTGAGATAACTCCTTCGGAGCCTCTAAGGAATGGAAAAGTCGAGGCGCTTTCCAATGTATCAATGATTCAACAGCAGCAATCTGAGGAGCCCCTTAACCACCTGTTTCCATGATGTCACCCATTCAGGTGAGATTGGAAAGGCCTGCTGTTGTTACTCCCATGGAGGTGATTGGTAGCCAAGAAGAACTACCTGTTGACCCAGCCGTTGTATTGACCGACCCCTCTCTTGTGCATCGATCTTAGCTGCAACGATCCCATTCTGCAGAGTTGATCACCTACTCTGGATATCGTTCATGAACTGCCTACTTCCCCTACTAGTCGCGGTAAACAACTACGACACAAGACCCTCCACTCTCGGACTTTTCAATGGAATCGGCAGTGCACCTTCATACACTTTGATGACCTTATTAAACAGGTCAGAAGTCCGAATTTTGTTTTTAAAGTATGCGGGCTTTACACTTCTTTCTTTGAATGCTAATTGGCTGGAATCGACACTGGGCTAGCTTTATTGCCTCAATTTTATTATTATTCGTGTGCGAATGTCGTATTCTTTCAAGAAGTTAAATTCACACGTTTTTCTTTCCCTGGTTTTTGCACTGTGTTTAATGTGGCTCCCGGATGCTCCACGGGGACTGTCATTTTTTCTTTTAGGGATGGCATTTCCATTGAAGGGGTTGGAGTTCTTGGTAATGGCAGTGGAATAGGATGTGCTTTCCTACACCTGACCCTGATTCTCCTTTATGCAACGTCGTGTTCCGGATGCACTTTGGACCTTCCCCGATTTTATAAAAAAAGACGTGGTTTATTTGTTAAGGAAAAGTCGGCAGAGTATTCTGATAGGTGATGATTTGAACTGTGTGTTGCGTCCTGTGGATCAATCTCTCAATTGTAATTTCTGTCGGTAATTGCAATATTTTGTTCGTTCCTTGAAAATGCAAGATTTTTGGGTTTTTAACTATCCGACTCTTGTCAAATTTACCTATTTTACTGCTACTTATAACAGTAGGCTCGACATTTTATATTTTATATATCTGACTGAATGCGTTATAGGATTTTGGCTGTTGTCATCCCCGTCAGCTTCACCGAACACAGCGCAGTGAGTGTTACTTTGAATCATGCGCGACAGTCGACGACATTGTTTCGATATCCTTGGATGCTGAATGTGGTGCACTTCGAGGATCCCTCACTAGATGAGCTGATGCGAGACGTGTGGGACCGTGGTCTCTGTTCAACTGCGCAACATTTTGGAATGGTGGATTCAACTGGCAAAGCTAAGGCTGCGACAAACATTGATACTATTCCGTCCGGACAGAGCGCGGAAATTTCGGACGACGCAAGAATTGTATTACTATCTCTTACGTCACCTTTATAATAGCGCTCATCAGCACCCCTAGGCATTGCGGATGTCAAGCGTGTAAAGGTACAACTGTTACGGTTGAAGCGGAGTCAAATGGAAGCGTAAAGCATGCGATCCAAACCACAAGCCTTTATAGCGGAAGAATTGACTTCTCTACATCATCCGATATGGTGAGAGGCTATTCGCGTTCTAGAAATGTGTATATTACGTCTCTGAAGACGGAGGACGGCAATGTTGTGATGACACAGAAGGCAGTATTGCATGCTTTCCATAAATTCTGTAGGGCTGTATGAGGTACCCGTTTCTGTCGATATGTCGTCTTGTTCGCTTTTTCGGCTTCTGGATAGTAGACTTATACCTGCACATAATCTGCGTTATTAGATGCTTTTCCACGTGATGATGTTGATGACCTTATGGCCAAATCTCCATTTCGTAAATCGACTGGGTTGGATGGTCTGCCAAGAGAATTTTATGTGTGTTTTCTGCTTTTATTGTGTAATACTTTTGCGTGGCGTTTGAACGAAGTGTTGGAAGGGGATTGGTGCCCGACTCTTTAAAGTTGGCAAAATTGTGTTAATTCCTACAAGTTCTGGTCAGGCAGCAACTGATAAATTTCACGCAATTACCTTATTAAATTTTGATTAGAAGACTGTGGCGAGGGCTGTGAATAGCAGGAAGTCTGCGTTGCTGTTGTAAGTTGTTGCTGGCCATCAAAGTTGTATACCGGTCGTGCTATTCTGATTCCGGAACCTCAATGTCACGATCTCATATCAGTATCTGCTATTACTTCTGTTCATGGTGCTCTCGCATTTCTGGATTTTGACAAGGCGTTCGTCAGCTATGGCTTCCTGTTGCAGGTATTTGAAACCGCTGGGTTTACTATTACCGCGCGAAGGGTCTTACCTAATTTGTTTACGGGTAGCCAAGCTTCATGGCTATTAAAGGCCAACTGACACCCCCGATTAACATCCGTACTTTTTCTTTTCTCAGGGAAATCCGCTTTTAGTTTCGTTGTTTGTTCAATCACTTGAGCCCCTTCTTCGAAGGCTCGCCGCTCATTTACAAGGATGAAGGATGGAAGCTATTGGGCCAGACGATCTCGTTGCGCGCATACGCGGACGATGTGATAGTGTTACTTCGTTCTGCTGCTGAAATTCCGTTGCTCAAGGCTACCGTGGATGCCTTTTGCCTCGTATCCTATGCCTAGATCGACGAAGGCAAATGCCAGTTGACGAATTTTCGGGTTTTGGTAAAGCTGTTATTTCGTGGGCAACGGTGGTCGATCAAGTCTTTGACAGGCATAATTGATCGTCCTCAAATTAAAATGGCTACACCTAATTGGAAGTCGCTTACCGGGAGGATACAAGGTGCAGTCCTGCAACATGAACTGCGTTCCCTTAACTTGCTTCAGAAAATTCGGATCGTGGATACCTACATCTTGTGCAAATCGTACTACATCGCACAGGTCTTTCCCCCTACCGAGATAATGGCTGGGAAACTGAAAAGGCCGTCTAGTCGTTCTTTATGGAATCATCACATTTTTCTATTACGATACGAGGTGGTTGCGCATGCACGTCCCCTCGTGGGTTTGCGACTTTCTGGTATTCAAAGGAAAGTGTCTGTGTTGGTTGTTCGGCGCACTGTGTTGAATGTCTCTCACGCAGTTCACACAGTCACGTCTTGGCTGTTTAACTGTCTGCGGCCGGGCAGTCTTTATCCACCTATCAATGTCGGTCGACTGAATTTTCACTTGAAATATGGCTGTGAATTTTATATTGCTGTCTGTTACTTGGGGGCTGATATTCTGCAAAGGCCGTCTTTCAATACCAAATTTTTGTTAATGCACAGGGGAGGGGCTGACTGTACAGAAACTGTAGAACGAGCATCACTGCATACTTCTTGGAAGATGGTGTGGTTTCATCATTAGCCTCTCAGATCACTAGTCGCGATCACTCTCTTTATTCGCTGCAGATTCCTAGAACAATGGACAATGAGTTATTCGGCCTCGAAGTATCATAAAAAATACGACCGATAACGAAAAAATAACCACCCCATCATCAGACTGTGACTTGAGACTTACAATTTGAAATAATCAGATATTTCTAACCAATTGTTTCCCTGCAATCGTTTGAGAACAATAGCATACCTAAAAGGTACGTGAATCCTAAAAAAGTCGTTTTTTTGTGCTTCAAGTAAAACGTTTTCGGAAAAGTACTTCAGCAACTTTGCTTCGTTTACATACAGCTGCACAGTACTCTGACATGCACCACCACACCTCTGCGTATGTGGACTGCTGCCAGCGCCACCGTCAAATGCACCACATGGTGAACCGCCAAGGTGATTGAAACGTGCAAACCACCCACCAGAGCGTTGTTTCACCATGTATCAGCATATTCCTTAATTTATGAGCATGAGTGGATACACACAAACATTCGTAGTGAATCAAAACCGTAACAAAATCTCTATAATAGTTCCTGGGATTCGCCTAAACATACTGACAAAATAACACGGATGCTGTCTTTATAATACGTACTGGTTTTTGCATGTATTGAAAAAGGAACACAGTTTTACTCACAAAAATAATCAGTAAGTCTATTTTGAGATAGATTCGTATGAAGTTGATGTACAGCACGATCATGTAAGCGTTTCACCAGTATTACTTTGGCCAAGGTAGTTTCCGTCTGGCAATTCAAATAAACTGCTACTTCATCCAGCTGCGTTTTGCTTTTGGATGCGTCATACTGCAGTCTAACAAACGGAAATATTTCATTAGCTGTCATACTGTAGCCATTTTAATCATTTCGCAACCAATCATTTACGTCATTAACCCCTTGTCTGAATGTTCGAAACACTTTCAACAAACTCCGGCGGGTCAAATTCTAACCAATTTCTGTATTCAGTGTTCTAACTGCGTCACAAATAGCTGGCCGTATATCATCTTACAGGTGTAATAAATCGAGAGATAAATGTAAAGAACACTCTCAGAAAACGGGAGCAATGGGTGATCAATCCTTAACGCAACCGCCTGGCGGCGGTTTTGTAGTCCAGCCGGCAACCAATGGGTGACGGCGCTAGCGGGGAATATACTCGTATTTCCCCTCCGCTGTCAGGCCTTTGTTTGCGCAGGTAGCACGCGTTTGTTAGGCCACGCAGTACAGTGTATTGACTGAAAGTGTTTCAAGTGAAATGAAGAAATACGAGTATTCTGTTCGTCAAAGAGTATTCATGTATGATTTATACGTGCGTACAGAAGCAGCACGTGCAGTAAGGAGATTATTTCTAGAGGAATTGCCTGATGTTCAAGTTCCCGATCGAAGTACGATTCATCTATTGATATATAAAGCGGGAAGTGTTCTTGACAGGAAACACATACCACCCCCTTACAGTAGCCTACTCACAGAAGAGACTCTGGATACTATTGGTCGTGCTCTGGAAGGTCTCCTAGAAAATCAGTTCGATTTTTCTCAGAAAAGGGTATTGTACTATGGCTCTGTTCAAACGGCTACAAAGTTACTGAAGTTACAGCCCTACAAAATAACTACAACGCAGCAACTTGAAGTTGTGACGTCCCTGCCCTCCTTTATTCGTCGGGAAGAGACGCAACTCTTAACGATGTTCGCCCCCGTCGGTGTGACGTGGAACAGCACCTGGAACTCTCGTAAGAACTGAACTCCTCGCGTGGTTTAGAAATATTCTGTTATCTGTCCGCAACAGTCTTCTCAGTTTGTGCGAACTGGTAAACTGCAATCGTTTATTTTTATTTTTATACCCGATTAGTTCCGTGATAAAATATAATCTTGATTCTTGATTTTTTTCATTGCGGTCGTTTTTCGCATCATACATAGCGAGGATGCAATTTTGCTGTCTACTATTCCGTTTCTATGCCGTTGCTACGTCCATTTATTAACAACGGTCCGACGTAACTCCAGAGATAGCGTATGTTGGAGTAAATGTTTTTTTCTCTTTAAATACGCCGTAATACTGGTTTAAACTAATCACTCTTCACTGTCGATTATTCATGTACTCACTTAGTCACTTAAAATGTTTAAAGAGTCAATCAACGTACATTAATACACATTGTATTGTCCGTTTAATGAGTTAGGCGACATGTAAGGTTTACCTTCTGATTCAGATTTTATTGTTCATTCTGTAATTAATTGTCTGTCCCTACAACACACGCACACCGATATGTCATTCAAGATTAACTTCTGTTCAGTTCAGTAATCATTACGCTGACGACAACTTTTGACTAATCGGCGTACCGTTCTTGTCTTTCTTCGAATCTTCGTTTTATTTTGTCCTACTCAAAACTACGAAATTTTTTTTGTCTTTGATCTATTGATCTCAAGGTTTGTAACTGTTCATCAGTACAATTTTTGTTTTTTGTGGTTTTAGGGCGCACAACGTCAATGGTCATTAGCGCCCAGACTACGTTAGGAATGCACCGCGAGACACAAGTTTAAAACAGTAACTAAAAGGGAAAACACGATAAAAGACAGATTGACAGGCATAGGTTTAAAAAACAGCATAATCAAATGTCCTTAGTGAGGTTTGTCAAGTTGATAAAACGAAGAACGCGAGCAGCTGCTCCTGGGTCATCCGCTAAAATGGCATCTAGAGTACATGGCAGGCCAAGATCAAGACGCAGTGTATTAAAATCCGGACAGGACGTTAAAATGTGGCGGACCGTCAGCAATTGTCCACATGGACAGAACGGCGCCGGCGCAGCCGTCAGCAGATGGCGATGGCTGAACCGGCAGTGTCCAATTCGTAACCGAGCCAAAACGACCTCCTCCCGCCGAGAATGGCGTAGGAGGACGTCCAAGCCACGGGAAGAGTTTTTAAGGCCCGAAGCTTGTTGTCCGTAAGTGCAGCCCAATCGGCATGCCACAGTGATAAAATGCGCCGACAAATGACCCTGCTACAATCTGATGAAGGGACACAACAAGAAGCTGTCTGAGGCTGGAGGACCGCAGCCTTGGGCGCGGCATCTGCAGCTTCGTTCCCAGGGATACCGACATGGCCAGGAACCCACATAAAGCTAACGGAGAACCGTCGTCCACCAGCTGCTGAAGAGAGCGTTGGATCCGGTGCACGAAAGGGTGAACCGGATACGGATCACTGAGGCTCTGGATGGCGCTCAGGGAATCGGAGCAGATGACATAAGCAGAATGTCGGTGGCGGCAGATGTAAAGAACCGCCTGGTAGAGGGCAAAGAGCTCAGCTGTGAACACCGAACAATGGCCATGGAGCCGGTATTTGAAACTTTGTGCCCCGACAATAAAAGAACACCCGACCCCGTCATTGGTCTTAGAGCCGTCTGTATAAATGAAGGTCATATTAATGAACTTGGAACGAAGTTCGACAAAACAGGAGTGGTATACCGAACCGGGGGTAACCTCCTTTGAGGGCGAGCTGAGGTCAAGGTGAACGCGAACCTGAGCCTGGAGCCAAGGTAGCGTGTGGCTCGATAAACCAATATCACTCAATTGAAGTCTAACACTCATCTTACTTTACCGTCGCGTTGAGAACGGTAATGATTAACTTTCATCACTCGAATGACTGAGCAACACTTCAATCTCTACCTCACGAATTGTCAAACATCCAAAACTGAAACGATCTAATAGCGTTTGCGTCCAGACAGCTATCGCAAAAGCACTCTAGAGCGACTAAAGAGCAACTAACTAACTGAACATTCCCATATCCGAGTTGCATTGTAGTCGCATTGAATTTCCTTTTCGATGAGGCTACAACTCTCCTCCATGGTAAATGTTATCTTCGACTGAATTACTTTCTTGGATTTAACCTTCGTTCATACGATTCTGAATTTATTCTATAGATGTTTGATAAAGAATCTATGATAATCCTTTCCTTTTATCTCCCCTTTTTGTATGCTATTACCAGTATTTGAATGATATAGGTATTAATCAAAATATTACCAGTGTAGATTTTATAGTCAATATTTGCCGTCACTGTCAAGATAACTCACTTCCCTACTTTAAGTTTCCACAAGGTTTTTTAATTGGGGTTTTCTGTCCTTGGGGCATTACACAGTGTGTGAGCTAGCAAAAAGTTTGCGGTCTTGTGAATCCTCACCTAACTTTCTTTTAGGACGAATCATGGTTCCACCTAAGTGGGTACGTTAATTCACAGAATGACAGTTATTGGAGTTCTGAAGAGACAAACGTAATACACAAGCACCCTTGCATGATCAAAAAATAGGGATGTGGTGCGCTATTACGGGTAGGACAACAATAAGACCAGTAAGCCCCACTCCTTCTTTAGGAAACAATTAACAATGACAGGTATGTGGAAAATATTTTTCGGCCTGTTTTTGGCCAATTGACTAAGAGAGAACGTACTTCCGCTACTTTTCAACGGCATTCTGCGACAGCAAATACAGCCAACTTCTCATTACATGTGGCGTGTTTCAAAGTAAAGGTATCACAAACAACATTTTGGATTCCTCGACCCACCGATTTAACCCCTGGTGATTTTTATCTCTGGAGGGAATTAAAAGAGAAAGTGTACAAATCAGATCCACACACTTTAGATAAATTTTTTAAGTTTTAAATTTATCTAAAGTGTGTGGATCTGATTTGTACACTTGGTCAAGAAATTGCTGCCATTTCTCAGAGGGACCTGCAGAGCGTAATGAGCAATTTCCTAAGTAGGTGTCAGAAATGATTGAACACCAAATGGAGGCAGTTCCAACATCTCCTTACTTAATGTACGTCACTAATTTACTTTTCTTTTAAAGTGTCTATATTATGTATGTTAGAAGCAACTGATGCGACAAACAGTACTGTATTTTCTGCTCACAGCCAGTCACCCGCGCCGCGGACACAGCAGCCGGTCTCGCCGGCTCGCTGCCCCCACGACAATGGTTAGCGTTAACGATTGATCGCCTTGTATTACAACACAACTCAGTGTTAGCTTGACAGCCGATACCGTGCCATTACCTTTGTATGGTGATTGTATTTAAATTTATTGTTTTTGTCGTCGATTAATGCCACTACCACTTCCAGGCTCTCAAACACCAGAAACTTACTTTACTACGAAACATGTCGATCCGGATGAAACGGAGATCAGGATTAATCAGGGTTTGATAAACGAAGTGCACTCTGCAACTAATTGTATACTGCACATATTTTTTGCGTAGTTTGGCTTAGATATGAAGAGTTTCACAGAGGAACTTTTAATTTTTCATTTTTATATCTCTTGTCTTCTTCGTGTGCCAATTGACTATTCTGTTTCCCAGTGTAGATTAGTATACAAGTGTGAGGAGTATTTGGAAAGCTTTAATCATTACATCGATAAAAGAAACTCGCGTAATTAATTTCAGTTTGAAACTTGTGTAATTAAATTTTGTATGTATGCAGGTACATATCTGCAGTGCTCGTGCACACTGAAATATTGCGCCACCGTACCGTATTACTCAAACACATAACAAAGCACCCGGTTTATATCGTGGAGTATCGTGCGGTAATTTGAAGGGAATGAAGGTGCAATAAACGTTGCTACTTTGGTGCAAGTGTAGGGCAATACCGCTCGGTGATACACTGAGCTGACGAAGTCATTGGATTGCGACATGCACATATACGAATGACGGTATTATCGCGTACTCAAGGTACACTACTGGCCATTGAAATTCTTACACCAAGAAGAAATGCAGATGATAAACGGGTATTCATTGGACAAATATATTATAATAGAACTAACATGTGATTACATCTTCACGCAATTTGGGTGCAGAGATCCTGAGAAATCAGTACCCACAACAACCACCTCTGGCCGTAATAACGGCCTTGATACGCCTGGGCATTGACTCAAACAGAGCTTGGATGGCGTGTACAGGTTCAGCTGCCCATGCAGCTTCAACACGATACCACAGTTCATCAAGAGTAGTGACTGGCGTATTGTGGCGAGCCAGTTGCTCGGCCACCATTGACCAGACGTTTTCAACTGGTGAGACATCTGGAGAATGTGCTGGCCAGGGCAGCAGTCGAACATTTTCTGTATCCATAAAGGCCTGTACAGGACCTGCACCGTGCGGTCGTGCATTATCCTGCTGAAATGTACGGTTTCGCAGGGATCGAATGAAGGGTAGAGCCACGGGTCGTAACACATCTGAAATGTAACGTCTGCTGTTCAAAGTGCCGACAATGCGAACAAGAGGTGACCGAGACGTGTAGCCAATGGCACCCCATACCACCACACGGGGTGATACGCCAGTATGGCGATGACGAATACACGCTTCCAATGTGCGTTGACCGTGATGTCGCCAAACACGGATGCGACCATCATGTTTCTGTAAACAGAACCTGGATTCATCCGAAAAAATAACGTTTTGCCATTCGCGCACCCAGGTTCGTCGTCGAGTACACCATCGCAGGCGCTCCTGTCTGTGATGCAGCGTCAAGGGTAACCGCAGCCATGGTCTCCGAGCTGATAGTCGATGCTGCTGCAAACGTCGTCGAACTGTTCGTGCAGATGGTTGTTGTCTTGCAAACGTCCCCGTCTGTTGTCTCAGGGATCGAGACGTAGCTGTACGATCCGTTACAGCCATGCGTATAAGATGCCTGTCATTTCGACTGCTAGTGATACGAGGCTGTTGGGATCCAGCACGGCGTTCCGTATTACCCTCCTGAACCCACCGATTCCATATTCTATTAACAGTCATTGGATCTCGACCAACGCGAGCAGCAATGTCGCGATACGATAAACCGCAATCGCGATAGGCTACAATCCGACCTTTATCGAAGTCGGCAACGTGATGGTAGGCATTTCTCCCCCTTACACGAGGCATCACAACAACGTTTCACCAGGCAACGTCGGTCAACTGCTGTTTGTGTTTGAGAAATCGGTTGGAAACTTCCCTCATGTCAGCACGTTGTAGGTGGCGCCACCGGCGCCAACCTTGTGTGAATGCTCTGAACAGATAATCAATTGCATATCACAGTATCTTTTTCCTGTCGGTTAAATTTCGCGTCTGTAGCACGTCATCTTCGTGGTGTAGCAATTTTAATGGCCAGTAGTGTATAAAAGTGCAGCGCATTGTTAGAGCTGTCCTTTGTACTCAGACGATTCATGCGAAAATGCTTCTCATGGGATTATGGGTGCACGACAGAAATTAAGAGAGTTTGAAATTCTGAGATCCACATTGTGAAGTGTGTGCCTAGAATATCAAATTTCAGACGTTACCTCTCACTACGGACAACCCAGTGGCCGCCGGCCTTCACGTAACGACCGAGAGCAGCGGCGTTTGTGTAGTCTTGTCAGTGTTAAGAGAGAAGCGACATTGCGTGAAATAACCGCAGAAATCACCGTGAGACATATGGTGAACGTATCCGTTATGATAGTGCAGCGGTGTTCGGTGTTAATGTGCTATGACAGTATACGACTGACGCGAGTGCCTTTGCTAACAGTAAGACATCTCCTGCAACGCCTCTTTTGCGCTCGTGACAATATCGGTTGGATCTTAGACGACTGGAGAAACGTGGCCTCCTCAGATGAGTCCTGATTTCAGTTGGTAAGACTTGATGGTAGGGTTCGAGTGTGGCGCAGGTCTCACGAAGCCATGCACCCAAATTGTGAACGAGGCACTGTGCAAGCAGGTGGTGGCTCCATACTGGTATGGGCTGTGTTTGCGTAGAATGGACTGGGTCCTCTGGTCCAAGTGAACCCAATGAGACCGTTTTCAGCCATTCATGCACTTCATGTTCCCAAAAAACGATGGAACTTTTACGGACGGCAATACACGATGTCACAGGGTCATAATTGTTCGCAATTGGTTTGAAGAACATTCTAGACAATACGAGCGAATGATTTGGCCACACAGATCGCTTAACTTGAATGCCATCTAACATCGTAGGGCATAATCGAGAGGTCAGTTGGTGCATAAAATCCTGCACCGGTAGCACTTTCACAATAATGTGCGGCAATAGATTTTTTTTTTTTTTTTGTTGGGTTTAAGGGCGCTCAACTGCTGAGGTCATTAGCGCCCAGTCACTGTTGTTAGAGCACATGGAATCTGGTAAAACTCAAGGGGATGGAGGGGACACCAGAAGGACCTGACAAAGATGCAGATAAAATAAGTAAAAAGATTAAATGTCTTTGGACAAGCCAGTTAAAGTTATAAAACGCAGAATACGAGCAGCTGCTCGAGCGTCATCAGCTAAAACATCCGGTAAAGTAGATGGCAGGGACAGGACAACACGAAATTGACTAAAACGGGGACACAACAATAAAACATGGCGCACTGTTAATGCCTGACCACAAGGGCACTGCGGGGCTGGGTCACCGGAGGGCGGCAATAGAGGCAGCATGACTCAGTTTATCTGCAGGGCACTTCCATCGACTTGACGAGTCCATGCCACGTCAGGATGCTGCACTACGCCGGGCAAAAGAAGGTCCGACACGATATTAGGAGGTATCCCATAACTTTTGTCGCCTCAGTGTATGACACAACGGTTAGGTGGCTCATATACTGCTTCCACTGTAGTCACGGAAATCTGAATGAAGATGTCCATCTCTCTTAGAGGAGAGGTTCTGGTGTTGGAATAACTGTGCATCACAATTACGAGGTGCATTCAAGTTCTAAGGCCTCCGATTTTTTTTCCCGGACTGTAAAGAGATAGAAACATGCGCATTGTTTTAAAATGAGGCCGCGTTCATTGTCAATACGTCCCAGAGATGGCAGCACCGTACGGCAGATGGAAGTTTACCGCCAGCAGCGAGAATGTTATAAATACTTAAAATTGCGACGTTTTCCTTACTTGAACAGCGTCCAATCATTCGTTTTCTGAATTTGCATGGTGTGAAACCAATTGAAATTCATCGACAGTTGAAGGAGACATGTGGTGATGGAGTTATGGATGTGTCAAAAGTGCGTTCGTGGGTGCGACAGTTTAATGTAGGCAGAACATCGTGTGACAACAATCCGAAACAACCTCGGGCTCGCACAAGCCGGTCTGACGATACGATCGAGAAAGTGGTGAGAATTGTTTTGGGGGATCGCCGAATGACTGTTGAACAGATCGCCTCCAGAGTTGGCATTTCTGTGCGTTCTGTGCACACAATCCTGCATGACGACCTGAAAATGCGAAAAGTGTCATCCACGTGGGTGCCACGAATGCTGACGGACGACCACATGGCTGCCCGTGTGGCATGTTGCCAAGCAATGTTGACGCGCAACGACAGCATGAATGGGACTTTCTTTTCGTCGGTTGTGACAATGGATGACATGTGGATGCCATTTTTCAATCCAGAAACAAAGCGCCAGTCAGCTCAATGGAAGCACACAGATTCACCGCCACCAAAAAAATTTCGGGTAACCGTCAGTGCTGAAAAAATGATGGTGTCCATGTTCTGGGACATCGAGGGCGTTAGTCTTACCCATTGCGTTCCAAAGGGCACTACGGTAACAGGTGCATCCTACGAAAATGTTTAGAAGAACAAATTCCTTCCTGCACTGCAACAAAAACGTCCGGGAATGGCTGCGCGTGTGCTGTTTCACCAAGACAACGCACCCGCACATCGAGCTAACGTTACGCAACAGTTTCTTCGTGATAACAACTTTGAAGTGATTCCTCATGCTCCCTACTCACCTGACCTGGCTCCTAGTGACTTTTGGCTTTTTCCAACAATGAAAGACACTCTCCGTGGCCGCACATTCACCAGCCGTGCTGCTATTGCCTCAGCGATTTTCTAGTGGTCAAAACAGACTCCTAAAGAAGCCTTCGCCGTTGCCATGGAATCATGGCGTCAGCGTTGTGAAAAATGTGTAAGTCTGCAAGGCGATTGTGTCGAGAAGTTACGCCAGTTTCATCGATTCCGGGTGAGTAGTTAATTAGAAAAAAAATCGGAGGCCTTAGAACTTGAATGCACCTCGTAATGTGAAAATGGTTCAAATGGTTCTAAGCACTATGGGACTTAACATCTGAGGTCATCAGTCCCCTAGACGTAGAACTACGTAAACCTAACTAACCTAAGGACATCACACATATCCATGCCCGAGGTAGGATTAGAACCTGCGACAGTAGCAGCCGCGTGGTTACGGACTGAAGCGCCTAGAACCGCTCTGCCACAGTGGCCGTCAATTAAGGTGATAGAAAACAAAGTGAAAATCAGTAGTGGCTCAGTTTTCAATATCTTCCACGACATTTTGAACACGACAAAGTTGCAACAAGCTAGATTCACCGCTGTTTTGTTCCGGCACCTCTAGCGGCGAGCTAGGATTCAGCGGCCAGGTATTTCCGCGTCTTCCATAGCTGCAGATATATACTCGAATAAAAGTTCATATAACTTTATTTTTTCGAGCTGATAATTAAAAAATTGTTAATATCCTACGTATCTGTGAAGTGTTCACTGAACATTACAGTGGGACAATCCCTATAGTAGCAGCTAGGTTAGAACTCAACCAGCGTTGATAGTGATCTGGCCAATTGCATCAAGCGTTGGTTACCAATATTAGAGCTTAAGTCATCATCGCAAGTTTCAGTGTGAAAATTTTCAGTGAAAACAGTCCTACATAGAGTCCCGAGTCGTTGCGATTGGATTAATCGCCAACAAACAGGCTTGATTACATTTGCAAACGCGTCAGGATCCTCCATTAATCAGACGCGTTAAGGATAGCTTGTAGTTTTGAATTCACACAGTCGACAAAAGAGCAGGAAGTGTCACTCTGATCGGGCAAACAGGCCTCGCCGGTCAACAGAGTTCACTGGCAGAAATACATGATACAGCCCTGAACAACTCGCACCACCACACAACCGAAGACCACCTACTTCAGACTTTTCGAAGGTGAAATATTTATTAATAAAGTGCTCCTCAAACCACGCGAGTACACTGTGAGCAGCGTGACACGTTGCATTGTCCTGCTGGCAGATGCCATCATACCGAGGAAAACCAATCAGCGTGTAGGGGTAGACATGGTCCCAACGGGTAGATGCATCCAAGTGTTGGCCGATTGTGCCTCCCAATACGACGAGATCATTCAGAGAATGTCACGAAAACATTCCCCAGACCATAACGCTCTCTACTCCGGCCTGGGTCCTTTCGACGATTGTTGCATGGCGTATGCTTTAAGACCTTTCACGCTGTACACGCCAACGGGAATGTGTCCGATGGAGCATAAAGCGCGATTCATCTGGAAAGGCCACCTGTCGCCACTCTGTGGACGTCCAGCTGCGGTATTGGCGTCCAAATTCTACCCTTCGTCGCCGATGAATAGCAGTCAGCATGGGTGCATCAACTAATTGCCTGCTGTGGAGTCCCATACGCAGCAAACTTTCGCTGAAAAGTCGTGGAGGAGAGACTGCTGGTAGCCCCTTTGTTCATCTAAGACTAAGTGGTCAGTTCCTGTGCAATTGCACGACTATTCGTCTGTACTCATCTTCGCAGCCGTCGCTCACGCCTATCATCTATGGCTCGTGGTGCACTGCAGTTCCTTCGGCGACAGTCTTGGATAGCGCCATTTTACAATGCACGGTATACCTAAACCACGACGGAACTTTAACGGTCCACAAACTTAGCCGTTTACGAAATGCTTCCACCCTTGGACTGAAAGTCAATGATCATTCCCTTTTGTACGTGAGGTAAATCGCTCCGCTTCACAATTATGATAGCGACTGCACTGTTGCCGTGCTCCCCCTCCCTCTCTCCCCATCCCCCCTCCCTACCCAACTACCCCGCAACGTGTTACGTTAGGTTAGGTGTGTTGTTGTTGTGGTCTTCAGTCCTGAGACTGGTTTGATGCAGCTCTCCATGCTACTCTATCCTGTGCAAGCTTCTTCATCTCCCAGTACCTACTGCAACCTACGTCCTTCTGAATCTGCTTAGTGTATTGATCTCTTGGTCTCCCTCTACGATTTTTACCCTCCACGCTGCCCTCCAATGCTAAATTTGTGATCCCTCGATGCCTCAGAACATGTCCTACCAACCGATCCCTTCTTCTAGTCAAGTTGTGCCACAAACTTCTCTTCTCCCCAATCCTATTCAATACCTCCTCATTAGTTACGTGATCTACCCACCTTATCTTCAGCATTCTTCTGTAGCACCACATTTCGAAAGCTTCTATTCTCTTCTTGTCCAAACTAGTTATCGTCCATGTCTCACTTCCATACATGGCTACACTCCATACAAATACTTTCAGAAACGACTTCCTGACACCTCAATCTATATTCGATGTTAACAAATTTCTCTTCTTTAGAAACGCTTTCCTTGCCATTGCCAGTCTACATTTTATATCCTCTCTACTTCGACCATCATCGGTTATTTTACTCCCTAAATAGCAAAACTCCTTTACTACTTTAAGTGTCTCATTTCCTAATCTAATTCCCTCAGCATCACCCGACTTAATTTGACTACATTCCATTATCCTCGTTTTGCTTTTGTTGATGTTCATCTTATATCCTCCTTTCAAGACACTGTCCATTCCGTTCAACTGCTCTTCCAAGTCCTTTGCTGTCTCTGACAGAATTACAATGTCATCGGCGAACCTCAAAGTTTTTACTTCTTCTCCATGAATTTTAATACCTACTCCGAATTTTTCTTTTGTTTCCTTTACTGCTTGCTCAATATACAGATTGAATAACATCGGGGAGAGGCTACAACCCTGTCTCACTCCTTTCCCAACCACTGCTTCCCTTTCATGCCCCTCGACTCTTATAACTGCCATCTGGTTTCTGTACAAATTGTAAATAGCCGTTCGCTCCCTGTATTTTACCCCTGCCACCTTCAGAATTTGAAAGAGAGTATTCCAGTCAACATTGTGAGGTTACGTTAGGTTAGTGTTTAACGCCCCGTCGACAACGACGTCATTAGAGAAGGAGCGCAAGCTCGGGGTTAGGGAAGGATTGGGAAGGAAATAGGCCGTGCCCTTTCAAAGGAACCATCCCGGCATTTGCCTGAAACGATTTAGGGAAATCACGGGAAATCTAAATCAGGATGGCTGGAGACGGGATTGAACCGTCGTCCTCTCGAATGCGAGTCCAGTGTTCTACCACTGCGCCACCTCGCTCGGTAACGTGTTACGTACCCTTCACAGCTTGTACTTCCACCTTCCATCTTTGAGTGGTAACTGAACGTTGACTACAGTCCTACGGAGTCCCTAATACGAGTAGTAGCGATTTGATTAATCGCCAACAAACAGGCTTGATTACATTTGCAAACGCGTTAGGATCCTTCATCAAGGAGACGCGCTAAGGATAGCTTGTAGGTTTGAATTCGCACAGAGTTCACTGGCATAAATACATAATACAGCCTTGAACAACTGGCGCCACCACACTACCATAGACCACCTTCTTCAGACATTTCGAAGGTGAAATATTTATTAACAAAGTGCTCCTCAAATACGCGAGTACTCTGTGAGCAGCGTGACACGTTGCATTGTCCTGCTGGTAGACGCCATGGTACCGAAGAAAAACAAACTGCATATAGGAGTAGACATGGTCCCAACGGATAAATGCATATATTCGTTGACCGATTTTGCCTCCCAGTATCACAGGGTCATTCAAAGAATGCCACGAAAACGCTCCCCAGACGATAACGTTCTCTCCTCTGGCCTGGACCCTTTCGACGATTGTTGCATGGCGTATGCTTTAAGACCTTTCACGCTGTACACGCCAACGGGCATCTGTCCGATGGAGCATAAAACGTTGCATTAACGTGACTGGGCCCTGTATAAATTGCCTGCTCCAAGGTACCTCCTGATGAACACGTCAAGGAAAGGGAGGCTGCCATCGTTTTCTTCACCTCCACATGAAAGTGAATATCAAGGTTGTAAGGTGGCTATAATTTCGCACCTTACAAGCACTCATCAACATACTTTACCGTGATCTACTAACACAATTAGGCATCATCTAATAGGCTGTACATCGTATATATGAATATATAACGGAGACTGACATTGTCACGTACGCCTTGTAAATAATTGTTAACGCTTATTGCATGAAAGATGGAGTGTCTTTATTATCAGAACGGCGTAATGAATGAATGCCTATACAAGTAGAAGTTGGAATGCCAGTGGAGATGAAACGACAGGCAGAACTCAAGCTCTGGGTGGAAAGCCCGCACAGTTGCTAGTCCTGCTTAAAAACAGGAAGTAGCTAGACGGACGTCGTGGCACCTGAGCTCTGGAGCACAATAGGGTGACGGCCGGCCGCTATTGTAGCAGGACCGAAAGGATAACCGGGAACTCTGCAAATCTTGGACGCAGGTGAGAGGAACGAAGAAGCGGCACCTCGGAAACCGCGCAGGCTGGGTTATTTCCAAGGATTTTTACTCAGAAGCGTACCGTTGTACGAGTTTAGGTTTTTCCTCGCGAACTTTCCGGGCTGGACGACAAAACACTACAATATGGTTGATCGGCGTTCGGAAGAATCTGTAGAGAGGGAAAATATTCCGTAGTTTCGGTAATATGATTAGTTTTCGGAATTACGAGGGTGGAGAGCCAAGCCTTGCTGCGAAGCCAGCGGTGGAGAGACGATGTCTTCCGTTTTTGACCGCCCGTGTGTGACGGTCGCTCGGTATCAGCTTTTGTTGGTACAGACGGACTTGCTGTCTTTGCTCTCAGAAAAGTTTATAGTTAGAGCAGTTAGGCACTGTACTGTTACGAACCTATACGATTCTGGACTTCACCTCCGGGTTGGAAGTCGTCGTTGCGTACGCAGCGTTCAGTAATTGAGAGCACTTCTTCTGCCTATACTTACGTTGAGACGTTATCTGAACTCCGTCCTTGTGGCTGGGAGTTCGCGTTTCTCATCTGTAGAACACAGAGAGGAGAAGACAGTATTAGAGTATATTAGTCAGAGGACCGCCTTTTGTCGTCCTAGTGTTTGAAAGAATTTTATTTTGTGGCTGGAGTTCTTCCATTGACGCAGACGTGTACGAGAACCAGCACGCCGACGCACCACACGCAGTACATACGGTGATATCGCTGAGTGCTTCGGCTTATTAGGGGCTATCAAGGCTAAACAGATGTGATCACGTTAGTTTATTTCCACTGAGGTTACACACCACTGTAGGTCAGTTTGAAAATAGTGTCCTCTAGTGTTTGGTATGTAGATGATGTCAGTCATTTCGAGTTATTTATGTTAGATCGCGTGGACATAAGAAAGGGCCGAGTGGGTAATTCATCTGAAATTTTAGTTAGGAAATATGGACAATTGTACTTAAAGTGTTGATTTTAATCTATAATAAAAATATATTGAGCAACAGCGTTTATCATTAAGTAGTATTAGTTGCTTCTCATTAATTTATGTGTAGATTCTAATTTATATCTTTAAGAGAATTAAGAGATCCTAAGATCTGCTTCAGGGGGTAGTCAGACATGGCCAAATCATCATTTAGCATTTATTATTTTCCGTTGCGCACATTCATTTTACACCCGCCTTGAGTAGTATCTTGGAAGGTGTATTGAATTGAGATGTTCTCCTGCTATGAGGACGAATAGCGAAAGTATTATCCACGTATCTAAGAAACTATGCCGTATCATTGTCAGTTGACTCGTGGAGTAGAATCTCCTTAACATCTCGTGTTACATGCTCAGCCAGTTGCTGCTGCCCAGCACTAGCCAAATGCGTATAGAAGACATTCCCTGATAGTGTGCACTGGAGAGCCGTCTTCACCGAAGGCACCTTCTTATGCTTTCCCCTTTTCATTCGGTTTATGCGGCATATGGATCATGTACCGCCAGATAGTGGGTAGCCCACTGAATTGGTTCCCACGTCCTAAGCTATGCAGTCGTTAGATCTTTCGGAAGTAGTATGGGAGTCATTCGATAATTAAACATATACAGGGTGGTCAGAAACAGTCTGAAAGGCTATAAGACTGTCACAAGGTTGTGCTGAGAAACAAATGTTAAGGAAAAAAATCGATACGTTGCGCCTTTTCCTAATTAATTAGTACTGAAGTTAGCCAGTCAGGCCGTTTCGTGCGCAAATTTAGCTGCTTGCTGGAGACTATGTCGCCAAACATGTTCTTTATTTGGTTTCCTACAGCTCTAAAACTGAACAGGAGAACGATACAAAATCTGGGAATGGGACGATAGTAAGGATCTATGCTGAGTGGTCTGTTGAGCTACCTTCTACGCTATGAGAACAACTGGCACTAATTGTATCTGACGGTCCGCCTGAATTTGCGTGCACAACGGTATAATTGGCTATCTTCAATCCTATTTAACTTCGAACCCGTGCAACGTATCTACTTTCCTCTTAACAATTACTGCTGAACATAACCTATCCTACAACGTCCTTACAATCTTTCCAAACTGTTCCTACCATCTCGTATAATGTAGATAATGCCTATGCATGTCATTAAAATTTGTGTAAGTGTTGGTTGGTTGGTTTTGGGGAAGGAGACCAGACAGCGAGGTCATCGGTCTCATAGGATTAGGGAAGGACGGGGAAGGAAGTCGGCCGTGCCTTTTGAAAGGAACCATCCCGGCATTTGCCTGGAGCGTTTTAGGGAAATCACGGAAAACCTAAATCAGGATGGCCGGACGCGGGATTGAACCGTCGTCCTCCCGAATGCGAGTCCAGTGTCTAACCACTGCGCCAACTCGCTCGGTGTGTAAGTGTTAGCTAACCACCTTGCGCAGAGCGTTAGTCATGATTTCAATTACTGTCTACGCAAATATAAAGTCTAAGGGTTTGGTTGAAATGATGTGCCTGCTCGAAGAAAGAACTTTTGAAGAACAGCATTCTGTGATCCGATTTTTTACTTTCGGAAAGTATAAAACCGCCAGAAGTATTCTATCAGATGAGAAGAGAGTACGACAGAGGGTGAGGTAAGGTGAGGTGAGGTGACGTGCGGTGAGGTGAGAGTTTTTACGCGTGGGTGGAAAATTTTAAAAATTGGAACAGAAGTGTAACCAACGAGCATCTCTCTGATTCACTTACCCAAGAAGACCGGCGACCTATAGTAGTAGAATTAGTGTTGGCAAAATGCATTCCATCATTCATAACAAACTGAACTACTGCAAGACTTGTGCGACGTTGGTTGCTAGAAAGTCGAAGCACGCAGTAGAAACAGTTGAGTCACTTTTTCGTAAGAACTCCAAAGCACAATCATTGGCTGTTACTCTGAGCTGATAAAAGTCACGGGACACCTCCTCATATTGTGTCGAACCTGCTTTTCCCCGGCTTAGTGCAGCATCTCGACGTGGCAGGAACTCAACAAGTCTGTGGACGTACCCTGCAGAAATGGTGAGTCATGCAGCCTCCAGAGCCACTCATAACTGAGAAGATTTTGCCGGTGCAGGATTTTGTGCAAGAACTGACCTCCCTATTATTTCCCATAAATTTTGGATGGGATTCATGTGTGGCGATCTGGGTGGTCACGCGTGCGCGTGCGAATTCCTAAGGGTCCAAACTGCTGAGGTCATCGGTCCCTAGACTTACACACCACTGAAACTAACTTAATCTGACTTATGCTAAGAACCCCACACATCCCCATGCCCGAGGGAGGATTCGAACCTCCGCCGGGAGGGGTCGCGCAATCCGTAACATGGCGCCTCAAACCGTACGGCCACTCCGCGCTGCTGTTGGCCACATCATTCACTCGTGTTGTCCAGAATGTTCCTAAAACCAAACGCGAATAATTCTCTCCCGGTGATATGGCGCATTGTCATCCACAACAACTACATCGTTGAATGGTTCCAAATGGTCTGCAAAGAGCCGAGCACAAATATTTCTAGTCAATGATCGGTTCAGTAGCACCAGAGGACACTATCAATTCCATGTCAACACACCTCCATTGTGGAGCCACCGTCAGTTTGCACAGTGCCTTGTGACAACTTGGATCCAGGGATTCGCGATATTCGAACCCTAACAACTGAAATGGGGATTCATATTATCAGGCCACGGTTTTCCAGTCCTCTAGGATCCAATCGACATGGTCACGAGCCAAGGAGAGGCGCTGCAGGCGATGTCGTAATGTAAGCAAAGGCACTCGCGTCGATCGTCTGCTGCCATAGCACATAAATGCCAAATTTCGCTGCATGGTTGTAACGAATAAGTTCGTCGTGTGTCCTTTAGTGATGTCTGTGCTTATTTCACGCAGTGATGCTTTTCTGTTAGCACTGACAACTCGAGGTTAATGCCGCTGCTCTCGGTCGTTTAGTGAACGAATGGCTCTGAGCACTATGGGACTTAACTTCTGAGGTCATCAGTCCACTAGAACTTAGAACTACTTAAACCTAACTAACCTAAGGACATCACACACATCCATGCCCGAGGCAGGATTCGAACCTGCGACCGTAGCGGTTGCGCGGTTCCAGACTGTAGCACCTAGAACCGCTCGGCCACACCGGCCGGCTTAGTGAATGAAATCGGCTACTGCGTTGTCTGTGGTGACAGGTAATGCCTGAAATTTCGCATGCTCGACACACTCTTGACACTGTGGATCTCTGAATACTAAATTCGCTAACGATTCCCGAAATGGAATGTCCCATGGGTCTAGCTCCAACTACCAATCCGCGTTCAAAGTCTTAATTCCCGTCGTGAGGCCATGATCAAGTCGGGAACAGTGCAAATGACAGCTCCGACAATACATTGCCCTTTTATACCTTGTCTACGAAATACTAGCACCTGTACACGTGCATATCGCCAACCCCTGAGTTTCGTCACTTCAGTGTGAGGTCGTGTTAATCATCTTTGGGAGTGCCCTTGCTCCAATTTTATTTGTTCTTGGAAAGGTGACATCTTATCAACAGCATATACTACTCAGGAATGACTGACAACAAAATCAAATCCGCGCTGAAGCTAAAAGGTCAGAGATGGTGCTTTTTCAAGGCAACGCTTCGAGATCTATGGAAATAATTCTTCGCTCTAGGATAAGAAGACTCGGGAACACTTAGAGGTCGTTCGCTGCTGAGTCCCAAGTGCAACAAGCGCTAACAATGTGCTCCGAAACACTAGTGCCTGCATCAGCATTGTACTCTGTTGTCAAATCCTCCAAAAATGCTCGCCTATCCGGATTTACAGTTCGAACAAGCCCCCGGCCACCAAGTTCTGTGAGGAACTATGGATAACAAGCTTGTCGCCTATTCGTGGTTTCACCGACGTTCAATCACTTCTCATAGATGCCCAACGACAGTGGCAATTGAAATGCTAACCATCTTTGCCTTTTCCGAAGTGCTCGTTCAGACTCGCAGGACCGTAATAATATGCCCATTGTCAAAGTCACTTATGTCAGTGGATTTTCCTATTTGCGGCCCACATCGTCTTTGATCGGTTTACACTTTTTTGCCGCTTCACGCACTCAGAAGTATTAATCTTTTGTCTCTTCAGTGTATAGACATAGGAATCGCTGGCTCTTTCTCGTGTCATGGTAGTCTTACCAGAATCCCCCTGATCGACCAACCATTTCATAATGTGAAAAAATAAACAATGAGCAACGGTCAGCACAAACCAAAGCGCAGTACAAAAAAAAATTTGGTAATTTCTGTCACGTAGTTGCTGTTGGAGGTTCACAGTGTTGTGAAACAGATAGTATATGGACAACTTCTACTGGTATGAGACAACATTCGTTCAAAGTAACTCCGCCAGATACACACTCGCCCCTTCCCAAAACTGTCATAGTAAATTGTCTTTACAGTTACTGTAGTATGAACACGTTTCTCTTCAGCACTGTATGACCTGTCAAAATTTTTCTGCCTAAATAACTTTCCTTTGCGAATCGATCACTTTCGTGGTTGCTCTACACTGAAGCGCCAAAGAAACTGGTATAGACATATGTCAAATACAGAGATATGTAAATAGGCAGAATGCGGCGCTGCGGTTGGCAACGCCTATATAAGACAACAAGGGTCTGCCGCTGTTGCTAGATCGGTTACTGCTGCTACGATAACATGTTATGTGGGTTTGGGCGTGGTGTAACAATCGGCGCACGAGCTGTGGGACCACAGCATCTCCGAGGTGAAGATGAAGTGGGGATTTTCCCGTACGACCATTTCACGAGTGTGCCGTGAATATCAGAAATCCGGTAAAACATCAAGTCTCCCACATCGCTGCTGCCGGAAGAAGATTCTGCAACAACAGGACCAACGACGACTTAACAGAACCGTTCAACGTGACAGAAGTGCATTCCTTCCGCAATTTGCTGAAGATTTCAACGCTGGGTCATCAACAAGTGTCAGCGTACGAACCATTCAACGAAATACCATCGATATGTGCTTTCAAAGCCATAGGGCCACTCGTGTACCCTTAATGACTGCACGACATAAAGCTTTACGCCTCGCCTGGTCCCATCAACACCGAGATTGGACTGTTGATGACTGGGAGCATGTTACCCGGTCAGACGAGTCTCCTTTCAAATGATATCGAGCGTATGGACGTGTACTGGCATGGAGAAAACCTCATGTATCTGTGGCCCCTGCATGTCACAAGGGGACTGTTCAAGTTGATGGAGGTCCTGGAATGGTGTGTACCGTGTGCAGCTGGAGTGACATAGGACCTCTGATACACCTAGATACGACATGTGACACGTACGTGTCTGATCACCTTCATCCATTCGCGTCCATTGTGGATTCCGATGGACTTGGGAAATTCCAGCAGGACAATGCGACACCCCACACGTCCAGAATTGCTACAGAGTGGCTACAGAAACACTCTTCTGTGTTCAAACGCTTCCGATGGCCACCAAACTTCCCAGACATGAACATTATTGAGCACACCAGAATGAAATTTTCACTCTGCAGCGGAGTGAGCGCTGATATGAAACTGTGTGCCGGAGCGAGACTTGAACTCGGGTCCTTTGCCGAGTTCGAGTCTCGGTCCGGCATACAGTTTTAATCTGTCAAGAAGTTTCATTATTGAGCATATCTTGGATGCCTTGCAAGGTGGTGTTCAGAAGTGATCTTCACCCTCTCATACTCCTACGGATTTATGGACAGCCCTGCAGGTTCCATGGTGTCAATTCCCTCCAGCAGAACTTCGGACATCAGTTGAGTCCACGCCACGTCGTGTTGCGGCACTTCTGTGTGCTCGCGGGGCTCCAACACGATATTAGGTAGGTGTACCAGCTTCTTTGCCTTTTCGGTGTAGTTTCCATATCAGACCAACAATATATCTAAAATGACAGAATGAGCAAGGACAAAAATAAACGCTTTAACTTTTTTTTATTTTTATCGTTAGCAATAACCCACAGAAGACTGAGTAATATCTTTCAATCAAGGATTTCGATATACACTCACGAAAAAAATATCTCAACACCAAACAGGAGCTGTGCGACATAAACGAAAGTTGGTAGGCGTGTTTTTACATCTGAAACATGATATCTATTCAAATTCCGCACCAGTCGCATAAGAGTTGAGCTAGTAGTACCACTACAAGGATGTACATCAGGTTTTGTTTTAAATACAGTCCTTAATGATCATTAGCGTTAGTTTACTTTTAGAGTGGATGTGGTGATTTGGTGTTAGTCAAGAACACCATTAAGGCAAGGAAGACGTCTTTATTAACATCTCACTGAATTTAAATAAGGTGATGTAATAGGGCTACAAGAAGCTGGATGTTCCTTCGGCGATACTGCAGGAAGACTTGGTAGGAATGTAGACACTGTACATGTTTGCTGGCAACGGTGGTCACGAGAGTTTGGGGTCGCACTAAGACTGGGCTCTGGGAGGCTATATGGCACTACCGAGAGACAAGACCATCGTGTTCGGCGTATACCTCTGGCGCGTTGTACTGCATCTACAGCAGCAACTTGAGTAGCAGTTGGCATCACAGTGACAAAACAAACTGTTAGAAATTGCTTGCTTCAAGGACAGCTACAAGCCAGATGTGGCAGGGATTCCACTGACCCCAAACCACTGCCATATGCGACTTCAGTGGTGTTAAAGGAGAGCTCATTTGAGGGCAGAGTGGAGGTTGGTTGTGTTTTCTGATATAAGAAAGTTCTGCCTCAGTGTTAGGGCCTACAACCAATCTTTTTTTTTTGTTTTAGGGCGCAAGACTGCTATGGTCATTAACGCCCGGTCTCTGACTTAGGAAGCAGTAAAAAACCGAAAACGGAAACCAGCAGCAATGGGAACGAAAGTCATAAAATTGGAGAAACTAAAAGCAGAAGGAAGGCCTAAAAATCCACTACAGAAGGGGGTTAGTTGTCCCAAAAAAAAAAAAAAAAACTTCAAATGACTGACGTCATTTCACTGGCACGAATGAACTCTAGAACGCGATCGGCCGAGCGCGTGTCATCTGCTAAAATTGACGATATATCAGGCGACAGCTGTAGACGGGCGCGTAACGGATTAAAATAGGGGCACTCAATTAAAAGGTGTCTTACCGTCCACAGCTGAGAGCAGTGGGGACAGAGTGGGGGAGGATCGCCGCTTAAAAGATGTCGATGGCTAAAAAGACAGTGCCCTATCCGGAGTCTAGTTAAAATTACCTCCTCCCGACGACGCGTTCGGGAGGAAGAGGTCCATGCACAAGGAAGAGTTTTCACGTCCCGCAATTTATTTTGGGGAAGTGTCGACCAAGGCGCGTGCCATAAATGAACAACACGACGACATAAAACGCTCCGGAGATCGGCGACGGGAATCGATTGAATTGCTGGCCGCAGAAGAGAGACTGCAGCCTTGGCTGCAATATCGGCCGCCTAATTTCCGCAGATACCAACGTGTCCCGGGAGCCAGAGGAACGCCACCGAGACGCCCCCCAGGTGGAGCAAGCGCAGACAGTCCTGGATCCGGTGGACCAGAGGGTGCACAGGGTAAAGCGCTTGGAGACTGAGGAGAGAGCTGAGAGAATCTGAGCAGATAACGTACTGTATCCGCCGATGGCGGCGGATGTAGTGGACAGCCTGGAGAACAGCGTAAAGCTCCGCAGTATAAACCGAACACTGGTCGGGAAGCCGAAAGTGATTTGGGGTGTCGCCAACAATATAGGCACTCCCTACACCTAACGATCTTTTCGAGCCGCCGGTGTAAATAAATGTGGCGTCCGTCATTCGTGCACATAGAGCAGCAAATGCCCGACGATAAACAAGCGAAGGGGTACCATCCTTGGGAAACCGACAAAGGTCTCGGAGCAGGCAGATCCGGGGACGGAGCCAAGGCGGTGCTGTACCCCAAGTTGTCAGGAAGGTTTTTGGAAAGCGGAAGGAAAGAGAATGGAGCAGTTGACGAAAGCGGACTCCCGGTGGTAGTAGGGAGGAGGGGCGGCCTGCATACCCTACATCAAAGGAGGCGTCGAAAAAAATGTCATGGGCTGGATTAGCAGGCATGGAAGACAGATGGCTTGCATAACGACTCAGAAGGACTGCTCGCCGATTGGACAGCGGAGGTTCAGCAGTCTCAGCATAAAGGCTTTCCACAGGGCTGGTGTAAAAAGCTCCAGATACTAAACGTAATCCACGGTGGTGGATAGAGTCGAGACGCCGAAGAATAGACGGCCGAGCAGAGGAGTAGACTATGCTTCCATAGTCCAATTTCGAGCGCACTAAGGCGCGATAGAGGCGGAGAAGGACCACTCGGTCCGCTCCCCAGAAGGTACCATGCAGGACACGGAGGGTGTTGAGGGATCGCAGACAGCGAGCCGAAAGATAGGAAATGTGGGAGGACCAGCACAGTTTTCTGTCAAACATAAGACCCAAGAATTTAGCGACGTCTGAAAACGGAAGGTTGACAGGACCTAGATGTAAGGAGGGCGGAAGAAACTCCTTACGTCGCCAAAAATTAACACAAACGGTCTTACTGGGAGAAAAACGGAAGCCGGTGTCGATGCTCCAAGAGTGGAGGCGATCGAGACATCCTTGAAGACGTCGTTCAAGAAGGCTGGTCCGTTGAGAGCTGTAGTAGATCGCAAAATCGTCCACAAAGAGGGAGCCCGGGACATCAGGAAGGAGACAATCCATAACTGGATTTATGGCAATGGCAAACAGTACAACACTCAGCACGGAGCCCTGGGGTACCCCGTTTCCTTGGGAGAAAGTACGGGAGAGAGTAGTGTTCAGCCGCACCCTAAATGTGCGCTCTGCCATAAATTCGCGAAGAAAAAGGGGCAGCCGACCTCGAAAGCCCCAAGAGAACAGTATGCGGAGGATACCTGTCCTCCAACAGGTATCGTATGCTCTCTCCAGATCAAAAAATATTGCTACTGTTTGGCGTTTCCGGAGAAAATTGTTCATGATGTAAGTGGAGAGAGCAACAAGATGGTCAACTGCAGAACGATGCTTTCGGAATCCGCATTGGGCAGGTGTTAAAAGACTGCGGGATTCCAGCCACCAAGCTAAACGGTAATTCACCATACGCTCCAAAACCTTACAGACACTACTCGTGAGAGAAATGGGGCGATAGCTAGAGGGGAGATGTTTGTCCTTTCCAGGTTTCGGAACAGGAACGACGATAGCTTCCCGCCATCGTCTGGGAAAAGTACTGTCGGTCCAAATTCGATTATAAAGGCGAAGGGGGTAACGCAGACTATGGGTTGATAATTGCAGCAACATTTGGATGTGGATACCATCCGGTCCTGGGGCGGAGGAGCGAGAAGAAGAGAGTGCATGTTGGAGTTCCCGCATGGAGAAAACAGTACTGTAGCTTTCGCGATTTTGAGAGGAGAAAGCAAGAGGTCGCACTTCCGCTGCACGTTTCTTCGGGAGAAACGCTGGCGGGTAATTTGAAGAGCTCGAAATCTCAGCAAAGTGCTGACCCAATGAGTTAGAAATTGCGACGGGGTCCACTAATGTATCATGCGCGACAGTGAGCCCAGAGACCGGGGAGAAACTAGGCGCGCCTGAGAACCGTCGAAGCCGACTCCAAACTTCCGAGGAGGGAGTGAAGGTGTTAAATGAGCTAATAAAGAATTTCCAGCTTGCCCTCTTGCTATCGCGGATGACACGACGGCATCGCGCACGGAACTGCTTATAGCGGATACAGTTGGCCAAAGTAGGATGGTGGCGGAAAATGCGGAGAGCACGTCGCCGCTCACGTATTGCGTCACGGCATGCCTCGTTCCACCAAGGAATTGGGGGGCGCCGGGGCAATTCGGAGGTGCGTGGTATTGAACGTTCCGCAGCTGTAAGAATAACGTCGGTAACGTGTGTGACCTCATCGTCGACGCTGGGAAAGTGACGGTCATCGAATGTCGCTAGAGACGAAAAAAGTGTCCAGTCGGCCTGGGCAAACTTCCAGCGTCTCGGGCGCATATATGGCAGTTGAGGCTGCAGTCTAAGGACACATGGAAAGTGGTCACTCGAGTGTGTATCATCAAGGGCGAACCATTCGAAGCGCCGAGCTAGCGGAACAGTACCGACTGCAAGGTCCAAATGAGATAAATTTGTCTTGGAGGCAGACAAAAATGTAGGGACCCCAGTGTTGACGCAAACTAGATCCACTTGGTGGAAGACGTCTAGCAATAGTGAGCCACGTGGAGATCCCCATAGCGGGTGGTGGGCATTGAAGTCCCCAACCAACAAATAGGGGGGTGGAAGCTGACCAAGAAGATGAAGGGGATCAGCTCGTGCCATTGGTGTGGACGATGGAATGTATACAGTACAAAGAGAGAACGTGTATCCAGAAAGGGAAAGACGAACGACAGCTTGGAAGGAAGTGTTTAAGTGAATTGGGTGATAATGGAGAGTATCATGGAGAAGAATCATAAGTCCTCCATGGGCTGGAGTGCCTTCAACAGAGGGGAGATCATATCGGACGAACTGAAAATGAGGGAGAACAAAGCAGTCATGGGGACGCAGCTTTGTTTCCTGAAGACAGAAGATGACTGGGTAGTAGGATCGTAAGAGGATCGACAATTCATCCCGATTGGCTCGAATGCCGCGGATATTCCAGTGGATAATGGACATAGGGTGAACAGAAAATGGAGGAATGTGACCAAGATTGCTGTCAACTCAACAACTGCTCAGAGCTTGCGACCGACAGCATGGAATGGCATTCAGCCGAAGGCAGAAGATCCTGATCCATAGGTTGTTCAGGAGCAGCTCCTGCCACCAGCGATCGGCCGGTTGATCGGCCGCCAGCAGTGCGCCTCGGCGACACAGAAGACGGCCGAGGGCGATTTCCGCCAGGTGGTGCTGTAGATGGGACACGCCTTGGCGGAGAAGGAGATGAACTGGGTTTCTTTGTAGCCTTCTTGGAAGTAGGATGTTTAGATGAAGGAGGAACCGATGGTTGTGAAGTTGCGGTACGTAAAAACTCTTCACGAGTATGCTCTCTTTTCGAAGACTTGGTGTCTGACTTTTGGGCTCGAGATTTAGCAGAACCCGACGAAGGGTGAACCATAGAGTGGGCAGGCGAAAGTGGTGAGGTTGAACGGGCGATCTTTGCGCTGGCCGATCTGACGACCGTGGCACTAAAGATGAGGTCGCAAGTCTGCGTGGCTGCCTCCTTTGTTGGCAGAGGAGAAGCAAGGACAGTGATGTATTTTCCTGTCTGAGGCATGGTGGGTTGTCGACTGGCGAATAATTTTCGAGCAGCAAAGGTCGACACCTTTTCCTTCACTCGGATTTCCTGGATGAGCTTTTCGTCTTTAAAAATGGGGCAATCTCGAGAGGAAGCAGCGTGGTCACCCATACAGTTGATGCAGCGAGGGGATGGAGGTGGACAAGCATCCTCATGGGCATCCTTGCCACACGTAACACATTTGGCCGGATTGGAACAGGACTGGCTGGTGTGATTGAACCGCTGACACCGATAGCAACGCGTAGGGTTTGGGACGTAAGGGCGAGCGGAAATTATCTCATAGCCTGCTTTGATTTTTGATGGAAGTTGAACTTTGTCAAATGTCAAGAAGACAGTGCGGGTTGGAATGATGTTCGTGTCAACCCTTTTCATAACTCTATGAACAGCCGTTACGCCCTGGTCAGACAGGTAGTGCTGAATTTCTTCGTCAGACAATCCATCGAGGGAGCGTGTATAAACGACTTCACGCGAGGAATTTAAAAAGCGGTGCGCTTCAACCCGGACAGGGAAGGTGTGGAGCAGTGAAGTATGTAGCAATTTTTGTGCCTGGAGGGCACTGACTGGTTCTAACAACAAGGTGCCATTCCGTAATCTGGAACAAGACTTTACAGGACCTGCAATTGCGTCGACACCTTTCTGAATAATGAAAGGGTTGACCGTGGAGAAGTCGTGACCTTCGTCAGACCGAGAAACAACAAGGAACTGTGGCTACGATGGAAGAACCGTCTGTGGCTGAGACTCAGTATACTTACGCTTGTGAGCAGAGATAGTGGAAGGTGAGGAAACCATTGCGGAAGAATCCCCCATGATTACCGGTGTCTCCGATGACGCGCTCCTCCCTTGTGGGGGCCCTCTCTGAGGGCACTCCCGCCTTAGGTGATTGTTCACACCTCAGGTCACACCTCCCGACAACCGGACGGAGGGACCAATCGGCACTTTCGGAAGGTATCAGCTCGGGTAATCACCCCTCCCTGGGCCTGGCCGTTACCAGGTGGTACGTACGTGTCCTACCTGTCTACCCGGGGCGGGGAATTACGCGTTACCCCGTCACTGGCTACGCACAAAAATGCGTGGGTCGGCCTTCAGACACGCACAGGGAGGAAGAAAGAGAAAGGAAAGGAAAGAAGAGAGGTCTCAAACGCCGCAGCGGAGAAAAGGGTAAAGAGAAGAGGTAAGGAAAAGAGAAGGACAAAGGAAGAAAGAAGACATACAAGCAAAGAAGGCGAAGAATGCGTTACATTTTCGAGCGTCCGTCTCCGGAGGTAGGCACAAACCATACTCCCAGATGGGGAGAAAGGGAAGGAAAGAGCCAGAGGTGAGGGGAGGAGGGGCGAAGATGGGGGATGGGGAAGGATGCGGAAAGGGAAGGTATTCAGCCCGGAAAGGAAGGAAGGCCACATTAGCTCAGGGTCCCGTGCTCGCTACGCACGTATCCACAAAAGAGTTGTGGACCCCCTGGGGGGTGCAACCAATCTGTCTGCGTGCTAGACACACTGAACCAACACCTGAAATTAAGGTCTGGGCTGCGATTGCGCACCATGACTGCAAATTTGTACATCAGTCTGGTTATTTGTCCTGTTGTGTTACCGTTTATGAACTGCATTCCAGGGGGTGCTTTCCAACAGGATAACGCTCGCCGATATACCGCTGTTATAACTCAGCATGCTCTACAATGTGTCGACACACCCAAGCAGCTCACAGTCCTTTTTTTAGTTCATGTATGGGGCACTTGGACCCCTGAGCTGTTTTAGCCTATTCTTTCGTCCTGGGCTGCATTTCCTTCACCCTACCCCTCCCTCCCCATCCTCGTTCCTGTCCTGCCGCCCCCTCCTTTGCCCTTTCGGTGTTCTGCTTTTTGTCGATCTGGCCATCCATCTGGTTCCCTGTATTCTTTGAAATTTTGTTTCTCTTGTATATTCTCTTTCATCTTTTTTGGCGTTTGATTCCCCCTTGGAGTTTCATCTCTGCTTCTAAATTTTCTGTCTTTAGTGCGAGCCATCTGGGTAAGAACTCCCTCCCTAGCGTCTACAGTGTGAATTCCTCCCCCTCCCTTTCCCTCTTCCTTCCCTGCTCTAGCACCCCTTTCACCCTGCTAGTTTACCAGCATGTGTTACTCAGTCCGTGTGGTAGGACTGTTCTGTACTGATACGGTTGAGCCCCCTAACAACATAAGGATCACACTACTGATACCTGAGCTGTTCCCTCCCCATGCATGCCAAGGAGTGGTTGCTTGTCGTCCTGCAGCCTCGTAACTCCCTGCAATGGATTCCGTGCAAGACGGCCGTTGCTGCAGCTGGATGGCGCCCATGGAGAAAGTCCTTGATCAGTGTGGGTGGTACCTGCTCGGATGCTTGGCACATGAAGGGTATCAACCTGCAAAAATCTGACCATTCTCAAACGGTTATCTCTTTGAGTGGTGGCAGATCATTGAATGCTGCTTCGTATGACCCTGCAGCCTTCCTTTCCCTGGATACACCCTGGGAGGATTGCCATGCTCGCTGTCTTTCGATGAAACACTTTCACCAGTACATGGTCTGTACTAGGAGACACGAGGACACATTCAGCGCCCATAAGCTGTTGCCTTTTGTGGAGAATATCGAGGACAAGTTTGGCAAAGTGGAGTATCATAGTAAGTTGCGGTCCAGCTCCCTATTGATCAAAGCTGCTTCTGTCACCCAATCTGCAGTCCTTCGTGCTTGTGATAGCTTTGGCAACGTCCCAGAATCTATTACTCCTCACCAGCCTCTGAATATGGTGCAGGAATGAATTTTCATACGGATCTCATCCTGCAAATTCATGAAGCAATCCAGGCTAACCTTGAGCAACGTGGCATTCATTTTGCCCAATGCCTGCAGAATGGTCGTAGAAGCAACCACATTGATACTGGCGCCTTTATTCTGGCTTTTGAAGGGATACCCTCCCAGAGAAGGTAGAGGTTATGTGTTGCCAATGCAATGTGAAGCTGTACATCCTGCGCCATGAGATGCTTTCCGTGCATGCGTTTTGGGCCTATGTCTTCCTGCTGTACAGGGGATCCTCTTTGTGATGACTGTGGGCACCCATTGCATCAGGGAAGCCCTGTGTTCGGACACCTCTGTGTGTCAGCTGTCAAGACCGCCACTCACCATGCTCACCGGATTGTCCAGATTACAAGGAAGAAAAGAATATCCAAGAGTCAAAGTCCCTGGATCGTCTATTTATACTGAAGCTCGCCAAAAATATGACTGCCTCCACCCAGTGTCGATTTCTTGTACTTTGGTTCTTTTACATCCGCTTCGAACCTCTTTCTTACCCCAACCCCATTCCCCTCTCATCTCCTCCTCCCCTGTAGCCCCCTCTGGGTGCTGCTTCCCTTCCACCCAGCATCTCCCAGGCCGGAGGTCTGCTCCTACAACTCGGCCACAGGGCATACCGTCTGTGCTCCCCAAGCTCCCCAAGATTGCCTGCTCTCTTTCAGTTCCGGATCTTCCAGAAGCCTGTATTCCCTCTGTGCCCTGCCCTCCTCAACCTCTGAAAGGAAAGAAGGAGAAGAAACATAAGTTCCATGACAAGCCTCCACCCCTCTCCCCCCTTGGTGCCCACAGATGTGCCATGTCCCCCTTCGCAACCTGAGTCTAACATCTTATTTATGGATGTCGCCCCACTCTCGCCAGTGACGACCACTAACCCAGTGATATGACCTCCTCTCGGCTTCTTTACGTCTAACCTGGACTCTCACCACATGATAATACAGTGGAACTGAAACAGTTATTACCATCACCTACCAGGAATACAGCAATTTGTTTCCTCTTATTCTTCATTCTGTCTTTCTCTTCACTTCCGTGATGACCACTCTCCAACGTATCGAGGCTATTGGGAATTCTGTCGGAACCATGCTGACCACAGGATAGCATCTGAAAAGGTCTGCACTTTAGTTCACACTGATGTCATCAGTGACTGGGTTCACATGAACCTGGAAGCAATAACAGTACGAGTGTGAACAACACCAGCAATCACCATTTACAATGTCTACCTCCATCCAGGTAGGCCATTTCCTTCTGTTGAGCTACCTATTTCAGCCGCCTTTGTTTCATTGAAATAATACATACATGAGACGCACTTATAGATATATGTATTGGACAAAGCTGTTATGTACTTCGCCAGTACCTCCACCTCAGTGGAAGCTTACATGAGGCGACACACCTCATATACACTCCTATAAATGGAAAAAAGAACACATTGACACCGGTGTGTCAGACCCACCATACTTGCTCCGGACACTGCGAGAGGGCTGTACAAGCAATGATCACACGCACGGCACAGCGGACACACCAGGAACCGCGGTGTTGGCCGTCGAATGGCGCTAGCTGCGCAGCATTTGTGCACCGCCGCCGTCAGTGTCAGCCAGTTTGCCGTGGCATACGGAGCTCCATCGCAGTCTTTAACACTGGTAGCATGCCGCGACAGCGTGGACGTGAACCGTATGTGCAGTTGACGGACTTTGAGCGAGGGCGTATAGTGGGCATGCGGGAGGCCGGGTGGACGTACCGCCGAATTGCTCAACACGTGGGGCGTGAGGTCTCCACAGTACATCGATGTTGTCGCCAGTGGTCGGCGGAAGGTGCACGTGCCCGTCGACCTGGGACCGGACCGCAGCGACGCACGGATGCACGCCCTGACCGTAGGATCCTACGCAGTGCCGTAGGGGACCGCACCGCCACTTCCCAGCAAATTAGGGACACTGTTGCTCCTGGGGTATCGGCGATGACCATTCGCAACCGTCTCCATGAAGCTGGGCTACGGTTCCGCACACCGTTAGGCCGTCTTCCGCTCACGCCCCAACATCGTGCAGCCCGCCTCCAGTGGTGTCGCGACAGGCGTGAATGGAGGGACGAATGGAGACGTGTCGTCTTCAGCGATGAGAGTCGCTTCTGCCTTGGTGCCAATGATGGTCGTATGCGTGTTTGGCGCCGTGCAGGTGAGCGCCACAATCAGGACTGCATACGACCGAGGCACACAGGGCCAACACCCGGCATCATGGTGTGGGGAGCGATCTCCTACACTGGCCGTACACCACTGGTGATCGTCGAGGGGACACTGAATAGTGCACGGTACATCCAAACCGTCATCGAACCCATCGTTCTACCATTCCTAGACCGGCAAGGGAACTTGCTGTTCCAACAGGACAATGCACGTCCGCATGTATCCCGTGCCACCCAACGTGCTCTAGAAGGTGTAAGTCAACTACCCTGGCCAGCAAGATCTCCGGATCTGTCCCCCATTGAGCATGTTTGGGACTGGATGAAGCGTCGTCTCACGCGGTCTGCACGTCCAGCACGAACGCTGGTCCAACTGAGGCGCCAGGTGGAAATGGCATGGCAAGCCGTTCCACAGGACTACATCCAGCATCTCTACGATCGTCTCCATGGGACAATAGCAGCCTGCATTGCTGCGAAAGGTGGATATACACTGTACTAGTGCCGACATTGTGCATGCTCTGTTGCCTGTGTCTATGTGTCTGTGGTTCTGTCAGTGTGATCATGTGATGTATCTGACCCCAGGAATGTGTCAATAAAGTTTCCCCTTCCTGGGACAATGAATTCACGGTGTTCTTACTTCAATTTCCAGGAGTGTATTAGCCGTGCGGTTTTAGGCGCTACAGTCTGGAACCGAGCAACCGCTACGGTCGCAGGTTCGAATCCTGTCTCGGGCATGGATGTGCGTGATGTCCTTAGGTTAGTTAGGTTTAATTAGTTCTAATTTCTAGGCGACTGATGACCTCAGAAGTTAAGTCGCATAGTGCTCAGAGCCATTTGAACCATTTTTGAATACCTCATATATATTAAAGAAAAACACAGAAATAAGCAGAGAATAAAACAACAATGAAGAAATAAAAGACACAGGAATAAAGACAGGTATTGCTCGTGTGATAGTGCCTAGGAGTCAGGGAGAGAAGACCAGCATTCTACCCAACGCCAGCCTTGGGCATAGGGCGCGGTGCCGTCATACCCACGAACATTCTGAACTACGCGCAGCACAAAGACAGCACCCTGGATGAGATGATCGCGAGCTCCCACTCCTTGAAGCCGAGCTTCAGGAGGTCGCTCGCAGACTGTGGGGACCATGTCCCCATCCAGTTCAACGAGGCCTATGAGAAACACACTCTAAAAGCTGGGACGCAGGTCGAGGACGGCAAGCCTGATGGACGGCGTGTTGTATTTCGCCGCCTTATCCTTGTGGCACCAGTCAAACCGAAGGTGGTCGCCGACTATTTGGGTGTCGACTATGCGGGCTTTGCAGTCTTCTACCGAGACGATGTCAGGCTTGCGGAGTCCTTCTGGTGTTTGAAGGTGAGGCTCCACCAAGACGTCGAAGCGAGATACTTCACGAGAGCGTCGTGACGTTTCACGCGGGACCTGTGCCTTTGTCCTCAAGCCTGGATGTCATGGTTGATGGTCTCGACAGCTCTGCAGCCCGCGCGGCATCGGTTGTCGGCCACACGCCCACGACTGCGCCGCACCTTGGAGGGCAAGGCGTTTATGCGGGCGCGGATGGCGTTGATGTAGTCGCGCCCACATAGGAGTCGTCTCGTGCCGGCGACCCACTGGCGCTGCCCCGGATGGCGGCAGACTCCGAGAAGGCAGCACCGTCGAAGGTGACGTGTACGTGAGCCTCTCACATTTCCCCAACTTGCTGCGACGTCGTGGGGAGATGGCCTTCCCACGTCAAGTGCCGCTCGAGCGCCGCGACCTCACACTGCACCTCGCGCAGGCCTAAGTCTTCCACAGCTGGCCCCATCCTCTGCAGTGTCAGGAGTTGGGCAACTCCCGCACCCATTCCTCCTCGTTTGGGACTTCAATGCACACCACCTCCTGTGGGGGAGTGCCACTTCGACGGGTAGGAGACTTCTAACTGACCAACTTATTACAGACTTTGATTTGTATCTCCTCACTGACGGTTCCCCTACCCACTTCAGTGTCGTTCATGGCACATTTTCTGCTATCGATCTCGCGATCGCCTCCTCTACTCTTGTGGCTTCCCTACATTAGTCACTGCATGATGATCTATGGGGCAGTGACCACTGCCGTCGCCAGGCAGACAGACCCCCCTCAATGGGCATTTTGCAAGGCAATTTATCTTTTATATATGTCTGCTGTCCACTTCGATACCTCACTCTGAGACTGCACTGACACGGTCGTGCAAGAGGTCTTTGCCACTCTTCTTCATGCCGTTGGCACTGCTACCCTTCTATCCACTGCTCCCCCTCGTTGTCGACTGGTACCATGGTGGACCAAGGACGTAGCAGTCGCTATCCAGAACCGCTGACGGGCGCTGCAACGATTTACATGACACCCCTCACAGACCAACCTTACCGCTTTTAAGTGTCTCTGTGTTAAGGCTCGCTACAATATGAAGCAGAGTAAAAATGAATGCTGGGAACGGTATATTTCCTTACTCGGACTGTACGTCTCTTCATTGCAGGTCTGGTCCTAGCTCTGTAACCTTCTCGGGCACCAGCGACAATCAACTGTCCAGGGTCTAATCCTACAGGCTGCTCTGGGTAAAGATCCACTGGTCCTTGCAGAACACCTCGCAAGACGCTTAGTGACAGCATCATCGTTCTCTCCCTATGCTCCATCTTTTTCGAGCAGAAATAATGAGTTGAAGAAACCCCTCTGTTACAGCCCCCACCAAGCTGAATCCTATAGTGAACTCTTCACTGAATGGGAATTCTTGCAGGCTCTTGCCTCTTCACATTACACGGCCCCAGGCCCAGATTCCATCCACAACCAGATGATCCAACACTAGGATGTTACCCAGAGGCAACATCTACTGAGGGTCTTCAGCCGCATTTGGCTCACATGTGCCTTCCTTTCGCAATGGCGAGACAACATAGTTAATCCCATCCTAAAGCCTGGGAAGGACCAAACGTCCCTCGACAGCTAGCGCCTGATTAGCCTGACAAAAGTACTTCGTAAATTTCTCGAGATAATGGCTAGCTTCCGATTATGTTTGGTACTCGAATCTTGGGGCTTTATGTACTCGTATCAGTGTAGCTTCCAGGAAGGGCTATCTACAAATGACCCTTTACTCATGCTGGAAACTAACCGCTGGCACCTTTTCATGGTCTTCTTTGATCTTTCATGAGGCACATGACACGGCTTGGTGCCATCATATTTTAGTTACCTTCTACGAATGGGGCTTTCACAACCCTCTTCCGATTTTTATCCGCGAGTTTTTATCCCACCAGCTCTTCCAGGTTCGAGTTGGCATTTCTCGGATCCAGGAGAACGATATCCCACAGGGTTATGAGTTAAGTGTCACACTCTTCCTCATCGGCATCAACGGGCTTGTAACCTCTGTTGGGCTTCGAGCTATCCCAGTGTTGTATGTCGACGATTTTTGGTTTTGGTGTAGCTCCCACTTGGAAACATCTGCTGAACACTAGCTGCAAGGTGCCATCCAACGGGCCTCTGCGCTGGGCCTCTCCCATAGCTTCCAGTTTTCTCTGTCCAAAGTGTGGGTTATGCATTTTTGCATTCGACCCTCAGTATACCCCGATCCGTAACTTCATTTAGGCGGCCAGAGCACAGATGTTTTAGCATAGTCCAATTTATTGGGCTTTATTTTTGATAAAAAGCTGATGTGGCTGCCCCATATTCGCCACCTGAAGACTACCTGCATAATGCTCTCAGCCTCGTGGCCCACATGGTTTCAGGTGCAGACTGTGCTACTGTTCTCCATCTTTACTGCACTCTGGATTTGTCCAGACTGGATTATAGTTGCCAGGTCTATGGCCCAGCGGTTTCTTCCACTCTGAAACTACTTGATCCTGATCATATTATGGGATGCATCTGCCAATTGCTGCCTTTTGCACTAGTCCTGTCGACAGCCTCCTCGCAGAAGCGAGGAATTCCCCTCTACAAATACGACAGAGCGAACTCTTGGTTTCTTACGCAATCGCCGACGATTCCCTGACCATCCTGTGTACCCTGTCCTCTTTGCAAACGAGGGATCTCTCCCTCCTAATACCTGCCCTTGGGTGGGACTGCTGGTTAGAACGCGTCTCACTTCCCTTTGTCAGGATCTCCACTCACTGGAAAGTGCCCCATGTATTTCTCTCCCCCCCCCCCCCCAACCCTCGGATGGTGCCTTGATTGCGGATTAGGACCAACCTGTTCCAGGGCTGTACGGTCTCTGTTGTCCCTCTGATATTCCGGTGCCTTGCACATTCCATGTTTGAATAGTTACAGGGTGACACCATCTTCTGCACTGATGGTCCTACAACGATAGATAGGGTGGGATATGCTTTTATGTCTCCTGGTGGCGTGGAACACCATTTACTGCCAGGATCATTTAGTGTGTTTATAGCAGAGCTACTAGCAATTAACAGGACCCTCCATTTTGTTACTCAGGCCTTCCTCCACAGTGTTTTAATATGTACCGACTTAATGAGCAGCTTGCAGCGATAGACGCTTTGGTCTCTGCTATCCATTATCTTTTCTCTGCCCTTCGCCGTGCCGCCTGCTCAGTTGTCTTTCTCTGATCCCCAGTCATGTGGACATCCCAGGAAATGAGCTGACTGACCGTTTGGCCAGAGAGGCAGATACTTAACCGCAATTCCTTTTCATGATTCCAGGTGCAATTATGCGGATACACATCAGATCTCTCTTTGCCCAAAAGTGGAATGACATTTAGTGCACTACTGCTCTCAGTAATAAACTCTGAACAATCAAGGAGACTACTGCAGTTTGGCGCTCTTCCTTCCACTCCTCCCGAAAGGAGTCCACTGTCTTATGCCATCTACGCATTGGACATAGCAGGCTCACCCGTTGTTTTCTCTTGCGTAACAAGCTACCTCCACAATGTGATTGTGGAGCCAGACTGATTGTGTCCCATATATTTGTGGAATGTCTGCATCTTTTGGCCCATCATACTAAGTATTGCCTTTCAGATTGATAATAGCAGACGATTTATGGATGGTTGAACTGGAGCTCTGTTTTGTACTTGCAAGTGGTTTTTATTACCAGATTCAAGATTTTGCTTTACTCATGGAGCAGGGACAGAGTGGTTGTGGGTGGAGCCTCTCTTCGTGTTTTCTAGATCTGGGAGCCATGACCACTTCCCCCTGCGAAGACCGCTCTTTTATCACTGTTTTTTCAGTTAATAGATCTGACCTATCCTTTTATGCCTTCTACTATGTGTGTTTTAACTTGCTCGCTTTATAGTTTGACCCCTCTGACTGGATCCACCCATTTTTTTACGGACCCTGTTTCTTACACAAGTAACTTAGAAATCGCGGGACTGATGACCTTGGCGTTTAGTCCCATAACCCCGCTCAATCAATCAATCATAACAAAATGTCGAGGTGTCCCTTGACCTGCCCGAGCACCAGATCTCTCCTCAGCCGAGAAAATATGGGACATCATCAGACGACTACTCCAGCGTCGTCCACAATCAGCTTAAGCCACTGGCCCTGTGTTGACAGACCAAGTGCAACAGCCATGGAACTCCATCCCACCAACTGACATCCGAGAGCTGTACAACACCTTGCATGCATTTTTGCATTCTTACATTCTGGTGGTAACACCAGTTATTAATGTACCAGCATTTCATATTTGCAATAGCTTATCTCGCGCTTACATTAACCTGTGATTTTGTAATATCCATCACTTAAGTATCTTACCTAGACAAATGTACACTACTGGCCATTAAAATTGCTACACCACGAAGATGACGTGCAATACACTCGAAATTTAACCGACAGGAAGAAGATGTTGTGATATGCAAATGATTATCTTTTCAGAGCATACATACAAGATTGGCGCCGGTGGCGACACATACAACGTGCTGACATGAGGAAACTTTCCATCCGATTTCTCAAACACAAACAGCAGTTGACCGGCGTTGCCTCGTGAAACGTTGTTGTGATGCTTCGTGTAAGGAAGAGAAATGCGTACCATCACGTTTCCGACTTTGATAAAGGTCGGATTGTAGCCTATCGCGATTGTGGTTTATCGTATCGCGACATTGCTGCTCGCGTTGGTCGAGATCCAATGACTGATAGCAGAATATGGAATCGGTGGGTTCAGGAGGGTAATACGGAACGCCGTGCTGGATCCCAACGGCCTCGTATCACTAGCAGTCGAGATGACAGGCATCTTATACGCATGGCTGTAACAGATCGTGCAGCCACGTCTCGATCCCTGAGACAACAGATGGGGACGTTTACAAGACAACAACCATCTGCACGAACAGTTCGACGACGTTTGCAGCAGCTTGGACTATCAGCTCGGAGACCATGGCTGCGGTTACCCTTGACGCTGCTTCACACGACGAACAAGGACGAACCTGGCTGCACTAATGGCAAAATGTCATTTTTTTCGGATGAATCCAAGTTCTGTTTACAGCATCTACATCTACATTTATACTCCGCAAGCCACCCAACGGTGTGTGGCGGAGGGCATCATGATGGTCGTATCCGTGTTTGGCGACATCGCGGTGAACGCACATTGGAATCGTGTATTCGTCATCGCCATACTGGCGTATCATCCGGCGTGATGGTATGGGGTGCCATTGGCTACACCTCTTTATCGGATTGACGGCACTTTGAACAGTGGACGTTACATTTTAGATGTGTTACGACCCGTGGCTCTACCCTTCATTCGATCCCTGCGAAACCGTACATTTCAGCAGGATAATGCACTACCACATGTTGCAGGTCCCGTACGGGCCTTTCTGGATACAGAAAATGTTCGACTGCTGCCCTTGCCAGCAAATTCTCCAGATGTCTCACCAGTTGAAAACGTCTGGTCAATGGTGGCCGAGCAACTGGCTCGTCACAATACGCCAGTCACTACTCTTGATGAACTGTGGTATCGTGGTGAAGCTGCATGGGCAGCTGTACCTGTACACGCCATCCAAGATCTGTTTGACTCAATGCCCATGCGTATCAAGACCGTTATTACGGCCAGAGGTGGTTGTTCTGAGTACTGATTTCTCAGGTTATATGCACCCAAATTGCGTGAAAATGTAACCACATGTCAGTTCTAGTGTAACACATTTGTCGAATGAATACCCGTTTATCATCTGCATTTCTTCTTGGTGTAGCAATTTTATTGGCCAGTAGTGTATTTACGAAATATGATTGTCCTACATTAAGTATTTTCCGTCGGTTTGTTTATTAGACGCTGTACGAATATAATTAACTATGTTGTCTGCTTTGATGAGAAGAGGAAACTGCTTTCGCTTTTTGGAGCGCTGTCGTAAATCTACAGCTGACTGAGTGGGGGAGCGGTTGGACGTAGCGCTAGGCGCTCAGTGCTCGTAAAGGCGGCCACCGATCGCAGGAGAGCTTTCGTGCAGAGTACCGTTGAGGGATATTCACTGCCCCCACGTAGGATTACAGACACGCAACACACAGAAGTCCGCCAACTGTTCTCGTTTTCCGCTTCTTTTTCTCTTTTTTGCAGTATAACCACCGTTTTCCACGAACGGCCGCCGCCTTTTTATTGTTCGCGTCTCTACGACACGTGACTACCGCGAAAGCCCGTCTATAGCTTTTCTCTGCGGCCACGTGATGCCTAGACACAAAAATGAAACATGGATCATTAAAATTATTAATTCCGGGTAATGCGAGCAAGCTCTACCCAGAGCGCACGTATTTTCACACACGAATCTCACCCCCAACTTCCTCTGCTGTAGCAGCGATCTGTATTTTACTGCGGTGCAGTTTCTAAGGAACTACCTTACAGAATGAGTTCGATTTCTGCCGCCAAGTTTCCTCACACTGATGAATGTATTTTCCTGAAAGCTTTGGTGGGCGAAAGCATTGATTAGAAAAAGAGAGGAAGAAAGATTAGAGTTTAACATCCCGTCGACAACACGGCCGTTACAGACGGTGCGTTGACCTGCTCACGAGCTAACATTGCTACGAACTTACGAACTGAACTAAGCACAGAATTAAACGAACTGTCATTTATTCGAGAGGTAAACAGATACTTTGATGTTGTCTCCAACGTACAAATTGGGAGCTCACAAATAACAGAAGACAACTAAAAATACTTTATTATACTATGGTACGTTATAGCTTAGCCTTCAATTTCCAAATTTTCAGTCTGATTTTTGTGCAAGTTTCAGACAACGGTTCACTTCCTTTATTTTATCCCTGTAGCAGAACTCCGGTATCATTCAGTCTGTACACTGAGCAAGCAGTGAAGAGAATTCGCCCCCTGTGCTTTACCCCTGTTGCAGCCTATCGCCGATATTATGCAGTGTGTTTACTGAACAAGCAGTAAAATGAATCATAGGGAAATTTGGAAAGGGAACTGGAGTTCTTGATGAAGAAATAAAAATTTCAGGTTTTCCGATTACAGTGTAATTTTGTCTGAGATAACGAAATACCCGGAAAGTCAGTTCAACGGAACGGATAATGTCTTGAAAAGATGTTATAGGATGAATATCAACGAAAGTAAAACAATGGTAACTGAATGTAGTGGCATTAATCGGGTAACGCTCGGAGAATTTGAGCAGAAATTGAGACACGAAAAGTCGGAGGTGATTTTCTTCAATCTGGACAGCAAAATAAGTGACGATGTCCGAAGTAAAGAGGCTATAAAATGCAAGCTGCCAGTAGCAAGAAAACTGCATCTGAAAAATAAAAGTTTTTTTAACATGAAACACAAATACGAGGGTTGGAACTTTAATAGTGGCAACTATTTATTTACAGCTCGTACAAAATAGATACGTGTTTCAAAGTTTTATTGGCCTTCAGAGTAGTCACCAGCATTGTGTATAACCCGTTTCCAGCGATGTGGAAGTCGTAGGATATTCTTAGCAGTGCCAATGGTGTTGACAGTTCCAGCGGCGAGGTCTATTTCCCGACGAATTTGTAGCAGTTCTGAAGGGAATGCCGTAAAGTGTTTCCTTCAGTTTAGAAATGTAGTGGAATTCATGAGGGCGTAAGTCAGGGGAGTGCAGTAGGTGGCATAGCACTTAGCAACCCCATCAGTCAAATCAGTAACAGCTTCAATTGTACGTGCTTGAGTATTGTCCTGCAAAATGATGGTCAGGTCCTGCAGAAAGTGTCATCACTTCTGTCTCTAAGCTGGTCGTAGGTTGTGTTCCAAAAATGAATGGTTCAAATGGCTCTGAGCACAATGGGACTTAACATCTATGGTCATCAGTCCCCTAGAACTTAGAACTACTTAAACCTAACTAACCTAAGGACAGCACACAACACCCAGCCATCACGAGGCAGAGAAAATCCCTGACCCCGCCGGGAATCGAACCCGGGAACCCGGGCATGGGAAGCGAGAACGCTACCGCACGACCACGAGATGCGGGCACCAAAAATGAACAACATAGAGACAGAAGTGGTGACACTTTCTGCAGGACCTGACCATCATTTTGCAGGACAATACTCAAGTACGTACAGTTCAAGCTGTTATTGATTTGTTTGACTGATGGGGCTGCTTTGTGCTACACCACCTGCTGCACTCCCCTGAGGTAAGCCCTTGTAAGTTCAACTCGATTTCTAAACTGAAGGAAACATTTCACCTCATTCACTTCAGAACTGCTACAAATTCGTCGGGCAATAGACCACGCCGCTCGAACTGGTTCAAATGGCTCTGAGCACTATGGGACTTAACTTCTGAGGTCATCAGTCCCCTAGAACTTAGAACTACTTAAACCTAACTAACCTAAGGACATCACACACATCCATGCCCGAGGCAGGATTCGAACCTGCGACCATAGCAGTCGCGCGGTTGCGAACTGAAGCGCCTACAACCGCTCGGCCACTCTGGCCGGCCGATCGAACTGTCAACACAACTAGCACTACTAAGAGTATCCTACTACTTCCACATCGCTGGAAACGGGTTATACACAATGCTGCTGACTACTTTGAAGATCAATAAAACTTTGGAACACGTATCTATTTTCTACGAGCTGGAAATAAATAGTTGCCACTACTAAAGTTCCAGCCCTCGTATATGCGTCGGGAAGTATTTTCCCGCAGTGTAACTATGCACGGAAGTGAAATGTGGATGATAGACACTGTCGGGGAAAAAGTGTACGCGTGGAAAGATGCGTCGATTTTCATCCGATGACGGCATGTGCCACCTGGGGAATAATGGATGTACTTATACTGGTTTCAACATCGTCCGCCAACAGGTAGCTCAGTGGCATAGCTACCACATCGCCATCTGTGTCTGCTCTTTAACAGGGAATGCTCACAGCCAGAAGGCTCTGTGTGGTGCAGACGTGTGAAGCAAGCGAGCAATCATTCCACGGAGACGCACTCGTGCTTCCTACACCCAACTGAGGGAGTTTGAAAGGGGTCAAATTGTGGCCTTTTGTGTGGCAGTGTGGTCCTTTCGGAGAATTGACACATACGTTAGACGTTCTGTGTCAATCGTGCAACGTTACGCGTATCACTGTTCGTGCGAACACCCGTAGACGAGGTTCTGGACGTCCATGCAAGCACAGATGCCTGCCAGGATCGTCGTATTGTGAGGACAGCAGCGGCAGATCGTACAGCCACCACAAGACAGATTAGAAGGCTTGTGAACTCAGGCGTTTCAACACGAATTGTTGCGAACCACTTATTACGAGGGTGAGTGAAATGAAAACCTTAAATTTGTAATAACAAATCGAAATTTCGCACCGTTATGCTGTAAGTTGGTAAGCGTGCTATAAACAGTGTGCGGAATGGCCTGTAGGTGGCAACATAGTGCAGATGCACACATACCGTCGCAGTATCAGTATAAAGATAGCCGCCACACTTTCGTCTTGCACCAAGGAAGAACAGCGTTCTGTTACTCGGTTTTTGCGTAGTGAGGGTGTGAAACCTATTGAAATTCATCGACGAATGAAAGTTCAGTACGGTGATGCATGTTTGTCACAGCAGGAAGTCTACGAATGGAGTAGGAAGTTCGCAAATGTTGTGACTTCAATGGAAGATGCTCCTCGTCCAGGTCAGGCACAACGAGCTGTGACTCCACAGAACATTGCAGCAGTTGAAGCCATAGTGAAGGAAAACCGCCGAGTGACACTGAATGACACTGCAGCATGTTTACAGATTAGTCATGGGTCAGCACACCACATTGTGCATGATGTGCTCCATGATGTGTCTGCAAGATGGGTGCTATGGCTGCTGACTCCTGAAACGAGAGAACTACGTGTTGATGCTTGTGAAGAACCTTCTGCGCTTTGAACGAGGAGGTGATGGCTTCCTTGCAAGAGTTGTTACTGGGGACGAAACCTGAGTTCACTTCCAGCAACTGGAAACGAAGAGAGCGAGCAAGGAATCGCGCCATTCCTCATCACCAAAACCAAAGAAGTTTCGAACAGAAACATCAGCAGCGAAGGTTATGCTGACTCTCTTTTGGGACGAAAAAGGCGTCATTTTGGAGCATTACAAGCCTAGAGGGACCACTGTCACCAGTGCATCATACACAGATCTCCTAAAAAATCATCTGCGGCCTGCAATCAAATCAAAGCGACGTGGATTGCTGTCAGCAGGTGTCCTTTTGCAATATGACAATGCGAGGCGCCACACTCCCCGTACAACAGTTTCAACAATCACAGACCTGCATTTTGAGTGTCTTCCTCATCCACCATACTCACCAGACCTTGCCCCAAGTGATTACCATGTGTTTGGACCACTCAAAGACGCAATGGGAGGAAAGAAGTTCCGTTCTGATGAAGAGGTACGCCACGCGGTGCATGAGTGGTTGCGCGGACTACCAAAAGAATTTTTTTCTAAAGGAATTTATGCACTTTGTAAGAGCTGCAGGACTTGTACTGAGCGTGGAGGAGATTATATTGAAAAGTGATACTACTTTGTACCACTTCAGTACAATAAATAATACACTCCTGGAAATGGAAAAAAGAACACATTGACACCGGTGTGTCAGACCCACCATACTTGCTCCGGACACTGCGAGAGGGCTGTACAAGCAATGATCACACGCACGGCACAGCGGACACACCAGGAACCGCGGTGTTGGCCGTCGAATGGCGCTAGCTGCGCAGCATTTGTGCACCGCCGCCGTCAGTGTCAGCCAGTTTGCCGTGGCATACGGAGCTCCATCGCAGTCTTTAACACTGGTAGCATGCCGCGACAGCGTGGACGTGAACCGTATGTGCAGCTGACGGACTTTGAGCGAGGGCGTATAGTGGGCATGCGGGAGGCCGGGTGGACGTACCGCCGAATTGCTCAACACGTGGGGCGTGAGGTCTCCACAGTACATCGATGTTGTCGCCAGTGGTCGGCGGAAGGTGCACGTGCCCGTCGACCTGGGACCGGACCGCAGCGACGCACGGATGCACGCCAAGACCGTAGGATCCTACGCAGTGCCGTAGGGGACCGCACCGCCACTTCCCAGCAAATTAGGGACACTGTTGCTCTTGGGGTATCGGCGAGGACCATTCGCAACCGTCTCCATGAAGCTGGGCTACGGTCCCGCACACCGTTAGGCCGTCTTCCGCTCACGCCCCAACATCGTGCAGCCCGCCTCCAGTGGTGCCGCGACAGGCGTGAATGGAGGGACGAATGGAGACGTGTCGTCTTCAGCGATGAGAGTCGCTTCTGCCTTGGTGCCAATGATGGTCGTATGCGTGTTTGGCGCCGTGCAGGTGAGCGCCACAATCAGGACTGCATACGACCGAGGCACACAGGACCAACACCCGACATCATGGTGTGGGGAGCGATCTCCTACACTGGCCGTACACCAGTGGTGATCGTCGAGGGGACACTGAATAGTGCACGGTACATCCAAACCGTCATCGAACCCATCGTTCTACCATTCCTAGACCGGCAAGGGAACTTGCTGTTCCAACAGGACAATGCACGTCCGCATGTATCCCGTGCCACCCAACGTGCTCTAGAAGGTGTAAGTCAACTACCCTGGCCAGCAAGATCTCCGGATCTGTCCCCCATTGAGCATGTTTGGGACTGGATGAAGCGTCGTCTCACGCGGTCTGCACGTCCAGCACGAACGCTGGTCCAGCTGAGGCGCCAGGTGGAAATGGCATGGCAAGCCGTTCCACAGGACTACATCCAGCATCTCTACGATCGTCTCCATGGGAGAATAGCAGCCTTCATTGCTGCGAAAGGTGGATATACACTGTACTAGTGCCGACATTGTGCATGCTCTGTTGCCTGTGTCTATGTGCCTGTGGTTCTGTCAGTGTGATCATGTGATGTATCTGACCCCAGGAATGTGTCAATAAAGTTTCCCCTTCCTGGGACAATGCATTCACGGTGTTCTTATTTCAATTTCCAGGAGTGTATTTAAAAAATATTTGAGGTTTTCATTTGACTCACCCTCGTAGCATTGAGACTACCGGTACGCACACCTCCAGCCCGTCTTCGACTCACACCACAGCATGGACGTGAGCGGCCCGACTTCACTTGGAATGGCACGCCCTGGGCTTCAGCGATGAAAGCAGACTCTACCTACATGCAAGTGATGGTCGTCTGCTGCCTCGTAGATTGCATTAGTTCAAGACACACAGCCCCATCCCAGGCCTTATGGTCAGGGGTGCGATAAGCTACAGCTCTCGCTCACCTTTAGTGTTTCTGGAAGGGATGCTAACCAGCACTCGGTATCTGCAGAATGTTGTTAGGTCTGTTCCTTTGCCGCTCTTGCAACAAGGATATGATGTGTTGTTCCAACAGAATAATGCTCGCCCACACACTGACTGAAGTTCCACGTGCTCTTCAAGACTTAACAACTTCCCTGGACAGCACGATCTCGGGACTCGTCTCGAGCCGAGCATGTGTGGGATATGACGGGACGAGAAGTGACTCGTCAACCAACAACTCTTACAGAACCACGTGGAAAGGTCGAGCAGGCATGGCATAGCGTATCTCAGTACAGTATTCGTCATCTGTACGATCGAGTAGATGCTAGAGTCAGTACCTGCATTGCCGCCCATGGAGGCACTAACACGGGGTTTCGGCATGGGTCGATACCTGGTACCTCAGAACCGCATGCGCTATTGATCTGTAAATGTAATCATTTCATGTACTCCAAGTGCTCTGTTGCAACAATGACTTGAGTGAATTGGAAATCACTGAAAGTGTGTACTAATTTTTTTACGGCAGAGTACGTACGTTAGTTGAAACAAGAAGAGAATAGAAGCTTACGAAATTTGATATTACAGAAAAATGCTGAACATCAGGTGGGCAGATCGAGCGAGTAACGAAGATGTATTGAACAGAACTGTGGAGGAAAGAAGTTAATGGCACAACTGACTAAAAGGAGGGATCGGGTGATGTAACACATTCGGAGTCATCGACGAATCGTCACTTTCCTAACTGGTGCTGGAGGGGAGGGGGATAAGAAGCGGTAAAACTGTGGAGGGAAACCAAGGTTTGGATACAGTAAGGAGGTTCAAATAAATGCAGACTGCAGTAGTTAGGCAGAGACGAAGAGGTTTGCACAGGACAAGCTACTGTTTAGAGCTGCATCAGTCTTCGGACTGACGACCACAATAACCACAATAGTCTCTAGTATAACTTCCTGTGTGGTTTGATGGTAATTTGTCTCTTACATTCGCCTCCAAATGCCTATACCCGGCATTTATATTTTAATTTCTGTACCCTGTTCTGGCACGAAACAATATGACATGTATGGTATAATGTTACTAATGCAGATGCGGTCGGCCGGAGTCTGTTTTAAGCGCCATTGGTGGTGCTTTGCCGTAGTTCGAGTTGTTGTATATGGACGCGAACGTTAGTGCAACAGAACCATGAGCTATGTTTCAATGTTCTTTGTGATATTCATTATCAGCATATTGAAATTGGTTAAAATTAGGTAGCCTTCGTGCGATTTATATTTCCACTGTTGCACGCCGTTTAATTACACACTGCATATAAATATGTCACTCCACAACTTTTTCATAATTATCAAGTGCACGCTCTTAGTATCAAACAGCGGAACATATGAGGAGCAACGTAACAAGAAGTTTTACTACCATAACACAAAATCATAGACGTTACTAAAATGCAGACGAAAGTATTAACATAAAAAAAATGTAATATCCACCACATGGGTATGCATAGATTCAAGGATAGCCGAATCAGACACGTAACAGTGGGGCCGAGATTGTATAGTGCCGTAATAACAAGTCTAGATGCAGTTATAGATATAGTTTGTCTGAAAACCTATTCCGAGGCGGCCATTAAGCTGTAGTAGTTTGAGTTAATAGTCACTTGGGGCATTAATTATACTTCTTTTATTTCATGTTTTATATTTTTAACATTCCTTTTTGGTTCTTAGTTATGTAATACCAATAGTTACTGTTACCATATTTTATCACTATATGCGAGGGGCTTTCAGTAAATAATGCAACACACTTTTTCCTGAAATCAGGTTAGTTTTATTCATGGTTACAATACACCCTATTATTACCCATTCGTTTGGCTAAGAAACCGTATTTTTCGACATAATCTCCGTTCAATGCGGCGACCTTACGCCACCTTACTCTGAGAGCCTGTATGCCCGCATGGTACCACTCCACCGGTCGACATCAGAGCCAACGTCTTGCAGCACCAGTAACCTCCCCATCATCAACATACTGCTTCCCGCGGAGTGCAGCCTTCATTGGGCCAAACAGATGCAAGTCGAAAGATACCGAGATCCGGTCTGTAGGGTTGCGATGATGACGGATGCCTCGTCCAACGACTCATCGTGCTTTTGTTCACTTTCGGGTCTTCGCACACAATATGTAAGCGCCTATGAATATCTGCGATACTCTGGTTTTCCGCCAAAAGGAACTCAATGACAGTCGCAGCTTAGAACGCACTTCCGTTAAGGACGCCATTTTGAAGTTTGCGTATAGCACCAAACCTATCAGAACTTCATGAAATTATAAACGCTGAAGTGGGAATATTTCATGTCCCACAGCAAACTCCGCATTTTTACAACCGAAATTGGCGGAGATGATGACGGCCTGAAGCCCACTCCTGAGTTCAGCCGCCGAGTTGCAAGTCTTTTCAGTCTTGGGTTGTTTGGCGGAAGAGACCAAACAGCGACGTCATCGGTCTCATCGGATTAGCGAACGATGGGGAAGGAAGTCGGCCGTGCCCTTTCAAAGGAACGATTCCAGCATTTGCCTGGAGCGATTTAAGGAAATCACGGAAAACCTGAATCAGGATGGCCGGATGGGAGATTGAACCGCCGTTCTCCCGAATACGAGTCCAGTGCGCCACCTCGCTCAGTCACTGTTTTGGAGTCAAGGCTCAGTTTCTGATTGGTAATTCCATTCCTTCGCCTTTATAGACTGGACATTCATCACCGAATATGGTTTTACCAATTGAAGGCTGAAAACTTTAACTAGCCACGCCAACTGTTACTTTGCAACATTCTGTAATAACTCCGTATACCATATGACATAGCATTGTGAGTAACCATCTGTTGGAATGAAATTGCAAATCTTATTTATTATATACGAATAGATCCGTTCTTTGTGGGGAGTATGTGATTTACACCCAGTTTCCTAACTAGAAGCATAATATTTTCTTCCTTGTTTAAGTGTGTCCATTCAGTATTTTAATATACAGGGTGTTACAAAAAGCTACGGCCAAACTTTCAAGAAACATTCCTCACACACAAATAAAGAAAAAATGTTATGTGGACATATGTCAGGAAACGCTTAATTTTCATGTAAGAGCTCATTTTAGTTTCGTCAGTATGTACTGTACTTCCTCGATTCACCGCCAGTTGGCCGAATTGAAGGAAGGTGATGTTGACTTCGGTGCTTGTGTTGACATGCGACTCATTGCTCTACAGTACTAGCATCAAGCACATCAGTACGTAGCATCAACAGGTTAGTGATCACGAACGTGGTTTTGCAGTCAGTGCAATGTTTACAAATGCGGAGTTGGCAGATGCCCACTTGATGTATGGATTAGCACGGGGCAATAGCCGTGGCGCGGTACGTTTCTATGGAGAAAGATTTCCAGAACGAAGGTGTCCCGACAGGAAGACGTTCGAAGCAATTGATCGGTGTCTTAGAGAGCACGGAACATTCCAGCCTATGACTCGCGACTGGGGAAGACCTAGAACGACGAGGACACCTGCAATGAACGAGGCAATTCTTCGTGCGGTTGACAATAACCCTAATGTCAGCGTCAGAGAAGTTTCTGCTCTACAAGGTAACGTTGACCACGTCACTGTATGGAGAGTGCTACGGGAAAACCAGTTGTTTCCGTACCATGTACAGCGTGTGCAGTCATTATCAGCAGCTGATTAGCCTCCACGGGTACACTTCTGCGAATGGTTCATCCAACAATGTGTCAATCCTCATTTCTGTGCAAATGTTCTCTTTACGGATGACGTTTCATTCCAACGTGATCAGATTGTAAATTTTCACAATCAACATGTGTGAGCTGACGAGAATCCGCAAGCAATTGTGCAATCACGTCATCAACACAGATTTTCTGTGAACGTTTGGGCAGGCATTGTTGGTGATGTCTTGATTGGGCCCCATGTTCTTCCACCTACGCTCAATGGAGCACGTTATCATGATTTCATACGGGATACTCTACCTGTGCTGCTAGAACATGTGCCTTTACAAGTACGACACAACATGTGGTTCATGCACGATGGAGCTCCTGCAAATTTCAGTCTTAGTGTCCGTACGCTTCTCAACAACAGATTCGGTGACCGATGGATTGGTAGAGGCGGACGAATTCCATGACCTCCACGCTCTCCTGACCTCAACCCTCTTGACTTTCATTTATGGGGGCATTTGAAAGCTCTTGTCTACGCAACCCCGGTACCAAATATAGAGACTCTTCGTGCTCGTATTGTGGACGGCTGTGATACAATACGCCATTCTCCAGGGCTGCATCAGCGCATCAGGGATTCCATGCGACGGAGGGTGGATGCATGTATCCTCGCTAACGGAGGACATTTTGAACATTTCCTGTAACAAAGTGTTTGAAGTCACGCTGGTACGTTCTGTTGCTGTGTGTTTCCATTCCATGATTAATGTGATTTGAAGAGAAGTAATAAAATGAGCTCTAACATGGAAAGTAAGCGTTTCCGGACACATGTCCACATAACATATTTTCTTTCTTTGTGTGTGAGGAATGTTTCCTGAAAGTTTGGCCGTACCTTTTTGTAACACCCTGTATATCAGATGACTTCAATACCCCATTAGCAAAGTCTTAATTTATAAAATTTTCTGTACAAATATACACCAGAAGATGCAACTTAAAAGCTGCGAAACCGGTTGTGTGAATCTCTAATCGACTTCAATAAAAACTTGCCTTTGCAATAACTACATTTACATTCATTGACGGCGACCGTGGAGAACGCGCAGAGTGCTTATTGGACTTGTGTTTCTGCAAACAGGCAGACTGAACGTAGCCGTACTTGCTACAATGATAGCACTTAGCGTCACGACATGCTCACGCCTGCAGTTTGTGTGCTGTCAAACATAGACGGCAGCATTTAACTCTGCTAGACTGCTGCCTAGCACAGTGGATTTGTTTATGCCGCTACCCTGGCTGAGACCTCCTGTGTCGCGGCGCTCTGCAATGAGCAAAAAATATAATTCGAAAGCCACGAAGAGAACTAAACAAGTGAATGATTGCACTGCAAGTTCAATTCCAGCTTCTGATAACATGAAAGGAGAGTTAGTTCTGATGAGAATGTGAAACAAGGATCGAAAAGTGCCGTCAGTAATATGTCGAATCTAATTCTTAAGCAAAACTGTCATTCGTTCCACAAAAACCAAAGGGACAAAAAGTATTGTCTACTCGAAACAATAACATTACTACTGGCTTTGACGCAAGAGTGAAAAGTGTCTGATGAACGAGCTTTTAGATTCTCAGACAACTTGATACAGAGAGAAAGTTACAAGATGACATTACCCTAAATGAGCGTGGGACGTAACTTCTAAATAGAACTTCGCAATTGGCACATTTTGCTCGTAGTTTATTTCCTGGTCGCTAAACACTAACGAAGTCTCTAGGTTATCACAACATTCATATAAGAATTATCGAAGTGTGATTGTTAAACCGACTGCAGTGTTAAATATTACGGAACCTGTGGCCGAATCTGATCAGTGGACAACGGGAATTGTAATATCATTTCATCTTGGAGATGATTCGAATGGCTTAATAACGCTTTAAGGATAGATCCTGTGCACCTCAACTTCTTTCCTGATACAGCTGATCAGTAGTTACTTCTTAACCAAAAAGTTTAGGGTTACGTAAATAGGGCAAAACCAGAAGGACAAATAGAGAGGGGAAATGCGAATGAAACTCGTGGGGCTATGCTAGGTATTTCTGCTCCCAATAAATTCGGTGGCGGCAGACACTGTCGCATCTTTGAAGTACGATGAGTCCCTATGCTGGCTAACTGAAGCAACACATAAGCTGAGCAAAATGTATTTCACTTGTCGCTGGTCTAATGTGGAATTGGTAACATTATGTGATACGTTTGGCCACTTTGTGACTGTCTGTTTACTTCCTGGCATGGTTCAGATTTACCCTGGTAAATTCACTCTATATTTGCTTGTCATTTAGATTAAATATTCTGAATGATTCTCAGCTAAGGAGTGACGTAGAAGTAGAAAATTTGAGCCCACGAAACTCGTTCCCATATAAGCTGCAGCTTACTTTCACTATATATGTTACTAATTCTCCATGTAAGCCATGATCAGGATAACAAGGATGCATTATCTGTTACAACCGTATGCTAGTTAGCGGCTAAATGTTCACTCTTCAAGAAGAAGACTGCGTTAGTTATCAGTTCTCATTTCGGCGGAGACAAGGCTTCTACCTCTTTTGAGCAAGAGCTACTAGCAGACACATCGACAGTCAGTGAAGAAATCTTACGACAGCTTCTTCCCCATAAGTTTAGCCGCTTCCTTGATTCTGTACCCTATACAGGTAAAGATACAACACTTGCAGAACTGCATACTTGTTAATGCCTGCTCTATCAATTGTATTGACTTAATTGTGGCACTGAATGATTTTTAACTGTATTTCGTTATGCATCCACCCCTACTGCTACATCTGCATACTTTGGTATTAGTCCTTCCTCTAATGATACTCACAGGGAAAACTCACCATCGCATCCCCCTCAGATTTAGTGGTAAGATGGCCCAGTAGACAGCCCGTCAACAACTGAACTCAGACCAAGCACGAAAATAGGAAGAAGGTGTACTGAACTGTGAAAAAAAGCAAAATAGGAATAGTGAACGGTCCGAGAACAAGAAGTGCAATAAAGAGCAGGCTGTGAAACAGCAATGGCTCGTGGGTGAGTGGTCATGTTGTTGACCAACGAAGGGGCAACCTGCTTTCGGCAGGTGAGCGGCGAGGACGTCTTGTTTACTTCCCGTCCGCAGAGTCCCGAGCGCTCCTAGTTTGTTTACTTCCTCGCCGCAACTAGTACTCGCGTCCGTTAACATTGAGTCGCTATGGTTCATTCTTACAGAAAAGCTACCATCAAGATCAGCTTCCAGCCCGAACACGCAAGACCACGAGCCTTTGAAATCGAACCATTCATCCGTGACGAAGTTCGGATACCACCACAGCACATCATCGGTACGCCGTTGCTATAACTCCAGTTACAGCCCCATCTGTTGCATCAATTCCGGTCAGCTCTCATCGCCGTAAGACTACACCTGCCCCCTTCATGGTGGGGGTCACTTCCCTCCCTGTTGCTCCTGCTGTGTGCATACACAAACTCCGAGTCTGTGGTGGTATTATTGTGAGTGATACCGAGCGGGCAGCTGTCGAGGAGATCCGGAAGTGGTCGGACGCAGGGTGCGGTGGAGAGAAGCCGCGCGACGTGAGAGGTCGCACCCTGCCGTGGTCGTGCTAGCAGCGCCGGAGGAGACGTTGCTATTAATTGAGGATTTTTTGGTAATTTGCCTTTTTGCTGTGCGTGGTTGTTGGTCGCTTGCGCACTGGGTGGATTTTGTCAGAGTTGTGTATGGATACACGCACAGTAATTTTCGTATCTTTGCTGTGGCCAAAAACGTGTTTATTGAGTACAGACATTGTGGAATAATTAAAAGTTTGTGTAAAGTTTGTCAGCATTAAAATCATCAATTTTCTGAATTTAATAAATTAAGTGTTTTTATTGATTTCTTTCGTTTTTGTTTCCATGGTTTATGGTTAGTTGACTAAACCCCTTCTGCTCATTCAATTTCTATGTATAAAAGAATGGTCGTAATTGAGTCCGAAAACAATTTATTGGACTGTTCAATTAACCAAAACAAATTCTCCAAGTATAACACCAACACAAAACAGTGATCCGTCTTCGAATCACAACTGTTGTTGTGGTCTTCAGTCCTGAGACTGGTTTGATGCAGCTCTCCAAGCTACACTATCCTGTGCATCTTCATCTCCCAGTACTTACTGCAACCTACATCCTTCTGAATCTGTTTAGTGTATTCATATCTTGGTCTCCCTCTACGATTTTTACCCTCCACGCTGCCCTCCAATGCTAAATTTGTGATTCCTTGATGCCTCAGAACATGTCCCACCAACAGGTCCGTTCTTCTTGTCAAGATGTGCCACAAACTCCTCCCCAATTCTATTCAGTACCTCCTCATTAGTTATGTGATCTACCCACCTAATCTTCAGCATTCTTCTGTAGCACCACATTTCGAAAGCTATTGTTCTCCTCTTGTCCAAACTATTTATCTTCCATGTTTCACGTCCATACATGGCTACACTCCAAACAAATATTTTCAGCAATGACTTCCCGACACTTAAATCTATACTCGATGTTAAATTTCTCTTCTTCAGAAACGCTTTCCTTGCCATTGCCAGTCTACATTTTACATCATCTCTACTTACACCATCATCAGTTACTATGCTTCCCAAATAGCAAAACTCCTTTACTACTTTAAGTACATACAAGAATAATAAAGAAACAACTGAAATAATTTCCTACTAGTCTCCGCCAGAGACTTCTCCGATATACCAAGTGTAATCCAGATGATCATCGAGAAGATCCAAGCCAGGCTGCCAGGGCGGCAGCTATCCAAGTCTGCTGGCAGTTGAACTGCCGATGTGCGGCCGAGCACCGGCCTTTATAGCGCTTCGGCGGATGAGTAACTGAACTATTTTCCATCACGTGGTCTGACGTGTGAAAATAGCTCCGGGATCTGCAGCGATCTCTTCCTTATGTTTATGTGGCCAGTAGTGAACCCTGGTGGCCACTGGTGTCTTTGCTGTGGTGCTGTTGTAGTGGTGGTTGTTGTGGCCGTTCATCAATATTGCCTGTCGGTTGTGTAGTGCTTTGGTGTGCCTGCGAAGCAGGCAACCCGCGGCTTCAGGCTGTCAGTTTGGTTGCTGATACTCTAGGCGCCGTAATGTCTGGTGGAGAAGGCCACAGCAACAGATATACTTCAAACTTTGTTCACCTTTAGTAGGCCATTAGAACAACATAATGTGCCAGTAGTAAGGTGCACTATCCTGGCTACTCCGAGAAAATCGCAATAGATTTAAACTTCTATTATGTGGCTCATTTGAATTCAAGTAGGTGCTGGACGTTAGATTTCATGGTAGTCAAGTGGTTAGTGTTCGGGCTACGCACATTAAACGAGCGTGTATGAGGCATCTGTTCGACTCCCGCTCGAACGGAAACGAGATTGTAATTATGTTACAAGATATGTTCGGAAATATGTGTTCTTGCATCTCTGACAATAGTGGAACAGAAATCGGAACAGAAATCGGAACAGAAATCGGAACAGAAATTGGAACAGAAAAAATACTCCTCCCTGAACTATAAAGAAATTAGTTCTCAACCATCTTACTGTCAGTTTTAAAATATCCTCTAACGTCTCCTAACAACCGTTCTACAACGCTCCTGTATGCAACAGACAACTTACCTCGTCTTGCCGCTGCAACTGCGTGATCAGCAACATGCTAAAATATTTCAAAAAGCAATACTGCAACCCATGCAGAGTAACTAACGAGGAGGTATTGAAGAGAATTGGGGAGAAGAGTTTGTGGCACATCTTGACAAGAAGAACGGACAGGTTGGTAGGATATGTTCTGAGGCATCAAGGGATCACAAATTTAGCATTGGAGGGCAGCGTGGAGGGTAAAAATCGTAGCGGGAGACCAAGAGATGAATACACTAAGCAGATTCAGAAGGATGTAGGTTGCAGTAAGTACTGGGAGATGAAGATGCACAGGATAGCGTAGCTTGGAGAGCTGCATCAAACCAGTCTCAGGACTGAAGACCACAACAACAGCTGTGATTCGAAGACGGATCACTGTTTTGAGTTGGTGTTATACTTGGAGAATTTGTTTTGGTTAATTGAATAGTCGAATAATTTGTTTTCGGACTTTGATCGTAAGTTTCTTCCGCTTACGCAGATATATCATCTGTGATCCTAACGTCATTACTTCCCTTGTCAAATACGTGACGCCGGTAACCACCAGATAACCTAAAGTTCAGTATGTAAAGGAAGACATTCACCAGTACACGGTAGTGTGAAAGAAGCCAAGTTCTCATGGCTTGTCCCCTTCCATTTTTTGACCTGATTCAATTTTTCTTGTTGCGAGTAGTAACGACCAATTAAGGTCATTAGAACTCTGGAATGAGACGTTTGATTTTCTTTATGTAGTAACTGGGTGACAGGGCTGTAGCATTTTATTAGGTGAGGGATGATGTGTGGCAGCACAGCCTGCTCATCGACCACAGGGGGGTGCCCGGCGTTTTCGCCTTCTGTAGCGAGTCGAGCAGGGTATGCGGGACGTGGGCAGCATCGGGGCGGGCGCCTCGCAAATCGTGTTAGTGCACTGGGGCCCGCCACCCACACGATGCCGGGCGACTACATTGTCTGTATCGCTTCGGAGAATTTTAATGTCTGCGTCCACGGGGTCGACAGTATGGCGTTCACATACACCACTGCCGTCCAGTGGCCAGAGGCAGTTTCAGGTCTATACTTTCCCTCGCACAGAGTGAAAAACGCCATCTGACTGGTGGACCCATATGACGCTTGCTGGCGCAAAGAAGCACACTCCGAATTTAGTAATACAACCCCTGATAGAAGGAAATTATTTTGCAAAGGCTTGGATGGGAAAGGAGCGGCAGAATCTACACCACTGGCCATTAAAATTTGCTGCACCACGAACGTGACGTGCTACAGACGCGAAATTTAACCGACGGGAAAAAGATGCTGTGATACGCAAATGATTAGCTTTTCAAAGCATTCACACAAGGTTGGCGCCGGTGGCGAAACCTACAACGTGCTGACATTAGGAAAGTTTCCAACCGATTTCAAAAACACAAACAGCAGTTGACCGACGTCGCCTCGTGCAACTTTGTCATGCCTCGTGTAAGGAATAGAAATGCGTACCATCAAGTTTCCGACTTCGATAAAGGTCGGATTGTAGCCTATCGCGATTGCGGTTTATCGTATCGCGACATTGCTGCTCGCGTTGGTCGAGATTCAATGACTGTTAGTAGAATATGGAATCGGTGGGTTCAGGAGGGTAATACGGAACGTCGTGCTGGATCCCAACGGTCTCTTATCACTTGCAGTCGAGAGGCATCTTATCCACATGGCTGTAACGGATCGTACAGCTACGTCTCGATCCTTGAGTCAACAGATGGGGACGTTTGCAAGACAACAACCATCTGCACCAACAGTTCGACGACGTTTGCAGCAGCATGGACTATCAGCTCGGAGACCATGGCTGTGGTTACCCCTGACTCTGCATCACAGACAGGAGCGCCTGCGATGGTGTACTCAACGACGAACCTGGGTGCACGAATGGTAGAACGTCATTTTTGCGGATGAATCCAGGTTCTGTTTACAGCATCATGATGGTCGCATCCGTGTTTGGCGACAGCGCGGTAAACGCACATTGGAAGCGTGTATTCGTCATCACCATACTGGCTTATCACCCGACATGATGGTATGGGGTGCCATTGGTTACACGTCTCGGCCACCACTTGTTTGCATTGACGGCACTTTGAACAGTGGACGTTACATTTCAGATGTGTTACGACCCGTGGCTCTACCCTTCATTCGATCCCTGCGAAACCGTACATTTCAGCAGGATAATGCACGACCGCATGTTGCAGGTCCTGTACGGGCCTTTCTGGGTACAGAAAGTGGTCGACTGCTGCCCTGGCCAGCACATACTCCAGAACTCTTACCAACTGAAAACGTCTGGTCAATGGTGGCCGAGCAACTGGCTCGTCACAATACGCCAGTCACTACTCTTGATGAACTGTGGTATCGTGTTGAAGCTGCATGGGCAGCTGTACTTGTAGACGCCATCCAAGCTCTGTTTGACTCAATGCCCAGGCGTATGAAGGCCGTTATTACGGTCAGAGGTGGTTGTTCTGGGTACTTATTTCTCAAGATCTATGCACCCAAACTGCGTGAAAATGTATTCACATGTCAGTTCTAGTATAATATATTTGTCCAATGAATACCCGTTTATCATCTGCATTTCTTCTTGACGTTGCAATTTTAATGGCCAGTAGTGTAAAAGTATGATTGGTATCTGTTTCCGTGTTTTCCCAAGATTGTAGGTTTTCCTGCCTGGTGGGGACAAGGTGCTAATCTTTAAGTGTAAAGACGAAGTGAGCAGTTCGTTGATTCGCTTCTGGATGGCCATGGAGATCGGTTGTGTTTCGCTTCTGGACCGCCAGTTATTTTCTTTTGGACAGCCACAGTGAAGGTGATCGAAAGAGTCAGAAGTATTACTGTCACTGTAGTCCGGGCAGAACGTCTCTGTTACCACTTGGTAACAACAATCGGATATGCTTCTCGTTTCGCGTTCGCACTATTTCGTTCGGGTCTTTATCCACAGGTGTGGTCTGCCACTGAGAGCAGCTGCAACATCATCTGTGCTCCGAGATGTTGGCGAGCAGCCAGTCTTGCAGGTGGTAACGTATTGGCAGCACCGGCACAGTAATCTAATTAATGTGACCCCTCCCATCTTCCACTGTCGCCTTGTCACCATACAGACACGTCTTGCATGTGTGATCTGTATCAACGGTTCTCATTCCCATCGATATTGTTCGTAATAGTCAGGGGTAACGTGTTACTGCATACTCTCACTCACAATGTTTGTAGGGCTTTGTAACGTGATAGTTGATCCTACTCCTGTAGGTTAATTCAGTCAACATATCACCCAAGTTACAACTTTTTCTTGTTTAAATTCCGTTCAATATTTGTGTGTTGTTATACTTTTAGAATTCTCGCAATAAATCACTTTGTGATAACAAAATATTTGTATTATTTAGTAGTCAATTTCAACTCTATTACCAGGGCCCGTTGCCAGATACAAGCGATGAGTTATTAAATTATCGTAAATAGATTTATGTCGAATACGCAACTTTTAAACTGACCACAAACAGGGCCACATTGTAATTTCATCCGTACATAGTCTGTTGCATGATAGGAACTGTGGTAGTTTTAGGATGGCCTAACTAATACGGATATCTAAAGAATTTGGGTGACGTGACCATCTCTCAACCCCAGCACCTCGCATAATATGGTGACCCGCGCCTACTATCTCTCCAGGTTGGCTTTGAGAGTCAGTCAGCATTTCATAACGTTTTTGTTTTCCTTCATTTCTTTTAAGTCTGCAGTAGTATAAGACGCTGGCGCGAATTTATAAATCATTGTGTTGCTCTTTTTATCAGCAGTGGTTTCGTTTGTTGTTCATGTGGGTGTGGTTTTCCACCATCATCTATGTTTTCTGTATTGATATCCGGCGTTGCTAACAACGTTCGGGATCAATTTTGGAAGTAATGATAATTGATAATGCTAACTGATGTGACAAGTTTTATTGAGAGACTAGAAAGCGTGTCAAAAATGTTATAGTTTTTACCACATGCACTGCGTATTTTGGTTTGTCTATTCACGTGAATGTTAACGCGAAGTAAGGCTATGTGGCCGGCCGCTGTGACAGAGCGGTTCTAGGCGCTTCAGTTCGTAACCGCGCTGCTGCTACTGTCGCAGGTTCGAATCCTGTCTCGGGCATGGATGTGTGATGTCCTTAGGTTAGTTAGGTTTAAGTAGTTCTAGGTCTAGCGGACTGATGGCCTCAGATGTTAAGTCCCATAGTGCTTAGAGCCATTTGAACCATTTAAGACTAGGTGGAGACATAATGGATGCCAGTTCGAAAGATGTAGCGTGATGGTCAGAGCAGAAGGTATGAACGAAAACGGGCCAGCGGATGAGATAGTTCACATTCCCATGGAACAGGATGATAAACACACTGATGTGAGCTACGATTCAATAGCTGGTCGTGAGTGTAGCAGTGAACGTGGCAATATGGGACAAAAAGAAGACGGAAGCATCAAAAGGCCAATCTTGCCAAGAAGATATAGCTGCGCACAGAAATCGCGTGTCATGTCACCAATCGTTGGTCCTGTGAACCAGCCGGAGTCGAATTTACCATCGAGATTTGGGAATAAATAGAAGCAGAAAGAATCAGAAAGGAGAAAATGTAAGAATTAGAAAACAGACGTCAGGAAGCAGAAAAAAGTTGGGGAATCAACTTTAGAAAATCTATGACCACCTATCAGTTGTGCTGAAGATTAGTACCGAGGCTAAGTAGACTGTTAGCAGCAAAGAGGGAGGATGGCTTAGGTAGGGTGGAAGGGGCAGTCGCCAAAAGAACCACCGTAATGGCAAATAACAGTGCCACGCTAGCGAGGAGAACTGCAAACAATGCATTTGCTACTGAATCCCTCAAAGCTCAGGAACAAGAGCATGTTGCGGGTACCTCACAAAGGCTAACGAGTGTAGAAGAACGTGCTGCGGGTACCTCACAGAAAATACAGAGAATAGAAGAACATCTTGTTCAAATAGAACAAGCAGGACAGAGGCGTGCTTTGCGCTCCGACCTCACAGGAGCGGCGGAGAGAATCGTGTCATCTGCAGGATTCTCACCGTGTGCGGGGTCAGAAAGAAAAAAATGCATCACAGCGGGCGCGCTCTGGCTATGACAGCGATCTCTTGCATCACTGCAGCCACTAAGAAGGTGCAATGCGGGGCTGGAGTACTGTCTGGTCTGTCACTAAACCAACCGCAGGTATCATGTCACATAGGGCGGAAGAGGCTGTGTAAGTCGGGCTTTAGTGAGAGAACGAGGGCAGGACCGGACTTCGATTATAAGTACTTCCTGCCAGTTCTAAAATTTCCAGAATTTTCTGGAAAACGGAAGTCCGCTCCGCGTGAAAGTTTGAGTGCCTCAGTTTAGCCACTCGTTACATGTGTCATGGCCACTAGAGGCAAAACTGGAATTTGCGGACATATTAAAGGTCCAATAGCCGAGAAAATGAGCGGGATGGCGGAAAACTGCCAATCATTCCAAGAATTCAAAAACGCGTTTCTCGGAATATAGTGGTCATGAGAAATGCTAGACCGAATAAACCAAAAATTTACCCTGTGGCCAAACCTTGAACGGTCGGGGTACATGAGCCCTAAGGAATTATTCGAAGGACAAGTAAAAAGGAACTTGTTTTTAGACGCGCCGAACACTGACGATGCAATCAACCGGTTCGCCTTCTTGAAACTACCAAGTAATTACCAGCAAACCCTAGTTGGTAAATGTGGTACAAGTATCGAGACCTTTAAGAGTCTACTACGCGAATTCGACTGACATGTTGTTCGAGAGCGAAATTCAGGATAGAATAATAACTAACTCCTGTGGAGTAAGTTCAAATGGCTCTGTGCACTATGCGACTTAACTGCTGAGGTCATCAGTCGCCTAGAACTTAGAACTAATTAAACCTAACTAACCTGAGGACATCACACACATCCATGCCCGAGGCAGGATTCGAACCTGCGGCCGTAGCGGTCGCCAGGCTCCAGACTGTAGCGCCTAGAACCGCACGGCCACGCCAGCCGGCATGTGGAGTAAGTTCAGGATGAAATGTTTAGGACAGAAATGTACATGAAGTAAATGGAGCGTTTAGTAAAATATTAGACCAAGTTATTTGTTGTTGTGTATACCGGTAAATTAAACCAGACGAGCGATGTTGTCTTGTGCGTCCTCACTGAGTGTGAATGAAATGTGAGTTCCCTTTCAGTCACAAAAAACAATTCATTGCTGTTGCGGTAGGAGCAATACCATGAATGCGAGATTCGAGTTTGGGAGAAATTTGTTGTGGGTTGTCGAAATTTGGCCGTTTTTATGACATGGATGCGGTTTCGGTAGAGTATGGGCACGCCACCTCTGCATCATTTCCTCTGAGGAGTTTTTCGTTGGGGTGAGCACTCCACTTGCTGCGTCGCACCCTTTCGCTGCAGTTTCTCCTTGGAGTATGGGGGGCCCCGCTGAATGCGTTGCACCACTTTTCCAGGGAGTTTCGCTGGAGTATGATACTATGGTGGCCACAAAGTCCGCCCACACCGCTGTAGCGCTGGATACATCCTCGTGGGGTAGCGAGTTTCTCGCAATAAGCCATGTCGGTAGACGTGTGCACTCGACACTGTTGCAATGGACAATCAGTGCTAGGGGCGTAAGAAGCGTCTCCTCGACTAAATCTTGTCTGTGAGTAGGTGAAGTCAAGAGCATGCGCATAATGAAAGCACTAACATAACGCACGTACAGCCCGCAGAAGAAGATGAAGGAGAATATGTGGGGTATGATACAAGATCAATGATTCTTGTCTAGCCTCAAAAAACACTCAGTAACAGTGTACAAGCTGTGGGGGCGGTGGAGGAAAGAGCCAGTGCTGGCATCTCGACGCCCAGCTGATCACAAGTGCGACGTCACCTATTCAGGACTCACCAGCCCGGGAGGAAAGAAATCATTGTAGTGGTAACTGTATCAATCTGCCTAGTGCCTACATTTTATTATTACTATTTCAAAGTTCTGCACTACGATCACTAAGATCTTTATTGGCCAAAGATGGTTACTTGCGGTATGCACTATGCACTGCCTTCACATGTTTTCAGACGCGACAAATCATCAACGACGACCATATCGTCAGCAAGGCATAGCGCTGTACTTAGTCATGCAACAGTTAGTATAATGGACAATTAGTCAAATGGTGATGGGCAGCTGGATTTCATTTGCGCAATTAGAATGTATCCTGAGAATAGGGCTAATAACTTCACTAGTATTTTTTTCTATGTCTTGAGCTTCCATGTATTTATTGTTTTGGGTTAAGGTTTTCCAGCCCATAAGAGAGCTCTATTTCTGTACCACTACTTTAGGTTAATCTGACCCTGTAGGATTACGTTGCGTAATAATGTTAGTACGTAAGATGGCGAAAGCCTTACAAATAAGTACAGTTTACTGTAAGCTGTTCAGTAATGAATGTTTCAGACATGATAATGGCAATATTACAATTTCAATTGAACACCAATTAATATTCTCATAGTAAAGATTCATTTTTTTTCCTATGTACTGTGTTTGTAAAATCGTACTGTGAATATATCGGGGGATGATATGAACTGTGTTGTAATGTTTGACAGTCTTGGTATAGGCAAGCTGATTAGTGTCATGCTTTTTTTCCTTTACTTGTTATGTAATAGAGGGTACTGGACACAATATCTTTCCGTGCCTCTCAAGCATCTAAACACCTTACTTTTTTTAATTTGACATATTTTCTTAAACAATTCCTCAAGATACTTGTATTTGTTAACTTAAGTTTCCGGTAAATCAATTAAGAAAGATTCCTTCAATGGGTAGCCTGATTCAGAGGATTTCATACAATACTCACCGTCAATGACTTTTTACCGCTGTAAAATTAAATCCTTTTTATTGTGTTTCGTACTAGGAATGTAAACTTCTTATGTATATTTGATGCGCCGGCCACTTTGGCCGAGCGGTTCTAGGCGCTTCAGTCCGGAACCGCGCTGCTGCTAAGGTCGCAGGTTCGAATCCGGCCTCGGGCACGGATGTGTGTGATGTCATTAGGTTAGTTAGGTTTAAGTAGTTCTAAGTCTAGGGGACTGATGACCTCAGATGTTAAGTCCCATAGTGCTTACAGCCATTTGAACCACTTTTGAACACTTTATTAGATGTGGGACGATGTGTGACGGCACAGCTACCTGAACGACAAGAACAGAGTTCAGCCGCCTTGTCGCACCACGGTGTCCGGCGTTTTTGCCTTTTGTAACGAGACTAGCGGGATGTCTGGGACGTGGGCAGAATTGGGGTCAACGCTTCGCAAATCGTTTTAGTGTACTGGAGCCTGCCGCTAACCTACGAGACGATGTCGGACAGCTGCATTGTCAGTGTTGGTTCGGAGAAGTTTCATATCTGCCTCCATAGGGGTTCGACAGTGCGGCGCACACGTAGACCACTACTGTCCAATGTCCAAAGGCAGTTTCAGGTTTATACTTCCCGCGCGTAGACCGAAAAATGCCCTCTAATAGTTGGACCTGTATGACATCTGCTGACGCGAAAGAGCACACTCCGAATTTGGCGGCACGACTCGTGATAGGAGGAAAATTTGTTGTGACGGTTTGGAGGGGAAACGAGCGGCAGAATCTAAGAGTATAACTGGCAGCTGTTTCTGTGTCCTCCCACAATTGGAGATATGCCCTGCGCATTGGGGACAAGTCGCTAATCTTTCACTCTAAAGACGAACTGAGGAGCTTGTGGATACTCTTCATGATGGGTAGAGAGCGGTTGTGTTTCGCTTCTGGACCGCCAGAGCGAACGTTACAGTTCTTCACTTCTGGTTAGCCAGAGCGAAGGTGATCGAAAGGGTCAGGAGTATTACTGTCACGGTAGTCGTCCGGGCAGAACCTCGTTGTTACCACTTAGTGGCAATAATCGGATTCGTTTGTCATTTCACGTTTTCCCTATTTCGGCCGGGTCTTTATCCACGGGCGCAGACTGCCACTGAGGGCAGCGGCAACATCATCCCTATGCTCCGATCTGTTGCCATGCGGCGACTCTTGCTGGTGGTTATGTATTCGCATCACCAACTTAGTAGTCTAATAATTTGACCCCTCCCAGGTTACGCTGTCGCCTTGCTATACACAGCAATCGCTTGCACGTGTGATCTGTATCGAGAGCTCTCATTCTCAATCGATATTTTTGGTAATAGTCATCAGCAACGTGTTACAGCATACTCTCAGAAAGTTTGTAGGGTTTCATTACGTGATATTCGATACCACTCCTGTACAATAATTCACCCAACATCTCATTGACGAAGTTACAGTGTTCTTATGTATATTCCATTAGATATTTGTGTCTGGTAGTACTTTAGGTATCCTCGTAATAAAGCACTTTGTAGTACCAAAATCTTCGTGTTCTTTAGTAGGTGAATTTCACCTTTATTATCAGAGTCCTTTGTCAGATACGAGTAATGAGCTATTAAATTATCACAAATCCACACACCAAAAAAGTCTTGCATCACGTCTGTTCCAAGAGTTCCAGAACCTGTACAGATAATTTGAATAGAGATAAATATAAACATCATTTTTGCCCTTTTTTTGCTGATGAAAACCACACATTGCATTTTGTACCACCATACAGCGAGATCTTCAGGGGTGGTGGTCCAGATTCCTGTATACACCGGTACCTCTAATACCCAGTAGCACGTCTTGCATTGATGCATGACTATTCGTCGTGGCATATTATTCAGAAGTTCATCAAGACACTATTGTTGCAGATTTTCCCACTCCCCAACGGCCACTCGGGACTATTGCACTATTGGTCAGACGGTGCCATTCACCTAACAGCCGTTACGGCGCCTTCCATGACCATCGGCGGCTTGCGTCGGCCCCACATAATGCCACCCTAAAACAGCAGGCAACCTCCACCTTGATGAAGTCGCTGGATAGTGTGTCTAAGGTGTTTAGTCTGACGGGCTGCCTCCAAACAGGTCTCCGACGATTGTCTGGATGAAGTTATATGCGACACACATCGGTGAAGAGAAAGTAATGTCAATCCTGAGCGGTCCATTCGGCATGTTGTTGGGCCCATCTGTACCGCACTACATGGTGTCGTGGTTGCAAAGATGGACCTCCCCATGGACGTCAGGAGTGAAGTTGCGTATCATGCAGCCTACTGCGCACAGTTTGAGTCGTAACACGACGTCCTGTGGCTGCACAAAAAGCATTATTCAACATAGTGGCTTTGCCGTCAGGGTTCCTCGAAGCCATAATCCGTAGGTAGCAGTCATCCACTGCAGTACTAGCCCTTGGGCAGCCTGAGCAAGGCATGTCATTCCCAGTTTCTGTCTCTCTGTATCTCGTCCATGTCCGAACAACATCGAATTTGTTCACCCCGAGACGCCTGGACACTTCCCTTGTTCAGACCCCTTCCTGGCACAACGTAACAATGCGGACGCGATCGAACCGCGGTTTTGACCGTCTAGGCATGGTTGAACTTCAGACAACACAAGCTGTATACCTCCTTCCTGGTGGAGTGACTGGAACTGATCGGCTGTCGGACCCCCCTGCATCTAATAGGCGCTGCTTGTGCATGGTTGTTCATGTCTTTGGGAAGGTTTAGTGACATCTCTGAACAGGCAAAGGGATGTGTCAGTGATACAATATCCACACTCAACGTATATCTTCAGGAGTTCTGGGAACTGGGGTGATACAAAACTTTTTTGCTGTGTGTAGAAATATGTCGTAGGCGTAACTTTTAAACCGATCACAAACAGGTCTACATCTTAATTCCCTCCATAAATTGTATTTTTCGTGGTAGGTACTGTGGTGTTTAATGGTGAGATTGAGGCTATTACTAACTAATACTGATTTCTTTAACGAATTTCGGTGACGTGTCCACCTCTCAACCCTGGCACCTCCTAGAATGAACTACCCTGAATAGGACTGCAGCAAGTTGGCCAAACCATCGGCAGTTTAGTTGTTTTAGCAGTTACGACGACGCGGCCCAATACCCAAAATTATTTTATCCATACTATTAAAACATGCTTGACACTATCGAAGTACTGGGAGAATTTGTTTTATACCATCAGATACACAGGAGGCTACCTGGTACCCAGTGTGTGAATACCGAAAGGAAGGTGAGATTAAACTGAATAAATCACACTATCCAATTTTTGGAAATAAGATCAAAGCAATAGCAAAAAGTATGTAACTCAGAAGGAACACTGGGAGATGCTATTTGAGACAATCAGACATACCGATGTTTGTATAGCGTCCCATGTGTGTTCTCTAAAGAAAAAGTATGATTAAACTGAATAAATTATACCAGTAAATATTTGAAATGATGTCAAAGCAATGTTAAGACAAATTAACCTGAGAATACATGGGAACAGCATTGACCACATCTGCCTAACCTATAAATGCCCACAGCCTATCGTTTCCATCCTTTGCAAATTGACACCATTATGAAGGTAGCTAGCAGAGTATAATAACTACTGATATCGCAAATAGATGAGAAGGAGTGCTGAAAAACATGTTTCCAACATATAAATGTCAGCCTGTTATCCAGTTGCATCTCGTCTGTACTCATTTAAGGTAAGGGAGGGGTAATATATCTCGACTTATGGAATGTGTAGGCCCTATATTCGGTTGACACGTTTCATCACCTGAAGCTATTTTAAATGAAATAATCAGTGGACGCCTTTCTCAATAATTTGGAGAGGCATCCGCTAATCTCTCTCTCTGGATATAGCAATTGAGAGGAGGAGATGATGGGAAAGAGTATCCCACATTAGTTTAGTTTTGTTTTATTATTATTGACTTTTTTTTCTCAGACTTAAGTCTGGTTAAAAATGGAACGTGACGCGGACCTCGATCAAGTGTGACTTCCTTGTAACTGTATGGTATACGTTATATTGCATTTAGGAACTTTCGGGTAATTGAACATGTATCAATAATTACAGATTTTTGTAGTTGTATATATATATATATATGTTTGGATGTAGCTGTATTGCATTGATGTACTGGTGGATATTGTGAGGTATGACTCCTGTAGTTGATAGTATAATTGGTATAATGTCAACTTTATCCTGATGCCACATGTCCTTGACTTCCTCAGCCAGTTGGATGTATTTTTCAATTCTTTCTCCTGTTTTCTTCTGTATATTTGTTGTGTTGGGTATAGATATTTCAATTAGTTGCGTTAATTTCTTCTTTTTATTGGTGAGTATGATGTCAGGTTTGTTATGTGGTGGTGTTTTATCTGTTACAATGGTTCTGTTCCAGTATAATTTGTATTCATCGTTCTCCAGTACATTTTGTGGTGTGTACTTGTATGTGGGAACATGTTGTTTTATTAGTTTATGTTTTATGGCAAGTTGTTGATGTATTATTTTTGCTACATTGTCATGTCTTCTGGGGTATTCTGTATTTGCTAGTATTGTACATCCGCTTGTGATGTGATCTACTGTTTCTACTTGTTGTTTGCAAAGTCTGCATTTATCTGTTGTAGTATTGGGATCTTTAATAATATGCTTGCTGTAATACCTGGTGTTTATTGTTTGATCCTGTACTGCAATCATGAATCCTTCCGTCTCACTGTATATATTGCCTTTTCTTAGCCATGTGTTGGATGCGTCTTGATCTATGTGTGGCTGTGTTAGATGACACGGGTGCTTGCCATGTAGTGTTTTCTTTTTCCAATTTACTTTCTTTGTATCTGTTGATGTTATGTGATCTAAAGGGTTGTAGAAGTGGTTATGAAATTGCAATGGTGTAGCTGATGTATTTATATGAGTGATTGCTTTGTGTATTTTGCTAGTTTCTGCTCGTTCTAGAAAGAATTTTCTTAAATTGTCTACCTGTCCATAATGTAGGTTTTTTATATCTATAAATCCCCTTCCACCTTCCTTTCTGCTTAATGTGAATCTTTCTGTTGCTGAATGTATGTGATGTATTCTATATTTGTGGCATTGTGATCGTGTAAGTGTATTGAGTGCTTCTAGGTCTGTGTCACTCCATTTCACTACTCCAAATGAGTAGGTCAATACTGGTATAGTATAAGTATTTATAGCTTTTGTCTTGTTTCTTGCTGTCAATTCTGTTTTCAGTATTTTTGTTAGTCTTTGTCTATATTTTTCTTTTAGTTCTTTAATATTTGTATTATCTATTCCTATTTTTTGTCTGTATCCTAGATATTTATAGGTATCTGTTTTTTCCATCGCTTCTATGCAGTCGCTGTGGTTATCCAATATGTAATCTTCTTGTTTAGTGTGTTTTCCCTTGACTATGCTATTTTTCTTACATTTGTCTGTTCCAAAAGCCATATTTATATCATTGCTGAATACTTCTGTTATCTTCAGTAATTGGTTGAGTTGTTGATTTGTTGCTGCCAGTAGTTTTAGATCATCAATGTATAGCAAATGTGTGATTTTGTGTAGGTATGTTCCAGTAATATTGTATCCATAATTTGTATTATTTAGCATGTTGGATAGTGGGTTCAGAGCAAGACAGAACCAGAAAGGGCTTAATGAGTCTCCTTGGTATATTCCACACTTAATCTGTATTGGCTGTGATATGATGTTATCTGAATTTGTTTGGATATTAAGTGTGGTTTTCCAGTTTTTCATTACTATGTTTAGAAACTGTATCAATTTAGGATCTACTTTGTATATTTCTAATATCTGTAGTAACCATGAGTGGGGTACACTATCAAAGGCTTTTTGGTAATCAATGTGTGCGTAGTGTAGCGACCTTTGTTTAGTTTTAGCTTGATATGTCACTTCTGTATCTATTATCAGTTGCTCCTTACATCCTCGTGCTCCTTTGCAGCAGCCTTTTTGTTCTTCATTTATAATTTTGTTCTGTGTTGTATGTGTCATTAATTTCTGTGTAATGACTGAAGTTAATATTTTGTAGATTGTTGGTAGGCATGTTATGGGGCGATATTTAGCTGGGTTTGCTGTGTCTGCTTGATCTTTAGGTTTCAGATAAGTTATTACATGTGCAAGTGTATCAGGGAATGTGTATGGGTCTGCAATGTAACTGTTAAATAATTTAGTGAGATGTGAATGTGTTGAGGTGAACTTCTTTAGCCAGTAATTTGCTATTTTATCATTTCCAGGGGCTTTCCAATTGTGTGTAGAATTAATTGCTCGGGTGACTTCATGTTGCAAAATTATCACTTCAGGCATTTGTGGTATCATCTTGTACGAGTCTGTTTCTGCTTGTATCCACTGTGCATGCCTGTTATGTTGTACCGGGTTTGACCAGATGTTGCTCCAGAAGTCTTCCATGTCTGCTATGTTTGGTGGATTGTCTATTTTAATGTTAATTATCTATTGTTTGGTAAAATCTCTTTTGGTTTGTACTGAATGTTTGATTTTGTTTCCTTCTATTTTCACTTTTTTTGTATCTTCTAAGTCGTTTGGCCAATGCTTGTAATTTCTGCTTCTTTTCATCTAATTGCTCTATTGCTTCTTGTTGTGAGATTTTACCTAACCTTTTTCGTTTTTTGTCTGATATTTCATTTCTTATAAATTGTGTTAGCTGTCCAATGTCTTTTCTCAGTTTTTCTATTCTGATCTGTAACCTGTGTTGCCATGCTGGTTTTGTGGGCTTCTTCTGTATTATTATTATTATTATTATTATTATTATTATTATTATTATTATTCTCAGAAATGAATATCTTGGTACACAGAATACAAATAATGTTACGAAAGAGTCACACCATAAACACACATTCATTCCAATAAAATACACTCAAATATTAACAAATAAGTCATTTCACAATTTATGTTAATAAAAGTTTATAATAGCATGTATGCAATCTAGTTGGCTGTTCATGTCTTGAGTCCTTCCATTCTTTAGGAATTCACAACTCCAAGTAATCTCATACTTAATTCAATATAATTGAATCTGTTGTTTAAGAACTACATGAATCGTTGTCTGGAGGCAGAATGACATTCGAGAAGTTAGAGACTGAGTCATGAAAGCGTTAGCAGTTCTCTGTCCAATCAGAAAACATGATTTTGCACTCTTTTGACCGAATCCGCAACTTTAATTTTGTGGAGAGCCAAATGACTTTAGAGTTAATCGGAGATAACAATTCGCATTATTCCTCGTTGTCTGTTCATGGCTCTAGTGCTGTCATTATCGTGGTAGAGTTCAGTGGCTTTATGCAAAGCCTTTTAGCTCTTCCCACACATTTGTAGTGATTCTTTCCAGCAAACTTGACATGCGAATAATCATTCAGAGCACACCGTTGCATGTTAAATTGGTTAGATTCAGTTCTTCAGAAGTTGGCCATTTCGTTAGTGTGAGGAATGTACCTGGGGCAGCGCAGATCCACCAGGAAAATCTCTTGTCTGTCGGAGATAGTGTTGTAGCCAAGTGTCAGTTGGCAGCCTTCTTCAAAGTAATTTTCTGGGCCTTCAGTTGGCTAGCAAAATAGCCCGATGAGTAGGGAATTCCTTAATGACCCCTCGTGAGCCTTTTCTCAATGGCTGCTAGCAGTGCATGCTCCCTTGTGTCTGGACGGACAGTAGTAGCACCACAACATCGATTCTCGATACCATTGGCCAATCCCCCAGTGACCGCCGAATGTGTTCTCCCCAGCTCATACTTACACTAGCTAGTTACTTTGCTATTACAACCAAGTATTGTCAAAAATTAAAGTAAATTATTCATTTCAATGATTCTCAGTTAAGATCAGTCAAATTATGTACCAGCTGCTTTCCATACATCCATCATTAACACAGTAGGTAGTTACTTGGCTGTTACAATCAAGTAATGTCAAAAATTAAACTAATTTTCATTAAAATGGTCTACTGCATTGATAAATTACATCATCCACTCACAAACTACTGCTTGGACTGTCACATACTGATTAGCAAGTCGCACTGCACTCTAAGAACACACAATGACACTGTAAGCAAACATAACATTGTACCTAACAATTACGCAGGTTGAATGGCACAAAAAAGTATTGGTGTGGAAACTTTTCAAAATACGATGTGTCATAAATGACGTGCACAAGAATCTTGCAACAAACAGCAGTGACATTCTAATTTATTTTATTATTAGTTTATTAATAACAATAGGCATCATTCCACTTAAGAATGTGTACACTTGTACAAAAAATATATTTTCTATGTATTATTACGATCTGTTAACTAGCTAACAATACGAGCCCCTGACTACGAATCCATTCTTTCATAGTAGCACATCAATAAAACTTTGTTTCCACAATATTTGCGGTGCTAGTTTTTGTGATTCAGCCTGTATACACTGACCTGACAGTGGAAAATTTACAAAGAGTGAACGTTACACTTATGCATTTAACATTCAATGAACATTAATTACAGATGAAGTCAGCAGATGTAGCAACCAGTTGGTAGGAACTTCTTACAGAAATTGTATTATGTAAATATTGTGGTACACTCAGGGAACAAAATAGGTGGTGAAAAAAAAAGAAAGTATTGCGTCAAACAGTAGAAATTCTATTATCAGATTATGCCTAGTTGAAATTTTACGTTAATTTACAAAATTGTATTGAAGTATGACTAAGCACACTGCTATATTTTGGTGCACTGTTTATATTGGATTACTGAAAGCGTGTTGTGGTCAAGAGAAGTAGTGTTTATTTTTAATTAGAACGCAGTTGAGTGTAATTTTGTAGAAAGTCTGCATTGGCTAACTCTGTCTCATCATTGAGGAAATGAAGTGGTGATTTGCTTTCATGTACATATATTTCTATCTCATCAGGTAGATTCAGTGGGCTACCTTCCTTAGCAATATTCAATATATGGATGTGGTCTTGAATGTTTTTTACTCCATTTAGATAGAGAGTTGTCTGCATTGCAAATTCAGAATTTGATAGGTGTGTTGAAACACATGGCATCTAAATGTTCTTTGAACTGAATCTCAAAGCTTCTCACATTTTTTCCTACATAGTAGGAAGTACTATTTTGGCAACTGAGTTTATATATTCTTGGTATTTGCATAGGAAGGTTGTTATCCCTTAAGTTATGAATGGATAGGTGGTGAAGGTTGTGGTTTCATATGGAGCCTTATATTTGTGTTTGTATATTTAAAGCGGTTACTTATTTTGAAGTATATGCTCCCTAAACAGGAAGGGAGATGCATTTACAGCTGTTGTCTACCGCCTTTTGTGTTACCTTCATAGGTGTCTTGTTAGGCAAATACTGCCTCATGCTTTTTCTTCCATTCTTTATACAGATATTTTGTAATTTAAGATGATCAAACAATGAAGAAACGATTAACTGATTATTTTTTCGATTATTTAAGAATACAACAAAAATAAAGTAAGCAATATCAAATTCAGCAGAATTATAATAATTAGTAGTATCTAGTTCAAAATCTCATTTTACATTTAATCCATCGATCTCTATTGTCTGTGGTTCAATGAGAGAAACTCGAATTTTTGGGTTTTGCAGTCTTTTGTGTTGTTCAAGTGAATATTCTTGTTCATACTTCTGGTATCTGGGAAACGGATTTCCATTGATTCTACAACGACGTTTCCTTCTTTTTTTTCAAGTGTATCTTTTATTTAAATCCCACTTCATTTTTATCAGCCCACCTAAGAATTAAGTCGTTGGAACTTGAACCAAGTAAAAGTTACTGATAAATCACTTTCCCAAATCATTTGTCTAAAATGTTAAAAATCCATCGAATATTTCTAATGGATGACATGCTTTTTATACTTTTTATTTTTCCATGATTAAGAATATTGATGGAGATAAAGTCAAATGAATAAGAACCTATGAAGAAATAAACGGTTGTTCTAGACATAATATTGTTTCCTCTGTTAACTGTGATAACATTGAACAGATTTGCCAATCAATTATTGACTCATTTTTAGTTGGATTTTCTGTCATACATTGGATAATCTGGTCCATTGGTTCCAATAAACTTAACTTCATACAAAGTTGTGAATGAATAGGATGAATCCTTTCATTTCAAATATTAATAGTAATTTCTGTTTCTTTGTTTGGGAATTTTAAATTAATACTAGTTTTTTCATTAACAGGAAAAGAGTAAAACTGATAACTCCCAATTTTGTTCATGATTTATTATGAAAAACTTATTAAGACATATTCAAAATTACTTTTACAGTTGATGCATTGAAGTCAATCCAATTATCGTCTTCATTACTTTTAGTATTTATTAAATTTGGAATATATCAGAAATTGAAATATATAAATGATAATTTGGTTCATAAATTATCAGTTCACCTAATTCTGCATTGAGTTTAAATGAAGCAATGATATTAGATTCTCACGAAAATGATCAGAATTTTGTACAAACATTTGATACAGTTAGAGAATATTTTACTAGAGGTAGACATAAGGATACTGATTACTTTTCTTTAATAAAAGCATACTCAAATATACTAAAACAATTAGATCTTAGATAATCTTAGAAAATGTTAATTTTATAAATATTATCAGACGAGATGACAAGTTAAAATAATATGTATCGCAAGTTATAGGAGTCGATGTTGAACTTAACGATTTTTAAAAAATTAGTACTAATTGCTGGAATAATCAGTTTGGATTTCTTAAAACAGACATGACTAGGAAACCAAGTGATGGCAAGTTCAAAAATAAACTAGAACATTTCAAAAAAATGCTGTCAAGAGGTTAAACTAGAACACGGAACATAAACATTGAATATCAAAACTGTTATCAATTATTTTTTAACTTTAGTAAATGTTAATAAAATACAACCCAGTAGTTTTTAAGAGAACTAGATGAAATAGAAAAGCAAAAGAAAAAGTAAAAGAAGAGTTTCAAAAACCCAGACGAGAATATGAAAAAATTAAAAAAAGGTGATCAACCAGTTATCAATACAATTGAACTGAAGAAAATGTAGATGTTGAAAAACAAATGGTTCCTTATAACCAACAATATTTAGAAGAATTTAACAATATTCCAGCAACTGAACAAGTTAAATTAAATAGTATAAATAGTCTTTAAACTGATACTCACGAAAGAAACAGACAAAAATGGTGGAAATCTACTTATTACATTTGTCATTTCTGTTGTAAAATACAAATTCATGAATATTTAATGAAAAATAAAACATGAAGGGGATTTTTACAAATTTTGTTTGCTAAATGAGGTTCATAAGTTGGTGCAGCAGCAATCAGATAATCAGTTAATTGCAAAAAAAGATTAAGAAATAGGAAAACAAAAAAGGCATAGCGTGACAATGGAAAAGGAAGCTGGTGCTGCATGAAAAAAGTGAAAAAATTGAAAGGTATGGTCAATAAATATAACAATCCATAAAAAAGATTGTTAATGAACAATAGTTAGAAAACCAAAAGATATAACAAAAACTGAATGTGCAAGTATTTTAATGCAACTGAATAACTATGTGATGAAAGACGAATTAAAAATCTTCCTACAGAGAATGAAGGCAGTGAGACTTTAAAAATGATCGAAGATCATGCCTATAAACAGATTTTAGTGAAAAATTAAACAACTTCGAAGTGGTAACTAAGACACTACAACACATCTTGATAAAAATATAGAAACATGAACACAAATCTTACGTTCACCTTACATAAATGTAATAGGTTAGAAAACATGATAGATACGTAACTGAAATTACTATTATCACTAGAAATGAACCACAAATGCATAATTTTGAATACAATTTGAGACCTAAAATAATTGTTGTCAGAAAAGAATATAAAGAAAGATTTGAAAATTGATGCTTTTAATGTTACAGTAAGTGTATCTGATAAACTATGTGAAACAAATAATAGTAATCAATCAATAGTGGTACACAAATAAAATTATCTAACAGTAAGATTAAAAGATAGTTAAAAATGTCAAAGCAGATGTAAAGTCAGTTATATGTGCTGAAATAATATAGAATTTAATTATTTTTTAATGTATATAAATTGACAATTGTTCGATCTGTCATTGTTATCACATCTACTGTTTGATATGTAGGAAACTAGATAATGGATTAATTATCCATGAACAAAACATTATTAAATTACATAAAAAAATTTTAGAAGAGAAAATGTAATTTCTTTTTCTATAGATGCTTAATGGCATGATGGTCTAGTCAAAATGGATTTAGGTAAATTGAAAGGAATACAAAAAATATATGAAGGATATAAATATTATATTGTAACTGATGTTTCTTTTCAAAATATGCTTGGGCCATTCCAGTTAAATTTAAAACAGGTAAGAACATAGTTAATCCATTTGAAAAATTTTCAGAATTGGTCATAGTCTGAATCAACAGATAATGACAAAGAATTTTATAATAAAGAATTTAAAGAATTGATTTAAAAAATATATATTAAGATATAAAAAGCACTTCAAAAATTTCTACAAGAAAATATATATACAAGGAAATTAGAAGTCTGTTGATTTAGCTAAAAATCAATTTGATGAATATAACACAGTACTTTCAACCATTAAAATGGAACCGAAAGATGTAAACAATGAACGAAAAAATCTGATAGAAAACAGTTTGTGAGATGAATTTACCAGTTACTATACCTAAATATACAATTGGTGATTAAGCAAGTACAAGTCAACTAAAAGGAACATTCAAGACAATATATGCTGCTAATTAGTCAACAGAATTTTTGTAAAATTGAAGATGATATTCATTATAATCCAGTCATATATACATTTAAGTGATTTAAATGGTGAACAAATAAAAAGAAATTTCTATGAAAAAGATCCATATAAAACAAATTTTCCAGATGCTTATCTCATTTAAGAAATTTTGAAAAATAAAGATAATAAAGTACATATTAAAATGTTGGGATTTGATAATTCACACAACTGTTGGATCGATGAAAATGAAGTTATCTTTAATTTTTTTTACTACAAATGCTGTTAGTCATTGAAAATTTAAACATATTTAGTATTGAATATAATACTTATTACACAAACTGTTTTATTAAATATGACACTATATTCTGAAATTAAAATTAGTAAGAATGACCTTATCTCTGAATTGTTTAAGAATTTAAATTTGAATTAATTCAGTCAACTGGTATTGATAGATTTAGTTTATTATATGTATATGAAAGGCGTTATGGATGTTAAATGGGTAGGATTTGGTAATTCACACGTAAGTTGGATCAACTGAAACTAAGATATTGAATACAAATAAAACAGTTGGATATTCTGTTTTATTTTCTAAGAAACATTCAAAATGTTATATACATCATACAACTTGTCTCTAGATTAAGTATTGGAAATATTTAACTAATTCTGATACAATGAATATCTAATCATTCTTTTGCTCAGGAATAAATTTATACAATTACACACATAATTAACTCAAACATTCTTCCCAATCCTAATGTTTATTTCTTATAATATTTGTTTTTGAAGATTTGTGTATTGTGTTTGACTTATATAATAGTCATATTTATTTATTTATTTATTTATTTATTTCGTATTCCATTAATCCGTATTGTGATAAATCACAAGGATGTGGAATGAGTCATGATTACATACAACAGATATAATACACATATATAAAATGACAAAAATGTACCATAAGATTATGAATAAGTTTGTAGGTTAAAATCAAATCAAAGGTATAGCTCAAGTAATATAAAACAATACCTAAAAAGGAAATATAGTACATTTTCCAAATTAAACAGTTAATGTGATCTATAGCAAACAAATTTTTATCAGTATAAAAAATCATTGCTTTATCTGTAGATACTCATCAAGAGAATAGAAGGAATTTACCATTAGGTATTCTCTCAATTTACATTTAAAAGTAGGTAAGACATTAATGTGATCTTTAATACCTGATGGAAGGGAGTTGAAAATTTTTGTGGCTGAATAATGAACACCTTTCTGAACAAGACTTAAATGTTTCAGATCCCTGTGTAGATCATTTTTAGACCTAGTATTATGATCATGACATTCACTATTAGTTTTAAAAAGAGATAGGTTGTTAGAAACAAAAATCATCAAAGAAAATATGAATTGAGAGGTAAGTGTTAATATTTGTAACTTATGAAACAGACTTCTGCAAGAATATCTTGGATGAACACCACTCATGATTCTAACAGCTCTCTTCTGTGCAGTAAATATTTTTTTGGCTAAAGGCTTGTTGCCCCAAAATATTATGCCATACGACATGATAGAATGAAAATAACCAAAGTAGGCAGCTTTAGTAGCGTCCTCATCACCAATGGGGGTGATTACACGCAGAGCATAAGTTGCCACACTGAGCCTTCTTATAGTTAACATTATAGCCATATAGTCCTGAAATAATAAATGTCAGTTTTAAATTTTCATTATTTAGTTGAGGAACGATATGTGCTAGTAAACTAGTTATTTGTTCATTTATTTCATGTAAAATTTCTATAGCTCTATCAAATAATTGTCCTAAATTTTATTTAGATCTTTTGAATGATGTATCTGGTTTCTATAGAAATTTATCATTTCTTATTTTATATTCGCCATGTTTGTGAATACAGGGTGAAACTTTGTCATAAACCCAATCTTGACAATTTTCAGCAAAAGGTTTTATGGATTTCTTAATTAAAGTATGTAAACGAGGTATATTAATAACTTTTGAATTAAGATACAAATTTTTAGTTAGTGCCATTTTACCACTCTCTAATTTTTCAAATGTTTATGTTTTCCTTTACATGATCACTGATTGCAGCTTTAGTTCCTCTATATTAAAGCATATTACTAATATCTTTCACCTTAAAATGTGGACTACTTTTTTATCAATAATTATTAAAACTTCTTTGTTGTTGTAAATAAATTTGTTATTTTTAATATCTAAAATGAATTCATTTATGTCTAATAAAATTAATAAAATTCTATTTATGTAATTCTAATAAATTTTTCCTTATAATTGGAAAGTGTAAATAAAGTGATTTGTCCATTGTGTAGTGAAGAAAGAAATTCATAAAGACATAAATATTACAACAAAGAACTCACTTTCAAAATTGGGTCATATTGATTGTATTAAGAAGAAACAGAAATTAAGGAAATAAATCAGAAAATAGAAAAGAACTTTTCATTAATTAGAATAAAATACACTTGTTTGTGAAAATCATAAAAAACGAAGTTAAAAATTCTCCTGAATATATTCATAGATTTGACTGTAATAAACCAAAAGTTAGAAAATATGTTTCAATTCTCAAAAACACAAAAAATTATCAAAAGTTTAAGAGGTTTGTGGAAATTTTTTTGTAAAATATATGTGAAACATATAAAAAAATTACCATATTAAGAAACAATATTATGTACACATCAAGACATAGACATGTTTCAAGAATAATTCTTTTATGCAATTTAATTTCCTGGTAAGTTGTTGGTTGATCTTCTATATGACAGTTTGTAACATTGATGCTTTAATTTGTTCTGTTAGCAGTGCTGATATTCAAGACAATAAAAGTGGGTTAAAAGCTGTGAGCTATCTGGGGAAGTTAAACTTGCATTACTGAGCAACTGTGTCACCAGGTATCCAGTCTAGCTTACCAAATTCCCAATCAGACTAACAGTAATTATAATCTTTTAGTAGTCATCTTATGATAACCAGTGATATATACATATATGAAAAGACAATTTAAATAGAAACAAATAAATAAGTTTATATTTGGACGCTTATTTTAGCATTGATCATTGTTCCATTAAAATTTCAGCATATTAAACTTGATTTATAACTCAACTGGTGCCTTATTCAGGATTGTGAAAATCTGAGTTTGTAATCTTACAGAACACATCAAACATAGAGCCAAGATTGGGAGACTGCATACAACACTGCATTCATAGAATAACAGACTAAGAACATTGAAACATATGCAAGAGGAAATTAACCACAACCAACCGATTCAATTTTCACCCAAAGAAGTTATATTTGTAGCACAATCCTGTCTGTCATGAAATTACGACACACTGGTATACTAAATTCCTATTAACTCTTTGTGAAATCTTCCCAAAAAGAATAGCTGAGGGCTGCTTTGATGATTACACGTGGTCAACTTTGTTTACACAAAGAGTAACTCCAAAATTTTGATAATTAAAATAAATTACATTTAAACACAAATTACAAAAGAAAAACCTAGAATTGGTTACGATCGTCTTATTATTAACCTGATGGGTCAAACAATTGTATAAGCACATGCTACCTGTCTCAAAGTACACCCCACGTGGGTTGAACATAAAGTTGCTATATTGAAAAATATTGTCAAGACGAGACATTATAATCTCATGCACATTCGCATTTAAGGTTGATGATCTTAGTTATAGTTACGGATCATTCACACATGGTTCCACTTTACTCACGAAGTAGTGACAAAGTGACTACTGGAAGATATTTTGAACTTCACACTAATTACAATGCGTTGCAATTTAAGATAACATTAGATATTTTAGATCCAAACCTGAAATAAAGGGGATTAAATTTTCGGTTAGGCTGAACTTAAGAAATCCATTGTCCTACGGACTTAGCAGAGACGCACTTAGCCGGAGATCTTACCACTTCAGACACTCGCCGTGGACAGACTGTCTGGGCCAATACTGAGGGTGCTTAACAGATACAAACGGAAGAGACCAGAGAGGCAGCTTCCTATATCAACATGACAAGGGACAGACAGGACCAGACTAAGAACAGAAACCTATGCTTTTAGAAAGTGTAGCTACCTGTTCCGACGTTGGTCCTACTGTTCATCTGCATACAATTCATGTTTTAATGATTTATTAAATTCATTTTTTGTATTGTTTTATTTTGTTATCCGAACAATTTTGTTATCATCAAAAGTAATTTTGGTTTTTCTCCAGATTTTTTTAACTCCTTTATATTTATGTTCTTGATATTCTGCTTCATAAGCATCCAAAACTAACATTCTAAACAATTTTTTCCATAATTTTCGTCTTTCATTTCCATGTCTACTTGTAAAACTTCATATGTATTATCTTTTGAATAGCTACTTTTGTCAAATTCGTTTATCATTGGTTTCACTCTTCATTTTTCAGATCGTAAATAACGGAATCTATATCCATATAACAGATCAATATTTTCACTGTATTTCATTTCATGGTGTCACAATGACAGTCACAGATTTTTATTTTAGAAATATTGAAACTCATTCCAATGTAAATTCGCTTATTGAATTTGATTACTTTTTTTTCATGTGAACTGTAAATAAAATTTCTTGAAATACAGTTGTGTGTACACAATGCAGTTTCGGATTTGTAAGTATTTTAAAATTCTCTGTTTCTAATATTTTCCATTGTTTTATCAAAAACTGAGTAATTTACTAGCTTGTAAAAATCTATTGCGAATTCTTTAACTGTATTTTTTGTCATTTACGTATTAACCCTTAACTCACACGCTGTTGTCTCTCTGGCCTTGCCAAAGTTTTTGAACTCACTGGCCAAGGTCAGTTCTGGTAGTATATTTCTATACTCTCCCTGTACAATGTTTTCTTCTCAGTTGTATTACAGGCCTTTTTGTCTGTTGCTGACATGTTACTGACATTAGTTGGGGTCTCATAGACCATGCCCCAATGAAATGTGTACCTCTTTTCTTCAATGAATCTTTTTACCCAATCTGATTGTTCAAATGACTAGATTCTATGTATTTTCATTAACTTCAACCCAAGATTTAACAATTGTTTAGGTTTCTATAATGTAAAACTTTTTCTTTATTATGTAATGTAGTTAATAATTTATTATGTCCTTGTGCTAATGGTAAATGATATGTAAATCATGTAATTTTTTTGGATATTTCAAATCAACTTCTAAATAGAGCTATATTTATTGTGATCTTTTGTTTGACATATTTTTGAATTTTACATTTTTTTGTATCTAAACATTAGTAAATTTTAAATGGTAAAAATTGAAACATTGCCCTACAGTATAAATTGTTTGTATCTATATATGCAATATAATTAAACTGTTTTTCCTATTCAAAATTTCCCTTCTAAAATTCCTTTTTTGATAAATAAAATTATGTCTTAATTGTCTACTAAATGTAATTCAAATTTTCTCATTTTAACATATAATTCGAAGCAAATGCTGGTGCCATAAAATAACAAGCTGGATATAGCTAACCTTTTAGCTAGAACAGGTTGAGGCAGAGAGCCAAAACAAGAACTCGAGGCAATTCTTTCAGTACATAAAAAATCGGAAATGTGGATTTCAGAGCCCAACTTTTTTCATTTGAGATAAGAACGCCAACTTGATAAATGACGAGAAAAGCATTGTAGAAAGATGGAAAGAATACTTCTCAGACCTATTGAATCGCCTAGACCAAGATGAGACATTACCTGCAAACACTATGGAGGAAAGGAAAGATGAAGAAGAATGGGAAGTTCGTGAAGAAGATGTGAAGCTCGCAGACAAAGGACTCAGAAACAACTAAGCCCCTAGGGAGGACAGAATAACATTAGAATTAATCAAGGAGGGAGGTGAGAGCTTACACTTAGAGGTATATAAACTGACTCCATTGATATGGGAGAATGAGACACTGCCAGAAGAATGGAAATTGGCTATAATGTACCCAATATAGAAGAAGGGCAGCAAACGTGAATGCAATAACTACAGAGGAATCAGCTTGTTACATGTAACATATAAGGTGCTGTCCATCATTATTCTCAGAAAATTGCAACCATTCATAGAGAACAACACACTGGAGTACCAAGCTGGCATTTGACCAAACCGATCGACAACAGATCACATTTTCACACTAAGATAATTGTTTGAAAAAACAATGGGAATCTGATAAAGATATCTACAGCCTGTTCGTTGATTTACAAATGCGCATATGACTGCATCCACAGGAATAGCCTATACAATGCAATGCATGACTTCAGAATCCCTGAGAAGCTAGTGAGAATGGTGCAAGCTTGTGTGGAAGGGTCAAAGGCAGCAGTACGTTTCTGAGGAGCCACATCAGAAACATTCGAGATTGAGACTGGCCTCAAACAAGAGGATGATCTCATGTGTTCTGTTCAATGTCATCTTAGACAAAGTAATAGAAGAGTGTAGGCAACAGGAGTGGCCTGGAGTGTGATGGATTGTCTTGCATATGCAGATGACATAGTACTACCAAGTGAATCAAAGCATGAGTTGAAAGAATTGTAACAGAAAATGGACATTTTTGCACAGACAGTAGGTCTCGAAGTGAATCGAGTCAAAACAGAGTTCATGCAGTTGGGAAGAATACAAGTGCAGGAAGAATTTCTAGACATAGATGACAAGAGGTTCAAGAGAGTACACCTGTTCAAATACTTGGTATCTTCGTTTACCATGGACAACATAAAAATGGACATCAAGGAAGGAGTAGCAGTGGGAATGAAATGCATGCATTCCCTCAGAGAGAGACACTCGGTTCTAAAACGATCTCAGTGAACACTAAGATGAAAATCTACAACACAGTGATATGCCCAGCAGTTATGTACAGTTCAGAAACATGGAGCATGACTAAGTGAGAAAGGGAAAAACTATTAACATTTGAAAGAAGAGTAATGAGGAAGATATGGGGACCAGTTTTAGGTAACAGAGAATGGAGGAGAAGGAAAGATGAGGAAAACTACCTTCTGATGAGACAACCAACTATCCTACAGAAGATAAAGAGCAAAAGAATACAATGGGTGGGCCATGTAGCTTGTATGTCAAATGGAATACAGACGAAGATGGCACTAGCGGGGAAACCAAATACCAAACGCCCTAATGGACGACCAAGGCAGTGTTCGATGGATGACCTGGCGAATGACCTAGCAGCCCAGGGAATTGAAGACATCTGGAGGAACCAGGAACAAAACAGGTAGGAAACGAGGCAGTTTGTGGAAGCAGGGCCTGTGATCGCTGATTATCTGTCTATGTAATTGGTCACTTATAAATATTTTGAAGTTTCTCTAATATGTTCTTTTGTATGATTAGGGGACAATTTTTGAATACTTCAAGCCATAAATTTAAATGTATTGAAAAATCTTGAAGTTAATCCATCTACAACCTTTCTGTTGAAAGAAATATATTTTTGTTGATTACTTCGAATAGTGTCAATATTTTAATTATGTATTGCATATTCTTTAATAAACAAATGAACATTGTAATTTGTTAAATTATGAATATAAACTGGTATAAATTTAGGAGTTTCGTAATTGAGATTGCACTCATGTGCAGCTCATCGATATTTTGCTGTTAAATGACCAAAATCTCTTACCTTTTTTCACAAGCCGTAAATTCCTTTTCATAAATAGAATAAATTTTAAAAATAAAAATTTGTTTTATCTTTTTTTAGTCGCTACCATTGGTACATTTCGGCAGTTTCCCTAGGTTCTTGTTCTAACATTTTAGCGAATAATTTTGTCGCATAACAGACATTTTTCAATTACTGTTGTATATTTTACATGTTATCTAAATTAAGAATGGTGTATGTTTTTGATATTTATGAGTATAGCCTTTTTTAGGATTTGGTTGACAAGTTTACCATATTTTAAAACATTTGGAATCAACAAATTACAAAAGATATCCTTCATGAGTGATTATTTTTTCAAATTTATTTCACCTTCAGCAAAAATAACCTTTTACTGATTGATGTTTTTTAAAATCGTTTTCGTCTACTTTTTTTGTGAATGAAATATCTTAAATATCTATCACAAAGATAAATTTTTCCATTTGGTTCAGTTTTTTGTGAACTAATTAATCTAGATAAATATTTTATCCAACAATAACATGACTTATTGCCTTTTCTAATTAAAGTGATGGTTAACATTTGTTAATTTTTTGTGTGATAAAATGGATATAACAAAATTTTCATCATAAGCGTAAACATTCATAGAAGTATTTAACTTTACAAATTTTACAGTATCTGTTAGTGGACTCAGTAATATTCTCTTTTTCAAAAATTCGATTAATTCAGACAATATTTTTATAGTTCTTAACGCTTTCCACGTGCTCTTCTGCTGCATATAAAGCTGATTTTATTGGATAAATAAAACATTTTGATCATTTTGAACATTAATTACAGCTTTTTGTTTCCAATTTCTTTTGGAAGACCAATATAAGACTAATCATAAACTGACTAGTCCCCATTAACACATAATTCCAAACAATTAATAAAAAATAAAGATGAACCATATTTTATCCTTTGGATTTGTTCCATTCCAGTCAATACTTTATTTGCTGATTTTTTTATAATCGCTTAACATGGTTGTTCAAATAAAAATTCATTATGTTTTTTAAAATTAGATTCTTGCATTTTATCTTTATTTCTAAAATTACAATAACTTTTTATATTAGCTTTAACCACTCTTCTTTATACACTCCTGGAAATTGAAATAAGAACACCGTGAATTCATTGTCCCAGGAAGGGGAAACTTTATTGGCACATTCCTGGGGTCAGATACATCACATGATCACACTGACAGAACCACAGGCACATAGACACAGGCAACAGAGCATGCACAATGTCGGCACTAGTACAGTGTATATCCACCTTTCGCAGCAATGCAGGCTGCTATTCTCCCATGGAGACGATCGTAGAGATGCTGGATGTAGTCCTGTGGAACGGCTTGCCATGCCATTTCCACCTGGCGCCTCAGTTGGACCAGCGTTCGTGCTGGACGTGCAGACCACGTGAGACGACGCTTCATCCAGTCCCAAACATGCTCAATGGGGGACAGATCCGGAGATCTTGCTGGCCAGGGTAGTTGACTTACACCTTCTAGAACACGTTGGGTGGCACGGGATACATGCGGACGTGCATTGTCCTGTTGGAACAGCAAGTTCCCTTGCCGGTCTAGGAATGGTACAACGATGGGTTCGATGACGGTTTGGATGTACCGTGCACTATTCAGTGTCCCCTCGACGATCACCAGTGGTGTACGGCCAGTGTAGGAGATCGCTCCCCACACCATGATGCCGGGTGTTGGCCCTGTGTGCCTCGGTCGTATGCAGTCCTGATTGTGGCGCTCACCTGCACGGCGCCAAACACGCATACGACCATCATTGGCACCAAGGCAGAAGCGACTCTCATCGCTGAAGACGACACGTCTCCATTCGTCCCTCCATTCACGCCTGTCGCGACACCACTGGAGGCGGGCTGCACGATGTTGGGGCGTGAGCGGAAGACGGCCTAACGGTGTGCGGGACCGTAGCCCAGCTTCATGGAGACGGTTGCGAATGGTCCTCGCCGATACCCCAGGAGCAACAGTGTCCCTAATTTGCTGGGAAATGGCGGTGCGGTCCCCTACGGCACTGTGTAGGATCCTACGGTCTTGGCGTGCATCCGTGCGTCGCTGCGGTCCGGTCCCAGGTCGACGGGCATGTGCACCTTCCGCCGACCACTGGCGACAACATCGATGTACTGTGGAGACCTCACGCCCCACGTGTTGAGCAATTCAGCGGTACGTCCACCCGGCCTCCCGCATGCCCACTATACGCCCTCGCTCAAAGTCCGTCAAATGCACATACCGTTCACGTCCACGCTGTCGCGGCATGCTACCAGTGTTAAAGACTGCGATGGAGCTCAGTATGCCAAGGCAAACTGGCTAACACTGACGGCGGCGGTGCACAAATGCTGCGCAGCTAGCGCCATTCGACGGCCAACACCGCGGTTCCTGGTGTGTCCGCTGTGCCGTGCATGTAATCATTGCTTGTACAGCTCTCTCGCAGTGTCCGGAGCAAGTATGGTGGGTCTGACACACCGGTGTCTGTGGGTCAACTATATTATTGACATTATTAATTTTGTAAGTATTCTTGATTAAAATGCAGAAACTTCTCTTAATTTGTGCTGGCGTTTTAAAAAATTCGTGAACATCTAGAAAATTGTAACCAGGCAATTTTTTCTGATTGTTTTTTGTTTAATTTCTTGATATTTATCTACTACTAGCTTTTGAAAATAATTATCATTACAATTTTGCTAATATTACCCTCTAATGATCCAATAAGTTCGATTAATTGTTTTTATTAAGTTTGAAATAATTTTTAATATTTTCATTTTATAAATTGCTTGAAGTTCCTTAAGAGACATTTTATTCCAATTGTTCACATTATTGTTAATATTGTTCTCTGAATTGTTGATATGATCGATTAATTGTTGTATATTTAGTGTAGCATAATTTCTTTTTTTTCATTTTACAGATTTGATTAAGTTGTTTTAAAGATTTTTCAGTTCTGTATCATTATTATTAATATTGGCCTCAGCATTTACAAGAAAATCGATTAATTTTTCTTTATTACATTTGGAATAATTTATTAAATTTCTTGTTTAACAAATAGTTGAAAGCCCTTTATATTTTATTATGTTAGTTCTCTCTTCCTCGTTTCTTTCATTTTAAAATAGTCAATAAATTTCAAGAGATCTGCTCTAGTTACATTTGAATAACCTTTTTCTCTGCAATAAATTTCTAAACCAGAATAATGTGATTCAAATATTTCTTTACTATAATTTTCTAAGTTTTGAAATAGCTCATCTTTGGAATAACTGTTTTCTTTCTTATTTATCCAAAACATCAGATTTTTAAAAATGTACCTTTCAATTTTTAAATGAAAATTTCAGTCATTGGTACAGATAGATAATGTTTGGCAGAACTCATTTATAAAGAAAAATATTAGATTTTTAATATTTTTTTATTAAATGAGACTCCCATTTGTGGGTATCGATAAATATGATCTCAGATAAATTATTTACAACTAAAAACATTATTGGATTTTTATTTTTTAATTAAATGGAAATTTCTTTTGTGGGTATAGATAAACATGATTTGGCAGAACTTATTTATCAAGAAAGAAATTATGGAATTCTTTATTTTGTAAATAAAATGGGAATTTCATTCGTCAGTATAGGTAACTAACTGGCAGATAAAGGAAAACTAAAATCTTGGTTTGCATCTGGAAAGTTTGAAAAATATACTTTTTGGTCCATAACTTTCTTTCATATACTACTGAGTGTGTAAAAGAAACTCAAAATCAAGAACTTCAATGGCTCTAATACAACCCATAAGTATAAATGCATTGCTTATTATAGAAAACACACTTGTGATACGGCTGTGACTGCACTCCGTATTGCCTAATGCCTAGCAACAAGAAGTGTTAATAAAGAATGGCTAAATCTCAATGTATTCGGGACTGCAACGTGTATCTGAGTTCTCTGCAGCTCCCACCTACATTGTTTGGCTGAAAAACTGCATCTAAAGGAGAATGTACGTCATCAAATTAGCTTCCATTAGGAAAGTGGAATGCAGTCCGTAAAGCAGCAGTCAGTCGTCGTTACAGTTCTTAGCTTTATTAGAGCAGATCCAGTTTTCGGCTAGTAATGCTAGCAATGCAGTATTTTGGAGTTGTTATACATGCCCTAGTACGTCTACACCTATTGTTCAGGCTGTTGTCACATTTCATTAGAGACTCCTTAATAAACTGTGATAAGAGCTTGAATAACAGGTGTAGATGTACTAGGGCATGTATATCAACTCGGAAATACTGTACCAGTTTATGATATTAGCAATTCTGCTTAAGGCAGGTCGATTGCCTTCAGCTATGCTTGCACCGGTTACTAACGTCATAAGAAGCTAAACGAGCACATACTCATTTGAACAAAAAAAGGTCGCAAAATTGAGAAATGACATCAGGAGCAAAATAATTCGTGAGGAATTTGAAATTAACTCCACTTATTATTGAATAACAGGCATGAAAATTCACGAACAGTAGATATAAATGTCCTCCAAACGACAACATGGATATACAATATCACACATTCACAAAAAAGGTAATTAACTTCATGTGCTTTTAAGTCCTCGTGATACTGTATAGTGAGTGGGAAAAACGACTTACATATGCAGATAACTGAATCAAAACTATGTATAAATCTTAACTACGTCAGGCCAAAAGGTGAAATGAACAAAGGAATAACCCTAATAACACTAATACGGATATATTTGTAAACCTAAAAACCATGTAATACGGAATTATGCCAATGTAACGCCAGCAGGCAATGCTCACACCAGAGCTGTGCGTCGTGCCACATTTAACCGTCAGAGCCCACCTACGGCCGATCGCTCCGTTCTGTTTCCCACACCGCGAGTAGTCGAGCTCAACTGTACCGGCACCGCAGTGCGCGCGACGTGACGTGAGCGAGACGTGACGTGCCGTCGAGGTCTGTGGCTCGTTCTGGTGCCTGGCCGAGACAACGTGTCAATTGGGAAACAGACAGCGCTGCGAAGGCGGGAACGACTGGCCACTCACGAGCGAAATTGCTTTCTGAATCGTTTGCACTCTTGAGAATCGTTAAGGTTTGATATGATAAGGGCAGCAAAGAAAAAACTAACAATGTAAAATAACGGACGTAACAAAGTAATGTGTAATACATTAACATAGTACACGCGACTTTTTATTGGTTTTTACAGTTCATCCTTTCCTTTTTGCGCTTCTTTCTAAAGCTTCTACCTCTGTGAGCTCATTTATGAACTTTCCCCTCAAATTTTGTAGCTAAGTTTTTATTACACACTGATCCACAGTTGGTATATCGTCCAGAAACGTTTCAAAAATCTCTTCGTATACCCCACTTCTATTCATCATTGTGTAATGCTCCTGGGTCACTTTCCTCAAAAAAGGTCTTTTGCAGTACAATTTTGTAACTTTTTCGATGTAGTCAGCAGCCCACTGCTTCGCTTTACTGGCACGTACGTAAGAAGAACCTGCTGTCACGTGAAAACTGCAGAAGTACTCATGGGCATTCTGAAAGTGGCGCAGTCCGTTGCTGCAGAAATCCGCACGTGTGGTCCCATCTAATGAGGCCGGGTCGGCTGTTCCGAGAACTCTAGCTGACGACCTCCGGGTTTCGTCTCCACTAATGCACAGGAAGAGACTGAAGGTGTTCCAGAATCTGTAGCTAACACCCGCTCGTGTGTGATCAGCTAATGAAACTATGCAGACGTTTGTGCGCAAGACAAAGTGACCAGAATGTAAGCAACTCTCAGTTTTGGTTTTCTTGTCAACGCTTTTGGGTTATCGTATATTATTTTATCAGGAACACATACCGAAGAGCTAAGATCCTTCCAGCGTCCAAGGATTAGAAAATTTGTACAAGAGAAAAAAGTTTCCCTCGAACTGGAGGAGAAACACACTCGTCTGTAGATATCAGGATATAATACAGTATGGCACAATTTTACACGGGTTGTACAAAATTAAAATAAGTCTGTAGGTTTTGCAGAATGTAGTGGCTGTCGTAAATTATCGGCTTTCCGTGAGGGCAGTACCAGTACCCTGCTGCAACACTGTAGTATCTGCAACGCTTCTCATAATAGTCAGATCAATAATAGTGGCAACCTCCCTATGCCAGTAAAATCCATTGTGCTGGATAGGTGTGTAACAACGTGTGCAAGAGATCTGTGGCCGTTCATCGCAGTTGGAGGGGTAAGCTTTCTAGATCTTGCACAGACACTGTCAGAAACAGGAGCACATTATCCCACTGCAAGTCCAAGAGGCGTGCTTATTCACCTGTCAACAATTTCTGGCAATGAAAAAGAAAATAGACTAACGCAGCGTGGCTATGGTTCCACAAGTGTTGCAGGATATGGAGGATGGTGTATGCGTAAGCACGATTGACACGTACAGTCGGTAAAACGTATTATTTAACTCTTACTACACATCCAGTTCGCGAGAGTTGCAGTGGTAATATCCGGTCCTGTTCGTTACAGAGTTCACATCTGATATGGAGAGAAGTGCTACAAATATACAAGAGGTAATTAAAATTAACATGAGGAAATTAGGTAAATATACATACAATCTGTCGAGTGTTACGTTCGCTACCGATCACGGGGCAAGTGTGAAAAACGTAGTTCATAAGTATTGTCCCTTCCGAACAACCACGCCCTCAGTACGGTTCTACGCTAAACCACTGAGTATAAAAGGTTGCAGGAATATCGTCCTAAGTTTTAAGCGTCATTGGAATCAACGAAAAATACTGGAACTTGTTTTAAAAATAGTTTCCGTGTGAAAGGCTCATGGTTGCAGTTTACTGTAAAGCAGCACGTTGTAATTCGCTGGAATACTGTGTGCCATGCTAAAATCCCTGTTTATGCAGTATGAACAAATTGCTGAAGTCTTATGCGATCGTATCCCAGACTGTCGGAAGTGGCACAAGAAGTATGTACACCTGCCCCTAATGCGTTTGGCAAGATGGTATTTAGTGGAGCTGGGCTTATAATGGATACACTTAATGTAATATCTACAGAAAATGTGAAGACCTGCTTGTGCGTCGCTGCAGTACCATTGTAAATGTCAGATACATTTACATAACGTCTTATTTACGTTATTGTATATTACGAACATCTTAATTGCTTGTTTCAGGAGTTAAATCGCTCAGAAGGTCGTTGTAGCGGTACAAGATGAAGAAAACTTCTTTATTTACTTGAAGTAAGGAACTATTCAGTGAACTTTATATTCATTTCCTTAATGCACTTTGTGTTCTTTCATTATTTTGCTTTTCATCTCAAGAAATGTATTTGCAGCCAACGGGTAATTTAATGACTGTATTTTAAGGCTGTAATGTCGTGTAGGTATTTTCGCACAAACCAAAGAGCAGTGAACCTCAACTTTTCAGGCCTGTGACCTTTCAGAAAAATCTGACATATGTGTGCCCCAACATTATTAAAAAGATACTTACTCTTAAATAAAACAAACTGAAAAAAACTAAATTCAAAGCTAATGGCTTAATAGTCCTAATGCTTTTATAATTTCTGCTAGTATATTATGAAGGACATCGAAGCACTCAGTTTGAATGGAATTTAAACAGATTTACCAAACTGTAAGATTTTAAGAAACGACTGGATAAGGTATCGCATAGTCTGATTGGTCCCTGAAGCAATAAAGTTAATCTGTTGATTTTTAACAAAATGTCTGTCAAATAAGCCGCACTCCGAGGCCAGACTTTCTTAAAATAGGTGTACCTGGTAAGAAAAATAAATATTTCTTACACTATGAGAACAGTTCTGCTGTAATAGAACCGTAAAACTTTCGTGTGTGTCAATAAATACTTTCGAATACTTGCCAATTCCTCATACAGTATTACAAAAATTCGATAATTAGTAGGATGGCCTTTAACTATTTTCACTGCATCGTAAGGTACAGGGTTTCTTCACATGGGCCTGACAATAAGTTGATTTTACAATTACAAGCAACGATGAAGATTTAAGTAACCGTCTTGTCACTGAGGTTACGACCATCAGTTACTTTGTTTATCTTGAAAGAAAGTTCATATTTGATGTGTCAAAATCTAATAGAGGTTGAAGTCTATCGCAAAAATCTTTATTATTTAAATATACAGTTTGTGAGTTTACTTCTTAAAAATAATACCATTTAAATGTAATCCACACGCCTGATGCAGTCATTTAAACGACGAACAAAATTTTCCATGACGGCTCGGCATGTAGACACTTTGATGGCTGCAACTTCGTGACGGATTTTTTATTCCAGTTGCTCCAGAGAATTCGGATTATTGAGCTACACTTTAGATTCGACATAAATCCAAAAGAAAAAATTCATGGGACTGCGTGAGGGCCATTTTATGTCACCCATCCTGGAAATCAATTTTCCACGGAAAATTACGCGAACTCGTATTTTAGACCCATTGGACATGAGTGCTATAGCCCCGTCTTGCTGAACCCATGTTCTTTGGCTATAACCAGGAATCAGGTACCAAAAAGTCGTTTAACATCGCCCTATTCCGGAGTATTGCTGTGCAGTGTGGGATCCGCATCAGGTGGGATGGACGGATGGCATCGAAAAAGTACAAAGAAGGGCGGCTCGTTTTGTATTATCGCGAGATAAGGGAGACAGTGCCACAGACATTATACGTGAATTGGAGTGGCAGTCATTAAAATAAAGGCGTTTTTCGTTGCGGTGGGATCTTCTCAGATTTCAATCACCAGATTTCTCCTCAGATTGCGAAAACATTGTTGGCATCCAGCTACATAGGGAGAAACGATAATCACGATAAAATAAGAGAAATCAGGGTTCGCACAGAAAAATTTAAGTGCTCGTTTTTCCCGCGCGCCATTTGAAAGTGGAACGATAGAGAGACAGCTTGAAGGTGGTTCATTGAACCCTCTGCCAGGCACTTTATTGTGAGTGACAGAGTAATCATGTAGATGTAGATAACGTTCCGAGTTCACTGTAATTGCACGATCGCACTCGTCCTCGAAAAAGTACGGATCAATTATTCCTAGAGTCGACGCAGCCCATACAGTAACTTCTAGCGAATGAAGGGGTTTCTGATGCTTCTATTTAGGATTAGTAGCACTCCAATAGCGGCAATTTTGCTTACTGACGTGATCACTCAGGTGAAAATGAGGCCGGCCGCTGTGGCCGAGTAGTTCTAGGCACTTCAGTCTGGAACCGCGCTGCTGCAACGGTCGCAGGTTCGAAAACCTGCCTCGGGCATGGATGTGTGTGAAGTCCTTAGGTTAATTAGGTTTAAGTAGTTCTAAGTCTAGGGGACTGATGACCTCAGATGTTAAGTCCCACAGAGCTCAGAGCCATTTGAACCATTTTTGTGAAAAAGAGCCTTGTCAGGAAATAAGACAATGTTAAATGGAGGGCACTCAGTCACATCATTAACGAACTGCAACCCATGTCGCATCATTATGCTTTAATTCTTGCACTATTTGCATTCTGTAAGTGTGCAGTTTAATGTATTTTTGCAGAATTAGATGCAATACCGATTTACATCCTCCACAGATTCGCCCGTTCTTGATGACCTTGGTCACCCGGATTTCGGTTTAGCCAGTGTTGAACCTGTTTCCTCAGACGTTTTGATCCATTTCCGGATATGGAGAACACCTGGAGTATCATTTATATTGTGCTCTCCACGATAACTAAAATTTCCTCCAAGCTACAGTCGCCGAACTACCGTATTTTATTTTATTTTATTTATTTATTTATTTTTTTTTTTTTGTAGAATTCTCGCACATGTTACGGCATGTCTGTCTCGATATCGACTGAATTCCTAAAAGTCAATCAAGCGATGAGCATACCCCCAACTCTCCTACGATTTGTTGCACATGCACATGCGCATATGAACTTCCTTTTGAGGCACTCTATATAACACCGGAGGTGAAGTACTGTCGACTCGACGAGTAGCCGAGTGACTCAGGCTTTGGGGAACACCGCGTGGTCCGGCGAGCTCCGGTGCGGCTCCCCAGTCTGACCGGGCAGCGCGAGTCGGGATTCGGCCAGCAGACTTGGCTAATGTCCCAGGAGCGCAGAGCGGGCTCGAAGCACGCCTCTGGCTCTCACCATAAATCCTGATCGCTTAAGTGTAGAATTGGCCACCTCAGTAAAATCTCTGAATTTAACAACTTATCAGCAGAAACGAGGTTAACAGCTCCAGGCGACGACCGGAAGAGTCTATATGGCCCCATTTGAACTTTAAACTCTGTGCCATGCAACGTGGTTGGCTGACTAGGTTATACGCTCAATGTGCAGCTTGCACATATCCTCACTATACAACCAAAGACCTGACTTCTCTAGCAAACGAGAACATTAAGTATACACTATGGTGACAAAAGTATTGGGATAGCGATATGCACATATACAGATGGTGGTAGTATCGTATACACAAGGTATAAGAGGGCATTGCATTGGCGCAAGTATCATTTGCACTCAGGTGATTCATGTGAAAAGGTTTCCGACGTGATTGTTGCTGCACTACAAGAATTAACCGCCATTGAAAGCGGAATGGTAGTTGGAGCTAGACGCATGGAACATTCCACTTTGGAAATGGTTAGTAAACAATGTTCTGAGTTCCACAGTGCAAGACTGTGCCGAGAATACTACATTTCAGACATTACCTCTCATCACGGTCAACGCAGTGGCCGACGGCCTTCGCTTAATGAACGAAAGCAACGGAGTTTGTGTAGAGTTGTCAGTGCTAACAGACGAACAACACTGCTTGAAATCACCGCATAAATGAATCCGGGACGTACGGAGAACGTACCCGTTAGGACAATGCCCCGAAATTTGGTGTTAATGGGCTATGCCAGCAGAAGACCGACGCGAGTACCTTTGGTAACAGCCACTCCTGGGCTTGTGACAATATAGGTTTGACCCTAGACGACTGGAAAACCGAGTCCCGATTACGGATGGTAAGACCTGATAGTACTCTTCGAGTGTTGCGCAGACATCACAAAGCCATGGACCCAAGTTTGTTAAAAAGGCACTGTGCCAGCTGGTGGTGACTCCATAATGGTGTGGGCTGTGTTTACATTGAGTGGACGGAGTCCTCTGGTCCATCTGAACCGATCGTTGGCTGGAAATGGTTATCTTCGGCTACTTGGAGACCACTTGCAGCCGACTATGATCTTCATCCTCCCAAACAATTACAGGAATTTTAAGGATGATAATGCACCATGTCGCCGGCGACAGTTGTGCGCAGTTAGTTTGAAGAACATTCTGGACAGTTGGAGCGAATGATTTGACCACCCAGATCACCCAACATGAATCCCATCGAACATTTATGGGGCATAATAGAGAGGTTAATTCGTGCACAAAATACTGCACCGGCAACACTTTCACAGTTATGGACGGCTATAGAGACGGTACGGCTCCGTATTTCTGCAGGGGACTTCTGACGACTTGTTGAGTTCATGCCACGTCGAGATGCTGCACTTCGCCAGCCAAAAGGGTACGACACGGTATTAGGAAGTATCCCATGACTTTTCTCACTTCAGCGTACAGTCTGAGCCATTCGAGTGATTCGCAACTTGCGAAATGATACATAAAGTGACATACCTTTCCCACAGAGGGATTTTTTCCACTAACAAAAAAACAATCTATACAAAATTTTTGCTCAATCGGACGAACTTCAGGCTACCTCCACACGGCATCCAGTTTAAAAATAATCTATGTCCCAGTTACTTCCGTTTAACAGTAGCGTATCCTTCTCCGTCTCCACCATTGTTTTATTCGAGCAGAATATTATGGGAACACATCAAGGCCACCACAGTATCGGTACCTATTAAACAGTCCTGAAAAAATTTTCTAAACAAAATTTTCTAAAATTTCCTGAAAAATCTGAAAAATAAAAACTTTTCATAAATAACTCAAGACTTACATAAAATGTGTTATTTCTTACAACTTCACTGAACTAAAGTGCAGTGTGAAGGAAAAGACAGCCGGCCGGTGTGACCGTGCGGTTCTAAGCACTTCAGTTTGGAACCGCGTGACCGCTACGGTCGCAGGTTCGAATCGTGCCTCTGGCATGGATGTGTGTGATGTCCTTAGGTTAGTTAGGTTTAAGTAGTTCTGAGTTCTAGGGGACTGATGACCTCAGAAGTCAAGTCCCATAGTACTCAGAGCCAAGGAAAAGACAGTAAACATTGTATTCTCCGAAGAATGTATGTTAGAAATTCGCTTGCGTGCAACGATCTGTAAAAAAAAGCAAAGAATCTGTCTGCACACAAGTAACTATACACGAACCTTAAAACTGTTCTACAATTATAGAGCCAATTCCCTGCTAGTGAACGAGATCTTTAGTTTCTTGCCTCCGACTCCCATCCCTTTGAATCCCAGTGCAGAAATGTTTTCACTGTTGCGTAGTTACGTTGAGAATGAAAGCATAGATGACAGAAGAGATAATACGAGTATTGATCAAAGAGAAGACGCAATAATGAAAATCACGCAGGAGGTATTACATCTTTCCTGTGAATCACTTAGTGGATACCTGCATTGCTAAATGGAAAATCGAATTCCAGTGCCGTAGATAACGTGCCTAATGCATAATGCATTATAATCTACATTCCCTAACTTAGAATTTAAGAACTGGTTTGCGGTGGATAGACAACTACTTACAGGTAATATTTAGGAGTATTTCATGTACCTTTACCTCCTGATTTAGTTACAGTTTAGTATAGAAGGCGTCCCAGAAATGTTGCGACAAACTTCGAGGGATTGTAGAAGGCGTCTTGAGCAACAAATTGAAGATAGGAACCCGTACACGGAATCATCATCCAACGACGCTACAGAGCGTCGAGTTGTAAGCGCCAGCACTTGCCACTACGCCACTCCAACAACAAACGTGTCTTTGTACGCTGACGGACCATAGGCGGAACGTCTCGGTGTTATTTGTTATTCAGTGATCGGGACTGATTGCCCTGATAGACAGCGAAGAAGGAGGTAGCTGCTGCGTAGACAATCCTTATTTCCTATGAATGCGATGCTCTGTTGCCGTGGTGGGTGAAGGTTTTGGACGCGGGTTTCCATTTGCAGTTTATTTTTCTTCTATAGACCTAAAACCATTAGAGTTTTTAACACCATAGCTTAGACAATACATACCTTTCGTTGATTCATTTAGTTTTCTGTTTTTTTCAACATCCCATCGTTTAACTTCTATAATTAGTGTACGATTAATTCAATACTGTAATGAAGTATAATCACTGTAATGATCTTTTGTCTTCCTCATATAATCTCTTCGGTTATCTTTAAAATAAATTAATTTTATTTAAATAAGTTTGTGTAGAACTACCATTATATGGAAATGTTCTGTTTTATTTAAAATGTTTGTTTGCTGTTATGTAAACTGCTGACCTTCACTTAGGGTTCTTAGTTATTTTGTATGTAAAAGGTGTTGTGGTTCCCCTCGGGAATGGAACTGTGTAGCGCGCACAAATTGTGGTTTGCCTAGGTAGAAAAGGTGGAACCGAGAGTCAGTCGGGGACGAGCTACCAAACTGAACTGCCCATGTATATTGTGCTGGTCCCGACAGAGGTTCTTCCTGACGATTTCCAATGCCTCGGATGGCTGGAACTATTCTGAAATTGGTATCTATCATCGCCACCAATAAATGACAGTCTAGCAATTCTACCTGCAAATCCACCTACCAACATGCAATCGCCACCACATTCAGCAATCACTGTAATTGAACACTATAGTAATGTACACTGAAGGATCAGCTTACTGGATGTGTTAGTGTGCTCAAATATAAGGTATTTTGTAACTGAATTTATGTACCTACCCCAATTTTTTTCCTTATCGTAACACCTCTCAGGTTCCTCTTCGTTTGAACTAAAGCGATTACTGAGTGTCCTTATTGAAAGAACATTAAAGCCTAGAGTTTTAACTAATTAATGCCTGTTAAAACTCTAGGCTTTAAATTTCTTTTTACTATGTTCAACTAATTAATGCCTGTTGAACATAGTAAAAAGAAATTTAAAGTTAATGTGGCAAGAGAGTGAACTAAAGTAAATGATGCTTGCTGAAAATAATTTTTCTTTTAAACCTGCTTATTAATATGTTGTTGCCAACTTCAAAATTAAAAGTTCTTAAAACTGAAAATGGCTCTGAACACTATGGGACTTAACTTCTGTGGTCATCAGACCCCTAGAACTTAGAACTACTTAAACCTAACTAACCTAAGGACATCACAGACATCCATGCCCGAGGCAGGATTCGAACCTGCGACCATAGCAGTCGCGCGGTTCCGGACTGAGCGCCTTAACCGCGAGACCACCGCGGCCGGCTCTTAAAACTGAGGCTTATAAAGTTTTGCTTAGTAAATGATCACATTGCTGCCTGTTGTGAATCGCAAAAGGTGAGTCAGTATCTTACAAATATGTCAATTTCATACTTGCTAAGCACTTGTTTCTCTTGTGTATTAAATGTGCATATTAACAGTGTAATGGGATCCATAGTTTATCCTCTATGCTCTTGATAAATAACAATGAACAGAAAGACCACTGTCTATAAAAATAGTAACTTCTTTTATTCAAAAGAGAGAAGTAACCTGTTAGTGAATTCCATTTAACTTTCATTCTAAATAGAAAAGTATTTAGCTGAGAGAGACTTAACCCGTGACCAGTTCATAATAAGCAGTGAACTACATTTACAATTTTATGTCAGCTAAGGAAATGTTTGAAAAGTAACACTGAACCTATGTCCAATTTATGATTCTACAGTGAATATTAATAGTAATGTTATAAAGACCATTCAGTTTGAATAAGCCCTGAAAGCAATAGTGTGTAGTGTTGTAAGGTTATATTTATGCAAATAATTTATTCTGATCTGTTAGCTCAAACCTTAACCTGAACATACTGTATTCATGTGCCAGCGTTCATTGCACTCGCGTGTGGCAAAGTATAGGTTGTGCTTGTCCGTTAAAGTTACTCATACCTACTTTCTTAAATAAGAATGTTAATCATTCTCATGCATAATTAGTCTGGCGACCGTTTTTTTATTCTTTGAACAGTGTGGATAAGTAAATTATTGTTTGTTACTGTTTGAATATTTACGCAATTCTGACTTTCACTTCCTGTAAGCCACCTCCGTTAGGTACAACACGGTCAACATAACAAAATTCCTCTCAGAGGGTAACACTGCTCTGTTGCGTTATACCATAATTGCTTTAACAAGATAGTTTTATTTCACGACCTGCCTCCAACTTTAAGGTTATGGTATAGCAGCAACAGACGGAAGTGTTATACGTGGCATTTCCGTACATGACTATTTGTTCTGTTGGGGCATAGTACGTAATAAACCAAATTTAGTATTTGATTGCACAAGCTACGTAAATACGTATTGCAGTGTTATAGGTTCCAGGAGAAAAATAAACTGCAGATGGTAACCCATGTCAAAACGGTCATCCATAGAGCCAACAGAGCATTGCATTCACAGCAGACAAGGCCTTTCTATACTTTCCACTGGCGATCGTGACAATCAGTCACAATAACTGATTCATAAACAACGTTCCGCCTACAGTCAGTCAGCGTACAGTCACGTTTGGTGTAATCGCTCTTCGTGTGAGACCGACATTACAAGAGGTGCCCAGAACAGGCGATCTGATAGAAATGGCGATATTTATCAGTCTGCCATCGTGAGCAACAATAGTGTCTAGTAGACGAAGGAGACCACGCAATGCTTAAGTTATGAGGTTTACGAGGTACCGAGAAATTGAGTCCCCAAAAAGGGGATACCATCCTAGCATTTCTGTTTTACAGTGCGAGTAAGTGTCGTCAGATGAATAACCCAGAAAATATTATAGAAAGGGAGGTGGAGAGCGGGAAGGGGAAGGGAGATTATTTGGCCAATGCATTCACAGGTAATTAATTGCAACAGCGATCTCTTCTCTCAATCAGTCGAAAGTGACAACTCGGGAATGACGCCATGTCCTCTCCAGTAATATTAAAAACATGTTTGATACATAAGTGTTGTCTCATTGACAATTTCCTGTTGCTTCAGTTAGTGGACGAAATGACTCCGTTCTCCAAATGCGGTGCTTGTGAGAATCAAGAAGCACATCTACTTCATACTTTTATTGAAATAAGCTAAATACGGCGAGAATGAATCAGTGCTGTGAAAAATTCTGGGAGGATGCTCCTAGATTCAATAACCAAATCGAGATGAAAAATAAGTTGTTACACATCGCTTAAAATATTTGTATTTTTGGAAAACAGCTTTTGAAAACATGCAGTTTCCGTGCTTTCTCGTTTCATTATTTCATTATTTGATCTTCGAAGAGCCAGTGGAGATACGTCTACACAACAATTTAGTATACAGGGATAGCGGTTTTCAGCTCCAGTGCACCGTGGAATCCCACAACTGACGTTATACGTCAGGAACGCTCCGATCTGAAGACAGCGGCGTCCTCAGACAGATTGGATAGCCATCGAGTCTCGACGCCGGTCAGCGCCTTGGCACCCCCCCCCCCCCCCCATCCACCTAGGACGCGGTATCCCCCTCCGGAGGAACGTGATTGGCCGGCCTACAGCGGACGACGGCCAAGCAGCTATATAGATATGCAGAACACAGCATCCCAACACTTCGCCAGAAGATGATGGGTACGAATCTTATTGAAACGTTGCGACAAGACGACGCCACCACTCGGCTCATAACCCGAGAAGAATTCATCAGTGGAATACGCCGAGAAAGATTGAAATCGTATATTTCATGGAGATGAATTCCACCCGTTTCAAAATAACCTTTGCAATGAATGTGCATTGCTAACCTTACCTCACTGAGAGGTAGTCAGGCTCCTCGTGACTACTGTCAAATGGATGAAATGATCTTTCGAACTGTTCACTCAAGTAGCACATACCTATCACTTTATATGTCATCACAAGAAAGTGTACAGTAGGTTACGGGTCGGATGTGGAGCCAGTGGCCCATCCATTGGTTGTTGTAAATTCAATCGAACTCTCGGAATTGCAACACTATAGACAATGATGAGCCAAATGATTGTAACCACTTGATTAATAGTGCGTTGGCCGAGAGAGGTGGCGGAATGTCTAGCACACTGAACTCTCATTCGGGAGGACGAAGGTTCAATTCCGAGTCCGGCCATCCTGATTTAGGTTTTACGTGATTTCCCAAAATCACTCCAGGCAAATGCCGGGATGGCTCCTTCGAAATGGCAGGGCAGACTTACTTCCTCATCCCTCCCCAACGATGAGACCGATGACCTCGCTGTCTGGTCTCCTCCCCCCCCCCTCCTAAAAAAAAACCCAATACAGTAGTGTGTTGGTCCACATTTGGAATGCAGTACAGCAGCGATTCTGCTTCACGTATGTTCGAAAATATCCTTGGAACAGTTCCAGAGACACGTGGCACTATATTCCTAAGCGCAAGTCGAACAGATTCCGTAAATTATAGGCTAGTGGTTTGTGGGCGTCGAGGAATTGAATGATAGCAACCTAGATTTGTTTCATCGGCGAATTTGGTCACCAAGACATCAACGTGAATTCACTGTCAAGCACCTTAAACCACTGTAGTATGATTCTGACCTTGTGACACTGAAAGTTATCCTGCTGGAAGATACCATCGATGCTTGGGGAGAAATTAAGGATGAATGGATGTAGATGGCCTGCAATAATGTCACAGTACCTTCGAAATGCAGGAAGATCTGCAGCGGATAGGCACTTGGTGCATGGAGTAGCAACTGACCCTTAACATAGACAAATGTAATGTATTGCGAATACATAGAAAGAAGGATCCTTTATTGTATGATTATGTGATAGCGGAACAAACACTGGTAGCAGTTACTTCTGTAAAATATCTGTGAGTATGCTTGCGGAACGATTTGAACTGGAATGATCAAATAAAATTAATTGTTGGTAAGGCAGGTGCCAGGTTGAAATTCATTGGAGGAATCCTTAGAAAATGTAGTCTATCAACAAAGGAGGTGGCTTACAAAACACTCGTTCGACCTATACTTTACTATTGCTCATCAGTGTGGCATCCGTACTAGGTCAGGTTGACATAGGGGAGAGAGAAGATCCAAAGAAGAGCGGCGCGTTTCGTCACAGGGTTATTTGGTAAGCGTGATAGCGTTACGGAGATTTTTAGCAAACTCAAGTGGCAGACTCTGCAGGAGAGGCGCTCTGCATCGCGGTGTAGCTTGCTGTCCAGGTTTCGAGAGGGTGCGTTTCTGGATGAGGTATGGAATATATTGCTTCCCCCTCCTTATACCTCCCGAGGAGATCACGAATGAAAAATTAGAGAGATTCGAGCGCACACGGAGGATTTCCGGCAGTCGTTCTTCCCGCGAACCATACGCGACTGGAACAGAAAGGGAGGTAATGACAGTGGCACGTAAAGTGCCCTCCGCCACGCACCGTTGAGTGTCTTGCGGAGTATAAATGTAGATGTAGACGTAGATTACTCCCTAGGGACCTATGGAAGTCCAGGTTAATGTCCCCCAAAGCCAACATTGTCACCACAAGCCCCCATCCATGGCGCAGTGCCTATTTTGAGTAGAATGAAAGCGTATCCAGGTACAACCATCGACCTGGTGCTACATAATAAATGATTAACTGGACCAAGAGTTACGTTACCAGAATGTAGGGTTAGGAGTCAATGATCCCAACCGGCCGGAGTGACCGAGAGGTTCTAGGCGCTACAGTCGAACCGCGCGACCGCTACGGTCGCAGGTTCGAATCCTGCCTCGGGCATGGATGTGTGTGATGTCCTTAGGTTAGTTAGGTTTAAGTAGTTCTAAGTTCTAGGGGACTGATGACCGCAGATGTTAAGTCCCATAGTGCTCAGAGCCATTTGAACCATTTTTGATGATCTCACCCGCACTGCAGTTGCATCTGGCGATATCGTTTGGTCATCTTGGGGACACGTAGGCGTTGTTGCTTGGGAATCCCATTTTCAACTACGTGCGCTGAACGTTGTGCTCTGAAATAGTTGTACCTGCACCGGGATTGTACTCTGTCGTCAGGTCTCCCACAGATCACCGCCTATCCTGTTTTATATAACGAAGAAGATCCCGACTTACACCACGGTTATACAACATAGACGTCCAACATCTTGTTGCTTCGTCCTGGTTTCGCCGTCGTTCCACTTCCCGTGCACATGACATTATTCCACGAACTGCCGAGGAGATTTGCCGTTTCCGGTAGCATTATGACAGCGCCATTTTCGGTGGATTGTTACCTAACTTATGATCTTGACCCATGATCTCTAACAAGATAACATCTTAATTAACTGGTCTACGTGGGCTGTTATGTAATTGTGCTCTGTCTTTCTCAGGACCCTCTGTCGCTTCCTCCCCCACTTCCTTTTTCCCCCGTGGCCTTGTGTTTCGGGGGATCCTGTAGCGTCTTCGCATCGATACCTTTCTTTCAGACAACGGGCTCCTGACCAGCAACAGTGCCAGTCGTTTGCCAGCAGCATCAGTACCCATACAACATACTAAAAAAACTTAACGGCAGGCGCAAGCAGCCAGCAAATGTATGTCAAATATATTAAATATATTAATGACATTGCTGCTATTACACAAAATTTCCGGTTGGTGTGATGAATGTCAACTAGCCATAAATGTGGAAAAACTTAAGTTAATGCGAATGAGTAGGAAGAACAAATCTATAATGTTCGGATACAGTATTACTAATGTCCAGCTTGACACAGTCAAGTCGTTTAAAAATCTGGGCGTTACGTTGCAAAGCGATATGAGGTGGAAGGAGCATGTGAAAACTGTTTTAGGGAAGGCAAATGGTCGAATTCGGTTTATTGGAAGAATTATAGGAAAGAGTGGTTCACCTGTAAAGGAGGCCGCGTACAGAACGTTGCTGCGACCTATTCTTGAGTACTGCTCGAGTGTTTGGGATCAGTACCAGGTCGGATCGAAATAATTCAGAGAAAGGCTGCTAGATTTGTTACCGGTATTTTCGAACAAAACGCAAGTGTTACGGAGATGCTTGGGGAATTCAAATGGGAATCCCTGGAGGGAAGGTGGCGTTCTTAACGGGAAACATTCAGAAAATTTAGAGAACCATAATTTGAAGCTGACTGCCGAACGATTTAGTTGTCGCCAACATACATCGCGCGTAACGATCACGAAGATAACATACGATAAATTAGGGCTCATGGAAACGCACAGACGGTCATTTTTCCCTCGCTCTATTTGCGAGTGGAACAGGAGGGGAAATAATGGTACAGGGTACCCTCCGCCACGCACATTAAGGTGGTTTGCGCAGTTTCTATGTAGATGTAGATTATAATTATTTATGATTGTCAATGGTATTGTTGCTGTTATATTTATCTCAGCACTGTTGCTGCCAGCAGCAGCAGCAGCAGCAGCAGCAGTTGCCACGTACACTATGAGATAAAATTATCCGGACACCTGGCTGAAAATGACTTACAAGTTCGTGGTGCCCTCCACCGGTGATGCTGGAATTCAGCATAGTGTTGGCCCAACCCTAGCCTTCATGACAGCTTACACTCTCTCAGGCATACGTTCAATCAAGTGCTGGAAAGTTTCTTGTGGAAAGGCAGCCCATTCTTCACAGAGTGCTGAAATGAGGAGAGGTATCGACGTAGGTCTGTGGGGCCAGACACGAAGTCGGCGATACAAAACATCCTGAAGGTGTACTATAGGATTCAGGTCAGGATTGTGCAGGCCAGTCCATTAGAGGGATGTTATTGTCGTGTAACCACTCCGCCACAGGCCGATCATTATGAACAGGTGCTCGATCGTGTTGAAAGATGCAGTCGCCAACTCCGAATTGCTCTTCAACAGTGGGAAGCAAGAAGGGACTAAAAACATCAATGTATGTCTGTGCTGTGATAGTGTCACGCAAAACAAGGGGTGCAAGCCCCCTCCATGAAAAACACGACCACACCATAACACCGCCTCCGAAATTTACTGTTGGCACTACGCATGCTGGCAGATGACGTTCATCGGGCATTCGCCATACCCACATCCTGCAATCGGATCGCCACATTGTGTGCCGTGATTCTTCACTCCACAGAACGTTTTTCCACTGTTCAATCGTCCAATGTTTGCGCTTCTTCACCAGGCGAGGCGTCGTTTGGCATTTACCGGCGTGATGTGTGGCTTATGAGCAGCCGCTCGACCATGAAATCCAAGTTTTCGCTCCTCGCCCCCTAACTGACACAGTACTTGCAGTGGATCCTGATGCAGTTTGGAATTCCTGTGTGATGGTCTGGAGAGATGTCTGCCTATTACCCATTACGACCCTCTTCAACTGTCGGCGGTCTGTCAGTCAACAGACGAGGTCGGCCTGTACGCTTTTGTGCTGTACGTGTTCCTTCACGTTTCCACTTCACTATCGCATCGAAAACAGTGGACCTAGGAATGCTTAGGAGTGTGGAAATCTCACGTAACGACGTGTGACAAGTAAAACACAATCACCTGACTACGTTCGAAGTCCGTGAGTTCCGCGGAGTGCCCCTTTCTGCTCTCTCACGATATCTAATGATTACTGAAGTCGCTGATATGGAGTACCTGGCAGTACCGGATACTTTTGATCACATAGTGTAAATTCGCAATATTGCAAAAAGTTATCTTGAGCTGCTGTAGCGCTACGGTAGAACATCGCGAATATAGCCGAAGCAGTACAGAGTTGCACTTGCAGTTTATTTTCTCGCCAGCATGCCGTGGAGTTGAAAAAAAATTATCAGTGTTTTTCCCTAGCTGTCGTAATGTCACAGTGGTGTGGCCAGCTAGTTGAAAAAATTAATGTGGGAGCTACCTCTTGTGAGCAGTAGTGCCAATACACCGTGGTGGAGAATGAAAAAATTGTAAGTGTGTGTTAACGCAATGCGAGTGTGGAATTGTTATTGGTACTACTATTATTATTATTACTATTATCATTGTGTTCTCCACTCCAAATGTGTGTGTGTGTTCGACAATACTGTAGCGGTAGCAGCCTCTAATTACCACTGGCAAGAACTGGTACACATACTCTAGCTAAAACGCGCGGACTGGCCGCGTGGTTTAGGGCGCCATGTCACGGATTCCGGGGCCCCTCCCGCCGGAGTTTCGAGTACTCCTTTGGACATGTGTGTGTGTTCTTAGCATAAATTAGTTTAAGTTCGTTTAAGTAGTGTCTAGGGACCGATGACCTCAGCAGTTTGCTCCCTTAGGAATTCGTACACACTCCATTCCATTCTAGCTATAAAAAAAGGGATACTCTGGAGCAGGATGGCAGAGGGAGAGGAGACAGTATAACAAATTACGTCACTTGACATATTACAACATTCGAGGCACTAGACGGATATGTAAGTTCTCATAGCCACAATGTTATGTAATTATCCATAGGAAAATTTACAATAATTGTTTCTCAGGACCCAATTGCACTCTTGCTTCCAACAGCGGGAATGTAGCTTAGCTAGCACGACCTGCTCGCGAACAAAAACTTTCGCGTTAGCATGCAATGGTGTGAGCAGGTAGTTGAAAATATTACCAACGTGATGTTGCAGCGGTAGTGTGGGTCCATAGTTGAAATAATTAATTAAAATTTCCATGCATGTCGTGAGTAGCAACTCCAGGTGTAGGTAAAAATATTGTGTGGGATTAATACCATAATGCGAGTACAACATTATTATTTAGTGCTCTTCATTGCAGAAACTGTTCGACAATTCAGTGGTGGCAGTAGCCACAACCTAGCTAAAAAAATGGAGCTGTGTGTCCAGCATAGCCGGCCACTGTGGACGAGCAGTTCTAGGCGCTTCATTCCGGAACCGCGCAGCTGCTACGGTCGCAGGTTCGAATCCTGCCTCAGACATGGATGTGTGTGATGTCCTTAGGTTAGTTAGGCGTAAGTAGTTATAATTCTAGGGGACTGATGACCTCAGGTGTAAAGTCCCATAGTGCTTAGAGCCATTTGAAGCATTTTGTGTCCAGCAAATGGGGGTGGGTGGGGGGGGGGGAGAGCAGGTAGTGTGTCTGTCAATAACAAACTGCTTCACTTTCTATTACGTCATTTGAGGCACTGGCACATATCTAAGTATTTCCAACAGTTTTTTACATATTTATCCGTATTTTCTATCGGTAAGTTAGCTAAACAAAGACTGCCGCTCCAAAGTCACTTCACTTGTGTTCTAATACGTCATTCGATGGAGACAGTGAGGCAGCAGCCAAATTTTACTAGCTGTAACGCTCTAGCGGACAGGACACTCTATACAAGGAACGATGAGACTTTGGCTACTTGCTACCAACAAACGACCCTAATCACTTCACTCATGTTCCATTAAGTCATTCGAGATACCGGTACATATGTAAGTACTACCACAATTTTTTAAATATTTTATCCAACGTCGCGTCGGCGTAATGACGCTTACAGCCAAACACAATACAGTATTTATCTTTGTTCTAACAAGTAATTCATCGATAAAGAAGAAGTACGGCGTCACAAAACAATCTCAATTGTTACGTCTTGCCTGGTTTATATGTCACAGAAACGCATCACCCGTCAGCCTGAACCCTCTGCTCTGTTCAAGTGCTCCGCCGTAGGCATAGGCACAACTGTCTCCCACATCATAGTATAGGAGAGGAAAATCATTTTATTTAAACAAAATACGTGGTTTGGCAATTCCTAGGGGCCAGCCGACGGGCTGTTTGCAGAGAGTGAACTGACTGGCTTCGAGCGATGGACCTTCCCACAGACACAAAGGACCAGCGTGCCCTGGGGGAGGCGATACGCAGGTGGGGCAGTTTGGCTAAGAGAAGCCGTGAGAAGTGGGCTCAGTATCATATTCTCGTGCAAAGTGAAACGTTAATAACATTACCGCTGCTAGGCAACTGTCGTATTGGTTTTGAATTGCAATTTGCGTTTCGTTGTAAGCACTCCTTTCCGATTCATGACAAACCACAAACATCCTGCAGTCCTAGGACGAAAAAAGCACCCCTCTTTCGTTAATACGTAAGACCTCAGGCTGACGAATCAATACACGTAAAAAAGACCAGTCTAATAGGCGTTCTTTTTTTTTTTGTTATGGTTTTAGGGCGCAAAACTGCTAAGGTCATTAGCGCCCGGTCTGTGACTTAGGAAACAGTAAAAAACCGAAAACGGAAGCTAGCAGCAATGGGAACGAAAGTCATAAAATTGGAGAAACTAAAAGCAGAAGGAAGGCTTAAAAATTCACTACTGAAAGGGGTTGGTTGTCCCAAAAAAACTTCAAATGACTGACGTCATTTCACTGGCACGAATGAACTCTAGAACGCGATCGGCCGATCGCGTGTCATCTGCTAAAATTGACGATATATCAGGCGACAGCTGTAGACGGGCGCGTAACGGAGTAAAATAGGGGTAATCAATTAAAAGGTGTCTTACCGTCCACAACTGAGAGCAGTGGGGACAGAGTGGGGGAGGATCGCCGCTTAAAAGATGTCTATGGCTAAAAAGACAGTGCCCTATCCGGAGTCTAGTTAAAATTACCTCCTCCCGACGACGCGTTCGGGAGGAAGAGGTCCAAGCACAAGGAAGAGTTTTTACGTCCCGCAATTTATTTTGGGGAAGTGTCGACCAGTGCGCGCGCCATAAATGAACAACACGACGACATAAAACGCTCCGGAGATCGGCGACGGGAATCGATTGAATTGCTGGCCGAAGAAGAGAGACTGCAGCCTTGGCTTTAATATCGGCCGCCTCATTTCCGCAGATACCAACGTGTCCCGGGAGCCAGAGGAACGCCACCGAGACGCCCCCCAGGTGGAGCAAGCGCAGACAGTCCTGAATCCGGTGGACCAGAGGGTGCACAGGGTAAAGAGCTTGGAGACTGAGGAGAGAGCTGAGAGAATCGGAGCAGATAACGTACTGTATCCGCTGATGGCGGCGGATGTAGTGCACAGCCTGGAGAACAGCGTAAAGCTCCGCAGTATAGACCGAACACTGGTCGGGAAGCCGAAAGTGATTTGGGGTGTCGCCAACAACATAGGCACTCCCTACATCTAACGATGTTTTCGAGCCATCGGTGTAAATAAATGTGGCTTCCGTCATTTGTGCACATAGAGCAGCAAATGCCCGACGATAAACAAGTGAAGGGGTACCATCCTTGGGAAATCGACAAAGGTCACGGAGCAGGCAGATCCGGGGACGGAGCCAAGGCGGTGCTGTACCCCAAGTTGTCAAGAAGGTTTTAGGAAAGCGGAAGGAAAGAGAATGGAGCAGTTGACGAAAGCGGACTCCCGGTGGTAGTAGGGAGGAGGGGCGGCCTGCATACCCTACATCAAAGGAGGCGTCAAAAAATATGTCATGGGCTGGATTAGCAGGCATGGAAGACAGATGGCTGGCATAACGGCTCAGAAGGACTGCTCGCCGATTGGACAGCGGAGGTTCAGCAGTCTCAGCATAAAGGCTTTCCACAGGGCTGGTGTAAAAAGCTCCAGACACTAAACGTAATCCACGGTGGTGGATAGAGTCGAGACGCCGAAGAATAGACGGCCGAGCAGAGGAGTAGACTATGCTTCCATAGTCCAATTTCGAGCGCACTAAGGCGCGATAGAGGCGGCGAAGGACCACTCGGTCCGCTCCCCAGGAGGTACCATTCAGGACACGGAGGGTGTTGAGGGATCGCAGACAGCGAGCCGAAAGATACGAAATGCGGGAGGACCAGCATAGTTTTCTGTCAAACATAAGACCCAAGAATTTAGCGACGTCTGAAAACTGAAGGTTGACAGGTCCTAGATGTAAGGAGGGTGGAAGAAACTCCTTACGTCGCCAAAAATTAACACAAACGGTCTTACTGGGAGAAAAACGGAAACCGGTTTCGATGCTCCAAGAGTGGAGGCGATCGAGACATCCTTGAAGACGTCGTTCAAGAAGGCTGGTCCGTTGAGAGCTGTAGTAGATCGCAAAATCGTCCACAATGAGGGAGCCCGAGACATCAGGAAGGAGACAATCCATAATTGGATTGATGGCAATGGCAAACAGTACAACACTCAGCACGGAGCCCTGGGGTACCCAGTTTTCTTGGGAGAAAGTACGGGAGAGGGTAGTGTTCACCCGCATCCTAAATGTGCGCTCTGCCATAAATTCGCGAAGAAAAAGGGGCAGCCGACCTCGAAAGCACCAAGAGAACAGTGTGCGGAGGATACCTGTCCTCCAACAGGTATCGTATGCGCTCTCCAGATCAAAAAATATTGCTACCGTTTGGCGTTTCCGGAGAAAATTATTCATGATATAAGTGGAGAGAGCAACTAGATGGTCAACTGCAGAACGATGCTTTCGGAATCCGCATTGGGCAGGTGTTAAAAGACTGCGGGATTCCAGCCACCAAGCTAAACGGTAATTCACCATACGCTCCAAAACCTTACAGACACTACTCGTGAGAGAAATGGGGCGATAGCTAGAGGGGAGATGTTTGTCCTTTCCAGGTTTCGGAACAGGAACGACGACAGCTTCCCGCCATCGTCTGGGAAAAGTACTGTCGGTCCAAATTCGACTATAAAGGCGAAGGAGGCAACGCAGACTATGGGTTGATAAATGCAGCAACATTTGGACGTGGATACCATCAGGTCCTGGGGCGGAGGAGCGAGAAGAAGAGAGTGCATGTTGGAGTTCCCGCATGGAGAAAACAGTATTATAGCTTTCGCGATTTTGAGAGGAGAAAGCTAGAGGTCGCACTTCCGCTGCACGTTTCTTCGGGAGAAACGATGGCGGGTAATTGGAAGAGCTCGAAATCTCAGCAAAGTGCTGACCCAATGTGTTAGAAATTGCGACAGGGTCCACTAATGTATCATGCGCGACAGTGAGCCCAGAGACCGGGGAGAAACTAGGCGCGCCTAAGAACCGTCGAAGCCGACTCCAAACTTCCGAGGAGGGAGTGAAGGTGTTAAATGAGCTAATAAGGAATTTCCAGCTTGCCTTCTTGCTATCGCGGATGACGCGACGGCATCGCGCACGGAACTGCTTATAGCGGATACAGTTGGCCAAAGTAGGATGGTGACGGAAAAAGCGAAGAGCACGTCGCCGCTCACGTATTGCGTCACGGCATGCCTCGTTCCACCAAGGAACTGGGGGGCGCCGGGGCAATTCGGAGGTGCGCGGTATTGAACGTTCCGCAGCTGTAAGAATAACGTCGGTAACATGTGTGACCTCATCGTCAACACTGGGAAAGCGACGGTCATCGAATGTCGCTAGAGACGTAAAAAGTGTCCAGTCGGCCTGGGCAAACTTCCAGCGTCGCGGACGCATATATGGCAGTTGAGGCTGCAGTCTAAGGACACATGGAAAGTGGTCACTCGAGTGTGTATCATCAAGGGCGAACCATTCGAAGCGCCGAGCCAGCGGAACAGTACCGACAGCAAGGTCCAAATGAGATAAATGTGTCGTGGAGGCAGACAAAAATGTAGGGACCCCAGTGTTGAGCCAAACTAGATCCGCTTGGTGGAAGACGTCTAGCAATAGTGAGCCACGTGGACAAGGATGTGGAGATCCCCAAAGCGGGTGGTGGGCATTGAAGTCCCCAACCAGCAAATAGGGGGGTGGAAGCTGACCAAGAAGATGAAGGGGATCAGCTCGTGCCATTGGTGTGGACGATGGAATGTATACAGTACAAAGAGAGAACGTGTATCCGGAAAGGGAAAGACGGACGGCGACAGCTTGAAAGGAAGTGTTTAAGGGGATTGGGTGATAATGGAGAGTATCATGGAGAAGAATCATGAGTCCTCCATGGGCTGGAGTGCCTGCAACAGAGGGGAGATCATATCGGAAGGACTGAAAATGAGGGAGAACAAAGCGGTCATGGGGACGCAGCTTTGTTTCCTGAAGACAGAAGATGACCGGCGAGTAGGATCGTAAGAGCACTGACAATTCATCCCTATTGGCTCGAATGCCGCGGATATTCCAGTGGATAATGGACATGGGGTGAACAGAAAATGGAGGAATGTGACCAAAGTTGCTGTCAACTCAAAGACTGCTCGGAGCTAGCGACCGACAGCATGGAATGGCATTCAGCCGAAGGCAGAAGATCCTGATCCATAGGTTGGTCAGGAGCAGCTCCTGCCACCAGCGATCGGCCGGTTGACCGGCCACCAGCAGTGCGCCTCGGCGACACAGAAGACGGCCGAGGGCGATTTCCGCCAGGTGGTGCTGTAGATGGGACACGCCTTGGTGGAGAAGGAGAGGAACTGGGTTTCTTTTGAGCCTTCTTAGAAGTATGATGTTTAGATGAAGGAGGAACCGATGGTTGGGAAGTTGCGGTACGTAAAAACTCTTCACGAGTATGCTCTTTTTTGGAAGGCTTGGTGTCTGACTTTTGGGCTCGAGATTTAGCAGAACCCGATGAAGGGTGAGCCATAGAGTGGGCAGGCGAAAGTGGTGAGGTTGAACGGGCGATCTTTGCGCTGGCCGATCTGACGACCGTGGCACTAAAGGTGAGGTTGCAAGTCTGCGTGGCCGCCTCCTTTGTTGGCCGAGGAGAAGCAAGGACAGTGCTGTATTTTCCTGTCTGAGGCACGGTGGGCTGGCGACTGGCAAATAATTTTCGAGCAGCAAAGGTCGACACCTTTTCCTTCACTCTTATTTCCTGGATGAGCTTTTCGTCCTTAAAAACGGGGCAATCTCGAGAGGAAGCAGCGTGGTCACCCATACAGTTGATGCAGCGAGGGGATGGAGGGGACAAGCACCCTCATGGGCATCCTTGCCACACGTAACACATTTGGCCGGATTGGAACAGGACTGGTGTGATTGAACCGCTGACACCGATAGCAACGCGTTGGGTTTGGGACATAAGGGCGAACGGAAATTATCTCATAACCTGCTTTGATTTTCGATGGGAGTTGAACTTTGTCAAATGTCAAGAAGACAGTGCGGGTTGGAATGATGTTCATGTCAACCCTTTTCATAACTCTATGAACAGCCTTTACGCCCTGGTCAGACAGGTAGTGCTGAATTTCTTCGTCAGACAATCCATCGAGGGAGCGTGTATAAACGACTCCACGCGAGGAATTTAAGGTACGGTGCGGTTCCACCCGGACAGGGAAGGTGTGGAGCAGAGAAGTACACAGCAATTTTTGTGCCTGGAAGGCACTGACTGGTTCTAACAACAAGGTGCCATTCCGTAAGCTGGAACAAGACTTTACAGGACCTGCAATTGCGTCGACACCTTTCTGAATAATGAAAGGGTTGACCGTGGAGAAGTCGTGACCTTCGTCAGGCCGAGAAACAACAAGGAACTGTGGCAACGATGGAAGAACTGTCTGTGGCTGAGACTCAGAGAACTTACGTTTATGAGCAGACATAGTGGAAGGTGAGGAAACCATTGCGGAAGAATCCCCCATGATTACCAGCGTCTCCGATGGCGCGCTCCTCCCTTGTGGGGGCCCTCACTGAGGGCACTCCCGCCTTAGGTGATTGTTCACACCTCAGGTCACACCTCCCGACAAACGGACGGAGGGACCAATCGGCACTTTCGGAAGGTATCAGCTCAGGTAATCACCCCTCCCTGGGCCTGGCCGTTACCAGGGGGTACGTAAGTGTCCTACCTGTCTACCCGGGGCGGGGAATTACGCGTTACCCCGCCACCGGCTACGCATGGAAGTGCGTGGGTCGGCCTTCAGACACGCACAGGGAGGAAAAAAGAGAAAGGGAAAGGAAAGAAGAGGGGTCTCAAACGCCGCAGCGGAGAAAACTGCAGAGAGAAGCGGGAAGGAAAAGAGAAGGACAGAGGAAGGACGAAGACTTGCAAGTATAGAAAGCAAGGAATTTGTAACAGTGTAGAGCGTCCGTCTCCGGACGTAGGCACAAACCATACTACCAGAGGGGGAGAAAGGGAAGGAAAGAGCCAGAGGTGTGGGGGGGGCGAAGATGGTGGAGGGGGAAGGATGAGGAAAGGGAAGGTATGCAGCCCGGAAAGGAAGGAGGGCCACATTAGCTCGGGGTCCCGTGCTCGCTACACACGTATCCACAAAAGAGTTGCGGACCCCCTGGGGGGGGGGGGTAGGCGTTCTTTGTAAGCCAGTTCTCCCTCCTACATAACTAAGTACATTCCTTGAAGCGAATTTGAATGTAGAATATGCTTTATGCCTCCTACATTAGGTCGCTTCAGACGCTTACACTTCGGCACTTTATAGCACACCATAACCCCTTGTATTATCACTACGTCACGTGTACGATGCTGATGACAAAGTCACAGTCCATGTTGAATTTATTTTCTCTCAATAGCGTTTCATGAGAAATACATCATTTTTTTTCGTCACATCCGAGTATGACCATAGCTATTAACGTAATTTCGAATGATCCATAGATTTCGAAAGACAAATTGGGCCTACAGTATTTGCTATGCAAACATACCTGTGCGCCAATAATGAGTAACACCGCTATATATATATGTACAGTTTAAAATATCGGAAAGCCAAGACATTACTGTTAACATATCAGCACAATATTTACACAAATAAACCAGATAATGTTAGTGTGGGACGAGGCTATAAGACACTAATGGAATCCTTCAAGAATGCCGGTTGTGTACGAGATCCGCCAGCACTCTCAGGATGTACAGAAAGGCAGATAACTCTCACAATATTAATTGGATGGTTGTCTGGCATCTTACAACCACTAGAACTTTATACACTCCTGGAAATGGAAAAAAGAACACATTGACACCGGTGTGTCACACCCACCATACTTGCTCCGGACACTGCGAGAGGGCTGTACAAGCAATGATCACACGCACGGCACAGCGGACACACCAGGAACCGCGGTGTTGGCCGTCGAATGGCGCTAGCTGCGCAGCATTTGTGCACCGCCGCCGTCAGTGTCAGCCAGTTTGTCGTGGCATACGGAGCCCCATCGCAGTCTTTAACACTGGTAGCATGCCGCGACAGCGTGGACGTGAACCGTATGTGCAGTTGACGGACTTTGAGCGAGGGCGTATAGTGCGATGCGGGAGGCCGGGTGGACGTACCGCCGAATTGCTCAACACGTGGGGCGTGAGGTCTCCACAGTACATCGATGTTGTCGCCAGTGGTCGGCGGAAGGTGCACGTGCCCGTCGACCTGGGACCGGACCGCAGCGACGCACGGATGCACGCCAAGACCGTAGGATCCTACGCAGTGCCGTAGGGGACCGCACCGCCACTTCCCAGCAAATTAGGGACACTGTTGCTCCTGGGGTATCGGCGAGGACAATTCGCAACCGTCTCCATGAAGCTGGGCTACGGTCCCGCACACCGTTAGGCCGTCATCCACTCACGCCCCAACATCGTGCAGCCCGCCTCCAGTGGTGTCGCGACAGGCGTGAATGGAGGGACGAATGGAGACGTGTCGTCTTCAGCGATGAGAGTCGCTTCTGCCTTGGTGCCAATGATGGTAGTATGCGTGTTTGGCGCCGTGCAGGTGAGCGCCACAATCAGGACTGCATACGACCGAGGTACACAGGGCCAACACCCGGCATCATGGTGTGGGGAGCGATCTCCTACACTGGCCGTACACCACTGGTGATCGTTGAGGGGACACTGAATAGTGCACGGTACATCCAAACCGTCTTCGAACCCATCGTTCTACCATTCCTAGACCGGCAAGGGAACGTGCTGTTCCAACAGGACAATGCACGTCCGCATGTATCCCGTGCCACCCAACGTGCTCTAGAAGGTGTAAGTCAACTACCCTGGCCAGCAAGATCTCCGGATGTGTCCCCCATTGAGCATGTTTGGGACTGGATGAAGCGTCGTCTCACGCGGTCTGCACGTCCAGCACGAACGCTGGTCCAACTGAGGCGCCAGGTGGAAATGGCATGGCAAGCCGTTCCACAGGACTACATCCAGCATCTCTACGATCGTCTCCATGGGAGAATAGCAGCCTGCATTGCTGCGAAAGGTGGATATACACTGTACTAGTGCCGACATTGTGCATGCTCTGTTGCCTGTGTCTATGTGCCTGTGGTTCTGTCAGTGTGATCATGTGATGTATCTGACCCCAGGAATGTGTCAATAAAGTTTCCCCTTCCTGGTACGATGAATTCACTGTGTTCTTATTTCAATTTCCAGGAGTGTAATAGACAACAGACTAAGATGTGTAAATTAAATACATCGACAAGCAGTATTTACATCGTACGGAAGAGATGCTGTGCGGTGGTAACTTGGCAGAGTGCCGTCATATTAGTTTTTTAGAGCATAAAAGGAGGCTTGATAGATATAACCAGACCTGTCTTCTGCTGTAGTGGAAAGTATCATGGATTCCTCCGAAGAGCTAAGCATCCCTCGATTATTAGGGAGGAGGAGGTAGAAGAACAACAAAAGACAAGAGCAACGGACAATCTCTTTTGGGTTGTGGTTGTTACTGGATCGGCTTGCTACTAAAATTAACAACGACGTAAATTACACCAAAACTTGTAAGCTCCTTAGCAAGGAGGATTTAATTGTGGCTACGCACATTACAGACCTGTTTTGCGGTAAAATTAAGTCTGTTTATTAAAAAAAAATCAGCAATCAAGTCCACTGCCTGGAGCGATTAGAATGGAATAGATAGCAATGTCACAGAAGAAGATTTGTGGGTCATTAAACTATCATTTACGTAGTAATTTCTCCAAGTTCGTCACTGTGAGACATGGTCCCAAGGCAAAGCTACCGTTTCTACTCCATGGGAATGACAATGTCTCAAAAACATGAATATTGGGAAAAATCAGCTGGGAAGCACTGGAAATCATTTTGGGGAAAGATAGAAATATAATGACTGTACCATATAAAACAATTAGCCAACCTTAAAATTGATGTTCTGATGGAGGAGATGCCTGCAGTAACGGAACAGATTTGTGTAGACGACTATTACCTTTTGAATTTTTTTTTAATAAAATGCAGATGTGAGGACCCTAACATCAAGCCACAGATTCTGCAGGGAAAGAGACTGCCAGGGAAACGGCAATGTGATTGTGGACAGCGATAAGACAGTTGAGAGTGATTCTTTAACGTGGTTAAGTTCCACCTGTAGAGTAAAGATATACAACAAATTTATATATCAGATCACAAGCCTGGGAATAAGCAAAGATAATGGTAACCACATGTCAGATTTTATAAAGTGTCAAGACTACGGGGAACATTTACGTCCTCCTCAGCTAAGTAATAATGTGTCTTTACCAGGGTAGACTGTATTTACAGTATACTTCATGTCAATTGCTTCCATGTGGTGGCAATTAACGAATGCCTTACAGAACAGCTGCTACACGCTGTTTAATAACCTTCCGCAGCGGCAATAAATACACATGAAAAGTGACTGGCGTGCAAATACGTCTACCAAACACAAGGCCGAGGAAAGCTTATAAATTACCCAGTTTTAATTATCTACCTGTAAACTGTGTGGAGATTCTTAACACCGACTCCAACAGAGACTATATAAGTATTACACAGGAGTGATTTATGAAATCAGGGGTGCCATGTCCGCCCCTGGTAGCGGAGTGGTCAGCGCGACGGAACGTCATGCTTAACGGCCCGGGTTCGATTTCCGGCTGAGTCGGAGATTTTCTCCGCTCGGGTACTGGGTGTTGTGTTGTCTTAATCATTTCATCCCCATCGACACGCATGTCGCCGAAGTGGCGTCAACTCTAAAGACGCACCAGGCGAACGGTCTACCCGACGGGAGGCCCTAGCCACACGGCATTTCCATTTCCAGGGGTGCCATATATTCTCAATTCAGGACATTAATCTCTACAATACCATCAAATATAGACATTACTGAATTAGGTCTTGCGCCCATAATCGATGTTTTTCTTCCAGTTAATGTATTAAGCGCACGAAAAGCAAAACTCGAATATCTAATTATGTCTAGAACTACGATAAAGACTGAAAAACTGCAATTGGAAAGAAAGGGTCAGCTACTGCAGATGTGCAGGCGAGGCTTACGTACTGCTTTAAACATAATGTATGGATTATATTAGAACAAATAAGCCCTCGGTCACAAATATTAAGTCAAACTTGACCAGGTTTCGACGCTACTATGAACGTCGTGTCAGAATTAAACTAACTGTTCTAAAACATTAGGTATATAATACATTAATAAAATTAAAGTATGTACTGACTGGAAAGAGATGCAGTACTTACAAGTCATTTTAAAAAATCTAAGCAGGAAAGGCGACGTCATGAATAGTTGTAAATAAGATGTCGAGCCGCTAAGGGCTACTCGTACTTGAGTGAACAAGGGTTGCAACAAGACTGAGATGCCCACGTTAGAAAGTGTGGGCAAGTAAACATGGTGTTGCTACAAGCGCCATCTAGTAGCCGCAGAAACAACTAGGTTACTGTACATTCAAAATTAGACACATGAAATTGTGATGCAGCTGATTCAGGCATAACGAAAGCACTAATAATAATATGATGAAGTTACATATTTATCTGCTTTAAACAGAGATACATTTTGTAACGTAAAGAAACGTCAGTTATGACATACAAGAAAACGGCAAAGATATAACATGAAAAGAACATTTCGGTAAACTGCATGAGGAAATCTGAATCAAAGATCAAGCTTTATACAGTCGGAAAAGTTTTTATTTCGCAGCTGCAGCTGTTCGTTGAGAATGAGGCCATCATGACGAGAGAGATGTTCGAAAATCTCCAATTCCTCTAAAACATCTAACCAACGTCCCTTCTTTTCGGTATGCAGAATATTGCTATATCTTATGGCTTTAGGCATGTGTCCAGTAATTAAGAGATGATCGGCAAAGGATGAATTTAGGGGACTGGTGCCGTTCATTCTCAATAGATGTTTTTTATATCTGATGGTGAAAGCACGTCCAGTTTGCCCTATATAATAGGAGGAGCAGGCATCACAGATGATCTTATAACCGCAAGAACTTTCTGTAGGGGAGCGAATGGATTTCAAATTATGAATGAAGTTTCTCTTCAGATTATTATTAGTAGAGAAGGTAACATTGCAGTTGTATTTGTTGCGAAGCATGCGCTGAATCTGATAGGAAATAGGTCCTATGAAAGTAATAGAAAAACGTTTTTTTGGGTTAATTTCAGTGCATGAGGTGTTGAGCCTGGTAGTTCTTGCAGTTTTCTTTTTTAGGATGTCGTCCACTATGATAGGCGTATATTCATTATTTACTGCTATGGTTTTAAGTAAATTAATCTCCTCATTAAACTTTTCTGTTGAAAGTGGTATAGAGGTGGCTCGGTGGACGGCAAAGTGAAAAAAGGCCATTTTTTGAGACTGTGGATGAAAAGAGGAAGCAGGCACGATTTGGTCAGTATACGTTTCTTTTCGAAAAATATTGAAAGTGATGTTATTGTCTTCTATTGTAAGCGTCAAGTCTAAATAATGTAACTGGTGGTTTTCGTTTTCGAGTTCAATAGTGAAAGAAATTTTTTCATGGAGGTCGTTAAAAAGTTCAAATATGATCAGTTATATCGGCGGGTCCGTTATAGATGACTAGAATATCATCAACGTATCTTGTGTAAGAAAGGATACCTAGTGAAGCGGCTGAGACACGGTTAAACAGCTTTTTTTTTTTCAAGGAATTGATAAAGATGTCGGCAAGGATGCCGGCTAAAGGGTTGCCCATAGCGAGCCCATCAGACTGCTGGTACAGTTATCCGTTGAATTCAGAGTAGTTGTACTTAACAACGACATTAATGAGATTCATAAAAGCGGTTAGCTGTTCATGTGATAGGTCTTTTTTAAATTGACGTAAATTTTCTTCCACAATGATGAGCGTCTCATGTACCGGGACATTGGCATAAAGATTTTTAATATCTAAGGAAAAGAGCTTGGTGTCTGATCTGCATACTGTTTTTAATATTTTGGACCAAAACGTAGCTGTTAGGAACGGAATAATTATTTTCGAACACGAAAGATTTTTTTCAAAGTTTCGTGTAGAAATCGGGCCAAATCGTGATATGCGCTATTCATGCTATTGGAGATTGGACGAATTGGATGATTAGGTTCATGAATTTTGAACTGGAACCGAATTTTAGGGGGCTGAGGGTTCATATTGATGAGTAGTTTCTTTTGGAAAGGTTTTATAAGAAATTTTGCATTGTTAATGGATGACCTCACTTCTTTCTGTAATTTAGGAGCCGGATCATCATGCAGCTCCGATATGTTGTTTTCACTGAAGAAATTTTCAGTTTTAGAAATATACTCAGATATATAAGCCATGACTAGACAACAACCTTTATCGGATTTAGTTATTAAAGCATTTGCTGTTTTAAGTTTATTATTAATGGAAGTTACTAAAATTCTGTCGTTATGCGTAGCATTAAGCAAAGTAGCTGTATTTTTCTCTAGCATGCCGGTTACATCATACGCAATTCTGGCTTGAGAAGCATTATCTGTCGTATTATAATCGAGACCGATTTTTAAATCAACAAGCATATTTTCTCTCACATTTCTGTCTGACAGGTTAGGCCTGACATTCTATTTTAGTCCTTTTCCTAACAGGACTTTTTCATTCTGAGTTAAGACGATGTTGGTTTTATTTAAAATTCTTTCATGAAAGACGTGACTGCTTTTTTGAAATGTATTCTGAGGGCATTTTTCATTAGAAAGCGGACAAAAAAGATTGATGAGCTTCTTCTCGTGTTTCTCCATTATACCTATTTTACAAATCTCTAGATGTTCGTTAATTTGCGTCAACATGTCGTCAATATTATAGTTAACACGATAAGTGTTTGTGATATTTAAGTACAAATGGTATGCTTCTTCGTTAGGACGGTCTTTTTCAGCGTACAGCTCTTTTATCCTGTTACAAATAATATTCTTAATGATAGGTCTAAAGGATTTTGGATTTTTCCTACTTACAGTAAAATTAATATAGGCTTACCTGCGTCGAAACCTGGTCAATTTTGACTTAATATTTGTGACCGAGGGCTTGTTTGTTCTAATATAATTCTGATACGGTCACTGAACCTTAGCAGCTATGTTCAAAGTTTTATAATGTATGGAGGAATCTGACCGTGACTAAGGATTACAAGATATTAGTATTTGCTGTAAGCAATAATGTACAGTAAATTGGCTGCTAGTCAAAATGCACAGAATCAATAGAATCATGAACATTTACAATTACGTTTACATTACATGAAGAAATCTGTTTATAAAGCTCTACCCCTATCTGGACCTGCTTAAAGAAAAAGGATGGTTACATTGTTTATAAAAATTTTGCGGGCTCGAGGATGTACACCTAGCAACAGAATAAACATTTGCACAGGTTAAAACCAATAGGATAACTACGTTTAATGGAAACTGCAGAAGGGTGCCTTAACAGCAGCACTATGTGAAACTAGTTGTTACAGTCATAAAACACGTATTTGCAAGAAATACTGTAAATAGCAGTTGTGGCTGGGAATACGTTGGTGTACCGGTGGAAATTGTTAGCATTCAGGTCCTTTCCACATTAAGGCAAACAAACAAAATATCTGATGATAAACTTGCACTCACGTCCAGACTTGCTTAGATGTTGTACACATAACAACATAACAACCGTTTGCAGACATTTTAAAACCAATTCTGAATGCTGTGGCAATCTAACGTCAGCTATTCTTTGTACTCCCCCTACTAGATATTTTTCCGTATTCTTAACATAAGCAAAGGAAACCAGAGGTGCTTTTGCCAGCCTTAGTAGTTGCATACAGTCATACATCGGACTACTGTTCAGAATTAGGACTGTTTCTACCTTACGGAGAACATAAAAAAATCTCTGCATCTAAATATGACGAGAATCTTATATTGAAGAGCAGAGTCGATCATGTGTCAGGTCCTGTGCTAACACCAACAAACAATGTTTACAACTACACTCTGCGCCAGTCGAAACTGTTGTAATCGAGAGCGTTTATTGGATTAAGTTACCAACGCACAGCATTTTTTCCGTACATTGTAATACTCCTCGTCGTTGTCTAATACATTTACATAGCCCATCTGTTCCCTGGTGTAAAGTTGTATTGGTTGTGAGCTGGTAGAAAACCATTCACTTAATATTGTGGGAGTTGTTTGCCATTCTGTTCTGCCTGGGGGCGCTGACGGATCTCATCCGCAATCGGTATTCTTGCAGGATTTAATTTACGAGTATTATGCATTGCCCCTAACATAATTTTATCTTTTTTTTTGCCCAAATATCGTGTTACAGTCGGTTGACAGTAATGTCTCGGACTATTAAAGCCAGACACACCCACACACATATGTATATGCTGTTACTCGTTATTATTGACGCACAGATAAGTTTTCATAGCAAATATTGTAGTACCCAACTTGTATCTCTTCAGTTCTATGGATCATTTGACATTATGTTAGTAGCTATGGTACTACTCGGATGTGACATAAAGAAAGATGTATTTCTCACGAAACACTATTGGGAGAAACTGTATTCAACGTGGACTGTGATTCCATTAAGTCGCCAGCATCATATATCAAATGTTGCGATCAAACGAAAGGTTAGGGTGTACTATAAACTGGCTAAGTGTAAACGTCTGAGGCAACCTAATTTAGGATGCATAAAACTTATTCTGGATTCAGATTCGTTTTCAGGAATGCTCTTCGTTATGTAAGAGAGAGAGATGTCTTACAAAGAACACCTTTTAGACTGGTCTTTTTTTACGAGTATTGACCCGTCAGCCTCAGGTCTTACTGATTAATGAAAGAGGGGTGCTTTATTCGTCACAGGCTCGCAGGGTGGTTAACAAGTAGCTTCTGTTATTACAAATCGGAAAGAGAGGTGTGCTTACAAAGAAATGCAAACAGCAGTTTCAGATCATTACAATAGATTAATAGCTGCGGATATGTTATCACCGCTCGATTTTCCGCTAGAATTAGGGGACTCCTTGTTATATTGAGCCCACTGATCGCTGCTTTTCTTAGCCAACTGCCCTCCCTACTTATCGTCTGGCCAAGGGCACGCTCGTCACTTGCGTCTGTGGGAAGGGCCTTCTCTCCAAGCTAGCCACCCATTTCTCTCCCTGCAAGCAGCTCGTCGGCTGGTCCCTGGGCACTGAAAAGCACACGTATTTTGTGTAAATAAAATGATTTCTCTATGCTATACTACGGTGTGCCTATGTCTATAGCAGTGCATTCGGCCTGACGGGTGATGTGTTTCTGCGCCGTATAATCCAAGTAAAAAGACGTAACAAATGCGTATTGTTGCTTTGTGACTCTGTGCTTCTTGTTTATCGGTGTATTTTTCGTTAGAACAACGACAAATAAATCCTGTATTGTGATTGGCTGTGAGCATCATGACGCCAACACGACGTTGGAAACAATATGTAAAAAACTGTGGGAGTACTTCCATACCTGCTGGTGTCTCGAATGACTCAATGGAACTCGAGTAGATGACTTAGCATAATTTATTAATAACAAATAGTCGCAGTCTGATCGTCTCGGCTGCTGGCACAGTATTATCTGCCTCGAATTATGCGGTAAAAATTACGAATAAACACGTAAAGAATTGTTGGGTGTACTTCCATATCTACCAGAGCCTCGAACGATGTGATAGAACTCGGATGATGTAATTTGTTATTAACAAATAGACACTACCTGACGTCTCTCTCTCTCTCTATCTCTCTCCTTCTACCTGTGCTGGACACACAGCTCCATTTTTTAGCTAAAGTGTGGCTACTGTCACCACCGTTTTGTCGAACAGACCGTGTGCAATGAGAGCACTAAATAATATCGTTGTTCTCACATTATGGTGTTAATCATGCACACTTTTGATTTTTTACCTATACCACTCTGTGTGCATTGGCGTTGCTGCTAACATTAGCACTCCGTCTTCAGGCCACAAGTGGCCCATCCGGACAATCCGACCGACGCTTCATCCTCAGCTGAGGATGCAGATAGGAGGAGCGTGTGGTCAGCACACCGCTCTCCCGGCCGTTACGATGGTTTTCTGTGACCGGAGCCGTTACTGTTCGGTCGAGTAGCTCCTCAATTGGCATCACGAGGCTGAGCGCACCCCAAAATACCGGCAACAGCGCAAGTTGGCCCGGATGGTCACCCATCCAAGTGCCGGCCACACCTGACAGCGCTTAACTTCGGTGATCTGACGTGATCCGGTGCATCCACTGCGGCAAGGCCGTTACCTTGCTAACGTTAGGTAGATAAATACACTCCTGGAAATTGAAATAAGAACACCGTGAATTCATTGTCCCAGGAAGGGGAAACTTTATTGACACATTCCTGGGGTCAGATACATCACATGATCACACTGACAGAACCACAGGCACATAGACACAGGCAACAGAGCATGCACAATGTCGGCACTAGTACAGTGTATATCCACCTTTCGCAGCAATGCAGGCTGCTATTCTCCCATGGAGACGATCGTAGAGATGCTGGATGTAGTCCTGTGGAACGGCTTGCCATGCCATTTCCACCTGGCGCCTCAGTTGGACCAGCGTTCGTGCTGGACGTGCAGACCGCGTGAGACGACGCTTCATCCAGTCCCAAACATGCTCAATGGGCGACAGATCCGGAGATCTTGCTGGCCAGGGTAGTTGACTTACACCTTCTAGAGCACGTTGGGTGGCACGGGATACATGCGGACGTGCATTGTCCTGTTGGAACAGCAAGTTCCCTTGCCGGTATAGGAATGGTAGAACGATGGGTTCGATGACGGTTTGGATGTACCGTGCACTATTCAGTGTCCCCTCGACGATCACCAGTGGTGTACGGCCAGTGTAGGAGATCGCTCCCCACACCATGATGCCGGGTGTTGGCCCTGTGTGCCTCGGTCGTATGCAGTCCTGATTGTGGCGCTCACCTGCACGGCGCCAAACACGCGTACGACCATCATTGGCACCAAGGCAGAAGCGACTCTCATCGCTGAAGACGACACGTCTCCATTCGTCTCTCCATTCACGCCTGTCGCGACACCACTGGAGGCGGGCTGCACGATGTTGGGGCGTGAGCGGATGACGGCCTAACGGTGTGCGGGACCGTAGCCCAGCTTCATGGAGACGGTTGCGAATGGTCCTCGCCGATACCCCAGGAGCAACAGTGTCCCTAATTTGCTGGGAAGTGGCGGTGCGGTCCCCTACGGCACTGCGTAGGATCCTACGGTCTTGGCGTGCATCCGTGCGTCGCTGCGGTCCGGTCCCAGGTCGACGGGCACGTGCACCTTCCGCCGACCACTGGCGACAACATCGATGTACTGTGGAGACCTCACGCCCCACGTGTTGAGCAATTCGGCGGTACGTCCACCCGGCCTCCCGCATGCCCACTATACGCCCTCGCTCAAAGTCCGTCAACTGCACATACGGTTCACGTCCACGCTGTCGCGGCATGCTACCAGTGTTAAAGACTGCGATGGAGCTCCGTATGCCACGGCAAACTGGCTGACACTGACGGCGGCTGTGCACAAATGCTGCGCAGCTAGCGCCATTCGACGGCCAACACCGCGGTTCCTGGTGTGTCCGCTGTGCCGTGCGTATGATCATTGCTTGTACAGCCCTCTCGCAGTGTCCGGAGCAAGTATGGTGGGTCTGACTCACCGGTGTCAGTGTGTTCTTTTTTCCATTTCCAGGAGTGTATTAGCTAATTTTGTCAACGCCAATATATGCTGGAAGAGCTCTCCTGAACAGATGCTGGCTTGGCTGCAATGCCACTGCCCCATATTCACAAGTTTGTGCCGCTGCTGCTGGAGCAAACATTGAAAAACAGTGTCCTTTTTAGCTAGAGTGTGTAGGAGCTATTTCTGACAGTAATTCACGGCTACTACTGTCACAGTATTGTCTAACAGAATCTCTAGTGGAGAGCACAGAATAATAATGCTGCACTCGCATTGCGTTAATAATCCAGTACACCTGTAATTATTGTTTTGACCTACACCGCTGTTTATTGAAGTTGCTCCTCATGACAGGTAGGGGAATATTAATTAATTGTATCAACTATCTGCCCACACCACTGCTGCCACATCACGACCGACACATGGTAATATTTTCAGATACCTAATCACACATGCTGATGCGAAAATTTTTGTTGATAAGGAGATAGTTACTCTCTCAGCTATACTGCAACTGCTGAAGGCAACATTGCTACTGGGTCCTGAAAAACAATTATTATAGAGATTTTCTATCGATAAAAACGTAAAATTGTGGGTGATTCAGATTACTTACATATCCTCCTAGTGCTTCAAATGGTGTAATATACACTACTGGCCATTAAAATTGCTACACCAAGAAGAAATGCAGATGATAAACGGGTATTCATTGGACAAATATATTATACTAAAACTGACATCTGATCACATTTTCACGCAATTTGGGTGCATAGATCCTGAGAAATCAGTACCCAGAACAACCACCTCTGGCCATAATAACGGCCCTGATACGCCTGGGTATTGAGTCAAACAGTGCTTGGATGGCGTGTACAGGTACAGCTGCCCATGCAGCTTCAACACGATACCACAGATCATCAAGAGTAGTGACTGGCGTATTGTGACGAGCCAGTTGCTCGGCCACCATTGACTAGACGTTTTCAGTTGGTAAGAGATCTGGAGAATGTGCTGGTCAGGGCAGCAGTTGAACATTTTCTGTATCCAGAAAGGCCCGTACAGGACCTGCAACATGCGGCCGTGCATTATCCTACTGAAATGTAGGGTTTCGCAGGGATCGAATGAAGGGTAGAGCCACGGGTCGTAACACATCTGAAATGTAACGTCCACTGTTCAAAGTGCCGTCAATGCGAACAAGAGGTGACTGAAACGTGTAACCAATGGCGCCCCATACCATCACGCCGGCTGATACGCCAGTATGACGATGACGAATACACGCTTTCAATGTGCGTTCACCGGATGCGACCATCATGATGCTGTAAACAGAACGTGGATTCATCCGAAAAAATGACGTTTTGCCATTCGTGCACCCAGGTTCGTCGTTAAGTACAACATCGCAGGCGCTGCTGTCTGTGATGCAGCGTCAAGGGTAACGGCAGCCATGGTCTCCGAGCGGAGAGTCCATGCTGCTGCAAACGTCGTCGAACTGTTCGTGCACATGGTTATTGTCTTGCAAACGTCCCCATCTGTTGACTCAGGGATCAGGACGTGGCTGCACGATCTGTTACAGCCATGCGGATAAGATGCCTGTCATCTCGACTGTTAGTGATACGAGGCCGTTGGGATCCAGCACGGCGCTCCGTATTACCCTCCTGAACCCACCGATTCCATATTCTGCTAACAGTCATTGGATCTCGACCAACGCGAGCAGCAATGTCGCGATACGATAGACCGCAATCGCGATAGGCTACAATCCGACCTTTATCAAAGTCGGCAACGTGATGGTACGCATTTCTCCTCCTTACACTAGGCATCACAACAACGTTTCACGAGGCAACGCCGGTCAACTGCTGTTTGTGTATGAGAAATCGGTTGGAAACTTTCCTCATGTCAGCACGTTGTAGGTGTCGCCAGCGGTGCCAATCTTGTGTGAATGATCTGAAAAGCTAATCATTTGCATATTACAGCATCTTCTTCCTGTCGCTTAAATTTCACGTCTGTAGCACGTCATCTTTGTGGTGTAGCATTTTTAATAGCCAGTAGTGTATCTCAGTTGCCATATTTTATTATAGACATTATCTGATCCTCTCCCTATGCCATCCTGCTAGCTAGAGTGTTTGTACCAGTTACTGCCGCCGGTAATTCGAGGTTTATAGCCCTCTTTTCGGTGTAAACCACGGTAAACTGATACTATTGCTCACGCAAGTTGACTCCATGTTAACCTTCTCAGCTACCTGGCCACACTACTTTCGCTTTACGACAGCTAGGGAAAAACATTAATTAATTTTTTTCCAACGCCAGTGCGTGCTGGCGCGAAAGTAAACTGTGATAAATGCAACTCGTCACTGACTCGTCTGTATTACCTATGCTCTACCATAGTACTGCTGCTCGCTGCTGCAGCTGAGAATGACTTTCTTTGCAATACTGCGAATTTATGTGGCGACTGGTGCTGCTGCTGCTGGAGGCAACAGTGCTGAAATAAATATAATAGTTTCAATATCAATGGGAAACAATTATAATATCAACAATGGCACTAATATACTTGACAAATACTTACTAGCCGCCTGCAGCTGCTGAAAATGTCTTTTTTGGAATACTGCGAATTTATATAGCTACTGATAATGCTGATGTTGCTGTCGGATGACTAGCGCTGATGCTCCTCATGCGTTTGATAGTATGAAATGCTACTCCACGCGGAGTCCCTGGGCTCGGCAGCCCATTGGCCGAAACTCGTCGATACTCAAACGCTATTGGACCTCGCAAAACACTAGACCAGGAAGGAGGGAGGTGGGGGTGGGGGGGAGAGGGGGAGAGGGGGAGGTAGCGGCAAGCGTCAGAGAGGCTCCAGAGAGAGACAGAACACAATTACGTAACAGCCCAATTAGAGACCAATGAATTAAGTTGTTATCCTCTCAGGAGTCATGGGTCAAGGGTCAAGATCGGAAAGTAGATAGAAATGCGCTAGAAATAGCACTCTCACAGGCTACTGCTTCCGAGAAGCTGGTTCCTAGGCGTCAGGCAATAACTATGTGTCCGTTGTCAAAGTCGGTTGCGTCACTGGATTTCTAGATGCGCAGCCGATTACTTCAGATTGGTGTCTGATCCGCGTATATGCTTTCCTTACCGCGCCACTTGCCCGCAACATCCCCAAACAGGGGATGACTCATTTGTGAGTAAGAGGGTACTTGGAGGTGAAAGCGCTTATAATGTTTGTTCTTTAGAAGTCAGGTACGAGACTTATCAATTGGATTGATTCTAGTGAAATATATATCCATTACTGACATACGTCGTGGCATTGGGGTGATGTGTAGGCGTCAATCAATTGTGTGGAAGCAACGCAGTATAATGTATCGACGTGGATAAATGACAGATTGCTAGAAAGGAGCTATCGTTTTTTGACATTCTCATGACCACAGGTTGAATGGATTTATCAGATCTCCACCTTAGCTCCTACAGAGGCCCAGAATTATTTTGGATACTATTGGCAGTGTCTGTGTTTAACAGCCTACTATACAATGTCCTTCAGACACACATGCATGTGTGAAGGAACAGACACTGCAACTGCGAATACACTCCCTGTATTTCATGCAGCTGTAGATCGCAGCAGTGTCAGTACCTTCACACATGGATGCATGTCTCAAGAACATTGCATAGTAGACCGTTAAACACAGACACAGTAAATAGTATTTACATGCCTAGGCAAAGCCACCACAATAATAAGTAAGTCTCTTCCTGCGTGGGAATCGTACCGATTGCTCGAGTGCAGACGTGAACACGCAGTTATGCATGGAGGTTTGCGTCGATTCTTTATACAGACATTACGGTTTTAAAGATGTGTACACTGATCAGTCCAAACAAGAGGACTCCCTTGGGTGCTCAGTGGTCTTTCCCAACCGTGTTCAAAATTTGCCTTCCCTGTGACTAAACTGCATTTTCCGCAGCACACCGTAAGATACTGGAGGCACTAGAGCGGATGAGGCGTCTTCAGGGCAAACAGTTTCTCATTTGCTGTGATTTCCATAATGCCTTACAGTTGTTGCGGCACATTTATCCAACAGGGAAAACGGTCCAGGTAATGCATCATCTACTTACGTCCTACAGCGGCACGGAAAACGTGCATCATTCTGCCGGGTACTAGGGCATGAGGGAATTTGTGGACATGAACAAGTAGACACAGCCGTCAAGGAAGCCTCCAAGCCTCCACAGAACATGACGTTACACAATGTGGCACTCCCCTGCAGGCTGCAAGTGTGTTGATCTGTCGGAGGTCCATGCAGTTGTGGTAGGAGGAGTGGCTGGCTGTGGTGGAAAATAAGCTGCAGTTTCTGAATCCAACTAGCCAAGCTTGGCGTTCCTCATGCCGGGCTCTTCGGCGAAATGAAGTGGCCCTGATCAAATGGCTCTGAGCACTATGGGACTTAACAGCTATGGTCATCAGTCCCCTAGAACTTAGAACTACTTAAACCTAACTAACCTAAGGACATCACACAACACCCAGTCATCACGAGGCAGAGAAAATCCCTGACCCCGCCGGGAATCGAACCCGGGAACCCGGGCGTAGGGAGCGAGGGCCCTGATCCGCGTCCGAATTGGGCACCCCCCCCTACCACCACCACCACCACCGCCGCCACCGCCCTCCCCAACGCATGGCATTTCACTCTGCCAAGTGGAACTCCCCCCACCTCACCTACGATGCCTCGTGTGGCTTGCAAATTACTGTAGAATACATTTTAACTGTGTCCATTTTATACTGTGCTGATAATGCGGAAGCGAATTTCGGTGCTGGTCTGCCCCCTATTTAACCTGATGACTAGACGACTGTGATGAGAGCGTGAGAAGTGTCTAGACTCCCGCCTAAGCTCTTAGGCTAGAGATTTTCGAGTGTTACAGAGGGACTGGTTGGTTCAAATGGCTCTGAGCACTATGGGACTTAACTTCTGAGGTCATCAGTCCCCTAGAACTTAGAACTACTTAAACCTAACTAACCTAAGGACATCACACACATCCTTGCGCGAGGCAGGATTCGAACCTGCGACCGTAGCGGTCGCGCGGTCCTAGACTGTAGTGCCTAGAAACGCTCAGCCACTCCGGCCGGCCAGAGTGAGTGGCTCATCCTTCTTATTCCAGCGATCAGCCAGCCACAGCTACCAGCTATGATGAAACTTCGTGGTGGATTAAAATAGTGTGCCGGACCAAGACACGAACCCGGTCCCGAGTTCGAGTCTAGGTCCAACACACAGCTTTAATCTGTCGGAAAATTTCACATCAGCGCACGCTCGGCTGCACAGTGAAAATTTTATTCTGTCTGCTATGAAATTTTAATTATTTCCAACTCTTTTTCCATTTTTAGTTTAAGATATATCTGAAACATGATATAATTTGTCTGTCTCCGACTGTGTGTACAAATATTTCGTTGTCTTTTAATTACTTTTAATTGTAGCAGAAGCTTTTAAATTCTATGAATTCTATTTCGTCACAGCTCATCCCATTGTATTTTCGTATGAGCGTTACAGACCTTGCTGCACCCATGCCACCACCCATATCGTCATCTCCACTGGCGGATTTGTCAGATTTGCTGGTGTATAAACGCAGACTGTCCCACACGTCCACAATAACAGTGTACCACCCACAGCCATGAAGCACGTCGTAACAACAGTGTCTGTAAAATTACCTTCACTGCACACGTGTAGTGTTTTTCGCACCATGTCTTGGGTGCACTCATTCAAGTTACTGCGACTATGGACCAGGGTATTTATTTCCACATTCTTGCTAATCAAGTTTCACCCTATCTTCTCTTTAATGAGTATGTTGTGGATATTCCAGTCTTCCAAGATGGCAACAACCATTTTCACAGGGTTGGCCGCACATGATACTTGTTACTCGTTATTAATTCCATATAGATTTTCTGGGGCAATCTGGAACAGTGAGTGAAACGTAGCAATCCATATCGCCAGAGTTGTTTGTCTCTATGGCATTAGCTCCCAACCAGTGGTCCGCAAGATCTGAAATATAGCCCGCAAGAGATTTAAGCTTTCAAACTTTTATTCATTTTAAATTTTTAACCTTTTGTGCCGCGGGCTGTGCAGCACGGCACCCCCGTGAGCAACGGTGACTGTGGTTGGCCGGGGGCTGTGGGCCGTCGGGCGAGGGTGGCGGGGGCGAGTATCGACGTCACAGCGCTGCAGGAGCCGGTCTGTCAGTCTTCAGTCTTGTTCGGTGGTATCAGTAATTCTGTTTGGCTGTTTAGTGGTTCGACCGCATCAGTAGTTTGACTAACCGTTTGTCTTCAAATTCTTGTCAATTTTTGACTTACGTGAAAGAGGTAAGGACACCTCCTATGTTAAGCTCTTTTAATCAAAACTAGGTATTATGAATGGGAATATAGGCGTGAGTATACCTATATATGTGTGTGTTACAAAAATTTCAAAAAAATGTGTGTGAAATCTTATGGGACTTAACTGTTAAGGCCATCAGTCCCTAAGCTTACACACTACTTAACATAAATTATCCTAAGGACAAACACACACACCCATGCATGAGGGAGGACTCGAACCTCCGCCGGGACCAGCCACACAGTTCATGACTGCAGCGCCTCGGACCGCTCGGCTAATCCCGCGCGGCAAAAATTTCACAACACTTACGTTTATTTCGTTGATTACCTAGTCAGAATACCACATTACACACTCCGTCCGAACGGGCCTCGGAAGGCCCAACGGTAAGGGCAGACCGCCTTCTCATGCTGAGCCGACAGCCGTTATTGGATGCATATGTGAAGGGGCATGCTGTCAGCACGCTGCTCTCCCGGCCGTTGCAAATTATCGTGACTGAAGCCGCTACTTCTCAGTCAAGTAGGTCCTCAAGCGGCCTGACAATGGCTGAGTGCATCCTACTTGCCAACAGGGCTCGGCAGACCCGGATGGCCACCCATCCAAGTGCTAGCCCAGCCCGACAGTGCTTAACTTCGGTGAGCTGACGGAAAACGGTGTAACCACTGCGGCGGGGCCGCTGGCCATCACACGAAGTAGAGATATGCAGTATCTGGCTTTGCACGAACTGGAAATGAAATGAAAAGGTATGGACGTTAGGAAAATAATAAAAGAATATTTTCGTAAACATTCTGTGAGGCCGGCCGGTGTGGCCGAGCGGTTGTAGGCACTACAGTCTGGTACCACGCGACCGCTACGGTCGCAGGTTGTTCCAGCCTCGGGCATGGATGTGTGTGATGTCCTTAGGTTAGTTAGGTTTAAGTAGTTCTAAGTTCTAGGGGACTGATGACCTCAGCAGTTAAGTCCCATAGTGCTCAGAGCCATTTGAACCAATGTGTGAGAAAAGTTCGTCATTTTCTGTATGGATGTCACTCCAGCTGTATTAGGATCACGCTTTGTCTAGCGACGTTTATAAAACAGAAGAATCCTTCGGCATTAACAACACATTGTATCATACACCGGCAGGCATTAGCTTCCCATCCCCTTGCTGAATGCCTTAAAATAAGATGCAACTGGCTATAAATGTGGTAAATGTAACAAAGCAGTCCCTTATACACACACCTAAAACAATAAAAAAAATAAAAGAAGCTGTGCACTGAATTGGACTCCGACCATGACAGCCTTTTATTTCACACAGTAATTCGTTGGTTGTCGAAATGAAACATGCTGGGAAGATTATACGCACTTAGAGGAGAGGTCGAGTTGTTTCTGGGTGAGAAGAAAATGAAAGACCTACTGGAGCACTTTTTTGATCATACGTTTTAGATGCATTTGGCTTATCTTGAGGATATTTCCACACCTTAAATAAGTTGAAATGCAATTGCAAGATTCCAGAAATAGACATTTAAAAGGAGATGAAAATGTATTTATCTCTGAAGATAAATCCCGTGCATTTATTTCATGGAAGTAACTTTATTTGCAAATTTCAGTTATGGTGGTTCAAATAGCTCTGAGCACTATGGGATTTAACTTCTGAGGTCATGAGTCCCCTAGAACTTAGAAATAGTTAAACCTAAAGGACATCACACGCATCCATGCCCGAGGTAGGATTCGAACCTGCGACCGTTTCGGTCGCGCGGTTCCAGACTGAAGCGCCTAGAACCGCTCGGCCACACCGGCCGGCTGAGTTATGGTGGATGAAATTGACGAAAAGAAATATTCTGCGTTCGTAACATTAAAATCACTCGTTGATTATAAATATTATGGCACTGTTAGGGAAGACATACAAAAAAACATCGTCATCTGCAAATTTTGGCTGATTGATTCAATTATTACTTGCCAGAACACATATGCTGAAGCTGAACAAAAACTGATTCGCAACCTATTTAACTTTAGTGCCGGTAAAGCTGTGAAGAAATCCAAGAAGAGGTTATTAAATTTCGAACTGATAGAAACTGTAAGAACGAATTTGAATCTAATTCTCTTAAGCAGTTTTTAGTGTAAAGAAGAAATTTCGTTCACTTAAATTCTAGAAATCGACTTTCGCTAACTCATGGTTTTCTCCACAAATGCAAACCGAATTAAATTTGCTACTAAAACTGTTGTGCTTTTGAGTTTAAGAATAGCATAAAGATTTATTTTTTATTTTAAGACTGACGCAGGGTTTATTTTTCTTGAACCTTATGGTCCCTGCTAACAACAAAGAAATCAAGGTGGTCCCTGGTACAAAAAAAAAAAAGAAAGGTTGATATCCACTGCTCTACGAGATCCAATTACGAATGAGTGACTCAGTTGGATATGTCATACCTCAAGAAGCTTGTAAAGTCTCTTGTTTGCCAAATTGCGGCCGTTATCGGGGTTAGAGATGGCATGATGTATGTTGGGGAGTAACTAGTTTTTGTCCCTTGTTAGTAGAAGAAGAAAATATATTACATGGACATTTTTCCGAAAACACTTTATTAACAAGCAAGAACTCATTTTGTACAACTCTTCATATAACATTATTCATGTGAAACACAGCAACGAAACTTACCAGCGTACCACATGAAAATCTTTGTTACTTCATGTGGGCTGCTGCTCCTCATTTCATTGTTAATGGTCGTGGGCTTTTAAATAACAGAGGGGTAGGAAGGGTTGGACCGATTCTCTCCCCTCCAAGTTCGTGGAACCTAAGTCTTCGAGGCGTTTACTTGTGTTGGTATTTAAAAGCTCTTGCGTCCGGAACAGCTGTACAAGATGTACAGATTCTTAGTGCCTGTGTTATGGAAGGTCAGACTTAGATAAATCGCGCTCCTTCCCCATTCAACACGTGGACAGCACGCTCACTGATACTACGCCGTGCGTGTGTCTGACTAGCAGTCATTCCTCGCCTGGACGGGTAGTCATAATTTCTGCCTAATAAGTGTACGCAATATAGGAGAAACAAAGGAGCTCGTCCGGGTTTCAATATGACGGTGGGTTGATGTATGTATGCACCATCGCAGGACGTTTTGAGCATATTATGTGAGAACGATTTTTATGGGTTACGCTGGTACGTGCTGTTTCTGTGTTTTTCCCTTGCTAATTTTTATCTAACTCTACATGATTAGTCTGCAAAACACTGTGAATTGTTAACCAGTTATTAGAGCTTCTTCTCGTTCCAGTAACATACGGAACGCGGGAACAATGATTACCTAAACGCCTCTGTACTAGCTGTAATTAGTCTAATCTTGTGTTCACACCAGCGATACGCAGGTGGGTGTTGTATATTCCTCGATTTTCAAAGTAAAGCTTTGTAAGTACCTTGTATCTGTTGAAAATCTCCTGTTAGTCCTATTTTCTATGGAGTATTCCGGGATGGGTTACACAAATGATTCTTCAGCAGTCTCCTATGCAAACGGAATGCATGTTCGTAGTATCTTGCCAATATACCACCTGTGTTACCTGTGACTGAGCGCCTATGATCGCTCCATTTGACATCCCTAAAAATGTTGGACCGAGATATTTCTGTCAGTTGGCTATATGCAGTTGGGACTCATTGATATTGTCGACGTATAGATTAGTTTTGAATTTATGAATATTTAAAGCAAGTTGCCATCTTTGTACCTGCTTGAAATTTTATCAAGGTCTAATGGAAGTTCTTTATAGATAAGTCCATCATCTGCGAAAAGTCTGAGATTACTGTTAATATTGTCTGCGAGGTCATCAGTATGCTACATGTCCTAACACAATTCGCTGGTGTACGTCCTTGGCTACTTTTAGATCTATCTACGATTCTACATCCAAGACAGCATTTAGTTTCCTTACTATAAAGAATCTTCGGACTAGTCACAAATTTCGCTCGATGTCCCATAAGATTCCACTTTCGTTAATAAGCACAAATGTGGTACTGAATCAAATGCATTTAGGAAGTCGAGAAATACTAAATCCTCTACAATGATCCGTGGCTTTCAGGATGTCAAGTGAGAAAAGTGTGAGTTGTATTTCACATGATCTATGTTTTCTGGATACTTGCTGGTTAATATACAGGAGATTGTTTTCAAGATACTGCGAAGAGTTTTAGGAAAAGAGATGTAACATAGTAATAAAATGTTTGTGGACCTATGTCCCTGTAACATAATTTCTTCCTCTTTGCGTGTGGTATCTGTCCTGAAAGCCCAGCCATGCGCTTTTCTCTTACTAAACTGGGGTAAGTGAGGAATCTGGAAACATACTACAACCCCCTACCTGTGGCTCCCGTAGGCATCGCGAAGACAATATATTACATCTGAATATACATGATTACTCTGCAATTAAGAATTAAGTGCTTGTCAGAGGATTCATCGACTCACCTTCAAGCAATTGCCCTACTGTTCCACTCTCGAACAGCGCGCGGGACAAATGAGCATATAAATCTTTCCGTGCGAGCTCTGATTTATCTTACTTTGATTATCATTTCCCCCTGTGTGGTTGGGTGCCAACAAAATATTTTCACACTGTGAGGATAAAGTTGCTGATTGAAATTTCATGAGAAGATCCTGCCTCAACCAACAATGCCTTTCCTTTAATGATTGGCACCTCAATTCGCTTATGATATCCGTGGCACTCTCGCCCCTACTTCGCGATAATACAAAACTAGCTGCTCTTCTTCGTATTTGTTCACGCACTCCATCAATACTATCTGATGCGGATTCCACAGCAATACCCCAAAAGAGGGCTGACAAGCGTAGTGTAAGAAGTCGCTTCAGTAGATTTATTGCATTTTCTAATTGTCTAGCCGATAAATCGCAATTTTTGGTTTGCTTTCCCCACAACATTATCAATGTGATCGGTCATATTTAAGTCATTCATAATTGTTATCGCTAGGTACTTAATTGTGTTCGCAGCCTTTAGATTTGTGTGATTTATTGTGTAACCCAAATTTAGAGGATTCCTTTTAGTAATAACCGACAGGAAGAAGATGCTGTGATATGCAAATGATTAGCTTTTCAGAGCATTCACACAAGTTTGGCGCCGGTGGCGACACCTACAACGTGCTGACTTGAAGAAAGTTTCCAACCGATTTCTCATACACAAACAGCAGTTGACCGGCGTTGCCTGGCGAAACGTTGTTGTGATGCCTCATGTAAGGAGGAGAAATGCGTACCGTCACGTTTCCGACTTTGATACAGGTCGTATTGTAGCCTATCGCGATTGCGGTTTATCGTATCGCGACATTGCTGCTCGCGTTGGTCGAGATCCAATGACTGTTAGCAGAATATGGAATCGGTGGGTTCAGGAGGGTAATACGGAACGCCGTGCTGGATCCCAACGGTGTACTCAACGACGAACCTGGGTGCACGAATGGCAAAACGTCATTTTTTCGGATGAATCCACGTTCCGTTTACAGCATCATGATGGTCGCATCCGTGTTTGGCGACATCGCGGTGAACGCACATTGGAAGCGTGTATTCGTCATCGCCATACTGGCGTATCACCCGGCGTGATGGTATGGGGTGCCATTGGTTACACGTCTCGGTCACCTCTTGTTCGCACTGACGGCACTTTGAACAGTGGACGTTACATTTCAGATGTGTTACGTCCCGTGGCTCTACCTTTCATTCGATCCCTGCGAAACCCTACATTTCAACAGGATTATGCACGACCGCATGTTGCAGGTTCTGTACGAGCCTTTCTGGACACAGAAAATGTTCAACTGCTGCCCTGGCTAACACATTCTCCAGATCTCTCACCAATTGAAAACGTCTGGTCAATGGTGGCAGAGCAACTGGCTCGTCACAATACGCCAGTCACTACTCTTGATGAACTGTAGTATCGTGTTGACGCTGCAGGGGCATCTGTACCTATACACGCCATCCAAGCTCTGTTTGACTCAATGCCCAGGCGTATCAAGGCCGTTATTACGGCCAGAGTTGGTTGTTCTGGGTACTGATTTCTCAGGATCTATGCACCCATATTGCGTGAAAATGTAATCAAATGTCAGTTCTAGTATAATATATTTGTGCAATGAATACCCATTTATCATCTACATTTCTTCTTGGTGTAGCAATTTTAATGGGCAGTAGTGTAGATCAGAAATAGCAGTGGGTAAGTAATACTTCCATGGGGAACGCCAGATAATATTTCTGTTTTACACTATGACTTTCCTTCAGTTACTACGAACTGTGACCTTTTTGAAAGGAAATCCAGTTGGACAACTGAGACAATACTCCAAAAGGCAAGCAATTTGATTAGAATTCTCTTGTGAGGCATATTATCAAAAGCCTTCTGCAAATCTAAAAATATGGAATTAATTTGACATCCCCCGTCGGCAGCACTTATTACTTCTTGAGTATAAAGAGTTATTTGTGTTTCACAAAATGATATTTTGTGAATCCGTGTTGGCTATTTGTCAATAAATCGTTTTCTTCGAGGTAATTCATTATGTTCGAATACAGTGTATGTTCCAAAATGCTAATGGAAATCGATATTAGCAATATTGGTCTGTAATTCAGTGAATTACTCCTGTTTCCTCTCTTGGGTATTGGTGTGACTTATGCCACTTTCTAGACCAATTAGGGGGCGTACAGATGCACTGTAGTAGTCATACTTACCGCATTCCATCGTGAATGGAACAGGGAGAAGCCATAACTGGTACAATGGGAAGTACCGTCTTCTATGCACTTGACAAAAAAGAAAATCATATTGAGACCATAAGTTTCTTTTAGTGAACAGTGCTTTACTGACGGCTAGTTTCGGTAGGAATACCTACGAAACAGAACGGATGCCACAAGAGAAGATGGAAGTGTTCAATTATTTTTATGTAAATGACAATCGTAATTGTAATGTGCAGAAAATAGAGCATAGATAATCACGTAAAAGTAAATTATAATAAAAACATCCTGGCAGGATACGTTAACACTTAAAACGTCATATCCAAATTAACAGTTAGTTACCTCTGTCAGGAAAATGTACCATCTAAACCTGAAAGAAAACATTCGGAGAACGGCATATGTGTTCACTACACCATATATCGCACTCTGGCAAGAACTGTGACACAATTAAAAAATGTAATACTGGAGATAAATCGACTTAAAGAATTCAATAAAATTTATTTTGAAATAGTATAAGCTTCCTTTAAATGGTAAGTAAACATTTTTGGCAGTAAATTCCATTACATTGTATATAGTAGTAATATGGAAAAGTGGTCCTTTCTAGTCGAATGTGAGATGTTATCAGGTAATTATTAATTAGTTCATTGAGTTGTGTCACTTCTCTTGTTTTTCTAAGAACTGTTTTGTTTTTGTTACGAGTACTCGTGTAATATTTTTGTCACTTCCTCACCTCAGATAATATACACTTATAACTTACATGTAAAATATATGTAACGTAGGTACAACAATGTTCGTCTGTGAAAATAGACTTGATGAGCAACCTGAGCAAACGGAATCTGCCCTGCATAACACTGTGTGCGTGTTGTATGACTGCCAGTGTCACTGTCATTTAAGCCCTCCACAGAGCGGTACATGAAAAACTTAAAATGGTTCAAACGGCTCTGAGCACTATGGGACTTAACATCTGTGGTCATCAGTCCCCTAGAACGTAGAACTACTTAAACCTAACTAATCTAAGGACATCACACACATCCATGCCCGTGGCAGGATTCGAACCTGCGACCGTAACAGTCGCGCGGTTCCGGACTGAGCGCCTAGAACCGCTAGACCACCGCGGCCGGCTGAAAAACTTAAAACTAACAATTGGATAAGCTATCTGACTGCGTATTTGAATATGAACAACTACAGGAACAAATGAACCTGTAACAATGAATATCTAAGTTATATGACTGCGTTTTTAAACAATAATCTACAAGTCAGAATTTACATGTACAGGGTCTGACTTGTGCAAAGGAATTTATTAGATTAGACTACATAACATATTGTGGAGTGTCAGTGTCTCTGTTTTGGTCCTAAGTTTTGCACTCACCTCTTTAGGAGACTGCCATTTTCCATGTGGTTTACAGCAATTCGTAGCAGCATGCAGCAGGAGCGGCTAAAGGTTATTGTTACTAAGAATGATTTTAATAAAAAGGAGTTTGCTTGGGTCCTGTTAACTATTAAATAACTTATTAGAAGGGATTTCATAAATTAAGTTTATTTAAAACTTCAGAATCATCATGAAAATGACATAAGTGTCAATAATGGCTGAATGCCACATTAACAAATTATTTCAGTTTCAAAGTTACACTAACATTTAATAACTACAGCGTATTTATTAATTAGATGTGGAGAATAATTATTATTATTTGGAGGGTAAGGATGCTTCTTTAACTGAAAAGCAAAACATGGGATTTGCAATTGCTTTTGCGCTATGCTGGCGAATTTTACCTTGAATTCCATCGTCAAGCGTAGTTAAGCCACCTAAATCTCTCCTGGCTATATAAATGAAATCAGGCCTTGAGTATGGTAAGATCTGCAATCACAAAGCAGGGGCAGCATGACACGTCCTCCAAGCTCTCGACCGACACTACTACTTCCACTCTCGCAGACAGACCTCGTCTCACAACAATGCTTAGAATTGGGCTTCCATGTTTCGCCCTCAGATTGTTACTATCCATATCTGAGTGCTTACACAATGCAAGGAATAGCATTAACTTGGCTATAATGTTTTCAATGTAATTGAGAGTTCTGACACACTCTTTACGCACTGAAGAGCCAAATAAACTTGTACACCTGCCTAATATCATGCAAGGACACCCGAAAGTACATAGAAGTGCCACAACACGACGGGGCATGAAATCGACTAATGCCTATAGTAGTGCTGAAGGGAACTGACACCATGAATCCCGAAGGTCTCTCCATAAATCCTTAAGAATACGAGGGGGTGGAGATTTCTGCTGAACAGCACGTTGCAAGGCATCTCAGATACGCTCAATAATGTTCATGTCTGGGAAGTTTGGTGGCCAGCGGAAATTTTTCAACTCAGAAGAGTGTTCATGGAGCCACTCTGTAACAATTCTGGACGTGTGGGGCGTCGTATTGTCCTGCTGCAATTGCCCTAGTCCGTCCGAATACACAATGGACATCAATGGATGCAGATTATCAGAAAGGATGCTTACGTACGTGTCCCTGTCAGACTCGTATCTAAACGTATCAGGGATCCCATGTCACTCCAGCTGCACACGCTCCACACCACTACAGAGTCTCCCCCAGCTTGAACAGTCCCCTGATGTCATGCAGCGCCCATAGATTCATGAGGTTGTCTCCATAACTGTAATCGTCAATCCGTTCGATGCAATTTGAAACGATACGCATTCGACCAGGGCCATCAAAAGTTCATTGTCGGTGTTGAAGGACCCAGGCGAGGAGTAAAGCTTTGTGTGGCGCAGTCATCAAGTGTACACGAGTGGACCTTCGGCTCCGAAAGCCCTTATCGACGATGTTTCGTTGAATGGTTAAAAAAATTGGTTCAAATGGCTCTGAGCACTATGGGACTCAACTTCTGAGGTCATCAGTCCCCTAGAACTTAAAACGACTTAAACCTAACTAACCTAAGGACATCACACATATCAATGCCCGAGGCAGGATTCGAACCTCCGACCGTAGCGGTAGCGCGGTTCCAGACTGTAGCGCCTAGAACCACTCGGCCACCCCGGCCGGCGAATACACGCTGGCACTTGTTGATGGCTCAGCATTGAAATCTGGAGCAATTTGTGGAAGGGTTGCACTTCCGTCACGTTGCACGATTCTCTTCAGTGGTCGTTGGTCCCGTTCTTGCAGGATCCTTTTTCGGCCGCAGCGATATCGGAGTTACGATGTTTTCTCGGATTCCTGATATTCACGGTACGCTCGTAAAATGGACGCACGGGAAAATCCCTACTTCATCGCTACCTCGGAGATGGTGTGTCCCATCGCTCGTGCGCTGACAGTAACATCACGTTCAAACGCACTTAAATCTTGATAAACTGCTATTGTATTAGCAGTAACCGATCTAACAACTACGCCAGACACTCGTTGTCTTATGCACGCGTTGCCGACGGCAGCATCTTATTCTTCCCATTTACGTATTGCTGAATTTGAATACGCATGCTTATACCAGTTTCTGTGGCGCTTCAGTATATGCACAGGTTACGTGACAAACCCACAGGGACGGATTCGTGACTGGAGCTGGAGGAAAAAAGTTCTGTGAATAGGTGTCTGAAAATGGACGGTGTGCGTGCAACAACAGAAAATCGTTCCTGACCACAGGAAAGAGTTGCATCGCATCCACGTCACAACAGCTGTTCACCGATCGAGGTGGTGCAGTGGTTGGTACACTGGACACGCATTCGGGAGGACGACAGTTCAAACCCGCATCCAGCCATCCTGATTTAGGTTTTTCGTGATATCCCTAAATCGCTTCAGGCAAATGCTGGGGTGGTTCCTTCGAAAGGGCGCATCCGACGTCCTTCCCCATCCCTCTCCAATCCGATGGGACCGATGATCTTGCTGTTTGGTCCTCTCCCCTGAAATCGACCAACCAACCAACAGCTGTTGAAAGTGGCCTCCATAGGATTGCAGGTGAAACGGACAGTACCGGTTGTCATGCAGGACACATATAATCGTACTTTGACTTACACCATGATGGTGGGATACTTGCGTGGAACTTGTCCAGTAGAATATGTCCTCCAAATCTAGTATACAAACATTACGCCTCTCTGCACGTTCATCTGTCTGAAAGGGCCCATGATTACACAAACACCAAAAAGGGCCTGAAATGTCGTGTGATACGGTCGGATTCTGGTACAGCCGTGCTGCCTCTTCTTGACCGTCCAGAAACACCATCTGAACTTGTTACCGGACCATTCTGTTGCTTATAGTACGCTGAGTCAATCACACGGCCTGAAACACACAAGGAACACACAGCACGTGGTCAGAGAAATCGTCACTCGTCAATGTTTTCTACCGTGGCAACGATGCATTTCTGAACACATGTTCATGGGACCTTTTTCCTCCATTTCCAGTCAGAAAGCCGTTCCTTCAGCTATTAATGTTCACCCTGTCTATGTATTGTAATATAATACGACATTCGAACCCCCATCAGATGAAATTATTACGTAAGTTAGAATAAAAAATAAGAAAAATTACATTATTTTACTAGAAAAATACAAAATGCAAAATAACAGTTTATGAAAATTAATACAATTTAATAAGGAACATCAATTACGTATAATGAAAGGAACACAATCTGCGAAAACATAAAATCATAAACGGGCTTATGTAACGTGGGAATGCTTTTCGTCGAGAAAAGGGATTCAGTACGAACTTACTTTATAGCAGAAATTTCTATTTTTTTCTTCTACTCTGCAACGCATGAAATTTCGTAATATTTACTACAACTGTAAACGTCGAAACAGCGTCTGTTCCATCAGGCATACATGCGTACAGGACATTGTAATGTAAGATACAGACACTGTATAAAAACAGACATTGTAATTATCAACGACATAAAAAATTACATTCAACTTATGAACTGATGACCCTGTAGTTTGGTCCCTTTATAACCCAAACCAACCAACATTCAGCTTACCTTATACGAGAAAAGTGTCACAACTCGGAATGCCATTAGCATTAGCAACGCTGAAGTGACAGTTTTCCTGCTGTCCTAGAAGTGGACAAATTGCGAGATAGAGATGTGACGTACTTCGTGCACATTGGGGCACTTCACACGTATTTTTTTGCGACAAACAGAAAGTGCAAAATGGCTAAGCAGGGATGGCTAGAGGACAAATGTAAGGATTTAGAGGCTTATCTCACTAGGGCTAAGATAGATACTGCCTACAGGAAAATTAAAGAGACCTTTGGAGATAAGAGAACCACTTGTATGAACATCAAGAGCTCAGATGGAAACCCAGTTCTAAGCAAAGAAGGGAAAGCAGAAAGGTGGAAGGAGTATATAGAGGGTCTATACAAGGGCGATGCACTTGAGGACAATATTATGGAAATGGAAGAGGATCTGGATGAAGATGAAATGGGAGATACGATACTGCGTGAAGAGTTTGACAGAGCACTGAAAGACCTGAGTCGAAACAAGGCCCCCGGAGTAGACAACATTCCATTGGAACTACTAACGGCCTTGGGAGAGCCAGTCCTGAGAAAACTCTACCATCTGGTGAGCAAGATGTATGAAACAGGCGAAATACCCTCAGACTTCAAGAAGAATATAATAATTCCAATCCCAAAGAAAGCAGGTGTTGACAGATGTGAAAATTACCGAACAATCAGTTTAATAAGCCACAGCTGCAAAATACTAACACGAATTCTTTACAGACGAATGGAAAAACTAGTAGAAGCCGACCTCGGGGAAGATCAGTTCGGATTCCGTAGAAATACTGGAACACGTGAGGCAATACTGACCTTACGACTTATCTTAGAACAAAGATTAAGGAAAGGCAAACCTACGTTTCTAGCATTTGTAGACTTAGAGAAAGCTTTTGACAATGTTGACTGGAATACTCTCTTTCAAATTCTAAAGGTGGCAGGGGTAAAATACAGGGAGCGAAAGGCTATTTACAATTTGTACAGAAACCAGATGGCAGTTATAAGAGTCGAGGGACATGAAAGGGAAGCAGTGGTTGGGAAGGGAGTAAGACAGGGTTGTAGCCTCTCCCCGAAGTTATTCAATCTGTATATTGAGCAAGCAGTAAAGGAAACAAAAGAAAAATTCGGAGTAGGTATTAAAATCCATGGAGAAGAAATAAAAACGTTGAGGTTCGCCGATGACATTGTAATTCTGTCAGAGACAGCAATGGACTTGGAAGAGCAGTTGAACGGAATGGATGGTGTCTTGAAGGGAGGATATAAGATGAACATCAACAAAAGCAAAACGAAGATAATGGAATGTAGTCGAATTAAGTCGGGTGATGTTGAGGGTATTAGATTAGGAAATAAGACAGTTAAAGTAGTAAAGGAGTTTTGCTATTTGGGGAGCAAAATAACTGATGATGGTCGAAGTAGAGAGGATATAAAATGTAGACTGGCAATGGCAAGAAAAGCGTTTCTGAAGAAGAGAAATTTGTTAACATCGAGTATAGATTTAAGTGTCAGGAAGTCATTTCTGAAAGTATTTGTATGGAGTGTAGCCATGTTTGGAAGTGAAACGTGGACGGTAAATAGTTTGGACAAGAAGAGAATAGAAGCTTTCGAAATGTGGTGCTACAGAAGAATGCTGAAGATTAGATGGGTAGATCACGTAACTAATGAGGAAGTATTGAATAGGATTGGGGAGAAGAGAAGTTTGTGGCACAACTTGACCAGAAGAAGGGATCGGTTGGTAGGACATGTTCTGAGGCATCAAGGGATCACCAATTTAGTATTGGAGGGCAGCGTGGAGGGTAAAATTCGTAGGGGCAGACCAAGAGATGAATACACTAAGCAGATTCAGAAGGATGTAGGTTGCAGTAGGTACTGGGAGATGAAGAAGCTTGCACAGGATAGAGTAGCATGGAGAGCTGCATCAAACCAGTCTCAGGACTGAAGACCACAACAACAACAAACTAAAAATTGTCGTTGTTTGACTTGCATTACTTTACTTGCAGAGATACGATGTGTGTGTAAACGAACCCACATTAAATCACTCCGTTGTTGCAATAAAAATCCATTATGGTAATAAAATGGAAATGAAATACTCATCTAAAAATCCCAATCTATTCACAGTAAACACGAACGTTTAAATAAAACAATAAAATACCTTCTTCACTGCTGTCGTACGTTCTCCACATCACACAGCAACACACGCCACTCACTGTTGCACGACATGCCTCAGTACGTCTAACATTCGGAAATGGTGCTCCTCCCGTCAAGCGAGAAAGCAATGAAGTTACAAAAATGTGTATTTCATCGAGGATATTCCCTATCGATTATAATACGACCTCTATCACTGAGCCCAACATTGTGAGAGAATGAATGCGTATCACTATCTGTCAAAAACCGCATAGGCAACAATAAGTGGAACCTAACATTTGATCATGACAGTATTATATGTTTACACCAACCACGAATGATTATTACAAATACTGCATACTATGCTTTGTTGTTATAGTAAAATAATTTTGTTATATAATGTATAGAACAAAATTACCTCTGTTCACACATGTCATAGGAACTAAGTGTCAAATGTGTGAAATAAAGGAACAATCAGAAAAGACAATTTAGCCCATTCCGTAAAAGGGTACAGTGGTTTTCGAAATATAGATGTAGGTGTGGATAATGATGCGGTTTTTGAGAAGCAGCTGATGAATTTGTTTTAATTTTATGTTCAGACACCCTTCCGAAAATCTTCAAAAATTTACGCCAATTAGGAAAGCGCAGATTTACCTCGCCACCAGTGACCTGAAGTACATGTCGTGAAACAGCTGGCCTCGCGCCCCATCAGAGGCTAATGAAGCATCGTTCGAACTTTATACGGTTTGACGTAAACGAAATAGGGTTTCGCCGATGTTACGTGTGTCTTGCTTTACAGTACCCGACTCTTAGGAATGTGTAACAGTGCGAGTCGCACTAAAAGACGCACAAGTAAGGGGAAGGGCTTTCACAAGAAAAAAGTTTGTGTTGGTAACAAGTTGGACCGTCAGTGATGCGTGTTTCGCAGCTTTTACGCCTCCCGCTGATGAGCCTCGTACGAGTTCTTCTCAAAGCGTGGCAGAAGACTGCGCCTCAAATGATACAACTTTTGTAGTTAAAAGGTATTCCCACATTTCCGAATTCCGCACGAGTAACGACACTTTTATGGACTCTTTTAAAGGAGAAGCTGAAAGATTCACACGTCAAGTTTCTTACTCCGGTTTTATGTTTCGCTGATGGTCTCCCGCTAACGAAGTTCGCTCAGCCGGAAGGGGCTGGCAGTCGTCAAACGAAGCAACAATCTACTGCACTGTTCGCCACGCGTCACCGAATAGGAAACATCGCCAAGCTGAGACGATGTAAACACTTCCTAGTCGGCTAATGCTCGAGCAATATAGTAGTTTCTTACCGCTACTTCATACACATTGATATCCAGAATTAAAGCAACGGACGGGAATTTTACAATGTTGCTTTTATTTTGCCACAAAACAGTATACACAGGTGATAGTAAATTAGAAACAATATGAAGAATACAGGACGTAACCAACTGCATCATGCATAACGTAGACAGAAATGTTCTTCGTTTTCTCCAACCTAACGGATTTACACACATATTCCGGCAACTGGTTAATGCTCTCAGTGTGGATATGACCAACTCTGACAGCGATATAGGCCTGACAAACGACGGGGCATGCTGTGAATCATGTCATAAGTCTCATGTTGAGGCAGTCCATTCATTTCCGTGTCCGGTCAGCATTTCCAAAAAGTAGCAGCTGCGATAGCTTTGTCATTTCCTTCGTAAACATCTTGTACCGTGCACAGGTTGTCCAGGAGGGGACATAAAAGTAGGTGGCTTGGATCTTCTTCAGCCCCACAGTTGCAAGAGATGTCTGCGCTCGCTGGAAGGATTCCCCATTTCTTCAGGTTGGTCTTGCATCGGGAGATGCCCACTCTTAGGCGGTTGAGGGACCTCCATACAGGGTATATTGTAGGTCTGCGCCAGGAGCTAGTTCTGTTTTTGGTGATACGTCTACGGGCAGTGAGCTCTTCCACGTTGCAAGACGAATTGCCTCTGGTGCTCCCTCCAATGGCTCAGTCCTAGCAAGGAAACTCTTGCTGGATTTAAGGCGGATCTTGCTGCCTGATGACCATACGGAGGATGTCGGAGGTCATTCTCCTGCTTTGTCCTCTCATTATCTTAGCAGTGGCCCTCCGGATATTGGGTGGGGCTATTCCAACAATTTCTGCACTAGTGTTGGCTTCAAGCATCCTGAGATGATCCTTGCAGTATCGTTGACCGCAATATCGACTTGCTTAGCATGAGCAGCACACTCAACGGCTGATACACAAAGCGCAAGTGCAGAAGCCCTTAGGAGATGATGTTGAGGCAGTAACACCCATTCTTCCTGCTGCACTGCTCGCAAGCCTTGGAAAGTGGTTGGTGGATGCTGACGTGATGCGATCCGTCTCCATAGTGCATCCCAGACGTGCTCTACGTGATTCAAATCGGGAGAACGAGCAATATCTTCCGTTTCCAAGAAAACATCAACCACAAGTGCTCTATGACGCCGAGAATTTTCGTTCAGCAATACGAAGTCTGGGCCCATTGCACCTCGAAACAACCGCACATGAGGTCCCAAGTTCTCGTCACGATACCTGACAGCAGTAAAACCTTGCCAATTTAACCATACAATTTCATAAAGAGGTGTTCATGAAGAGGTGTTCAACGTAATCCCTGCCCACACCATTAGGGATCATCCTCGACATCATTCTTTCTCCTCAATGGCTGGGTCTCGAAATCGTTTTCCACGTTCCCCCCCAGAAGCCAATCCGTCGAGAATCACTCTCCAGACGAAATCGGGACTCATTTGTGAAAAGAACATTGGCCCACCGTTCGACCATCAAGGTGGCATGTTGACAGCTCCACGCTAGACGCTCCCTTCTGTGAAGACGCGTCAGAAGTACACATACACCAGATCTCCGACAACAAAGGCCACACTGCCGAAGCCTTCTGTACACAGTTTGCCTCGCTACAACACGTCCAGTGGATGCTGCGAGGCCGGATGCTTGTTGTCTTGCAGTACTATGGCGGTACCGTGGCACCCTTATAGCCAAATAACGGTTCTCTCCTTCTGACGCTACACATGGTAGGCCCCGCCTTGGTCTTCGGGATACAGTTCAGATATCTACACTCCTGGAAATTGAAATAAGAACACCGTGAATTCATTGTCCCAGGAAGGGGAAACTTTATTGACACATTCCTGGGGTCAGATACATCGCATGATCACACTGACAGAACCACAGGCACATAGACACAGGCAACAGAGCATCCACAATGTCGGCACTAGTACAGTGTATATCCACCTTTCGCAGCAATGCAGGCTGCTATTCTCCCTTGGAGACGATCGTAGAGATGCTGGATGTAGTCCCGTGGAACGGCTTGCCATGCCATTTCCACCTGGCGCCTCAGTTGGACCAGCGTTCGTGCTGGACGTGCAGACCGCGTGAGACGACGCTTCATCCAGTCCCAAACATGCTCAATGGGGGACAGATCCGGAGATCTTGCTGGCCAGGGTAGTTGACTTACACCTTCTAGAGCACGTTGGGTGGCACGGGATACATGCGGACGTGCATTGTCCTGTTGGAACAGCAAGTTCCCTTGCCGGTCTAGGAATGGTAGAACGATGGGTTCGATGACGGTTTGGATGTACCGTGCACTATTCAGTGTCCCCTCGACGATCACCAGTGTTGTACGGCCAGTGTAGGAGATCGCTCCCCACACCATGATGCCAGGTGTTGGCCCTGTGTGCCTCGGTCGTATGCAGTCCTGATTGTGGCGCTCACCTGCACGGCGCCAAACACGCATACGACCATCATTGGCACCAAGGCAGAAGCGACTCTCATCGCTGAAGACGACACGTCTCCATTCGTCCCTCCATTCACGCCTGTCGCGACACCACTGGAGGCGGGCTGCACGATGTTGGGGCGTGAGCGGAAGACGGCCTAACGGTGTGCGGGACCGTAGCCCAGCTTCACGGTGACGGTTGCGAATGGTCCTCGCCGATACCCCAGGAGCAACAGTGTCCCTAATTTGCTGGGAAGTGGCGGTGCGGTCCCCTACGGCACTGCGTAGGGTCCTACGGTCTTGGCGTGCATCCGTGCGTCGCTGCGGTCCGGTCCCAGGTCGACGGGCACGTGCACCTTCCGCCGACCACTGGCGACAACATCGATGTACTGTGGAGACCTCACGCCCCACGTGTTGAGCAATTCGGCGGTACGTCCACCCGGCCTCCCGCATGCCCACTATACGCCCTCGCTCAAAGTCCGTCAACTGCACATACGGTTCACGTCCACGCTGTCGCGGCATGCTACCAGTGTTAAAGACTGCGATGGAGCTCCGTATGCCACGGCAAACTGGCTGACACTGACGGCGGCGGTGCACAAATGCTGCGCAGCTAGCGCCATTCGACGGCCAACACCGCGGTTCCTGGTGTGTCCGCTGTGCCGTGCGTGTGATCATTGCTTGTACAGCCCTCTCGCAGTGTCCGGAGCAAGTATGGTGGGTCTGACACACCGGTGTCAATGTGTTCTTTTTTCCATTTCCAGGAGTGTATAAACTGACATCACATCCGAAAAACAACAGAGCGATTCACATTAAGCCATCGGGCCATATCAGTTTGAGACTGTGCTGCTTTCATTCTTCCCATGGCCCTCCACCGCAGAGAGTCTGGTAGGCGTCTTCTCTGTGCCAAACTGCACCGTCTGTGACTGTGCACACAGCGACTGTGGATATGGGACTACCCGGCAAACACTATCCCGTTTGATGGGTGCCCTGACGTCATTGCTGGAGTGATTGTCCGTTGACCAGAATGCCATCTTCCGTGCAGGACGCCATAGTACCGACACCTCTTGACACTTTGTATGAGTATATCGTGAAATTAGACACCGGACGCGGAAATAGTGGTTTGTTGATTTAATTCTGGACACCAGTGTACTTCCACAGGCTCCGTCAAATCGATAAAACTTTTGCTACGCCGCGATCACCAGCATGAACTATGGCGTTTGCAGCACCACTGCTACACAAATTTCACAAACGCAAACGTACGGTATCCCAGTGGACACTGACACACTACAACCACCAATCAGTGAAATGACTGGTGACGCAATCATCGCGCCCCAGAACACAAACACAAGCCACTGTGTTCCACCCGTCGATGGAGCTATACCAAGAGACCTGCAACCCTCGCAGAAGCGAAAACGCACGGAGGAGGAGGGAAACGAGATAAAATGGAGAAAGTATTACGCGTCGACGCCACCGAAGAAGGAACCATCGCCCATCAAAATGTAAGTGCTCGCACTTTTAACTTATACGCAAGTACGACAAAGGGCCTTTCATCTTATTTGTCAAAAGTAGAGACAGAATCTTAGACTGCCACCCTACGGCGCTAAGCAAACTTATTAGACGGTAATGTGAGTCATCATTCAAGCACATCATCAATATTACGGCGGCAAGAAGAAACCGTGTCGAAATCGAGACTGTATCAGCATTAACTGCAAATGTCTTCGTTTAACATTCTTTGGCGGCTTACATTCCGAAGTTCTTCACTACTAAACAAGTCATCGTCAACAATATCGAAACTCCACTTACGGAGAACTAATTGCTAACGGGAATGACGTGTTGCTGCGAAATTATTGCCATTAGGCGATATACTAAAATTATAAAACTGAATGTGGAAAAGGTAACAAAGTCGTTACCAATTTGTGTTGTGACAATTAGATAATAGCGGCCCCCACTGTTTGTGTATATCCATGGAGGTCACTGTCAGTGGGAGTGTATGTGCCTTCTGTCCTACAGTGTTGTAATTGTTTGAGATTTGGACACGGCTGCAAACAGTGCAGAAGTAACACAAGGTGTGGCCCTGCAGAAGTGATGCATGTAGGAAGGACAATCAGACAACCTGTATTCATTGTGCCGGTAGTCACAGTGCCCTACCTAGAACTTGCCCAGTGCATATGAAATACAAGGAAATTAACATCATTACGTCTCTTAATAATATTAGCTTCCGGAAAGCAGCAACTGTGTTTGAAAACAAACCCTTTGTGACTTTAATTACGTCTTCCCCAAAAATTCCGAGACGAGACACAGAATTCCCGCCTCTTCTGACCTACCAGCGGCTCCATGCAAACCGCAGAACCTCCACCTACGGTCCGCTGCAGTCAGCGCGCCCGTCATGACGACAGACGTCCGGAGCGGAAGCTCCTGTAGGTTCAGCGCAAGTACTGTCACCCCCTCTTGCAGTAAAACATACGTAACTACGCCACCAGCAACACGTAAATCATGTAGACCATAGAGGACGCAACCAAAGCGCGGTCAACCTGGACCAGAACTTTATCTTCCTCATACTCTAGCAGTCCCCAGCGCCAACGAACCACAGCATCACAGACCCAACCCAACGAGTGATGTTGGAAACTACCTTATTAACAAAAATTTAAATATAGTAATGGCTGTGACGAATGATAAACCGTACCAGCAGACTACTAATGGGTCCACTCCAGTACTACAACAGATTTGATTCGCATGTAAATCAAAAATATGTTGACCCCACTATCTACATCCCAAAACGGGCTATAAAATAATCTCTCAAGCCAAACACTAATACTCTTCGCCATTTTCCGTTCAGAACTAACGTAGGCATTGGTGCCACCACCGAAATATGGTTAAAACCGAAAGAACCTCCCCCTCCTGAGCTACTCTGCTGTTGAAGACGATAGAGATTACGTCTACGGCGATGCGGCGTGGTTGGTAAAACAAGATATCCACTTTTCCATTGTCAATATTGGCATTTAGCGTGATACACTGCAGATGGTGTGTATCCACAGACAAATCAAGGACATCCATCTGAATTTGATTTCTGCATACAAAGCACCTAACGACAGACTTTCCCAACAACAGTTTACAGCAGTAATAGACTCCATAGGAAAACCCCCTCTGCTGCTGGGTGACTTTAGTGGGCCGCGCGTGATTACCCGAGCGGTCTGGGCGCTGCAGTCATGGACTGTGCGGCTGGTCCCGGCGGAGGTTCGAGTCCTTCCTCGGGCATGGGTGTGTGTGTTTGTCCTTAGGATAATTTAGGTTAAGAGTAGTGTGTAAGCTTAGGGACTGATGACCTTAGCAGTTAAGTCCCATAAGATTTCACACACATTTTTTTGACTTTAGTGGCCACTTCACAGTGTGGTTCTGTAGAAATGCGAGCAATATGGGAAAAATATCAGTGGATGTAGTAGATTCGGAAAACCTTACAGTACTAAATGGTGGCTCACCGACATGAATAGTTTGACCATATGAAGTCCCGACGGCAGCAGAGTTGAGCAATGCATCCCCTGCGCTGTCTGACGGTACAACATGGGAAGTGATATCGGATACTTTAAGTTTGGGTGGCTTGCCAGTTCAAATCATAACAAACGCAAATCCTTGGGAGACTGTGACACACGGTATCAGTAGGAAATGGAACGCAAACAGAGCTAGTTGCAACCAATACGAAACACTCGAAACAAACAACGGGAAGACGAAAAACGGGAAACGATCATCGATACTAAAGATCCCGGAAGAGACAAAGGGCCCTCGGTATCGCTTGCAGTGAAACAGGGAATTCTCGATACCTGAAACAGGACATATGCGGACTATCCATAGGCCATCACCATGTTGGTGGGATACAAAATGTGGTGCAGTCCTCAAGGAACTAAGGGAAGAGTGAAGAAAATACAAAACGCTCTCTAATGCTACAAACTTTATCGATCAAAAGAAAACGCAAGCTAGAGGTGAAGAAAATACAAAACACCCTCTAATGCTACAAACTTTATTGATCAAAAGAAAACGCAAGCGAGAGGTGAAGAAAATACAAAACGCCCTCTAATGTTACAAACTTAAAACGCAAGCTACAGGCAAAAAGGTATTCAAGAACCAAAAAAGTCGTGGCCAAATTTCTGCATTGCTGTTTCCAAAGAAACTCAATTAACCAGAATTTTTAATGTTATAAGAAACATAAAAAACGGTCACACAGTGGACCTGCACACACCTCTACTGTCCGATGAACTTTAAGAATCATTCTTGTACATGATAATCGCATCTGATGTATCGGACAAGAAAGACGAGATGGAATATGTAGAGGACAACAGCATAATTACACAATACTTCTCGCTGGAAGAACTCTATACTGCGCTATCCCAGGGGAAGAGTACTGCACCTGGCTCGGATTATATTCACTGCCCTGAGCTAAGAAACATCTCACACAAAGGAAAATAGCTGCTGCTCAAAATTTACAATAGCGTATAGATGCAAAAGGCCAAAATCGACTAGCTGAAAAAATGGCGTGCCGTCCCCATCCACAAATCGGGAAAAAAGATGTGATAAACCCGGGTGATATTGGCCTGTCACCTTACTACCGTGTTCGGCGAAGGTTGTGGAAAGAATTATTAGGGTCGCTTAGAATGATGGTGTGAAAACACAAAAATATTACCGGAAAAACAAATTGGGTTTCGCAAAGGAAAAGGGACTACCAAAATCCTTCTATGATTCATTATTGGCATACAGCTAAATTTATCTTGCAATAATCATGTGATAATTGCATTCATAGGCGTGACTAAATCATACAACAACGTCACTTACAGAAAAAACTGGAGAAACTTCAGCTTCCAAAACCACTCGTGAGTAGTATTGTAAACTTCCTGGGCAATAGGAAAACAGTTATTTTGCAGCACGAAACTACTCTGGTACCGAGAAGCACCAGCGGACGACACCCGCAGGAATCAGTCTTGGATCCTTCATTATTCATTCTACATACACGGTCCCTCATGATATCTTATCCAGTGACATTCAGATACTACAGTACGCATTGTATGCATATTTGTCGAAAAAGATATTTCTCAATCTAGTCATTTGAAAATGCACGTCACTCTCATACGTCGGCACACGGAAAGTGGCCTCGAAATATCTGATAGAGGGTCCACTCTAACGATATTCACTCTCCATAGGATTTCACGTACCAACACAATACAATTAGTTCAACATCCTTTTCCAGTTACGTAAACAACACAATATCTTGGGATGATGACACATGATAAATTAAGATGTGCTTATTATGTCCTGCATATCATTAAGACGTATGAAAAAGCAAGCAATTTCATCGGAGCTACGACTAGAATATGGTCGGTCTCTGACTGGCAGACAGTGATGACTCTATACCTGTCCCTGATACGGACACACTTTGATTGTGGACACATGTGCTACACATCAGCGTCAGACACCGCACACCATAAGTTCGATACTATGAAGTACAAAGCCTTGCGTATAGTCACTGGGAAGTTTATGACAACCCGAACAAACGTATTGTAGGTTGAAACGAAGAACAGTCGTCTGCAAGAAATTCCTCCTGGGGCTCTATCTCGACGAATATGGGGCCCTCGAGGAAAACATTCGGGAATTAACATCCTGATGTGTGCAGAAGATACTGGATACATAAACAACCTCCACCCGTCGCAGCTGAGTATAGGGAGATGCAGGTATTAACTCCCAAGGTGCAGGAAAGTCCTCTCATACCTGACTACAACAGACCATTCGAAACTTCAACTCTGCGGACTGACGCTAGGACCAGCTTAAAGTTTCAAAAATAGGACCCCAGTAACTCAAAGGCAGTGGCATTCACGTCTCACAATCACAAAGCGTGCGTGGTCTAGTGATGGTGCTGGTAGTGTCTACTGGGTACCCAAAATCAAACGACGAGGCCCATACAAGATGAATCCAGATAGCCAAACTGATTGGCATTCTGGAAGCCCCGATATTCACACAGACGATCACTGAAGACACAACAGTCATAATATCTGATAATATGTCAGCCCTATAACTGAACAGAAATCATCGTAATGATTGTAACAACTCCATAGTTGCAGTAAGTATCGACATTATGTTTCAGATGAAGAGCAGCTATCGCAACATACTCTGGGATACCTGCAAATGGACAAGCAGATGTCCTAGCAAAGCAAACATTCTTACATGGAACTATTAAATATTATAAGTTCCCTGTCACAGATATAATACCCGTACTCAAAAAGTGGTTGTCATCGGATTGTCAAATGAAATGGTCGAGAACATCTAAAATCCGAGGCAGTCACTATGCTGTTATTCATCCCACAACTCTTAGAGAAGGTATAGTAAGACAAAAAACATCGATAAGGTTCACGACAGTCATAGCACAAGTGAAATTTAATCACTAGAAGTTCAACAAACACCTCTATCGGCCCAACCTAAGTGCCACACCTCTATGTGTTTTCGGAGAGAAAGAAGATTCAAACCTTTTATTCCTACATAAAAGTACCTGAAATTAAGCTTCGGAATCTTGGTCATCAGTTCCCAAGGAGCATCCACATCTTGTCAGTATCCAACTATATAGCAACGTATAAAATTCAGTACGAGTTTGTCAAAGGTGGCAACATTGAGATGTAGTTTTCTGTGCTGCTAACCTAATGCTCTTGGTAATTAGAATTCCAGGGGACAATCAAAGCACAATTTAACTATCTATCTTCCCATGTGGTACTGAATAGGATTTGGAATGTCCAGTCTATAAATATGTGTCACTATGTGCCACCTATCTGTATGTGCCTGAACGCTAATGTATCAACACGTATGGCTGTAATATCCAAATCTGACTCTAGATGGTCCTTATAGACTTGCACAAATATTCAAATCTGTATCTGCAGCCTTTTAATCAATTCTTACTGGACTTCCAAAATACCATTTTATCGTTACTTTAGATACATAGTCATTAAGTAATATGGATTGAATTGGGTATATCCCAAATGTATACCGACGGCGATTTATCAATTCTTACTGTGCGCCAGTAGCACTTTTGTAGCTCCAACATCCGTTTATCCTATGCTCAGTTCTCATCTTGTTAACTCGCTTAAGTATAATTAAAATTGGTTTTGTGTCGGAATATGTGCTTCGCTAGGCCTATGTAATTTCGTAGTAGGATATGAATTAAACTAATGTATACCCCGAATTGTTAAAAACAAAGAGTAGTATAACATTATTAGTGTTGAAATGGTTCTATAGACACTTTCTGAAAACTAAACAATAAGTTAGTAAATAAATAAAAAAAATCTGCTGGATTACCATGGCGAATTTACTGGACACAACACGTGCCTTAAGGCAGAGTTGATTCTCAAAAATACCTATAACTAAAAGCATTGTGTAGGGAACGTGAGCAAAGTTAGACAATCACACGACTGTCCATCAGTAAAACATGTAATCCGCCTCATACAAAGAATTTATACTAGAACGTTTTTCGAATGCTATTTCAGTTGGGAGGAGAGGGGTTCCAATATGCCACCTACAGAATTGGAGAGCTATGCGATCAAGACTGATGCCAGAGACAGGGATTCGTGTGAGATCGATCTGAGTACCTTACCTGGAAGCTACTTTGAATAGATAGAGCACTGAATTGTGAGGGCAATGTCTTAATACCCCTAGCAACAAACAGTCTCGAACTTTCCGAACTAGTTAATTCATGTGTGCCTCAATTAATTTTCACTTGTCAATTTTTTTAGTTAAACAACTATATGTTTATTGTCATCAATGAAATATACTACAAGAAGTAAAAGAAAACAAAATTATTAATAATTAGGCAACAGTACTCACTTTCTTTGATACTTTACAAAACACTTGTGCACGAACCAGTATCAACTTGCAGCACAATGTTCTTAGAGTTCTTCTGCAGTTTTCTGCAGCGTATCATTTCCTTGTTTTCTGTCGCACCATAGGTACCAGATGACGCTAATCATTGTATCCTATGTCACGTAGTACTCTATCACAATGTGAATTACCTGCAGGGCGAACAGAACCTCTATGGAGTTTTGCATTGGAAGTCACGTATGATTGCACGATTTAGCTCCAAAACTGCAGCTGTGGCGTATTTATAGCCGTCTTTCTGTAGAGAAGCCATCCGTTATTTACAGACACATCCAATAGTCACGTAAAATTTTACCACCATTATTTCTTTCTCCTAATTCTCACCCTATAATACACTATATTTTCGCCGATTCGGTCAGTTCTCCTGATATTTTTGTTCTGTTCTCCAATAACGTACGATTCGGATACAAGCACTCTTTTATTCTCTTGTCTGGAGTAACGGCCGACAGAGCTGATTAGACTGATGCTATAGCTGGTCGAGGCAAGTGTTACTGCAGAATTATCTAGCCACCTGGTGATTCCACTTTCCTTGCTGTTCTCGCTGTCAAACTCTTCTCTTAATCATTTTAGACATCAATTTAGTGGGTATAAGTTAACATTCTTTAAACAGACGATTCTTCGAATTGTCTGAGTGGCGCCATAATCTCGTTTCTTTAGATGAACCAACAATATTTGTGATGTAAACAAGTTTTCAGAATAAAACCTGTAAAATATATTTTTACTTATTTTTCGAACTGGATCGATCACTTTAACAAGAGGTGCAGCACATTTTCGAATCATTTCTTATACACTCTGCTCCATTGTGGATCAGCTCCTCGCTATATTTGAATACCTACTAGATAATTCTTACTTGTGTTTAGGCATCATTCTTTATAGCAAAATTAATGGGTGTACCTTTTAGAACTTGTTTGAAACCATGCCTGGCAAAATACTGTATCATAGTCTGAAAATAATATATTCTTGCTCAGGCTAAAAGTAGAAAGGAAACTCTTTTATTAGCACATTTAGTAATGGACGAAGTTCTCACATTTTATCATTTACACTGATTTTTGTGTTTCCACATGACTCAGTGAATTGTTTCAAATCTTTCTTATCATGCTGTGAAACATTTCATTTCTAATGGTTTAAAATGGTTCAAATGGCTCTGAGTACTATGGGACTTAACATCTGTGGTCATCAGTCCCCTAGAACTTAGAACTACTTAAACCTAACTAACCTAAGGACATCACACACATTCATGTCCGTGGCAGGATTCGAACCTGCGACCGTAGCAGTCGCGCGGTTCCGGACTGAGCGCCTAGAACCACTCGGCCACCGCGGCCGGCCATTTCTAATGTCCAGCCCTGAATTCCAGTAGCATCTTCTGATAGGTAGAGGATTATACCTCATAAGAATTAGAATTCCTAGAAAATATTTTATTACTACACGTGTTATTTTGGGATCTGGGCAGTTCTTGAACAAAGCATATTTTCAAAATTAATTCACTTACTGTGAATTCCTTGACATCGGCTGTATTAGGTATGGATCTACTACCTAGTAATGACACATGCAAATTTGTGCCGGGCCGGGACTCGAACCCGGATTTCCCGCATATCACGAGCGGTCGCCTTCACCACTTCGGATACCCGTGTACGCTCCACGAGCTTACCGAATTTTCCGTATGTCACACTGTCTACATCGTTGTATCATAGTCCGCTAAATTCATCACCTAATGCTGACAGCATAAAAGTGACGTATGACTTTCCACAGCTGTACGAAATACTTGGAAATTAATTCACTGACTGCAAATTTCTTGAGACCAGCTGTATTAGTTATAGATGTACTATCCAATAGTGACATACGAATATCTGGGACCGGGGGTGGGTAGCCTTAAATTGTCTTTTCCCGAGGTTATCTATCTTTTAACCTCCTTCTTCTTCACCAAAATCTTCAGCTGCCTCCACATTAGCTTCGGGAGGCTGAAAAAAATATCTGTTGCATCGTCTTCCTCTTCCTCAAGAACAGCCAGATTTTCATGCCCACACAGGCCTCTGAAAAATAAACAGGAAATTAAAAAATGGTTCAAATGGCTCTAAGCACTATGGGACTTAACATCTATGGTCATCAGTTCCCTAGAACTTAGAACTACTTAAACTAACTAACCTAAGGACATCACACAACACCCAGTCATCACGAGGCAGAGAAAATCCCTGACCCCGCCGGGAATCGAACCCGGGAACCCGGGCGCGGGAAGCGAGAACGCTACCGCACGACCGCGAGCTGCGGGCCAGAAAATTAAAGGCTGCATCAGAAATTGTAGCAGTGAATGCATTTTACGTCCAGAGTATATAATAAATTGCAGCACCTTAAACATTCTAATCAGGGAAAAGTTGTAAAAATTGTATGATGTATTGCGGTATAAAATAACACTTACTTCTTACTCTAACACAATCAGCCGGCCGATGTGGCCGAGCGGTTCTAGGCGCTTCAGTCCGGAACCGCGCAGCTGCTACGGTCGCAGGTTCGAATCCTGCCTCGGGCATGGATCTGTGTGATGTCCTTAGGTTAGTCAGGTTTAGGTAGTTCTAAGTCTAGGGGACTGATGACCACAGCAGTTGTCCCATAGTGCTCAAAGCCATTTGAACCATTGTTTTGATATGATGAGGACAACACAAACCCCCAGTCCCGGCGCAGAGAAAATCCCCAGTCCGGCCGGGTATCGAACCCGGGACCCCGTGGTCCAGAGGCAGCAATGCAGCTAAGTTGTCAACATGAAATTTTCAGCTCTGACGACGAAGATATGGGGCACAAACGGATTAAATTCAAAATCATTTTCAGAGCTTATTAGACCAGTATTTGCCGAGCATGGTTTTGAATGATGGAACCCATCATGGTTCAATAGGCGTATTAGAAAATTGTATGTATAAAATTCTATCCCATATGTGAATAAACACAATCTGAACTTCGGTTCGAAGTTTCATAGTGACAATAAGCTTTCACAAAGCGCAACTGTGTAGTTAAACTGGGGTTTTAAGACTGCAAGTAGATACTTTCCATACATGTGTATAAAATACGTCTTATAGTAGCGATTCATACGATGTAAGTGTTCTTGGTTTCTGTATAAACGGAGAAGACCTGAGCTAGCATGGAAACAGGCGTCATTTCGGTGTGTCCGTCTTCCATAACGCCTACCTCGAAGTTCAGCACTGTCACAAACTAACTTGTGTAGCCTAAAACTTGATTTAATAAATCTTTTATCATTTCTTAAGAGGAGGAGCTGGTCGAGAGCCAGGAAAAAAGAGTGACAATTAGAATTTTTATGTTTTCATTAAAATTAGGGTTTTTCCACTTTATCATGCATACTTTCGTCAATGAAAAAAGAAATTATCTCATAACAAATTAAAAACCGCCGCTGCAGCCCTTGTCAAAGTATGTGTCTCACGTCGCATCCTGATTTGCGCGAAGCGTTGTTCAGTCTCGTTGCTTTTTCTGAAACTCATAAAAATAAAATATTCTTAATTAAAAAAGAATTTGGGTGGCCATCACAATCAGGTTTGGAAAAATACGTCGGAAAAAGAGAGCAGCTGATTGGAAAACACGTCAATTTCTTAGCATGTTTATCCAAGTTCAAATGTTTAAAAAATATTTAACAGAAGAATGCAAGGAAAAGCTGTGGCCAAGGTTTCACAAATTTTATTATCTCATTTAAGAAAAAATATCAAATGATTCGTTTAATCCGTCGAGGCTTTGTGGCTGTGAAATGTTGTTTCGAGAAAAACGCTTTTAAAGTTTGGAGTAAGAAAGGAAAAACGTTGTTCCAAAACCTAAGGTTAATTTTCGATCACAGGACCATAGAGGAAACTTTCCTCTTCCTCAAAATATCTCTGGTTCTGAATTTGATGCTGTAGCTTTCAGTGCTGAATCTTTTAACAAACCGAGACATTCCTTGCTCTGCAGCGGCTACGCGTTTCCTGACAGATAACTCAACAAAGTTTTCGCTCTTCGTCCCTATGACGATCCCAAACGCGTTCATGGTCTTCATAATAGATGAACAACCTATGATGAATATAGCTGCAGCTATACATGCTGCCTTTTCGAAAGCTTTACCCCACAGTTCAGATGTTTCGGCACCAGTTTCCATATGCACGCGTTGAAACTGTCGTCATTTTGCGTATTGGCATCGGTGCATCTTTCAAGCAAATCTTCACTGGGCAGTAATTCATTTACTGGTCGGAACCTTCCCTGAGATCATTGCTCGAGCACCTACAGCTGCTTATATTTGCGCACGGCTCCGTCCAACCCTCACTAACTTCTAAAATACTTTCACAATCAAAAATCCTTTTGCGGGCATAAAATACACTCCTGGAAATTGAAATAAGAACACCGTGAATTCATTGTCCCAGGAAGGGGAAACTTTATTGACACATTCCTGGGGTCAGATACATCACATGATCACACTGACAGAACCACAGGCACATAGACACAGGCAACAGAGCATGCACAATGTCGGCACTAGTACAGTGTATATCCACCTTTCGCAGCAATGCAGGCTGCTATTCTCCCATGGAGACGATAGTAGAGATGCTGGATGTAGTCCTGTGGAACGGCTTGCCATGCCATTTCCACCTGGCGCCTCAGTTGGACCAGCGTTCGTGCTGGACGTGCAGACCGCGTGAGACGACGCTTCATCCAGTCCCAAACATGCTCAATGGGGGACAGATCCGGAGATCTTGCTGGCCAGGGTAGTTGACTTACACCTTCTAGAGCACGTTGGGTGGCACGGGATACATGCGGACGTGCATTGTCCTGTTGGAACAGCAAGTTCCCTTGCCGGTCTAGGAATGGTAGAACGATGGGTTCGATGACGGTTTGGATGTACCGTGCACTATTCAGTGTCCCCTCGACGATCACCAGTGGTGTACGGCCAGTGTAGGAGATCGCTCCCCACACCATGATGCCGGGTGTTGGCCCTGTGTGCCTCGGTCGTATGCAGTCCTGATTGTGGCGCTCACCTGCACGGCGCCAAACACGCATACGACCATCATTGGCACCAAGGCAGAAGCGACTCTCATCGCTGAAGACGACACGTCTCCATTCGTCCCTCCATTCACGCCTGTCGCGACACCACTGGAGGCGGGCTGCACGATGTTGGGGCGTGAGCGGAAGACGGCCTAACGGTGTGCGGGACCGTAGCCCAGCTTCATGGAGACGGTTGTGCACCTTCCGCCGACCACTGGCGACAACATCGATGTACTGTGGAGACCTCACGCCCCACGTGTTGAGCAATTCGGCGGTACGTCCACCCGGCCTCCCGCATGCCCACTATACGCCCTCGCTCAAAGTCCGTCAACTGCACATACGGTTCACGTCCATGCTGTCGCGGCATGCTACCAGTGTTAAAGACTGCGATGGAGCTCCGTATGCCACGGCAAACTGGCTGACACTGACGGCGGCGGTGCACAAATGCTGCGCAGCTAGCGCCATTCGACGGCCAACACCGCGGTTCCTGGTGTGTCCGCTGTGCCGTGCGTGTGATCATTGCTTGTACAGCCCTCTCGCAGTGTCCGGAGCAAGTATGGTGGGTCTGACACACCGGTGTCAATGTGTTCTTTTTTCCATTTCCAGGAGTGTACATCACAGATGCAAATTACGCAAAAAAAGACCTTTTTTAATCGGTCTCGACCAGAACCGCCCCTTAGTGCACCTTCTTCCCTCTCGACTTTAAATGCAATTGAAGTGATTTTAGTACATTCGAGAACTTATTTCGTAATTGAACTCATATGAGTGTACTGTCTACATTATATGGTAGGTTAAGTTAATAAGGACGAAACAGAATGGAAATAATCTCGTAAGGCTGTACAGTATGGCCAAGGTAGGACTGTGGCCGACAGCATAGGCTGTGAATTTAGGCGTAATAAGATGAATGAAATTATTTGTTGGAAGCAAGCCAGGGATGCAGAGGTTCTACATAAGGGGAGACATTGCGGAAGACTTCATTCTCTCAAGATCGATCCGACGCGTGCCAGGGCCAGGAACACAGACAGCGGGCTGCCTCCCAGCTGAAACTCGACCGATCTCATTGGGAAAAACTGGTCACCTGGGAAGCGCCGTACCATCAACGCTGATACCGCAGCGTCAGCACCGGCCGCTCGACATGTGGATCCTCTTCACCCGCCCCAACCTCGGAAGAAGGAGCGAAGATATCGAGGCTGTTATTGTACTTAATAATAATTTTACATTGTATACTTCTCCCCCTTCACAAAGATCCTTGTGGAATGGTAATTATTCTCTGATTGGGGTTATAACTAATGGAGTGATTATTTAACAAGAAGAAAAGTTAATGGTGTAACATTCAAGACATGCAATTTGAGAAGCTCGTGAAAGCAACAAGAACAATGACATTTACGTGACTGGCCTTCCTATGAACAGCAGTTGTGGTGTGGAGGCAGCAGAGACAGAACAGATTAGCTGCCAGGCTAGTACTGGTAGATGCGTGCAGGTACGACTCGTGTGGGAATATTGGTTGAGGAATTACTACATTATAATGCTTCAGAAAAGGCTATGGAACATTGCGAATTAAAACTTTTAGATGATGCAGCGAAGTTAGAAGTTAACAGTAATTACTCTGGTTTTTAGTTTTTTGCTTTGAGAACGAAATGAGAACATAGTATTGTGTTAAGAATAGCTATGACAAAATCAAAGCTAAGTAATTTATTTATATCTTCCTGGGACTTTTAAAAAAATACGTAAACGAAATCTGCTTAATTCATCATAATATAGTCCGCACCTGGTAGCTGAATGCCCAGCGCGACGGAATGTCATGCCTAACGGCCCGGGTTCGATTCCCGGCTGGGGCGGAGATTTTCTTCGCTCAGGGACTGGATGTTGTGTTGTTCTTATCATCACTAAAGTCTTTGGTCACTTACCAAATAGTATCAAAAGTCTGACAGATAACAAACAAGTATTTAAGAAGAAATTAAAAGAATTTCTGAATGACAACTCCTTCTACTCCATAGAGGAATTTTTAGATATAAATTAAGACAAAAAAGAAAAAAAAAACAAAAAAATTATAAAAAATAAAAAAACAAAAAAATAAAAAAGTTGTTATATTAACTTAATTATGTTGTTAAATTAACTTAATTATGTCATGTATTGGAAAATTTGACTCGTTCCACATCATTACGAAGTATCGTATTCATGATCCATGGAACTAGTACTAATGTAATCTAATCTAAACACCATTTCATCCCCATCGGCACACAAGTCGCCGAGTGGCGTCAATTCGAAAGACTTGCACCAGGCGAACGGTCTACACGACGGGAGGTCCTAGCCACACGGCATTTCCATTCCGTCATAATATAGCACATAAAGTCACCGAAATAGTTAAATGTTCCCAGAGTCTTATTACGTTCTAAATTAACTACTTCAAACTAGACCAAAAAAAGGGGGACACTAGACTGATCTCTTTTACATATCCATAAATAGCGTAGGTGCAGTAAAATGATCAATCTCATCGTCAGAATTTAACAAATAAAAAAGGGAGAGTTTTACAGCCATAACATCCTCTTCTAATTACACTTGCTCGCTAGAATCAATCATGAAACTAAATGAGAATTACATAGAACTGATGTCTTTAGCAGTGGGGCGTTGTAGAAAAGCACATGAATACTGAAACAAAAGCCTCCGGCTTGATAAATGTTAAGGTGAATATGAAACTAGTAAAAAATTCATAGGTACCCATATCTAAGTATGGTGTGTAGTCAACATCCCAAATGGTAAATATAATATACAGGGAACACAACAGCTCTCATTAGTAAGGGAGAATTGGGAGAAGTATATAAGATAATGCTATCGTCCTTCTATGCCATGTTTATTGTTTGAAGTATATCTATCTCTCAAACGGGTTTGGAAACGAAGTGGTGCGATGTTCATCAAAGTAATGCAGCACAGTCTGTTCCTTTACAGAGATGAACTACCGCTACTTCTAAAACAAAGACAAAAGTAGAAATGTACCTTTCAACGGCAGCAACCAACATACACTCCTGGAAATGGAAAAAAGAACACATTGACACCGGTGTGTCAGACCCACCATACTTGCTCCGGACACTGCGAGAGGGCTGTACAAGCAATGATCACACGCACGGCACAGCGGACACACCAGGAACCGCGGTGTTGGCCGTCGAATGGCGCTAGCTGCGCAGCATTTGTGCACCGCCGCCGTCAGTGTCAGCCAGTTTGCCGTGGCATACGGAGCTCCATCGCAGTCTTTAACACTGGTAGCATGCCGCGACAGCGTGGACGTGAACCGTATGTGCAGTTGACGGACTTTGAGCGAGGGCGTATAGTGGGCATGCGGGAGGCCGGGTGGACGTACCGCCGAATTGCTCAACACGTGGGGCGTGAGGTCTCCACAGTACATCGATGTTGTCGCCAGTGGTCGGCGGAAGGTGCACGTGCCCGTCGACCTGGGACCGGACCGCAGCGACCCACGGATGCACGCCAAGACCGTAGGATCCTACGCAATGCCGTAGGGGACCGCACCGCCACTTCCCAGCAAATAGGGACACTGTTGCTCCTGGGGTATCGGCGAGGACCATTCGCAACCGTCTCCATGAAGCTGGGCTACGGTCCCGCACACCGTTAGGCCGTCTTCCGCTCACGCCCCAACATCGTGCAGCCCGCCTCCAGTGGTGTCGCGACAGGCGTGAATGGAGGGACGAATGGAGACGTGTCGTCTTCAGCGATGAGAGTCGCTTCTGCCTTGGTGCCAATGATGGTCGTATGCGTGTTTGGCGCCGTGCAGGTGAGCGCCACAATCAGGACTGCATACGACCGAGGCACACAGGGCCAACACCCGGCATCATGGTGTGGGGAGCGATCTCCTACACTGGCCGTACACCACTGGTGATCGTCGAGGGGACACTGAATAGTGCACGGTACATCCAAACCGTCATCGAACCCATCGTTCTACCATTCCTAGACCAGCAAGAGAACTTGCTGTTCCAACAGGACAATGCACGTCCGCATGTATCCCGTGCCACCCAACGTGCTCTAGAAGGTGTAAGTCAACTACCCTGGCCAGCAAGATCTCCGGATCTGTTTCCCATTGAGCATGTTTGGGACTGGATGAAGCGTCGTCTCACGCGGTCTGCACGTCCAGCACGAACGCTGGTCCAACTGAGGCGCCAGGTGGAAATGGCATGGCAAGCCATTCCACAGGACTACATCCAGCATCTCTACGATCGTCTCCATGGGAGAATAGCAGCCTGCATTGCTGCGAAAGGTGGATATACACTGTACTAGTGCCGACATTGTGCATGCTCTGTTGCCTGTGCCTATGTGCCTGTGGTTCTGTCAGTGTGATCATGTGATGTATCTGACCCCAGGAATGTGTCAATAAAGTTTCCGCTTCCTGGGACAATGAATTCACGGTGTTCTTATTTCAATTTCCAGGAGTGTACATTGAAGGAACTTAAATGTGGCACCACAGTAGTGTGTTTACATTCTGCGGCGTGCAGTTGCAACTGTAGCGGAAATAAGCTAGGTACTGACAAAGGTATTCGTGCACTGTTATAAAGTTATTAAATGTAATAGTTTTCAGCGGTGTTTCGTGCTGCTTGTGGCACATTAGCGATTTAATAAACTTTTGGAAAAGTTCGCTCGCTGTGTTTTCTAGATTTTTCTGTGCGTTGAAGTCGTTTAGTAAATTCCGTGTTTTTTTCAGTTGACGTTTCTTATTATTTCTAGCGAAATATTTCAGTAAAATTTTCATTCAGTGTTGTCTTATAGGCGTTGCCGAGCGCAGCGCCGTATTCTGCCTGTTCACATATATCTGTGTTTGAACAGGCAGCCGGCCGAAGTGGCCGCGCGGTTCTAGGCGCTACAGTCTGGAACCGAGCGACCGCTACGGTCGTAGGTTCGAATCCTGCCTCGGGCATGGATGTGTGTGATGTCCTTAGGTTAGTTAGGTTTAATTAGTTCTAAGGTCTAGGTGACTGATGACCTCAGAAGTTGAGTCGCATAGTGCTCAGAGCCATTTGAACCATTTGAACAGGGATGCCTATACCAGTTTCTTTGGAGCTTCAGTGTATTACGGCAGAACTGGTCTCACATTGCACACTCATTCCACGATTTGAAGGAGTCGATGCTGAGGCTTCGTTTTCTGTATGACATTTTTCAAATAATGCAACACGCCAGCATGAAGAACAAATATGTTATATCGCGTAGCTGTTAACAGACTTCATCTACTCCGCAAGCCACCCAACGGTGTGTGGCGGAGGGCACTTTACGTGCCACTGTCATTACCTCCCTTTCCTGTTCCAGTCGTGTATGGTTCGCGGGAAGAACGACTGTCTGAAAGCCTCCGTGCGCGCTCTAATCTCTTTAATTTTACATTCGTGATCTGCTCGGGAGGTATAAGTAGGGGGAAGCAATATATTCGATACCTCATCCAGAAACGCACCCTCTCGAAACCTGGCGAGCAAGCTACACCGCGATGCAGAGCGCCTCTCTTGCAGAGTCTGACACTTGAGTTTGTTAAACATCTCCGTAACGCTATCACGGTTACCAAATAACCCTGTGACGAAACGCGCCGCTCTTCTTTGGATCTTCTCTATCTCCTCCGTCAACCCGATCTGGTACGGATCCCACACTGATGAGCAATACTCAAGTATAGGTCGAACGAGTGTTTTGTATGCCACCTCCTTTGTTGATGGACTACATTTTCTAAGGACTCTCCCAATGAATCTCAACCTGGTACCCGCCTTACCAACAATTAATTTTATATGATCATTCCACTTCAAATCGTTCCGCACGCATACTCCCAGATATTTTACAGAAGTAACTGCTACCAGTGTTTGTTCCGCTATCATATAATCATACAATAAAGGACCCTTAGTACACTTTTCACATTAATTACCGTCTTCTCACTACTATATGTTCGAACATTGATGATGTCAATACTGATAAAATATTTACTTAGCATAGCTAATTAACATCATATTTACCTCGTAGTGCAGCACATCTGGAACGTGCTGCGCCATAAACCTCTTCTCTTTCAGTTATTAAAAGATGATTTAGATGAAGCCCCTGTTGTACTAGAAATAATGCAAGCAAATACATTGACTTTATTCCCATTTTTTCGCTTAAGAGGTTTCGAGTGCTTGTTTTCCGTAGTGATGCTTCTCGCAAATGTTTGACAATATTGACGCACATCTCCTCCTTTAATTGCAATCTCTTATCCAGTCATGGGTATTTAAACTATTTAACCAAAATAAAAATTTCAGATATAAATGTGTCGTTTTATATATATATGGAAGTGCTTACCTTACTGTTCGCAGCATTCTCAGTAAAGTTTTCCTGTAGTTGGTATGCCCATGGCACAAGCAACTGCAGTGTCGAATCACTGTCAGCTTCCATAAACTTGACGTCTCCTTGGAATAATTTATCAGCTATCTGGTAATCCCAGTTCCCATACGAGTGGATTTTTCCGAATTCACGCAAAACTTCAGTAATTTTTTCATGCTGCATAAACATGGATTTTAGCATAACACACAAAGTATTTCAGCGAGTCTCGGTGTGCTGCTTCACGGTAAACTACAACCGTGAGTCTTTCACATGGCCGGCCGCGGTGGCCGAGCGGTTCTAGGCGCTTCAGCCTGGAACCACGTGGCTGCTACGGTCGCAGGTTCGAATCCTGCCTCGGGCATGGATGTGTGTGATGTCCTTAGGTTCGTTAGGTTTAAATAGATCTAAGTCTAGGGGACTGATGACGTCAGATGTTAAGTTCCATAGCGCTTCGAGTCATTTGAATTCTGTCACACTGCCACGCGTTTTTAAATACTTTACGGCATTTTTCGTCGATTCCAACGAAAGTTGAACATAACGACAGTATTCCTGCAACCAGTTTTCTTCTTTTCTGAAGGAGTGGTTGTTGTATGGAAGGCGACAACAGTTCTCTAGGAACTTTTTCACATTTGCTCTCTGACCAGTTACGAACGTAACCTTCAAGAGATGTCTTGAAAAATATCCCTAATTTGCTTATGTGGATACAGTTTCGTTCCTTACATTTGTAGCACTTTTCACCATGAATTCTGCAACAAACAGGAACCGATTTTTGCACTGCAACTCTGACGATGTTGAATGCCTAATAAGAGTAAAATAATGCCTTTTAGTGTCCGCGTCTGTCTATGTGTCAGTTGTACATGCGCACGCACCTTCTTCCATATCCTCCATATCGTGAACTCTTGGTGGACCACAGCCACACGGTATTCGTCTGATACAGTATTTCTTTTCCAAGGCGAGAAATTGTTGGAGGGTGAGGAAGCACATCTATTGCACTTGCAGTAGATTACTGTGCTTCTATTTCTGGCAGCGTTTGTGCAATATGTAGAAAGCCTTCTCTTGCTCCTTTAATGGGGGACCACAGATCTCTTGTGCACTTTGTTACACAGTTCTCCAGCACAATGTGTTTTCCTGACGCTGGAAGATTGCCACCACTACTGATCTATCAGGAGAAGCTTTACAGTTATTGAAGTGTCACAAAAGGGTCTACGAGTTTTCCTGGACGTGACATCAAGTTGTAGTTGCTTTCAGTATGGCAAATGAGTAGACAACGGACCACATAGAAAACTTGTAAAACTGTACCGCAAAAGACCTTGTTTCTGGAATATCACCCACGCAGGTTACTTGAAAAAGAATATAAAAATTAGGGTGTACAAAGAGATTGTTGAAACATTTTTAGACAATATAAAACTGTGGACCAAAGTATAAGAAAGACTTAACTACAAGAGATCAAGTTTCGTAAAAGAGCACAGAAAGGTAGAGGCGTTAGAACGAAGCGGAGAAAAGAAAGGATGAATTATATAAAACAATAAAAAGTTGCTAGTACTATGTTCGTTACTGCATTTCGCATTACTGTGTTGCATTCATTATTTTACATTACGAACTACGAGGCTTATTCGGAAAGTAAAAATCTATCGATCGCGAAATGGAAACCACAATGAAAATCCGATGAAGCTTTGGCCAGGTGTGTTGGGCAGTGTCTCTAGTATGCCATTCGATCGCGTTACGTCGTTCTTTTTAGTTCTGAGCACACAGGGAGCACTTAAAGATACCTAGAAAAATAGTGTCTCCCTCCAAGTACGAAGGCCTGGCGAGGAATTTCGCCTGAAGCTATGCAACCAACATTACATAACTGTCGTGCGTTTTCTTCTTCAAGACAATTCTCAGCCGCATTCTGCAGGGGCAGTGAAGATGCTCCTGCATCGTCTTCAGTTGTAAATGTTTGATTACCCACAATACAGCCCGTAATTGTCTCCCTCTGAGTTTCATCTCTGCTCACATGAACCGCTGGCTATGAAGACAACATTTTGGCACAGGCAACGAGCTGTAGGCCACTGCAGAGAATTGGCTGAAAGCACTGGCAGCTGCTTTCTATAACCAGGTTATTGGAAAGTTGGTACAACGTTACGACAAACTTCTAAGTCGGATCGGCGACTACGGAGATAAGTAGCTGGAAGCTAACTGCTGCAAATAAAACAATTTTGATTTTCACTGTGGTTTACATTTAGCGATCTCTCGTTCCTTACTTTCCGAATAGCCCTCGTATTTTTCTTTCATAAAAGCTGGAAGAACAGCCACTTCCTGGCATATCAAACCTTCGCGATTCTCAGAGGAGTACAGAAGATTCAGAAAGCTATTCCACTCCCGTGTGCCCCGTCAGTCGCACCTTCCCAGTGCTGTCCGTTTCCCTACTGCACCGAGCCCTGTTGACTCGGGCTCGGCCGAGTACCCGAACTACACTCCTGGAAATGGAAAAAAGAACACATTGACACCGGTGTGTCAGACCCACCATACTTGCTCCGGACACTGCGAGAGGGCTGTACAAGCAATGATCACACGCACGGCACAGCGGACACACCAGGAACCGCGGTGTTGGCCGTCGAATGGCGCTAGCTGCGCAGCATTTGTGCACCGCCGCCGTCAGTGTCAGCCAGTTTGCCGTGGCATACGGAGCTCCATCGCAGTCTTTAACACTGGTAGCATGCCGCGACAGCGTGGACGTGAACCGTATGTGCAGTTGACGGACTTTGAGCGAGGGAGGATAGTGGGCATGCGGGAGGCCGGGTGGACGTACCGCCGAATTGCTCAACACGTGGGGCGTGAGGTCTCCACAGTACATCGATGTTGTCGCCAGTGGTCGGCGGAAGGTGCACGTGCCCGTCGACCTGGGACCGGACCGCAGCGACGCACGGATGCACGCCAAGACCGTAGGATCCTCCGCAGTGGCGTAAGGGACCGCACCGCCACTTCCCAGCAAATTAGGGACACTGTTGCTTCTGGGGTATCGGCGAGGACCATTCGCAACCGTCTCCATGAAGCTGGGCTACGGTCCCGCACACCGTTAGGCCGTCTTCCGCTCACGCCCCAACATCGTGCAGCCCGCCTCCAGTGGTGTCGCGACAGGCGTGAATGGAGGGACGAATGGAGACGTGTCGTCTTCAGCGATGAGAGTCGCTTCTGCCTTGGTGCCAATGATGGTCGTATGCGTGTTTGGCGCCGTGCAGGTGAGCGCCACAATCAGGACTGCATACGACCGAGGCACACAGGGCCAACACCCGGCATCATGGTGTGGGGAGCGATCTCCTACACTGGCCGTACACCACTGGTGATCGTCGGGTGCAGTAGGTAAAGTTATTTAGGTTTAGGCCACTTGCCAACCCCTGCACCAATCACAAATCTTCCCCAAGTCTTCCTGCAATTCGCTGCTGTCTTCTTATAGAGAACTGCTTCATCTGCAAACATCCTACATTTATATCTAAACAAATACCCCGAAAGCCGGTATCCTGTGCATGACGGAGGTTACATCTCGGCATTATTATCGATTTCCTTTCCATTCCTCTGTCATACACTGATCGAGTAAAAGGTGGATGTCTGATACCTGAGTATATGCCTGATTTCCTTTGTGTTTCACCCGAAATTCGTCGTCCTTAGCCTGAGGATTGTCCGAGCTTTTTCAATTGTACATTCGAGTGGTACAGACCAACCTAATACAATCCTAGTACCAACATGATGTGGCTGCTTCACAGGTTAGCCACAACCAATCAAGCAGCGTGATGGTATCAGTAGTAATGTTTTGAAAGCCACATCTTTCGTGAATGAATTACAAGTACATTTCTCTGAACCTGGCATCTGCTTCTGCCTTGTGTACTCTTTCCACTTTGGGCCAGTTATTCCCAGGTAATTTACAGTAACTACTACCAGTCTAGTGCAACAACACTGAATTTCTTCCCCTTTGTGTGCACAACGTGTTACATCCTGTGTCACCCCGAAGACTCTTTGTACCAGTCTTTCATCCTCCGTTATTTTCGTAAATCGGAGAAAGACGAAGGTAATGAGAAGTAGTAGAAATGAGAACAGCGAGAAACTTAACATCAGGATTGATGGTCACGAAGTCAATGAAGTTAAGGAATTCTGCTACCTAGGCAGTAAAATAACCAATGACGGTCGGAGCAAGGAGGACATCAAAAGCAGACTCGCTATGGCAAAAAAGGCATTTCTGGCCAAGAGAAGTCTACTAATATCAAATACCGGCCTTAATTTGAGGAATAAATTTCTGAGGATGTACGTCTGGAGTACAGCATTGTATGGTAGTGATACATGGACTGTGGGAAAACCGGAACAGAAGAGAATCGAAGCATTTGAGATGTGGTGCTATAGACGAATGTTGAAAATTAGGTGGACTGATAAGATAAGGAATGAGGAGGTTCTACGCAGAATCGGAGAGGAAAGGAATATGTGGAAAACACTGATAGGGAGAAGGGACAGGATGATAGGACATCTGCTAAGACATGAGGGAATGACTTCCATGGTACTAGAGGGAGCTGTAGAGGGCAAAAACTGTAGAGGAAGACAGAGATTGGAATACGTCAAGCAAATAATTGAGGACTTAGGTTGCAAGTGCTACTCTGAGATGAAGAGGTTAGCACAGGAAAGGAATTCGTGGCGGGCCGCATCAAACCAGTCAGTAGACTGATGACAAAAAAAAAAAATATTTCGTACAACCTACCAGCACCGCTATATTCTCCATACACAGAAGTGCATCACCTGTGGCCAGCTTTTATGTGTTACGACAAAAAATGTGTACCGTAGAATGCCAGAGTCGAAGTAAACCACTCGCACTTCATTCTTCACTTGGCATTCCTGCCTCCGCCTCCCAACCCTCTCCGTTGCATATAAAAGCACGTTATGATCTACTTTCAATTCTGTATTCTGTTTTTAACTTATGACCCAGTTTTCCCCCTGACAGGACTTAGACCCAGGAAATTCAAGATAGTAGCCCTCCCCACAAATATAGACAGATCTGGACTATCATGAATGGTAGTCAGCTAATGGTGGATGAGTATATAAATCCGCCAGTCCATCCATAGAGTTATGTGTCAAAGCGATGTTGCTGTTCGCCAATATGTATCAATTGACCTCCTACAGGTCGAAACATATCAACGTCGGGATAGCATCTAATAGTGGGTTTGAAGTTATAGAAAAGCAGAAGTACAGCGAGGAACGAATGTGAGACTCGTTCAAATAAAGTGGGTGCAATTATGCAGCAGTCTGGTGTCAGTTGACAACCAGGTACATTCCACTGCATTTGATTATTCACACCTTTGCCAACAGCTGCGGCAGCAGTAGCAATGACAGTGCATCATTAGCGAAAATGATTGTTTCTGCTTCATTAAAATTAACAGCTCAACAGTCATCGCAAATGTATTTCTAAAATATCAAAGTGTTGTGAACATAGGTGGTCTGCAGGTTCTTACACGAGGGTTGCCCAGAAAGTAATCCACCGAATTTTTTTCTCAACCGAAAACAATGCTACGAATGCGAAACGTTACGCATGTATTATTTGAAGTCTCCTGACTGAGTGCGCCAAGTTTCCGTCACTTCCGACAGATAGCGTAGCTGGAGGACAATTTCAATATGGCGTCTGCACGCGATATACGTTACAAGCGATGTGCAGTCATTGAATTTCTCAATGGATAGAAAAAAAAAACTGTAGGGAATATTCACAAACGCTTGTGCAAAGTCTATGGAGCATCTGTTGTCGACAGAAGTACAGTTAGTAGCTGGGCATGGGGGGGGGGGGGGGGGGTTAGGTCATCAGAAGACGGTTCGTCGGAGCTCCACGATTTGCAGCGGTCGGGGAGACCATCCACGGCTGTCACACCTGACATGTTGCAGCGAGCTGATGTTGTCATTTGCGAGGAGAGACGCATTACGACTCGGCAGTTGGCGCTGCATCTGTCAATCAGCAAACGAAGTTTACACAGTGAAGCACTGGCTCCGCCACCAGGACAAGGATTGGTGCTGAGAGGGCACACACACCCTTATTTCGTGCTGGAGGAAGGCCATAGAAAGGGATGGAGATTACGTCGGAAAATAGAGTGTGTACATAAAACACCATTATTTCGTGTATGTAATTCTCATTCTGTTCAAAACATAAATGCTGAGGAAAAAAATACGGTGCGTTACTTTCTGGGCAACCCTCATATTTACTGCAGTGGACTTAGACTAAGTCAGTAGAAATCCCTTGTTGTAGCGCTACTGTTAAGTTCATATTGCAATTTGAAGTTAATGATGATTATGATGTCGACTTAGGTTACTGTTTAAGTGCAAGTATCAAAAATTCAATACAGGATTGCATACCGACCTTAGCAGTTTTGAAAATGACACATTCGGAACTAAAAGCATACAAACAACAATAATTGCTGAAAAATTGCCATATGATGTTTTGGGTTGATGTGGAACGAGAAAAAACAATTTTTTTTTTTTTTTTTTTTTTTTTTTTGAGGCTGCAATGTTTGGACAGTGCTGTCGCTATGTTAGAGCATTTTGTTTCTAATTTGAGATGAATCAAAATAAGAGGAATAAATTGATATTCTTACAAGTTTCAGTGTTTAATTTCATTCTCCATATCATTATGTTCCCTTGGGAGCAGATGTGACTTAACAGAGCTTAATACCATTACCTGTATTCACGAAGATGTGTAGCAGTGTATTTTTTTATAAGATGATTACCTAATCATAAATCTCTATGCACACCCATCCCATGTCTGAAGCATCATGTAAGCTAGCCTGTACTGCTTTTGTAGTACTGCATTATATAACCAGAACAATTACAATGTAATTAAATGTAAATGTCGTGTGACTAGGGCCTCCCGTCGGGTAGACCGTTCGCCGGGTGCAAGTCTTTCGATTTGACGCCACTTCGGCGACTTGCGCATCAATGGGGATCAAATGATGATGATAACACAACATCTCGTCCCTGAGCAGAGAAAATCTCCGACCCAGAAGGAACCGTACCCGGGCCCTTAGGATTAACGGTCTGTCGCGCTGACCACTTTTTTTGGTTGTTTTTTTTTTCATTTTGTTCGTTGTGTTTGGTCGTTCCGGACGTCACATGACATCCGTTAAAGTTCGTTTGTTGATCCTTCCACTCAGTTTTTTTTATTACAGAGGCCAACTGGCAAACACTCAGCTATACTTACAATAATGTGTAATAAATCTGCTATGTATAGTGACTGCATACACTACACTTGCCACTGAATGCATGGTGACACCCACTACCTCTCCCTCTAGTGGCAATATGTGAGCTGTATGTATTTCTTTACCGATATAGAATAATGAAGTTACTCCATTAATGCTATATATAAGTCTTCTTCTCAAAAATTGTAATAGGGACTGGTTTAAGTCTGTTCAACATATTGCCTCTTTTTCTTAAGATCTGTGGAATAACATTGTTTGTAGGAACCGGGCCTACTTCAGTAATATCTATATTCATTTGACTGTATGTGGTGAACTATGTTCTGGATTGAGGAAAAAACATTCATGCTTTAACATAACACTTCCATATCGCCAGCATTTAATACGTTTAGACAGTCCTCCACAGGGTTAAACACAAACAATCTATTCTATAGTTATCAATCACAGGTTCAACATACATTTCCTCGAAATGTTCTCCAATACTCACTCGCTATTTAATCCAGTATGCCTCTTGCTGCCACAGTACTGCTCCCATGTAGGAGAGATACTTCTTTCGTCGTGAGACCATTTCTCTAGAAGTTTCCTCTATTAAAGTACGCAAATGGGGTGGAATCTCTCGTATGTCTAGTGCTCCCAGCTTCTGCCAGTGATGGGATGGCGAGACGCGGCGACTAGAGCGCACCGAGAATTCCTGGAGCCTCTAGTTCTCAATCAATTCTCGAGAAGCTCACGAGAAGCGGCTCGGTGGCGTGTACCGCCAGTTGGCTGCGACAACATACGCCGCGCCGCTGTTGTTTTATGAATTGAATGCCGCTGCTAGACATACACGCTCGCTGCTCGCTGTGCTCGTAACTAGTTTTCTCAGGTTTCATTCGAGTAAAGTTGTTATTCAAATCAATATGGACACTCGAAAACGAACATCATGGTGCTGGCAATACTTTACGGAGGATGGAGATAACGTTACTTGCAACATTTGTCGTAAAAATCTCCGTAATGTATCAAAAAATACAACGGGCATGGTTAGACATCTCAAACTGCACAATTTATCGTGCAGTAAAATAGCGACGTCCGTGGATACAGAGGCTCATTCTTCCAATAGTGCGAGGCAGACAAAATATCCAGGTACGTATGGTACAAAAGGTGAATTCCGTGCAAAAGTTCGGATAGTGTCCGAAGCGGTCCGGCACGCTTAAAAAAACATTGATTTTTTAATTGTACTCCGATAACATGCAACATACCCCAAAATCAAACCTATACTATCCTAGCTTTTGCACGATACGATATGTAATTTTATTGGACTAGTTGTCGAGCATAATGTATCCTCTTGCTGGAGCACTGATCTAAATCTTACGTTTCTCTTCGTAGAGGGAAGTAAACGGCAACAACAGCTAGATGAAGCACTAGTGGCTGTGATAACAGACGATTTTCAACCGCTTTCAATCGTCCAGGACACTGGTTTTCGACATTTTGTTTCACTGTTAGACCCACAATACCCGATACCAAATCGAAAAAAGTTGCGCCTCATGATTGAGGACGATTACCATAAACAGAAAGAGGCTGTAAACTTGGCAGTGGTCGACTCTACTTGTGTCTCTTTAACGACCGATATTTCGACCTCACTCAATAGTGAGGCATATATTGCTGTAACTGGTCATTTCATTAACACTAATTGGTGCCTGAAAGCTTTAGCTCTCGAGACATTCCGTTTCCCGGAAAAGCATACAGCGCTAAATATTAGTGAGGCGTTAGATAACGTGATTTCAAAATGGAACATTGAAAACAATGTTGTAAGCATCACAACTGACAACGCCATTAACATGACGGCAGCCGTACAACTTATTCACAGTGGCAACATAGAAATGCAACATGTGCCTTGTTTAGCACACACCATCAATTTAGTTGTGAAAAATTCTTTGAACAGCAACGGTGAGCTCTGCATAATGCAGGAAAAGGCCAGAAAAATCGTTAGCTATTTTAAAACAAGTTGCAATGCTAATGAAAAGCTCCATGAGATCCAGGATCTAATGAAAAAACCTGTTCATAAATTGATTCAGGAAACCGAAACCCGATGGTTTTATATGATACAACGTCTAGTGGAGCAAAAGGAATGCATTGCAGCCTGTTTATCATCTTTGTATCCAGGTGTAGAGAACCTCACAGCTGACGAGTGGCGACTTTTGAGCGAATGTTTGTGTACTGGAGCGATTTGAAGTGGTAACAAGTGAAATCTCAACTGAAAACTATACCTCTCTTTCGAAAGCTATTGCAATAATCAGACAGCTAATCCTAACCGTATGCAATTGGAAGTGGACTTCCACGACAGCGCAAGAGCTACAGCAACATCTGCACAACTCACTAATAGCCCGGCTAGGATTAATAGAAACAAGCAAAGTACATGCCGTTGCCACAGTTCTCGACCCAAGATTCAAAACGTTACCATTTACCAATCCCATTCATTCACAACATGCCGTTGCAAGCCTAATTGCAGAGTGCACAAACGTGGTAGAGACCGTATGATCTACTCATTCGGCTGCTAACGACACTAACCACGAGTACCATTTCGTACAAAACGCCAGTAGTTCCTTATGGGCTTCTTTCGATGAAGAGGTTTCCAATAAAAATCTAATGTAAAGCGGTTGTGATAGCATAGACCTGGAAGTACAACGATATTTGAAAGAACCGTTCCCACAACGCACGGATAATCCTTTACACTACTGGAAAAAAAGTGAAAACTGTTACCCAGGTCTAGCTGTCGTGGCAAAAAAATATCTTGCAATACCTGCAACTTCTGTTCCCAGTGAAAGAATATTTTCGAAAACAGGACTACTTGTAAACAAACAAACAAAGAAGCCGACTAAAAGGCCAACTGGTTAATAAAATCATATTTCTAAACAAAAATCGACGGCAGTGCAGCAATGGGATGTAAAAATGCCTTCTGCTGAACAACTTTGGTTTCCTTTCTTTGCCCGCATCTCGTGGTCGTGCGGTAGCGTTCTCGCTTCCCACGCCCGGGTTCCCGGGTTCGACTCCCGGCGGGGTCAGGGATTTTCTCTGCCTCGTGATGGCTGGGTGTTGTGTGCTGTCCTTATGTTAGTTAGGTTTAAGTAGTTCTAAGTTCTAGGGGACTAGCATTCTTAATGTCCGTAAATCGACTATGATGCACATTGGGCGCGGCCTCCCGGCTATGGTGCCGACCCCACTCCCAGTCAGTGCCACCCTTCGTTACTTGGGTATCGAATTTACGAGCTCCACACACCGCACAGTGGCCCTGGCTTACCGGCGGCTTTTGCAGTCGATTCGGCACCATGTCCGCGGTCAAGTGCACCGCAACTTAAACCAACTCCAACGTGTGTCCTATGTCAACATCTATGTCGCCCCTAAACTGGTACACGTCGCCCAGATCCTCCCAATGCCGTTACTCCTTGGCCGCCGCATCCAATCAGCCTTTGGATATTTCGTGTCAGCAGGGGCACTTTTCAAAGTCCGCTACAACACTCTAACACTGCCTCCTGCAAAAGGTGGCCTCGGACTCTTCAACGTGCGGGCACGCTCTTCTGCACTCTTTGTCCACACTCTGTTGCGGCACTGGCAGGGGCCGGTTCCGTCCTTAACACGCAGTCTCTTAGATATCCTCCGACCAGCTTCTCTCGATCCACCGATCAATGTGGCACCTATTTCTCCATTATTGTACTACGTCGCCAATTGTTTCATAGAACTCAGCTACGTTCGGGCCGATCTTCCAGTCACCCGTCCTCCCCGTACAAAAGATTATTATCGTTTGTTTATGCTGTCCAACCCTTGCGACCCCATGGTGCTACAGCATCCTGACATTAACTGGCGCACGGTTTGGGGGTGTGTGCATGCACCCTTTTTACCGTCGTCTGTGTCTGCACTCTGGTATGTTTTAGTCTATGGAAAATTCCCGACTAATAGTCGACTTTATCGCATAGGACTGGCCACCTCCCCACTCTGCCCTGACTGTCAGCTCGAAGACACCGACGAGCACCGTCTTACGTGCCCCCTGAAACAAAACGTATGGCTCCTCATCCAACGAATCGTGGGCTTTTACCTCCGTGCCCCGCCAACGACGGTAACCCCGGATTTCCTGTTGTTGCCCCAGACATTTCACTACCCTCTTGCTAAGCACCATACCCTCATCTGGTTTCGAGGACAGGCTTTAGAATATCTCTTTCAGAGTGGTCCGCATACAGTCCTTGACTTCTGGTACAAAGTCGTGACCGCGCATAGCACCCTCACCCAAAAACCATCTTACCGACAAACTTTTGCCGGTTATCTCCGCAGCGTCTTCCTTGACCCCCCTCAAAGTTGGGGTGTACCATGCCTACCTGCCACATGATGCAACGCCCTTATCCGCGTTCTCATGCATCGACCAAAAACAACCACGAATTAAAAAAAAAAAAAAAAAAAAAGAAGAAGAAGACAGAATATGTTATATTTTGTTGTATTTCATGTTTTTCCTTTTTAATATTTTTTTATGTATAACTAACAGTCATTTGTATACTTTTAAATGGTACCTTGAAGAACTCTTGCATAGTGAATATATATGTACTTTTATTTTGTTCAATACAAATTTTTACACAAAAACAAAAAAAAAAGGAAAACAGGATATGTTCTATTTTGTTGTATTTCATGTTATTCTAATAATTTGTTTACCTAACACTCATTTGTATATGTACTCTCCGTTTGTTCAATTAAAAAAAAAAAAAAAAAAAAAAAAAAGGGGGGACTGATGACCGTAGCAGTTAAGTCCCACAGTGCTCAGAGCCATTTGAACCATTTTTGTTTCCCTTCTTTCTTCAGTAAGTAAACGCATGTACGCAGTTTCTGTATATAAAAGGCTATAGTACTTTTCTTTTACGTTAAAGCATGCATGCATACATGCAGAATGTACAAGGTAATTTATTTTGTAAGAATAAAGCTTCTGTTTCATGCGAATTCTGTGATTTTTTTTAAATAACAATTCTATGATTTTTGTCTTATGAGACATATACTAATGCTTCAGTACACATTAATAACGGTAGTACAGTTGATATCAATCATAGAATTTCAAAGTTTTCCGTGCACGTACCACGACGAGTACGACCACTGCGGCTCAGTGCTTCGTGTACTGAAGGTTTGCGCGATTTCTCAGAGAGCACAGCACTGTCAACTTCTCGAGCGTACCCGAGACATTCTCGAGAAATTGCCTTCGCATCGCACGTGTCTCGAGCGCGATCATAGCCCATCCCTAGCGTCTGCCACAGACTCCGCTTACTTCCCCGTATAATAGTTTTTCTACATGTATCTATAAATTAGTGCAGGTGGCGAATTATAAATGGTATGTGTGGTAATGGAATCATATATTTTTACCATTCATTGAACTGAGTCACTATTAGCTTAATGGAGTGACCAAGTCACTTCTGAAGTGCTACTACAACATCACAAAGACTGTTTAACAGGCGACAGCAGGGAATAAAATGAGGTCTTTAGCCGAATGAAAAACTGTCTACATCGACAAACTGTGGCATTGTCTGTCATTTCCACATTATGATTCTAAAATCAGGATTCTTTAAAGCTGGTCAGTGTTTTTAGGGAAGTGTTAAGATCATGGTGCAGTCATAGTCACTAAGAGTTTACATATCTAGGTATCATCTGTCTCTGTCTAGAATGTTTCGTGCAGTGTATCACAGACAGAATTTTACGCTAACTCTACCACAGGATTTGTGATGGTATCTCTAATACAATGTAAACCATCCTAAAAAAGTGTACTTATCTCAGGTGGAATTGTATTTGTAGGGAACATTAGCAGTTAATGGTGCTTTTTTACTTACTTTTTTCAGTGTAATGAGGTCATTAGAGACGACACACAGGCTCAGATTAGGGAGGGATGCGGAAGGAAAACGGCATAAGGCATTTGCCTTAGTCAATTTAGAGAAATCACGGAAAACTTATATCAGGGTGGCCAGATGCGGGTTTGAACCGTCATCCTCTCGAATGCGAGACCAGTATGCTAACCTCTGCGCTATCCAGATCGGTGATTTTTTTCTTAAGAGGCGTGGAAAAACAAGATGTGCATCTTCCAGCCCACCAACTGCAGAGACAAATAACCATCCCTTTTTAAGTAGGTCCAAGTGGCAATTTAGGCTTATAAGCAGATCTTTCATACACAATCTAATGTAGTAGTAAACGCCATTATTTTTTCGATACATTCACCAACATATGATCACACTCCACCAGCATTCACAGTAAATGCCGCTATTGTGTATCCACCATTCATATTCAGATTTTTTCCCATTGTAACCTGCTTACAGAAAGTATTGCTTGCACATTGGCAACATTCTGTTCTTGTCTGAGTAGCGGTTTATATTTACCTTCCATGAAAAACAAAGTTTTCCACATTAACTACACTTAAAGGAGTAATTTATTCAATTGGGATCTGCTTTATTCGGTTTAATACAGTGCTTTTCTTCATATGTTCTGTGAAATAACAGTATGTGTATTGTCCAGTTCACCACATGTTGTTAGAATATAATCACCTTTTTTAAAGCAAATTCAAATGTGAGAAGAGGCTTATAAACAGATTTTTTCGTATATTCCCAAATGTAGTAAACATCATCGAATCCCTAACTTTTCTGCAAGAACACCAGTGTGTGACCACTTGCATTAGTATGCATAGTAAATGCAGACATCTTGTATTCACCTTTCGTATCCTGATATGTGCATATGCACATTAATAAATATTTTGTACAAGACTATTTGCATTCTTATTGTATACCTTACGAGGTGTGGGTTGCTTTCCTTAACATCCAACTGTGATACTAATTTCTCACGCAGCCAGTGTGCCTGCAAAGTGTACTTCTTCCATTTCATCAAAATTTCCGCCCCAAAAAACTTCGGTAACCACATAATGCTATCTTTCAAAAATGGTTCAAATGGCTCTAAGCACTATGGGACTTAACAACTGAGATCATCAGTCCCCTAGACTTAGAACTACTTATACCTAGCTAATCTAAGGACATCACACACATCCATGCCCGAGGCAGGCTTTGAACCTGCGACCGTAGCAGCAGCACGGTTCCGGACTGAAGAGCCTAGAGTCGCTCGGCCACAGTGGCCGGCTGTTATCATTCTAAGCCAACCCTTATATACGCTTAAACACATGCACTGTGATGTAGCTGGAGTGCATTATAAGGTTAGCTTCAGCACTCTTAAATGCAGTTTCATGCTTACTGATTACTGCAGAAATTTGTCTCCACAGTCACCTAACAAGGGTGACACCCATTTATACTTTCTCGCATACTGATAACACAGAGTACTGTTTAACTACAGGTGTCAAAGCTCCATATTTACTTTAAAGATCCAGGTTGAATACAATATTTGAGGAACTGAATTTATCCAAAAGTTGACAGCTAGCTAAATTGTTCTCTTTTGTATATATACAAGTGTTGGTTTGTCGTTGGTGCACTGAGACCCTACCGTAGACCTAACTTTGTTGGAACCAGGTACTGTTCTAGATGTAACACAGGTGAATCCATTTCCAGACACTATACTGCACATTACATGGGTGGACCTGCTTCTGAAATGTACCCAGAAATGATGCTCAAGGATCAACCTCCCAACACTGTTCTGTAGCCCGCATCTCGTGGTCGTGCGGTAGCGTTCTCGCTTCCCACGCCCGGGTTCCCGGGTTCGATTCCCGGCGGGGTCAGGGATTTTCTCTGCCTCGTGATGGCTGGGTGTTGTGTGCTGTCCTTAGGTTAGTTAGGTTTAAGTAATTCTAAGTTCTAGGGGACTGATGACCATAGATGTTCAGTCCCATAGTGCTCAGAGCCATTTGACCCATTTTTGAACCACTGTTCTGTATGTAAAATGGGTGTATCCACTTCCCAATGTTATCTTGGGCATAACTCTAGTGGATTCACCTCATAATCACATTCTAGAAGTGACGTGCGTGGACCCACCTCCAAACCCTATCTCAGACCTACCCTGAACTGTGGGGTCAGAGTATGCACCCTCTCTACCAGATTTCTCCCATCTTATTGTAAGCGTTCTGGTGATAAAATGTGGTTCATCTATGGTATATGGTAATACATGCTAGCTTACATGATCCTTCAGACATGAGAGACATGCATAGAGATTAATGATTAGTTAGCCAAATTATAGAAAATACTGATATACATCTTCCTAACTAAAGATCGTGGTATTAAGCTATGTTAAGTCATATCTATTCCCAGGGACATTTAATAATGTGTACGATGGAAATCCACACATGTTGGAACTTGCAAGAGTATCAGCATATTGCAGGTTTTTAGTTTCATTACGAACAATTTAAATTGGAAGGAACACACAGAAAATGTTTTGGGGAAGGCTAACAAAAGAATGCGTTTTATTGGCAGGACACTTAGAAAATGTAACAGACCTACTAAGGAGACTGCCTACATTACGCTTGTCCGTCCACTTTTAGAATACTGTTGCGCGGTGTGGGATCCTTACCAGATAGGATTGACTGAGTACATCAAAAAAGTTCAAAGAAAGGCAGCACGTTTTGCATTATCGCGAAATATGGGAGAGAGTGTCTCAGAAATGATACAGGATTTGGGATGGACATCATTAAAAGAAAGGCGTCTTTCGTTGCTACAGAATCTTCTCACGAAATTCCAATCACCAACTTTTTCCTCCGAATGCAAAAATATTTTGTTGACACCGACTTACATAGGGAGGAACGATCACCAAGATAAAATAAAGGAAATCAGAGCTCGTACGGAAAGATATAGGCGTTCAAATGATGACTAACTGAAACCCTCAGCTGCAGACAGGTGTTGTTGATTTACCTCGATGTGGACAGCTGAAAATGTGTGCCCCGACCGGGACTCGAACCCTGGATCTCCTGCTATCCATCTGAGCCACCGAGGACACAGATGAATAGCGCGACTGCAGAGACTTATCCCTTGCACGCTTCCCGTGAGACTCACATTCCCAACTGTCCACAATTCTACATATGCAATGTACCTTATAGACATTTGCCCATTCACTCTTTACTCGCACACGTTTTGGCGATTCCCGTAAGAGTCTGGGCAACCTGTGCGCATTCGCACAGACGAAGGTCAATGGCTGGGTAGCCTTTAACTATATATATGAAGACAGTAACTGTTTTCGAAAGAACAGAATACTGTTGATGACCGTGCAGCTTTTCCCTGGAATAAATGATGACTAACTGAAACCCTCAGCTGCCGACAGGTAGCTCTGTTTCTGCATTTCCTGAGGCTGTAATTTTCCTTACCTATTGCCCAACTGTACTCCTATCAACTGCAGCATCGCCATGCACTGCACACAAACGTTTATGGATGTTCACCACGGTTTCTTCTTCTGCACACACGAATGCAATAACAGCACGCTGCTTGTAACGTGAGTCGTATGTAGACGCCATTGTAACGCTGCACTACGGCTCTGCCACCTGCCAGAACGGGTCGAAACCGGAGCACAGAACAAACATCAAATGTAAAACACCATCAAGGACGTTCGTCTGTGTATAATAATGGCTTTTTTTTTAATGTGGTGCATTACTTATTGAACGACCCTCGTATGCATTTATACAGTTACCTGACTCGACATCATCATGAACTTTACGTACTAACACATACGTTTCAATGTCGCCGAGAACCGTTTTAGTTTGGCCTCTCGATTGACTTAGTCTGTCCACTACAATACATAATGCATCCTGTAAACCACGCAATAGTTTCTAGCTTTAGAAATGCACTGTGTAACAAACCTTGAGCTGTTAATTTTGCGGGTTCCTGGGTTCGATTCCCGGCGGGGTCAGGGATTTTCTCTGCCTCGTGATGACTGGGTGTTGTGTGCTGTCCATAGGTTAGTTAGGTTTAAATAGTTCTAAGTTCTAGGGGACTGATGACCATAGATGTTAAGTCCCATAGTGCTCAGAGCCATTTGAACCATTTTTGTTGTTGTTAATTTTGACATTGCACTATGAAACATATTGACTAATGATGCACGTACAGTGCTGCAACTGCCGAAGAGGAAAATGTTGAGATGAATTGTCTGTACCCAACTGTCAGCTGACACAAACATAAATAAATGTAGGTATTGCACATCAATAAGTCTGAAAACTCACTCCTCTACAATTAAGCTATGCAGGAGACATTGACTACAGTAAATTAACTAAAAGTGACTGTTCTTTCTTTACGCCGGGCGGCGTGGCCGTACGGTTCTAGGCGCTTCAGTCTGGAACCGCGCGACCGCTACGGTCGCAGGTTCGAATCCTGCCTCGGGCATGGGGGTGTGTGTGATGTCCTTAGGTTAGTTAGGTTTAAGTACTTCTAAGTTCTAGGGGACTGATGACCACAGATGTTAAGTCCCATAGTGCTCAGAGCCATTTGAACCTTTTTTTTTTTTTCTTTCTTTGCAACCCAAAGTATTTAATTTTATGTGATGATCGGACTGTTATACATTTGTCTTCTCTTCTTTCCACAATATCTGGGCTGTTTTGGGGAACACAGATCGATAAGTGGAGACAGTATAAAGTAATTAAGCCGCGCGGATTGTCCTAGTTGTTTGAGACGCTATGTCACGGACTGCGCGGCCCCTCCCGCCAAAGGTTCGAGTCCTCCCTCGGGCATGGGTGTGTGTGTGTGTGTGTGTGTGTGTGTGTGTGTGTGTGTGTGTGTTGTTCTTAGCATAAGTTAGTTTAAGTAGAGTGTAAGTCTAGGGACTGATTACCTTAGCAGTTTGGTCCATTAGGAATTTACACACATTTGAACATTTTTGGACATTATGAAGCAATTTATCTTCTCGTGTAGTGACAGATTTCTGGATCTTTCCCCGGAACCATCAGCGCAATACTGAACATATCACTATAAGGAGAATTTTAACAAATTTCCCCTGTCTCGAAAGTCAAAACGAGGCTAGAAACCCTTATAAAATTATTTCGCAATTATTGGTATGTTGGAAAGAGAACTTAGTGCAGCGATTAATGTTGCCATCAGTTATCGTTTCGTAAAACCGTAGGATAATGAATTTACTAGCTCCACGGGTTGCATGGATCACAATTCTCCACCAGCTACGCAGAGGAAAGAATATATCATTACTCCATTTCTAATGACTTCTGTTGTAACAGCGACCGGAACAATCGCGGGGTTGAAGTAACGGAAAACGCGGCGGGACCCGCGGAGCGGCCTGCGAACAACAACACAACGGGGAGGACTGACACGACCAACGAAGGACCTTACGACAACAACAATAACGAGACAACAGAGTCAAGAAAACCTAACTAGACAACCACGTCCACTCGTAAACAAAACACGAAAGCAAATACGCTATCTAAGGCGAGGCGACATGTCAACAGACGTACGCAATGTTAGACTAACTGGCTGAGCCTTTTTTTTTCCATTATTGATTTTCAATTCCCCCCCGAAGGTGGCGGGCTGGCAGCAGCTTAGTACGCTGCTCTACAGCCTACAGACTTTTATTTTAAAAACGAAAGAAGAAAAGAAACAAGAAAAAGAGGCGATAAAACGGTGACGTAAAGTGTAAAATGGCGGAAAAATGCGGAAAGTTAAAACAGAAAGCAAAAGGGGTTGGCAATGTTAATAAAAGACACAGGAATCAGACAAGTAACACAGTACACACACAATTAAAAAACACAGCGACAGTCTGGTTTCTGTTCGCAAGAGATAAAAAGCACACCCAGCGACAGTATGATGGCCGTTCGCAACACTTCCCAAAAAACACAATACGGAACACTCACTGTAAAACACTGCACGAAAAGGGCGGCACAAAGATGACACTCCCGAGCCAAAGGCAGATGGGGGGGGGGGGGGACCTGGAGGAGGGGGAAGAACAATGAGGGAGGAAGGAAAATAACGAAAAGGGGGGGGAACCAAGGAGGGAGAGGACTAATAAAGGGGGAGAGGGGCAGGGCAGACGCGAGAGGGAATGAGAGGAGGCAGAGGAGGGAAATGCAATATGACTCGGGGGAGAGAAGGGGGCAGAGAGAGGGGAGGTGGGGAAAAAAGAGGATGGAAGGGGGGGAGAGGGAGCCCGGGAAAAGGACAGGGGAAAGGAGGGGGAGTGAGGATCAGAGTTGATAGGAGGGATAAATGGAAGGAGAGAGGGCACCATCTGGGAGGGGGATTTGATGGAAGCCACCTTGGGAAAGGAGATGGAGGGTGTAGAGATGGAGGGTAGGGGGGACACAACAGTGAAGACGTGGCAGGGGGTGGGGATGGGAGAGAAGAGGAGCAACCAGGGGGTGAGGGGGATCAAGGCGGCGGGAGGTGTAGAGGATGCGGATATGTTCGAGGAATAGGACCAGATGGGGAAAAGGAATGAGATCATAGAGGATCCGGGTGGGGGACGGGAGGCGTATACGGAAGGCGAGGCGGAGTGCATGACGCTCAAGGATCTGGAGGGACTTATAGAATTTGGGGGGCAGATATCCAGGCAGGACTGGCATAACAGAGGATGGGACGGATTAAGGATTTGTAGGTGTGGAGGATGGTAGAGGGGTGCAACCCCCATGTCCGGCCAGCAGGCTGAGCTTTTTTTTTTCTTTTTTTTTTTTATTGAATTTCAATTCCTCCCGAAGGGGGCGGGCTGGCAGCAGCTTAGTATGCCGCTCTTCAGCCTACAGACTTTGTGAGAAAGATGAAGAGAATAAATAATAAAAACAGGCGATAAAATCGGAGACTTAAAGAGTAACATGGCGAAAAGAAATCGTGGAACTTAAAACAAAGAACAGAGAGATGAGGATACTAATAAAATACATACGAAGCAGACAGGTAAAACAATAGACAGACAATTAAAAAACACGGCGACAGTCTGGATTCTGTTCGCAAAAGACATAAAATTCACACCTAGCGACAGCATGGTTTCTGTTCGCAACACGAGAAAGACGAACAACACTGAATAGTCACTGGAACACTGCACTAAAAAGTTGGCAAATGTGACATACCACAGTCGAGAGCAGGTGGGGGGAAACTGGACAGAAGACGGGAAAACAAAACAAAAAAAGGGGGGGAAAGGGGGGGCAGGCTGAGCGACAGGCAGGCGCTTAAGTACTCTATCGGGGACGCCGCTATTGGCCGCTGGAACCACGTGTTCCACTGTGGCTGTGGCGCCCTCACACTAACTGCGGGCCAGGAGGCGCGCCCCGCCACAGCTTACGGCGCGATGGTGCAGAGACCTCTAGGGGTCTTCCACGTCCATGACGTCTGGCGGGGATTGAATACCAGAACCTCCACATCGACAAGAGGAAAATTAAATGTTCTTCCTTCTTTGAGCTCATGCTAACTGGCTATTCACACATCATAACATTTCACCCACTTGGTGTTCAGAATTTTATGATACAAGTTTACTAAAGCTCAGAAATTTATATCAGTATGCAGCGAGTTTTGTCAGATGTTCGATAGAGTTTCATACACATCAAACGAAGCAACTATGAGCGTGTGGAATATCAGCTCTGCTTTGTGACTGAATTGAAAAGTTCCTAACAAATGGAAATCAGTATGTCTTTATTATTGGAGAGAAATCTTCAGACCTAAAAGTAACTTGGAGAGTAGCATAAGGGAGTGAGAAACACAGATTGCCCTTTCTTGCAATACAGTTAGTGAACCACGGGTGAAAGGCGACAGGTAGATTCAACATTCCTAGATTTCCGGAAAGTCTATGACGCAGTGCTCGACTGCGGACTCTCAGCGAAGGTTCAAACATACGGAATAAGTTCTTGCATAAATGAATGGCTCAGAAACTTTTTAAATGATAGGATAGAGTATGTTGCCTTGGACGCTGAGAGTTCATTAGATACAGTATTACTGTTAAAATTGCCTCGGGGGAGTATTTGCACATAAACGATACGACGGAGCCGGCCGGAGTAGCCGAGCGGTTCTAGGCGCTACAGTCTGGAGCCGCGTGACCGCTACGGTCGCAGGTTCGAATCCTGCCTCGGGCATGGATGTGTGTGATGTCCTTAGGTTAGTTAGGTTTAATTAGTTCTAGGTTCTGACTGATGACCGCAGCAGTTAAGTCCCATAGTGCTCAGAGCCATTTGAACAATTTTTTTGATACGACGGATAGTGTGAGCAGCAGTGTGCGGCTGTTTGTTGACGTCGCTGTAGTGAACGGAAGTTTGTCATTGTTGAGTGGCTCTATAAAGATACAGGATGACTTACCAAAGAAATTCTTCATGAGGCTGAACTGTGTAAGCATTCACTTGAGCACGAACAATTGCTACAATTCTGCACTGCATTGATAATGACCTGACACAGGTCGAAATCTGATCTGCGTTGTGACTATAAATGTCGTATTACAGCAACTTAATTCTACGACTGATTGCTGCTCTATCTCACCCAAAAGAATTTCTTTTTGTTGCGTTGACCGGCAGTTTGCCACAAATGTACAATAATATGTATGTTAAAGTAAATGATTAGGATAAACCATCCTGTAATATTCGAATACTGCATTGCATAGTCACTTCAGTTAATATCTAGGTGTTACGCTACTAAGCGATATGAAATGGAACGATCATATAAGAATGGTTGTAGTAAAGACAGAGAGTTGACTCTGATGTTTTGGGAGACTTCTTGGGAAGTGTATCTCGTCTACAAAGAAGGCATCGTACAGAACATATTTTGGGACCTATGCTAACTGAGCACTGCTGGAGCGTTTGTAGTCCCCACCAGGTCGGATGAAAAGAAGATTTCGAAGTATTTCAGAGGCTCCCTCTAGCTTTGCTCCCAGTAGGCTTGAATAACACGCGAGTATCAACGGAAATGCCCTTTGAACTCAAATGGGAATTCCTGCAGGTAGACGAGGATTCTTCGTAAAGTAGGAAAGTTTACGGAACTGGCGTTTGTGACTGACTGCGGAACGATTCTACTGATCCTAACTTTCATCTCGCGTAAGGACCGGAAAGACATGAGAAAGTAGGGCTCACACGGAGCCATATAGAGAAGATAGGGAATGGCTATAATAGGGGTGGTAGAAGGTACTCTGCACAGTGCACTGTATGAAAATTTGAGAAATATGCATGAAGAGGTAGAAATGCGCTGTACACAAATAGTATATGGAGGCAGAATCTGCATGTCTCTAATCACTGATGATGCTGTCGTCTTCAAACAAGTCACATACAGAATAACATAAACAGAATTTCTCTGTCCTGAATTACGAGTACATAGCGGGTGCTACAGATGTACAAAAATGTAAGTTGCTGTAGACGAGTTGGAAAATAATCACCTAGTGCGGATCATGCTTGACACAATCACTGCAAAGCGATGTGAAAGGAAATATCATATAAGGGACGGCCGGAGTGGCCGTGCGGTTCTAGGCGCTACCGTCTGGAGTCGAGCGACCGCTACGGTCGCAGGTTCGAATCCTGCCTCGGGCATGGATGTGTGTGATGTCCTTAGGTTAGTTAGGTTTAATTAGTTCTAAGTTATAGACGACTTATGACCTCAGAAGTTAAGTCGCATAGTGCTCAGAGCCATTTGAACCATTTGAGTCATATAAGGTTGTTTGTAGGAAAGAGAGATGGTTGATTCTAGTTTATTGGGAGAATCGTTGGAAAGTGTTTCTCATCTATACAGAAGTCCACATACAGAACACTTTCTGCGATCCATTAATATAGAGCACTGATGGAATGTTTGGGATGCTCACCAGGTCGAAGCAAATGAAGACTTTGAAATAATTCAGTGAAGTAATACTAGATCTGTTACCGATAGGTTTGATCAACACATGAGTATTACGGAAATGCTCCGTGATCTGAAACGGGAAATCCAGGAGGAAAGACGACCGTTATTTCGCGAAACATTATGGTGAACGTTTACAGAGCTGGCATTTGCGATTGACAATAGTGGGAGTGTAAAAGGTACTCTCCACGCTTGAGGAGCAAGCGTGTGTATGTGGATCATGTGCTGTATAGATATAGTGGATGAAGCCGGAAGCTCCATGACGCTAATCGCTGAACATGCTGTTCTATAGAAAGAAGTCACAACGCTAGAAAATTGTTGTGAAATACAGAAAGACTTCCAGATATTCGAAGTCTGCTGATGGGATTTGTAGCTGATCTTACAAAAAGTATTTTATACAGACAGTGGGGAAGGTCCGTTATTGTATAACTACGCTGATACCGAATAAGCATTGGAAACTTTCAAAGTCATTAAAGTCTTATAGTTAAATCCATGTGTCCACAAGAGGACTAGCGAGGCAGTCCGAGGAGGAGTGGAAGGCTGGATCCGTATCAAATGTAGGTGGTGGCGTTATTTCATGATATAAATAGGATGGGTTTGATGCAGCTCTCCATGCTACTCCATGCTGTGTAAGCCTCAGCATCTCCGAGTAACTACTGCAACCTACATCGCTTTGAATCTGCTTAGTGTATTCATTTCTTGGTCTCCCTCTACGATTTTTACCCTCGACGCTTCCCTTAGATACTAAATAGGTGATCTCTTGATGCCTCAGAACATGTCCTACCAACCGATCCCGCCTTCTTGTCAAGTTGTGACACAAACTCCTCGCCTCCCCAATTCAATTCACTACCTCATTAGTTGCGTGATCTACCCATCTAATCTTAAGCATTCTTCTGTAGCACCACATTTCAAAAGTTTCTATTCTTTTCTTGTCTAAACTAGTTATGGTCCATATTCCACTTCCATACATGGCTACACTCCATATAAATACTTTCAGAAGAGACTTCCTGGCACTTAAATCTATACTCGATGTTAACAAATTTCTCGTCTTCAGAAACGCTTTCCTTGCTATTGCCAGTCTACATTTTATATCCTCTCTACTTCGACCATCATCAGCTACTTTGCTCCCCAAATAACAAAACTCATCTACTACTTTAAGTGCCTCATTTCCTAATCTAATTCCGTCAGTATCACCTGATTTAAATCGACTACATCCCATTATCCTCGTTTTGCTTTTGTTGATGTTCATCTTATATCCTCCTTTCAAGACATTGTCCATAATTACTTTTAATTAGAAGGAAGATGAAAATTGAAAAGTGCTGCAGTACAGTTGACAGAGTCTGAAACGGGTTTTGTAAGTTGGTGTATAATCCTACCAGTTAATACACAATTTTTCTGCTATAATTTACAATGCTGATTACTATAGTTTCCACATGAAATGTGGTTAACGTAATCTGACTATAATTCACCCGATTGCCAGACTTTGAGAACGGAAAATTACACCATAATGCGGCATATGCACTGATGTGCCAAAGAAAATGGTATAGGCATGCGTAATCAAATACAGAGATATGTAAACAGGCAGAATACGGCGCTGCGGTCGGCAACGCCTGTATAAGACAACAAGAGTCTGGCGCAGTTGTTGGATCCGTTACTGCTGCTACAATGACAGGTTATCAAGATTTAAGTGAGTCTGAACGTGGTATTATAGTCAGCACACGAGCATTGCGACACAGTATCTCCAAAGTAGCGATGACGGGTGGACTTTCCTGGGCGACAGTTTCACGAGTGTGCCGTGAATATCAGGAATCCGGTAAAAAATTAAATCTCCGACATCCCTGCATCCGGAAAAAGATCCTGCTAGAACGGGACTAACGATGACTGAAGAGAATCGTTCAACGAGACAGAAGTGGAACCCTTCCACAAATTGCTGCAGATTGCAATGCTGGACCATCAACAAGTGTCAGCGTGCTAACCATTCAACGAAACATCATCGATATGGGATTTCGGAACCGAAGGCCCACTCGTGTGCCCTTGATGACTGCATGACAGAAAGCTTTACGCCTCGCGTGGGCCCGTGAACACCGTCATTTAACTGTTGGTTAGTGGAAAAATGTTGCCTGATCGAACGAATCTCATTTCAAATTGTATCGAGTGGATGGACATGTACAGATACGGAGACAACCCCATGAATCCATGGGCCTTGCATGTCAGCAGGGGACTATTGAAGCTGGTGCAGGCTCTGTAGTGGTGTGGAGCAGTTGGAGTGATATCGGACCCCTGATGCGTCTAGGTACGATTCTGTCAGGTGACACGTACGTAAGCATCCCGTCTGATCACCTGCACCCATTCACGTCCACTGTGCATTCCGACGGACTTTACGAAATTCCAGCAGGACAATGCGACATCTCACACGTCCAGAATTGCTACATAGTGGCTTCAGGAACACTATTGTGAATCTAAACACTCCCGATGGCCACGAAAATTCCCAGATATGAACATTATTGAGCATATCTTGGGCGCCTTGTATCTTGCTGTTCAGCAGAGAGCTCCACACCATCGTACTCCTACGGATTTGTGGACAGCCCTGCAGGATTCATGGTGTCAGTTCCCTCCAGCACTACTTCAGACATTAGTCGAGGCCATGCCACGTCGTGTTGAGGCACTTCTGCGCCCTATTAGGGGCTGTACGCGATATAAGGCAGATGTATCAGTTTCTTTGTCTCTTCAATGTATGTGTCGAGCTACGGCTGCTGCTGTTTTTCAGGAGCGCACACGATACATGGTGTGAAATTCACTTCTAATATTCCTATCAGGCCATAGTAGCCCAGTGCTTATCATGTGCCGTCGTGAGTCTGCAATGCAGGGGATGTTTGTAGGAAAGGTAGTTGGTTGTTCAGTTTATTGGGAGAATTCTTCAAAAGTGTATCTCGTCTATAAAGGAGACATCGCACAGAACACATTTAGAGACCTATGCAAATTGAGCACTGCTTTAGTGTTTGGGATCCCCACTAAGTTGGATGAAAGGAAAACAGTGAAGCAATTCAGAGGCGTACTGCTAGCGTTGCTCCCCGTAGGCTTCAATAACACGCGAGTATTACAGAAATGCTCTTTGAACTTAAATGGGAATTCCTGCAGTAAGACGAGGTTTTTTTGCGAAACATTATTGAGAAATTTTACAGAACTGGCATTTGCGACTGACTGCGAAAAGATTCTACTGACACAGAGTTTCATCTTGTGCAAGGACCGGGAAGACAAGAGAAATCAGAGCTCAAGCGGAGGCATATAGACAAGACATGATATGACTACAATAGGGGTGGTAGAAGGTACCGCCAGGGTAGCCGAGAGCGCTAATGCACTGCTTCCTGGGCTCGGGTAGGCGCGCCGGCCCCGGATCGAATCCGTTTGGCGGATTAACGACGTGGCCGGTGTACCGGCCAGCCTGGAGGTGGTTTTAGGCGGTTTTCCACATCCCACTAGGTGAATACTGGGCTGGTCCCTACATCCCGCCTCAGTGAAAATTGTTGCGAGATACACAAAGACCTCACGAGATGCGACGTCTGCAGAGGAATTTGTAGTTGACCCTAAAACAAGTACTGCAAACAAACAAGGGGAAAATTCGTTAGCCACGCGGAGTGGCCGCGCGGTGAGTGGCGCCATGTCACTGCCTGTGTGGCACCTCCCGCCGGAGGTTTGAGTCCTCCCATGGGAATGGGTGTGTGGGTTGTTCTTAGCCTAAGTTACTTTAAGTTAGTTTAAGTAGTGTGTAAGTCTACAGACCGATTATCTCAGCAGTTTTGTCCCTTAGAAATTCACACACATTTGAACATTTGAACATTTTGAAAATTCGTTATTTTATGATTACATATCACTGAACAAGAATTGGAAACTGTCACATCCATTAAAGTATTATAGGTTAAATGCGTGGTATGAACAGAGAGCTGTAATCACTGCTTACAGTATATTTAATGCTATCGGATAAGCCACAGTAGTCTCAACAGCACGACTAGCGACACGTTACAAGGAGGAGCAGAAGGCTAGAACGTGTTGCAGCTGGGGGGGGGGGGGGTGTATAATCTCGTGATATACGTGACACCAACAGCGTATTGTGGTGATAGCATTGTGGTCACAGGTGACAGCAGCAGCTGCGGATGCCTCTGACCAGTGTAATTCCTGTACTCTCTCCAATACACCATCACACCATGGCTGGTGGTACGGCACCTGCTGTGATTATTATCTACCGAAACCATCGTAACTGAGCCTTGCCTGTCGTATTATACTATATCTGTGGTAATTGTAACTGGAGAGTATCAGTGTAATTCTTTAGTGATGGATCTTGTGTGACCTGTGTTGCATTTGTTGAGTGGCAAGAGTGTACTTGATATGGTATGTTGCTACACGGTTTTTAACGTAACACTGGTATGTACCAAGTGTTATTGTTCAGTAGCAACAGTGAACTTGATGTGATAAATGGGGCTCGTGTGTTTAGCTTGTGTGGAACGGAATTCCTGCCCTTTTTACATTGTACCCATGTCCACTGTGATGATGATTCAACACTAATTGTTTAAGTCATGTACAGATAGTAACTTAGCTAATACATTTCAACAGAGTAATCGGATAATAACTAGTAATACAATATACCAATTCTTATTTTTGGAATTTCCCAACATTTACACCACTAGTTTGGACTAGTGATAGGGTCAAGACAGCCATTTATGTTCATACACCTCCATAGTGTAATTTTAGCCACGTCATGTTCCGTTTCTGTGGTAATTGTAAAACGTGGGACAAGTGTAACTAGTTTATGAACCTCTACAGTAATTGAGTAATGAATTGCGTAATAAATTATAGCAGAATAATGGGGTAATAACTAATAGGATGACCCTCATCTCACTCTTTTCATGTCCTCTCTAGGGGCAGTGGCTAATCACTGCTGCTGGCTCTTCACGATGCTCTCACTACAGTGTACAGAGCACAAGTGTCAAGGAATGACTGGATAAGTAGTGGGGTAAGGTGACTGCTGTGCCACCTACAGCTTTCTCGCCATATTTTACATCATAAATCATTATAACTGAGTAATAAGTAATGGTAATAAATGTGGTAGGTTATTAAGCACAGTGACTGGTTAATAAGGAATGGTGATAAATTAGATAAACTACAAATTATAGCAGTAATATGACAGTTCATATAATAAAAGTGATAGGTTATCATTTCTAATTGGCCTAGAATTAAACAGGAAGAGGCAAGGAGAATAACGGACCCTTTACACGGGGTTGGATTAGCTGTATTGATAAATCTGGCATCCATGCAGGCTTTCCTTACTTTTCCAGCCAATATAAACACATCATTGTGATTTTACCACCATTTTGAAGTCACCCATTTGGTCTAGATCTAGAGGTGGAGTGGGGAATTGGGGAAATAGCGTTATTCTTGACCGGTGACCTATCGAGAGATTTGGCAACAATACAGACTCTCGTCATACCAACTCTGTCCCACTACTGACGACGAGCAGCATAGACGACGGTTCCCACATTGATAACGGTTTCCTTGACTTCAAAAATGCATTTGACAGAGAAAGACAGCCTCGTTTAGTAAACGCAGTAGGAGTTTAAACAGTATCTGATCATATTCATTACTTAATTCAGGGCTTCCTTACTGACAGAATTTAATAGGTCGATCGACGTAAATATAATTTCTGAAGCACCTCAAGAAAGGGTTTCACGGCCATCACTATAATAACCAGTTAGATCTCTATGCAATATCAGCCTTGTGACAAGACTGTCTACTTTTTCGTAACGTAGAGGAAAGCAAAGTTTCGTACCTGTGAGATTAAAGTATTGTACCTGGAATTGTTTTATGTCATCTGGGGCTGTAGGTTCAATTACATAAACACGATGCAACAAAACGTGACTCCAAACAGCGCATCAACGGTGCCTGTCGCTCCTTCACATCAACATTAAGCAGAACGTGTTGCATCCACTCCCAACACTTAGAACGTTTCTAACTCCTGAGCTAAAACTGATAGAACTTTAATTTAAATTTATTTGTGCACAGTTGGCTTAAATGCATCAGCTACTTGACAGAAAAAGATGTTCTGTTTAACACGTTGAAGTAAGCGTAAGATAATTAAATGAACGATGTTCTCAACTACGCAGAAAGAATAACGTTTCTTACGTTTAACTATCTAAGCAAACATTCATTTCGCTTGTTATTTTATAAGTTACAGAGAAAAAGACCTTATCCGAAACAGCATGATGTGAAATACAAGGAAATTACGAACTTCTCCTTTTTCGTACCCGCAAGCCATCAAATTTTTACACATTTGGCAGGACAGTAGTGAACTATAACAGCACATTTATTTGCTTCTCGTAGATATCCAAGTGTGCTTTGCAACGGAGAATCACGACACTCAAAATGATATTGAATGTTTTGGACCTGACAACAGTCTCAACGGAAGTCCTCATCATCCTTGAGGCTTCTTCTTGATATGCTAGGCTTCACCAGCACCAATCTTTCTCGTAGACGACTGAGCGTCTTCCAGTTTATCAAGGGATATTTAACGTAAATACAGATCACTGTGTCAGTCACTTATTTATTTTTCCCGTGCAACCTTTTCGTAATACAATTACAGTGTACAGTAATTTAACTAACCTGTTTCATAAGTTCAGCCTACAATATACAGGGTGATTCATGAAGATACGCAAATATTTTAATATGTTATTCTACAAGTAAAACTAAAGAAAAAGTTCATATAAACACAGGTCCAAAAATCTTTAGTTACGACTAATAAAAGATTTTGCCTGAAATGTAGCAACTTCGCTAATATGAGCCATCGCGAAACTGCACCAGGTTAAAGTAGAGCACAATTTCCATTAATTTTGTTGTTATTGGTCCGGTGAATCTAATGAAACATGTTCCAGACGTGTATCTGCAGTAGTTTTCCAGAACATACAAAAAGCAAAGATTATTATACAACCCTGTGAAACTGAAGCGAGCAACAAAATCTCTTCATATACGTCCAGTTAAATGCATAGAATTCGGTGGGGAAATTTTTGAACATTTCTTGTGAATTTATAATGAAACTGTATGTACATACACTGTACAAATTCCTTAACTCTGAGCTTTGTTTCATCTGGTTTAACATGAGTTCACGTGTGCTGTGGTATTACTAAAAGCAGATTATCTGACACATTCATACAGTTTCAGTTAACGTTATTTCTATCATTTTCAAAAATTAAATTCTCTACAGCTTCTGTTGAAAACTTTGTGCAGTTGTCTGAAATTTAAAAAAGAAATTGGGCCAGTAATTAATAAATTAAAATATTACGAAATTACTTCTTTGCTTCTCTGGATGTTTCTGAAAACTACCACACATACCCGTCTGAGTCATGTTTCATTACATTCATCAGATCAGTAACAACAAAATGAATGGAAATCGTGCTTTACTTTAACCTCGTACAATTTTGCGATGGCTCCATATTAGCGAAGTTACTAAATTTCAGGTAAATTTTTTACCAGCCGTAACTTTGTAACTAAACATTTACGGACCTATGTTTATATGAACTTTATTCTTTAGTTTTACTTGTAGAATAACATATTAAAATACTTGCATATCTTCGTGATTTACCCTGTATATGTATGATCTGTTGTAATCCGTTTTATACATAAGCACTTAAATATAATAACTGAATGGTGTACAAGTCCATATCGTGTTTCATCCCTTCATATTTAAAAAAAAATTAACAAGTTTAAGTGTATATAACTATCTAACACTGTATAAATACTTAATTGTGAACGTAACCATATTCCATTACAGCCCATTCATATTTTTAAAAACAAAAAACGTATTTATACAATAACTGATTATTGATGTACAGTAATGAAAGGCCAAGTTCCAGAAATTACACATTTCAGTTATTTTTGTATTCAGTGTTAGCAGGAAATCTGTGACACGTATAACATCTTTGAAATGACAGTGTAAACATAATCTACAGTAGAGAGCACATTCAACAAGCAGCAGTATGCAGCCTTTTTTCGACTGTACTTCACTTATTGACTCCCATAAACTCAAGATTTTAAACTATAACAGTACCTTTTCTGAAAACACAATTATATCAATAGTAAAAGATACAACGTAAACTGCCTTGCACTTGGTTCGCTCTTGTGTAAAAGCGTCAGTGATCCTCACTAACGCCATCTATGTAACTAAACAATTCTCTACTTGAAGTTAATGAGGTGAATCATCGAAACGCGTACAGGCACAATCAATAAGTGATTGACGCAGAAGCAGTTTTATTTTAATTTATCAACAATCGCAGCCTTCATGATGCCGTCCTTTATAGACGAAATATTCATACGAATGTTCAATTACAGTGGACACATCTCTTGTATTTGGTATCAAGTTGGTGGTTCTATGATATGCGGTCGATACTGAATACAGCTGCGTGGCTTTCGAGTAAAATAAAAAAAGTAGAATGTCTGATAAGTTATAAAAACTATCCGTGTATTATCGCCGCCACTATGCTCAATATTATGTCGTAACATCACTTGGTTTTCAAACGTTAGCTTATATGACATATTTTTATGCATTTGATTGATTTTTGCGTAAATTTCCGTCAGAATACACCGAAAACAACCGAGATCTAGAAGTGATAGAAACACACATTGACAATTATAGCGAAAGACATTAAATACCGAGTATTTTCCATTATTGCAGTTAAATACAGTCTACATCACACAGTATTGTCAGTAGCGCTTTCTATATCTTCATGGCTCTTAAATTTCCTTCTTGTTCAAAGTTTCAACGTTAATCATTTTGAGATTTTGTTTAACTTTTGTTAGATATTAGAATGAGACTCATTATATGCTCTCACAATCTCATAAAATTACGAAGTATATATTCACGCCGAATGAGAGTTTACGTTCTGTGTTATGCAAGTTTTTTAATTAATGAAGTTAAGTTCCTCTATCATTCCATTTAAGAGTTAAAGAAGGGATTTCCTTTACTGAAAATAATTGCATGACATTTCATTCGTGGTAGCAGAGCTTGCGGAGTGTTTTGCCGTTACCGTTGCAATAAGTGATTAAAATCTTAGTCAAAAGATTCCTGACTTCTTGTCTTTTGAGTTGGTGCAAACAAGAAACTTCAGGTATTGTGTACATGGACTCTTCCGCGTCGTATTTTTTCCTGTGTTTAACAATAGAATTTACATTATAAGCCAAAGAATAGCCTCTTGAAGCTAGTGGAGGAAATTGGAATCCGTGCAGATACGAAAAACAAATTGGAACTAAAGCTTAACGATCACAATCTGTTTAATCATAACGCATATTTCAATATATACAGAGATATTATTTCTTAACTAGCTGAGTTCCTGACGTTGTCCGGGCATGTATTTACTCCAGTCTTCTATTAGACCATCTAATCCTTCCTCCTCTGTTCGTTCATCTCTTCCTACTCCCCGCTCGGTCCATCTCCTGTACTCCTCTCTCTCGGTTCACCTCCTCCACATCCTGTAATCTCTGTCCATCTCCTCCTGCCCCTCATCCCTCTCCATGTCCGTCTGATCCACCCACCATGTTGCTGTCCATCCGCTCATTCTCCCTCTTTCCATTTCCTTCTCACTTTTTAATCCCCCCCCCCCCTCTACATCCATCTCTTACTCTCTCCTCTAGTTTTCCATCTCCTCCTTTCACCTCTCCCTGTCCATTTCCTCCTCCCCCTATCACTGTCCACCATCTGCTATTCCTTTCTCCGTCCATTACCTCCCCCTGTCCCCGCACACCTCTTCCTGCCTCACCTTAATCTATTCATCTCCTCTTTCATTTTTCCATCCATCTTCTCCACTCCCCTCTCTCTGTCCATCTCCTCATCTTCCATCTCTCTGTCCATTTCCCGCTTCCCCTCTCTCTGTCCATCTCCTCCTCATCGCTAACTGTGTCCATCTATTCCTTCTCACTCTCTGCCTTTTTTTCTCCTCATCCCTCCTTTTGCCACCACATTATCACACCCACCTCAAGAGGAGGTTGCTGGTTTTTATCCCCACAGTATTTAATTCCAGATAGTAAGCAATATGGGTACCAAATTTAGTTGAAATGTGATGACTGTGTGTTGTGTGATGTTCTTAGGTTAGTTAGGTTTAAGTAGTTCTAAGTTCTAGGGGACCGATGACCATAGATGTTAAGTCCCATAGTGCTCAGAGCAATTTTTTTTACAACTCGACAGATCAACATGCCCCTGATGTTTGTCTGACGTGTGTTGCGTCGACGTTTACATATGAAACCGTACAAAATTCAGCTACTGTAAGCTCTTCGTGAAGATGACAAATAATAGCGTGTGAAGTTCTGTAATTTCATTCTTGGCAAGATGGAGGATGACAGTTTTCTTCCACGCATAGTGTTTAGTGACGAAGCAACATTCCATTTAAATGGAAAGCTTGACCGTCATAATGTGAGGATATGCGGTACGGAACAGCCACATGAAGTTGTACAACATGAGAAGGACTCCCAAAAATTTAATGTTTTTGTGCAGTTTCACGGGAAAAGGCGTAGGTCCAGTTTTCTTTGCCGAGAACACTGTTACTGGAAGCGCATATATCGATATGTCTGAGAAATTTTTTTCCCCACAATTGGGGACTAATTCGAACGACTTCCAACAGGATATTTTTAATCACAGGATTACTGTACGATGGGTCGGTCGCACTGGATGAAATGATTCAGCCTTACATGGGCCTCCAAGATCACCGGACCTGACTGTATGTGATTATTTCTTGTGGGGTTTTAGACTCTGTTTATGTGCCTCCGTTACCATCAACAACGAATGAACTGAGACATCGCATAACAGTAGCTGTGGAAGCTGTAACTCAAGACATGATCGCTGCAGTGTGGGAACAATTTCAATACCGCATTGACATATGCTGTGTATCTCAAGATGATGAACACCTGTGAAAAGGTATGAAAAAAAACTTTTTGAGTTTCTCGTTCATCAAACAACAAAATTCATTCCATACATTTAGCTGGTAGCTGAGTGGTCAGCGTGAAGGAATGTCGGCCGGCCGGTGTGGCCGAGCGCTTCTAGGCGCTTCAATCTGGAACCGCGGGACCGCTACGGTCGCAGGTTTGAATCCTGCCTCGGGCATGGATGTGTGTGATGTCCTTAGGTTAGTTAGGTTTAAGTAGTTCTAACTTCTAGGGGACTGATGACCTCAGATGTTAAGTCCCATAGTGCTCAGAGCCATTTGAGCGAACGTCTTCGATTCCCGGCTGGGTCGGAGATTTTCTCCGCTCAGGGACTGGGTGTTGTGTTGTCCTTATCATCATCATTTCATCCCCAGCGACACGTATGTCACCGAAGTGGCGTCAACTCGGAAGACTTGCACCTGGCGAGTGGTCTACTCTACGGGAGGCCCTATCCACACGGCATTTTATATTGTAATGATTGTACGCGGGACAAAGACGTGTATTTCAATGCAAACGTAGTTAGTATTTCCCTCTTTCTGCGGCGAGAGTGCCACTTTGCAGCATTCCCACGTTTATACAGGGTGTACCACCTAAGACTTACGCCGCATCTATTGCGGAAATGGAAAGTGCCATTGATGCGTGGCTTTCACAGAATGGATTGGCAGTCAGAGGCTCACATTGTTAACCAATAAACAGATTGTAATAATACTTGGAAAGTGTATTTTTTATGCAACGATACACTTTTAAATGGCCGCGCGGGATTAGCCGAGCGGTTTAGGGCACTGCAGTCATTGTGTGTGTTTGTCCTTAGGATAATTTAGGTTAAGTAGTGTGTAAGCCTAGGGACTGATGACCTTTGCAGTTAAGTCCATTAAGATTTCACACACATTTGAACATTTGAACTTTTAAATGGAACAATGCCTACTGACATTAAGAAACTAAAAATGGAGTAAATTAGAATGTCAGTGGTGTTCGTTGCAGGGGTCTAGAGCGAGTCGTTTACGAGTTATCGTATTGTGTAAAGTTTCCACATCGACACTTGTCTGTGCCATTCGACCAGCGCAGTTGCTAGGGACAATGTTTCTGTTTGCTTACAGTGTGCTTGTGTGTTCCTTGAGTGCGTTGCGACTTGCTAATCAATTAGTGTGTGACAGTTCAAGCAGTAGGTCGTGAGTGGACGATAGGATTTACGAATGAGAAAAAGGTGACATACTCATGTTGTATGAAGAGTATAGGAAGCAAGCAGTTCGATCTTGTAAGGTTCAAAATGGTTCAAATGGCTCTGAGCACTATGGGACTCAACTGCTGAGGTCATTAGTCCCCTAGAACTTAGAACGAGTTAAACCTAACTAACCTAAGGACATCACAAACATCCATGCCCGAGGCAGGATTCGAACCTGCGACCGTAGCGGTCTTGCGGTTCCAGACTGCAGCGCCTTTAACCGCACGGCCACTTCGGCCGGCGATCTTGTAAGGTGTATGCTGCAAGATATGCCAATAAATGTCAACCATCTCGGCAGTTATTTATCACTCTCTACGACCAGTTACGTGAAAATGGTAGTGCGACTCCTAGACAACGTAACAGAAGGAAACAAGTGACGACAGAAGAAGGGGAAATTAATGTTCTTGCTGCTGTTGCTGTTGAGCCGCACGTTAGCTCCCGCGCAGTCCCATGAGGAAGTGTCATGAGTCACGCAAGTGTCCAACGCATTCTCCTTCGGCATAGGTTCCATCCCTAAGTGTAGTAACACGATTCACGTTTCCGTCTGCTAGACCTGCCCGATGTGAACTGACTGGGCACGGCCCGTGCTGCCTGAGTTGTTGTTCCGCCGGCAGAGGGCACGGCCAAATTCTCGCGTGCCCTCTTGTGGACGGGACTTTACTTGCGGCAATTATTGTCCGAGATGCGCAGTGCCGATGTGCACCTCCCGCGATTTTTCTGGTGGCTACTGCACTCCTCCTCCTTCGGGGGGTGAAGCCACTGTGATCCACTGCGTCAGCAGGTGGAGCGTCGTGCAGTATCGATGTGAACTTCTACCCACTTTAGGGAGAGACTAAAGAACAAGATAATGAAGCCCTCACAGGGCCTAGTCCACTTCCTTACAGGCCACGGTCCCTACCCCACGTACCTGCATAAAATAGGTAAAAGGCCAACACCGGAGTGTGACTGTGGTGCCCACGCAGGATTGCGAGAACACACAGTGTTTGAGTGTCCAATATACGAACAGGCTGTCTCAGTTGAGAGACAGCTTCTGCAGACAAGGGATATAAATGAAATACTAACAAATGGCGAATTGTTTAGCAATTTCGCAAAATTAGTGAATAAAATCTCAAGGGAGGCCCAGCGAGCCTACCTTGGGAGAGGGTAAATGCGCTTCAGATCTAATGCACAATTGTAAATACGTAAATACTACGTTTGTTTAAGTCTCTGAATTGTAGTAGCTAGTAGTTGTAGTTAGATCAGTATGGTGGTGGGGGGAATAAAAGTGTAGTATAAATGGAGTGGTTTCTTCTAGTAGTAGCGGCCCGCCTCCACGTGGCTAGGGACGGGCAACTCTCTGGCAAGATTCCAGAGAGGCTAAGAGGCCGATCATTTATATAGAGCACAATGTTGCGTAATAAATAGATAGTGTGCATGCATTAATAAACCACTTCTGTAGTACTAATAGCAGAGATAGTTAGTCTTAATACACCCACTCAAAAGTGTCAGAAAGTGGGTTTTGTATGTTTCACAAATTTGAAAAAAAAAAGTAGCGATGACCTCAACGTCCATTGGAAGGCTGGAGTCGGGGGGATCTGCCAACCCTCGAGCCGAAACCTTCGAATATGGTTGGAAGTGACTCACACGAAGAGGACCCCGTCGTTCTACCACCAGAGCCCGAGACAGAACGGGCGACAAGCCGTCGAAATCCGGTCCACCTCGGGAGGGGCAAGACCCAGTGGCGGGGACGATGGGGAAAGGACGACCACATGTGAACCAGCCTCCTGAGATACCGGGCCTGCGAGGGGGGGCGGCTCTCGCTGGGGCATCTCTAACGATGGCGATGCCGGTACTGGAGCTATGGGAGGCCGCCAAGGCTGAGAACCATTGCAGTGTGGCGGAGTCACAGGCGGGAGGTGCGGTAGCGTCCCCTGAGAAAACAACACGGGTGCTGGCAATGGGGAAGCCGGCGCCCGAGGGGTCGGAGGGTGGGTGCCCAAACGTGGACGTATCTCATTTTGGTGACGACGTACCTCCCGGTCCCCCGCCTGCAAGGTATAGAGCCGGCGCCCATTGCGGCGCAGGACCACCGCCGGTATCCAACGTGGATTGCGACCAAACCCACGTGCCCAGACCGACATACCCGGTGGAAAGCTGGGTACCCGTTTTGCGAAGACTGGCGAGGACCAGGCCGGAGCAGGTGCAGCAGAGTCCTAGGTTGGCGCCCGTGGAGGAGCTCTGCGGGGCTGCGTTCTCCCATCGATGTGGTCCAGTACGCCGTCAGGAAAAACGTCAATGCCTCCTCCGCAGGAAATTCGTGCACATACTTTTTCATCTGCGTCTTAAAGGTGCGCACCATGCGCTCGGCTTCCCCATTCGATTGTGGATGAAAGGGGGGAGAGCAAACGTGCCGAATACCGAAGCCCCTACAAAAATCCTGGAAGGTCTGCGCAATAAACTGAGGTCCATTGTCCGATACCAGGGTGACTGGCAGACTTTCCACAGGAAATATTTTTGCTAGTGCCTGGATTGCAGCTTCTGAAGTGGTTGAGGAGCAGCGAACCACATATGGGAATCGGGAATAAGCATCAATGACAATGAGCCAAAAGCCATTGAGAAACGGGCCCGCAAAATCTATGTGAACACGTTCCCATGCCTGGTTTGCAGGCGGCTATGACGAGAACGCTGGCCTGGGAGACGCCTGTTGGCTCGCACACTAGGAACAGGCTGCCACCAAGTGCTCAATTTCTCTGTCAATACCGGGCCAGTACACATGTCTGCGAGCCAAGGTTTTAGTATGGGAAACACCCCAGTGCCCCTTATGTAATAACGTGAAGACCTCCCTTCGCAAACTTGCAGGAGCAACCACGCGAGGAGCTGTATCATCGGTAGCCAGAAGGAGAACTCCTTCCAAGACAGAGGCGGTCTCGTAGAACAAAATAATTACGAAGAGGGTCCGAGGCCCGATCTGGAGGTCGGGACGACCACCCCTGCTGAACAAGGCGAACTACTTGCTGGAGAACCGGGTCAGCTGCCGTTTCCCTGGCGACTCTAGAACTAGTGATCGGGAAGCCATCAACCTCTTGTCGGGACGCCACATCCAAATGAAAACACATAATCTCCTCCTGATCGAACTTAGGATCCGGGCCCACCGGAAGACGGGAAAGAGCGTCGGCGTTGGCATGCTGTCCGGTAGGGCGAAAATGAATGTCATAATGGTACTTAGAGAGGAACAAGGCCCAGCGCTGCAGTCTGTGGGCCGCCCTAACCGGAATCTGAGAGGCAGGGCCAAATAACGATATTAACGGCTTATGGTCAGTGATTAACTGAAACTTCGTGCCGTAGAATAAAGGGTGAAACTTGGTAACAGCGCAGACAATGGCCAAAGCCTCCTTTTCCACCTGGGAGTAATGGGCCTGCGCGGGACTAAGGGTTTTAGACACAAACGCCAGAGGTTGCTCACAGCCATCCGCTTTGCGCTGGGCCAGGACCGTCCCCGCCCCATACTGCGAAGCATCTGTAGCCAGGACCAACGGCTTATTGGGATCAAAAGTAGCCAAACAAGGCGCTGACGTGAGGAGGCCCTTCAACGAGGTGAACGCTCGCTCGCATGCAGGCGACCAATCAAAAGGAACACCCTTGCGCAGAAGGCAATACAAGGGGCGGGCTATGGTGGAAGCCCTGGGAATGAACCGGTGGTAACAGGCAATCTTACCTAAAAATGCTTGTAACTCCTTCATCGAAGCGGGTCGCGGAAGGTCGACGATACCTTGGACCAAACTTCCTAGCGTCTGGACGCCGTGCCGAGAGATGGTGTAGCTCACATACTCAATGGATGGTTGGAAGAAGTTCGACTTACGCAGGTTGCAACGCAGGCCCACAGACCTGAATTTGAGAAAGAGGGTTAGCAGGTTGTGCAAGTGTTCCTTCGTGCTGCGGCCTGTGACAATTATGTCGTCCAGGTAATTAATACAATGAGGGATTGACGACGTGACGTGCTCAAGATAACGCTGGAATATCGCCGGGGCACTGGATATTCCGAAGGCCAACCAATAGTATTGGTAAAGGCCAAACGGGGTGTTGACGATCGCCAGCCATTTGGAGTCCTCATCAAGTGGTATCTGATGATAAGCCTCCGAAAGATCGATTTTCGAAAAATATTGGCCTCCCGCCACGGCGGAGAACAATTCATCAGAACGAGGCAAGGGATAGGTGTCCACCACCAATTGGGAATTAATGATGGCCTTGAAATCGCCACAAAGACGTAATTTTCCCGAGGGTTTCCTGACAATAACGAGGGCCGAAGCCCACTAACTAGAAGAAATGGGAAGAACGACCCCGAGGGCTGACAGCCGGTCTAGCTCTGCTGTTACCTGAGGGCGGAGAGCCAAGGGGATCTGCCTCGCGCGTAGGAAACGCGGGCGAGCCGACGCCTTCAACGTTAAGTGAGCTTCCAAGTCTGAAACACGCCCCAGGCCCTCTTCAAAGATATGCTTAAAATCAGAGATCAAAGATTCCAATTATTGATAGGGAACGTCTGCGGAGACCAACTGGATGGTGTCTGCGATAGAAAAACCGAAAGCATGAAAGGCATCCAACCCAAAAAGGTTAGCGGAGCTCGCATCACTGACAACAATAAAAGTAAGAGGCCGAGTGACTGATTTGTAAGTAACGTCGGTAGTGAATTGACACAGTAGGGGAATGAACTGGTTACAATAACCGCGTAGACGCCGGTAAACTAGCGCCAACGGGGGCGACCCAAGGTCGGAGTAAGTTTGTGCATTCAACAAGGAAACTTCCGCGCCCGTATCTACTTGCAGTTATAATCGGCGCGACCGAACCGACACCTCGATCAAGAGTTTGTGTGCCGATGCGTCGGGAGCCTGGCCCGATGAAACTTCCTGAATGTTAACGTCCATGTTCTCTGTACCTGCTTCCTTCGATTCTTTTGAGGCTGAGCGGCAAACTTTAGCAATGTGTCCTTTTTTATTACATTTGCGACAAACGACCCAACGCTGGGGACACTCTGACCGACCATGATGTATATAGCACGACGTACAGGACGGTAACAGGGGCCGTGCGGGAGCGGCCGTAACGGCCGGATTGTACCGCTCGCACGTCGTCCACCCCGGACGCAGTGGACGCGGCCACGCCGCCCTGAACCGCCGCGACAGTTCATGCGATTGAGCAATGGACAGGACTTCCTCGAGGGAAGGGTCTTCCAACTGCAGGGCCCGTTGCCGGACCTCCCGATCAGGGGCCGAACGAACAATGACGTCGCGCACCATAACGTGGGCATACGACTCTCGCGACTGCCCCGTGACAAAATGACACTTGCGACTAAGACCGTGCAGGGTAGCGGTCCACGCCCTGTAAGACTGATGGGGCTGTTTCTTGCACTGATATAACTCGACCCTAGCCGCCACAACATGCGTGCGGCGGGGATTATATGAAGACAGCAATGAACACAATGCGTCAAAAGACAAGGACGAGGGTTCCTGCAACGGCGCTAGCTGCCGCAAAACCTGATACAGCGAGGGAGATATCCAAGACAAGAAGAGAGCACGACATACCTCCGCATCGGCAACATGAAACGCCTGGAAATGCTGCCGAAGGCGGTGTTCATATGCGTCCCAATCCTCCGCCGTCTCGTCATACGGGGAAAAGGGAGGAGGGAACGGCGCTGGAGCAGACTGCGTGGAGAGCAACGCCAGAAGCACTTGTTTCATGGTTGCCATGAGCTCCGTCTGCTGCTCAGCCAAAACCCGCACTAAATCCTCCATGCCGTGGATAAGCTGCGAAACCGGAACAACGACGCAACACGCGAAAGAACGACCCTAGTCGTCGCCAATTGTGTAGTAACACGATTCACGTTTCCGTCGCACTTAACCTAGTGTAGACCGGGAACTGTCTGCTAGACCTGCCCGATGTTAACTGACTGGGCACGGCTCGTGCTGCCCGAGTTGTTATTGTTGTTCCGCCGGCAGAGGGCGCGGCTGAATTCTCGCGTGCCCTCTGGTGGACGGGACTCTACTTGCGGCAACTACTGTCCGTGACGCGCCGTGCCGATGTGCGCCTCCCGCGATCTTTCTGGTGGCTACTGCACTAAGAATCTCTCTGCATCAAGAGCTACATGTAAATGACTATGAGGATACTCCAGATATTAATGTACCTTGTTTAGTGACGAAGCAATATTTACCATTCAAGGACAGGTAAACAGCCGAAAGACGCACTATTGATCTGTTGAAAATCCTCGTGGGCTTCGTCAGGTGAAACGCTAGCGACCATGGAGTGAAAACGTGTGGTGTGGTGTAGTGAACGATCAACCCATAGGACCGTGTTTCATAGATACAACATCGAATGCTCACAAATATCGCAGCTTCCTAACAGACCTCCTTCCACGGATGCTACAAGACGTTCCTCTGCAGACTAAGAGGAACCTGTGGTACCGACATGATGGCTGTCCTGCCCATATTGCACGAAGTACCGCAGCATGTCTACACGAATTGTTTGCAAATCGTTGGATTGGATGCAGAAGACCTGTACCTTGACCTGTTCCCCGGATTTGACGCCTGTAGACTTTTTTTCTGTGAGAAAAGCTGAAAGTCACTGTCTACAGGGACGTATCAACTGCACCCAGTGATATACAACGACTTATTACTGCAGCTTGCTCGGTCATCTCTGCTGAAATGGTAGCGCGTGTGGAGCAGTCGTTCCATACCTGACTCGAAGCGTTTATTGCCGCTTCCGGTGGTAATCAACCTGTGGTGGACAGTTGTCTCGTTACTGGTCACAACCCACATAACTAGCCTATGCATTTGCTTTATTTCAAATATTTTTTTTTCAAAATGTGATATATCGTAAACGACGCGCGCTAGATTGTTGCAACAAACACCACTGACATTCTAATTTACCTTAGTTTTAGTTTGCTAATGTCAACAGCCATTGTTCATTTAAAAAAGTGTATGTCTGCACAAAAAACTACACTTTCTATTTATTACTACAATCTGTTCTTTGGCTCACAATATGATCCTCTCACTACCGTGAAAGCAGCACTTCGATAGCACTTGCCTTTTCCACAACACTTGCGGTGCAAGCTTTAGGTGATTTACCCTGTACCGCTAACAGGGAACTTCACGACGTGCAACAGTTACTGCAGCGAATTCTTGGGTAACCAGTTACATTCACTCACAGTTTATTTTATGTACTTTGCTGTCTGAGTTATTTACTGTATGGAACGTATAGCTAATTTTAATTTTTTAACATTAGTTTGTTTAGCTGAAGATTGCCTATACTGGCAGAAACAGGTCATCTAGTGTATAACAAAAATGGTAATCTAGCTCGTCTTATTGAGACAAATACAATAAAAAGTTCCCTCCGCCACGCATTTAAGAGTGATTCTGAGAGTATACATCTAGATGTAAGCGTAGCATATAAATTCGCGCCGTATGCTACTGGGCTTCACGAGAGCACGTGCCTGCTACATACCGACGAAATGGCACACTTTTGGCGCCACTGCAGAGTCGTTGACCTCTATCGATCTTACATTCTGCACACATGACTTGGCTGATATAGCTCAGTGGACAGCAGCGCACTTGAGTGATCACGCCCCACCCAGCAGAGAGGGCAGTGCGTTGAACAAATTCACCGCCGTGGTGGACGGTAGTTTTCTGTATTTGCAGCAGCCAGGACTGCACGAATTTCGTCAGCAGCGAAGCGTCTAAAGTCTCCAGATCCTTGATGACAGCGCCCTGAAAATTATTAGATCCACCGTTTTGCAGTGAGACACAGACGTGCAGCTTTCCGACTGCTGCAGTGCGCTTTGGTATAGAGAAGAGTCGAGGAACTGTGCGCAGCCGGTAATCGTACGCATTCAGTATTTGAAGATTGCGATAAACATGATGACTTCCGACTATAGCTGCCCTCTTCTTATTCGTGTACCTAATAAAGAGAATCAAGAACACAGGCGCCATTTAAGCTGCGGAATGCGCCAGTGGGAGGAAAGTGACCAGACCAGATTCTCGTTATTTTTAGCAGTAGCGTTCTCGCTTCCCCAGCACGGGGTCCCGGGTTCAAAAATGGTTCAAATGGCTCTGAGCACTATGGGACTTAACGTCTGAGGTCATCAGTCCCCTAGAACTTAGAACTACTTAAACCTAACTAACCTAAGGACATCACACACATCCTGCCAAAGACATCACACACATCCATGCCCGAGGCAGGATTCGAATCTGCGACCGTAGCGGTCGCGCGGTTCCACACTGTAGCGCCTAGAGCCTCTCGGCCACTCCGGCCGTCGTCCCGGGTTCGATTCCCCGCCGGGTCAGGGATTTTCACCTGCTTCGAGAACACTGGGTGTAGTTGTGTCATCTCCATCATTATCATTTATCCCCATTACGGTCGGAGGAAGGCAACGGCAAACCACCTCCACTAGGATCTTGCCTACTACGACGGTGCGGGTCTCCCGCATCGTTCCCCTACGCTCTGTCAAGGAGTATGGGACTTCATCATCAGTTATTACTGATACACTTTTATCTCGACTAAAACATATAATTAATTCTATCACTGCATGGATTTGTTTTTCGAATAAAACAGCTTAAAATAAAGAATCTGATCACTTAAGTACGTAATGGCAGACTGGGATAATGGTGCGCTTCCGTGAAAAAGAAGGGGGAATAAGATGGAATGAAAAAGAAAGTAAGGAGTGAAAATAAACAACAGGGTGGGCTAATGAACAAGAATCGGAAATCTGATCAGAAATATCCGGACACCTATTAGTGGACATAAATCAGCAGTGTATCCGTTCTTTGCCCTTATGACGACGTGAACTCTGTTGGGAACACTTTCAACGAGGTCTTTGAATGTCTGTGCAGCAATGGTAGTCCTTTCTTGTTCAAGAGCCGAAACCAGAGAAGGTAGTGATGTCGGATGTTTGGGTATGAAGCGAAGACGACGTTGTAACTCATCCTAAGTGTGTTCCATTGGGTTCAGGTCGTGAATCTGGGCAGACCAATCCATCTCAGGAATGTTTTTCACCTAAACCTTTTGCGTTATGACAGGCTGCAGTGTCATGCTGATGCAATCATCGTCTCCGAAGTTTTCCTCTACTGTATGCAGTACACTGTGCTGTAAAGTGTGTTCATATCCTTCCTCATTAAGCGTTTTCTTTGGCACTGTATGGGGATTTTACCCTAACCATGAAAAATATCCCTACACCATAACACCATCTCCTACTCTGGCACAGCATATGTGGTAGGTAACGTTCTCCAAGCATTCGCCAAACCGAAATCTTCTACCGGATTGCCACAGGGTATAGCGTGATTCATCCCTCCAAATCACTCGTTTCCCCAGTGGCATAGCTCTTTACTCCACCTCAGGCGTCGCTTAGCACTGAGTACAGAAACGTGTGGCTCATGAGATGCTGCTCCACCATTGTATCCTACTCTTTTTCACTCCCTATGCACAGACACTGTGCTATCGATTTTATATAACCACTCTCTGCAATGCTCGACGGTCCCTCTCTGTCAGTACACGAGGACTGCCTAGTTCTCGTTTAACTGTGGTTGTTCCTTCGCGTTTCCACATCCAATGACTAATCCAAGTTCGAAGTCAAACCTCTTCTGACTAAGTCATTCTGCTTCCACTGCCTCTCTACTGACAACGCAATACACCCTGCCTACTTTTATACTAGTGAGCTTATCTGTCGTCAGTCCACATAACATTGGGGTGTCCGGCAACTCTTGATCATACAGTGGCATGGATGCTTTACAGAGCAGCCAGAAAATGTGAAAAGAAAACCAGAAGTAAGGAAAAACGTTAGAGTCATCAGACGTATCTGATGTTTCCAGCATTTTTATTGATGACTATGACGATGATTACGATAACTACTCTACTGGCGCACTGAAATCACTCCCTACACGTAGCTATTTTGCATTTGTAGAGAATTAAGTAAAGGTAAATAATTATGATGAATGTGTGCTGGGCGCTCTGTTTGCAATCGTGCTGCGTGTGCTGAAAAAACACCCAAAGCCAACGTGATGACTGCTTATCCAAAAAATGAACATTATAAAAATTGTTCCAAAGTGAAAACCAAAGTGATTACACATTATATGTTAATGTTAAACATACGCTATGTGATGAAAAGTATCCGGACACCCAAAAACATACGTTTTTCATATTAGATGCATTTTTCTGCCACCTACTGCCAGGTACCACATATCAGCGACCTCAGTAGTCATTAGACATCGTGAGAGAACAGAATGGGGCGCTCCGCGAAACTCACGGACTTCGAACGTGGTCAGGTGATTGGGTGTCACTTGTGTCATACGTCTGTAGTCAAGATTTCCACAATACTAAACATCTCTAGGTCCACTGTTTCCGATGTGATAGTGAAGTGGAAACGTGAACGGACACGTACAGCACGAAAGCGTACAGGCCGATATCGTCTGTTGACTGACAAGAGACCGCCGACAATTGAAGAGGGTTGTAATGTGTAATAGGCAGACATCTGTCAAGATCATCACAGAGGAATTCCAAACTGCATCAGGATTCACCGCAAGTACAATGACAATTAGGCGGCAGGTGAGAAAACTTGGAGTTCATGGTCAAGCGGCTGCTCATAAGCCACACATCACACTGGTAAATGCCAAACGACGCCTCGCTCGGTGTAAGGAGCGTAAACATTGGACGACTGAACAGTGGAAAACTGTTGTGTGGAGTGACGAAACACGGTACACAATGTGGCGATCCGACGGCGGGGTGTGGATATGACGAGTGCTCGGTTAACGTCATCTACAGCGTGTATAGTACGACCAGTAAAATTCGGAGGCGGTGGTGTATGGTGTGGTCGTGTTTTTCATGGAGGGGGCTTGCATCCCTTGTTATTTTGCGTGGCACTATCACAATACAGGTCTACATTAATGTTCTTAGCACCTTCTTGCTTCCCACTGTTGAAGAGCAATTCGATAATGGCGACTGCATCTTTCAACACGATCGAGCACCTGTTCATAATGCACAGCCTGTGGCGAAATGGTTCCATGACGATACCATCCCTGTAATGGATCGGCCTGCATAGAGTCCTGACCTGAATCCTATAGAACACCTTTGGGATGTTTTGGAACGCAGACTTCGTGTCAAGCCCCACCGACAGACATCGATACCTCTCTTCAGTGCAGCACTCCGTGAAGAATGGGCTACCATTCCCCAAGAAACCTTCCAGCAACTACTTGAACGTATGCCTGAGAGAGTGGAAGCTGTCATCAAGGCTAAGGGGGAGCCAATACCATATTGAATCCCAGAATTACCGATGGAGGGCGCCAAAAATTTGTAAGTCATTTTCAGCCAGGTGTCGGGATACTTTTGGTCACATAGTCTATCTCAATTTTGTGATTACCTATCATAGACATGGAGACTATTTAACTGTCGACAGTTTTAACAAACGTTTATTTTATATATTTATTGCTTTTATAAATTTATCCCTTTCTTAAGTGCACAGTTCCACAGCCAGTGTGGATAATTATTTCACTGGGTGGTGAAACGTCCACAATCACATAATATTTGTGATATTTGCAGTTGAACTTCATTGTACTGGTTTCTATTTTTTTCAACTTTAAATAGATTTCGTGTAGTGAAAGTAAAGAAACTAAAGCAATATTACACTGAGTTGGTTTTAGGTTACTTAATATGAAAGTTTCAAAGCAATAACTTTTGCTTAACTGCTCCATGTTCCCCCCTTTCTCCTTACACTTCACCAATGTTAGTGCTGAAAGTCATACTTTCATTCTCCTTTACATTATTGTGATAGTAAACGAATGAACGTGAATTCTATAATTAGGTTATGTGAACAAAAAGAGTGTTTTACTACTTAACGTGCAGATGAGGCTCCTAATATTCAGTATGGCATTTCGTGGATGTACTCTGAACTTCACCAAAATTTTTGTTATCGGATATGACTATTTCATACAATGTGCAACCTTTGCAACCTTTGAAAGATTTTAAGTCATCATGACATGATCTTCTCATATTCCATACGTATTGAGTAAAGTCGTGTAAGATATCAAACAAAAGATTTAATTGGCGGTTTACTGAAAGGAACTTAACCATTGCAGTAGTATTTAATCGATAATTCGCCTGACTATTGGCTGTTAAATAGTAACGTCTGAAAGGGCTATCCACTTTTTTTTAAGTTTAATGCGCAGTTAGTAAAGAAAGTAATGTAAATTTTCAGTCCTACCTGACCGACGGTTAGGAGTTCGTTTCTAACTGGATAAATTAGCACGTTATTATTAAAGTGAGAAAAACAAACGTACTGTTCATTTTCTTTTCATTGTTCATTTCTGAGCATTTATTTTGTTGATGGGTTATTGTACTTTTCATTACTGTTGGAAAATGAAGTTTGTTGCTTTATGTTCTTTTTGTTCGCTTAATGAAAGTCAAATATCTTCCTCTTAGGTTTCTTTCCTTCGTGTTCTCTTCAATGTTATTCTACCTTTTTTGGTGACTTTTTTTCTTGACAAAGGAAATATTTTTGTTGCGAAAACAAAGGTACTTCGTCCTAGCTGTTGTCTACATTTAGACGCCTATCAACTCTGACTCTGGAGAGACTCTGGACAGACTATGGATTACGCACTGTGCAACTTTATCCCGTTTGCAACGCCTAAATTTTTCCCATACTAAGAGACTGCAGCTTTTGTCTGCAAAAAAAAGTTTGCGAAACAATGTGCTTTATGTTCAGGAGAGCAACTCACTGCTGTGTTTTTAAAACTGAAATATTGGCGTTGCTTAGTTGTACCGGCAGCACAGACTCGCACCGCTTTATTGTGTGCTTCTTTTTGTCAGTGCCAGCCTTCCCCTATGGGGAACATATTATTAGGAGAGGGATATATTTTACAATTCTCCGGTAAAGAGTAATGCCATTCGAAAACATATCTTTCTTTTGAAAACAGTACTTCTGTCTCTAACGATGAAGTCCAGCTGTGTTAGCCGCTAGTGGATCTCCCAGATTGTATGGTCATTTCCGTATTGTATGTTCATGATACACGAAACTTTTTTGCTCCAGACGGTTCGTTGAGAACTGCGTTGGATATCTTCAGAGGCGCTCTTGGCACCGTTGAATTTTTCCGAATGATAGGTCCAACGCCCGAGAGCGATATAAATACCGCAAAAAGGGGCTTTATACAGGTTTACACGTGAACAGCCTTGATAATCCATGTCAGAGATAAAACGTACTAGACCTGTCATCTGCCAAAGATAAATTTATCTACCCATTCTGTAGACTTACTGTCCCTGTGTCACTAAATTTCATGGCTTCTTTTAGTTAAAGTTCTCCAGATTTTTATACATTTCAATGGCTTATTTACATAGCCATGGATTGTAGTTCGTCATTGTATTCGTATCGGTAAACTGTACTTCATGGTTGTCTGATTGAAGAGCGTGCTCTGCTACAACTGATTTAAATGCTTTCCCTAATCTACAAAAAAATTTGTGCGCCCTCAGACGTTTATTGATGCATCTCTTTGCAGTTCCAGTGTAGACACTACCGCACGTACATGGAATCTCACATACCACACATGCTCACAGAGGAGGGAGTTTATCTTTTACAGAACCGAGGGCTTGACATATTCTGTCTGTACAGTATGACGTGAAGTTTCCGTAAAATCTTACCGATCTGATCAGTTAAATTTTTTATAAAAGGGACGTAAATTTTGTTTATCCATCTTTGTTGTTCATCCTTGTCCTTCCCCCATGTGTTATTTTGTTGCAGAACTCTATTTACTTCTTTTCCCGAACGGCGTTAAAAAAATGCCTGCTTCTGATGTTTTAAGCTTGTAGGTTATCCGGTGTGCAAATTCGCTTGGCTCTGTCGACAATACATTTTAATGAAATTCCTTCTTTACTCGCGATGATGGTTGTAGTTCTTAAGTAAACATCTGTCTCTATGCGTGGCATTCCGAAAAACTTTATGTTCCAACATTCCATCGGCTTGTCTCATAACCAAAACACAACGATATTTATATGGGTCCCCAACGTCCGGTCCCTCAGTCAGCAGATTCGTCGGAACCAGTGGCACTCCTGAAGATGTACAACACAAATCTGGACGAAACGTCGTGAACAAGGGAGCTCATGGCCCACGGCCTCACCCCTTCACAGAACCACCAGCAACTAAGTACTCCTGCCTGCTAACATCCTGACAATTTGCCGAGTGCTAATGCGAAAGCAGTTTGACATAATGACCAAACTTGTCTCGTAATGAGCACGTGACGGACGCAGCTGGTCACCCTCTGCAGTCGCCTCCAACAACAACTAACTGCAATATCAGGGGATGAATATCTCTAGAGTGAAGGTGCATTGCGGCAGAACGCTATGATACGGAACAGATACAAAAACATGCCAGAACACTATAGCAGTAGCACTTGACGCTGAAATTGGCAGTTACCATTCGACGTAAATAAACTTAGCATATCACCTTTAAATAGGCGGGAAGACTCATTATTCTTCGGTTACATGACCGACGACCGCTGGAAAATTAACAAAAAAATGACTGTGAGCACTATGGGACTTAACATCTGAGGTCATCAGTCCCCTAGAACTTATAACTACTTAAACGTAACTAACCTAAGGACATCACACACATCCATGCCTGAGGCAGGATTCGAACCTGCGACCGTAGCGGACTCGCGGTTCCAGACTGAAGCGCCTAGAAAGTTAACAACTACAAAACATTCTGTAAAGTGTATTCGAAGTGGAACGACCTAATAAAACGAGATGTTGCTGTGGTTTTGTTGTTATCTCCGGTCCGAAGCCTGGCTTGATGCAGCTCTCGATGCTAGTGTATTCTGTTGAAATCTCTTCATCTCTGAGACACTATTCAACCTACATTCACATGAATATGATGACTACAGTCAAGTCTTGGTTCCTCTTTGTGATTCGTACCCCCAGACACTTCGCTCTATTGGGAAATTAGCTATTTCTCAGTGTTTTGACTTATAGCCTATTAACATTCCAGTTTAATCATACGATTGCAATTCATGGTTCCAAATCGATGCAACAGCTTTACAATTGCAGCGTTTTGAATTAAATTTCCCTCTACACTGATCAGCCAAAATACACTCCTGGAAATTGAAATAAGAACACCGTGAATTCATTGTCCCAGGAAGGGGAAACTTTATTGACACATTCCTGGGGTCAGATACATCACATGATCACACTGACAGAACCACAGGCACATAGACACAGGCAACAGAGCATGCACAATGTCGGCACTAGTACAGTGTATATCCACCTTTCGCAGCAATGCAGGCTGCTATTCTCCCATGGAGACGATCGTAGAGATACTGGATGTAGTCCTGTGGAACGGCTTGCCATGCCATTTCCACCTGGCGCCTCAGTTGGACCAGCGTTCGTGCTGGACGTGCAGACCGCGTGAGACGACGCTTCATCCAGTCCCAAACATGCTCAATGGGGGACAGATCCGGAGATCTTGCTGGCCAGGGTAGTTGACTTACACCTTCTAGAGCACGTTGGGTGGCACGGGATACATGCGGACGTGCATTGTCCTGTTGGAACAGCAAGTTCCCTTGCCGGTCTAGGAATGGTAGAACGATGGCTTCGATGACGCTTTGGATGTACCGTGCACTATTCAGTGTCCCCTCGACGATCACCAGTGGTGTACGGCCAGTGTAGGAGATCGCTCCCCACACCATGATGCCGGGTGTTGGCCCTGTGTGCCTCGGTCGTATGCAGTCCTGATTGTGGCGCTCACCTGCACGGCGCCAAACACGCATACGACCATCATTGGCACCAAGGCAGAAGCGACTCTCATCGCTGAAGACGACACGTCTCCATTCGTCCCTCCATTCACGCCTGTCGCGACACCACTGGAGGCGGGCTGCACGATGTTGGGGCGTGAGCGGAAGACGGCCTAACGGTGTGCGGGACCGTAGCCCAGCTTCATGGAGACGGTTGCGAATGGTCCTCGCCGATACCCCAGGAGCAACAGTGTCCCTAATTTGCTGGGAAGTGGCGGTGCGGTCCCCTACGGCACTGCGTAGGATCCTACGGTCTTGGCGTGCATCCGTGCGTCGCTGCGGTCCGGTCCCAGGTCGACGGGCACGTGCACCTTCCGCCGACCACTGGCGACAACATCGATGTACTGTGGAGACCTCACGCCCCACGTGTTGAGCAATTCGGCGGTACGTCCACCCGGCCTCCCGCATGCCCACTATACGCCCTCGCTCAAAGTCCGTCAACTGCACATACGGTTCACGTCCACGCTGTCGCGGCATGCTACCAGTGTTAAAGACTGCGATGGAGCTCCGTATGCCACGGCAAACTGGCTGACACTGACGGCGGCGGTGCACAAATGCTGCGCAGCTAGCGCCATTCGACGGCCAACACCACGGTTCCTGGTATGTCCACTGTGCCGTGCGTGTGATCATTGCTTGTACAGCCCTCTCGCAGTGTCCGGAGCAAGTATGGTGGGTCTGACACACCGGTGTCAATGTGTTCTTTTTTCCATTTCCAGGAGTGTATTATGACCACTGTCCACCGCGACGCTGGATGCCGTCTGGTGGCGTTTGGCGTTGCGAATACACGACGCGTTAACAAAAATGTGTAAGCAGAGAAGACACGCGCAAGGGATCACTCTAGCTAAGAAGCGAAGATATGGACTGCAAATGGGAAACACCATTGAGATGAGCGACTTTGACAAAGACCAGATTATTGTTACGTAGAGCCTGTGAATCTGTATCTCAAAAACGGCGAAGCTGATCGAATGTTCACGCGCTACTGTTTCGAGCGCCTACGGAAAGAAGTAGAAGGACTGTGAAACTACCACTAGGCGCTAAATGGTTGAATGTGCACGAATCTTCACGTAACGGTGGTTCGGAGACTTGTCTCCCCTGTAAAGTAAGATAGATGGTGATCTGTGGCATCTTAGCCGAAAGAGCACAATGATGGTGCACGTATAAGAGTTTCGGAGCACATCGTTTATCGTACATTGCTGAACATGGAGCTCCGCAGCAGACGAGCCCTACGTGTTCACATGTTGAGCCAACGACATCGTCAGTTACGACTGCAGTGGGCACGGGACCATCGGGGTTCGACCATCGGTCATTGGAAACGTGTCGGCTCTTCGGGTTAATCACATTTTTGCTACACTAGGTTGGCGGTCGTCTCCATAAAAGCAGTCATCGAGGTGAACGGCAACTCTAAACGCGTAGCACGCCACGGACGCAGGCTATGGAGAGCAGTATTATGCTATAGGAGACATTCTCCTGCGATACATGGGACCTGTGGTAGTAACCGAAAACACGCTGACAGCTGCGAACCACTTACATCCATTCATGCTTGATGTCCTCCCCGAAGGCGATGTCATTTTTCAGCAGTATAATCGTCCATGTCTCGGAGCAACAACCGTGCAGCAGTGGTTTGAGGAGCATTGTAGTAAACTAACGTTGACGTCTCGGCGACCAAGTTCGCTTCATATAAATACTATGGAACCCGTCTGGGTCGCTATCGGGCGCCATCACCGTGTACGCAAATCAGCGGCTCGCTATTTACGCGAATTACATCAGCTGTGCATAGATATCTAATGCCACATATCTCCAGAAATCTACCAACAAACTGTCAGATCCCTGATACGCCGAATCAGTGATACATTTCGTTCCAAAGACGGGCAAACAAGCTATTAAGAAGCTGGTCATAATGGTTTGGCTCATCAGTGTAATCTACAGCCGAAAATAATGCTAGTCAAAATTTCTGTCATTTCATTGCTGTTTATATAGACAACGTTACCTTTAAATAGAGGGTCTTCAAGAGAAGAGGTAGTTTCACCTAGCAACAAGACGTGTGTGTACTGTCACCTCGTACAGCTGATTATTCTCAATGTTTTAAGGTTGGCTACACTGGCTTGTGCTGCAAGCTAATGATATTTTAATTTTCGAAACAAACATATACGAAAAGGAAAGTATTACTTTGCGGATAGGAATAACAAAGGAGATAGAGAAGCACCAACGAACAGCAGCAAATTTTCTCACGTTTACTCCTAGTAAGAAAGCGAGTGCGCCAAGGAGGTAATAAAATATCGCGTGACTAGGGCCTCCCGTCGGGTAGACCGTTCGCCGGGTGCAAGTCTTTCGATTTGACGCCACTTCGGTGACTTGCGCGTCGATGGAGATGAAATGATGATGATTAGGACAAGACAACACCCAGTCCCTGAGCGGAGAAAATCACCGACCCAGCCGGGAATCGAACCCGGGCCCTTAGGATTGGCATTCTGCCGCACTGACCACTCAGCTACCGGGGGCGGAGAAGGAGGTGATCATCAAACTCTAGTGGCAGGCTTTACAAGAGATAAGTTACATATCACGGAGACGTTCATTGTAATTATTACCAAAGCATACGTTCCGAGAACGGTCTGAAATCATATTAGACCTACTTCCTCGTACTTACACAGATGAGCTAAAACACTGTAAACACCTGGTTAATAGCACGTTTGTCGACCTTTGGAGACAAATACGACAACGTTTCTGCGTGGCTCGGATTCGACAAATCGTTGGTCTGTTTCGGAGATATGTGGCGCTATATGTCTACCCACAGGTCACGCAATTCCCATAAATTACGAGCCGGTCTTCTGTGGACGCGGAGCTGGCACCCCATAGCATCCCCGCATCACGTTCAGATCAAGCGAATTTGCCGACCGCGACATCGAAGTAAGTTCGCTATCATGCTTCTCAAACCACTTTTCCATCATTTTGGCCTTATAATACCGTCAGTTATCCTGCCATCACTGTCGGGGAATACATCAAGCACAAATAGATGCAGGTGGTCCTCAATGACGATCACGTACTCCGCTGCCGTTATGGTGTCTTCGGTTACTACCACAGGTCCCATGGAAAGCCAGGTGAATATCTCTCAAAAGCATAATTCTGCCAATAATGGTCTGCGTCCATGGTGCGGAGCATATTCCGAGCAGTCGTCAACCTGACTGACGGCGTATCTCAACACGGCCACCGACTTGATGTAACAATGAACATGATTCAGTCTACCAGGTGACACGTTTCCATTGATCAGCGGGTTAATCTAGATGATCCCGTGCCCACTGCAGTCGCAATTAACGATGTTTTTGGGTCAACAGGGGAAAACGTAGAGTGTCATCTGCTGCGGAGACCCATGTTCAATAATGTGTGCAAAAAGTGTACTCCGAAACATTTTTGACTGCACCAGCATTGTATCTTGTGGTCAGACCTGCCACAAGTAGCAGCCTGTCCTGTGTACAGGCAACACCACCTAGACTACAGGCCTGCGCGCACACTTGTGACGTCACATACTGATGGCCGGGTCTGTATCGGAGCGCTCCTGTTAAGCACTCTGCAGCTATATGAATTTCATGAGTTTTAGAGCTGAGACCGCATAGGGATTCTCGTGCTTTTCTCTTCTACATAGCCTTGTAATGAAAGTATGGAAATTTATATCATTGCGTAAAGTAACTGAACAAAACCACCCTATGATATTTCAAGATGTAAAATTATTTTGACGATTTGCCTTAAATACGCGTTTCTAGGCTCGAATACAAACCGTAATTTTAAATTCTGTCTTTTACCTCAGGAGCTATGTTTTCTTGCAGTAAAAAATCGGCAATATACGAGGGCTATCCACAAAGTACATTACGTTTTGGAATTAAAAATAAATAAAATATTCGAATTTTTTTATTATATACAGATGAAAGCCACACTTAAATACTACTTTTCTACATAGTTTCCATTTAAATTAAGGCACTTATCGTAGCGATGGACGAGCTTGGAAATTCCTTCGTCGTAAAATTCGGCCGCCTGCGCCTTCAACCATGTGGTTACTTCTTTTGGGACAGAAAAGGTGTGATTTTTGTGGATTTCCTGGAAAGAGACACTACAATAAACTCTCAAAGGTATTGCCAAACTCTGCACAACCTCAGAAGAGCAATACAAAACAAGCGCAGGGGATAGTTGTGCTCAAAGTTCTTGCTGATTCACGACAACGCCCGGGCCCACACGGCAAATGCCACTCGTGAAGTTCTCGAATCTTTTAAGTGGGAATTGTTTCCTCATCCGCCGTACAGTCCCGACCTGGCACCGAGCGACTTCCACTTATTCCCAGCAATGAAGAAGTGGTTGGCTATGCAGCGTTTTGATGACGACGCACAGCTTCAAGAAGAGGTAACCACGTGGTTGAAGGCGCAGGCGGCCGAATTTTACGACGAAGGAATGTCCAAGCTCGTCCATCGCTACGATAAATGCCTTAATTTAAATGGCAACTATGTAGAAAAGTAGTATTTAAGTGTGGCTTTCATCTGTATATGATAAAAAAAATTTCCAATACTTTATTTATTTTTAATTCCAAACCGTAATGTACTTTGAGGATAGCCCACGTACAATAACAAGCAGACGTTTTCGGTTTTCAATAAAGCAGCAGGAGCTCCTGCAGAATTTAAGAATTTGTTTCGCTAGTTATTTTCGTAAATTTTCCTCACCACTTCAAAATTTGCTGACCTCACACGAAACTCATATCATTCGACGAAATGGAGCACCTCCTGACGTAATGTTTAATAAATCAAAAAACCCGAAAAAATATTTTATTTCCCTGTTCCTCCAGAACTTTAGAACCTTAAACAGGAAAAGATTGTTCCTCTATATCCTTGACTTAAATTCGTGTCACAGAGTGCGGTTAATTTAATCACAATGCACTTACATCGAAATTCTGCGTTCTGTACTGCTTAATCTGTCGAACACTGAATTCGCTAAAGCAATCTTCTAAGGCAGTTTACTCAAATTTAAATTATTTCCGAATAGCTGTATATGTAAAAAAATGGTTCAAATGGCTCTGAGCACTATGGGACTCAACTGCTGTGGTCATCAGTCCCCTAGAACTTAGAACTAATTAAACCTAACTAACCTAAGGACATCACACACATCCATGCCCGTGGCAGGATTCGAACCTGCGACCGTAGCAGCAACGCAGCTCCGGACTGGAGCGCCTAGAACCGCACGACCACCGCGGCCGGCTGTATATGTAAAACTGAACAAAATAATTCTGTAGGTCTTCCAAGTAAAAGTACTGGAAACTCAATGATCTGGTAGGGATGATAATGAATACTAAACATTTTCGAGCCACACTAATTAATATAACTATTCTGTGTGACAATAATTGCTTCGTATTAACCTCGCAGCAATGGTCCAGAATTAAGAAACAAATTATACTGGTAGATGATACATAACTGCTTTTAAAAACAAATGGAAAATGTGGTGCAATAGAAACAAATAACACGCTATAAATTTTTTGTCATTTACTTAACCTTGAATGATGTGTACACACAAATTCCTGTCTGGGAATAGCTGCAATCCAGCGATTTCTCAACTTCACACATTCGGGAAATCGAAACATGTGCACTTTCATGCCTTTTTGGGATTTATCATTTCCCTGCCAAAAGGGAACGCAACACTTGTATCCCATACTTCGAAGAACTGTAGGCGAATACTTTATGAAATATGTATCACTTTCACGTGGCACACACTTTCAACACAACATACGCGCCAACAGGTCTGCCGACCACAGATAAGATGGCCAGCAGTTTGTGACGTCACGTGCCAATATGGCCGTTGTGCGTAGGCCTTGTATCTAGAAGGCTTTGGTACAGGGCGGGCACGCATTGAGAATAAATGCATAGCGGCTAGCATTAGACAACAGTCTGTGCGGTTAGAACAGGAGTTTCGTCCTTATTCTGCTTCAAATTAATCGGTATAATTTGGTAGGCTTCGTGACTACAACTTAATGTTTTCAACTGGTGACATCCGTCACGATCTAACAGTTATTGTATTACAAAAGGTTTTATTTAACCATATTCGTTACTATACATAAGTACCACGTATGAACATAAATGTCCCTATAATGCACTTTCGGAAAACGATTTTCGTCCGTGTCTCATTTCTACCGTAGAAAGAGATCGGTTATGTGGGGTAGATGTTGGTAGCAGTGTACAAGAGAATGAGAGAGAGAGAGAGGGAGGGAGAGAGACAGAGAAATCCTCCTCATTTTCGTCACCTCGCAGCAACAATCACAATCCCTTCCTTTCTGCGCATCGTGGGCGGGGATTGACGCGCAGACTGCAGCAGCCACAAACCATTGTTGCATAGCCCATTACGATTATCAAGCGTTATTGTCAGTATTACCATTTTCTGTTCATCTGTAGACACAGCGAGATGCATTTCCGATTCACTGATTTCTTTGCGAGACCAACTGGTAAGTACGCATTCTCGTATTTGCACCATTAGTATTGAACACGGCAATTTACACCAGTGTAGTAAAATGGCTGTTTTAATTAGTTTTGGAATGAGTGATCGTGAAACTGAAGATTAGCACAAGGCTCTCCCAAAGAAACACACTCAAGTGTATCTGAACATTTGAGAAAATACGTTTTCTTGGGTTAAACCGGGACCGAATGAATATAGGGTGTTTTGTGTTTTATGCAGAAAGGATTGTAGCATTTCTCGCGGCGGACAAAACGACTTGCACCAACACGCAAGGGACATGAATTAAAAGAAAAATGTAGCGCTGACTCAAAAAAAAACTGCAGAATTATTTCTTAAGTAAAAAGAATATCATAATGTCATAAAGTGAACTGGCCTTAGTGTATCATACACTGAAACTCAGCCACAGTTACTCCAGTTTGTACTGCGGCAATAAGCTCGTTTCTCACATTTTCGAAGACTCTGGGACAATTTGAAAGATTTATGGCGGACAAAAAAACACAGAAATATTCGTGAAGAACGTACTGTCTCCTAAAAGTGTGAATGACTTTTAGACATTTTAAGAGGCTCAGAAAAACTTCAAATTTTATTCATTGGCAACAGACGCGCCATATAAGTGCATCACAAAGACGTTTTCTGTTTGCATTCGCTACTTTAACTCACTAGAGGGAGTACAAAATAAACTTAAGGGGTTCCATTGAAAATGCTGATGATATCTCTTCTGGAGTGACTGATTTGCTACTGCGAAGTTTAGATACCCATAGGCAGAGTGTAAATAAGATTTCTTCATATAGGGCTGATAATACAAACGTTAAATTTGGCACGAATAAATCAGTTTTTCAGTCACTTCTCAATAAGAATAAAAACATTGTAAAGGCGAATTGCAGTAGTCATATACACTACTGGCAATTAAAATTCCACACCAAGACGAAATGCAGATGAGAAACGGGTATTCATTGGACAAATGTATTATACTATAACTGACATGTGATTACATTTTCACGCAATTTGGGTGCATAGATCCTGAGAAATCGGTACCCAGAACAGCCACCTCTGGCCGTAATAATGGCCTTCATCCACCTGTCCATTGAGTCAAACAGAGCTTGGATGGCGTGTACAGGGACAGCTGCCCATACAGCTTCAACACGATACCACAGTTCATCAAGAGTAGTGACTGGCGTATTGTGACGAGCCAGTTGCTCGGCCATCATGACCAGACGTTTTCATTTGCTGAGAGATCTGGTGAATGTGCTGGCCAGGACAGCAGTCGAACATTTTCTGTATCCAGAAAGGCCCGTACAGGACCTGCAATATGCGGTCGTGCATTATCCTGCTGAAATGTAGGGTTTCGCAGGGATCGAATGAAGGGTAGAGACACGGGTCGTAACACATCTGAAATGTACGTCCACTGTTCAAAGTGCCGCCAATGCGAACAAGAGGTGACCGAGACGTGTAACCAGTGGCACCCCATACCATCACGCCGGGTGATACGCCAGTATGGCGATGGCGAATAGACGCTTCCAGTGTGCGTTCACCGCGATGTCGCCAAACACGGATGCGACCATCATGATGCTGTAAACACAACCTGGATTCATCCGAAAAAATGACGTTTTGCCATTCGTTCACCCAGGTGCGTCGTTCAGTACACCATCGCAGGCACTCCTGTCTGTGATGCAGCGTCAAGGGTAACCGCAGCCATGGTCTCCGAGTTGATAGTCCATGCTGCTGCAAATGTCGTCGAACTGTTCGTGCAGATGGTTGTTGTCTTGCAAACGTCCCCATCTGTTGACTCAGGAATCGAGACGTGGCTGCACGATCCGTTCCAGCCTTGCGGATAAGATGCCTGTCATCTCGACTGCTAGTGATACGAGGCTGTTGGGATCCAGCACGGTGTTTCGTATTACCCTCCTGAACCCACGGATTCCATATTCTGTTAACAGTCATTGGATCTCGACCAACGCGAGCAGCAATGTCGCGATACGATAAACCGCAATCGCGATAGACTACAATCCGACCTTTATCAAAGTCGGAAACGTGATGGTACTCATTTCTCCTCCTTAATCTAGGCATCACAACAACGTTTCACCAGGCAACGCAGGTCAACTGCTGTTTGTGTATGAGAAATCGATTGGAAACTTTCCACATGTCAGCACGATGTAGGTGTCGCCACCGGCGCCAACCTTGTGTGAATGCTCTGAAAAGCTAATCATTTGCACATCACAGCATCTTTTTCCTTTCGGTTAAACGTGACGTCTCTAGCACGTGATCTTCGTGGGGTAGCAATTTTAATGTTGTTGGCTGTCGTCTTTCACGTTACATACGACAACCAAACCGTCCATGTGTTGACACTATGCCGTCCAGCGACACCACTGTGGTGTCGTGCGTGAAATAGCGGTCAACAGCCGGTGACAACACAGTGGTGGCGTGTGCACGGTATCGCTCAGTGCCGGCGACACCACTGTGGTAGTTGTTGCATTCTGTTGGTGTTTTGTTTAGGTAACAATAAGTTACACACGTCAACATGTTTTTTTGCTTTTATAACTCCTTGTGCCCTTTCATCATGGCGGACGAAAGAGACAACAGGATTATTTACGATGAATGCGCGGACGTCTTGTGTGACGTTCCGGACGACTTGGCCGATTGGGAAGAAAACATTGGATATCAAAAAAATTAAAGCGAGGCAGCATCGTAGGAAGATAGTGAAACACGTCCAAGAAGAATTCGGCGAACGCTACGGTTTCTAACTGATTCGGCTGAATCAGACGAAGAAGGCAGTGCACAGTGGTCAGACTTTGATTTACCGAGGACCAATAATAAATTTGAATGATCCCCGGGTCCAAACATATTTCCCAAATATACACAGAGCGTCGAGGATATCGTACAATTATATATTGGGAACGATCTATTTGAATCTATTAGCAACAAAACCAAAAAGTACTACAGTCAAAATTGCAATAGAAGGAAACTGGGTTTAAAAAATGCCAAATTTGTCGACGTTACGGGACCCGAACGTAGAAAATGATTTGGGCTTGCTATCCTTGTGGGAATTGTAAGAAAAGCAAGGATCAATGATTATTGGTCAACGAATCCGTTGACAGACACACCGAAATTTCGCAAAACGATACCCTGCAACCGATTCACACAAATATTATCATTTTTATATTTTTCCGACAGCAACAATAAATTGGACAGTGCCGACAGGCATGTCAAAGTGCAATTCGTAATTGATTATTTTTCCAAAAAGTTTAAAGAAACGTTTAATCTAAGTCAAAACATCTCAATTGATGAAGGAATGATACCGTGGCGTGGACGGCTAAATTGTAAAGTTCACAATCTGGCGAAAATTGCGAAATACGGCATACTCATTCGGATGCTGTGTGATTCGAGTACGGGATACATTTCCTTATTCAAGATATATTCCGGCGCTGCACAGCCTTTAGCAAAAATAGTGACGGAACTATTGACACCTTCTGATGGAAAGTGGCATCACTTCTGCATGGATAATTATTATAACAGTGTAGAACTTGCAGAGAAGTTACTTGAAAAGAAAATTCGAGTTTGTGGAACGATAGGGCAAAATAGAGGATTTCCGGAAAACCACAGTGTGCAAAAGTCAATGTGTTTGAAGCTTGTCATCAACGGAAAGGTGACAAGCGGCCGGCGACAAGCCAAGTAATCCGACTTAGCGCTGCGCCAAGCGAATAAATTTGTATGAGACGTGCGGACGGCAAAGTGTTAACACCAGCTCAAATCCAAACTGAAGACGTTAAAGAAACAAACTGGCCGTAACACAGTACTTGTGCAAAAACACCGCTGAGGTGATTTTCATTAATCATCAACATTATTAACATTCTACATCTTTATTCTTCATGTCTACATATTTGCAACCCTCTGCTGCTACAGGGCTCCGAATTGTAGCTTGTAACATGGCGGTGTGTAAAGCAACTATGTCGGTGTGTGAGAAACAGTGTCAGGTAATTGAGTTTCGAAATCGAAGAGTTCGTCCACACAATGTCATTTGACAATGTCAGACCATTCACGAGTTGTGCGACATCTGCAACAATCCGACGCCTTAGGGTCACTGTCATCCCGACTTGACCCAGTCGGATTTCCATCCTTTTTCAGGAATTAAAGAACACCATCGAGGAATTCACTTGAGGTTGTGGCTCCGTCAACAAAATCAAACATTCTACAGTGACGGTATCAACAAACTACTCTCTCGTTCTGACAAAAGTGTTTGTCGCCAGAGTTATTATGCTGGGTAACAAATATACAGACACGAAGACTAAAGATGAAGAAACACTTTGAAACACTTTAAGAGTTTTCACATAAAAAATTCTCAGGCATAACTTCGTACACGTACACAACGCGGGTATGCAATTCCTTGTAACAGGAGGAACGACGATCACAGTGCAGTAGTGTTCTTCTTGTTTAGTGTTGTTACCAGGCCTGTTAGGTTATACACTCCTGGAAATGGAAATAAGAACACCGTGGATTCATTGTCCCAGGAAGGGGAAACTTTATTGACACATTCCTGGGGTCAGATACATCACATGATCACACTGACAGAACCACAGGCACATAGACACAGGCAACAGAGCATGCACAATGTCGGCACTAGTACAGTGTATATCCACCTTTCGCAGCAATGCAGGCTGCTATTCTCCCATGGAGACGATCGTAGAGATGCTGGATGTAGTCCTGTGGAACGGCTTGCCATGCCATTTCCACCTGGCGCCTCAGTTGGACCAGCGTTCGTGCTGGACGTGCAGACCGCGTGAGACGACGCTTCATCCAGTCCCAAACATGCTCAATGGGGGACAGATCCGGAGATCTTGCTGGCCAGGGTAGTTGACTTACACCTTCTAGAGCACGTTGGGTGGCACGGGATACATGCGGACGTGCATTGTCCTGTTGGAACAGCAAGTTCCCTTGCCGGTCTAGGAATGGTAGAACGATGGCTTCGATGACGCTTTGGATGTACCGTGCACTATTCAGTGTCCCCTCGACGATCACCAGTGGTGTACGGCCAGTGTAGGAGATCGCTCCCCACACCATGATGCCGGGTGTTGGCCCTGTGTGCCTCGGTCGTATGCAGTCCTGATTGTGGCGCTCACCTGCACGGCGCCAAACACGCATACGACCATCATTGGCACCAAGGCAGAAGCGACTCTCATCGCTGAAGACGACACGTCTCCATTCGTCCCTCCATTCACGCCTGTCGCGACACCACTGGAGGCGGGCTGCACGATGTTGGGGCGTGAGCGGAAGACGGCCTAACGGTGTGCGGGACCGTAGCCCAGCTTCATGGAGACGGTTGCGAATGGTCCTCGCCGATACCCCAGGAGCAACAGTGTCCCTAATTTGCTGGGAAGTGGCGGTGCGGTCCCCTACGGCACTGCGTAGGATCCTACGGTCTTGGCGTGCATCCGTGCGTCGCTGCGGTCCGGTCCCAGGTCGACGGGCACGTGCACCTTCCGCCGACCACTGGCGACAACATCGATGTACTGTGGAGACCTCACGCCCCACGTGTTGAGCAATTCGGCGGTACGTCCACCCGGCCTCCCGCATGCCCACTATACGCCCTCGCTCAAAGTCCGTCAACTGCACATACGGTTCACGTCCACGCTGTCGCGGCATGCTACCAGTGTTAAAGACTGCGATGGAGCTCCGTATGCCACGGCAAACTGGCTGACACTGACGGCGGCGGTGCACAAATGCTGCGCAGCTAGCGCCATTCGACGGCCAACACCGCGGTTCCTGGTGTGTCCGCTGTGCCGTGCGTGTGATCATTGCTTGTACAGCCCTCTCGCAGTGTCCGGAGCAAGTATGGTGGGTCTGACACACCGGTGTCAATGTGTTCTTTTTTCCATTTCCAGGAGTGTATAATGAGTATACGCAGCTTCATACATTGCGTAATCAATGTGAGGGGCACTGAGATGACGCGTTCTCGTGTGAAACAGCGTTATCAGGTCCTGACAGAGATTGTAAGAGACCTTGTTGTGGCTCTTTATTTGTCCCGTTTGACGAATCGTGCAATATCCAGATTTATGGGACATTAGGATATGACAGTGGCCCGGCGTTGGACAGAAGGCGTACTCAATATGAAGGTTCCCGCCAACCTCGTCTGACAACTTCTAGGGAGGATCGATGTACTGTTTATAAAGCACACTGTAACCTATTCATACCTGCGCCTGCCATCCGAAAACAAATAATGGACTTCCTTCAACATTCTGTGTCATCCCGCAATAGTGATCGGAGACTATTAGCACCGGAAAAGTCATTATAGTCCCATATGTAGGCTGTCGTTAACGCTGCAGCACAAACGGCTAGGTTTGGAGTAGTGCTTTTACCAGGACTGCTGATAAATAGCGTCATATTGTGATCAGCAGCGAACTGCGGCTCTGGACGACAATCCTTGGTATCCAAACTTCGTTTTTTTGCGTTGTTACCCCTGGCAGCACGCTGTTTAGTCATCGGGCATGATTTCAAGTCGCGTTTGGTTTCGTTTGAGGCAACTCTCACTTCAGAATGATACGTCGCAGATATCCTGTTAGTTCATGTGTTACCTCTCATGCGGCAGTATCCTGCTGGCATTTTTCAACAGGACAATTCTCGTCCACAAATGGCACGTCTCTCTTTGAACTGTGTGCATCATGTTGAAGTATTCCCGCGGCCAGCAAGATAGCCAGGTATGTCGGAAATCGAACATGTAGGGGTGAGCTCTGACCTCAGCTCCGTCCCAGTGCCGTGCGTGCATCCACATCATAGTGCGCGCCAAGTGACGGTGATAATTTAACTCATACCGCCTAGTTCATCGTAAACGTGACATTATTTATTAATCAGTGAAGTTTTATTTTTGTTCTTCCTCTCATTCTGTGTGTTCCATTTTTGTGGTCAGGTAGCGTTTACGCTCCCTACTATTATACTCGTAAAAAAAAAGTCGGCATTATCTTGTTCAACGCTATCTGAGTCCACGCCTTATTCGACGGTAGTGAATCCACATGTTTCCACAGCGCTCGTTGCTCTTTCTCTAGCGGTCATATTGACACTCAGCACTCGTCCATGGTGATAAGGAGGTTAAAGAAGTCATTCAGACTGCCTGGCTCAATTTGCAACACTGCCGTTTCTGCTTCTGTTCGGCATAAGTTTTACAACGTGTGTTGGCAGAGGCGCAGCTGAGCAGCCGGATACATTTTTCTTATGATCCGAATGTCATGAAAACTGTTGAAAACCAACCCACGACTGATTTTTGATTTTTGTTCTGTCGTTTCACTTGTGATGCGTCGGTCTTCGCGCACTTACCTTGAGAATACCGGTTCTTCGCAGTCCAGTCACTTTAATGTGATCATCGTCTATGCTCTACTTTAACGTGCAAAACCAGTCTTATACGAGAAGTAGTAGCACTAGCAGTGGAAGGTACATGAAGTGCGTCGGGAGAGGGGGAGTGCGGCGAACAGCGCAGCTGTTGTCGTAATGCGGTAGCAGAGCGACTTATCTGACGTGTCCAAAAGGGCATGATAATTGGCTTTCGGTTCTGAGCACTATGGGACTTAACATCTGTGGTCATCAGTCCCCTAGAACTTAGAACTACTTAAACCTAACTAACCTAAGGACACCACACACATCCATGCCCGAGGCAGGATTCGAACCTGCGACCGTAGCAGTCGCGCGGTTCCGGACTGCGCGCCTAGTACCGCTAGACCACCGCGGCCGGCTTTGGCTTTCGGGACAAGGGTTGAAGTATGTTAGGAACAGCTAAGTATGTAAACGTTTGTGTGCCGCCGTGGCTTAAGTATACCATGCCTGGCAAAATGGCGCTATCCAAAACCAACTCCGAAGCAACTGTGGTACACATGGGTGAACGATGGGTGCGGACATGTAAATGGGCGAATAGATGAGCAATTGTTGAGGAAGTGAGCGCCCAGATGAACCAAGGGACTATCAATGGCGTCTGGTCAACGACCGTTCAGCATACGTTGCTGCGTATGGGCCGCCATAGCAGTTGCCTGGTTCATGCACTCATGCTGACTACAGTTTGCCGGTGACGAAGACTGGAATTTGCGGGCCAGTACTACAACTGGATTTTCACTGAATTACGACAGGTGGCCTCTACAGATGAATCACGTTCCATCACCGTTGGCGTATCTCGGGTGAAACGTCTGCAAGTAAAGACCCTACACCCATCGTCTGAAGGGTTCAGGCCGTAGGAGGGTGATATACTTCTGGGAAATGCTTTTGTGGCATTCCCTAGCTGATCTCGTCATTTGGGGAGGGAAAATTGACCGAAACACCTATTCATCTATTCTTGGGTACCATTTTCACCCCTACATGCAGTTTGGTTTACCTCGGCACAATGGTATCTACCAGCAGGACAATGCAACATGTCACACAGCTCGCCGTGTACATGCGTGGTTCGAAGAGCACCAGGATGAGTTTACTGTTATACCGGACCAAGGTAGCCCCTGAGGGCTGGCAACCCATATAACAGCTCAGAGGACAAGGTTGTCTTTGCCCAAGGCCGTACCCAAAATCACCATGGTAAACACCGGCTATTTACACACAAGATAATGGAAATAGACATTCTGAGCACTACTTCCTGCAGGGGGAGCTCGAGCCACGGCCTGCAGGAAGTATCACTACGCCGAAATCTGATTGGCTGGAGACAGCTATTTAGGGGCTAGAACCAGACCCGAAGTTCAGTTCACGCCGGATGCTGACCTCGTATACTGCAACAGTCGAAGATTACGTCTTCGTCTCGGAACTGGACTGTTACTAGTGTGTTACCACGAGCCGGCCTGAGTGGCCGAGCGGTTCTAGGCGGTACAGTCTGGAATCGCGCGACCACTACGGTCGCAGGTTCGCATTCTGCCTCAGGCGTGGATGTGTGTGATGTCCTTAGGTTATTTAGGTTTAAGTAGTTCTAAGTTCTAGGGGACTGATGACCTCAGATGTTGAGTCCGATAGTGCTCAGAGCCATTTGAACCTATGTTTTTCTTCTTTTTTTTTTTTTTTTGTTACCACGAACGTTTGTGGAAAATAAGAAGTGAAGTTGTGTTGTGAAAAATTGCGAACTGTCAGTCACATTTACCATATTACCCTGGCCACCAAACTCCCCGGATTTAAACCAAAAGAGATTCTGTAGGACCATCTTCATCGGGCTGTATGTACCATGGATCCTCACCCGAGAAACCTAACGCAGCTGGCCACAGCACTGGAGTCGGCATGGCTCCACATCGCTATCGGTACCTTTCAGAACCTCATTGACTTTCTTCCTCTGTCTGTTCTGGTCTTTTACAGATGTTCACATTAATGTGACTGGACAGTGTAGTTGCCCTCTTCGATCTTCGTCATTCAGACTCATTTGATCCACACTGGAAGCATCTGTGCCACCTGAGCAATGTGGCATGTGATGGTAAATTACTGCCGTATGCTTCCACCAACTCAGCGTGGATCGTTACACCATTTTCACTCCAGATGTAGAAAACTAATTACCACACGATTCTCCACTTTATCAGTTGGTTAGCCTCCCCCCTTCCATTTCACTTCTCTAGCATTGCGTTATGATACTGTGGTGTAACGAATTCAGTTCGTATCACAATTACCTGCAAACAAACTTACAATTAAGTACATAAGTTTACTTTTATGAGATGATAATTATAATATTGTGACTATCTCTTCAACTATAACTTCGGTTTCTATAAGCGAAGAGTGAGTATAAATTTTATGTTTTCATATCTTATAGCAATAGTCTATTGTACACCACTGGAACAACGAAGAGTACATAAGCGAGTGGGAAACGACACAAGGCATTCACGTTTCCAAGAAGGGTCTACGGAGAATAGCTATTATCTGTAGACCCACGAGCGGTTCTAGGCGCTTCAGTCTGGAACCTACCTCGGCCATGGTGTGTGTGTGTGATGTCTTTAGGTTAATTAGGTTTAAGAAGTTCTAAGTTCTAGGGGACTGATGACCTCAGATGTTAAGCCCCATAGTACTCAGAGCCATTTTTATAGAACCACGTCTCTGACGTCTGTCTATAGTAGAAATACGGAACACTTTGTAGATTCGCATATGATTACCTTTCTGAAGAAGGAAGTAATATGCGTTCGGTAATCAGAGATCTTCATCATCTCATCTTTCTCTGTGTATCCATGAGATTCAGAGCTTTGCAGAGTACGGCACTATATTTGATGCCGGTTCTTTGATTTCAGGAAGGTTTTCAGTATAGTTCCGCATTGTCGTTTACTGAACAAAATACTGACTTGCCGAGTGTCAGATAACCTTTGTGGCTGGATTTAGGACTCCTAGCAGATAGAACTCACCATTTTGTTCTCAATTAGACGACATTTTCTGATGTAAAAATAACTTTGGGAATACCCCTATGGAATATTATAGGCTGCACTTGTTCGTGATTAGTATCAGTAATGGAATATAGAACTACGAAGTATCTGTGAGTTTGCTCATGGCTGATGCTGCTGCATACAGGATAGTTTCACTGCAGTGAAATGCAGAAAAGACGGAAAAAGAAAGGAAAATTGGGTTTAACGTCCCGTCGACATATAGGTCATTAGAGACGGAGCACAAGGTCAGTCTGTGTCAAGGATGGGGAAGGAAATCGACCGTGTCATTGAAAAGGAATTATCTCGGCATTTGCCTGGAGCGATTTAGGGAAATCACGGAAAACCTAAATCTGGATGGGCGGACGCGGGTTTGAACCGCCGTACTCCCGAATGCAAGTCCAGTGTGCTAACCATGAAACGCAGAAAGACCTATAGTTATTGGCAGCTGACACTCAACGTTATAAATGTCTGTCAACAATAACATCTTGGAGTAAACATCTGGAGTGACTTAAAATGGAACAACCCCACAAATCTATACCGCCTGAAAAGAAAGCACCCTAAATGGGAGGAGGAAACGAAATGAATCTTCATGGCTTGACAGGGTATATGATGTTTTTCCAGCGCCTACAACATCGAGTCAAGTTTGCAAAGTTCTTGTGCCGTATGAGGACATTTATAAGTACGACATTTCACCCTGTCAGACCAGGATGCATGCCCTCATTCGGCTGGGATGGGTTTCATAAAGCCATTCTATCCTCTCCTGAAGTAAACTTCTCTACAACTGTTGTACTGATCCTTGATATCCCAGATACTGGCAATGGGACGGAGTTGTCATCCGAGCCTGTCCTACACACTTTTCTATCAGGGAGAAATCTGGGTATCTTGCTGGCGATAAGAGTACCTCAACATCACGTAGACAGTTCATGCACGAGGGCTGTCAGTCACCACCAACCGTGACCTGAAGGTGTATCGTGGGTGTGCCTCTCCAAAACATAGGAAGAAAGGGACCTCTCCCCAGGTCGCCACCCTACTCGCCAATAATGATCATCCAGCCTCATTTAGAAACGCGATTAATCGCTGAACATACTGAGACACCATCAGTCAGCAGTCCATGCTTCCTGGTCACGGCACAACTCCAAATACAGTGTTCTATGTTGTAGTGTTAATAGTGGCCTACACATGGGATGGTAATTCTGTAGTCCAGGTGCTAGTAGTCTCCGACCATTCGTATGGGATGACACTAAATGTTGCAGAGAATGCACTCAGAAGGCAGGTTCAGATGTAAAGGGGCTACGACGTGCGTGTTGCACAGTATGGCGATTCTCCCTTGTACTGGTCAGAGGTTGTAGACCTTGATAATGGATAGGCCTATGCCAGTGCTAACGTTCCCATGCATTCCAACATCGGGCCACCTTTTCATCCAAATACCCCATAGATCTGGATATTGCTACGATTCGACCAGCCGGTAAAATGGATACCCACAATGAGGCCCCATTCAAACTTTGTGAAGATCTGATAACGCTGTCTCACACGAGTACGCGTCATCTCTACGTCCTTTCTCAGTGGTCAGTTAATAGCTGACGCTGTTAACGCCCCTTAAATACCCCAACCGGACTGGTAACACGAACAACACTAATGCAGTCTGGAGGGTGTTCTACCTGTCACTGAGAATTGCAACTCTAATAATTTATGCCCGCCGATGATGTGTATGTGAACGAAGCTGTATTGAAATCCGACCATTTTAATTTTTTTGTCAGGCCACGTAATTGTACGAAAATCAGATGTCAGACGTGTACATTGGAGGAATACAATTCAGGTATAAAGAAGTAGTTTGCAAAACAGTCTGAAGAGCGATTCTAGATTGTAGTTTGTCAGTTATTGCACTTAACGATTGATAGACGACATCAGAGGCCGATTGTATGAAGCATTTAACTCTAGGTTAAGACAGAAAATGACCTCAGATCAAGCTTGACATGGAAATCTGCGTTGTATAAACGTTAATCGCAGATCATATCGCCGTGAAGTCGGAAATTCGCATTTCAAAGTCAGGTTCACGTTTAATCGTTAGTTTATAGTATAGTGGCATTACGATTTATCGCTTTTGGTTTTAGCCGATACCAATTAAAATAATAAAAATGTTGTTAACACGAAAAATAGCAAGTAAACATGTGACTACGCTACTTCCACGCAGCTAATGCTCTAAATACTTTTTTTCGACCGCCTACCGTGTGCACGTAATGATCAATCTCATCACAACTCTTGGGAGACGACTCGTAATTTATGTGATTGGTTCAGAGACGCTGTATAGACATGTAGCAGCAGAGTAAGGAAGGAAAATTCGAAATATTTGCAGTGAACTGTTCAGTCTGAGAATTTTGACAGCAACCAATAATAGTCCAACATCTCTTATATCTGTTCTCTCTCGGCTCGAAGTAGCTATAACTATGCAATTCGTATAAACTTTTTAACTACCGAACACGTCTTTAAACTACTATGACACTTCCACATGCGTCGACAAATAGAACGTAAACAAGTATGTTCAAACAACCGCGTAACAATGTTTCAATTATTTCGATGTCACAGAGGTTGCCTTGTGGACTTACGTACAGCGGATTACATGTTCGAACCCATGTGAATTATAGGAATTCTTTTTCCATTTGTTACTACTATCTCTACATTATTGGTCGAAATGTTAATTATAACAACATTACCACGCAGTTAAATTCCATTTCATACCATTGACACCATACCATACTCTCCGTTTTCCGAGCGTTCTGGACCACTGTTGGAAAAAATTATGTGTGCAATAACCCTACTTGAGGTTAATTACATCGTTTCCTTCCGTTTACTTTAGACATATCTGAGTTTTCAGAAGTGTTCACTGAGGACGACGACGACGAGGTCCAACGAGCTCCTCGCACGTTCCGTGAAAGTGTGAATCCACTCTAGGAGTTAAATAATAAGTCATTTAAGCTGAGGTTTCCTTTGGAGAAAAGTACTGTAGAGCAGTTAGAACTAAGGCTCACAGTCTATCTGATGAAACCAACCACAAAAATAAACAGCCACTGACCGCAATGGCAAGTTGCTGTCAATCTTTAAATTTTACGCTACAGGGAACCTTTCACATAGTGATCGGTGATCTGCTTAAAGCAGACAAGCACCGTCTTGGAGAGTTGTCCACAATTTATCGGTTTGCACTGCCTCATTGAAATATGAATTTATCTAAATACCAATGGATGAAAGTGACGTTAGGAACATCCAGAGTGATTTTTGTCAAATAATGCATTTTTACGGCGTTTTAGGCGCTATTGACTTGTCTCATATCCCCATCAAATCGCCTGGTGGGGACAATGCTGAGTTATTTAGAGATCGTCACGGGTGGTTTTCTTTAAATGTACAAGCGATCCCAGAAGCTAAGCAGCGATGTTGAAATATAGTGGCTAGATGGCCACGATCTTACCATGACAGCGATATTTTGGAAAACGCACGGGAACATGCTCAGTTGGAAACACAAGAACGTCCGGAAGGCATACTCCTGGGCGACAGTGGCTATCAGTGTAGCAGGTATTTGTTGACGACGGTACTCCGCGAAGAAACGGCGGTTCAAAATGGTTCAAATGGCTCTGAGCACTATGGGACTCAACATCTTACGTCATAAGTCCCCTAGAACTTAGAACTACTTAAACCTAACTAACCTAAGGACATCACACACACCCATGCCCGAGGCAGGATTCGAACCTGCGACCGTAGCAGTCCCGCGGTTCCAGACTGCAGCGCCAGAACCGCTAGACCACCGCGGCCGGCAGAAACGGCGGCTGAGCGAATCTGTGCCATAAGGAAACCATCCCAGCAGTAGAAAGAATGTCTGGAGTAGTAAAAAGAGGATTTCCCTATTTCAGTTTAGGACTCAGAGTGAAAGTAAATAGTGCAGCTGTTACGATAGTTGCAGGATTTGTCAATGGATCAGAGGAGGAGCCTGAAACTGATGACAATGTATTTACTGGTAGAAGAGTGTACGCAGAAATTCCAGTACCCGCAGAATATCAAGTTCACAGGGTTCATAATGCAGGGAGGGAGGCGTTTATTAACAATGTATTTAAGTAAGAAGTTAAGAAATTGGAATAAATATACAAAGTGTCAGTTTGAAAACCAGATTTTCTTTTTCTTTCATGTAGTTGTAGTAGCTTTTCTGTCTCCTGATAACTGAATTCTGTATCAGAACAAGAACACCACGAATAATATTGTAAACTACCTTTTACGCAACAAATTCGTCCCATAAACATTAATCAGAACATATTAATGTGTATACAAAACGCCGCATATAATTTCGGGATGAAAATCTGTCCACGAAGAAATTCCAATAGGCTACATACCAACAGGAAACGAAGATAAAAGCAGCCACAATGCAATGAGTGCGAAATTTATTAAGTGTGATTGCCTTCCATTTCTTTAAGTTCCAATTCTTTAATTTCTATAACTGGTTTGAAGATTTCCATTCTTATTTCATGGTCTGCCAGCAGGTATTGCACTTTCATTTTCTGTTCACGCTCGGGGTATTCTAATCTTTTCTTGTAAAACTGCTTGTTCTTATCAAGAACATTTTCTGCTCATTTGTTTTTAGGACGAGGTTCTGACTCTATAACAGGGTTCTGGCTTGCGTATTGTGCATGTATCTGTAATTAGAGGTTGTTTTCAATGCAAAATATGCGATGTTGTGATGTCACACTGAAGTGCATTACCGTTTTACCAGCTCAACGTAAATTTTCTCTCCTTCGGTTTCATTTTCATTGTCGTCAATAGGAGCAATATTTTCATTTGAAGTTACAGCTGTCTCCTCGTTCACTGATGTAGTGAATGAATTACAACCTGTGTTATCTGAATCTGTATCAGAACAAGATTGTACCTTTTATGCAGCAAACTTGCTTCAAAAAAAAATTATGGGATCGCATCAAAATATTTACAAACCACTGCACATAACTTCAGAATGAAAATCTACATCGTCATCGTAGGGGTTGGAAATACGAAAAAATTGTGGCGTCAGGGCTACAATCACCTTTTGTCCATTTTCTGTAACAGCAGGCCTTACGAAATTATCGCCTCCAGTTTTATCCTGAGTGGTTTTAACAATATTTTTGCTCTAGTTTACATACCACATACATAAAAAGTGAAATATAATAATTAGATAGTGCGTCTTGAAATTATATCTTCTCATCTTCAAATGCTTTCTTTATCCTTTTTGCCATACGCGGTGGTCTTGCGGCTCTAGGCGCTGCAGTCCGGAACGGCGGGACTGCAACGGTCGCAGGTTCGAATCCTGCCTCGGGCATGGATGTGTGTGATGTCTTTAGGTTAGTTAGGTTTAAGTAGTTCTAAGTTCTAGGGGACTGATGACCTAAGATGTTAAGTCCCATAGTGCTCAGAGCCATTTGAACCATTTTTTATCCTTTTCTTAACATTTTCCCATCACATTTTCCAGCTCTTCCAATCACCATCTGCCCGATGTTATTAGAATTAAGGTCAACAGCAACATCCCTCTATAGTTTTACCTTGTTGGCCGCAGAAACTCTTTTCTTTTTTCAATCAGTTATATCTTTATACTGGCCCAACACAATTTCCAGCAGCAAATCTTTCTCGTACTGATAAAAGTTTGAGAATCGCTCCACTTTCTGTTTACTTCCATCCATGGTTATAGTACGACACCTTCGATAATAAATACTGTGTATCTACACTACGGGCCATTACAATTGCTACACCCAGAAGAAATGCAGATGATAAACGGGTATTCATTGGACAAATATATTATACTAGAACTGACACGTGATTGCATTTTCACGCAATTTGGGTGCATAGATCCTGAGAAATCAATGCCCAGAACAACAACCTCTGGCCGTAATAACGGCCATTGATACGCCTGGGCGTTGATTCAAACAGAGCTTGGATGTCGTGTACAGGTACAGCTGCCCATGCAGCTTAAACACGATGCCACAGTTCATCAAGAGTAGTGACTGGCGTATTGTGACAAGCCAGTTGCTCGGCCACCATTGACCAGACGCTTTCCATTGCTGAGAGATCTGGAGAATGTGCTGGCCAGGGCAGCAGTCGAACATTTTCTGTATCCAGAAAGGCCCGTAAAGGACCTGCAACATGCGATCGTGCATTATCCTGCTGAAATTTAGGGTTTCGCAGGGATCGAATGAAGGGTAGAGACACGGGTAGTAGCACATCTGAAATGTAACGTCCAGTGTTCAAAGTGCCGTCAATGCGAACAAGAGGTGACCGAAACGTGTAACCAATGGCACCCCATACCATCACGCCGGGTGGTACTCCAGTATGGCGATGACGAATACACGCTTCCAATGTGCGTTCACCGCTATGTCGCCAAACACGGATGCGACCATCATGATGCTGTAAACAGAACCTGGATTCATCCGAAAAAATGACGTTTTCCCATTCGTGCACCCAGGTTCGTCGTTGAGTACACCATCGCAGGCACTCCTGTTTGTGATGCAGCGCCAAGGGTAACCGCAGCCATGGTCTCCGAGCTGATAGTCCATGCTCCTGCAAACGTCGTCGAACTGTTCGTGCAGATGGTCGTTGTCTTGCAAACGTCCCCATCTGTTGACTCAGAGATCGAGACGTGGCTGCACGATCCGTTACAGCCATGCAGATAAGATGTCTGTAATCTCGACTGCTAATGATACGAGGCCGTTGGGATCCGGCACGGCGTTCCGTATTACCCTCCTCAACCCACCGATTCCATATTCTGCTAACAGTCATTGGATGTCGACCAACGCGAGCAGCAATGTCGCGTTTCGATAAACCGCAATCGCGGTAGGCTTCATACACTCAGACCTTTATCAAAGTCGGAAACGTGATGGTACGCATTTCTCCTCCTTACACGAGGCATCACAACAACGTTTCACCAGGCAACGCCGGTCATCTGCTGTTTGTGTATGAGATATCGATTGGAAACTTTCCTCATGTCAGCACGTTGTAGGTGTCGCCACCGGCGCCAACCTTTTGGGAATGCTCTGGAAAGGTAATCATTTGCATATCACAGCATCTCCTTCCTGTCGGTTAAATTTCGCGTCTGTAGCACGTCATCTTCGTGGTGTGGCAATTTTAATTGCCAGTAGTGTATGATGTACGATAAATACCTGCGGTCGAAGGGCAATAATAGCGTCGATGGCCGATTATAACCATGTTGCCAAACATGTTACGTGCTACCTCAGATCAAATGTGAACCTGCTTCGGAGGATCCAAGTTTAGCGTTATTCAATAGAGCTGAGTCCTGAACATAATTCAATTTTTGATCTAATGTCAAATTTTATCTCCAGTCGGCGATGTTTATTCAGTCGGCCCTTGAGAACCCAAATGAAAACCACGTTTATCACAGGTTTGTGTAGTAAGCACGAAACCTTTACGCAGATGTTCATTAAAACTCCAGCGGTCGACGCTGCAAAAGAGGTACAGAATTTTGCATCACACGCAGATTTTCTTTTAAGTTTCTGAGTGTGTACACTCTAAGAGGAGTAGGGCAACATATTACTTCGTCCTGCATAAATCTCGTGAAACGGAGACCTACCGACAGTCCTTGTCATGTACGAGGGTACTTCAAAAGTAAGTTACACATTTCGTCCCACGCTAAGACCACTACGCAATAAAAATGGCGCATATTCATTAGATACTCTATGAAGTGTCGGCTGAAGTGCCAACACTGTGTTGTTTGAGGAGACCGAAATGCACGCTATAAGCTCACGTAGGCTGGCGTGAGGTCTGAAACAGGATACGTAATGAATGCTATAAAGAAAAGTACGTAGCTTCTGGAATACTTAATTTTAATCCACATTTGTAGAACATCGCTCTTGATGATACATTAATAGAATCTAAATATCTATACTGGTTGGCGCCTTGCTAGGTCGTAGCAAATGTAGCTGAAGGCTATGCTAACTATCGTCTCGGCAAATGAGAGCGTAATTCTCAGTGAACCATGGCTAGCAACGTCGGCTGTACAACTGGGGCGAGTGCTAGTACGTCTCCCTAGACCTGCCGTGTGGTGGCGCTCGGTCTGTAATTACTGACAGTGGCGACACGCGGGTCCAACGTATACTAGCGGACCGCGGCCGATTTAAAAGCTACCACCTAGCAAGTGTGGTGTCTGGCGGTGACACCACATTCCTCCCCCGCAAATCGGCGGACGGTTGTGTTATAAGGCTTCCGCCCGCCGTGGGGAGGACCCCATGTTGACGTATACGACGAGGTGGGGAGCCTAACAACAGGCGAGGCTGTGCCACCCGCACCCGGCCATTCGGTCCTAGGGGAGCTAGGAAACGCCTGAAAACCTAGCAGCTGATTGAGATGCCGACGCACCTCACCAGAGGGCCCCAAAACCAGATACATCGCGCGGCCGAGGCAGCGAAGAATGCGCCCTGCGAGCCAACGCCGTGAACCTCGATAGTGGCGATAGAATACAACGTCGCCTGGGGCAAAAGCAGGTGTCTGCCGCTGCACAGGAAGCTGATGCGGCGGATGCAGCAAAGACATCAAGGTTCGATGAGGACGACCATGGAGCAACTCAGCCGGCGAGCGACCATCGCGGGGCTGAGAGCGATACGAAGACAAAAAGAGCAATAACGCGTCCTCCCGAGAATGCGACTCTTTCAACTTCAACATCTGTGACTTGAAAGTCCGGACCAAACGTTCAGCGGCACCGTTTGAGTGTGGCGAAAACGGCGCGGACGTCAGATGTTGAATACCATTGGCCTGGCAGAATGACTGAAATTCTGCGGACATGAATTGTGGGCCATTGTCGGAAACAATAGTCTGTGGTAGACCTTCAATGCAAAAGATAGCGGACAACGCTTGGATGGTGGCAGAAGACGTCGTGGAAGACATCCGGACAACAAAAGGAAAATTACTGAATGAATCCACCACAACCAACCATCGAGCATTCCAGAATGGACCAGCAAAATCGATGTGTAAGCGTTGCCAAGGGGAAGTGGCTTTCGGCCATGCAAAGAATTTCCGCGGTGGTGCGGATTGTTGTTCGGCACACGCCATGCAAGAAGAGCACATATTCGTAATCGCAGCATCAGTGCTGACGAGCAAGTTGTTTCGTTCTCACTATACCCCAATGTCCTTGGTGGAGAAGCTTTAAGACAGAGGACTGTAACGAACGTGGGACCACGACCCTGGACTGATCATTATCAGAACGCAACAAAAAAACACCACGTCGTACAAAAAGTCTCCTTGTAAGCAAAAAATCTGCGAACCAACGGATCCTCGATCTGCGACTTTGACAAGGGCCATTGCGTAGCAACAAAACGCAAAACTGTAGCAAGAACAGGGTCAGCAGCTGTGGCTGGAGCTACACGACGAAAATCAATCGGAAACGATTCGACCAGGTCATCTGTTTCCGCATCAATGAACATGCAAGCAAGTTCGGAAGAATCGGATGCTTTATCCTCAGCAACAGGCAAACGGGACAACGCATCGGCGTTTCCGTGCTTAGCAGTGGACCGATACAAGATATCGTAGCGGTACTGCGATAGGAAAATAGACCAGCGAATGAATTTCTGCGCTGTACGTGGAGGTACAGACTTGCTCGGATGAAAAAGCGATATCAAAGGTTTCTGGTCTGTGATGATGGTAAAGTGACGACCATACAAGAAATCGTGAAACTTTGTAACACCAAACACGAGAGCCAAAGCTTCTTTCTCGATCTGTGAATAATTTCTTTGCGCTGACGAGAGCAATTTGGACGCAAAGGGAATAGGGCGATCATGCGAACCATCTTTGTGCGCAAGCACAGCTCCGATCCCGAAATCCGATGCATCTACCATCAACAAAAGGGGTTTCTGGGGATCGAATGGCGTAAGGCAAGTATTTGAAAGCAACGCCGATTTCAACTGGCGAAAGGCGCGTTCGCATTCCGTCATCCAGACGAACGGAACACCTTTACGGCGTAAGCGATGAAGCGGAGCTGAAATGGAAGAGGCATGTGGGATATATTTGGTATAATAATTAATTTTTCCCAGCACACTCTGTAGCTGCTTCAAATTCTGCGGCGAAGGCAAGTCTTGTACGGCACGGAGGTGCTCGGGACTGGGATGTATGCCTTGGGCATTGATTACATGTCCCAGATATGGCAAATCACGAGCAAAAAACACACATTTGTCCTTCCGCAAGCGAAGACCATGTTGTCGCAAGACCTGAAATAATGTTCGGAGATTGGCTAAATGTTCGTCTGCCGTCTTTCCGGAGATCACAATATCGTCCAGATGGTTTGCTGCAGGAGGGACCGACGCACAAACAGTTTGTAAATATTGCTGAAACAATTCAGGGGCGGATGCACACCCGAATGGCAGTCTTTTGAATCGGTACAATCCAATATGCGCGTTAACCACCAATACGCGCTGGGATTCTTCGTCCACCGGTATTTGCAAGTACGCATCTGCTAGGTCCAACTTCGAAAAATATTTACCCGGGCACAGTTTGTCAAAAAGATCCTCCGGGCGGGGTAAAGGAAAAGTAGCAGTCACAAGTTATGGATTCACTGTTGCCTTGAAGTCCACGCAAAGTCTCAATTTTCCGGAAGGTTTTTGCAAAATCACTAAGGGTGAAGCCCAGAGAGAAGCCTGCACACGTACAATTACACCTTGTGATTCTAAATCATTTAATGTTCTTGCGACCTCATCACGCAATGCGTGGGGAACATTGCGCGCTCTGAAAAATTTCGGTTGCGCGTTGACTTTCAGTTCCAAATGTGCTTCATAGTTCTTAGCGCAACCAAGGTCCGGTGCAAAAATGTCTGCAAATTCTTCACATAGACGAGAAACACTGGCTGAAGGCACAGTCTGGTTCACTGATAGGACCTGATTGACTATAGACAAGTTAAACAACTGAAATAAATCTAAACCAAACAAGTTCACTGCAGAAGAAGAACGAAGAACGTAAAATGACACAAGTTTTGTTTGTCCCTTGTATGTTGCAAGAAGGCTGCACTGTCCTAACACAGGGATATTCTGTCCGTAATATGTAGTTAGCTTAACATTTGCGGCACGCAACGGAGGTGTGCCCAGTTGTTTGTACGTGTCTTTATTGAGCAATGAAACTGCAGCTCCGGTATCGAGCTGGAATGGTATCACGTTGCCATTAATTTCCAAGTCTACAAAAAGTTTATTGTCCTGCTGACGACAAGAGCGACTGTCTTGTGCAACGTGAACAGACACTGGTACAGAATCACTTGCGAAGTGACGGGATTTCCCTCGACGTCGACGCACACTTTTTGTGGGACGAACACAGTCACTGTTAGAGAGAGTAGCACTGGGCGGAGTGGCATTAACTACATGAATTTCCATGGGCGAAGGTTCACGAGCCCGAGAATTCTCGGTTCGATTCCGGCGCGAAGCAAAGGGCCTGGAATGATTGTGAGTGTCCGTTTTGAGCTTTTTCTGGCAAACACTTTGAACATGTCCTTTTTTATTACAGAAAAAGCAAATAGCTTGGAGTGACGGGCAATTCTCACACGAATGTCTAGTAGCACACCGCGGGCATGACTTTAGTACGGCATTTGCGTGCTTGCGCGGCACATGTGGTTGCGCGGACGTGCGCGAGGGCTGTTTACAGTTCCGTGCAGCTCGCCCGGCGGGCCGGTTAACGTGACACACGGCTGGCGAAGTTTCAAATGATTCCTGAGCAAAGTCAAGTGTGTCTTGCCGATTCAATATGTCGATCACTTGTTGAAGTGAGGGATTGACTAGTTTCAAAATCTGTTCCCTTATGCGAACATCAGAAACGTTCTGTGCAATTGCATCACGCACCATAGTATCTGAATAAGGGTGTCCACATTCACACTCAAAAGCACAATCCCTAGTAAGGCCTTGCAAAGTTGCAACCCACTCCCGATTAGACCGAGCGAGGTGGCGCAGTGGTTAGCACACTGGACTCGCATTCGGGAGGACGACGGTTCAATCCCGTCTCCGGCCATCCTGATTTAGGTTTTCCGTGATTTCCCTAAATCGCTTCAGGCAAATGCCGGGATGGTTCCTTTGAAAGGGCACGGCCGATTTCCTTCCCCATCCTTCCCTCACCAGAGCTTGCGCTCCGTCTCTAATGACCTCGTTGTCGACGGGACGTTAAACACTAATATCCTCCTCCTCCTCCTCCCACTCCCGATTAATCTGACCGGCCGTACGTTTTGTACGAAAGAACGTATACCTTTTTGCAACTACATTGACTGTTTCTTTGAAATAGGCATCTAAAGCAGACAAAATTTCTTCGTGGGACAGAGTTGCTACGTCGCGTCGGGGAAACAATTTCACTATCACTCTGTACGTCTGGACGCCGACACACGATAATAAGTGAGGCTGCCGCTCGTTACCTTGAATACTGTAGGCGGCGAGATGGAATCCAAATTGGTGTGACTACTCCGTCCATGTTTCCATTGCTGCCTCAAAAGGCCGAAATGGTGGTGCAACTGCGTGTTGTGGCTGCGGTAGCGATGAAGCGGCGGCGGCCGCGTCGTTTTGCAGTGCACGTTGACCCTGGACGAGCTGTCCAAGGGCATCCAATAAAGCCTGCGTCTGCTGATTCTGCAAGCGATAAAATTCGGACAGTACATCTGGAGAATGTGGCGAAGCCATGACACAAGTAAATTAGGACAAAGCAAGTAGAAAGAACAAGATCATTTTTGCGACTCGTCGCCAATATGAAGTGTCGGCAGAAGTGCCAACACTGTGTTGTTTGAGGAGACCGAAATGCACGCTATAAGCTCACGCAGGCTGGTGTGAGGTCTGAAACAGGATACGTAATGAATGCTATAAAGAAAAGTACGTAGCTTCTGGAATACTTAACTTTAATCCACATTTGTAGAACATCGCTCTTGATGATACATTAATAGAATCTAAATATCTATACTGGTTGGCGCCTTGCTAGTCGTAGCAAATGTAGCTGAAGGCTATGCTAACTATCGTCTCGGCAAATGAGAGCGTAATTCTCAGTGAACCATGGCTAGCAACGTCGGCTGTACAACTGGGGCGAGTACTAGTACGTCTCCCTAGACCTGCCGTGTGGTGGCGCTCGGTCTGCAATTACTGGCAGTGGCGACACGCGGGTCCGGCGTATACTAGCGGACCGCGACCGATTTAAAAGCTACCACCTAGCAAGTGTGGTGTCTGGCGGTGACACCACACTCTATGTTCCGGATTTGCTGAAGATACAGTTCCGCTGCGGTTCGTATAACAGGTGAAACACGGTGTAGGACTGTATTAGGGCGGCATTTGGAAACAAACCCCAAAGTTGAAGTACATTGGACAGTATGATTCTTAAGGTAAAACGCCTAAATTTCACATAAATTCACCTTAAAATTCTGGCCATCCATGGACCAAATGCAGTGTCGCTTCCAGCTGTAGTGTCAACAATTTGATCAGGGCTGCACGGAAGTGGGTGATGCTGAGCGCGAAGGAAGGAAATCGAAATCGACTATGTCCAGGCAACTGAAGAACTGATTCGCAACAATCGCAGATTTTCCAACGATGAGGACGTTCACACAGCGGTTCTCGAAAGGCTCGGTGACCAACGAGTGGAAATGAACGATCCGTAGAAAGTTCCGATCATTGTTAATGAACCTTGGTGACTAAGTTGAAAAATAGTGCCATGTATATGTGCACTTTAAAGTGTAGTGCAATGTTCCATAGAATTTGAATGGTTGATTATTACAATCCTGACGTTGTTTATTTTATTTATTTATCGTGTTGCAACAACAGCAGACATTGACAAGTACATAAAGTTTAATTTTACAGGTATATTTAGTTAAGTATTTACGTATACTTTAGTTTTACTTTTTGGCAAAAATTTTATACACATTTTTAAATTGTGAAAATTACTAACTTAATATTACTGATTATTTTAACTGATATAACTGCAAGTTTAAAAAAGGCAAATACATTTAATCATAGTTCAATATCTAATGATTGAAGCCAAATAACAGCAGAGGAAGTAGCATCACTATATGGTCCAGGATACTTCCTCTGAGGACAGTCTCTAACAGTATGTTGAACAGTTTGTTCTTGGGCCCCACAATCACAGGCTGGAGAATCTCAGAGTCCACACTTTTGCATCATAGCGTTCACCTGGCGTGGCCGGTTCTTATTCTGTTCAACCTTGTCCACTCACTTTTCTGCAGATGAAATCCTGGAAGGCAGGCAGTTGGGTCTTGGATAAAAAATGGTTCAAATGGGTCTGAGCACTAAGGGACTTAACCGCTGAGGTCATCAGTCCCCTAGAACTTAGAACTACTTAAACCTAACTAACCTAAAGACAACACACACATCCATGCCCGAGAAAGGATTCGAACCTGCGACCGTAGCGATCGTGCGGTTCCAGACTGTCGCGCCTAGAACCACTCGGACACCTCGGCCAGCTGGTCTTGGATACCTTGATGTGCTATTGTTGCAGCATTCCACCTCTTGCGCCACTCGTCTTTAATGTCGAACTTCTTATCGTTCTTTCCATTATGCCATAGTACACTCCTGGAAATTGAAATAAGAACACCGTGAATTCATTGTCCCAGGAAGGGGAAACTTTATTGACACATTCCTGGGGTCAGATACATCACATGATCACACTGACAGAACCACAGGCACATAGACACAGGCAACAGAGCATGCACAATGTCGGCACTAGTACAGTGTATATCCACCTTTCGCAGCAATGCAGGCTGCTATTCTCCCATGGAGACGATCGTAGAGATGCTGGATGTAGTCCTGTGGAACGGCTTGTCATGCCATTTCCACCTGGCGCCTCAGTTGGACCAGCGTTCGTGCTGGACGTGCAGACCGCGTGAGACGACGCTTCATCCAGTCCCAAACATGCTCAATGGGGGACAGATCCGGAGATCTTGCTGGCCAGGGTAGTTGACTTACACCTTCTAGAGCACGTTGGGTGGCACGGGATACATGCGGACGTGCATTGTCCTGTTGGAACAGCAAGTTCCCTTGCCGGTCTAGGAATGGTAGAACGATGGGTTCGATGACGGTTTGGATGTACCGTGCACTATTCAGTGTCCCCTCGACGATCACCAGTGGTGTACGGCCAGTGTAGGAGATCGCTCCCCACACCATGATGCCGGGTGTTGGCCCTGTGTGCCTCGGTCGTATGCAGTCCTGATTGTGGCGCTCACCTGCACGGCGCCAAACACGCATACGACCATCATTGGCACCAAGGCAGAAGCGACTCTCATCGCTGAAGACGACACGTCTCCATTCGTCCCTCCATTCACGCCTGTCGCGACACCACTGGAGGCGGGCTGCACGATGTTGGGGCGTGAGCGGAAGACGGCCTAACGGTGTGCGGGACCGTAGCCCAGCTTCATGGAGACGGTTGCGAATGGTCCTCGCCGATACCCCAGGAGCAACAGTGTCCCTAATTTGCTGGGAAGTGGCGGTGCGGTCCCCTACGGCACTGCGTAGGATCCTACGGTCTTGGCGTGCATCCGTGCGTCGCTGCGGTCCGGTCCCAGGTCGACGGGCACGTGCACCTTCCGCCGACCACTGGCGACAACATCGATGTACTGTGGAGACCTCACGCCCCACGTGTTGAGCAATTCGGCGGTACGTCCACCCGGCCTCCCGCATGCCCACTATACGCCCTCGCTCAAAGTCCGTCAACTGCACATACGGTTCACGTCCACGCTGTCGCGGCATGCTACCAGTGTTAAAGACTGCGATGGAGCTCCGTATGCCACGGCAAACTGGCTGACACTGACGGCGGCGGTGCACAAATGCTGAGCAGCTAGCGCCATTCGACGGCCAACACCGCGGTTCCTGGTGTGTCCGCTGTGCCGTGCGTGTGATCATTGCTTGTACAGCCCTCTCGCAGTGTCCGGAGCAAGTATGGTGGCTCTGACACACCGGTGTCAATGTGTTCTTTTTCCCATTTCCAGGAGTGTAGATTGCGAGATTTTAAGCGGTCTGGGGAAGGGATGTTTAAGACTGTGTGAATTGGGAGGTCTTGTCGGTAGTCTGGGTGGTGTAGTTTCCTCCATTCTCGATTAATTGCTTCTTGGCGTCATAATTCAGGTGGTGGGATGTTCCTGATGGTGTGCAGCCAGGGGATCGGGGTGAATTTTAATGTGCCCGTAATGGAAATGATCATGCGGCTTTGTTGGCCGGGAGGCCCGATTCGGTGAGTTCGGCCGCCGTATTGCAAGTCCTTTTTACTTGACGCCACTTCAGTGACTTGCGAGTCAATGATGATGAAATGATGTTGAAGGACACAAAACACCCAGTCCCCTGCCGGTAATCGAACCATGGCTCCTTGCGTGGTAGGCGGTAACGCTACCGCTACGCTACGGATCTCATCGACTCGTTCACGTGTACGTCCAGCTTCCTCGTGTGGGCCACACTGGAGCACAATATTCGGCAACTGGGTACAGCAGCGTAAGTACTGCAGTACGTAGAGTCGATGCATCGGCAGCCCATGTTAATGAAAGGAACGATAGGTGGAAAATAGTACTACCACCAGGGTTGTCTCTAGCACACATGCAAAGTGGTTTGCAGGATATAGATATAGATACGGAAATGATGTTGCTCCAAGTATATATAATATTTAGGAATGGTAAAAACACCGAGAACATTGTTCTGAAATTTAATCATTTAGTTATAATTTTCAGGAAACACAACATAATTTCATCTAAAATTTCACGCCGGACATAATATTTCTATTTTTGGTTATTATCCTAGTTGGGAAAAGAATGAATTTCAGTCTTTGCAAGAAAACCTGGTACATGTGTTGTTAAGAGCTGAATAAATGGAGACAGAAGAAGTACTGTCTGCAAGCATAGAGTGAATCAAATGCACTTCTGTTCCGATTTATTCGTCCACTTTCCGATAATACGTACGTTGTGAGAGGTATTTTTTTAAACTGTGAAATCTAACCCGAATACTGTAACAGTTAACTCCGGAGCTGCTGGCGCTGGTGCATCAGCGGCCTCGCACTCGTTTTTATGACGTCACGGGTGTGACGTTAGTGTTGTATTTTCGAAGACAGCTTACTGCCGACAGAATACGAGCCCTTAAATCTTCCGACCTCTCTGCCTGGGTGAAGCGTCAGACATTGGCTCTACATCTCCATCCTCATTAACGTTCCCACGTCAAGTGCAAGGGTTTCCTGAAGTACGAGGAGGTCGGGTGGTACAAGACAGCGGACTGTAGCCGGCAACAGCTGTTTCTAAACTTCAGCATGAAAGGAATCTCCTGTCGCGCCAGCGCAGCGTCAACTATGGGGGAACAGGACCGCTCACTCGTCTCTGAATTGAAGTTACAAAACTTTTCAGAGTGGTGACATGTTAACTGTTTCTAATGAGTTTTTTGTTGTGTTATGTATTATTTGTAAGTAAGTAGTACTACGTTTTTCATTGTCTTTAGATACAGCTGATATTATTCTCTATATATTGTTGGCTGTAATATTGTTTTGCACTATTCATAACAATTGCAGTGTTAAACTACCTCAAAGATACTTTAAGCCTGTATTGAGTTTGTGTTGCAAAAGGAAAGGGTTAGAGTAGACCACAAAGTCATCAGAGGCGGAACACAATGTAGAGTAGAGACTACTGCGCGCTACATTTTATTAGACTGTGTTTTATTTTCAGACCAGAGGGCAGTTGCGAATTTGCCGACGAATCCGCCCTCCATTTTAAGTAAATTCAGACGAATGTGGCTAGAGTTTAAAGGTTTTGTGAAATGGCGAACTCCTTCCCTAAGGGATCTGTTCCTAATGTGTGAACTGGGTGAGTGGGTCACCCGTGTTTTTTGTATGTGTTCAGCAAGGCACGCTTCCTTATCTTGTTATTTCGGCTCCTCTGCTGTTTACTTTATATTTCAATCCCAGTTGTAGCATCTTTCATCCTTTCTCTATTGACTGACGGCGTGTGAGATGGGTGATTGTACGTGTCAACGCGGGTGAGACGTGAGTGTGTGACCTTCATTTTGTAGGTTTTCTCTACGCGACGTGACATTTTTATCCATTTCATCAACGTTAAGGATCGAAGCTGAAGTAATGAATTAAAATTTGTGCTACGGCCAGAACTTGAACTCGAGTTGTCTGCATATTAGGCAGACATGCTAACCACTACAACAGCATAACACACTGGCTACCATAGCTTCACAGACTACTGTAGTAGATTGCCCTCCTTCACACAAACTCCAATTCACACCTTCAGCCCATTCTCTTCTTCCTAAATCGTCAGTATTGCAGGGGTTCTCCAACATTGGACTACGATACTAGATTTGCACGTTATGGGGAAATCCTGCTTGTATTTCAGGTATGGGTGATCTATTGCCCTGTCGAAATTTTACATTTTTCCTGGCAACGTATGAGTCTCACCTTTATCCTTGATAAGGGCAGAAGCTGAATCAATGAATTAAAATATTTCCCATGTCTAGCGCTTGAACCAAGGTCTTTTGTTTATTACGCAGATCTCCTAACCACTATAGCACTGCAGTATTATGGTTATCACATCTGCATATACTAGCGTATAAAGCCGTGTTACACATTTCAATTCATTGCTTCAGCTTCTGTCCTTTTCGAAGATTAAGTTGAGATTCATGTGTCCCCAGGAGGAGGAGCAGGAGATTACTGTTTAACGTCCCGTCGACGACGAGGTAGTTAGAGACGGAATACAGGCTCGGACTAGGGAAGAATGGGAAAGGAAATCGGCCATACCCTTTCAGAGGAACCATCCCGGCACTTGCCTGAAGCGTTTTAGGGAAATCACAGAAAACCTAAATCAGGATGGCCGGAAGCAGGCTTGAGCCGTCGTCCTTCCGAATGCAAAAAATGGGTTAAAATGGCTCTGAGCACTATGGGACTTAACATCTGAGGTCACCAGTCCCCTAGAACTTAGAACCACACACATCCATGCCCGAGGCAGGATTGGAACCTGCGTCCGTAGCGGTCGCGCGGTTCCAGACTGAAGCGCCTAGAACCGCTCCGCCACTCCGGCCGGCTCCGAATGCAAGTCAAGTCTGCTAAACACTGCGCCACCTCTCTTATACTGGACAAAACAGACACCATAAACACTGACATATTTGCAGCTTTTGGACAGGAAAATATGGAGAAGTTACGAAATAAATGGGATGAGAGCAACATGAAAAAGCGTATGAAAGGAACTAGTTGAAACGCCCATCAGGGAAGAGAGAGTACGAAATATTCAGTTCCAAGGAACACAATAGGTGTTACATTGAAAGCTTTACAAGAAAACTAAGAGATGACCATGAAATAACGTTTATTTTTTCGAGAAAATAAATAGAAAAGACTATGTGACGATCAATCAAACCTTCGAAGAAGACTAGATTTACTGCAACAATTGTGAAGATTGTGTACATAAGAATTGTGCCCATACAGAGATGAATAGTAATAGAGCTCTGTGTCTTGACACTTGTGCTCTATGGCGTAACATGCAGTGGCCTATGAGCATTAACTTTCAGTATCTTTCGTTGTCACATGTCTTTTATGGCTGCCTGAGCATTGTCATAGAGTGCCGATTATGGTTACAGTAACAAACACACGGAGGCAGCAGCTGTATAGATTTAGAAGTAGAGACCGACTGGGTTAAAATCTGGTCATAGAGTAGCGCGAAATGTAAACGTGAAAGTTAACGTGGGATTTGTCTAAGACGTGGTACCGAGCCATGGTGATTAAGACGCCCATACCGATGTCGTTTTATGCAACCCGCAATGTTTTATATGGCCTTGAAAAACTACAAGCGAGATATTCATATTTTCTCACTCGCTACGTGCAGACTATTAGTTCTACAGAAAAGACGAACATGAACTTTTTGTAGGAACTGTAATGTAATTAAATTATAACTGGATAACGTTTTCGTTGGAGGCCATTGTTATCGAGTTATTCAAGAAAAACGTACAAAAGTGTCCTTCAACTGCACCTCCACCCCCACACCCATCCCTCACCAGTCAGGATTTCTAGAATTTATTTATGAGACTCCTTCCTACTACGGTACAAAAATTTCCGACCACACGAACTATTCCCAATATTCGATTTTTTTTGTTTCTGTTGATTGGGTTATCACGTCCACAGTAAGGTCAGCTGTTTCGTTAACATCATTAATTTAAACATACGCGTGAGCATAATGAAAGATAAACGACTTCTGTAAACGTTACGCTAAAAATAATTACGTTGGCAGTTCGATCAAAACTTACCATTAAAAGCACAGTAGTTTTGTAGTCATTTGTAAATGGTTATTTTATGCTGTTAATATTCATACAATTGTTAGGTAAAATTTACACAAAAGTCAGTTTTACAAATTGTAAGTGCTCGACTAACATGGTGGCGTAATAAAACCAGTCAACCAGTCAATGAAGACCGAAAAAGAACGAATGTGGGAAATAATTCGTGCAGCTGGTGCGTTTAAAGGTTAGTTTTGTACGTTCTTCCTGAATAACTCCAAAACTACAGCCTCCCGCGTAAACGTACCACTGTACAAAATTTCCTACAAAAAGATCCTGTTCATTTTTGCTGTAGGACGTGAGGTGAACGAGTGAACACAAATATTCCGTGAGTGGTTTTTGAAGGCCAGATTCAAAATTACGGGTTGCATAAAACTACATCGTAGGGCAACTTAATCATCCTGCGTATTACTTTATACGTAAATGTTAATTATAAGATGCAAATTGGATAATCTTTTCCATGGATCAGATGCAAATTTGTCAGATCAGATGTCTGATTACGCAAATCATGAGAATACCAGTTGTTAACGTTGATACCGGCTCACAGAGTAACCCATAGCCAAACGTACGATACTCGTAATGAAACTTCTACTGAACCGATATGAATGAACTGTGATTTTTCTGGAGTAAATGGGCTTTGATTTGTGAAATGAATCACTGTGAATGAGAAGGACGTGGATATGCGTGTTATCGTTTGAAGTTTATTAAACGAAGTCAATGGACATCATATTTTATTGCAGAGGATCCTTGTCACCATTAGTTATTAACTTCGTGTGTATGTTCGTCACAGGCACGTCACAGCAGTAGACACATCGTTTCATCCTTTTACTGGGCTTGACCTTTTTGTAAGTTATTTTCATTCAAAATATCTGACTGCCATCAAATTAAACGAATTGTAATAAAAACAAAAGTGGCAGGGGGAGCTTGAACCTGGCGACCACAACTAGAGCCACTTATAAGTTCGTCCTTCGGATTCTCATAATAATACAGTTCGTTTAATTTGAAGGCAGTCGGATGTTTTGAAGGGACACAACTTACAAATGGATCACTCCCAGAAAATGAATGAACTGTGTGCATAGTGGCCATAACATACCCATAATTAACTGACACATAAAATAAATAACTAGTGTTGATGAGAGTCCTCTGCAATGAAAGACCATGTCCGTTGAGTTAGTTCATTAATCTTCAAATGACAGAACATGCATAAACATGTCCTCATCTTTTATACTAGTATAGTTCACAAATCAGTGAAACCATCGCTTGTTTCTCTTTGCTCAGCACAAATCTGATTATAAGTTTCGTAAGTTCGACTATAAATTATTACATGAGTTCTGTAAATTTACTCCAACTTAAAGTGAAAATTTTAATTTTCAAATTAAACTTTATGTATCGAATAATATACACCTTGCTATAACTGCTTACGCACTTCCCACATTAACTTTCACATTTTCATTTCCAAAGAAGAATGTTACTGTAGCCGCTCTCAACTTCTAACTATATACCACTTTTGACTCTGTGTGATGACTACTGTCACAAGTGTCGACGCAAAACAATAGTGCCTGACCCGCCAGAAAAGACACATAACAACAAAAGGTACTGGAAGGTAAGGGTCATCAGCTAGTGCATACTAAGCTAAAGAGTACAAATATCAATACTGTATTCTTACGTCAGTCTTTACTATGCATGTAACAAATATTTCACCAAAGTCTAAATTAAGACCTATTCTGTTCACATTTTTGGCTTAATATATTTGTTATGAAGTTTTGCTTATTTCAGTTAACGTTCTCCCAACAAGGAAATGTAATTTTAAGTCCTATAACTTGCACTTGCTGCAGTTTGCTTTTCATGTCGATATCAGTTAAAACTTTTTATAGCAAACGTGATTTTTTTATGTTACAATTTATGTCCAGTACGAACGACCAAAAATTTAAATGTCCAAAATGCGACAGGTGGAAAAAATAAAATAAAACAATAAACACATATTCTTGTGACACAAAATTTTATACTTCTGTTAATTAATGTATCTTACTACCGTTTAGTGTGAAGATTTGTCCTATATATTGTGTATGGCACTATACAGCCTCGTATTTTTTATACTACGTATTTTCTGACGAAATTCATACTATGTATGAATGTCTGGATGAATAAACTGCTACTATACTGCTACAACAACAACTACTACTACTATTACCACTACTACAACTATCGTAGAGCTATTGACATGTATGACAGCACACAGAGGTTCTCAAGAACAAGGGAAAATCGGTTGATGAGAAACATATGTTTGTAGCTAGATAATGTTTCAACGTTTTCTGAAACAAATGGAGCATGAAATTGATATTTTCCCTCACTTTCAAAAACAAATCTATAAAATCGAAACACAAAATTTCACAAATGATCATTACTCAATATTCACACTCATATAAATAGACATTACGTTTGGTGCAATATTGATAAAAAAATTGAGATTTTTCTTTCAATAATCGTACCTAGCACACATCAACAACAGTAAATGATGTGACAATGAAAATAATCAGATGAACCATCAATTTATTTTCAACTTGTAAAAATACATTCTTGAGCAACACTGATGTGTTTTCCTAGAGACACCTGCATTGTCCATTCTTGCCAATATTAAAAGAGTAAATTGTTGTTTCATAAATAGACGTAAATACAACATGTTAACATGATGTAGGATCTTAAAAATGATTTAACCTTTGAAATATTTAATATAGTACAGTGCCATTGCAAAAAAAGTTAAGATTAAATTTACATTTCTATAGCCGGAAAATTCGAGATTTTGATGCTTGTGAACAATGTGTAGCTTATAAGGAAAGGGAGGTTTCATGTCAACAAACTCCAGGCATTACTAATCAGCTATAATAAAATGACATGAAGCTGTGGATCAACTGGGTGACGAAACGATAGCATTTGCACGTGGTTCAATTAAAATGGATAGCGAAGGTGAGAGTTCTGTCTCGTAAATGTTGCCTTCCAAGCGATCGTCACTACTTGTGAACATCTTCATAAACCTCAAATGGCTATTACTAGTTGGCGTGCACTTCAGTACTGCACGCTGGGGTGCGGCGTTAACTAACCGGGCACCGATTGATATGGCGTAGTGGTCACTAATAGTGACTGACGGCCAGCGAGATTATAATAGCTTGGATGCGATAGGTTGACATGATAATGCCTTGGAAAGGACTGGTTCAATCCCTTAGCAGCCACAAGGGCATCTGTGTTTCCAGGCTTCATTCCTTGCACACGTCATTGGGTTCTGTATGTACTGGTCTAGAAAGTACGACAGCAAACATAAAAAGTTACTTGCCAGGTCACGTATCACTGGAAGAGGGTTGGGATGTCCACTTCGCAGAGCAGCTTAGCAGTCCTAATGAAGTGCAGACACTGTAATGTTTGCCTGAAGGCTATGGTCTGTAGCACTTACAGGTTCCCTTTCTTGTCTGAAGCAGCGTAAGCCCACTCGGAATAAATGTACTTCAGAATGGCAAATTGGGACTATATCACTTGGAACGATCATTCACAGTTACTATACAACGGAATTGTTAGGTGAGTTCGACCAATCTTCCACTGCAATGAAAGCAAATTTGACTATCTGTACAGAGTTGAACGTAATGACTTTTTCGTCAAAGAGTTAATTTAAATTCAATTGCGTTCACTGCCTGAACTTAAGTATTTTGCAAAGTATATATTAGAATTAAGTAGTAGGAGTAATCCACTAAATTACAGGCCCATACCATTAACGTCAGTCGGAGCAGGATTTTGGAATATATATTCTGTTCGAACATTATGAATTGTCTCGAAGAGAACGGTGTATTGACACGCAGTCAACACAGATTTAGAGAACACCGTTCTTGTGAAACACAACTAGCTCTTTACTCACATGAAGGAATATCAAATTGATTCCGTATTTCTAGATTTCCAGAAGACTTTTGACACTGTGCCACACAAGCGGCTTATTGTGAAACTGCGCGCTTACGGAATATCTCCTCCGTTATATGACTGGATTCGTGATTTCCTGCCACACACGTCACAGTTCGTAGTATTTGACGGAAAGTCATCGAGTAATACAGAAGTGATTTTTGGCGTGGTAGTGTCCTTTGCTGTTCCTTATCTATATAAACGATTTAGGAGATAATCTGAGCAGCCGACTTATGTTCTTTGCAGGTGATGCTGTCGTTTATCGACAAGTAAAGTAGATCAAAACAATTTGTCAAACGATTTATAAAAGGTATCTGTACGGTGCAAAAATTGGCAGTTGACCAAAAATAACGAAAAGTGTGAGGTCATCCACATAAGTGCTAAAAGGAACCCGTTAGACTTCGGATACAGGACGAATCAGTCAAATCTAAAGGTCGTAAATTCAAATAAATACCTAGGAATTGCAATGACGAACGACTTAAATTGAAAAGAAAACATAGTAAATGTTGTGGTGAAGGCAAACCAAATACTGCGCTTTATTGGCAGGATACTTAGAAAATGTAACAGATCTACTGGAGAGACAGCCTACACTACATTTGTCTTTCCTCTTTTAGAATACCGCTGCGTGATGTGGGATGCTTAACAGCAAGGATTGACAGGATACATCGTGAAAGTTCAAAGAAGGGCAGCACGCTTTGTATTATCGCGAAATAGGGGAGAGAGTGTCACTGAAATGATACAGGATTTGGGGTGGACATCATTAAATCAAAGATGTTTTTCATTGTGGCGGGATCTTCTCACGAAATTTCAATCACCAATTTTCTCCTCTGAATGCTAAAATATTTTGTTGACGCTGACCCGCATAGGGAAAAACTATCATCATCATAAAATGAGGGAAATCAGAGATCGCACGCAAAGATGTAGGTGTTCGCTTTTTCCGCGAGCTATACAGGATTGGAATAGTAGAGAATTATTGTGAAGCTTAATCGATGAACCCTCTGCCACGCACTTAAATGTGATTTGCGGAGTGTCCATGTAGATGTAGATGTAGACATGTTCTTTAACAATTTTTAATGGTATGAAAATAGTTTATTAAGGAAATATGGCTTACGTGACACCAACACAAAATATCGTAAATGGCGGTAAAATGTAAAATATGGCACAGGACACTAAACTCATCAATTAATCAAAAACTTCGGAAGTTACACTTTATAATAAATAAGCTGAAGGAGAAAGCAGTAAATGCTGTGTTTGAAATTAGAAAAGATTTCATTGGCCCGACTCTTTAAAAAGAGAGAGAGAGAGAGAGAAAGAAACATAGACCTTGACAAAAGGTTAAAATATATTTTAAGAATATATAACATACCAGATTAAGAAAATGTTTAAAGTCTCTGACTTGCTTACAAAAACTGAATGAGGAATTAAAATTCATAAAATAAGACAAGAAGTTTAATCACTGGCTGCAGCAATGTTCTAGAAACAAAAAAGGTTAAAAATAAATAACAATGAAAAAAGCTAAATACATATAAAGAAAGAATAAATAAAAAATAAAAACTTAAAAATGAATAACTTTCAGACAAGTCTGTGTACCAGGTGCGTAGCCAGTCCTAAGACTGTATAAAATGTGAAGCGATGTTGTTGGTGCAAAACAATCGGGCGAGTTTACACCACAGATGCGGCTTCCTTTGACGACCGGAAGACAGGTGACTTAAACATTTGTGGTCCGAAACATCACGTCGAGTCACTGGTCGCGAAGCCAACAGTCGTAAATCCCACGACGCCGCCGTGTCGTAGTAAGCAATTAGTTTCCAGGGATACTGGGCACAAATTTCACATATTTTTGTATGGGCGCAAATTTTACTGGACACACTTTTCACAGATCCTAAATAATGAACATCAACATTAGCTTGTCCGGCCCATGCTTTATGAACTGTTGACAGTCAATTACATCCTATGCGTAACAAAATCGTGTCATACACTTACCCACCTATGTAGTTGGGGTCGCTAAAACACACCTGGGAGGCAGCGCTCGATTCGGCAAGTAACTGGCTGAACTCTTGGTGGCGGAAGAAATTTTCACCACCATTATTTGGCCGGCAATGGGAAAAGACTTCGGTGTGTAAAGTTCAGAAATACCAGTTTTTGCGCCAGTATCGTAGATTAAATTCAAGATCTCTCGACTGTGTTTCATGGACTGAAGGCATGTGACACTGTTTATGGTGATCCGACCGTCGGATAGACCTATTCACCCCTTGCATCCTTTGTGTTTCTCCCATCGTTATGCAACACAAACATGACACTGCACTATACACACCTAGACTCAAGAGATACACTTAATACACAGCTCTCACACTTCACAAAGGAAAGGCTCATTGTGTGTGAAGACAGAAAAATCCAATTAGGTCGCTGAACCTACCTTTTTGGGTGTCCTACTTAACTATGCCATATGATTTTATATATCATACACTTATCTTAACGAATAACAAGGAAAAGAATCAAAGGCACCGTTTTCAGCACCAATACGTGCATCTGCAGACAAAACGGAGCATTAAATGCGATAGTCATGTCCTGACCCTCCCACACATACTCGCCTTCAGTTATGTATTGCTTGGCAACTTTAACAGTGTGAGAAAATAACGCTGATAATCGAAGTCGCGTTTTTGTCCTAATTAATCCGTATTGCTCAAGACGTTTTCAACTTTAGAAAATATTTTGACTTACTAATACTGCCTCCAACGAGAGGGAACTGTGAATTTAAAGATACTGGTATGTTCCAATACTAAACTGACTACGTAATTGGGAGGGGACATTTTATATTACGTAGGCCTATGCTACAACAGTTTTATAATATTTTCATCCTTTACGTGTTAAAATCTCTAGCTGATACGCCCAAAGGGACCCAAAATGTGCGTGGACATTAGAAAACATGATAGTTAGGTTCCCCAATTGGTGTTGTTGTGGTCTTCAATCCAGAGACTGGTTTGATGCAGCTCTCCATGCTACTCAATCCTGTGCAAGCTTCTTCATCTCCAAGTAACTACTGCAACCTAGAGCCTTCTGAATCTGCTTAGAGCAGGGGTTTCCAACAATATTTTCTCGAACACCCCGTCATCGAGCGTGATAGGTACCTTGTCATATCACAGTATCAAGTACCTAAAAAAGCCAAATTAAGGGTCTTTTTATACGTTTTCTATTTTCTGTACTTACAAGGGAAAATCCCCATCGCACCCCTCTCAGATTTAGTTATAAGTTGGCACAATGGATAGACCTTGAAAAACTGAACACAGATCAATCGAGAAAACAGGAAGAAGTTGTGTGGAGCTATGAAAAAAATAAGCAAAATATACAAACTGAGTAGTCGATGCGCAACATAAGCAACATCACAGGTACTTGTGAGCCAAGGAGCGCCGTGGTCCCGTGGTTAGCGTGAGCGGCTGCAGAGGTCCTTGGTTCAATTCTACCCTTGAGTGAAAAGTTTAATTTTTAATTTTCAGACAATTATCAAAGTTCAGGCACTCACACATAATCAACTTCGCTCTCCAAAACTCCAGGACATGTTCAGATTTGCTTGGACATATGCAGGATTTGACGGTCTACGCACGGAAAAATTTGAAAACGTCAAAAACATATGTTTTGACAGAACACAGGGAAAACAGTGCGACTGTGAAACTGTTGCATTCATTTGTTGCAATTTATGTGACAAACTCTTACGTATTCATCACTTTTTTGGGAGTGATTATCACATCCACAAGAAAACCTAAATCGGGCAAGGTTGAAGAATCTTTTTACCCATTCGCCAAGTGTACAAGTTAGGTCATGTGACGCACATACCGTCAACAGTGTCGTATAGAATATATCAGACGTGTTTGCCTGTGGAGGAATCGGTTGACCTATGACCCTGCGATCAAATGTTTTCGGCTCCCATTGGAGAGGTACGTCCTTTCGTCTACTAATCGCACGGTTTTGCGGTGCGGTCGCAAAACACATACACTAAACTTATTACAGTGAACAGAGACGTCAATGAACGAACGGCAGATCATAACTTTGCGAAAAGAAAGAAAGAAAAATTTTTCACTGAAGGGAAGACTTGAACCAAGGACCTCTCGTATCGCATTTGCTCACGCTATCCACGGGACCACGGCGCTTTTAAGATCACGCATTCCTGTGATGTTGCATATCTTGGAGATGGACTACTCAATTTGTATATTTTGCTTATTTTTTTCATAGTTCCACACAACTTCTTCCTGTTTTCTCGATTGATCTGTGTTCAGTTTTTCAAGGCCTATCCACTGTGCCAACTTATAACTAAATCTGAGGGGAATGCGATGGGGAGGTTCCCTTGTTAGAAAAAATATTGACATATTCATTATTGCCGGCCGGAGTGGCCGAGCGGCTCTAGGCGCTACAGTCTGGAATCGCGGGACCGCTACGGTCGCAGGTTAGAATCCTGCCTCGGGCATGGATGTGTGTGATGTCGTTAGGTTAGTTAGGTTTAAGTAGTTCTAAGTTCTAGGGGACTGATGACCTAAGATGTTAAGTCCCATAGTGCTCAGAGCCATTTGAACCATTTTTTCTGCTGCCTTCACTATTTCATCTCTCAAAGCTACCCATTCTTCTTCTACTTTATTTCTTTCCACTGTTCTTGTCAATCGTTCCTCAATGCTCTCTCTGAAAATCTCTACAAACTCGGGTTCTTTCAGTTCATCCAGGTCCCATCTCCTTAAATTCGCACCTTTTCGTAGTTTCTCCTGTTTTAATCTGCAGTTTATTACCAGTAGATTGTGGCCAGAGTCCACATCTGCCCCTGGAAATGTCTTACAATTTAAAACGTGGTTCGTAAATGTGTATCTCACCAATATATAATCTATCTGAAACCTTCCAGTGCCTCCAGGTCTCTTCCACGTCTACAACCTTCTTTCGTAATTCTTGAACCAAGTGTTAGCTATGATTAAGTTACGCTCTGTGCAGAATTCTACCAGTCAGCTTCCTCTTTCATTCCTTACCCCCATTTCATATTCACTTACTACTTTTCCTTCCCTTCCATTTCCTACTATGGAATTCCAGTCCCCCATGACTATTACATTTTCGTCTTCCCTCACTATCTGAATAATTTCTTTCACCTCATTATAGATTTCTTCAATCTCTTCGTCACCTGCGGAGCTACTTCGCATACAAACTTGTATTACTGTGGTAGACGTGGGCTTTGTGTCTATCTTGACTACAATAATGTATTCACTATGCTGTTCGTAGTAGCTTACCCGCGCTCCTATTTTTTTCCATATTAAAACTACTCCTACATTACCCCAAATTGAATTTGTATTTATAACCCTGTATTCACCTGACCAGAAATCTTGTTCCTCCTGCCACCGAACTTCACTAATTCCCACTATATCTAACTTTAATCTACCCATTTCCCTTTTTAAATTTTCTAACCTATCTGCCCGATTCAGAGATCTGACATTCCACACTCCGACCCGTAGAATGCCTGTTTTGTTTCTCCTGATAACGACGTCCTCCTGCGTAGTCCCCTTCCCAGTGGGGGACTATTTTACCCAAGAGGACACCATCACCATTTAACAATACAGTAAAGATGCATGCCCTCGGGAAATATTACGGTTGCAGTTTCCCCTTGCTTTCAGCCGTTCGCAGTATCAGCACAGCAAGGCCGTTTTGGTTAGTGTTACAAGGAGACCAGTCAATCATCTAGACTGTTACCTCTGCAACTACTGAAAAGGCTGCTGCCCCTCTTCAGGAATCACACGTTTGTCTGGCCTCTCAACAGCTACCCCTCCGTTGTGGTAGCACCTACGGTACGGCTATGTGTATCGCTGAGGCACGCAAACCTCCCCACCAACGCAAGGTCCATGGTTTATGGACTTCTGTTCTTAAAATTGTCTAGTGACAGTCGCTGATTGCCTGAATCGATTCCATATGGAACGGGTGTGCTCAGAAAATGTGTTTATTAAAATTTAGAAATGTACAAGAATCAGTCGCCAACAGCCTGTTTATTGCAGATCTAGCTACGTGTAACCCACTGTTGGCTATCATCAGTGCCAAAAACATAAAAGTACATTACAACAAGACACAGACATGAGTCAAAACATAATATACTTGTATATGCTTTCTTCAAGAGTAGATGATAAAGCAATATACGGGTAAGATCCAAGACAAATTATCATTATCGCTTGCCTATACAAACAGCCCCTATTAGACTGACCATCCGTGTCAGTATTTCAGTTCACACTGCAGCCGCTGTTTACAGTTGTTACAAAGTAAACTTCGGTGTACGTCGTAATGGTGTGCACAACCCTCTATACATATGTAGTTTAGACTACAGGATTTACTGGCCATGTTCACACAATGTTGGCTAATATCTGGAAAACATGAAACACAGCAGATAAAAACATTGCTGTAAGGAGCTTAGACGTGTATTATTCAAAAAGCAGCCGCTACCATTTGCCGATCGACCTGCAAGGTGGTTCCTGTGTGAATTTGCAGCAGTTTATACGTATTGCTGTTTCAAAACGTTTTTGTATAGGCAAGCGATAATGATGATTTGACTTACATCTTACTGGTATGTTACTTTAGCATCTACTACTGCGCGAAGGTTACACAGCTATAATATGGTTTGAGTCTTGCATATGTCTTATTGCAATGTTTCCTCACATATCTTTAGCACTGATGGTAGCCACTCAGTGGCAATGAAAACAAATCTCTTATTCGGTAGTTCATGTTACTTTTCTGAGGTCCCGTTTATCACCAAGTGATTAAAATTTATTATTTTCCCACTTTTTAAATATTTTGTTACATTCAGCACACGAGGATGTTGCAGTATTATTCATTGTGCAATATTATAAACTGTTTGACATTTCCCTGAGTCAAGAAAAGTCCCTTAGGCTTCACCTAATTCCCTAGTCGCATCTCACCTGCGCTCACCACTCAAAAGAAATAAAACAAATATCAGAGCCAATTCCTAATGTGTCCAACACTTTTATTCCCATCTAACAAATACATAGACATTTTATGCCGTTCGAGTATTGCCTACTACCCCGTATTCACATCTACCCCGCTATCACTTTCCAATATTCTGCAGCTAAAATTCAATCATCCATGCCAACGTCGGGGATTCAAAGCACGCTACCACGCATATATTACCGCGCCGTTAATTACAATATCGGCTCCTCATACATCGTCCTGCTCGATATGCTGAGTCAGGAAAAAGGCTAATTATATAATTACTAGAATGGTCATAGGAGCACTGTTTCCGTTCTACACGATGGAGATTACCCGCCAGCTCATATTCGTATTTTGTTTTTGCAACAGGTATCACGCGACGACGTTAACACAAGCAGCATATATTAGCGTTCTTGCGAGATGACTCCTCTCGCGCTTCGTAATGAACATGCAACATCACTCACACTGATGAGGCAGAGCATTATGGCCGCCACCCACAGTGAAATTCAATGCCGCCTGATGGCGGTGCGGACACGTGACGCTGTAAAGCTAGGTTTTCCTAGGTGCGCAAATTTATAGCAGCGTGTTGCATAACACTCTTGTATCTTCCGCTATCCGATGCAGCCCGCTGTACGCTGCGTAAATCGTTTCCCTAGTCCCCGTCACAACGAAACAAATGAGAGTGGTGTTTTTTTTATATAATTTGGCAACTGTACATTACAGAGAGATACGAAAACTACCTTCTAATACCTTTTTATATTTAATGAAAATTTTGTGCCATTAGAGAATAATGAAGTTTTTTAATAAAAGTTGATATTTTCAAGCTAATTGGTATTTATCGGTTTGAATTTATTTTTAAAGTTTGTTGGAAGTCCGTGTGTGCCACAGTTCTCCAAGACGAGAGCAGTATTTGTGTGATTCCAGCGCTGTGAGAGGAACATTTTTCTCGGCGTCGGGCAGTTCAAAGACAGCCAAGGCCATGCAGCGCAGTGCTCGATCCATAAAAAAAAACTATTAATTTTGGCACTCTGAAAGCACGTGCAAGTTAGGTAAGAAGAGGAAGACTGTGCATTATAGTGAAGCGTACTGAGAATGTGCAACAACGCAGTCAGACAAATTGTGAGAAGAAGGATCATATAACACTATTAACAAAATATTTGCTAGGTCAAGCGGACAAGTTTAAGACATTTTTCAGATTCACACCCAACCGTTTCATTAGATGAAGTCCGAGAGAGCCGTACCACTATTTGAGACGGCCCAGTGGCTTATTTCACAAATTCGCTACTACAGAGCAACTCTAATTACTCTCTTTTGTGAACGAACGTAGTGCAAAAGTATTGCTGTCATCCTCGTGCTATTTCTGGAGAAAAATTACATTCTCCGTTCTGGTAAGCCGAAATTTTTTATTGCGTAGTTGCATAATTTTAGTAATAAGGCTTAGTTCGCAAAATACTGAAGCAGTCTTTTCCTGTGAGCTTGTTATTGGTGTAGTCATGAAACTAATTTAAAATGGCCACTGAGTTCACTACCTAAAGACAGAAGGCTGGGTGGTCCATCTCTCCCAGACAATCGGGAAAGATAGACCACTATTATTTGGGATATATAAATCATTTGTTTTAATGTGGGGGAGATGGAGCACTATTAAATTTAGCTGCAAGCGATGTATAATAATTCCACTGAAGATGGCCACAGTAACAGACTATACACATTTGTCGGAAGACACGTCCGTGTCAACAAATGCAAGAGCAGAATCTCACACACAGGTCAGTCAACCACTTCAAAGCTCATAAAAAGATCAAGTGACCCAAAGCACATCAAAAGAGCAGAGTTATCTGCTCAAGTCAAATTCCTTCATGGACACAACTTCGGGTTCAACTCCTAGAAAACCTAAAACTTCCAAGACCACCGCCTCAAAACTAACTGCTCCTAAGCCAACACAGAAAAAACTTCTGGAAGAAATACCACCCATTCCTTCTACTGATTGAAGAATGAATTTTAAGAGGAAGGCAAGACCTGTATCTAAACAGCTAAACTCTGCAGAAAATATTGAAACTGTAAAGAGAACGGGGGATAAGAAAACAAAGGAGACAGAAAAATGCACGAGAAGGTCACCAAAGGGAAATACTAGTGAAGAGACAAATAGACTAAGTAGCTAAAAAGAAAAATACTGCAAATATCTCGTTGTGTTCTTCAGATACACTCATTGTAGAAGATTACGAATATAACATTGGTGAAGAGGATGAAGACGAATGTGTTAAGTGTTGTAAACTCTATTACGAAACTAATAAAAATGACGATCGGGTTCAGTGTGTTCACGATGGTCACACGAATGCTTTTAAACATTTGGTACAAATTTAATGGCAGTGGTGAGAGAAAGAGAGGCTAGTGCTTTAACAAAACCAACAACTCATTAGATTTATGATAAACTCATAACATGTTTAATATTATAATTATATATCCACTACAATATATTTCAAATAAAAATATCTAATTTTAATTCAGTCTTTTCTTCACCTATTGTCATTTTTATATTGCCCATCTCTCCCCATACACTGGGGAGCTCACCCATAACCCTATGGCTGAGATGGACCACTTATGTATATTTTCATTTTATCGTATGTCTTGTATTTTAAGTGGCAGTGCCACAGTAATATGTCGTACTTAAGTTTATGTAACACCCCAACGAACATGCTGCCACAAGTCAAAGAAAGTTGAAAAACAGAAATTTTATGTTTAAGAAAATGTGGTCAAACTCTCCTAGAGTTACCCTACTTCTTTCATTAACTGAAGACAAACTGAGGAATAATTCCTGTAACCGCGTGGCAAAACCAGTTACACCAACAGAAAAATTCGCAGTTACATCAAGAAAAGTTTCTCAATGATAAGTAATGTTAATGTAAGTTATCAGGCGACGTAACGTAGTATCGATTGTTATATGTACTGCTGGGCCATTGTTACAATAGAATAAATGCTGATTTGTCGAACTTCTGCGACCTATAACGAAAGTGTTGACCTTACTGGATCACAGTGGATTGTTTTCCTTATATACGTGTAGCTTTTACTGTTTCCGAAGGCACGGAATGGGACTGAGAATGAGACACAAATATTGATTCTATGGTTCAAATAGTTCAAATGGCTCTGAGCACTATGGGACTTAACATCTGAGGTCATCAGTCTCCTGGAACTTAGAACTACTTAAACCTAACTAACTAACATAAGGACATCGCACGCATCCATGCCCGAAGCAGGATTCGAACCTGCTACCGTAGCAGTCGCGCGGTTCGGGACTGAAGCGCCTTGAACCGCTTGGGACACCGCCCCCGGCGATTCTATGGTTTACAGCAGAAACAAAGAAAATAATACTATACGGCACAACGAAATAGAAATCATATTTTACTTATTATAGGTAGCAAAGTCTGTAGTAGTAGGTAGCGACGTCTACAGTGGTGATTTTGTTTCCAGTTACTATTGCAGTGGGTACAGGCGTCATCTCGGTGAACGGCTACTCGAAACATTCACCATGCCATGGATGAAGGTCAGTGGAGCAGTATTATGCTATGGTTAACATTCATCTGAAATATCACGGGACCTGTGATCGTAATCGCAACTGCTTTGACAGCTGTGGACTACGTGAATGTTATAGCGGACCACTTAATGTTTGATATCTTCCCCTATGACAATGGTGTCTTCCAGCAGGATAAATGACCGTTTCGCAAGGTCAGAATCTTGTTTGAGGAGCATGCTAGTGGACCCACGTTTGTGTCGTGGCCACTAAACTCACTTGATCTGAAACCGACAGAACACATCTGGGACGCTGTCGGGCACCAGCTCCGCGACCAGGAACCACCAGACCATAATGTACAGAAATTTCCTCCGGAAACCTAAGGGTGAGTGGAAATACGCAGTAGATCGAAGTGGCATGTCACAACGTATGTTTCTCAAATTACTCGTGTATTATCCCTCGAAGTGAATCTTGTATCACTATAGGCACTGTTGTCATGAAGTAACGGAAATTTTATTAATAGCAGACACATTTTTTGTGGTTTATTGATTGAGAGTTTTATTAAGGGGAGGTACAGCCATATATTAATTCAGCTGTGCAGCATAAACGACAATCAGTGTTGACAGAACGATAAATCGATACGAACCGAGCGATGTAACGTTCTCATGTGCGTCATTTAATTACCGCAGACAGTATGAAACAGCCAAATACAATATGTAGCAGCAATTTAAGATAGCATTTTTGGGCGGATGGATCAAAACGCATATTAACACGTACAATGGATTTTAATTTTCGTTGTCGCCATTTAATGACAGTGCAGTTGCGTGTCGCAATTAGACTCAAAGAGGCACAGGTTATTATTTATCAAGTGGGATATACCACAAAGCCCTGTTAATAGTTGTGGTGAATGCCTCTGTTCTAATTACCGTTTTACGTTGCTGTGTGTTTGGAGAGGGACATGGTGCAGGGTCACTTGTCAATTGTGGTCTGCCGCCAAAGCAATCAATGTTCAACTGAATTCACAAATACACGTGTAACTGAAGTTAAAAAATTAAAATTATAGTATTTTATTTGATTATCCTACTATCAGTCACTATGTCTTTATTGTAATTATTGGTTTGACCTACTAAGGACAACATGAGAAAACCTGTCTTCTTTCTTTTCTCCTTTCTTCTTTTCCAGTAATTTTTCATTCTTTCCCTGTTTTTTTTTCTGTCCGTTCTGAATCTGTCTTTTTCTTTGTTTTCTCCTTGAAGTTCTTGAAACTTACTATTTTTGCTCTGAACTTTTCTCCTGGTCGTATTTATTCTTCCGTTATTTGATGTTTTCAAGTCGCTGTCAAAAGAATTTTATATTCCTTTCATTATCCTCTTTTCATCTAGCCGTCTTAGGTATCTGGAGAATACAACTCTTCTCTTCCTCATTGTGTCTAACATCGATTCTATTTATTCTATAAACTTCTTTATTGCCTCTTAATTTCCATTTCATATTCTCATAATTTGTCTCCAAGACTTTCCAGATTACTAATCTTTCAGGATTTTCTTGTTTAGTTGTATTTGAGAAAAATGCATTCTGAAGAGTGAAGACATTCTCATTTATTAATAGAGTTATAGTGCCATAGTTTTGCATTTATGGATATATATACTTCTTGTTTTTCAAGCTTTCGTTAGTTGAAAAGCCACCTCCAGTTTCCTTGTTCTTGCTAAGTTAGCTTCTTTGTCCAAAGCATTTGTCTGTATTATTTCACCTAAATACTTATATTTTGTAGTTTATTTATTCTTGTGTAATCGGTTTCCATATACTTCGGTGCATCCTTCGCATTCGTCATGCTTTTCTTTTTTTTACCAAAAGATATACATAGGCCTGTCTATGAATCTGTCTATTGACGGAGATTTATCTGCATTGTTGTATCTTTTGTAGACGTCTAAACCATTTTTTTTTAATTTTCGAATTGACCAACTAAGATCACGCAACAAGCTCAATTCCTCTTGTTTCCTTGTTCTTTTCTATTTTTCCAGTATTCCTTCATATTCTCCCCATGTTGTCTTTCCCTTTCTTCTGTGCATGTTGTTCCCAACTTCTTATTTTTTCTGCACTGAAAGTCTTCTGAATTTAACACGTTATTCCCAAAAGGTCTCTGTCTGGTACTTCCGATACTTTGATGTTGTTTTTTTTCTAGATCGTTCCTTATTTCTGTAATCCATGCTACTATCGATTTCCTCTTGAAGAAAAAACAGAATTATTTGTTTCGTGAGCCTGTTCTCACTCATTCAGTAGGGGTGTCCAAAAAAGATTACTTCCTTGTGCCGGTTGCGATTACTTCTGATATTTTCTCCATATTTTTGTAGATCTGGTCATTACTTTTCATTTTCCAGCCGTCTGAAGTTCATATTGCACCCATTCTTTTTCTAACTATCCGTCTTTCAAGCTTACAGTTCATTGTTAGACATTCACATCCATATAAACATTCTGCTTCCCTATTGTGGCACGGTGTTTTATTTTTATTTTTCTAAATATGTAGTTCTTGTTGTAAATATTTTTTGTCAAACCATATGCTCTCTCCATTTTGTTAACTCTTACAGCTATTTAATTTTTATAGCCCATTCTGATGTGTAACTTCCCCAAGATAATAGAATTTATCCACTCGCTCTATTTTATCTGTTTGTGTTTCTACGAATTGTGGTCCTTTTTTTTTATTTGTCATGAATTTTGTTTCTTTCATCTGGAATTCTGAGACCTGTTCTATTTGCTATTTCTTCCAGAACATTTATTTGAATAAATCCATCAGATTTTCTGAAAGTATTGCGAAATTATCAGCAAAAGTAAGGCAGTTGACCTTAATTCCGTTTGTTCACCTTCCTATAGGTATTAGTTCATTTTTTTTTATTCTTTAGCTTCAAATTTCAAATCCTTATAATTTTTCTAGAGCACAGTTAAACAGTAAGGGTGATAAACAATCCTCTTGTACAGACCCAGTTTTTATTTAAAATGGCTAAGATGCTTCTCCAATAAATTTAACTTAAGGTATTGTGTTTGTAGGACTTCCACGAATTTTGTTTAACACCAAATTCTCTAACGGTTTTGTCTATTGTTTCTCGATCTACCGAATCAGATGCTTTCTTGAAGTCAACAAATGATACTATTATTGGTTTACTGGTTAACATTCTATGGCGAACTATTGATTTTAAGTTAAAAATCTGTTCCGTGCACTCTCTTTCCTTTCCAAAACCTTCCTGATATTCTTTAAATTATTTGCTGAAGTTTCTGTGACTCTGTCCAGGAGAATTTTTGGTAATATTTTGTATGCCACTGGCAGAAGTGACACTCCCCTGTATTTGTTGACATTTTGTTTGTCTCCCTTTTTTGTAGCGAGTAGGTAACATTATTTTCCATTCTTCTGGAATCTTTACAGTTCTCCAGATGTTCTCAAAAAGCAGTTGTAGATCATTTATGATCTTTATCATATAAAAACCTTGCGTACTTTCCTACTTTGATTCTATTATGTCATATGGGATCATATTCTAGGGCAATTCATCAGATCGAGCAGAAGTTCTTAGGGTGCAAAAGCGATGGATAAGAATCATTTTTGCTGTAAATTCAAAAACATCACATAGAAAGCTGTTCAAGGAACTTTGTATTCTAACCACTGTTTCTCAGTATATTTATTCCTTAATGAAATATTTTGTGAGTAATACCTCTCTACTTCCAACCAATAGCTCAATATATAGTATTAATACTAGGAATAAGAACATTCTACGTAAATACCTAAAATCACTTACCTTGGTCCAGAAAGGGGTCCAATATTCAGGAACACACATTTTCAGTAAATTAAAAGCAACCATTAAAAACTTGATTTCAGATAAAGCACCGTTTAAACAGAGTTTGAAAGACTTTTTGATAGGCCACTCCTTCTACCCTATAGATGAATATCTTAACAGAGACTGCTAAGCCAGCTTAAGCAAAAATGTCTGTTAGATTTCAGGTCTGACAGCACTTGGTCACAACAGTCAACATTAGGTATTTTGTGTATGATAAATTTATTAACAGTGCATAACAATGTTTCATTCTGACAGCATGTTAATTCTGTAAATATTAGCATTTCCAGTTTGCCATATTGTATTCAATTATTTCGACGATCTCTGGACAAATGATCAGGGTAGTAAGTATTATATTCAAATGTTTTATGTTTTTATATTATACTTTCTGACATGTTCCACACCCACCAGAATCGTCTCATTTTTTGGGTCTATAGAACGAAAACGGAATCTAACCTTTTGTTATGACGATTTCAATAATTCAGCTGTAATGGAGTCCTTACCACTTGCTTTGTTGTTTTTTAGTTATTTGATGGTTTCATTAATTTCTTGCTCTGTTGATGGAAAAACTTATCCAGATTTTGTGGTATTGCTGGAAACTCCAATTAACAGTTGGAACTGGACAATTTATGAGCACGTCAAAAGATTTTGATAGTATTTCGCGATTTTCTTTGTTGTATAATCCTGTTTTGCCATTTTCATCTTTGAAACAAATACTTGGTGCTTGATACCATTTAAGTATATGTTTAAAAGTTTCATAAAAATTTCTAGTATTATTATTGGTACAATTTTCTAGTATTTCCATAAGCTGAATTTTTTCAAAGATTCTTGTGATGTTTCGGATTATTTTCGACGTTTCCTTTCTTTGTTGCCTAAATTCTTGTAAGTGTCGCTCTATATTTTGAACATCTCCATTTTATCTATTTTGGAGCTCTTTGTTCTGGTGTTTCTTCACACCCTTCGTTCCACCATGTCTTCTTTTTATTCTTGGTCAGTCCTGAAATTTTCTCTGCTGCTTTAGTAATTTGTACCTGAAGTTTATGCCTATCGCTTTGTTCCGTTGTCTCAATTTCTTCTCTAAACTTTTTTGTATTTTCTATTGTAATGTTAATTGTGGTGGAGTTGTATCTGATTACTTCCTTAGTTGTTATTTTTTGTTTTAGATGGGGCAATCGTATTCTAATCTTCGAGAGATAATGATCTGATTCAAATTTCCCATTTCTGATAACTTTAACATTCAGAATTTCCTTGATAGTCCTTTTAGATATGGCTATGTGAACCAGTTGAAATTTTCATAGGTTTGGATTTGAAGATAGCCAAGTTTCGGCTTTACCTGGTAGTTAGCGAAAATGTGTGGACATTCGTTTTAAATGGAATATTCTGCACATATTGATCAGTCTTTCGCCATTGTTGTTTGCTCTTAAGTGTGCTGGATATTCACCTACTATATTTTTAATTTCTTTTCCTTCCCAAGTTGAACGTCGGAGTCGCCGATAAGTATTTTAACGTTTTTTTATGTATGTTTGATATTTCAGATTCTAAAAGATCCTAAAACTGATTTACTTTCTGCAGATTTCTTGTGTTATCATCATTTATAGGTGCATAGCAATTTATAGGGATACAGCTTTTATTCTTGCACATTATTGTCAACATGCACATTCTTTTTGCTTTCGACATAAATTCTGTTATACTGTTTACAACCTTTTTACTTGCACAAAATTCTGTACCAAACATCGGCAGGTGTAATGTTGTGTGTCAAATACGTTCTCATCTAAAACTCTCGTTTCCTGCACTGCTACAATTTGTATATGGTTCTTCTGCAGATGTAATTCCAATTCCTTCTGTTTATCAATTTTCAGAAGAGAATTTAAATATAATATTCCAAAGCAGTACTTCATCTTGAAGTTAGAAGGCTTTTCAGTATAAACCATCTCTTCATCAGCGCAAATGTTGACACTCCTCAGAACCCTAGGGTCCAGTACACTACAAGATGTAATGGCATATTCCTCTTCAGAGTTAGTACCTGTGGTAGTGCATCCAGCTGTACCAAGATTTTTCTTAGAGGTGTTACACCTCTATCACTCCTCATTTACCCTGGCTTGTGACAGTCAACCTTGGAATATTTAGGACCCAAGTTGGCGCAGCAGGCCATTATTATTATTATTATTAATACTGGCGACTATTTGGATGTGGGTGTGTAGTACTTTGCGTCTCTTAATTAAATTGGGAAAAGGAAAATAGAGAAACACTTACTATTGTCAATATTGTCGATGCAGAGAGGAGCAACAGGTACAACACTGGAGGGGCAGCCATACTCTTGAAGTTTTTGGCAGGTTTCCATAAATAATTTCCTTACGTCTCTTTTATTTATACTGAACTCAATTTCTTACATATAATTCTATAAAGAAATCATTTCTCTACAGTTTTTACACAATATTAAGGCTCTTGATACATGCATAAATATGCAAGGTGAATAATTACACAATATGTTAAGAGACCAGAGAGTCTTAAGCAAATATTTTAAATTTTCATCACAGAGAATTGTAGAAATTAAGAGCAAAGTAGCAACATACATTTCATAACCATTTTTGCAGTATGTAAACGATAAAATCAGTCGTTATGGAAGATTCACAGTTCACAATATTCGAAGTAGCTCGAAGTTCATCACAATTACATATATTTTGATATCCATCATACAGTTTATCACGTCTTGGTACAAGTCATACAATAGAATGAATGATTTTAGGGACGATATGATTCTTCTTTGTACATTTTTTTGTAATGGATAATTACTTCTAACGTATTTCTGAAGCTCTCAGTATAGAATTCTTTCCGAAATACGGAGTGTGTCTTAAATAATAGTGAAAAGTGGAAGGGGTGAAATTATACGTTATTAAAATCAAAAACGTTTCATTAAGCATGGTCTACAAACGAGGTATTTGCGAGATTACTGCGAATGTGTGCTCACTCTCTACCACTGACTTCAGTATGAAATTTTGTTCTGTTTAGTACAAATGTATTTGGCATGTAAACTTTTCGATTAAATCCCCGCTTAATTGGATTCCTTTCAGGACCCATGAGTACTGTGACGTTTTTGTTTCCATTACCATACACTTTCACCCGAGTTAGTTTCCACTACTAATTACAAGACATCCTACATACTTTCTTTGCAGTTATATTTTTAGATATTGCTATTCTACGTCTGCTTCCTTCGGTGTCACATGTTTGCTAAAAGTATCAGAATAATTTTCACCCGTTGTCCTTATCATAGGCACCTTATAATACTTGTCAGCCAGGAGACAGAGGCAAGAGTGATGCTTGAGCCGCAATCTACAAATGAAATTTTGTCAAAAGTCGGATATGTACAACTTAGCTGAAGCGTTTGCTTCGCTCGGAAAGGGTTAGCCCATTTTAAGTCTCACGGACAGCTAGAAGGGCGCCACCAAGTCACTAACACCTGGATACACTTGGGTAAAGCACAGGCATACCCGTTATAAACAACTGAGTTTGTTTTTTCGTCTCTGCTTTCTCGATAACTTGTAGACAAACACATGCAGAAAATCCTAGCGGTGTTAGGGAGCTGCAACCCACGATGTGATGTACAGCAGCATAGAACACCTGTGACCGTTGTGGGAGTTCACATTTTACATGTCAGCTGTCGCATGATCTGAAATTCTCACCCTATACGGAGACTGGAATGTTTCGTTACGCACTGTCGACTACTCATTGGGTGAAACTGCAAATAGAGCCCACGAATGACAGAGACGACATGATAGGAAATTCACCACTCTGAAGGGCAGAGTTAGTAACGGTTGAACAAGAATGCTAATATGGAGAAGCTGCAGGTCGATCAGTGTGCAGCCAGTCTGATCAATAAGTGTAATGGGTGAGGGACAGATCAACCAGTCGGTGACAGCACAGCAATGCAGTCATAGAGGAATCAAACAAGAGGAGAGATACAGTGGGTTTGCCTGTTGGAGGCATATCACCCTACTGTCAACCTAGTATTCAGACTTCGAGTCAGATCCATGCTTCCGTTCCGAAAAGTATCGTATCAGCACTTAGTGACATACTCATTTCTGTTCCATGTCGGATGGATCTTCTTAACGGTCCATGCTCGAACCTTCAGTCATCCCATTGCATTTCCCTCTCTAACCTCAGCCTCCAAATATTATGCTGACATCACCTCTGCTAGTTCAACACCACAGACAACAGACATCGAGCGCACCGAGCGGAAAGTATTATAACGCAGTGCTAATTGCCAGGACTGTGTTCTGCCTTGGAATTAAGCAACCATTGTGTGGAAGATGAAACAAGTAAAGCTGCTCACGGCATCATCTCAAAGTCTCATTTCACGGAAGATGATAATTGCTGCCTGTTAAACCACGGGCACACACATGACAAAAGATGACCAAAACGTCACGCCGACTTCGCACGTATCGCACACCCCTTCATGTAAAATTATTCCATTAAGTCGTAAAATGAAACATTCTACACAGCCTCCCTACGTCACCATTTATCCAGTTGCGACTATGCACAGGTCTAATCAGCCACGAGTTTATATTTCTATATAGAGCCAATATTAAACGTAAATATTTTCATGTATTAATACTTCGGTCAGTTTGTAGGCACTACGACCTTATTTGAGTATGCTGCCACGAGCTGTTATCCGCGCACTGTGGTCCAGTGGTTAGCATCGCTGGCGGGAAATTCAAAATAGCCCAACTGCCTTGCGTGTAAAATATCAATAAATTCAAAAAAATGGTGGGAAATTTAAAAAATGTTGGGAAATTCAAGAATTAGGAGGAAATTCAAAATACTCCAATTATGTCACAGGTTTTCCCCCCACTCTTACGATGTTAATGTTGGAAGTGGGGCTGCTGTCCTTAGTAAAATTTGGCGGGAAATTCAAAACTCCAAGATGGGGCATTGTTCTGTTGGTGTGAAATTCGAAAGAAAAGTAGATATGGTGATCCAACATGGCAATCTGGGCATATTGTCACTGCGTCTCGACGACACAAGCCATAATAAAGGTCCAAAATGGCAGCTCATGGATGCTGGCGCAGCCCACATGGTTGCCAGATCATTTGTGCTAAGTACAGAATTTCATCTTAAGTATAAATTGGCAGGAAATTCAAAATTCCAAGATAGTGAACTGTCCTGTTTATGTGAAAACAAAAAAACCAAAAAGCCTCTGCTGGTTCTAGGAAATACGACACTGTCCGCCAAGGTCACCCTCCTCTATGCTGGTTCTGGGACAAAGAACATTGTCTCACCTGAAAAAATCATATTCTTCCCCATGCCTGTCCGAGCCTGCATGGTATTCATACCTGTGAAGGAATGTTTTTTTCCATTGCCTGCCTAAGCCTGCTGGCTGTTTCCAACAACTCTCTTAAGATATGTAAACTTATTTTTCATCCTAGAGGTAGTAACCAGGCTGGACGTGTCTGCTATTTATAGCTGACCTACTTTCAGTGACATGAAAAACCACTTATCACATTTAAGGTCCAACACAAAAAAATTGTGTTTTTAATGGATGAGAGCTATGAAAACAAGCAGTAGCCTGCCTTGGTCATAGCCAGCCACCACAGATCTGACAAACACATGAGCTTATGTTATACACTAGGCATAAAACAATAACGCATTTGAGAATGTAACCCATTTATACTTATTTTCAAGTCGAATGGTAACCCCCAAATACGTCGCAAATATACAGGGTGAGTCACCTAACATTACCGCTGGATATATTTCGTAAACCACATCAAATACTGACGAATCGATTCCACAGACAGAACGTGAGGAGAGGGGCTAGTATAATTGTTTAATACAAACCATAAAAAAATGCACGGAAGTATGTTTTTCAACTTAAACCTACGTTTTTTTAAATGGAACCCCGTTAGTTTTGTTAGCACATCTGAACATATAAACAAATACGTAATCAGTGCCGTTTGTTGCATTGTAAAATGTTAATTACATCCGGAGATATTGTAACCTAAAGTTGACGCTTGAGTACCACTCCTCCGCTGTTCGATCGTGTGTATCGGAGAGCACCGAATTACGTAGGGATCCAAAGGGAACGGTGATGGACCTTAGGTACAGAAGAGACTGGAACAGCACATTACGTCCACATGCTACCACCTTTTTATTGGTCTTTTTCACTGACGCACATGTACACTCTTTGACATAAAACTTGACCGGCGGCCGGCCGCTTCAGAGGCTAAGTCCGCGCCGATCGCGACATGGGACAAAGAAACTGGCCAACTCGCTAATTCTCTACGTCCGGTTATCTGCACAATCTGGCAACACTGTAGACTGCGGCACTTCCTGGAGGAAAACTTGTCCCAAGATAGAGAGACTCTAGGCTGATTACGCCTGTGGTCTAGCGGTAGCGTGCGTTGTTTCTGTTCATAATGTCAGTGGATCGAGAGCAGCTGGCATAAAATATTTTTATAGCCTCTTCTGTCTGAATGCTGAAGACGTGAATGTAATGGTAGCGCAGATTCAATCTATTTCGCTTTGTGACACACCGATATCAAAATTTTATCTAGTAACGATTTTGCGGCAGATTTCCTGCAGACTGTCCTCCTCTGGACGCCGTATGCGGCAAAGCTCCGGGATCCATTTGCTGGCTACTGGCAGCGGCCGTGGCGACAGCAGCGGCGCTGCACTCCCCCGTTCTTTATCGAAAGCGCCTGCTACCGCTCATCGCTTTTGATGATTTGAAACGCTTTATTATTAAATGTTGCTCCACAGAAAATTTCTACACTTTCCATTCACGCTCAAAAGCATAGGAGACAGACGCCCTGATTAGTAGGCGGGTAATCGGCAAGAGCTGAGTATGGCCCGAAATTAATTTTATAGACTGGGACGAAATTAAACCACCTCACTACATTCGATGAATTTATAAATGCTTCATACCTCGTTTCTTTTCCTTTCAAACTTAATTATTTGTGCAACTTTTGGTCAATGATTGGATGTTTTCGTCAAGCCAGAGTGAGCGTCTGTGGTGTAAAATGTATTACAGTTCTTGTTTCATTCCTTATGGTAAGTCTATGCGATAAACTGTGTGAATACCTTGCAATGCATGCTCTGTAGCAGTGCAGGCACACTGCACATTTGGAGTTCCATGTATGGGTTCATGAAGTATTTATTGTTGATCGGAAGTGATAGTTAATGTCATCAGATTTAAACCAGAAAAATTTGTCGTTTTGAAGGTTTCAGAGAACGGAAAGGAATTGCTAACGCCGGTGTTAGAAAACGTCTACAGTTAAACGCTATTGCAAAAATTTAGAAGATGTGAACTATATTAATGAACATGTGCACTTCATAAACAACCTTCTGACATGTTAGACCTATATGACGAACAAAGCTCAAATTTATATCGTTGACAGTCGGTTTGAGTCTTTTCAGGACCTATTTTACAGTGAAGCACCTTGGAATTTGCAAAGCAGAAATCCATGATATTAACTTAATTTACTAAGTCGAAATCGGACGAAGATTGATGTTTAAAGGCATTCTTCAGATTTCGCATAAGAAATGTTTACTAGCACTTTGCAACTCCATTAATTAAAATGGAAAATAAAATGTTTTAGTCAGCGGCTTCTACCGTGATTCGAACTTATAGTACAAGCACTGCAACGCACAAGGGAACCTCTGAGCTAACGACACACTGGCGGCCAGAGGCGGACTATAGTCACTGCGATGTTGCCTGAGCCTCAAAACGCAACCTTAAACACAGAAACAGAGGAGGTGGAGATTACTGTTTTAACGTCCCGTCGACAACGATGTCATTAGAGACGGATCACAAGCTCGGATTAGGGAAGGATGGGGAAGGAAATCGGCCGTGCCCTTCCTAAGGAACCATCCCGGCATTTGCCTGAAGCGATTTAGGGAAATCATTGAAAACCTAAATCAGGATGGCCGGGCGCGGGATTGCACCATCGTCCTCCCGAATGCACACACAAACAGGTGTTACTTATGTGAAGAACGCCGTTCTTGGAGTCCAGAAATTAAATATACTTTCTAATTGTGTCATCTTGCAGTGGATTATATCGTACGAGTCTTCGATGTGGAAAACGAATGTTAAGTGAATTTAGCGAGGTAACGCCGACCTACACCCGGAAGTAAATGCACTATCAGAGTGTTGACAAATACTTGCTACGACGCTGCCATTTCTCGGCTCTCTGACGAGGCAGCTCTTCAGCGAAATGCTTGCCGTGATTCTCCGATACGGTTCTTCAGAGTGGAGACGCGCGCGCACGTTTGGTTTTTATGCGGCGTTCTCCCCTGGTGGTTTCTGACGTCGCCTTGTGGGCTATGTATACATATGAGACATTCAATTATCATTAATCCAGAATGATACAAGTTTCAGCTTCCGGCGTGGAAGAAGGCTGTTGACGCCGACATTATATCATTTCAACGTAGGGAAAGCAAAACGGATCATTCAATGTTTCTCATTCAACATAAAGCATGTGAGATAAATTTCCGTAACGTTCATAATCATCTAAAAATACAAACGAAGTAAAAATACACCGGAATCTTATTCGAATTGAATATAATGTAAGATACCAAACGCTTTGCACCTCGATGTCGAATTTGTCCACTTGCAATCGTTTGCAGCATGCACATAGATTGTCATGATTACCACGAGAATGAAGAAATATGTTGGTAAGGATGGAAGCAAGAAGAGACGCAGTCAACAAATATTCTATTCCTCATGGCATTCATTTCATTTGACACGTAAGAAGAGGTAAAGCGGGAATTTACTTTCGTTAACACGAAAGATATGCCGCACATATTGATAACGAGGAAGTCTGCGTCTTCATACGTTTCCTCCTTGAAATCTGTATGCTCTATTATATACTAAGTAGCCCGATCATTGTTTCAGTAATGTTACCCTCTTGTTTGACCCCGTAACGATGAACAGATTCCAAATGCAGGTCTCTGCGTGAAAGTAGCTGTTCGAACCCTTCCTGGGTTGTTTTTTGTGTTTTATTGCTTGGAATTCCTGAAGCAGACCACTGTGCCTTCCCCCCTCGTGGGTTAGGTCTCAAAACTAAACCGCTTTGTGTCCAATGGCATAATTTATTCATACAGCATCAGCATAAGACTCTTGCGAGTGAGAGAATGACAATAACAATCGTAACAAGAACAAGCAAATAATGAATGATGTTTATTCCAACGCAGAAAGAGAATGGCTTTAAATATAAAAATCTATATCTATATCCATATCTATTGATCTTTGAGTTGGCACAATGAAAATATATTCTTAGCATTTAGTTACTGAATTTAGTTCTGGATGTTTGCAGAGAAAAGGAAAAGTCGGTACTTCTCGCTAGTGTAATATAATGTGAACCAGCAACTACCCTTTCCTTAGAACACGACTCAAGCAGGTCCTCAAGTAGGCACTGCTGCACTCTGTTCCCTGACATTGCTCTGATGACGGTTAATGCAGATAGTTCCGATTATGAAATACAAAACGTATTGCAGGTTAGTTCCTAGGATAGTAACATTAAATTTGCGTTGTAGACGGCACATGAACGTGACGACTATCCATATTACTCATCAATATAAAAAGACAGTATTTTGGGAATTTAACAGGATTACTCAAAATGAATTCTGAAATTGGGTGACTGACCGCACAGGTGCTAAACGTCGTCAAGAGTATACGATGTCCTAATCGCATTAGGAATATGAAGATCGTCTTCGACAGCTCGCAACTTTCACATTGCTATCCCCACCCTACTCCAGACAGCTCTCGGTGGAGTTGCACTACGTTGCCGATGTTATGGAAGGCCTTCAAACCGACAACAGACCACATATTGAAAAATACAAGCGAATTCTCTTGCAGCGTAAGCTTATTGTAACTAATCTAAAAATTATTGGAGAGGAACATTGTCCTATTCAAAAAAGTAAAATGTTACACACTGTTGACGTCAAACGGACATTATCTATGTCCTGTCTTGTGTCCTACTCATCTATAATATCAAGTGTACTATGAAAATGATTATATATAATGGATTATAAGGTAATGCATTGATACCAGATGGTGGGGGCCGGCCGATGTGGCCGTGCGGTTCTAGGCGCTTCAGTCTGGAACCGCGTGACCGCTACGGTCGCAGGTTCGAATCCTGTCTCGGGCATGGATGTGTGTGATGTCCTTAGGTTAGTTAGGTTTAAGTAGTTCTAAGTTCTAGGGGACTGATGACCTTAGAAGTTAAGTCGCATGGTGCTCAGAGCCATTTGAACTATTTAACACAAAATGACATTAAAAATTTAAGTTATTCACGAGCAGCTAGTTGAGAATATGTATGAACATTAAATGACACGACGAACCGTCATGTTCTGCATATGGATTCAAACCCAGCTCATGCAGACTAAGCAAAGATTTCGTGACTGACGGAAACTAACAGTCATTCCTGATTAGGCATACAGAGAGTGATATACCTCGATTTTAGACAGTATCAGTTAGCAAATATCAACTTTAAATTGCATAACGCAAACATTTTTAACAGACGCGAATTCCTACCCAGCATCTAATGTCCCTGTTAACGAACTACGAGAGATGTTAAATATTGCTTCTTCACAAGTAACTTACTTGAAATGCCGTGAGGTAAAGCTGTGTGTTGGACACGGATTCGAACCCGGAACCTAATCGGATTGCTATCGAAGCACAGTCAAATGTGACATATCGGAATTTCGCGGCAGTAACTAGATGTTATAACTGAAATGACGAGACGAAAAATTAATTTTTTCCTTCCCAGGACTCCAACCCGGCACCTATCGCTGTTATATTCTAGAGAAAACTAACGTTAAATATGGGTTTGTTGCACCAGCAGTGACATGTGAGCATGTTTGAACTGAAATAATATGACGAAGAGTTCAGCGCTCACTGGGAATAGAGCCCCACACATATCGTTGTTGACTACACACAAAGAGACGTCAGCTACCGAATTTTTCTCCACCAGCTGCTCAGAATAGCATCTTGAACTTACAGTCATCTCGCAAATAGTTCTGTGTCTCACTGGGAGTTAAAAACGTCAGATATCGTTAGTGTGACAGCGAATGAAAATACATTAAAAATCAAAATTATTATCCACCAGCAGACAGGTGTTCTCATGCTAGAGCTTGATAATACATAATTAAATCTTTAGTGCCGGGCCAGGATTCGATCCCATTCACGCATAATATGTGAAGATGTTGAGGAATCTGCAGTTTTGAACAAACAACAAATTGTAGCCGAGCTGTATTGCCACGAAGGGATCAAATTCCGCGTTAAGGGCGGTCTGAGTTGCATTCCCAGTTCAGAACCAATTTTATCGACATACAGAAGCTCAAATAAAAGATGGAATAAGTGTCCTGTGACCATACATAGCGTTTGTGTCGTCACTTGAAATAAATAACTAGTATAAGAAAGGTTACTGGTGGTAGAGTTTCTACATGTCGCCACTCCAGACTTTATTGTGGTTCAACCTACCGTCTACTTGGTAAAGAAGGAATATCATCTTTAATGTGAATTTTCTGACCACGCAGCCATTATATCTCCTTCACTTGGTGTAGCCAGGAGAGAATGGAATCTGTCTCTCCCTATCTAAAATCATTGACAGAAGTGGGAATCGAACCCAGACCATAGGTATAACAACCTACCATCCGTCCAACAGACCACGAAATCACGAAATCCTCTTCTCTGCGAGTCATTTTTCTATCGTAACGCAGTTGCGCCACACTGGATGAGAATTCTGACACACAGGCTCCCTGTAGTAATTTGCAGCATGTTCAGTAAATTCATTTACTTGGTTGACCGAATCACCATGAACTAGCTGCCTCGGCTACCCAGTGCATACATTCGACTATTTTGTAATCACAGAAATAAAATCACGTTACTGCCACCTACACACAACTGCTAACATTGTAGGAAGCAGAAGTTTAAATAAGAAGTGTTCCTTTTCACTTGAGCTATTCTATTGCGCTATCTGTTACTAGAAAACGTCGTTCAGTCCAAAAGAAAAGCTGTAACTGTTTGTCTCTCAGAAATCAAGGCATGGCCATATGCATAATCTCACAGTGCTGTGGAATCCAAAAGTTCTGGAGGAATAGTTGCCAAGCTCTGGAGCTGTTGTAGTTCCGTGTCAGCTTGTAGCATAGATAAGATGTCGCGAGTTCGAATACATTCAGTGCTACATTTTTTAAAACGCAATTCTGCTCTCTGCTGAAGTTATCAATCTAATGGAACTTTGAACAAATTCCCTTCACTTCTCAACCCAAAGTAGTCGCATGTGGAAAAAGGACTAACTACTGTGACTTTTGTCCTATTCAGGTTTAATAGACAGCAGGCAGCAGATGCATCTCGAAGATGTGCAGGGAGAGCGCATCGTGCCATAATATGTCAGAAAAGTATTTTCTACATTAGCCGTCGTGTGGTAGTGATATTTTATTCTTCTTCAAACTTTGATTGATAGCTTTAACTCAGAACAAATTTTCTACATGCATGTAATCAATAAACTGCATGTGCATTGTCAGACTGTCATAGGTAACATCAGAGAATTCGCATATATCGTTGATGATTAATTTCTCTCTCATGTTTACTATTGTTTTAACAACACTAAAGGAAACCTTACGAAAATTGTGCACTGTATTATAAGAAATGAAATAAAACTAACGATGATAACCTTACGACGAAAGTATCTGTACACAAGCATGCCTCTATCGACACGAATTAGTAAAATACTACTCACTTAGATTTTGATAGGGTCTGTGTTTAATTGGTATGCTGTGTCATACTCACGAGGTATGCAAATGTGGCATTTCATAAATATAGTTACGTATTCCTAGAAACCCAAAATTCGCTTGTCAGCAGCGGAAAGAGGCGATACCTGTTGTGCAGCATTGTAAGTTTTTCAACATTGCACTATGAGCTGAAAGCATTTTCTTGCGATTTCCGTATTGATGTTTGATCTGACTGCTTGTAGCTCTTTCACAGAAGGGATAAAAACGTTTCAGTCAGTGAGACTGGAACTGCGAACCGTAACAGACGCTGTTTCACATGTCAGCACGTTACCACAGAGCTGGCGAGGGGGTATGGGTCTCAGTTTCCTATTACGACGGCAATAGTAACTAGAACTCGTAAACCGCTATTTAAAGGTCGAGATTAGTTGCGATTTCCACCTGCAACGACTTTCTTGGGCTGAAAACCGTAAATTTTCAATCTTTTGTTACCCTTCAAGCTATAATAACTCAGATTATTCAATGGAAATGACAGGTAAAATCAAGTGAACTTTGAGGCTTAATTCCGTGCACACCAGGAAGTAACTCGTCGATCACAGAGTTGCCAAACATACGTTGCCTTGTTGCCAAATCTCAGTTACAGTACCAGCAGGAAGAAGACGAACCGATGTGATCCTACAGCGGTCTGGGAAGTGACCATAGCTGGTGTCTCCAAGTCGCGGCTGCTACGGCCTGGAATACGTAATGCGTCTGATTCGCTTTCTGTAACTAGGTTTAGGGACTGGAGCGTAGTTACTAATAATACTCAGAACTGACTGCAAACTGAGCATCATAAATCAGTAACTCTCATTGTTGTTTTTATATTTCTTTCGTAAGTGCACTCAAAACTAAGAAAGTCATTCACAGGCGTTTTCCTGCCTCGCCGATAGTCGAGCAGAACATACAAATAAAAATAAAAAAGAATGTGTGTGTGTGTGTGTGTGTGTGTGTGTGTGTGAGAGAGAGAGAGAGAGAGAGAGAGAGAGAGAGAGAGAAATAAAAAGCAATGAGAGAGTGTGTAAAAAATTGTTGTAAAGAAATTGAATCATGGTATTTAAAGAAATCTTTCATTAAAATGACACGTTCCACATCATTACGAAATGTCGTATTCATGATCTATGGAACAAGAGTTAATCTAATGTAATGTAATCTAATCTAATCACATCATATTGATTATTAGCCATGAAGAGTCATGAACTACCGAAAGTTTTGCCAATACCAGTAACCAAATCTAAACTTGAAAATAAAAGACGACAATTTTTGTAATAAACCGTGACTCCTATCAAGACCCTTTCATCCCTGTTATCTAACCACGAAAGATGTCTGATATACCTCCATTCTGAAGTAACAAAGTGTGCATGCATTTAAAGATGAAGTGCATGATGTGAAGTTCTGTGACGGAGATACGAACCCAACACGTAATCCGATTGTTAACTAAGAAAAATCAAATGTTACGTATCGGTTTTTCTTACGAGCCGCTAGGTGTCTGAATCTAAAATAAGGATACAAACTTTTGTGCCTAAGCGACAATCGAACTGCACACCTACCGCGCATCCACGAATATAGCTTAAGTATCAGTTGCTTACTCATGAACAGTAAGATGTGTGCGTGTTTGACCAGAAATAACGACACCTGTTGCGATTGTTGGCAACACATGAACAGACATTGAAATTGCGCGTTAATTTTCACTAGCAGGTGGGTGTGCACTTGATAAAGCTAGAAATGAAATTATGAATATTTTTGTACTGGATCAGGTTTCAGACCCACATACTTACCTTTGGAAGAGAGCTAGAGAAGATTGCAGTCTTGGGAACAGGAACGAAATGACTGAACTATACTGTTCCGAGAGATTCAGATCCTCGAAAGAGGAGATACGAATTCGAATCACAGTCCAGCACCAAATTTTTAAACGTCTCTAGTTCAATCAAGTACAAGTAAAATAAGAGCCCTGTCCCTTTAAATGGCTATCGGTTCATCAAATAAAATAAAATTTTCTAATGTAAGTAAGTTTACTGGCGACTTTATTTCTGTTTACCATGACATCCGCTTTGTCATTTCCCAACGAAAACTGGCTCTGCTCAGTTGGTTATGAAGGAACGTGATGTTTAATGCGGATTCTGGATTATAACGTCTTTCTCTTGAGGTTACCAGAGGTAAAATAAATCTGTTTGTGCCTCTTAAAAGTAAATGCCTGAACCCACGCATTGCATCTGTGATAGCTCGTTCCACCAGACCATTGTGGCCACATTACCCAGCCCCAGGAGTGTGCTGTAACGGATGATGTGCTTAGCTTACAAAATTAGTCACGGTGGAAAAAATGCGAGTCTATTAAATGGTCAAGTAGAAGCAAGCTTCTGACGCAGAGATTATGCTATTCTCATGTCAGCAGGATGTAAAGACTCTTCTAGGCATCATAGGCTGGATGTGAAGCCATTTTGATTTTTCACAAATTCAGCAAATTTCTTAGTTCGAGAAAATCCACTGTGAAGTGTGAAGTTGCCGGATAATTCGATTATTACTGTTATTATTAATATCATTTTATTCATACTGCTGCTGTAACACAAGTGCTTGAACATCATTTAGTATGTTTTGGTCACTATAGAAGTAGTTTCCCAAGAACAGGTTCTTTCCCTGTCTACGGAATCCTTTTCATGTTAATATCAAACACCAGCAATTACTCGTAGATTACATTAAAACTAAAGTAATTGACGAAGACGTTACTTGGTAACAAAAACGCACTGCCTTTCTTCATTTACTTTCGCCTAGAAGTGGCTATCGAGTACTGACAAACCAAAAGGCAAGAGATCTTACTGCCTTCCGATATACGTTGCTGTTAGTTCTTCCACATGATTTGGTCGACATGACCTGTTTCAAGTAGTGTATGACAGACAGTGTTTTAGAAAATCTATTGTTTCCCTTTGCAATAAACAGAAGTATTTTCATTCTAAGCTGTCCAAGTACAAAATTTTCGCAATATTAGTGCACATTTAATATTCGCTTCTATAATGTATAAAAGTATTTCACAGTCGCAAAACTCGCATCCGAAACGTTGACCTTACACTTAGTCGCTGACCATAAATTCTAGCTCAGAGTGACACCAGTTTAAATAACCTAATGTAGCGAAGACTGTTTGCCAGTGCTCTTTCTCACCGGAAAATACGCAATTGACTCATTTGGCTCCATAAGTACACTGTAACAGTAATTTCTGTGTGAAATTTGTCAATAAGCTTTCGCCTTCCAACCGGCAAAATACGGAAGAGTACAGCCGGTAAACAAATCACAAATCACGATTTAGTGCCGATAAGACGATTTCTTTAAACATTGTCGAAGCTGAGGGAATTTATTTTCTGCTTAAATCGTCTTAAGCAGCAACGTTCACAGATATCTCAAATAGGAAAAAGCTGAATATCCAGGTACGAAGGTTGTAAAACAAACTTCCCACAGTTTGTGTCAGGTTGATCTTTTCGTCTGATAACACTGCTTAAGTATTTTGTCTAAGAGGTATCACAAGTAGTATCCCTGTAGCTGTGGGAATCATTGGTTGAAAACGAGTTTAACACCAATGGGTACAGTGCTGCTATATTTTCAAAATTATTATCAACTTAAGTCTGAGTTCATCCACAAACTGAGGCGTATTTATAATATTGAAGCTAGACTGTGTATCCTTGTCTTTCTTGAGTGGTCACTGGAAGGCGTTTACACACACGTATACAATACTATGAATACTTCGAACGCTATGGTTAACGTTGCTCTCATAAACTACTTTTTTTTTAAATTCTTCTGGGTCTTAAGCGAGCAATATGTGTTGTAGATACAGTCTCAGACCAAAAAATTGACCGCCGAGTCGTTCACGTAAAGTGGACAATACAGTCATGCTCCTCTCAGAATTCTATGTCTGGCAATATGCTCGATCTAGCAACATGTAGACTACGGCACTTCCCAGAGGAAGTCTTGACACCAGTCTTAGTACATTACTCTAGACTACGACCGTAGTCTTGAGGTTAAACGCGAGACCAGCTAATATGATATTGTAGATTCGCTTGAATTACACTCATAGCTTCAGCACCGAGAGGAAAGGGGCGATAAAAATTCTGTCGATATGTGCTTTCGGTCGCCAGACGTCATATTAGCTGGTCTCGCGTTTTACCTCAAGACTACGGTCGTGTTCCATCAGCGGTACGAATAAAATGATATTAATAATAACAGTAATAATCGAATTATCCGGCAACTTCACACTTCACAGTGGATTTTCTCGAACTAAGAAATTTGCTGGATTTGTGGAAAATCAAAATGGCTTCACATCCAGCCTATGATGCCTAGAAGAGTCTTTACATCCTGCTGACATGAGAATAGCATAATCTCTGCGTCAGAAGCTTGCTTCTAATTGACCATTTAATAGACTCGCATTTTTTCCACCGTGACTAATTTTGTAAGCTAAGCACATCATCCGTTACAGCACACTCCTGGGGCTGGGTAATGTGGCCACAATGGTCTGGTGGAACGAGCTATCACAGGTGCAATGCGTGGGTTCAGGCATTTACTTTTAAGAGGCACAAACAGATTTATTTTACCTCTGGTAACCTCAAGAGAAAGACGTTATAATCCAGAATCCGCATTAAACATCACGTTCCTTCATAACCAACTGAGCAGAGCCAGTTTTCGTTGGGAAATGACAAAGCGGAAGTCATGGTAAACAGAAATAAAGTCGCCAGTAAACTTACTTACATTAGAAAATTTTATTTTATTTGATGAACCGATAGCCATTTAAAGGGACAGGGCTCTTATTTTACTTGTACTTGATTGAACTAGAGACGTTTAAAAATTTGGTGCTGGACTGTGATTCGAATTCGTATCTCCTCTTTCGAGGATCTGAATCTCTCGGAACAGTATAGTTCAGTCATTTCGTTCCTTTTCCCAAGACTGCAATCTTCTCTAGCTCTCTTCCAAAGGTAAGTATGTGGGTCTGAAACCTGATCCAGTACAAAAATATTCATAATTTCATTTCTAGCTTTATCAAGTGCACACCCACCTGCTAGTGAAAATTAACGCGCAATTTCAATGTCTGTTCATGTGTTGCCAACAATCGCAACAGGTGTCGTTATTTCTGGTCAAACACGCACACATCTTACTGTTCATGAGTAAGCAACTGATACTTAAGCTATATTCGTGGATGCGCGGTAGGTGTGCAGTTCGATTGTCGCTTAGGCACAAAAGTTTGTATCCTTATTTTAGATTCAGACACCTAGCGGCTCGTAAGAAAAACCGATACGTAACATTTGATTTTTCTTAGTTAACAATCGGATTACGTGTTGGGTTCGTATCTCCGTCACAGAACTTCACATCATGCACTTCATCTTTAAATGCATGCACACTTTGTTACTTCAGAATGGACGTATATCAGACATCTTTCGTGGTTAGATAACAGGGATGAAAGGGTCTTGATAGGAGTCACGGTTTATTACAAAAATTGTCGTCTTTTATTTTCAAGTTTAGATTTGGTTACTGGTATTGGCAAAACTTTCGGTAGTTCATGACTCTTCATGGCTAATAATCAATATGATGTGATTAGATTAGATTACATTACATTAGATTAACTCTTGTTCCATAGATCATGAATACGACATTTCGTAATGATGTGGAACGTGTCATTTTAATGAAAGATTTCTTTAAATACCATGATTCAATTTCTTTACAACAATTTTTTACACACTCTCTCATTGCTTTTTATTTCTCTCTCTCTCTCTCTCTCTCTCTCTCTCTCTCTCTCTCTCTCTCACACACACACACACACACACACACACACACACACATTCTTTTTTATTTTTATTTGTATGTTCTGCTCGACTATCGGCGAGGCAGGAAAACGCCTGTGAATGACTTTCTTAGCTTTGAGTGCACTTACGAAAGAAATATAAAAACAACAATGAGAGTTACTGATTTATGATGCTCAGTTTGCAGTCAGTTCTGAGTATTATTAGTAACTACGCTCCAGTCCCTAAACCTAGTTACAGAAAGCGAATCAGACGCATTACGTATTCCAGGCCGTAGCAGCCGCGACTTGGAGACACCAGCTATGGTCACTTCCCAGACCGCTGTAGGATCACATCGGTTCGTCTTCTTCCTGCTGGTACTGTAACTGAGATTTGGCAACAAGGCAACGTATGTTTGGCAACTCTGTGATCGACGAGTTACTTCCTGGTGTGCACGGAATTAAGCCTCAAAGTTCACTTGATTTTACCTGTCATTTCCATTGAATAATCTGAGTTATTATAGCTTGAAGGGTAACAAAAGATTGAAAATTTACGGTTTTCAGCCCAAGAAAGTCGTTGCAGGTGGAAATCGCAACTAATCTCGACCTTTAAATAGCGGTTTACGAGTTCTAGTTACTATTGCCGTCGTAATAGGAAACTGAGACCCACACCCCCTCGCCAGCTCTGTGGTAACGTGCTGACATGTGAAACAGCGTCTGTTACGGTTCGCAGTTCCAGTCTCACTGACTGAAACGTTTTTATCCCTTCTGTGAAAGAGCTACAAGCAGTCAGATCAAACATCAATACGGAAATCGCAAGAAAATGCTTTCAGCTCATAGTGCAATGTTGAAAAACTTACAATGCTGCACAACAGGTATCGCCTCTTTCCGCTGCTGACAAGCGAATTTTGGGTTTCTAGGAATACGTAACTATATTTATGAAATGCCACATTTGCATACCTCGTGAGTATGACACAGCATACCAATTAAACACAGACCCTATCAAAATCTAAGTGAGTAGTATTTTACTAATTCGTGTCGATAGAGGCATGCTTGTGTACAGATACTTTCGTCGTAAGGTTATCATCGTTAGTTTTATTTCATTTCTTATAATACAGTGCACAATTTTCGTAAGGTTTCCTTTAGTGTTGTTAAAACAATAGTAAACATGAGAGAGAAATTAATCATCAACGATATATGCGAATTCTCTGATGTTACCTATGACAGTCTGACAATGCACATGCAGTTTATTGATTACATGCATGTAGAAAATTTGTTCTGAGTTAAAGCTGTCAATCAAAGTTTGAAGAAGAATAAAATATCACTACCACACGACGGCTAATGTAGAAAATACTTTTCTGACATATTATGGCACGATGCGCTCTCCCTGCACATCTTCGAGATGCATCTGCTGCCTGCTGTCTATTAAACCTGAATAGGACAAAAGTCACAGTAGTTAGTCCTTTTTCCACATGCGACTACTTTGGGTTGAGAAGTGAAGGGAATTTGTTCAAAGTTCCATTAGATTGATAACTTCAGCAGAGAGCAGAATTGCGTTTTAAAAAATGTAGCACTGAATGTATTCGAACTCGCGACATCTTATCTATGCTACAAGCTGACACAGAACTACAACAGCTCCAGAGCTCGGCAACTATTCCTCCAGAACTTTTGGATTCCACAGCACTGTGAGATTATGCATATGGCCATGCCTTGATTTCTGAGAGACAAACAGTTACAGCTTTTCTTTTGGACTGAACGACGTTTTCTAGTAACAGATAGCGCAATAGAATAGCTCAAGTGAAAAGGAACACTTCTTATTTAAACTTCTGCTTCCTACAATGTTGGCAGTTGTGTGTAGGTGGCAGTAACGTGATTTTATTTTTGTGATTACAAAATAGTCGAATGTATGCACTGGGTAGCCGAGGCAGCTAGTTCATGGTGATTCGGTCAACCAAGTAAATGAATTTACTGAACATGCTGCAAATTACTACAGGGAGCCTGTGTGTCAGAATTCTCATCCAGTGTGGCGCAACTGCGTTACGATAGAAAAATGACTCGCAGAGAAGAGGATTTCGTGGTCTGTTGGACGGATGGTAGGTTGTTATACCTATGGTCTGGGTTCGATTCCCACTTCTGTCAATGATTTTAGATAGGGAGAGACAGATTCCATTCTCTCCTGGCTACACCAAGTGAAGGAGATATAATGGCTGCGTGGTCAGAAAATTCACATTAAAGATGATATTCCTTCTTTACCAAGTAGACGGTAGGTTGAACCACAATAAAGTCTGGAGTGGCGACATGTAGAAACTCTACCACCAGTAACCTTTCTTATACTAGTTATTTATTTCAAGTGACGACACAAACGCTATGTATGGTCACAGGACACTTATTCCATCTTTTATTTGAGCTTCTGTATGTCGATAAAATTGGTTCTGAACTGGGAATGCAACTCAGACCGCCCTTAACGCGGAATTTGATCCCTTCGTGGCAATACAGCTCGGCTACAATTTGTTGTTTGTTCAAAACTGCAGATTCCTCAACATCTTCACATATTATGCGTGAATGGGATCGAATCCTGGCCCGGCACTAAAGATTTAATTATGTATTATCAAGCTCTAGCATGAGAACACCTGTCTGCTGGTGGATAATAATTTTGATTTTTAATGTATTTTCATTCGCTGTCACACTAACGATATCTGACGTTTTTAACTCCCAGTGAGACACAGAACTATTTGCGAGATGACTGTAAGTTCAAGATGCTATTCTGAGCAGCTGGTGGAGAAAAATTCGGTAGCTGACGTCTCTTTGTGTGTAGTCAACAACGATATGTGTGGGGCTCTATTCCCAGTGAGCGCTGAACTCTTCGTCATATTATTTCAGTTCAAACATGCTCACATGTCACTGCTGGTGCAACAAACCCATATTTAACGTTAGTTTTCTCTAGAATATAACAGCGATAGGTGCCGGGTTGGAGTCCTGGGAAGGAAAAAATTAATTTTTCGTCTCGTCATTTCAGTTATAACATCTAGTTACTGCCGCGAAATTCCGATATGTCACATTTGACTGTGCTTCGATAGCAATCCGATTAGGTTCCGGGTTCGAATCCGTGTCCAACACACAGCTTTACCTCACGGCATTTCAAGTAAGTTACTTGTGAAGAAGCAATATTTAACATCTCTCGTAGTTCGTTAACAGGGACATTAGATGCTGGGTAGGAATTCGCGTCTGTTAAAAATGTTTGCGTTATGCAATTTAAAGTTGATATTTGCTAACTGATACTGTCTAAAATCGAGGTATATCACTCTCTGTATGCCTAATCAGGAATGACTGTTAGTTTCCGTCAGTCACGAAATCTTTGCTTAGTCTGCATGAGCTGGGTTTGAATCCATATGCAGAACATGACGGTTCGTCGTGTCATTTAATGTTCATACATATTCTCAACTAGCTGCTCGTGAATAACTTAAATTTTTAATGTCATTTTGTGTTAAATAGTTCAAATGGCTCTGAGCACCATGCGACTTAACTTCTAAGGTCATCAGTCCCCTAGAACTTAGAACTACTTAAACCTAACTAACCTAAGGACATCACACACATCCATGCCCGAGACAGGATTCGAACCTGCGACCGTAGCGGTCACGCGGTTCCAGACTGAAGCGCCTAGAACCGCACGGCCACATCGGCCGGCCCCCACCATCTGGTATCAATGCATTACCTTATAATCCATTATATATAATCATTTTCATAGTACACTTGATATTATAGATGAGTAGGACACAAGACAGGACATAGATAATGTCCGTTTGACGTCAACAGTGTGTAACATTTTACTTTTTTGAATAGGACAATGTTCCTCTCCAATAATTTTTAGATTAGTTACAATAAGCTTACGCTGCAAGAGAATTCGCTTGTATTTTTCAATATGTGGTCTGTTGTCGGTTTGAAGGCCTTCCATTACATCGGCAACGTAGTGCAACTCCACCGAGAGCTGTCTGGAGTAGGGTGGGGATAGCAATGTGAAAGTTGCGAGCTGTCGAAGACGATCTTCATATTCCTAATGCGATTAGGACATCGTATACTCTTGACGACGTTTAGCACCTGTGCGGTCAGTCACCCAATTTCAGAATTCATTTTGAGTAATCCTGCTAAATTCCCAAAATATTGTCTTTTTATATTGATGAGTAATATGGAAAGTCGTCACGTTCATGTGCCGTCTACAACGCAAATTTAATGTTACTATCCTAGGAACTAACCTGCAATACGTTTTGTATTTCATAATCGGAACTATCTGCATTAACCGTCATCAGAGCAATGTCAGGGAACAGAGTGTAGCAGTGCCTACTTGAGGACCTGCTTGAGTCGTGTTCTAAGGAAAGGGTAGTTGCTGGTTCACATTATATTACACTAGCGAGAAGTACCGACTTTTCCTTTTCTCTGCAAACATCCAGAACTAAATTCAGTAACTAAATGCTAAGAATATATTTTCATTGTGCCAACTCAAAGATCAATAGATATGGATATAGATATAGATTTTTATATTTAAAGCCATTCTCGTTCTGCGTTGGAATAAACATCATTCATTATTTGCTTGTTCTTGTTACGATTGTTATTGTCATTCTCTCACTCGCAAGAGTCTTATGCTGATGCTGTATGAATAAATTATGCCATTGGACACAAAGCGGTTTAGTTTTGAGACCTAACCCACGAGGGGGGAAGGCACAGTGGTCTGCTTCAGGAATACCAAGCAATAAAACACAAAAAACAACCCAGGAAGGGTTCGAACAGCTACTTTCACGCAGGGACATGCATTTGGAATCTGTTCATCGTTACGGGGTCAAACAAGAGGGTCACATTACTGAAACAATGATCGGGCTACTTAGTATATAATAGAGCATACAGATTTCAAGGAGGAAACGTATGAAGACGCAGACTTCCTCGTTATCAATATGTGCGGCATATCTTTCGTGTTAACGAAAGTAAATTCCCGCTTTACCTCTTCTTACGTGTCAAATGAAATGAATGCCATGAGGAATAGAATATTTGTTGACTGCGTCTCTTCTTGCTTCCATCCTTACCAACATATTTCTTCATTCTCGTGGTAATCATGACAATCTATGTGCATGATGCAAACGATTGCAAGTGGACAAATTCGACATCGAGGTGCAAAGCGTTTGGTATCTTACATTATATTCAATTCGAATAAGATTCCGGTGTATTTTTACTTCGTTTGTATTTTTAGATGATTATGAACGTTACGGAAATTTATCTCACATGCTTTATGTTGAATGAGAAACATTGAATGATCCGTTTTGCTTTCCTACGTTGAAATGATATAATGTCGGCGTCAACAGCCTTCTTCCACGCCGGAAGCTGAAACTTGTATCATTCTGGATTAATGATAATTGAATGTCTCATATGTATACATAGCCCACAAGGCGACGTCAGAAACCACCAGGGGAGAACGCCGCATAAAAACCAAACGTGCGCGCGCGTCTCCACTCTGAAGAACCGTATCGGAGAATCACGGCAAGCATTTCGCTGAAGAGCTGCCTCGTCAGAGAGCCGAGAAATGGCAGCGTCGTAGCAAGTATTTGTCAACACTCTGATAGTGCATTTACTTCCGGGTGTAGGTCGGCGTTACCTCGCTAAATTCACTTAACATTCGTTTTCCACATCGAAGACTCGTACGATATAATCCGCTGCAAGATGACACAATTAGAAAGTATATTTAATTTCTGGACTCCAAGAACGGCGTTCTTCACATAAGTAACACCTGTTTGTGTGTCCATTCGGGAGGACGATGGTGCAATCCCGCGCCCGGCCATCCTGATTTAGGTTTTCAATGATTTCCCTAAATCGCTTCAGGCAAATGCCGGGATGGTTCCTTAGGAAGGGCACGGCCGATTTCCTTCCCCATCCTTCCCTAATCCGAGCTTGTGATCCGTCTCTAATGACATCGTTGTCGACGGGACGTTAAAACAGTAATCTCCACCTCCTCTGTTTCTGTGTTTAAGGTTGCGTTTTGAGGCTCAGGCAACATCGCAGTGACTATAGTCCGCCTCTGGCCGCCAGTGTGTCGTTAGCTCAGAGGTTCCCTTGTGCGTTGCAGTGCTTGTACTATAAGTTCGAATCACGGTAGAAGCCGCTGACTAAAACATTTTATTTTCCATTTTAATTAATGGAGTTGCAAAGTGCTAGTAAACATTTCTTATGCGAAATCTGAAGAATGCCTTTAAACATCAATCTTCGTCCGATTTCGACTTAGTAAATTAAGTTAATATCATGGATTTCTGCTTTGCAAATTCCAAGGTGCTTCACTGTAAAATTGGTCCTGAAAAGATTCAAACCGACTGTCAACGATATAAATTTGAGCTTTGTTCGTCATATAGGTCTAACATGTCAGAAGGTTGTTTATGAAGTGCACATGTTCATTAATATAGTTCACATCTTCTAAATTTTTGCAATAGCATTTAACTGTAGACGTTTTCTAACACCGGCGTTAGCAATTCCTTTCCGTTCTCTGAAACCTTCAAAACGACAAATTTATCTGGATTAAATCTGATGACCTTAACTATCACTTCCGATCAACAATAAATACTTCATGAACCCATACATGGAACTCCTAATGTGCAGTGTGCCTGCACTGCTACAGAGCATGCATTGCAAGGTATTCACACAGTTTATCGCATAGACTTACCATAAGGAATGAAACAAGAACTGTAATACATTTTACACCACAGACGCTCACTCTGGCTTGACGAAAACATCCAATCATTGACCAAAAGTTGCACAAATAATTAAGTTTGAAAGGAAAAGAAACGAGGTATGAAGCATTTATAAATTCATCGAATGTAGTGAGGTGGTTTAATTTCGTCCCAGTCTATAAAATTAATTTCGGGCCATACTCAGCTCTTGCCGATTACCCGCCTACTAATCAGGGCGTCTGTCTCCTATGCTTTTGAGCGTGAATGGAAATTGTAGAAATTTTCTGTGGAGCAACATTTAATAATAAAGCGTTTCAAATCATCAAAAGCGATGAGCGGTAGCAGGCGCTTTCGATAAAGAACGGGGGAGTGCAGCGCCGCTGCTGTCGCCACGGCCGCTGCCAGTAGCCAGCAAATGGATCCCGGAGCTTTGCCGCATACGGCGTCCAGAGGAGGACAGTCTGCAGGAAATCTGCCGCAAAATCGTTACTAGATAAAATTTTGATATCGGTGTGTCACAAAGCGAAATAGATTGAATCTGCGCTACCATTACATTCACGTCTTCAGCATTCAGACAGAAGAGGCTATAAAAATATTTTATGCCAGCTGCTCTCGATCCACTGACATTATGAACAGAAACAACGCACGCTACCGCTAGACCACAGGCGTAATCAGGCCTAGAGTCTCTCTATCTTGGGACAAGTTTTCCTCCAGGAAGTGCCGCAGTCTGCAGTGTTGCCAGATTGTGCAGATAACCGGACTTAGAGAATTAGCGAGTTGGCCAGTTTCTTTGTCCCATGTCGCGATCGGCGCGGATTTAGCCTCTGAAGCGGCCGGCCGCCGGTCAAGTTTTATGTCAAAGAGTGTACATTACCATGAGGGGTGAGGTACACGTACACATGTGGTTTCCGTTTTCAATTACGGAGTGGAATAGTGTGTGTCCCGACATGTCAGGCCAATAGATGTGCAATGTGGTGGCCATCATTTGCTGCACACAATTGCAATCTCTGGCGTAATGAATGTCGTACACGCCGCAGTACATCTGGTGTAACGTCGCCGCAGGCTGCCACAATGCATTGTTTCATATCCTCTGGGGTTGTAGGCACATCACGGTACACATTCTCCTTTAACGTACCCCACAGAAAGAAGTCCAGAGGTGTAAGATCAGGAGAACAGGCTGGCCAATTTATGCTTCCTCCACGTCATATGAAACGCCCGTCGAACATCCTGTCAAGGGTCAGCCTAGTGTTAATTGCGGAATGCGCAGGTGCACCATCATGCTGATACCACATACGTCGACGCGTTTCCTGTGGGACATTTTCGAGCAACGTTGGTAGATCATACTGTAGAAACGCGATGTATGTTGCAGCTGTTTGGGCCCCTGCAATGAAGTGAGGACCAATGAGGTGGTCGCCAATGATTCCGCACCATACATTTACAGTTCACGGACGCTGTCGCTCTACCTGTCTGAGCCAGCGAGGATTGTCCACGGACCAGTAATGCATGTTCCGTAGATTCACTGCCCCGTGGTTTGTGAAACCCGCTTCATCGGTAAACAGGTAGAACTGCAACGCATTCTCCGTTAATGCCCATTGACAGAATTGCACTCGATGATTAAAGTCATCACCATGTAATTGTTGATGTAGCGACACATGAAACGGGTGAAAGCGGTGACGATGCAGTATGCGCATGACACTACTTTGACTCAGTCCACCGGCTCTCGCAATGTCCCGTGTACTCATGTGTGGGTTCATGGCAACAGCAGCTAACACACCAACTGCACCCGCTTCTCCTGTGACGGGCCTGTTACGGACACGTTTGCGTGCTACGACCATACCTGTTGCATACAGTTGGCGGTAGATGTTTTGCAATGTGCGGCACGTTGGATGCTCTCAGTCCGGGTACCGTTCTGCATACACCCCGCAGGCTTCAGCTGCATTTCGTCGACACTCGCCATAGTTGAGTATCATCTCCGCCTTTTCAAAGTTCGAATACACCATGGTCACAGTTCCTACAACACTACACTATCACAGACGTCTGGTAACACGGTGTACTACACTTGGTCTGCGTGCGGAGACGAATGCAGAATAACAATAGCAGCAAGCGCTACATGCGGACACAGCGACAGCTAGACCAAACCACAACATTGCACTACAGCCACACTCGTAAACACGGTCGTCATCGTAAACATGTCCCTGCAGATGCTGCTCGCCGACCGTGGCCCGTGTTTGTTACAACACGCAACTAAACGTCGGAGATTTCAAGCGTCAACTTTAGGCTACAATATCTCCGGATGTAATAAACATTTTACAATGCAACAAACGGCACTGATTACGTATTTGTTTATATGTTCAGATGTGCTAACAAAACTAACGTGGTTCCATTTAAAAAAACGTAGGTTTGTGTTAAAAAACATAGTTCCGTGCATTTTTGTATGGTTTGTATTAAACAATTACACTAGTTCCTCTCCTCACGTTCGGTCTGTGGAATCGGTTCGTCAGTATTTGATGTGGTTTACGAAATATATCCAGCGGTAACGTTAGGTGACTCACCCTGTATATGGTGAAAAAAAGAATGGCATTTTTACCAGAGTAGAAGTAACTAAAGTATTTACGCAAGATATTTCATGAAGAAAAATCTCTGCTGTCATCTGCAGAAAAATGCAGCGACAACTGGTGGAAGATGAATGTAGCTAACGCTAGCGACACAACACAGTCACATTTAGCGACTGTAGGCTCAACAAAGAGGTCCAGTGACAGACAATAGAGGCAACTCACCGGAAAAGGATTCACGTCCGATTACATTTTGGTAATTGTGATTTTCAGTACAATTAAAAAATCGGCTGCTGGCCGCACGGAATTCACAACATGAATTAGACTACGATTTAACACAATGCTACAGTTGTCGCGAATGTAAAAAATATTCCGACCAGTTCATTAATTCAGTTTAGGAAGAAAGTTTCGGCCAACAGGCAGCAGAGCACCTCTTCTGACAACAGAAGCGGCGAACCAATATTTGATATCGACAGCGCTCACGTGAGCACTTCAGCTTCCGTGACTAGCCCCTCGTGCTGTAGCATACAGAGGTCGTAAGGAAGGAAAATTCCAGAATGGCCAATTATGGATTGCCTCACGCACTAACCGCGTGACCAGCCACACCAAGGGCAGCTTCACTGAACCTTCTAGCAGGGCGGCGTGCAAACGGAGCCGTATAAATAGGACCTGCCTGCACTATTTGGAGAGGAAACGGTACGAGCACCGAGCAGATGACGCCATCTCCATGACACTCGTCAGTCTGAGCTGGACTTAGTTTATTTCGCTAGCTACGGCCAAACTAGGACTCGTGCCGGATTATGAGGATGTAAAGTTAGTGCATCATAGATGGGAACTTGGTCAAAATGGTTCAAATGGTTCTAAGCACTATGGGACTTAACATCTGAGGTCATCAGTCCCCTAGACTTAGAACTACTTAAACCTAACTGACCTACGGATATCACACACATCCATGCCCGAGGCAGGACTCGAACCTGCGACCGTAGCAGCAGCGCGGTTCCGGACTGAAGCTCCTAGAACAGCTCGGCCACAGTGGCCGGCTTGGGAACTTGGAACTAGAGAAGTGTGCCAGGGGCACTTCCAAGCAATGAACTTACATAGATAGTTAAACACTTTTACTCTGTTTCCAGAGCAACCCTGCCGAAAAATGGTTCAAATGGCTCTGAGCACTATGGGACAACTTCTGAGGTCATGGGACTTAACATCTTAGGTCATCAGTCCCCTAGAACTTAGAACTACTTAAACCTAACTAACCTACGGACATCACACACATCCATGCCCGAGGCAGGATTCGAACCTGCGACCGTAGCAGTTGCGCGGTTCCGGACTGAAGCGCCTAGAACCGCTCGGCCACCGCGGCCGGCCTTAAATAGTGGCAACTTTTTATTCGCAACCGATACAAAAGAGTTACATGTTTGAATCTCTTACTGTCCTTCAAAGCAGTCACCAGCGCTGTGTAGAAACCGTTGCCAGCGATGTGGAAGGCGTAGTATACCGTTAGTAGAGCCTGTTGTGTTCATGGTGCGAATGGTGCGGTCTACTGCCTGCCGAATTTCTGGAACAGTTCTGAAGCGAATGCCACGAAGCCAAAACTGAAAAGCCAATCCAATGAATGGCGTCATTATGGGTCGCCGCTAAAGTCGAAAGTGCGTCAGAGCCCCAATATGGTGAAAGTTATGGTAATTCTTGTGGACGACTGTGATGGTGTTATCCTAACGCATTACGTTACTCCACGGCAGACCGTCAGTGCACAGTATTACTGTTCGTTTTTGGAGCATCACCTGCGACCAGTTTTGCGAAAGAAGCTGCGACACTTCCTGCGCATCCCACCCAATATTTTGCACAATGTGCGGGCGCATACAGCGCAAGCTGTGGCTGCTCTGTTCGCTCGAAGGGACTGGGAAGTACTGTACCATCCAACATTCTCCCCGGACTTAAGTCCCTGTGACCTCGATTTGATTCCGAAGATGAAGGAACCACTTCGTGGCATTCGCTTCAGAACCGTTCCAGAAATTCGACAGGCAGTACACCACTCCATTCTCACCATCAACAGAACAGGCTCTACTAACGGTATACTACGCCTTCCACATCGCTGGCAACGGGTTCTACACAACGCTGGTGACTACTTTGAAGAACAGTAACAGGTGCAAACATGTAACACTTTTGTATCGGTTGTGAATAAATAGTTGCCACTATTTAAGTTCCAACCCTCGTATATTCTTACATGACTAATGTTTTGTGATTAATAGCAAGAGCGGTAGAGTTGCCGCATAGACCTCTCACAGAAATGAAAACAAGAAATACACTGGTGTGAACTATGTTACAACGACGGAATTCAAGAGTCAAAACTTCCAAAACGAAACGCAAGAGGCATAACATGTGGTATCTTTGTAGAACAAATCTGGAGGTCCCATCATTACACGTCGCTATTGCATACTGACGTTACGCCACGACAGATACACAAACGTGAATACAGCCAAGCGACTCGTCAATGACCAGACGGAAAGTTCGTGATTATGCGAAAAAAAAGAAAAGGAAAGAAAAAATTGGGACCAGTTGAACCCGGATCTCCCCCGTCGCAGTCCAACATCATGACCACACAATCACGACACGATGGCGATTAACGTTGTTCTATATTGCACATATTAATTTTGGACGTTCACTGTTTCTATTTTTCTTCTTTTTCCCACAGTTCAGTACACCTTCTTCGTGTTTATATGCTTGATCTGTGTTTAGTTTTTGACAGGCCTTCCAATGAACCATCTTAGCACTAAATCTGGCAGGGCGGGGGGGGGGGGGGGGGGTGCGATGGGAAGTTTCCCTCGTGAGCAACACAGAAGTGCAGTGGCGCTCTAGTACTAATGTCGCCCGCTTAAACCAATGCTTCGTCAGCAGAAGCACCACCGACGAGAAGCGCTCCTTAGTGGCTTCGTGTGAAGGGTCTGTAAGAGAAAAAAAGAACAGACGAGACTGGAACAGATGCCGTGATTCACACCAGAGAGATCAATGCCGTTAGGAGTGCGTTTTCAAATTAGAGAAAAGACCAGTTACATGTATCTCACAGATTTCCGTGTTTCGGGCTGAAACCAAACGTGTAGGAACACAGGCCATGGCTTCGCTAAGCGACGGAAGAAGCCGCTGCCAAGTGAATACTATTGTTATCGCTGAGTTTTCACTACATATTATAATCGGCAATGGATTGTTCTCGGACAGAGCTGTTGTCATGAACTGGACCACGGAGATAGTTGCTAGTTTGTCTAAAGATGCGTTCACATGGTGTGCAGAGAGCACTAACGGTGCATTTTATTTAGTATGGTGTAAGAAAGACAAGGATATTTTCATAGATAGTCCTTGGGAACTAAAAGTAAATTTATTAGATCTAAGAAGGGTCCCAGGTGAGGTTAATACACTACTGGCTATTAAAACTGCTACACCACGAAGATGACGTGATACAGACGCGAAATTTAACCGAGAGGAAGAAGATGCTGTGATATGTAAATTATTAGCTTTTCAGAGCATTCACACAACCTTGGCGCCGGTGGCGACACCTACAACGTGCTGACATGAGGAAAGGTTCCAAGCTATTACTCATACACAAGCAGCAGTGGACCGGCGTTGTCTGCTGAAACGTTACTGTGATGCCTCGTGTAAGGAGGAGAAATGCGTACCATCACGTTTCCGATTTTGATAGAGATCGGATTGTAGCCTATCGCGATTGCGGTTTATCGTATCGCGACATTCCTGCTCGCGTTGGTCGAGATCCAATGATTGTTAGCAGAATATGGAATCGGTGGGTTCAGGAGGGTAGTACGGAACGCCGTGCTGGATCCCAACGGCCTCGTATCACTAGCAGTCGAGATGACAGGCTTCTTATCCGCATGGGTCTAACGGATTGTGCAGCCACGTCTCGATCCCTGAGTCAACAGATGGTGACGTTTGCAAGACAACAACCATCTGCACGAACAGTTCGAAGACGTTTGCAGCAGCATGGACTATCAGCTCGGAGACCACGGCTGCGGTCACCCTTGACGCTGCATCACAGACAGGAGAGCCTGCGATGGTGTACTCAACGACGAACCTGGGTGCACGAATGGCAAAACGGCCTTTTTTCGGATGAAGCCAGGTTCTGTTTACAGCATCATGATGGTCGCATTCGTGTCTGGCGACATCGCGGTGAACGTACATTGGAAGCGTGTATTCGTCATCGCCATACTGGCGTATCACCCGGCGTGATGGTATGGGGAGTCATTGGTTACACGTCTCGGTCACCTCTTGTTCGCAAAGACGGCACTTTGAACAGTGGACGTAACATTTCAGATGTGTTACGACCCGTGGCTCTACACTTCATTCAGCCGGCCGGAGTGGCCGAGCGGATCTAGGCGCTACAGTCTGGAACCGCTACGGTCGCAGGTTCTAAACCTGCCTCGGGCACAGATGTGTGTGATATCCTTAGGTTAGTTAGGTTTAAGTAGTTCTAAGTTCTAGGGGACTGATGATCTCAGCAGTTGAGTCCTATAGTTCTCAGAGGCATTTGAACTATTTTTCTACCCTTCATTCGATCCTTTCGAAACCCTACATTTCAGCAGGATAATGCACTATCGCATGTGCAGGCCCTGTACGGGCCTTTCTGGATACAGAAAATGATCGACTGCTGCCCTGGCCAGCACATTCTCCAGTTCTCTCACTAACTGAAGATGTCTGGTGAATGGTGGTCGAGCAACGGGCTCGTCACAATACGCCAGTCACTACTCTTGATGAACTGTGGTATCGTGTTGAAGCTGCATGGGCAGCTGTAACTGTACACGCCATCCAAGCTTACGCCAGTCACTACTCTTGATGAACTGTGGTATCGTGTTGAAGCTGCATGGGCAGCTGTAACTGTACACGCCATCCAAGCTCTGTTTGACTCAATTCCCAGGCGTATCAAGGCCGTTATTACGGCCAGAGGTGGTTTTTCTGGATACTGATTTCTCAGGATCTATGCACCCAAATTGGGTGAAAATGTAATCACATGTCAATTCCAGCAGAATATATTTGTTCAATTAATACCCGTTCATCATCTGCATTTCTTCTTGGTGTAGCAATTTTAATGGCCAGTAGTGTATGAAGATGGTATCTGTTCTTTCGGACATGTCCGAAAGAACAGATACCATCATCATATAGATATAGTTAAGGCTCACCGACCGTTTGACCATCTTCTTCTGTGCGGTTGCACAAACAGTGCCCTAACTCTTATGGGAATGGGTAGTAAAGCCGCGAGTAATGAGTATAATGTTCAGGGGCACTATAAATATAGTGTGGGACATTAAGTTGCGAATGTGGGTCTCACGGGAAGCGTACCCTGCAGTCGCACTATCCTCTTTGTCCTCGGTGGCTCAGATGTCTACCCGACGGGAAACCCTAGTCACACATTTACATTTATTTTAGCCGGCACGGTAGCTCAGCGTGTTCGGTCATAAGGCTGTGTGCTCTCTGTAATAAAAAAAACTGACTCAAGGTATCAACGAACAACTTGAACGGATGTCTTGTGACGTCCGCCCATACCAAAACGCAACGAACTATATCGAACAAAATGAGAAAAAAAAAAGATGAATAGAGCGTCTGCCATTTAAGCAGGAGATCCCGTGTTAGAGTCCCGGTCGAGGCACACATTTTCAACTGTCCCCGTTGACTTATATCAACGCCTATATGCAGCTATGGGTATTCATTTCATTGTCACTTCACTTTCTTTGCTGGCTTTTTTTTATCATCCTGTATGCTATCTTTACCATATTATTTTTCACTTTTTACGGAAAGAGTCAATTTCTTTTGGGGAACTACCTTGTAAATAAGTTTATATCCTGAACGCCTCTGCTACTCAATTGTTCTTATGCTATCGACACTGAAGCAGTCACATTTCTTTAATACTTTTTCATAATGTGGCCATCTTTTCGAAGCATGTATGACAATACCCCGAAACTAAATCTACGTTAAAATAAGTGGTAACGGGACAAACAAAGGCGCGCTACGCTTGTACACAGTCTCAGTCTCGGCATTGATCGGGGATTCACCGCAGGTGCTGGCGGCTGCAATTGACAGCAGCTCGCCACAGGCCCCTATTTTTTTCACGAGCCAGTTCAACACAGCAATTTTGCTGTTTCTACTCAGTTTCTACACTTTTTTATAAATTAATTTGCAGTTGCATCACGTCGACCGCGTAATGCGGTATCGTCGGAATGTATGAATGGAAACAGAAGGGAATGGAAAACTTCCCTTTCAAACAGGATAGGTCAGGTGCTCGCGGAAAACTACTACCAACAAAGATTTGCGCTGTTTCTTCCGGAATATACGGAACACAGCCATGCATAGAAGACCACGGAGCTGACTACACTTAGCCAAAAGTGATGTTAGGCCTGCCCCAGAGAGGAGGCAACAGAGCAAGGACTATTTTATGCTTCCGCCATACGTCACGCAAATACACTCCTGGAAATTGAAATAAGAACACCGTGAATTCATTGTCCCAGGAAGGGGAAACTTTATTTACACATTCCTGGGGTTAGATACATCACATGATCACACTGACAGAACCACAGGCACATAGACACAGGCAACAGAGCATGCACAATGTCGGCACTAGTACAGTGTATATCCACCTTTCGCAGCAATGCAGGCTGCTATTCTCCCATGGAGACGATCGTAGAGATGCTGGATGTAGTCCTGTGGAACGGCTTGCCATGCCATTTCCACCTGGCGCCTCAGTTGGACCAGCGTTCGTGCTGGACTGCAGACCGCGTGAGACGACGCTTCATCCAGTCCCAAACATGCTCAATGGGGGACAGATCCGGAGATCTTGCTGGCCAGGGTAGTTGACTTACACCTTCTAGAGCACGTTGGGTGGCACGGGATACATGCGGACGTGCATTGTCCTGTTGGAACAGCAAGTTCCCTTGCCGGTCTAGGAATGGTAGAACGATGGGTTCGATGACGGTTTGGATGTACCGTGCACTATTCAGTGTCCCCTCGACGATCACCAGTGGTGTACGGCCAGTGTAGGAGATCGCTCCCCACACCATGATGCCGGGTGTTGGCCCTGTGTGCCTCGGTCGTATGCAGTCCTGATTGTGGCGCTCACCTGCACGGCGCCAAACACGCATACGACCATCATTGGCACCAAGGCAGAAGCGACTCTCATCGCTGAAGACGACACGTCTCCATTCGTCCCTCCATTCACGCCTGTCGCGACACCACTGGAGGCGGGCTGCACGATGTTGGGGCGTGAGCGGAAGACGGCCTAACGGTGTGCGGGACCGTAGCCCAGCTTCATGGAGACGGTTGCGAATGGTCCTCGCCGATACCCCAGGAGCAACAGTGTCCCTAATTTGCTGGGAAGTGGCGGTGCGGTCCCCTACGGCACTGCGTAGGATCCTACGGTCTTGGCGTGCATCCGTGCGTCGCTGCGGTCCGGTCCCAGGTCGACGGGCACGTGCACCTTCCGCCGACCACTGGCGACAACATCGATGTACTGTGGAGACCTCACGCCCCACGTGTTGAGCAATTCGGCGGTACGTCCACCCGGCCTCCCGCATGCCCACTATACGCCCTCGCTCAAAGTCCGTCAACTGCACATACGGTTCACGTCCACGCTGTCGCGGCATGCTACCAGTGTTAAAGACTGCGATGGAGCTCCGTATGCCATGGCAAACTGGCTGACACTGACGGCGGCGGTGCACAAATGCTGCGCAGCTAGCGCCATTCGACGGCCAACACCGCGGTTCCTGGTGTGTCCGCTGTGCCATGCGTGTGATCATTGCTTGTACAGCCCTCTCGCAGTGTCCGGAGCAAGTATGGTGGGTCTGACACACCGGTGTCAATGTGTTCTTTTTTCCATTTCCAGGAGTGTACTTCCCAAGTGGGCATCCATCTGCCAAATGCGGATACAAGCGGACACGCGGCTCCATTCGAGACACAATCGCAGAGTGTCAACAGTAGCAGAAGTACTTCAAGACAGCTTCAGGACCGTGTCTACAGTCGCCGCTAAGAAAGGCGAAGCTGGACATTCTACACGCGTTCGTAGTTATCGTGCACTGGATTCAGAACTTGACCAAAGTTCAAGACAGATCTGTGCTAATGAAAATTGACGTATTGCTACGCACCATCTTCATACTATAGTTAACTATTCGTAAGGTTTCTACAAGTGTGTGATGAGAAGTAATGTATCAGAATTTTTTACGTGAACCTTCTTAAAGCGTTTTAAATAAAACAAACGTTATTAACCTTCTGTATCTATATTCTTCATGTCTACATGTTTGCAACCCGCCGCCGCTAGTGGGCACTAAATTGTAGCGTCTAACATGGTGGTGTGTAACCTAACTATGTCGGTGCGCGAGAAACAGCGTGCTGTATTCGAGTTTCGAATTAGAAGAGTTCTTCCACACACGGGGCACCCTCTCCTTAGCATAACAACGTCAGATCACACAAGAGCGCTGCGACATCTGCAGCAATCCGACGCCTTTGGTTCGCTGGCTCTGAGCACTATGGGACTTAACATCTGTGGTCATCAGTCCCCTAGAACTTAGAACTACGTAAACCTAACTAACCTAAGGACATCACACACATCCATGCCCGAGGCAGGATTCGAACCTGCGACCGGAGCGGTCACGCGGTTCCAGACTGAAGCGCCTAGACCGCACGGCCACACCGGCCGGCTTTTGGTTCGCTGTCATCGATCATCCTCGATGTAGTCTCACCTTGGCCCCATCCTAAATTCAACTGTTTCCAAAACTTAAGGAACACATTCAGTGATTTCACTTTCACAGGGATGAAATAGTGCAACTAGAGGTGAGAGGGCACCTCCATCAACACAAACATTCTACAATGACGGTATCAACAAATGGTCTCTCGTTGAGAGAAATGTGTTTGTTTTAGGGATATCTATGGTGAGAAATAAATATGTAGACGTGAAGAATAAAGATTCATAATATTAATGACGACGCCGGCCGCGGTGGTCTAGCGGTTCTGGCGCTGCAGTCCGGAACCGCGGGACTGCTACGCTCGCAGGTTCGAATCCTGCCTCGGGCATGGGTGTGTGTGGTGTCCTTAGGTTAGTTAGGTTTAAGTAGTTCTAAGTTCTAGGGGACTTATGACCTAAGATGTTGAGTCCCATAGTGCTCAGAGCCATTTTTTAGCCAATATTAATGACGTTTGTTTTACTGGAAAAGCTTTAACAGTTTTCACATTACGAAAATCGGCTGCGTTACTTCTCAGGGCGCCCTTGTATAAATCAATTATTGTAAATAGTTGTTAATCTGTGATGCTGTTGTTTCCCCATAGGTGTTGCCTGACCATGGTTGGGCTTGTGACGAGGCTGTATAGCTGTTGAGTGCAAATGGTTAAAATGGCTCTGAGCACTATGGGACTTAACATCTGAGGTCATCAGTCCCCTAGACTTAGAACTACTTAGACCTAACTAAGCTAAGGACATCACACACATCCATGCCCGAGGCAGGATTCGGACCTGCGAACGTAGCAGTCGCGCAGTTCCGGACTGAAGCGCCTAGAACCGCTCAGCCACCGCGGCCGGCTGTTGCGTGCAAGGAGGCCACCAAATAACGGCAACTATTTCCAATTGTGTGTGTGTGGGGGGGGGGGGGGGGGGCATTCACATCCTCCACATTATTATGTTTGTCGCCAATGAGTATATGGTGACTGCAACACACGGATAGATGGATTTGTAATGCTTGAAAATTATTCTTACGTGCCCTGTTTAGCAGATTAGAGCAATAAACGGAATGAAAGAAGAATGCATACCAGGAGAACTTTCGACAATGCAGATCGTGTCCACAACAAATCTGAGTGTTGACACTACATCATCGACGAATGATTCGCATACTGGTCATAAATTCATATGGTTCTGAGCACTATGGGACTTAACTTCTGAGGTCATCAGTCCCCTAGAACTTAGAACAACTTAAACCTAACTAACCTAAGGATATCACACACATCCATGTCCGAGGCAGGATTCGAACCTGCGACCGTTGCGGTCGTGCAGTTCAAGAATGTAGCGCCTAGAACCGCTTGGCCACTCAGGCCGGCTACTGGTCATATTTCTAGCTTTTAAAAAAGCCTATGACTCGACTGAGCTCACCAATCTGTTCATAGTAGTACGTGTTCTGCATAATACACAACTTACTTACACCAAGAGACTAAGACAAATACCACCACTAACTTAAAAATGCACGGCCAAAATCTCGGGACTTTTTGATATAACATTAGGTACATAATATTTTTAAACCATTGCAGAAAGAAATGCCTAAGATAAATATTGAATCAGGGAGTAAGCGAAACCATATCACTGCTTTGCCTTTGTTGATTAACCAGTAATAATTACCGGGCTTACCAAAGAATCCAGACTTGCCCTAGTGAAGGTACATGAGCTAGCTCTCCAGTCTGGCCTCCAGATCTCTTACGGGTAACTGACAGAAGATGGACGATTTGCAACACATTAACTTGCATCTGCATATATAATCTGTCAGGATCCTTACCCATATTAACAGAACAAATCCTGTATATTCCCAAAGACTATGCATTTCACTTTGCCTGCAGGTGACTGTGTTTCCAACTTCTTCTTTGTTGAAGATATTACACGTTGTCATTCCAGGAACTGTCTTTAGGGTTCCGGCTGACACCACGTCTCGTCTCTGGTTGTGAAACAAGAACACAGCATGTGACACTATAACGCAGAGCTACTATTCAAATCCTTTATTTTACCCTTTTTCACTAATGTCATTCCTTTTATTTCTTTATTATTGATCTTAATTGATCACCAACAAGCCAGGTTAACAGGAGTTCATGGGAGCGCTAGGCCCCAGGTTATGACATCATTCATTATTTGACAATTGATTAACATTTATTAAACTTTTTTTACAAAAAGCAATAGAGAACCATAATTAAATTATTTTTTAGAAATCAAAACAATGAGTGGAGTGCTTTAAATTTAAAGGAGCACAAAGGCTTAACAATTTAACAACGATAGCAAAATGTTTAAACAAATATGATACCTTAAATTGCCCAGGCTAACACAACGGTTTTAAATTACAGACCCAAGATTTAACACACTCCTTTAGGAGATTTGAAGAATTTAAACAAAATTTTTGAACGTTAAATATAACAAAGAATTTCACAAATTTAGTAACAGGAAAAATGTTTAAACAACTTTAAATTTCCCGAGCTAACACAATGGTTTTAAATTACAGATCAAAACTTAGCACGTACTTTAAGAGACCTGACAAATTAAAAGCAAGATTTTTAAAAGTAAAATGTAACAACGATTCACACAAACTCAGTTAAAACTTTTAAGCAAATTCAAATGCCCCGAGCTAACAGAATGGTTTTAAACTAAAGACCAATAACACAGCCCTTTGAGATAGCTGAGAAATTTAAGCAAATACAAGGGCCAGAAAATGGTCCGACTGACGAGGGAACATTTGATTCAGAAAGGGAACGGCATCAAAAGGACTCAAAGCCAAACGGAACAAAACATACGAGAGCCCTGAAAAGATTTAGGCCCACACGGACCAGTGAAGAGAAGACTTAACTTGAGCAGCAGTCACAAGGTAACGGCAGCGGCGAATCCCACACGCCGACTAGTAATATCAATCTTTTTCCAGTAATTTTCGGGTTTGCAGCCGGATCCCATCAACATTCTACCACGGTATACGCCAGGAAAATTTTAGGAGTCACAATATCAACATTGTCAGGTCGGGCCAGTTGCGCTCATGGACTGTGGAAACAGTAGCTGACCCATCAGGCAGCATCAGGACGCTCGTAAAATAAGCGTCATGCGTCAAGAAGATGCCCAGAAACAAGAACAGACCAATTAGTACGATAAACACTTTCATTAAATAGCTGCCTGAACAAGCAATCCAGAGTAAGGTACAACAACAGCCGGTAAATGACAGTTAACAGACTAAAATAAGAATTTCAACACTGGCGAGAACTGAGAATAAGTATGTTAAAATAACCAAGCTACAAACATAGTTTAAGTAGATTTAAATAACAGTTTCGAACTTCCCTTCCGGGTTTAAATCCTGGTTCTATTAATAATATAATGGTCAGATACCGGTACAAGGCAGCAGATTGAATCAGGCTCCAAGAACGAGATAAGGAATCTCGCCTTACAACACTCAAGGATGCCAACACAGAAGACTTCGCAGCTCTCTGGCAGAGTACCCGGTCTACTAAATGGTCAGATCAGAATCTAAAACATAATTAAAAGTACACATTAAACATAAATGTTGACGACAGCACCAGTAGCACCTCCGACCGCTTACACAGACGGTGACAATAATTTTGTTAGTCATCATTTGGCAAGGAGAAACATCGGTAAGGAAGAAGGTTCGCCAAAAAGAAAATAACATCGTTTCCGGAGGTAATTTAAAACCGAATAGTAAAACAACGATCACCGCAGTCGTCACACACGGTATCACAACTAAGCTACTTTTCAGCGAACACCTATGTGGACAGGCTCAAACAGTTCCTATAAGTGATCACACTAAGGCGGATACAAACTTCCCGGAAATCACAAATTCACAACTCAGGGAAGAATCACACAGGGCAGGGCGGTAACAACAGCCAGATTAAATCTCACAATACAGCTCAACAACAGGGAAGAGGTGCACCTTCAGTGCACCAGAATCAGCTAATCATAAACAAAGTCCTTCCCGTTGCAACGGTTCCCTCAGAGCGAAGCGATCAAGACACCGACAACCAGAGCGTGCTGACACACGTTTTTCTCAAATCGAGTTCCCTCTTCCTCGTCCCCGGTTACTGTCCGTTCCACACTCGCCCGTCACGCAAATATATCGAACTGGAATACCCGGAGACTAGAGGGAAAACGAACCACAGATTCGATCTACAGACCGCAATCAATACAGGCCGACACGGGTCAATCATACACTCCTGGAAATTGAAATAAGAACACCGTGAATTCATTGTCCCAGGAAGGGAAAACTTTATTGACACATTCCTGGGATCAGATACATCACATGATCACACTGACAGAACCACAGGCACATAGACACAGGCAACAGAGCATGCACAATGTCGGCACTAGTACAGTGTATATCCACCTTTCGCAGCAATGCAGGCTGCTATTCTCCCATGGAGACGATCGTAGAGATGCTGGATGTAGTCCTGTGGAACGGCTTGCCATGCCATTTCCACCTGGCGCCTCAGTTGGACCAGCGTTCGTGCTGGACGTGCAGACCGCGTGAGACGACGCTTCATCCAGTCCCAAACATGCTCAATGGGGGACAGATCCGGAGATCTTGCTGGCCAGGGTAGTTGACTTACACCTTCTAGAGCACGTTGGGTGGCACGGGATACATGCGGACGTGCATTGTCCTGTTGGAACAGCAAGTTCCCTTGCCGGTCTAGGAATGGTAGAAGATGGGTTCGATGACGGTTTGGATGTACCGTGCACTATTCAGTGTCCCCTCGACGATCACCAGTGGTGTACGGCCAGTGTAGGAGATCGCTCCCCACACCATGATGCTGGGTGTTGGCCCTGTGTGCCTCGGTCGTATGCAGTCCTGATTGTGGCGCTCACCTGCACGGCGCCAAACACGCATACGACCATCATTGGCACCAAGGCAGAAGCGAGTCTCATCGCTGAAAACGACACGTCTCCATTCGTCCCTCCATTCACGCCTGTCGCGACACCACTGGAGGCGGGCTGCACGATGTTGGGGCGTGAGCGGAAGACGGCCTAACGGTGTGCGGGACCGTAGCCCAGCTTCATGGAGACGGTTGCGAATGGTCCTCGCCGATACCCCAGGAGCAACAGTGTCCCTAATTTGCTGGGAAGTGGCGGTGCGGTCCCCTACGGCACTGCGTAGGATCCTACGGTCTTGGCGTGCATCCGTGCGTCTCTGCGGTCCGGTCCCAGGTCGACGGGCACGTGCACCTTCCACCGACCACTGGCGACAACATCGATGTACTGTGGAGACCTCACGCCCCACGTGTTGAGCAATTCGGCGGTACGTCCACCCGGCCTCCCGCATGCCCACTATACGCCCTCGCTCAAAGTCCGTCAACTGCACATACGGTTCACGTCCACGCTGTCGCGGCATGCTACCAGTGTTAAAGACTGCGATGGAGCTCCGTACGCCACGGCAAACTGGCTGACACTGACGGCGGCGGTGCACAAATGCTGCGCAGCTAGCGCCATTCGACGGCCAACACCGCGGTTCCTGGTGTGTCCGCTGTGCCGTGCGTGTGATCATTGCTTGTACAGCCCTCTCGCAGTGTCCGGAGCAAGTATGGTGGGTCTGACACACCGGTGTCAATGTGTTCTTTTTTCCATTTCCAGGAGTGTATATGTATGATCAGTTTCACAGTATCGTGGACATTGGAAATTAGATATGACAAATGCATTTGTTATAAGTGAAATACTATCTGAAATGCACTGAACCGCCAAACAAACTGGTACAGGCATGCGTATTCAAATACAGAGATATATGTAAACAGGCAGAATACGGCGCTGCTGTCGGCAACGCCTATATTAGACAACAAGTGTCTGGCAGAGTTGTTAGATTGGTTATTGTTGCTACAATGGCAGGTTATCAATATTTAAGTGAGTTTTAACGTGGTTTTACACTCGACGCACAAGTGATGGGACCACAGCATCTCCGAGGTAGCGATGAAGTTAGGATTTCCCTGTACAACCATTTCACGAGTGTACCGTGAATATCAGAAATCCGGTAAAACATCAAATCTACGACATCGCTGCGGCCGGGAAAAGATCCTGCAAGAACGGGACCAACGACGACTGAAGAGCATCTTTCAACGTGACAGAAGTGCAACCCTTCTGCAAATGCTGCAGATTTCAGCGTTGGGCCATCAACAAGTGTCGGCTTGCGAACCACTCAACGAAACATCATCGATATGGGCCCTCGGAGCGGAAGGCCCATTCGTGTACCCTTGATAACTGTTGTGTTGGCAGAAGAGCCAACACCGTATTGCTAGAGGAGGCCGAAATGCACGCGTTAAAGCTTACGCAGACTGGCGTGAGGTCTGGAACAGTTAAGGGAATGTATAGTAGCAAATAAAGTACGTAGTTGATGTAATACTTAACTTTAATCCATAATTGGAGAACATCGCTCTTGTTGATACATGATTTATAATCTCAATATAAACTGGTAATGGCGCCTTGCTAGGTCGTAGCAAATGACGTAGCTGAAGGCTATGCTAACTATCGTCTCGGCAAATGAGAGCGTATTTGTCAGTGTAGCTTCGCAAGCAAAGTCGGCTGTACAACTGGGGCTGAGTGCTAGGACGTCTCTCTAGACCTGCCGTGTGGCGGCGCTCGGTCTGCAATCACTGACAGTGGCGACACGCGGGTCCGACGTATACTAACGGACCGCGGCCGATTTAAAGGCTACCACCTAGCAAGTGTGGTGTCTGGCGGTGACACCACAATAACTGCACGAGAGAAAGCTTCACGTCTCGCCTAGGCCCATCAACAGCGACATTGGGCTGTTAATGACTCTGGACACATGTTGCCTGGTCAGACGTGTCTCGTTTCAAATTGAATAGAGCATATGGACGTGTACATGTATGAATTAATGGACCCGGAATGTCAGCAGGGAACTGTTCAAGCTGGTGGAGGCTCTGTAATGGTGTGGCGCATGTGCATTTGGACTGATATGGGACCCGTGATACGTCTAGATTCAGCATCCTGTCTGATCACCTGCATCCACTCATGTCCATTGTGCATTCCGACGAACTTGGGCAATTCCAGCAGGACAATGCGGCAGCCCATACGTCCAGAATTGCTACACAGTGGCTCCAGGAGCACTTTTGTGAGTTTAAACACTTCCGCTGGCCACCAGACTCCCCAGACATGGACATTGTTGAACATATCTGGTATGTCTTGCAACGCGCTGTTCAGAAAAGATCTCCACGCTCTCGTCCTCTTGTAACACCACAGCTCTTACGCTGTATGGATTTATTTTGTTTTTTTGCTTTATTTAATGTTACATTGTTGATCGTCTGTAAATGTGTTTCAATCGATAACATAAAATTGTGTACTCTTTTCTTTGTCAAACCTTTGATGTCGTGATTTGATTCTATGCAAAGTAGTGTATCTGTAATTTAAAATTCTTTGTCCCATTTGGAGGGAACAAAACTTACTGTATATAATTGTAATTTTGTGTGAATAATTTTTTGCAGAAGTGTCAATATGTGAAAATGTTCTGTCTTATTTAATGTATTTGGTTGCTGTTATGTAAATTGCTGATCCTCACTTAGGGTTCTTAGTTAGTTTGTATGTAAATGGTGTAGTGGTTCCCCTCAGGAACGGAACTGTGTAGCACGCGCAAATTGTGGTTGTCATAGGTGGAAAGGTGGAACTGATAGTCAGTCGGGGACGAGCTACCAGTCGGAGACGAGCTACGAGTCGGAGACGAGCTACGAGTCCGTGCACTGCCATGTAAAAGATGCATATTGTGCTGATTCCGAGAGAGGCTTTTCCTGCTTCTTTCCAAGGCCTCGGATGGATGGATAAATAGCTGGAACTATTCTGGAGTTTGTATCTATCATCGCCACCAAGAAATGACAGAGTCCAGCAATTCTGCCTACAATTCCACCTACCAACATGCAGTTGCCACCACATTGCGCAATCATTGCAACGTCATACTATAATGATGTACAGTGAAGGATCAGCTTAATTGACGTGCTAATGTGCTGAAATATAAGGTAAATTGTATCTGAATTTATGTACCTACCTTGATTTTTCTCCTCATCACAACACCTCTCAGGTTCCTCTCCGTTTGAGCTAAAGTGATATCCGAGTGTCCTTACTAAAAGAAATTAAAGCCTAGAGTTTTGCTAATTAATGCCTATTGAACTTAGTAAAAAGAAAGTTAATGTGGCAATAGAGTGAGTTAAAGTAAATGTTATTTGCTCAAAATAATTTTCCTATTAAAACTGCTATTTAAAGTGCTGTTGCTAACTCCAATATTAAAAGTTCTTAAGACTGAGGCTTATAAAGTAAATGATCACATGGTTGTCTGTAGTAAATTCTAAAAGGTGAGTCAGTTTCTTGCAATTTTGTCAACATTGTGTTTCACTGTAGTAAAAGTGGGAAACTGCAATAGTAGAAAACTATATGTTCATGACTGCTAAGTGTTTGTCTCTCTTGTGTATTGGAAGTGCATATTGATAGTATAACAAGATACACAGTTTGTTTATTGTATTAATGCGCGGTAACAAGTAACGGAAAGACCACTAATTAGTAAAACCATAATTTCTTTAAGCCCTGAAAGTAATAGGGTGTTTCGGTATCTCTTATAATTTAGCAAATAGTTTGTGCTGCTCCAGTTGTTAGCTTCAATCTTAAAACATATGTGTGTCAGAGTTCATTGCACTCGCGTGTGGTTAAGTCTAGGTTGTGTTTGTCCACTATAGTTACTTATACCTACTTTCTTAAACGAGAACATTAATCTTTCTCTTGCCTAATTAGGCTGGCGACCGTTTCCCTTATTCTATAAACAGTATAGCTAGGCAAAATTTTGTTTGCTACTGTTCAAATATTTACGTAATTCTCACTTTCACTTCCGATAAGCTACCTCCGTTAGGTTCAACACGGTCAACATAACAAAATTCCTCTCAGAGGGTAACACTGCTCTATTGCTTTATACCATTATTACTCCAACAAAATAATTCTGTTTTGCAAACTGCCTCCAGTTTCGAGGTTATGGTATAGCAGTAGCAGATTACGTGTTATACTCTTACGAATTTATGGAGAGGCCTGCAGGATTCATGTTGTCAGTTCGCTCCAGCACTACTTCAGACATTAGTCAAGTGCATGCCACGTTGCGTTGCGGCACTCCTGCATGCTCGCCGGGGCCCTACACGATATTAGGCAGGTGTACCAGTTTCTCTGGCTCTTTAGTGTAATAGAAAACATAGTTTTTAATCCGTGCAGCAGGCCCACTGGAAGTGTGAGGGACTTCGTACTGTATCGAGTCACTGAAAAAAAACCTTGTCTTTGGATTGTAGTTCGCCGCGTGGGGTTAGCCGAGCGGTCTGAGGGCGCTGCAGTCATGGATTGTGAGGCTGGTCCCGGCGGAGGTTCGAGTCCTCCCTCGGGCATGGGTGTGTGTGTTTGTCCTTAGGATAATTTAGGTTAAGTAGTGTGTAAGCTTAGGGAGTGATGACCTTAGCAGTTAAGTCCCATAAGATTTCACACACATTTGAACATTTTGATTGTAGTTCTTTGGATAATAGACGTTCTTCGACACCAACAGACCGTAAAAAAGAAATGGTGCAGCTCCGAGTTAGCAAGGACACAAATATAAATGGCTACTATGCAGTGAATTTGTGCACAGAAATTTCTCGCTCTTGTGAGAGGCACTGCAAGTTACAGGGGTCATAGTACATTCGTTACTTATAATGACGTCAACGACCGTGCCGAGATGGATACACGGTTCCCGTCAGATCACCGAAGGTAAGCACTGTCGGGCGTGGCCAGTACTTTGGTGGGTGAACTCCCAGGTACTCAGTGCGCTGTTGTCATTTTCCCTTTGCATTTAGAGTAGAGGGGGACAGATGAGGTGATGGCGTGGAGTCAATCATCACCAATCTTTGCGCCAAACATCCTGGATTCAATTCCAAACCTCTCCGCAGTGTCTCGTGAAGTGAGGGCATGTGACACTGTTGATGGGATCCTCCGTCGGACAGGGACATTAAGCTCGGCTGCCCCCATGGTGGTCTTCGGGAGCAGTAGGCTATGTGACAGCACCGTGTTTCGCTCTCTCCCTATTGTCATCATCTTCAGCACGGACATGACACTATTCTACACACATACGCATCACAGTACCGTACACTTAACAAATACGCATCTGTACGCCGCACGGCCGGCCGCGGTGGCCAAGCGGTTAAAGGCGCTACAGTCTGGTACCGCGCGGCCGCTACGGTCGCAGGTTCGAATCCTGCCTCGGGCATGGATGTCTGTGATATCCTTAGGTTAGTTAGGTTTAAGTTGTTCTAAGTTCTAGGGGACTGATGACCTCAGAAGTTAAGTTCCATAGTGCTCAGAGCCATTTGAATTTATGACCAGTATGCGAATCATTCGTCGATGATGTAGTGTCAACACTCAGATTTGTTGTGGACACGATCTGCATTGTCGAAAGTTCTCCTGGTATGCATTCAGAGCCATTTTTTTTGTACGCCGCACGCGTCCTTCGAGAAGGAAAGGTGCTTGTTGGTGCGAAGGATAGGGTTCATATGGTTCAAATGACTCTAAGCACTATGGGACTTAACAGCTGAGGTCATCAGTCCCCTAGACTTAGGACTACTTAAACCTAACTAACCTAAGGACTTCACACACATCCATGCCCGAGGCAGGATTCGAACCTGCGATCGTAGCAGCAGCGCGGTTCCGGAATGAAGCGCCTAAAACCGCCCGCGAAGGATAGGAAAAACCTTTCCAATTACACAGGTGAAACTGTTCTTTGGGCTTTCTCAGCCATTCATTTCATACGACTTTACTTTACTTCTAATGATACTTGAAGAGGAATAAAAGGAACAGTACTCACTGGGAACAGGAAGTAAAATGGCTCTGAGCACTATGCGACTCAACTTCTGAGGTCATCAGTCGCCTAGAACTTAGAACTAATTAAACCTAACTAACCTAAGGACATCACACACATCCATGCCCGAGGCAGGATGCGAACCTGCGACCGTAGCGGTCACGCGGTTCCAGACTGAAGCGCCTTTAACCGCACGGCCACACCGGCCGGCAACAGGAAGTACAAAGAATATTTGCTATTGGAGGTGAGGTATTATGGAACATTACTGCCGAAGATCAAAAGGACATCACACACATCCATACCCGAGGCAGGATTCGAACCTGCGACCGTAGCGGTCGCGCGGTTCCAGACTGAAGCGCCTAGAACCGCTCGTCCACACCGGCCGGCTGCCGAAGATCGAAGGACATCAGAATTTTTGCTTTGTAAAAGGCTGGCCAACGTTTTGAGTGATTTGTACGTATCAGTTTTTGTGTGAACGTTGACTGTAATTTCATTGTTATCATTATCGCAAGTCATTATCATCTGGAACAGGATCCATATCCTACCGTCCTATATTCCGAGTGTCACATTATTAATGCAGGATTTGTTTAGAATTAGAGGCAATAACTTTGCCAGAGAGTAAAATTAATTGTTTCTTGAGTTTGAAAGTTCATATTGATGTTAATTAATTAAATGCATTAACTGAATACTAAGCAACAACAATAATAACTAGCTTTTGTTAACACTGAAAAGAACTACTACAGTCGCTGAATGTAGCAAATTATAGAAAATTTTACTTCTCCTGTAACTGTATTAATAAATTTTCTCTGAGTCTGGAAATTTTCTGTATTCATGCCCCAGCTGTAATGTCCCAGCCTTATTACGGCATTTTGCTGTTGCTTTGATCTGATTAAATGAAGTAATATTGAGAGTGAATTTTACCGACTGGGAAAGGTTTTTCTATCAAAATTCTTAACAGAAAAATCATGGTGAGGTTACGCTAGGTCATTACTGCGTAGTGTAACACCTTAAACCATTTCGCTTTGTAGGGAGCTGGTATGATGTGACCGCTATCGAGGGGTGAGGAGTGGTTCTCTCGGATTTCAGGGTTTCATCTGATGTGATTTGATTTACTTATTCGTCTAGAGATCGTGGCTGGTTGGTTGATTCGGGGGAGGCGACCGAACAGCGAGGTCGACGGTCCATCGGATAAGGGAAGGATTGGAATGGAAGTTGGCCTTTCAAAGGAACCATCTCGGCATTGGCTTGAAGCTATTTAGGGAAATCACGGAAAACCTAAATTAGGATGGCCGGACGCGGGTTTGAACCGTCGTCCTCCCGAATGCGAGTGCAGTGTGCTAACTACGTGCCACCTCACTCGGTCAGAGATCGTGATATACGAATTATCATCATAGTACTATTAAAATAAATAGCTCAAAATAAACATACAGACAGATTACATGAGTTTATAGGGATAGTATAAGTGGTCGGCCGCGGCATTGTCAAGGAACCATCCCGGCATTTGCCTGAAATGATTTAGGAAAACCACGGCAAACCTGAATCAGAATAGCCAGACAAAGCAAACTCTGTACTCCCAATCCCGAATATGACGTAATTGCCTTAACCACTGCACTACATTATTCGGTTTGTCCCTGTTGTATAATGTTCTTTGATTTGTGCTCGGTTTGCACCAGATAATTTATACAATAAAACACAATTTTGAATTACATCACGTCACACACTAAAGACACCTGTTGATAGCTCCTTTGCACTAAACATGCAGCTGTGCTCCTTGCACTCGCTCCAGTCTGTTCAAAAGACTGCCTTTAGCCCGAAAGACATGCAGCTCTGCCGCATCCACGTCTTCATGTCCTCTCCTCATTACACCTGACAAACTGCGTCAGCTTCCGCATGATGAGTGACATACTGAACTCAGGAGATTGATAAGACATTACTGTCATGCTCCTTATATCTTGGCACATGATTTTCTTGTGAAAGCGTTACATAGTGATCGTGTATTTTAATGTGACAGGGTGTTTTAGTTGTCCCCTTTCATTATTAATCACTACTTAACTCATCTAAGTAATCTTTACTTGTATAGTAGGCGTTACTCGTGAACAGATGTATTTTAGTAATCTCTTTCATCTTACTTGGCAACTTATTATACAGTTCTATTTGCTTGGTAAATATAAGTCCAAACTGGTTCTTGTTCCAATTTTATGTATATAACTATAATATAACTATTAGGGAAATACTTGGTAATGATATCCATGATTTGTACAGCAGATTGGTAGATGTACTCACTTGGTACACTAAGGATACCCAGTTTTTAAATAGTTCTTTACAGCGAGACCGACTGTTACTTCCACTCTTATTCCTAAGATCCCTTTCTCTAGTTTGAAAGTTGTGTCCATTCTTTTGTGCCTTTTATCCGCAGAAACGAATCCTATAGCTAAGAACTGCACGCATGTAGGCATAGTATGACACCACTAGACATGGGCTGTTAGAAACTGATGATAGAACTCTTACGAGCATAAGGTTCAAAAATGGCTCTGAGCACTATGGGACTTAACATCTATGGTCATCAGTCCCCTAGTACTTAGAACTACTTAAACCTAACTAACCTAAGGACAGCACACAACACCCAGCCATCACGAGGCAGAGAAAATCCCTGACCCCGCCGGGAATCGAATCCGGAAACCCGGGCGTGGGAAGCGAGAACGCTACTGCGCGACCACGAGATGCGGGCCGAGCATAAGGTGCTGATGACATTCTTTCTGCCAGTATTCGTGTATTTTTTCCATGTTAATTGACAATATCGTGTTTGGTGCACAGTCAGTATATTTATCAGCTATGCTTATTATGACAGAGGTGTATTCCGTCTCTGTGTAGTAGTGCATAATGTTTGTTTTCTTTATGTTAAATGTTAATTTATTACGTACTGCCAAATCGCGAACATTCTTGACAGTTTCATTTTCTTTCCCTAATACAAGACCTCGTGTTTTATCTGTGACTATATTGCTGCTGTCATAAAAAAAAGAGAGCTTTTTCTCGATGTCTTGTACTGTCTGGAAAGTCACTGATATTCTTATATTAAGAACAGAATTGGACACAACGTATTACCCTGAGACACTAATGTATCTGTATGGTTCTTGCCTAACAATTGTTTTACTAAAACTTTATCTTCAGCAGACATGTGAACTATCTCTTCTATTTGCACCCTATTTTGCCTGGAAGACTTTTGCTATTCTTCTTAAACTTAGTGCTTCTACCTTCTTTAGTAGTATTTTATAGCCAACAGCTATCGAAAAGTCGAAGACTTCCTGTAAAATAGTCATCCTTGTCAGGAGCTTCAAATGCCACCTTTGTGAACTCTGCAAAAGCCAATATTGTTCTTCTCCCTCTTCGGAAAACAATCTGTGCTTTGTTAAAAGTTTGTAGTTATTCATGTAGCTCGAGAGTCTATCTTTCATAGATAATTCGTTTTTGAGAATGCATACAGTAGTGGAACTGGCCTGCAGTTTCAATACTCTTCACATTACCATTCTTTAGTGAGGGCCCAACTAGAGCTTGCTTTAGGTATTCTGGAAAAACACCTGAACTTAGTGATTCATTTATTACATTTATCAATGCAACTTGTATGCTGTATATGCATGCCTACAGAAACTGGAACCTCATCTGTACTTGTTGACTTCCAATCATCTAATTTCTATATTGTCTTCCTTGCTTCAAACTCCGTTGTAAGGAACAACATCACTGTACTTTCTGTGTAATTCGTGGGGGGCGCTAATGCCTTTAGAAAGATTTTCTTGCAACTCTTCTGCAGTACCAGAGAAATTGACATTTACAAAATTCGCAAGTTCTTCAGGATTTTCAATTATTCTGCCACCATATTTGATTTGTATGTAATTATACTTAGGTCTGTCTTTTCCAGGTTATGCTTTATGGAGTCCCAAGTTACTTTGGCTTTATTTTCTGCGTTATTCCGTTATTTTGTGATTCAATGTTTTTTTACAACAAGCAGAACCCTCCTTATCCGTCTACTTTCCTTAGCTGCAGCGGCTGAAGTGTCTGCTTTTGGAATTTTCTCCTCGAAACTTTATTTAAATGATGTGTGGAATTAAGAAAACTTAGCATCTACACTCCTGGAAATGGAAAAAAGAACACATTGACACCGGTGTGTCAGACCCACCATACTTGCTCCGGACACTGCGAGAGGGCTGTACAAGCAATGATCACACGCACGGCACAGCGGACACACCAGGAACCGTGGTGTTGGCCGTCGAATGGCGCTAGCTGCGCAGCATTTGTGCACCGCCGCCGTCAGTGTCAGCCAGTTTGCCGTGGCATACGGAGCTCCATCGCAGTCTTTAACACTGGTAGCATGCCGCGACAGCGTGGACGTGAACCGTATGTGCAGTTGACGGACTTTGAGCGAGGGCGTATAGTGGGCATGCGGGAGGCCGGGTGGACGTACCGCCGAATTGCTCAACACGTGGGGCGTGAGGTCTCCACAGTACATCGATGTTGTCGCCAGTGGTCGGCGGAAGGTGCACGTGCCCGTCGACCTGGGACCGGACCGCAGCGACGCACGGATGCACGCCAAGACCGTAGGATCCTACGCAGTGCCGTAGGGGACCGCACCGCCACTTCCCAGCAAATTAGGGACACTGTTGCTCCTGGGGTATCGGCGAGGACCATTCGCAACCGTCTCCATGAATCTGGGCTACGGTCCCGCACACCGTTAGTCCGTCTTCCGCTCACGCCCCAACATCGTGCAGCCCGCCTCCAGTGGTGTCGCGACAGGCGTGAATGGAGGGACGAATGGAGACGTGTCGTCTTCAGCGATGAGACTCGCTTCTGCCTTGGTGCCAATGATGGTCGTATGCGTGTTTGGCGCCGTGCAGGTGAGCGCCACAATCAGGACTGCATACGACCGAGGCACACAGGGCCAACACCCGGCATCATGGTGTGGGGAGCGATCTCCTACACTGGCCGTACACCACTGGTGATCGTCGAGGGGACACTGAATAGTGCACGGTACATCCAAACCGTCATCGAACCCATCTTCTACCATTCCTAGACCGGCAAGGGAACTTGCTGTTCCAACAGGACAATGCACGTCCGCATGTATCCCGTGCCACCCAACGTGCTCTAGAAGGTGTAAGTCAACTACCCTGGCCAGCAAGATCTCCGGATCTGTCCCCCATTGAGCATGTTTGGGACTGGATGAAGCGTCGTCTCACGCGGTCTGCACGTCCAGCACGAACCCTGGTCCAACTGAGGCGCCAGGTGGAAATGGCATGGCAAGCCGTTCCACAGGACTACATCCAGCATCTCTACGATCGTCTCCATGAGAGAATAGCAGCCTGCATTGCTGCGAAAGGTGGATATACACTGTACTAGTGCCGACATTGTGCATGCTCTGTTGCCTGTGTCTATGTGCCTATGGTTCTGTCAGTGTGATCATGTGATGTATCTGACCCCAGGAATGTGTCAATAAAGTTTCCCCTTCCTGGGACAATGAATTCAAAGTGTTCTTATTTCAATTTCCAGGAGTGTACATTGTTTTCACTATAGAATTCATATCAAGACTGATTTACCAATGCTCTCAAGAAGTGTGTATTTTAAGTTCTGAAAAGATCCATTTGTAGTCCAGCATTTTTGTGGGATGGCGTTCTGCTCTCCCACCAGGGCGGCGTTCATTCAATGGCTGGCAGAAACTACAGGCATCCGTCGGAGGTGAAGGCAGCTGTAGCTTGATAAACGAAGTTCAGGAAAACCCTTTATTATTCCTCACGCTAGAGCACATACAGATGCACGCTCTAATACAACGCACAGTCAAGAGGTCAGAGGTGACTGGCTTATGCTGTACACGGTTGTTGGTTTATGCGCGCCACAGCACAAATGCCGGTCCGTGCGGCACTAACGCTTTGCAGGGAAGCGTGGTGGCCCCTGCAACGTGAGGCGCTGGGCGCATGCGAAACTGTCAACATATACAGGGTTATTACAAATGATTGAAGCGATTTCACAGCTCTACGATAACTTTATTGGTTAAAATGGTTCAAATGGCTCTGAGCACTATGGGACTCAACTGCTGAGGTCATTAGTCCCCTAGAACTTAGAACTAGTTAAACCTAACTAACCTAAGGACATCACAAACATCCATGCCCGAGGCAGGATTCGAACCTGCGACCGTAGCGGTCTTGCGGTTCCAGACTGCAGCGCCTTTAACCGCACGGCCACTGCGGCCGGCGATAACTTTATTATTTGAGATATTTTCACAATGCTTTGCACACACATATAAAAACTCAAAAAGTTTTTTAGGCATTCACAAATGTTCGATATGTGCCCCTTTAGTGATTCGGCAGACATCAAGCCGATAATCAAGTTCCTCCCACACTCGCATGTCTCCATCAATGAGTTCGAAAGCATCGTTGATGCGAGCTCGCAGTTCTGGCACGTTTCTTGGTAGAGGAGGTTTAAACACTAAATCTTTCACATACCCCACAGAAAGAAATCGCATGGGGTTAAGTCGGGAGAGCGTGGAGGCCATGACATGAATTGCTGATCATGATCTCCACCACGACCAATCCATCGGCTTTCCAATCTCCTGTTTAAGAAATGCCGAACATCATGATGGAAGTGCGGTGGAGCACCATCCTGTTGAAAGATGAAGTCGGCGCTGTCGGTCTCCAGTTCTGGCACGAGCCAATTTTCCGCGGGCTACGCGTGAAACTTGCCCGCACGCGTTCAACCGTTTCTTCGCTCACTGCAGGCCGACTCGTTGATTTCCCCTTACAGAGGCATCCAGAAGCTTTAAACTGCGCATACCATCGCCGAATTGAGTTAGCAGTTGGTGGATCTTTGTTGAACTTCGTCCTGAAGTGTCGTTGCACTGTATTGACTGACTGATGTGAGTGCATTTCAAGCACGACATACGATTTCTCGGCTCCTGTCGCCATTTTGTCTCACTGCGCTCTCGAGCGCTCTGACAGCAGAAACCTGAAGTGCGGCTTCAGCCGAACAAAACTTTATGAGTTTTTCTACGTATCTGTAGTGTGTCGTGACCATATGTCAATGAATGGAGCTATAGTGAATTTATGAAATCGCTTCAATCATTTGTAATAGCCATGTACTTGGGCCCCGATGTGACGTCATGTCCCTCACGACAGAATGCGCAAAAGTCTGTTTCTTATATTTTTGTACATGTTTAGCATGAACCATCTTACCTACAGAGATATATGATGCAGCATCTTCTGGAGCAAAGCGAGAGATGATTCAGCTGATATATATAGCTCAACTAGGGAAGTGATACGTGTAAGTTAGTTATAGAGCTGAGAAGGTATCTATAACGGATTTTCACCAAATATTTAAAAACTTTTGTAATTTTTCATCGTCGTGGTCTTCAGTCCGAAGACTGGTTTTATGCCAGTCTCCACGCTACTCTATCCTGTGCAAGCCTCTTCATCTCCGAATAACTACTGCAACCTAAATCCTTCTCAATCGACTTACTGTATTCATCTCTTGTTCTGCCTCTGCAATTTTTGGCCCCCACACTTCCGTCCAATTCTAAATTGGTATTCCCTTGATGCCTCAGAATGTGTGCTGTCAACTTTGCCTCCTTCTAGTCAGGTTGCACCACAAATTTCTTTACTCTCCAGTTTTTTTTCAGTACCTCCACATTAGTAACGTAATCTACCCATCTAATCTTCAGCATTCTTCAGCACCACATTTCAAAAGCTTCTATTCTATTCTTATCTAAACCGTTTATCGTCCATGATTCACTTCCATACATCGGTGCACTCCATAACACTACTTTCAGAAAAGACTTCCTGACACTTCGACCTATATTCGATGTTAACAAATTTCTTTTCTTCAGAAACGCTTTTCTTGCCATTCCCAGTCTACGTTTTATATCCTCTCTACCTCGGCCATCATCAGTTATTTTGCTGCCCTAATAACAAAACTCATCTACTACTTTAAATGCCTCGTTTCCTAATCTAATTCCTTCAGCATCACCTGATTTAATTCGATTACATACCGTTATCCTTGTTTTGCTATTGTTGATGTTCATCTTATATCCTCGTTTCAACTGCTTTTCCAAGTCTTCTGCTGACTCTGAAAGAAAAACAGAGTTTCGGCAAATCTCGTAGTTTTTATTTCTTCTCCCTGAACTTTAAATCTACCAAATCTACGTGATTACTCTGCTGTTCACTATAAAGCGCCTGGCAGAGGGTCCAAAGAACCATCTTCAAGCTGTCTTACTCTCTAACGGCGTGCGGGAAAAGCGAGCACTTAATTTTTTCTGTGCCAGCCTGATTTCTCTTATTTTATCGTAATGATCATTTCTCCCTATGTAGCTGGGTGCCAACAAAATGTTTGTGCAATCGGAGGAGAAAACTGGTGATTGAAATTTCATGAGAAGATCCCATCGCAACGAAAAAGTCTATGGTTTGATGATTGCCACTCCAATTCACGTATTCGCGATAATACAAAACGAGCCGCCCTTTTTGATACTTTTTCGATGTCATCCGTCAGTCCCACCTACTCCAGAATAGGACGGACAAGCGTGGTGTAAGCAGACCTGTTGCACCTTCTAAGTGTTGTGCCAATGAATTCTTTGGGTTGCTCTACCCACACCATTATCTACGTGATCGTTCAGATTTTGGTTATTTGTAATTGTAATCCCTAAGCATGCAGTTGAATTTACAGCCTTCATATTTGTGTGTCTTATCGTCTAATCGAAATTTAGCGGATTTCTTTTAGTACTCGTGTGAATAACTTCACACTTTTCTTTATTCAGGGTCATTTGCCACTTTTCGCACCATACAGGTATCTTATCTAAATCATCTTGCAAATCGTTTTGGTCATCTGCTGACTTTGGATTGGATTGGATTGTTTGGGGGAAGAGACCAAACAGCGAGGTCATCGGTCTCATCAGATTAGGTACGGACGGGGAAGGTAGTCGACCGTGCCCGTTCAAAGGAACCATCCCGGCATTTGCCTGGAGTGATTTAGGGAAATCACGGAAAACCTAAATCAGGATGGCCGGACGCGGGATTGAACCGTCGTCCTCCCGAAGGCGAGTCTAGTGTGCTAACCACTGCGCCACCTCGCTCGGTCTGCTGACTTTACAAGACGGTAAATGACAGCAACATCTGCAAACGATCTAAGACGGCTACTGAGATTGTCTCCTATTTCGTTAATATTGAACAGGAACAACAGAGGGCCAATAACACTTCCTTGGGGAACGCCGGATATTACTTCTGTTTTACTCGATGGCTTTCCATCTATAACTACGAACTATAACCTTTCTGAGAGGAAATCATGAATCCAGTCACACAACCTATTCCATAGGCACGGAGTTTAGTTAGAAGAAGCTTGTGTGGAACCTGACTGGTATACAATCTGGACTGGATGCCTTGGCTTTATTAAGCGATTTAAGCTTCTTTGTTACACCGAGGATGTGTACTTCTATATTTCTCATCTTGGCAGTTATTCTTGATTGGAATTCAGGAATATTTACTTCGTCTGATTTGATGAAAGAGTTTCGGGAAACCGTGTTTAATAGCTCTGCTTTAGTGGCACTATCATCAGTCACTTCACCATTGTTATTGCGCAGTGCGCAGTGCGTCTTGCCACGGGTGTGTTTTATGTACGACCAGAATCTCTTTGGGTTTTCTGCCAGATTTAGAGACAGAATTTCGTTGTAGAAATTATTAAAAGCATCTCACATTGAATTACGCGCTATATTTCGAATTTCTGCAAAACTTTGCCAGTCTTGGGAATTTTGCGTTCTTTTAAATTTGGCATGCTTTTTTCACTGCTTCTGCAACAGAGATCTGACCCGTTTTGTCTACCATGGGGTATCAGTACCATAACTTATAAATTTATGTGGTATATATCTCTCAATTTCTGTCGATAATATCTCTTTGAAATCATTCCACAATATTTCTACGCTTACAGGATCAGATCGGAAGGAGTGAAGACTGTCTCTTAAAAAAAGTTAAGAGCATTTTTATCAGCTTTTTTAAATAGATACACTTTGCTTTTTAGGACGGTATTCAGCCTTGCAGCAACTGCCTTGTGGTCGCTAATCCCTGTATTCGTCATGATACTCCCAATTTGTCCAGGATTATTTGTTGCTTAGAGGTCAAGTATGCTTTCGCAACCATTTACGCTTCGAGTTAGCTCATGAACTAATCGTTCAAAATAATTTTCTGAAAAAGTATTCAGTACAATTTCGGACGACATTTTATGCCTACTGCCCGCTTTAAACGTATAACTTTTCCTATTCCAGTTTTTCTTTAGTTTCCTTTACTATTGGGTCAACGAACTGATTGAATGACGTTGACAATAGGATAAAACACTGTCTCACTCGCATCTCAACCACTGCTTCCGTTTCATGCCCCTCGGCTCTTATAAGTTCTTTCTTGTTTCTGTCAAGGTGTAAATAACTTTTAGCTCCCTGTATTTTACGCCTGCTACCTTCAGAATATCGAACAGAGTTTTCCAGTCAATATTGTCAAAGTCTTTCTTGAAACCTTCAAACGCTGTAAACGTAGGTTTACCTTTCCCTTACCTGCCTTGTAATATAAGTGGCAGTGGCAGTACCGGCTCGCGCTTAACTTCATTTCTCCGGAATCCAATCTGGTCTCCACTGAGGTCGTCTTTCCCCTGTTCTACTCAATCGCTGCCTAATGCTTACTCTGGAACTCTCAACAACCCCTGGTTGTTTCAAACTCTCCAGGTCCCATCTCCTTAATTCCCAATCTTTTTCAATTTCTTCATTTTTAGTGTACAGGTTATAAAGAATTAACTGTGGTCAGAGTCCACATCTGGCACTGAAAACGTCTTACAATTTAAAATCTGGTTCCAAAATCTTTGTCTTAAAATTATATAATCAATCTGAAACCTGGTTTCTCCAGGTCTCTTCCACGTATACAACATATTGTTTCATGATTCTTGAACCAAGTGTTAGCTATGTTTAAATTATGCTCTGTGCAGAATTCTATCACGCGGCTTTCTCTTTCATTCCTTTCCCTCGGTCCACATTCATCTACAATTTTTCCTCCTCTTCCTTTTCCTACTATTGAATTCCAGTCCCCCATCACAATTAAATTTTCGTCTCCCTTAACTATCTGAATAGTCCATCTCATCTTAACATCTATGGTCCTCAGTCCCCTAGAACTTAGAACTACTTAAACCTAACTAACCTAAGGACATCACACACAGCCATGCCCAAGGCAGGATTCGAACCAGGATTCACGCGGTCTGAACTGAAGCGCCTAGAACCGCTCGGAGAGCGAAGCCGGCTATGAAGGAACGATGGCCGACACACAGCAGAACATGCAGTATCTATGCTGCTTTTCGTGGTGACTGAGCCGCACACTTTTACGAAATTAGAAGGTTTTTGGGACGGCGGTAATGACACTTCGAATTATTGTGCTCAGTGGTTCAGTGGAAACTCGCGAGAATTAGCAACTGTACTGATATCTAAGATAATTCTCATTTATTGTTCAATCTCAGTTGCACATTTTTAATTATTTGACGTGTTTCGATCACTGATGATCGTCTTCAGATCGAAGTAGTTGCGTTAGCAACCCATCTTGTCTATTCAGGACATCAAATCAAATTATCTGATTTGATGTCCTGAAAAGGCAAGAAAGGTTGCTGACGTAACTACTTAGATCTGAGGACGATCATGAGTGATAGAAACATATCATCTAATCTAATTAAAAATGTGCAACTGAACAATAAAGGAGAATTATCTTCAATATTAACTTTTTATTCAACTCTTTTAGAAGTTAAATAGTATACTGGCGATCTATCTTCTCACTGTGAAGGTATCTTACTGCTTCCGTCTCAGTGGTGTGGCCAGCGATGATCCGACAGCTAGGAGCATGTTTGTGCTATTGATAGCAGGCGCAAGTGCTACACCTATTGACTACACACAGCCGGCTGTTGTGACGGAGCGGTTCTAGGCGCTACAGGCTGGAACCGCGTGACCGCTACGGCCGCAGGTTCGAATCCTTCCTCGGGCATGGATGTGTGTGATGTCTTTAGGTTATTTAGGTTTAAGTAGCCCACCCGGTTGGCCGTGCGGTCTAACGCACGGCTTTCCGGGCGGGAAGGAGCGCCGGTCCCCGACACGAATCCGCCCGGCGGATTTGTGTCGAAGTCCGGTGAGCCGGCCAGTCTGTGGCTGGTTTTTAGGCGGTTTTCCATCTGCCTCGGCAAATGCTGGCTGGTTCCCCTTATTCCACCTCAGCTACACTATGTCGGCGATTGCTGCGCAAACAAGATTTCCGCGTACGCGTACACCACCACCATTACTATACCACAGAATAACCCTGGGTTCGGTGTGGGGCAGCGGAGGGGTGAAGTGGATTGCGGTAGTCGTCGTAAGGTTGAGGACCACTGCGGGGGTGAAGGAGTTAACATAACATAGGTTTAAGTAGTTCTGAGTTCTGAGGGCCTGATGACCTCAGATGTTAAGTCCCATAGTGCTCAGAGCCATTTGAACCATACACCACATATAGAACTTACGAGAGTGAGAAAACTGCACTTATGAAATGTGGCTGCCATTTTGCCTCTTTCACAGTCGGTTGGTTACAGCAGAACATGAAGGAGCTACGCTGGTCTTGGTAGCGATTTAGCCGTACACATTTACAAATTTAGAAGTTTTTTTGTACGGCGGTCATGACATTTAGATTTATTGTGCGCAGTGGTTCAGTGGGAACTGGAAATTTCAGAGTGGTCTACATTTATAAATATTCTCATGGTGCAACAGTGAGGACAGTGATAATTTCACAATACTCAGTACCTCGAATTACTTTCATCTACATCTACATCTACATTTATACTCCGCAAGCCACCCAACGGTGTGTGGCGGAGGGCACTTTACGTGCCACTGTCATTATCTCCCTTTCCTGTTCCAGTCGCGTATGGTTCGCGGGAAGAACGACTGTCTGAAAGCCTCTGTGCGCGCTCTAATCTCTCTAATTTTACATTCGTGATCTCCTCGGGAGGTATAAGTAGGGGGAAGCAATATATTCGATACCTCATCCAGAAACGCACCCTCTCGAAACCTGGCGAGCAAGCTACACCGCGATGCAGAGCGCCTCTCTTGCAGAGTCTGCCACTTGAGTTTGTTAAACATCTCCGTAACGCTATCACGGTTACCAAATAACCCTGTGACGAAACGCGCCGCTCTTCTTTGGATCTTCTCTATCTCCTCCGTCAACCCGATCTGGTACGGATCCCACACTGATGAGCAATACTCAAGTATAGGTCGAACGAGTGTTTTGTAAGCCACCTCCTTTGTTGATGGACTACATTTTCTAAGGACTCTCCCAATGAATCTCAACCTGGTACCCGCCTTACCAACAATTAATTTTATATGATCATTCCACTTCAAATCGTTCCGCACGCATACTCCCAGATATTTTACAGAAGTAACTGCTACCAGTGTTTGTTCCGCTATCATATAATCATACAATAAAGGATCCTTCTTTCTATGTATTCGCAATACATTACATTTGTCTATGTTAAGGGTCAGTTGCCACTCCCTGCACCAAGTGCCTATCCGCTGCAGATCTTCCTGCATTTCGCTACAATTTTCTAATGCTGCAACTTCTCTGTATACTACAGCATCATCCGCGAAAAGCCGCATGGAACTTCCGACACTATCTACTAGGTCATTTATATATATTGTGAAAAGCAATGGTCCCATAACACTCCCCTGTGGCACGCCAGAGGTTACTTTAACGTCTGTAGATGTCTCTCCATTGAGAACAACATGCTGTGTTCTGTTTGCTAAAAACTCTTCAATCCAGCCACACAGCTGGTCTGATATTCCGTAGGCTCTTACTTTGTTTATCAGACGACAGTGCGGAACTGTATCGAACGCCTTCCGGAAGTCAAGGAAAATGGCATCTACCTGGGAGCCTGTATCTAATATTTTCTGGGTTTCATGAACAAATAATGCGAGTTGGGTTTCACACGATCGCTGTTTCCGGAATCCATGTTGATTCCTACATAGTAGATTCTGAGTTTCCAAAAACGACATGATACTCGAGCAAAAGACATGTTCTAAAATTCTACAACAGATCGACGTCAGAGAGATAGGTCTATAGTTTTGCGCATCTGCTCAGACTTTGTCTGAGGCTCGGTGGAACTTCTGATTTCCGTGTGTTCAGCTAGTTCAGACTCACAGTAATCTCATATCGAGAAGCAGTCAAACTCAGTTTAGTGGGAGCTCTGATTATTGTTAGCAGCAGTCGATACTTAGAACTGTGTCATCGAGTGTCTGACGGATTGCATTTGTCGTGACTAGTGTTGATCTGAACAAAAGACAATTTTTGAATTGTGAACACATATTGTGCTACGGTATATTTTAAATTTTATTGTCCGCTATTTAACTTGTGAAAGAGTTGAATAAACAGCTAATAGTGAAGATAATTCTCACTTACTGTTCAGTCTCAGTTGCATATTTTTAATTAGATGATATGTTTCGACCATTCTGGATCATCGTCAGATCTAAGTATCTGCGTCAGCAACCCGTCTTGTCTATTGAGAATCTCACATCAAATACTTTGATTTGAGGTCCTGAATAGACAAGATGGGTTACTGACGCAACTACTTCGATCTGAAGATGATATTGAGTGATTGAAACATGTCATCTACTTAAAAATGTGAAACTCAGGCTGAACAATAAATAAGATTTATCTTAAATAGCAGTACAGAAGTTGATCCTCACGAGACAAATATGTCCGCTACAGTGAGTTAATATTAAACTATAAACTTGTAGCTAGCCAACATTATTTTCGTGTTGAACCTATCAGTAACCTAATCGTCATTTAGTCTAATTTGTATATCAGGGACAACTAGTTATTTTTATCAAGAATGCACCAGGCATTGTTACGACGGTGACGAGCTAAATGCATCAGCGCGAGTAAAACCGTAGTGTTGTAACGTTCTCGTCCAGTGGGTGCGGCCTGGTGTCAGTCCATGGCGTCCTCGTACCGGTGAACTGGAGGTAGACAACCCGAAAGCCTTGCATGCTGGTAGGAGACAGCGCACTTAAGCCGTCACCACACAGGACGAAGCAGTTAACGTTGACGTCCTCAGAGACGGGATATCGAACGTCACGAGACAGAACGCAGTCGGCACACGGGACGATCCGACGCTCACGAGAAAGACAGGCCATGGCGCGTACGTCACAGCACGTGACACTGCAGGTATTACGAATGCCAGCAGCCGTCTCCGACGGGGAGCGAGCAAGAGTTTCAGAAGAATTAATAAAAATCTTTAAATGCATGTAAGTTCTCGATAGCATATGTCATAATTAAGGCCTCTAGTGGGTACTTTTTCAGTTAAATATTGTTTTCCCGTGAGCGCTGTACAGAGCCGAGCGTTCGCGAAGTGTGGTGGATAAGCCGAAAAGTGTGACGTCACAAGTTCGTTGCAGGGTCCGTGTACCTCGTTGGCCCGGGACGATCTGATTAGCGTCATTTGGCGCTCACAGCGCTCCCCAGCGGCAATTGTCGGCTTTATTTCACTTGCAGACAATACGGTTTGCTAACGAAAATGGACGCACGTAAAAATTCCAACCGAGCGAGGTGGCGCAGTGGTTAGCACACTGGACTCGCATTCGGGAGGACGATGGTTCAATCCCGCATCCGGCCATCCTGATTTAGGTTTCCCGTGATTTTCCCTAAATCGCTTTAGGCAAATGCCGGCATGGTTCCTTTGAAAGGGTACGGCCGACTTCCTACCCCATCTGATGAGATCGATGACCTCGCAGTTTGGTCTCTTCCCCCCGAAATCAACCCAACACAACTAAAAATTCCAACGTTAGCTGGATTAAAACGCACTTTTCTTCTGTTGTCCATATGCTAGTAAGGTTGTTTTGTTTGTCGTATTCATAAATAAAAGCTTCAATATATGTGAACATATTATAAGAGAAAAAGGAAACAGAGTCAGTAAGGACATCAGCTTATAAAAGTTCACAACATCACTCCGCAGAGAGCAAGCACTTATATTTTGATGAAATCAAGTATTACAGAAATTTCGCAAGAAAGTCTAACAACCTTTTAGAAAATACGAAGGTGAAAAAAAATATGATGGACCAAGATTCGCAGTCCCCAAGGAGCTAACCTCTTTTCTTTAAAGTAAGGACTCTACTAATTAAGCTAGGCTGTAGCTTTAGTATATGCGATCATATATTTCATATTATATTGTTTTACAGGCTTTAATCGCGAAAATATTATTAATTTAATGTAATTATAACAAATCCTAACTAAAAGTACAGGTTTTTCATGAACCTTCACTATGTCGATGCTTTTAAACGGCTTACTCTCACAACACGAAAGTTATAACGTGACTATAACTGATACGAAAATCTGTGAACCACCTACATGAGGTTTCCCGTAGTTTTATCACAACAAGTCGTACCAATAACGATTTGTTCTCGAGAGATTCAGTGTTCTGGTGCTTAAGAAACGGTATATGTTCATGAGGCGTAGGGTGTAACACAAACCCCTCTACTAAACACGACAAATACAAATAGCGTCTTGCTTTCTGCGGGCTCAAGCTATCTGCTTGTGACGTAAAGAACGTTCTTGCTTCCTATTGGTTCTACTTTACGTGACACGTTGCTCAAATATCACAGAACTTATTTCGTGTTTCGTTTGATGGAATGCCTCCTCAACGTGAAATAGCAGCAAGTGACGTCAACCAAAAAAAGAAAAGAAAACTCGTAGAGCGCTACGTCAACCCACCCCGTGTGCTGACGGTTTTACAGAGTGCTGAGTAGAGCCAGCAGCGATGGTGCTGCAACTAGCGCAGCATTCTTCAAGTCACAGCGCCTACGCTCAGCGCAGCTGGCGGTGCTTTGACGAAGCCTCAACTGGATTCCATGGGCACCCCCGCGACGACAAACCTCGGACTCCGAGGAGTATGCCCAGCGAAATCTATGTGACCCGACACACAAGTCTGCCGTACTGCGCCATACTCTTCGCTGCGGCTTCAGTGCTGGCAGACAGCTATGCGTTTCCACCCTTGCACCGATATGTATTGATGTCTGTCGGTGGAGCCATGCACAGCCGATTGACGCAATGTTGTGACGGCACGTCGCTACCGAATTCTTACCACATGTTGACGTAACGAGAGGGGCAGTTTGCAAGTCGCCTGTGTCATAAGCCATGTACCTTCACGACGGTAAGCGGATCACTGTGTCCCGAAATTCCTTGGCGTCGTAGTATTACGTCTGCCTGCAACAGCTTTAATTTCGTATATCATTACTTTAAACACCTCTGCTCCTTTGAGTATGCACTTTGACCTAATTTTTTTAATCCCTGAATACGAGGATTTCCTACCCCGCACGAAATGACAGATGTCACCAATTAAGTGTAGCTTACTGATACGGGTACTTAAGTCCGATTATAGTCATCTGGCTGAAGAAATAAATTGTCTGCATTAGGACTGGCCACTGAATTTCACAAAAATACAAAATTTTAATTAAAAAAAGTAAACTAAACTCCGTCCGAACAGGTCATGAAGGCCCAACGGTACCGACCGGCCGCCGTGTCATCCACAGCCCACAGGCGTCACTCGATGCGGATATGGAGGGGCCTGAGGTCAGCACACCGCTCTCCGGGCCGTATGTCAGTTTTCGAGACCGGAGCCGCTACTTCTCAATCAAGTAGCTCCTGACTTTGCCTCGCAAGGGCTGAGTGCACCCCGCTTCCCAACAGCGCTGGACAGACTGGATGGTCACCCATTCAAGAGCTAGCCCAGCCCGACAGCGCATAACTTCGGTGATCTGACGGGAACCGGCGTTACCACTGCGGCAAGGCCGTTGGCTAAATTTTAATTAATGATACATTATTTTAACCAGTCGAAACTGAGCCTTGTAATTACATTTCTTTGCACTTAGTCCTTATTAACAGAGTTTATCAGTTGCCATTTTGGTGATTATTTGTACACTTTATAGAATCATTTCAGTAAAATTACTTTGGAATCGACGTCTTTCCGACAAATTAGGTACACGCATTACACTCGACTACGGTGCATACTGGACTAAATCGAAGGATTGGATGACGATGATTGTGTTCAGGAAACAGTTCGTTCGTATTGGTCCATTGCCTTATTGTGATTGCCGGCCGGAGTGGCCGAGCTGTTCTAGGCGCTTCAACCTGGAACCGCGCGACCGCTACGGTCGCAGGTTCGAATCCTGCCTCGGGTATGGATGTGTGTGATGTTCTTAGGTTAGTTAGGTTCAAGTAGTTCTAAGTTCTAGGGGACTGATGACCTCAGACGTTAAGTCCCATAGTGCTCAGAGCCATATGAACCTTATTGTGATTCGATGACTAATTTGGTGTTATATACACATTTAGAGACTCCACCTCGCATACACTTCACGATAACCAAAGTTGCATAATATCTTGTCTAAGGTATTACAGTCACCATTCAGCTGTGCACAAAAAAACCTTGGTAGTAGGCCGCCGATCATGACGGGTGAGCTGATCGAGACGCTGTTCATTATGAGCGATGGTAGATGAGCAGTGGCCCCCAGGGCGTGACTTATTGCGCACATCTTTTGTTGTGCACCATTGGGAAACAATAAACCACCGATTCACATGACTCACATTTGCTGTGTCGTGTACATATACCTTTAGCAAGCGTATGTGGCCCAGTATCAGTAAGCAATGCAATGACGCGTCTATTTTATACGCACCTCGACACCTCGATGCCAGACGCCATTTTAGAACGCTCCCTTGTAGCTGCTATATGAGACAGAACAATGGAACCAGTAGGATATTAGCAGAATAATTCAAAAATTACTACTACACCAACATAATCTGGCTTGACCTGAAAGCAAATACAAAAAAGTTGAAATCATCAATTTTGGAATGAGCCTCACATCTTTATATAAAGTTCTCGGTGAACTTGCCGCGTCAAATTTGGATAAAATTCCAAGCTTTCATTGACTACCTCGATCATTGTCGTCAGTCATAGGCCCTGACGATGATGATGGAGTAATCATCGAAAGCTCGGAATTTTATCCAAATGTGACGCGGCAAGTTTGCAGAGAGCATTTTATACAAGGACTCTATTGCGAAGGACTTCGTTGCCAGACCTCCATATTTGTTCATTGTTAGTCAACTTTGCAATATTAGGTTCGTCAAAGGATACACATCGGTCAGTTTTGTAAGATTCTTCTGTGCATGCGGCAGCGTCATGATATGATGAATCTAACGATATTTCGGACACTGAAATGGGCTATGGACACGCAACCCTATGCTCGTACATAAACTGAAGTGACAAAACTCATGAGATGCGATATGCAGATATACAGACGGATTTAGCATCGCATACACCTGGCGAAAACGACATTTCATTGGTGGAGGTACCGAGAATGTCAGATTTCAGCCATTACCTCTCACCAGTGACAGCGCACTGACTGACGACCTTCACTAAACGACCGAGAGCAGCGGTGTTGCGTAGAATAGCCAGTACCAACAGACGAGCAACACTGAGTGAAATAACAGCAGAAATCAATGTGGCACTTACGACGAACGTATTTGTTAAGACAGTGCTGCGAAATTTGACGTTAATGGGCTGTGACAGCAGACGAAGGACGCAAGTATCTTTGCTAACACCACAACATACACTGCAGAGCCTCTCCTGAGCTCTTGTTCATATCAGTTGGATCCTAGTCAACTGTGTTGTGGTGTGGTGTGTTATGATTTCAGGTCATAGCTGTTTGTGACTGAGGTAACTCTGACTGTGCAATGATAAATCAGGGCATCCTGCGTCCTTATGTGTTCCCTCTCATGCAACAGTATCTTGGTGTCGTTTTTCAAGAGGGCAATGCTCGTCCACACGTGACTTGTGATGTTGAGGTAATTCAGTGGCCAGAAAGATCCCGAGATCTGTCCCCGATAGGACATGTGTGGAACCAACCTGGACGTCAACTCCATCCCAGTGCCAGTATCCGAGATATCACGGACCAGTTGAATTATAGGCAAATTTGCCTCACTAGACAATACAACGACTTCACGACACCCTTCCCAACCGAATCAGTGCGTGGACCCAGGTCCGACACGGTGCAACATCATACTGATAAGTGGACTCATAGTACAGAGTTCACTTGTGAAATTGTTGAAATATGATCACATGCCATATCAAACCGCAAAATTTGATTTCGTTTCTTTCTTGCCACCTGGATGCTTCACTCTATTGTCATGAAGTATAGATCACTGTATTGTATTGAATTCAGTGCAGGCCGTCGAATGTAAGGAAAGGAGGCTGTGAACAACACAAAATACTGGTAGACTAGATTATGAAATTTAGTTTACTTTTTTGTGAACAAATTTATGTATTTTACGATACTGATACGTGTCTTAGCAAATTATAAATAATGAAGAAGGATATTTTCATGAAATTAATTTCTTTATGTATTATGAATCAGAAATACTATTTACCGTAGATATGGGTGGCATCTGTTGGTATTTGACTGACTACGAAGTACTTATACATAAAAGGAAAGAGTTTTCCTGGAAAGTCTTTTAACCCCTATATCCATAAAAACGAACGAACACTCAAGAAAAGAAACAACGAAAATAATGTATGTCATAGGTGAATCATCTACCACTGTAGTCATACCGACACAGTTCATTACATACGTGGTCATTTAAACTCTGGGAAGTGGTACTAATTCGATAATTAAATAACGAGTTGAATATGAGCTAAAAGCGGTAAAACGAAGTAACGGACCTTAGTACACTTTTATATACACTCCTGGAAATGGAAAAAAGAACACATTGACACCGGTGTGTCAGACCCACCATACTTGCTCCGGACACTGCGAGAGGGCTGTACAAGCAATGATCACACGCACGGCACAGCGGACACACCAGGAACCGCAGTGTTGGCCGTCGAATGGCGCTAGCTGCGCAGCATTTGTGCACCGCCGCCGTCAGTGTCAGCCAGTTTGCCGTGGCATACGGAGCTCCATCGCAGTCTTTAACACTGGTAGCATGCCGCGACAGCGTGGACGTGAACCGTATGTGCAGTTGACGGACTTTGAGCGAGGGCGTATAGTGGGCATGCGGGAGGCCGGGTGGACGTACCGCCGAATTGCTCAACACGTGGGGCGTGAGGTCTCCACAGTACATCGATGTTGTCGCCAGTGGTCGGCGGAAGGTGCACGTGCCCGTCGACCTGGGACCGGACCGCAGCGACGCACGGATGCACGCCAAGACCGTAGGATCCTACGCAGTGCCGTAGGGGACCGCACCGCCACTTCCCAGCAAATTAGGGACACTGTTGCTCCTGGGGTATCGGCGAGGACCATTCGCAACCGTCTCCATGAAGCTGGGCTACGGTCCCGCACACCGTTAGGCCGTCTTCCGCTCACGCCCCAACATCGTGCAGCCCGCCTCAAGTGGTGTCGCGACAGGCGTGAATGGAGGGACGAATGGAGACGTGTCGTCTTCAGCGATGAGAGTCGCTTCTGCCTTGGTGCCAATGATGGTCGTACGCGTGTTTGGCGCTGTGCAGGTGAGCGCCACAATCAGGACTGCATACGACCGAGGCTCACAGGGCCAACACCCGGCATCATGGTGTGGGGAGCGATCTCCTACACTGGCCGTACACCACTGGTGATCGTCGAGGGGACACTGAATAGTGCACGGTACATCCAAACCGTCATCGAACCCATCGTTCTACCATTCCTAGACCGGCAAGGGAACTTGCTGTTCCAACAGGACAATGCACGTCCGCATGTATCCCGTGCCACCCAACGTGCTCTAGAAGGTGTAAGTCAACTACCCTGGCCAGCAAGATCTCCGGATCTGTCCCCCATTGAGCATGTTTGGGACTGGATGAAGCGTCGTCTCACGCGGTCTGCACGTCCAGCACGAACGCTGGTCCAACTGAGGCGCCAGGTGGAAATGGCATGGCAAGCCGTTCCACAGGACTACATCCAACATCTCTACGATCGTCTCCATGGGAAAATAGCAGCCTGCATTGCTGCGAAAGGTGGATATACACTGTACTAGTGCCGACATTGTGCATGCTCTGTTGCCTGTGTCTATGTGCCTGTGGTTCTGTCAGTGTGATCATGTGATGTATCTGACACCAGGAATGTGTCAATAAAGTTTCCCCTTCCTGGGACAATGAATTCACGGTGTTCTTATTTCAATTTCCAGGAGTGTATATTTTTTTCCAGACGATATTCTTAAACCGATTCTGTTCGCTAATCTCTCTTTTTTATTCAGTTAACATGCTCAGTTTCGTTTACTGCTGTCAAAAATATTTATTCTCTTTATTTATTGTGATTGCATCTAGGAATGTTATTCATCGTCAAGTAGGAGGAAACATACCACATGTCAGTATATACAGTGGTTCACAAAAAGAAGCGTATGTTTTATGTAAAGCCAGAACGTATTTGAGAATCAGTCTACATATGAAAAATTCTTTGTTAAACTAGATACTTTCCACAAGTTTAACCATTTTCGCTTTAACACTCTACTATCACCTTGCCGGGCAACGAATCTTTCTCCTGGGTACCATATCGCTTACTGTTACACGTTTTTGTGAGCATAAAAGCCTATGTTGAGGTACGGAAATTCTTTTCTACAGAGCTGAAGAAATCGCTTCGGCTGGAGCAGCAGCCTACTGTGAATTCAGGCTGCGTGTTGCGCTCTGCGTGTTGGCAGCTGGGAGCTGTAATCTCTGTTCATGCATCAGCGACCATCGTCGCGCTTCAGCGGGGGATATTGCTTCTCCCGAGAAAGGCGTGATATAAAAGTCAATAACAATCACTTCGACCTCGTAGACGTAAATAGGCTCTAAGCGGAAACATTTTTATTGGTAAACTCCCCTCACTTGCAAATGGAATACTGAGAAAGCTAAGATTTTGTTTACGTGAAAAAAACTTTTTCTGCATATAGATAACATGGAATTTAGCTATTATCATCAACATCTTCTTCTTCTGTATCGTTTTCAGGGATGAGACTTGATTGATACCGCCTCTTCTTAGGTCATCTAATACTTATTTTTCCGTTTTTGCACATACTTCATAGATTGTAGGGATAATCGCCATTCTAACAGTGTTTCTACATTGTCTCTCAATTTAAATTTAATTCTGGTTCAATTTTTTTCTGTTAACTATTTTTTAAATTTTATTTAACTTAGCACATTCTTTCACAGCTCTGACAAACACCGTTTTCAATTCTTGCATCTTATATTACTGTCGTTTGGTAAGTGTCCAGGTCTCACCTCCACACAGAAGTACAAAAACTCCTGTACTTTCGTAAAATTTAATTTTAATTCCTTTCATCACCTTATTTTCTAAAGTTCTGTTTGCAGTGCCGCACATAATGGATGTAACAAAAAGGTTGACCAGATTTTCAAAAATGGCTCTCAGCAATGTGGGACTTAACTTCTGAGGTCATCAGTCCCCTAGAACTTAGAACTACTTAAACCTAACTAACCTAAGGACATCACACACGTCCATGCCCGAGGCAGGATTCGAACCTGCGACCGTAGCGGTCGCGCGGTTCCAGACTGTAACGCCTAGAACCGCTCGGCCACCCTGGCCGGCCCAGATTTTCAGGAAACATTCTTCACACATAGAGAAGTAAAATGTGGTATATGGATATGGACTCGGAAACACTTTATGTCCACGTTAGAGCACATTTTCTGCTTCTCTTCATAAATAAATTAACCATAGGAATGAAAACTTGTTTAAACCGTTGTTAAAAAACAGAACGTAAATATGTTGTGCTGAATACTTCAAACAATGTTGGTAATGGAAGAAATTTTAGTACCAAAGGAGAAATCACGAAGGAAGTCCCACAAGATTCAATTTTAGGTCCAACCCTATTACTTAATATAGGCTTTCGAGAATCCTCACGAAATTATGAAATCACGTCATAAATAAAGATATTCTGTCAACGTTTTGGCCGGAATTGTTGATGACTGTTTGTAAGAACCTCATGTTCTTAGAACTAAGTTCAACACAAGGAAACTTAGCATGCTTTCTGAGAGAATAATTTACCTCGTGTGCTAGGACTTGAGCCTTTATAAGTGTATCACAACATCCACTTCATGCAAGCTGGAGCTCCTCCTCATTTCATTGTTAATTTTGGTAGGCTTCCAAGTAACAGAATCCGTGATAGATGGATGAGTAGACGTGGCCCAATTTATTGGCCTCCACACTCTCCGAGCCTAAACTTTTATTTGTGAGGGAGTGTGCGCAACTCCGGTACAAAATTTACAGAGGCTTTGTGCTCGTATTGTGGAGGTCCGTGAAACAATATCAATTCTCCAGGGATACATCAGCAGATCAGGGACTCAATTTGGCGGCGTGTTGATGCATGTATCCTTGCTAACGGAGGGCATTATGAATGTTTCATTTAGGGAATGTGTTTCATGCAGTGACAATACTTCTATTTGTAGTATGTTTCCCATGACTGATACGTTGAATATTTGTAGAAGCTGAGTTGTAATATGAAATAAAACATTTCCAGAACCATGTCCACATAAAACTTTCTTGTTCTGCACGTGAGGAATGTTTCAGAAAGTATAACCATACCTTTTTGCGATACCCAGCATATTGGAATTTTGCAAGATTTTTATCTACATCTTGGTCTTTTACATAACTTTAGTGATTTCCAAGATAGTTAAAATTTTTGCTTGTATTGTCTCTACATAAATGACAATTTTGGATCTTATGAGTACATGTTCGATTCCTCGAAACCCCGTTACTTCTGTTATATCAGCAGCAATATGTAATTACATTCGTCCGCAGCTTGTGGTCGTGCGGTAGCGTTCTCGCTTCCCACGCACGGGTTCCCGAGTTCGATTCACGGCGGGGTCAGGGATTTTCTCTGCCTCGTGATGACTGGGTGTTGTGTGCTGTCCTTAGGTTAGTTAGGTTTAAGTAGTTCTAAGTTCTAGGGGACTGATGACCATAGATGTTAAGTCCCATAGTGCTCAGAGCCACTTGAACCATTTTGTAATTACATTCTTGACACAGTAAGCTCAGCTCTTAGGCAGCGGTTTGTACTTTATCTTCGTCATCATATACAGGATCGGTAAAATAAAAATTGGCACGGAAAATATTTCAAGCACCGGAAGATAGCCCATCCAGACCGTGCCAAGTGCAGATGATACGATGCACCTGGAGCCGATTATCCAAAAATATGTAAGGTTGCCTACCGTAAGGAGCAGAACACATTTTCCGGGACAGTTTCATTTGCTCACCGTGTATAATTACGTGTGCATGCTGGAAAGTAATACCTACGAATTTTCTATGTAGAAACCTAAAATATTTTAAAGAAAACTAACGTCATTAACACTCTGTATTCTTATTCTTCAATGTCTACCTATTTGCAGCCCTCTGCCTCTAGAGGGTCCAGAATTGTAGCGTCTAACATGGCGGTGTGTGATCCAATTATGTCACTGCGTGAGAAACAGCGTGATTTAAGGAATCATCCACACATCAGGCACCCTCTCCTTCAGCATGACAATGCCAGACCACGTACGACTGCTGCGGCATCTGCAACAATCCGGCGCCTTGGGTCAGTGGTCATCCTCCATACAGTCCCGACTTGGACACATCCGATTTCCATCTGTTTCCAAAACTTGAAGAACACCTTCGAGGGCTTCGCTTTGATGGTGATGAACCGGTACAAACAGAGGTGAGCTTATGGCTCATCAACAAAGTCAGACAGTATATAATGACGGTATCAATAAACTGGTCTCTCACTGGAAGAAATGTGTTCGTCGCCATGGTGACTATGTTGAGAAATATATACTTAGACATGAAGAATACCGAGCGAGATGGCGCAGTGGTTAGCACACTGGACTCGCATTCGAGAGGACGACGGTTCAATCCCACGTCCGGCCATCCTGATTTAGGTTTTCCGTGATTCCCCTAAATCGCTCCAGGCAAATTGTTTCTTTGAAAGGGCACGGCCGACTTCCTTCCCCATCCTTCCCTAATCCGGTGAGACCGATGACCTCGCCGTTTGGTCTCTTCCCCTAAACAACCCAACCCCCAACCCATGAAGAATAAAGATGTAGACTGTTAATAACATTTGTTTTATTTAAAAAGCTTTCAGAGTGTTCACATAAAAAATTCGGAGGTATCACTATTCAACAGGCCCTCCAAATTTGTGGTACGCGAATGAACGAGTGTTTTTGTATTTTATACGTGATGGACTCCCCGAAGAAAGTCAAGGAAGCTACTACTTTCTGTGAGTATCACCCACAACCAGCGTCGTTGTTACACCGAGAAAGTAAATTTGAGAGATCTTTTTCAACACATTCATATGCTGTACGCGCACTCCACGATTAGTGGACCAAACTAAGGTTCAAATGGTTCAAATGGCTCTGAGCACTATGGGACTTAACATCTGAACTTATAACTACTTAAACCAACTAACATAAGGACATCACACACATCCATGCCCGAGGCAGGATTCGAACCTGCGACCGTTGCGGTAGCGCTGTTCCAGACTGTAGCGCCTACAACCGCTCGGCCACACCGGCCGGCAACAAACTAAGGGATTATTCCTACTTCTGATTACAGAACATCGCCACGGCAGTATCTGCAAGCAGCCCAGATGAAGATAGTCTTCAGGGCATAAGTCGCCTGAACCTTATGCCACTTTTATTTCGTGAACAGTTCAAGATATAGTAACAAGATTTTAGGAAAATCATACGGGCACGTCATTTTGTTTGATAAGTAACACTCTTACCTCTTTTATTGACAGAGAAACCCCATCGAAGTAAAGAGAATGAAACGATGTGCTTCTTTTAACGGAATTCGACTCTCTTTAAAACACTAGTAATGCTGTAGAAGGCTCGTTAATGATAGCGTTGAAATTTTCGCGAAAATATGCGAGAACTGTACTAGCGTCGAAAGACCAGGCGGCCGGAGTCTGAAACTGCAGTGCGAACTGTGCCGTTTGGGGCGCATGTGTCAGCAGCTGTTGTTGAATGCAGCAAGAAGATAGGCTAACGTTACCAAAATAAAACATATTTCATCTTGGACCTGCCTTATACGACAGAGACACAGGGTCAGCTACCACTGCATTGAATGGAACAATATGCTCATTTTTACCACATCAGAATGGTCCATGGAAAACTACACTGAAGCGCCAAATAAACTGGTATAGGCATACGTCTTCAAATACATAGATATGTAAACTGGCAGAATGCGGCACTGCGGTCGGCAACGCCTATATAAGCCAACAAGTGTCTGCGCAGTTGTTAGATTGGTTACTGCTGCTACAATGGCAGTTTATTAAGATTTAAGTGTGTTTGAACGTGTTGTTATAGTCGGCGCACGAGCCATGGGATACAGCATCCCCGAGGTGGCGACTAAGTGGGAATGTTCCCGTAAGACCATTTCACGAGCGTACCGCGAATATCAGGAATCTGGTAAAACATCAAATCTCCGACACCACTAAAAGGATCCTGCAAGAACGGGTCCAACGACGACTGAAAAGAATCGTTCAACGTGACAGAAGTGCAACACTTTCGCAGATTGCTGCATATTTCAGTGATGGACCATCAAGAAATGTCAGCGTGTGAACCATTCAACGAAACATCATCGATGTGGGCTTTCGGAGCTGAAGGACCATTCGTGTAACCTTGATGACTGAACAACACAAAGCTTGCGCCCGTCAACATCGACATTGGACTGTTGACTGGAAATATGTTGCTGACCGGACGAGTCTCGTTTCAAATTGTATCGAGCGGATGGACATGTGCGGGTAAGGAGACAACCTCACGAATCCATGGACCCTGCATGTCAGCAGGGAACTGTTCAAGCTGGTGGAGCCTCTGTAATGGTGTGGGGCGTATGCAGTTGGAGTGATATGAGACCCCTGATACCTCTAGATACAACTCTGACAGGTTACACGTACGAAAGCGTACTGTCTGATCACCTGCATCCATTTATGTCCATTGTGCATCCCCGCGGATTTGGGCGGTTCCAGCAGGTGAATGCGATACCCCACTCATCCAGAATTGCTACAGAGTGGCTCCAGGTACACTCTTCTGAGTTTAAACATTTCCGTTGATCACCAAACTCCCCAGACATGAACATTATTGAGGATATCTGCGATGCCTTGCTACGTGCTGTTTAGAAGATCTCCACCCTCTCGTACTCTTAAGGATTTATGGAGAGCCCTGCAGTATTCATGGTATCAATTCCCTCCAGCCCTACTTCAGATATTAGTCGAGTCCATGTGTTCTCTTTTTGCGGCACTCTTCTGGGTGCTCGGGGGGGGGGGGGGGGGGTGCCTACAGGATATTAGGCAGGTGTACCAGTTTGTTTGGCTCTTGAGTATATTTCAGGTATGTGTATACACTCATTTTTAAATGAACAGCTTTTGTGGTCACAAGTAAAAAGGCTACAGGTTTGATACAACGGCATAGCACTTGACACGGTGTTTACACGGTGTAAGCCAATTACTCTATTGTGTATTGCTCTGAGTACGTGAAAGTACGTATTGAGAAAAATGCTGTGCTTAAGTGCTGTTTTTTACACGAGGTTTTGAATCAAAAAGGATTTATAACCGAACCTAACAATATTTACGAACCATATTGAAGAGAATTTAGTGCTTACTTTGCACAACTGAAGGAATTGTGGGCATAAATGACTATACGAATGGATTTTACGTTCCCTGTTACTTCTAGGAATTTCAGAATGTGATTCGAAGAACGTATACAGGGTAATACAACTGTCCCTACCACTATCGGTTTATGCAACCGGCAGTGTTGTAGCTGGCCTTCATAAACTACGTGCGAGATTTTCACATTTTCTCGCTGGCTACGCCCAAACAATCAGTCCTGGAGGAATAGTGAGCAGGTCCTTGTTGTAGGAAATTTAATGTAGTTAAACTTTGTGCTGGGATGTGTTTTCGTTGGAGGAAACGATTTTCGAGCTATGTACGTAAGTCGTAAAAAAGTGCCCTGCGAACGTACCTCCACCCCACAATCATCATCTCACCAGTCAGGATTTCTAGTATGTTGCTCGTGGCACTCCCTCCTACCACTGGACAAAAATTTGCTACTACACCAACTGTTCCCGATATTCGGCCTTATTTGGACTCTATTGATTAGACTGTTACACCACGAGGATAGTCGGCTACTTGGTTAAGATTATTAATTTAAACGTGCCCGTCCGGTTAATGAACTACAAACGACTTTTGTAAGTGTTACGCTAAAACTGATTACATTGAAAATTTCATCCAAACTTAACCCTTACAAGTACAGTTGTTTCGTAGTCAGAAGGCCTGAGCAATAAATCGATGTGATTGTTTATTTTACGCTGCTAAAATTCAAAAAACCGTTAGGCAAAAATTTGCAAAAGCGTCAGTTTTACAATTTTCAGTGCTCGACTAAGCCGCTGGCGTAATAAGACCAGTTAATAAAGACCAAAAAACGTTGAATGTAGGACGTAATTCGCACAGCAGCGAAACCTTATCCCAAGAAAACACTTAACTACATTAAATTTCCTGCAGGAAAGGTCCCGTTCATTTTTCTTGTAGGACTTACAGTATGCGAGTAGTGAGTGAGAGAATACGAAAAGGTTTTATGAAGGCCAGCTATAACATTACAGGTTGCATTAAAGACAGCGGTATGGCACTACAGTCGTCAGCACAGCAGTGTGCAGAACATGGCAGTGAGGATTTGTCGAACGTCCGAGGGCATCAAGGAGACAATACTGTCAGTTTGTACGAAGATCATCCATAAAGTGAAGAACGTTTTAGCTACTAAATAACAACGAAAAATACCAACACAAAACTTTGTTTACAAAGTTAATGTTCAAAATGGTTCAAATGGCTCTGAGCACTATGGGACTTAACTTCTGAGGTCATCAGTCCCCTAGAACTTAGAGCTACTTAAACCGAACTAACCTAAGGACGTCACACACATCCATGCCCAAGGTAGGATTCGAACCTGCGACCGTAGCGAAAGTTACTGTACCTTACTCTGTTTTCAAAAGTAGTCGCCATACCTCTCAAAGCACTAATTGTATCATGGGGCCAACTTTTCAATTCCCATGTTTTACTCCTCTACCACAAATGATTTAAGCAAGGTTGCCACTGTCGAGCGGAATTAACCGAGCGGTCTGAAGCACTGCAGTCATGGACTGTGCGGCTGGTCCCGGCGGAGATTCGAGTCCTCCCTCGGGCATGGGTGTGTGTGTTTGTCCATAGGATAATTTAGGATAAGTAGTGTGTAAGCTTAGGGGTTGATGACCTTAGCAGTTAAGTCCCATAAGATTTTACACACACACACACACACACACACACACACACACACACACAAGGATGCCACTGCTTGTTCGAGAACATCATCGTTTGCGAACTGTTTTCCAACCAAAAACTATTTTAGTTTCGAGATTAAGTAAAACTCATTCGGTGCCAAGTAAGGGCTGTAAGGAGGATGACCACAAATTTCCCACTTAAGACGTAAAGTTCTTAACGTGTTCGTTGAGGGTGATGAGGTTTGGTTTGTGGGGTGCTCAACTAAGCGGTCATCTGCGCCCGTAAAAAGTCCCAATTTTTATACAGTCCAATTTTTTCACAACCCAATGTATCCACTGTCACGAATGATGATGATGAAATGATGAGAACAACTCAATCACCCTGTCCCCGAGCAGAGAAAATCCCCAACCTGCCCGGGAACCGAACCCGGGACCCCGTGGTCCAGAGGCAGCAACGCTAGCCACTAGTTACCGTGTTCGACCTGACGCATGAGGCGACACATTGTCATGAATCAAAAATACCGTTGCATTCCACGTCATCGAAGACTCGTTCATTGTACTATCACCATAAATACACTACTGGCCATTAAAATTGCTACACCACGAAGATGACGCGCTACAGACGCGAAATTTAACCGACAGGAAGAAGATGCTGTGATATGCAAATGATTAGCTTTTCAGAGCATTCACACAAAGTTGCCGCCGGTGGCGACACCTACAACGTGCTGATATGAGGAAACTTTCCAACCGATTTCTCAAACACAAACTGCATTTGACCGACGTTGCCTGGTGAAACATTATTGTGATCCATCGTGTAAGGAGGAGAAATGCGTACCATCAAGTTTCCGACTTTGATGAAGGTCGGATTGTAGCCTATCGCGATTGCGGTTTATCGTATCGCGACATTGCTGCTCGCGTTGGTTGAGATTCGATGACTGCTAGCAGAATATGGAATCGGTGGGTTCAGGAGGGTAATACGGAGCGCCGTGCTGGATCCCAACGGCCTCGTATCGCTAGTAGTCGAGATGACAGGCATCTTACCGAGCGAGGTGGCGCAGTGGTTACGCACTGGACTCGCATTCGGGAGGACGACGGTTCAATCCCGCGTCCGGCCATCCTGATTTAGGTTTTCCGTGATTTCCCTAAATCGCTCCAGGTAAATGCCGGGATGGTTCCTTTCAAAGGGCACGGCCGACTTCCTTCCCCGTCCTTCCCTAATCCAATGAGACCGATGACCTCGCTGTCTGGTGTCCTTCCCCACAAACAACCAACCATCTTATCCGCATGGCTCTAACGGATCGTGCAGTTACGTCTCGGTCCCTGACTCAACAGATGGGGACGTTTGCAAGACAACAACCATCTGCACGAACAGTTCGACGACGTTTGCAGCAGCGTGGACAATCGGCTCGGAGACCATGGCTGCGGTTACCCTTGACACTGCATCACAGACAGGAGCGCCTGCGATGGTGTACTCAACGACGAACCTGGGTGCACGAATGGCAAAATGTCATTTTCTCGGATGAATTCAGGCTCTGTTTTCAGCATCATGAGGGTCGCATCCGTATTTGGCGAAATCGCGGTGAACGCACATTGGAAGCGTGTATTCGTCATCGCCATACTGGCGTATCACCCGGCGTGATGGTATGGGGTGTCATTGGTTACACGTCTCGGTCACCTCTTGTTCGCACTGACGGCACTTTGAACAGTGGACGTTACATTTCAGATGTGCTACGACCCGTGGCTCTACCCTTCATTCGATCCCTGCGAAACCCTACATTTCAGCAGGATAATGCTCGACCGCATGTTGCAGGTCCTGTACGGGCCTTTCTGGATACAGAAAATGTTCGACTGCTGCCCTGGCCAGCACATTCTCCAGATGTCTCACCAATAGAGAACGTCTGGTCAATGGTGGTCGAGCAACTGGCTCGTCACAATACGCCAGTCACTACTCTTGATGAACTGTGGTATAATGTTGAAGCTGCATGGGCAGCCGTACCTGTACACGCCCATCCAAGCTCTGTTTGACTCAATGCCCAGGCGTATCAAGGCCGTTATTACGGCTAGAGGCGGTTGTTCTGGGTACTGATTTCTCCCAAATTGCGTGAAAATGTAATCACATGTCAGTTCTGGTATAATATATTTGTCGAATGAATACTCGTTTATCATCTGCATTTCTTCTTGGTGTAGCAATTTTAATGGCCAGTAGCGTAATAAAAACCAGTATGCTGTTCTCGACGGGAAGTGTTCATCAGACACAAGGGTATCGTCAGGAGCGCCCCAGGGAAATGTGATAGAACCGCTATTATTCTCTATATACATACATGATCTGACAGACCGGGTGTGCAGCTGTTTGGTGATCATGCTATGGCGTACGGGAACATGTTGTAGTTGATGACTGCACGAGGATACAAGAAGACTTAGACAAAATTTGATGTGATGAATGGCAGATACATTATACACAAAAAAAATGTAAGTTAATACAAATAGGCAGGATAAACAATCCCATAATGTTCAAATACGGCATTAGTACTGTACTGATTGATACAATAATGTCAATAAAATATCTAGGCGTAAATTTGAAAAGTGATGCAAAATTGAACTGGCGCTGAAGGATGGTAGTGGGGAAATAAAATGGTCGACTTCGGTTTATTGGAATAATTTTAGGAAAGTTTGGTTCATCCGTAAAGGAGAACACATACAGAACACTAGTGCAACCAATACTTGAGTACTGCTCGAGTGTTTGGGATCTCCCAGGTCAGATTAAAAGAAGACACTGAAGCAATTCAGAGATAGATTGCTGGATTCGTTACCTGTAGGTTCGATCAACATGCTAATATTACAGAGGTGCTTCAGGGAACGCAAATGGGGAGCCCTGGAGGAACGGCGAAGTCCTTTTCAATGAACGCTATTGAGAAAATTTAGAGAACCATCATTTGAAGCTGACTGCAGAACGACTCTACAGCCACCAATGTACATTTCAAAAGTGGGCCATGAAGATAAGGTTAGAGAGATTAGGGCTTGTACGAAGGCATATAGACACTCAGTTTTCCCTCGCTCTGTTTGCGAGTACAACAGGAATATAAATAACTAGTAGCAATTCAATGTACTCTCCACCACGCACCGTATGGTGGGTTGCGTAGTATTTATGTAGATGTAGATGCAGCTGCATGTTGGGGGCCAGCAATTACTTCACTCCCCCTGAACTATGGTGGTTGAACAGCTCGCCTAGGATGGTACGTCAAGCCAGTAGAGTCCCTCCTCTTATAAGATGCCAAAGTCACACATCAGCGACGACGAGGATTAGGCAGAAGCAGCTCTCGATAGCAGAATTCGTCAGATCTAATTGGCAATGGCATCATGATTTGTAGTCATATTAGTAGGATGCAGATGGAGTGTCAAAGGCCCCACCTCAGTGCTAGTTGCTGCAACACTGAATCATAACTGGCAGCAACTGAGAACTAAGCTGTGCAACTCAGAGTATAACTACTTGGTGGGCTTCGCGAAGAACGTTATCCTTCGGCGGAGATGATCGAATGTGTCCTAGTTTTCTGAGCTCGTCAGCACTCTTGCTCGCTTCGAGATGTCGCAACTTTACCTTGCAGACGCTTCTAGTTGCTGTGTCAGTAACTGAAAAGCCACTCTTGAATTAAATCTGAGCTTACTTGCGACACTTTGTGCAGTACTCCTTAAGACATTATCCTTCTATCGCCAGTTTGCTAAGTTTGCTTGCTTGAGCGCTCAGCTCATCCATGTTTTTACAATAGCTTTTGTGTTTGCAGCTACTCCAATAGCGTTCCTCATTTTTTGGCATTCTGTCTGGTCTTTGACTAATTCTGCTTGGCCTTTGGCGTTGCCTGGGAAGATCTTCAAATTTTTTTAACATTCGCCCGGAATATTATTCTGAGGAATGTGACGTCCCATAGCAAGACATTAACAAAATCGTTGTAATATATGTGAAAAAAAGAAACATTTATCTGTATTATTATTATTATTATTTCATTTCTGCATGAACGATAGTCGATTATGTAGACTCTGTAAAAAAAGAAATGGTTCAAAAATGGCTCTGAGCACTATGGAACTCAACTGCTGTGGTCATCAGTCCCCTAGAACTTAGAACTACTTAAACTTAACTAACCTAAGGACATCGCACACACCCATGATGTCCGAGGCAGGATTCGAACTTGCGACCGTAGCGGTCACGCGGCTCCTGACTGTAGCGCCTAGAACCGCACGGCCACTTCGGCCAGCCAAAAAAAAAATCTTCTTTCATTTTTATGTTTGTGCAGTAATTATGTATCTGTATTTTGCAAATAACGTCTGTGGTCGTCGAGTGTAGAAATCAGAGCAGACAATGATAATTGAAAAAGATAACAAAGGTGCATACTAAATTGCCTATAAATAGATGAGGTTAAAACATTACTCTCTCTATCTTCTTGTAGCCGTTAAAGTTGTAAGAGCCTGTAACTCTAGATTGAATGCTTGTTTAGCTTCCTTTTGTTCCTTGTTCGAGAAAGACGCCATTGGAGGCTGATGAATGAAAAAAGGTGTATACTTTAAATTTATGTTGATTTTTGAGTATAGCAATTGTTAAAAATACTTGTAATAATTTATTGCTAGTTTTCCCAGTATTTCATTCCACATTTTTAGCCGTTTTCAACATATTTAGAATTTGTTATGACGCAGAGCTGCGCAGGGATCGCGGGAGCCGTTGCCGAGGCAAATTCAAATTAAATTGAATGAAAGCAGTTTTCCCGCAATTAAGCGGGCAGGTAACGGTACATTAAAATTATTTATTTCAGCTTCCCGGGGACCTCAGAGGTGAATGGTGGATTTTATTATGTCATTTTCAGGTGGGCATGGGCAACTGCTATTACATTATCAGTGACGTAAATAATTTAAGTCAATCAGAGCAATAAAAGTTTACTTGTGTGATATCAAAGACTGCTGTGATGAAATCTGTTCGGGCTAGTAATACAGAAACCAAATTTCATTTTTAGTTTCATGCTCTCGTGTTAGTCGTGGCAATCAATAATTTAAGTCAATCAGAGCAATAAAATTTTACTTGTGTGATATCAAAGACTGCTGTGATGAAACCTGTTCTGGCTAGTAATACAGAAACCAAATTTCATTTTTAGTTTCATGCTCTCGTGTTAGTCGGGGCAATTAATAGTGTTCATATTTTAATAAATCCACTGCAGCTTTTACGTTTAGCGAACATAGTATACTGTAACTTCTGTACGTATAATAAGAGTAATTTTCAGAGCATTTCAGAGATGAAAGTAGCAAAGGACATGTATAATTTCATAATTAGTTACAGTAATCATACCGTGTTCCATTTCTAACAAGCCATATCAGAGTTATATAAAAATAATTTCCAAATTAAAGATCATACGTGCACAGCAGGAAATCTTTTAGTGTTGTGCGAATCCCCACGTAATAGATCAAGGCGCACAAAGTTAAAATATTTTCAACTGCAGAAATTAATAGTGAGAATGGAATTTTATCTGTTGTGCTCGTAACAATAAGCAATAGATAGTTAATTAAAATATTATGCCATATAAACTGCATATAAGGTCAAAAGCGCGTTGGGGATTACGCGACAGGAAGAACAATATGATCCACCTTACACGTGAATCATGTGTATTGAGCATGCTTGGATCTATCTGATAACCTAACACCTTTCTGTACAAAATCTGAAACATAAACAACAATCACGTCAGGCAACAACGTCCAACATAATATGATCAGCAGACAGCCGTTTCGAAATCTCCCCACCGTCAATTACCTAGTAACCTCAGAAGCGTGTAAAGAATAGCCTCTACCGGCCTTATTACGTCTCAGCAGACATGCCTTTACTCAGATAGTCAAGGCTGTGATACCATCAGTCGTCTGTTGTTGTGCTCTTCAGTCCTGAGACTGGTTTGATGTAGCTCTCCATGCTACTCTATCCTGTGCAAGCTTCTTCATCTCCCAGTATCTACTGCAACCTACATCCTTCTGAATCTGCTTAGTGTAGTCATCTCTTGGTCTCCCTCTACGATTTTTACCCTCCACACTGCCCTCCAATGCTAAATTTGTGATCCCTTGATGCCTCAAAACATGTCCTACCAACCGATCCCTTCTTCTAGTCAAGTTGTGCCACAAACTTCTCTTCTCCCCAATCCTATTCAATATCTCCTCATTAGTTACGTGATCTACCCACCTTATCTTCAGCATTCTTCTGTAGCACCACATTTCGAAAGCTTCTATTCTCTTCTTGTCCAAACTAGTTATCGTCCATGTTTCACTTCCATACATGGCTACACTCCATACAAATACTTTCAGAAACGACTTCCTGACACTTAAATCTATACTCGATGTTAACAAATTCCTCTTCTTGAGAAACGCTTTCCTTGCCATTGCCAGTCTACATTTTATATCCTCTCTACTTCGACCATCATCGGTTATTTTACTCCCTAAATAGCAAAACTCCTTTACTACTTTAAGTGTCTCATTTCCTAATCTAATTCCCTCAGCATCACCCGACTTAATTTGACTACATTCCATTACCCTCGTTTTGCTTTTGTTGATGTTCATCTTATATCCTCCTTTCAAGACACTGTCCATTCCGTTCAACTGCTCTTCCAAGTCCTTTGCTGTCTCTGACAGAATTACAATGTCATCGGCGAACCTCAACGTTTTTATTTCTTCTCCATGGATTTTAATACCTACTCCGAATTTTTCTTTTGTTTCCTTTACTGCTTGCTCAATATACAGATTGAATAACATCGGGGAGAGGCTACAACCCTGTCTTACTCCTTTCCCAACCACTGCTTCCCTTTCATGCCCCTCGACTCTTATAACTGCCATCTGGTTTCTGTACAAACTGTAAATAGCCTTTCGCTCTCTGTATTTTACCCCTGCCACCTTCAGAATTTGAAAGAGTATTCCAGTTAACATTGTCAAAAGCTTTCTCTAAGTCTACAAATGCTAGAAACGTAGGTTTGCCTTTTCTTAATCTTTCTTCTAAGATAAGTCGTAAGGTCAGTATTGCCTCACGTGTTCCAACATTTCTACGGAATCCAAACTGATCTTCCCCGAGGTCGGCTTCTACCAGTTTTTCCATTCGTCTGTAAAGAATTCGCGTTAGTATTTTGCAGCTGTGACTTATTAAACTGATAGTTCGGTAATTTTCACATCTGTCAACACCTGCTTTCTTTGGGATTGGAATTATTATATTCTTCTTGAAGTCTGAGGGTATTTCGCCTGTCTCATACATCGTGCTCACCAGATGGTAGAGTTTTGTCATGACTGGCTCTCCCGAGGCCATCAGTAGTTCAAATGGAATGTTGTCTACTCCCGGGGCCTTGTTTCGACTCAGGTCTTTCAGTGCAATGTCAAACTCTTCACGCAGTATCTTATCTCCCATTTCGTCTTCATCTACATCCTCTTCCATTTCCATAATATTGTCCTCAAGTACATCGCCCTTGTATAAACCCTCCATATACTCCTTCCACCTTTCTGCCTTCCCTTCTTTGCTTAGAACTGGGTTTCCATCTGAGCTCTTGATATTCATACAAGTGGTTCTCTTCTCTCCAAAGGTCTCTTTAATTTTCCTGTAGGCAGTATCTATCTTACCCCTAGTGAGACAAGCCTCTACATCCTTACATTTGTCCTCTAGCCATCCCTGCTTAGCCATTTTGCACTTCCTGTCGATATCATTTTTGAGACGTTTGTATTCCTTTTTGCCTGCTTCATTTACTGCAGTTTTATATTTTCTCCTTTCATCAATTAAATTCAATATTTCTTCTGTTACCCAAGGATTTCTATTAGCCCTCGTCTTTTTACCTACTTGATCCTCTGCTGCCTTCACTACTTCATCCCTCAGAGCTACCCATTCTTCTTCTACTGTATTTCTTTCCCCCATTCCTGTCAATTGTTCCCTTATGCTCTCCCTGAAACTCTCTACAACCTCTGGTTCTTTCAGTTTATCCAGGTCCCATCTCCTTAAATTCCCACCTTTTTGCAGTTTCTTCAGTTTCAATCTGCAGTTCATAACCAATAGATTGTGGTCAGAATCCACATCTGCCGCAGGAAATGTCTTACAATTTAAAACCTGGTTCCTAAATCTCTGTCTTACCATTATATAATCTATCTGATACCTTTTAGTATCTCCAGGATTCTTCCAGGTATACAACCTTCTTTTATGATTCTTGAACCAAGTGTTGGCTATGATTAAGTTATGCTCTGTGCAAAATTCTACAAGGCGGCTTCCTCTTTCATTCCTTCCCCCCAATCCATATTCACCTACTATGTTTCCTTCTCTCCCTTTTCCTACTGACGAATTCCAGTCACCCATGACTATTAAATTTTCGTCTCCCTTCACTACCTGAATAATTTCTTTTATCTCGTCATACATTTCATCTATTTCTTCATCATCTGCAGAGGTAGTTGGCATATAAACTTGTACTACTGTAGTAGGCATGGGCTTTGTGTCTATCTTGGCCACAATAATGCGTTCACTATGCTGTTTGTAGTAGCTAACCCGCACTCCTATTTTTTTATTCATTATTAAACCTACTCCTGCATTACCCCTATTTGATTTTGTATTTATAACCCTGTAATCACCTGACCAAAAGTCTTGTTCCTCCTGCCACCGAACTTCACTAATTCCCACTATATCTAACTTTAACCTATCCATTTCCTTTTTTAAATTTTCTAACCTACCTGCCCGATTAAGGGATCTGACATTCCACGCTCCGATCCGTAGAACGCCAGTTTTCTTTCTCCTGATAACGACGTCCTCCTGAGTAGTCCCCGCCCGGAGATCCGAATGCGGGACTATTTTACCTCCGGAATATTTTACCCAAGAGGACGCCATCATCATTTAATCATACAGTAGAGCTGCATGTCCTCGGGAAAAATTACGGCTGTAGTTTCCCCTTGCTTTCAGCCGTTCGCAGTACCAGCACAGCAAGGCCGTTTTGGTTAATGTTACAAGGCCAGATCAGTCAATCATCCAGACTGTTGCCCCTGCAACTACTGAAAAGGCTGCTGCCCCTCTTCAGGAACCACATGTTTGTCTGGCCTCTCAACAGATACCCCTCCGTTGTGGTTGCACCTACGGTACGGCCATCTGTATCGCTGAGGCACGCAAGCCTCCCCACCAACGGCAAGGTCCATGGTTCATGGGGGGGATCAGTCGTCTATCATTTCGTAAAGAAGATGTTACGAATACGCTCACTATTCAGAATACGTGGAAGAAAGGATGATTTTGAAATTTGGCGTTGTGACAATCCACTTTCAACCGCAATAGTTGATTCCATCTCCTTGTCTTCCAATTTTAGCACATCTCTTTGATATTTCTGTGAAATATTTCAAATGCAACATTAACAAGTGTTATATCATGGTACCTGTCTTTTCAAGAGCTATCGAATGCTGATAAAAAAGTACATTTCTTGAGTTAAATACCATAATTAAACATACTTGCTTAAATATCTCGATTGACACAAATTTGCCGTAAACCTCGCATCGATATCATGAACGGTTCATGGAGTAAAGGGTGTACAGGTTTCAGTATACACACTGCCTGTAGTCTGGTGTGCCTTGCAACTTTGGTTTTTTCTTACTGCAAATTTCGCTGTAGAAGCTCGTAGCTCGTGGAGCATATGCACATAATCCACATCCACGTAACGCATCTACATCAAACACTACAAAACGACGCCTGAGCTGGCATTCGAACGCGGGACTCCCTTGTGATAGACGAGCATTTTGTCCCTTTTCTTGGACCTCTTCCTCCCCCCTCCCCCCTCCCCCCTCCCCTTCCCCCTCTCTCCTCCCCCCTCCCCCCTCCCCCCTCATGTATGTAATATGCTTTGCATTTGCTAAAATTTCGTCTTTGATGCTAACAGCATGCTTTCTCAGGCAAACAGTTGCAGCAGATAATGTACAAAAAACACTGAATGTTTTCTTTATATTGCTCTGTTCCACGTTACATTAAATTAAACATTCCTCTACTTCAAATAAAGTGTTCAGCAGTTTTGCATGTTCCTTAAAAAATTGAATCTTGCTGCTTCAGAAATTTCGTCTTCTCTAAATAAAAAAACTGTAATTTAATTATATATGTAATATACAATGCGTGACAGTAAACATGAGGCACTCAGAAGGGGAGCAAGACACAGAAATGAAACTTCATAGGTTGAGAGAAATGTCATATTATTTTATTGAATACAAAACGCAACACAAATTTAAAAAGAACTTGGCGGTATTAGCCCACTTATTAGAGCGACATTAAATCTCATGTGGCGTGGATGCGTGCACTGATCCCACTCGAAGGATTTCATGAGTCCTTGTATCTTCTCCTGAGACAACTGCTCTAACTGTCCTTTATATCCTGCAATCTGGGACTGCACTGCGCTAAAAACATCCGCGCAACAGTGTGTCTTGTTTAGAAATAAACTTGTCTGAATCACTCATGACACTTGCTGTTGACAACAGTAATGGGTATTTTTACTCCTCGCCCACAAGTGTGCATTCAGTATTTTTCGGTGTCACGGTTCATCCCGAGTGAGATTCGAGTTTGAAAATCAAGAAATCTTGCAACAACTGTTTATATTTCGGATTTTCTACCACCTTGTATTGTTGTGCGGATATGGTTTTGTAAGAAGTCGAGTATGGACGGCTCTCTGCCAGATATTCCGTAGTGCACGAATTGTACTAATGGCACGTTACGTAATTGTGCTTTTTACTGGGATGTAAGGCCCATTTTTGACGTGTGATATACTTTAAATTGATCTGCGTTTTGCCGGACGTGAACACGAATGTTTGTGGGAGAGAGTTCACCAAATAGTTTTCCAGCCATAACATACCCAGACTTAAGTGGCTTTTGTAAGAGTTTTCTCTTGCAGTAGTGGAGTCATTTAATACTTCATATCAGCTGTCTTGGACATTCGATTTTAGCATGGAGCTGTATATGTTTTTCCACATCCTACTCCAGGTCACGTTTGGATATGTTTTCTATAGTGTTCCTTCGAATCGTCTTTGCGAGTATGTCACATGAGGATTTTTCTGTTGATATTGTACGATTTACTTCAAAGTTACTAGTAGCCACATAGTAACGTCTGATGCACTCTAGTTGGGGATTTATGGGTCCTACCTTAATCGGCGTGAGTTTTCTGGGGGCTCCAGGAATATAAATAAACATATGGTTATTTGAACAGTTCTTTTGCATGACCTTGCTTGTTTATATGGTAAATGAGGCTATTGTTTGTGGTCCTACTTTTCTCACTCCCAGTCCTCTTTGGAAACACCGTTATGCTGAGGCTTTGAAGAACATCATAGAAATATTGTCGCACCATACAAACCTGAATACCAGCGCTTGCATTCTGTTTACGGTCATCGTTGTTACTGGCAAAACTGTGGCTGTACATTTTGCTAATCATGTAAGTGCAAACGAATACTAGTCTTTGGAGTTTGTCTTTAGTTCATTCAGTCTGTTCCTTAATTATTTTGTCTCCAGTTCATGCAGTCTGTTTCTTAATTGTTATACGGAATACGTTAAATTTGTAAGTTCAGTTTGACGAGATAATGTAGGTGGAGGTCGGCTCGATTTTTAAACCTAAGTGACTGCTCACTTTGGTTGTACTGACGCAGTTTCTCTCAAAAACGTTAATTTTAGGCTCTAACTTCACCAGATGCTATTTCTTGTGATAATTCCTGGTTTCGGTAGTGTTGACGTGCAATGTCACTATTTACACTGTCTTTACCACGTGCTATCTGTCATTTAACAGAAAGCTAATGTCGTCAGGGCATGCTCGATATGCAGTTTTAGTGATAAAGAACTGAAGTCCTCGCTATTTTGTACTAAGTGTCTTGAGAATTGTCTCCAAGCTTGATGCACATAAAATAGTCAAAAGTGGACATTCCTGTCACACGCAACAATTTAAGGGAACTGTTGATGATCGTCAGCAGTTAATTTTAAAATTTTTACCAAGCAGACAACAAAATTTTAAGGATTATATTCGTGAAATTATCATTAATATACATTTTAGCCGTAGAATTTAGCGAAAACTTGAAGCTGATCTTGTCAAGTCCAAAAAGATGAGCGCTAACTGACACTTGCAAATTGCCGTTAGATGTGTGATGCCTTTGTATTCTGCCAGCTTTGCCCATACTCCTGCCTGGAGCGGTATTGCCTTCATATGGGCCAAGATTTTTTTGAGTACTCATTTAAGTCTGACTTCAAGTAACCGTGTGAAAGTTCTGTAGTCAGCATTTAATTGTCTTATCTTCTTTTAGCCTCGAAGAGATGTACGAGTTTCAGTTTTCGGTATCAACGCCACTAATCATTGGCTTGGATCAAATGGCAAGTTGATGTTTTATTTGAAATTTCGTTGTCTTACGTCCCCCAATTCTGTAGCATTGTTTGAAGTTATGCAATCATCCACTGCTTCCCTTGAAATCATTGTAATCTCAGTCGGTTGCAATTTGATGTGCGTGACGTAGTAGGCCATTATCACACACATCCTGTAAATTGTATCGAGCATTTAAAAAAATTGTTCAGATGGCTCTAAGCACTATGGGACTTAACTGCTGAGGTCATCAGTCCCCTAGAACTTAGAACTACTTAAAGCTAACTAACCTAAGGACAGCACACACATCCATGCCCGAGGCAGGATTCGAACCTGCGACCGTAGCGGCACTAATCATTCATTAAAATCTTTAGAAGACATGGATCGATAAGTTGCTCTTTATTCATGGTCGTAAATCCCTCGCCGATTAAATAACATCACTAATCGCAAAATCTTAAGGAGAAACTGTCAGTTTCTAGTACATTATTTTTGGGTGAAGATTAAATTTCAATGTATAAACCATGCAGAGTAAAATCGTGTAGAATCTGGTCATTATCCTCTTCAATAATGTCACAAAAGGTAATGAACAATACTTCTTCCTCATATGCGGCGGTTTCTGGTAAACTGAAATAACCTAGCTGAAAACGCGAACATTGATCGATTGTTACGTCTGGTGATGCAACCGTCTTATTTGTTACTTGTCCAACTGGACAGTCAATATCATAAGAGCCAAAGGCTATTTCCACAATTTTTCCATCACCTAGAAGTAGTTTATTGTTCACGTCAATGATATTAGGAATTCTGTTGTGTATTTCCAGACCGATCAATGCAACACTCCATTTCCTCTTCCTTAGACCAACTGGTGGAAGATAATTCACATGTGATACTGACGAGTATTCTTTTAAAGGTACAGTATGTGACATCATGTCTGAAGCTCAACTGACGCAGTCTTCAGTAGACAGGAAGAACATTAGGAAGAAGTAGCAACAGTAATGTGTATCGAAGTCTTGGTTTACAGTGCCACATTTAGATTTCCATATCGCCTTTGACATCATCATCGTTTTATGTCTTTTCACTTCTTGAAGTTGCTCTTCTACAGTTTGCTCATTCACCACTGTTTGGACTATGGCTGCCGACACTCTAGCTAAAGAGCTAATACCTGATAGTCCCACAAGTGCTGGAATAAGGAATGGGATAATTCATAGTATTGGTACTATCCAAGACATTTAGACCTGTCTTCTTTTTCTTCTTCTTCTTCTTATTCATTTCTGCTTCAAGCAGTTTTAGCTGCTGACACGGCGTTTTGGATGCAGTGTTTTAAATATGCCACTGGTTCATTATTTTCTTCAGTGTACAATAATCTGCGTTCATAACTTGTCAGAAATGTATTCTTTACCAACAGTAAATGCTGCAATATGTAGCTTTATGCCTATATCCTTCCACATACACTGAGGTGACAAAAGTCGTGGGAGAGCTATATGCACATATACGGATGGTAGTAATATTGCGTACAAGAGATATAAAATGGCACTGCATTGGCTGAGCTGTCATTTGTACTCAGTGATTCATGGGAAACGTTTCCGACGTGCATATGGCCGCACGACGGGATTAACAGGCTATGAACGGGGAACGGTACTTGGAGCTCGACGCATTTCGGAAATCGTTAGGGAATTTAATATTCCAAGATTCACAGTGTCAAGAGTGTGCCGAGAATACCAGATATCAGGCAGCCCAATGGCCAACGACCTTCACTTAACGACCGAGAGCAGCGGCGTTTGCTTAGAGTTCTCAGTGCTAACAGACAAGCAACACTGCTTGAAATAACCGCAGAAATCAATGTAGAACGTAAGACGAACGTATCCGTTAGGACAGTGAGGCGAAATGTTGCGTTAATGGACTACGGCAGAAGACGTCCAATGCAACTGCCTTTGCTAACAGGACGACATCGACTGCAGCGCCTCTCCGGGCTCATGACCAGATCGGTTGGACCCTAGATGACTGGAAAACCGTTGCCTAGTCAGATGAGTCCCGATTTCAGTTGGTAAGAGCGGATGGTAGGGTTCGAGTGTGGCGCAGACCACACAAAGCCATGGACCCAAGTTGTTAACAACGCAGTGTGCAAGCTGGTGGGTGCTCCATAACTGTGTGGGCTGTGGTCACCTGGAATGGACTGGGTTCTCTGGTCCAACTGAACCGATCATTGACGGAAAACGGTTATGTTCTGTTATTTGGACACCATATGCAGTCATTCGTGGACTTCATGTTCCCCAAACAATGGTGAATTTTTTATGGATGACAATGCGCCATGTCACCGACACACAACTGTTCACGATTGGTTTGAGGAACATTCTGGAAAATTCGAGTCAATGATTTGACCACCAAGATCGGCCAACATGAATCGCACAGAACGTTTATGGGACATAATCGAGAGTCAGTTCGTCCACAACATCCTGCGCTGGCAACATTTTCGCACTTATGGATAGTTATAGAGGCAGCATGGCTTCGCATACGTGCAAGGGACTTCCAACGACTAGTTGAGTCCACTCTACATCGAGTTGCTGCACTACATTGGGTAAAACGAGGTCCGACACAATATTAGAAGGTATCCCATGACTTTTGTCACTTCAGTGTATCTGCATAGCTTTGTCATCTAAATTTTGATTGATAGTGTAATATCCTACCAATCATTTATCACCAGAATACGCTAAATCACGTTCTTTGCAAACATTGTCCAGTAGATTAACTCCTTTATTGCTACATGCTAGAGCCTTTTGCGGCTTCGTCCCAGGTCCACAGTAGTAGTTACATCTGGGCATCTACAATCCAAGGGTAGCTTATCGACAATACCATTGCCACCACTGATGCACTTCCTCGAACTCACAGTGTGCTTCTATACTATGCATGGGGGCTTAATTAAAATATAATGCAAATATTTTTAGTAGCTGTTAGTCCGATTACGCAAGTCTCGTAAACGGCTGGCCCTGACTAGTTTTAGTACGCAATCTGACTGCATAGAATAACAACAAACAATGAAAGAAAATTTTCGTTAACACAGTTAATTAATTAAGTCCCCAGCAACTATAAAATCTACGAAGCCAACAAAGCACAAGTGTAGGTGTTCTGTATGTGGTAGTATGACTCAACGCACATCTGGCACGGTTCTTCTTCAACAAGACAAGAATTTTTAAATACCAATTATACTGACGTGATAAAAGAAAATTAGAAATACTATAAATGCGCAAGAAAACCAGAATTACACTCTAATACAAGAACACAAGCCAGATGCTTTGTTGACTGAACCTGTAATGATGCTTTATTTGAGACACAGAAATAATAAAAGAACATAGTGTTTTGTTACCTTCATATATATTGACGAAATGCACTCTGATCATTACAATATCTCCATTAGAATAACATCTGCCATCTCTCCCACCAAATAACTGCATAAAACATGGAACAAACACTCCCTACTACCACATCTCCACTCCGACTTCACGACAAGCAGTGTCCACCACAACTTCTCGGCAAGAACTGCCTGCCGCTACTTCTCAATAATCACTGCCAGTGGAGGCGGCCGAACAAAACTCTCTGGCGCGATCTCTGGCGCTGCGGCTCAGTGTAGCCACCTTTCAACTATTATACAGGTTGGTACATTGAACGTGACCGGGCCAAATGTCTCACGAAATAAGTGTCAAACGAAAAAACTAAAAAGAACGAAACTTGTCTAGCTTGAAGGGGGAAACCAGATGGCGCTATGGTTGGCACGCTAGTTGGCGTTGCCATAGGTCCAACGGATATCAAATGCGTTTTTTTGAATAGAAACCCACATTTTTTATTACATATTGGTGTAGTACGTAAGGAAATATGAATGTTTTAGTTGGACCACTTTTTTCGCTTTGTGCCAGATGGCGCTGTAATAGTCACAAACACATGGCTCAAAAATTTAGACGAACAGTTGGTAACAGGTAGGTTTTTTAAATTAAAATACAGAATGTAGGTACGTCTGAACATCATTTCGGTTGTTCCAATGTGATACATGTACCTTTGTGAACTTATCATTTCTGAGAAAGCATGCTGTTACAGCGTGATTACCTGTAAATACCACATTAATGCAATAAATGCTCAAAATGATGTCCGTCAACCTCAATGCATTTGGCAATACCTGGAACGACATTCCTCTCAACTGCGAGTAGTTCGCCTTCCGTAATGTTCGCACACGCATTGACATTGCGCTGACGCATGTTGTCAGGCGTTGTCGGCGGATCACGATAGCAAATATCATTCAACTTTCCCTACAGAAAGAAATCCGGGGACATCAGATCCGGTGAACGTGCGGCCCATGGTATGGCGCTTCCACGACCAATCCACCTGTCATGAAATATGCTATTCAATACCGCTTCAACCGCACGCGAGCTATGTGTTGGACATCCATCATGGTGGAAGTACATCGCCATTCTGTCATGCAGTGAAAAATCTTGTAGTAACATCGGTAGAACATTACGTAGGAAATCAGCATACATTGCACCACTTAGGTTGCCATAGATAAAACGGGGGCCAACTATCCTTCCTCTCATAATGCCGCACCATACATTAACCCGCCAAGGTCGCTGATGTTCCACTTACCGCTGTTGGTGAATGACGCTTCGTCGCTAAATAGAACGCGTGCAAAAAAACTGTCATCGTCCCGTAATTTCTCTTGTGCCCAGTGGCAGAACTGTGCACGACTTTCAAAGTCGTCGTCATGTAATCCCTAGTGCATAGAAATATGGTACGGGTAGCATTCTCATCATCGACGTTTTTGACATTTCCGATTCTCGCGCAATTTGTCTGCTACTGATGTGCGGATTAGCCGCTACAGCAGCTGAAACACCTACTTGGGCATCATCATTTGTTGCAGGTCGTGGTTGGCGTTTCACATGTGACTGAACATTTCCTGTTTCCTTACATAACGTAACTATCCAGCGAACGGTCCGGACAATTGGATGATGTCGTCCAGGATATCGAGCAGCATACATAGCACACACCCGTTGGGCATTTTGATAACAATAGCCGTACATCAATACGATGTCGACCTTTTCCGCAATTGCTAAATGGTCCATTTTAACACGGGTAATGGGCCGGCCGCGGTGGTCTAGCGGTTCTGGCGCTGCAGTCCGGAACCGCGGGACTGCTACGGTCGCAGGTTCGAATCCTGCCTCGGGCATGGGTGTGTGTGATGTCCTTAGGTTAGTTAGGTTTAAGTAGTTCTAAGTTCTAGGGGACTTATGACCTAAGATGTTGAGTCCCATAGTGCTCAGAGCCATTTTTTGAACACGGGTAATGTAAAACGAAGCAAATACCGTCCGCACTGGCGGAATGTTACGTGATACCACGTACTTATACGTTTGTGATTATTACAGCGCCATCTATCACAAAGCGAAAAAAGTGATCCATCTAGAACATTCATATTTATTTACATACTACACGAATATGTAATAAAAAAGCGGGATTCCTATTTTAAAAAACGCAGTTGATATCCGTTTGACCTATGGCAGCGCCATCTAGCGGGCCAACCATAGCGCCATCTGGTTTCCCCCTTCAAGCTAGACGAGTTTCGTTCTTTGTAGTTTTTTCGTTTGATGCTTATTTCGTGAGATATTTGGCCCGGTCACTATCAATGGACCACCCTGTATATCAAATCTTGAGCGTTCACTAAACTGTTGCGCGGAGATGGTTTACCAAGCCATTTAACTAAAGCCTCGTTCCCTCGACTTCGTATGACACACTCTATGAGCAAAATATCTGGTTTAGAGCTTCTCTTGAAGGGGCTCCGGAAAGCCTCATCTTTCGAATGTTAAAACAGCGCTTATAAATTACATGTTCTCTCAGAAAATATTTGAGATAGAAATCTTAAATTTTTACAGGTTATTTATTGGAGTAGTGGTAACAACATAGCACTGGGATTTTTGAAAATTTGAATTCAGTTGTTATAGATTAATTTTTTCTATTGTAATGAAAATTCACTACTCTTTACGTCATTTTTTGTCTATAAATTCAGCAGTATAAAGGTTTTTGGAAAAAGGCTGTATTAAGTTACGCAGAAGGTACCGTGTAACGTTTCCTGAAAATTTGAAGCAAATTAGTTTGGTAGATTCTGAGAAAACATGAAATTTGTATGAAAAATATAGCTTTTGGGAATCTAGCGACAAAGTTTGGATTAATTTTTTAGTGCATCCCAGCTGCATAGGATGTATCATCTTCATCTTCTGCAAGTCCTCCTCCAGCTTCCTCTTTGTCCTCCTCCTGTTTACTCTGGCTTGTATTTCTAGGCTATTTGCAGCCGTCTTAGCAGCCCGAAGACATTCCTTGTCTAAATAAAGCATCGTTCTAACCATGTGGAAATTTATCTTCATTCCCATATTCCGAAATAGTTTGCACCTTACAAAGTCGCCATCACTGAAAGTAGCAACGGCATCATAAAGTGAAGTGTTTCTATTCCAACAAACTCAATCTTCGGGACTCTTGACGATACAACACTATTTACACTTTACTGGGGTTTTGAGTTTTTCCGTGAACACACTTTTTCAACAGTTCAGATGCTGTTAAGTCTCCGAAAATAGGTTTTATCACCTCCATTACCGCATCAGGCAGACTATATTTATGAGTGTACACTTCACCAGTTAGCAATCTCCTTTGGGACGCAAGTAATGATGGGGACATTCATCAGCTGAAAAAGTATGAAAAAAAGAGCCCAAATAGCCTGCTTCATTTCATCGACACTGTGTGTTTTTTGCCTAATAGCCGTTCCGTAACAGTTCTGTATCTCGTCAGCTATACTGTCAGTTAACCTCCCCTTCCCATCCAACCCTCTGCCTTTGTAGTAAGCTTTCAGCCACCGAAGTCTTCATCCCATTCGTTTCTGTACATGTCCAGTACATTCAAATTTCTGCACTACAACATCATCACGATAGGGCTTCAGTCATTGAATGTGTTTGAAACTTTTAGAATCACCGCCACTAATGTAGCGCACATATCGCACTTTATCACACGTAACACAACGTTGAAATACTGTATACTAGCAACACCAGCCACTTCTTTTCCTCCACTACTGCCACTATACTTAGCTGTGCAATTATTTTCATGTATACCTTTATTTTTTTGTCAACATCTACAATATTTAGTTATTACTAGTACATCTAAAAGTTTTCCTGTATACATAGTGGTGGCTGATACTACACCATGAAGAGATGTGTGTCCCCATTTATGCCAGGTGCCATCGAATGCTGCAGTCAAGTCTCTGTTACCACCGTTTCCTATTACTGCCTCTTCCACAGCTTTCTTCATAGACTCTATACAGACATATTCTACTTTAGACCCTCTAAATCTATTGTAGTTCGTAAACTTGATTGGGGGACTTGGAAGATTCATCACGCCACAGAAAATTGCACCTGCAGTAGCATCGTTACCAATTGTACGCAAGGCATAAACAAATCTAATGTTGTGTTTATAGATTTTGCTACCATTTTCTTCATTTGGAATTACTGCAACACTGTTCCAAAATATGGTCATATATGAACACTTACCACACTTCATTCTATTTCACTGGTAATTCCTAAGTGTTTTTTTATAGAGAGGTTCAGACCGAATTCACTACACTGAATACGTCATACACAGTTTGAGAAAACTGCATTCAGAACTGAAGTATCAAATATTTCATTCGAATCCGGTTCGCCCATATAGCATTCATACTTTTCACTAACTGAACCAAGCTTCCTCTGCGGAGTACTTTACTTCTCACTTTCATTTTAATGGGCAGGTGTACCAGCAAGGCTAGGTTCATACACTTGGTTATCGTCTTTATTATTTACGGTAATAACACCTACCTTTGCCTTTCCAACATTTCTCCTTTTTTTAAAAAAAGGAGTCACTTCACGTTTCCCGATGATTATCCTCCAATAAAACAGAGTGCAATGAACAGAATTCACTACGAATATTACAGTATTATAAAAGAGTAAATAAACATGAAACACACGACAATCGAGCGAGCGAAATACATCGAACTATCACAGGTCAGCTACCACACTTATTTTGTAACACTTATTTTCTCTCACATCACTGAAATGTACATGGTGAGCATGTATCTTCATGCGTACAACATTTAACAACAGTTTAACAGCGCCACAACAGGTCAGGCCCATGCATAACACATTTCAAAAATAGTTTAAAAGTATTTGTAGTCTTCTGAACTGAATAAATTATATATAAACTGAAACGGGAAAGTCTGTAGATTTTTAAAATGCAGAAACGTAAAAATTGAACATTTCATGATTCTGCACCTTTCCGGAGCTCTTTAATTCTTCTGTGTAAAAATTCCCAGTAATAACTTCGCTTTTGTTGCGTTTTAAGATGTAAGTTCTTGGGGTCCTTTTTTGAACTTTGGAGACTGTAAATATCTCTTTTGACCAGTCTGGTGGGTAAGATTTCTGAAACACAGTCTTGTATTTTGAAATACGTACCAGATAACCTCGACTGAAGTTCTGCTTATGTGGAGCCACCATTTTATTTAGACTGTATATCATATTTAGAATCCCGTTCTTTTTTTTAGTCCATTTAAATATAACCAAACCAAAAATCATAAGATAAAAATTAATTATTTGTGAGAGGATATCTAGCAAGTTATATGAACCATGAATATTAAAACAGATCCATATACAGTTTTCTAATCATTCTGTTCAGACGCTTCCACGAAACACGCTTTTAAGTGTGAGAATGTTGAATAGTTTGTATTCCATATGGATCTATTACTATCTTGAAATACTTATTAAAGGCTGTCGGGACAGCAATTCGTCCCCTTCAGCAGCAATAGCTGAAACACTCATGCAACATCCTTCTCAGACTTTGCTTTCGTAGACAGAGGCCAGGCGAATTTGGAATACATATCTATAACTACACTACTGGCCAATCAAATTGCTACACCACGAAAATGACGTGATACAGACGCGAAATTTAACCGACAGGAAGAAGATGTGATATGCAAATGATTAGCTTTTCAGAGCATTCACAAAAGGCTGGCGCCGCGGGCGACACCTACAACGTGCTGACATGACGAAAGTTTACATCCGATTTCTCATACACAAACAGCAGTTGACCGGCGTAGCCTGGTGAAACGTTGTCGTGAAGCCTCGTGTAAGGATGAGAAATGCGTACCATCGCGTTTCCGACTTTGATAAAGGTCGAATTGTAGCCTATCGCGATTGAGGTTTATCGTATCGCGACATTGCTGCTCGTGTTGGTCGAAATCCAATGACTGTTAGCAGAATATAGAATCGGTGGGTTCAGGAGGGTAATACGGAACGCCGTGCTGGATCCCAACGGACTCGTACCACTACCAGTCGAGATGACAGGCATCTTATCCGCATGGCTGTAACGGATCGTGAAGCCACGTCCCGATCCTGAGTCAACACGTGGGGACGTTTGCAAGACAACAACCATCTGCACGAACAGTTCGACGACGTTTGCAGCAGCATGGACTATCAGCTCGGAGACCATGGCTGCGGTTACCCTTGACGCTGCATCACAGACAGAAGCTCCTGCGATGGTGTACTCAACGATGAACCTAGGTGAACGAATGGCAAAACGTCATTTTTTCGGATGAATCCAGGTTTTGATTACAGCATCATGATGGTCGCATCCGTGTTTGGCGACATCGCGGTGAACGCACATTGGAAGCCTGTATTCGTCATCGCCATACTGGCGTATCACCAGACGTGATGGTATGGAGTGCCATTGGTTACACGTCTCGGTGACCTCTTGTTTCGTAATCCAATTCCATCAGCATCATCAGATTTAATTCAACTACCTTTCATTACCCTTATTTTACGAGGGCGTACTGATCACTTTGAACAGTGGACGCTACATTTCAGATGTGTTACGACCCGTGGCTCTACCCTTCATTCGATCCCGGCGAAACCCTACATTTCAGCAGGATAATGCAGGACCGCATGTTGCAAGTTCTGTACGAGCCTTTCTGGATACAGAAAGTGTTCGATTCCTGCCCTTGTCAGCACATTCTCCAGATCTCTCACCAATAGAAAACGTCTGGTCAATGGTGGTCGAGCAACTGGCTCGTCACAATACGCCAGTCACTACTCTTGATGAACTGTGGTATCGTGTTGAAGCTGCATGGGCAGCTGTACCTGTACACGGCATCCAAGCTTTGTTTGACTCAATGCCCAGGCGTATCAAGGCCGTAATTATGGCCAGAGGTGGTTGTTCTGGGTACTGATTTCTCAGTATATATGCACCCAAATTGCGTAAAAAGGTAATCACATGTCAGTTCTAGTATAATATATATGTCGAATGAATACCCGTTTATCATCTGCATTTCTTCTTGGTGTAGCAATTTTTATGGCCAGTAGTGTAATATTAAATTAAACATTTTCTTCCTCCGATTTGCCGATCTTTCTTAATTAACAGGGCTGATATTCTTCCCTGTTTGAAATCAGAACGTGTGTTATTGTGAGTGTAGAGGGATATCCCTATCCTAAAAAAGAAACCACATGTGCCTGCCACATTTAACCTGCTGTCCTTGTAGCAGCTTCCTGGGCGTAGAGCACGTGTGACCTGCCCTCCAGCCGATCATTGAGCCGTTCTTCGTGATCAGATACGACAGCGCTATTTGCAGGCTTCGCTAGCATCTTCATTTACGTTCAAGCATGCATTGATGCGGTGTTTCCAATAGATTTCCAATCCCTGTAAATGGCAATGTGACAGCAGCAGACGAGTACGTACTGTGACCGCCAAATATCGACGCTAAATGAGATAAGTTTGTGATTTATTGATTCTGGAACGATCATATTACTTTGTGTAACAACTGAATTAACTGAATTCATAATTAAATTACATATTAATCAGAAATACTTATTACGATTTTATCACGACGTTTTCACGAGAAATTTACGGCGTGGATCCGAACTGCGCAAATAGATTTTTTTTCTTAGAACTGAGTATTGCTAATAGTATGTCATCCGCAAATGAAACCTTTTTTATGCTACTTTTTTCAGATTATTAGTCTGACGACGGTTATTTTGACGGAAATCGGTTACCTCCAGTACAACGAAAATAAACTGGGCTGTTATTCTGTTACTTCTTATCTTTATATCAATTACGATATTTCCTCAGGATTATCGCCACCTTTGGGAGTGTCGACGATATGAAAAATATACCACCTCATATGGAAGACGTATCATTGCTGCTCCGAAGAATGCAAATGATGACTGGTAGAAATATTATCGAAACATCACATTAATAAGTAATGGGTCCAAAATACTGAACGAATTGTTAACAGAAGGTGCATTATTGATCAAATGGTTCAAATGGCTCTGAGCACTATGGGACTTAACTTCTGTGGTCATCAGTCCCCTAGAACTTAGAACTACTTAAACCTAACTAACCTAAGGACATCACACACATCCATGCCCGAGGCAGGATTCGAACCTGCGACCGTAGCAGTCTCGCGGTTCCGGACTGAGCGCCTCAACCGCTAGACCACCGCGGCCGGCCATTATTGATCAGTACGCCCTCGTAAAATAAGGGTAATGAAAGGTAGTCGAATTAAATCTGATGATGCTGATGGAATTCGATTACGAAACAAGACATTGAAGTAGTCCATAAGGGTTGCTATTTGGGCGGCAAAATAACTGACGATGACAGATGTAGAGTGTACATAAAACGTAATGTGGCAATAACAAGAATATATACTCAGAAAAAGAGAAATTTGTTGACAGCTAATATTAATTTAAGCACTAGGAAGTTTTTTCTGGGGATATTTGTACAGTTCAAATGGTTCAAATGGCTGTAAGCACATTGGGACGTAACATCTGAGGGCATCATTCCCCTAGACTTTGAACTACTTAAACCTAACTAACCTAAGGACATCACACACATCCATGCCCGAGGCAGGATTCGAACCTGCGATCTTAGCACCAGTGCGGTTCCAGACTGAACCGCTCGGCCACATCGGCCGGCATTTCTACAGAGTGTTGCCCTGTTCGGAATTGAACGTGCACGGTAAAGAGTCCAGACAAGGAGAGAGCAGAAACTTTTGTAATGTTATGCTACAGAGAAACGCTGAAAATTAGATGGGTATACCGAATAACAAATCAGGAGATACTGAATCGAACTGAGGAAAAAAAGACGTTTATGGCGCAACCTGACCGAAAGAGAGGATCGGTTGATAGGATACATCCTGTGACATCAAGAACTCGTTAGTTTGGTAACGGAAGGAAGTGAAGGAGGAAGAATTTATAGAAGGAGACAAAGGCTTGAAAACAGTCAGCAGGTTCAAATGGACGCAGGTTGCAGTACTTATACACACATGAAGAAACTTGAATATGAAACACTAGGGTGGAGAGTGGCATCACATCAGTCCTCGGACTGAAGCCCATAACAACATCAAGTACAGTCGCTGAAGTTCTAACATGTAGCCAAAATTTCGTTAGAGTTTGTGTGTTTTTCGGTACGGATGTGTGTGTCAAGTATGTTTTGTGCCCTACGGATAACTGTATAAAAATACACTACTAGCCATTAAAATTGCTACACCAAGAAGAAATGCAGATGATAGACGGGTATTCATTGGACAAATACACTCCTGGAAATTGAAATAAGAACACCGTGAATTCATTGTCCCAGGAAGGGGAAACTTTATTGACACATTCCTGGGGTCAGATACATCACATGATCACACTGACAGAACCACAGGCACATAGACACAGGCAACAGAGCATGCACAATGTCGGCACTAGTACAGTGTATATCCACCTTTCGCAGCAATGCAGGCTGCTATTCTCCCATGGAGACGATCGTAGAGATGCTGGATGTAGTCCTGTGGAGCGGCTTGCATGCCATTTCCACCTGGCGCCTCAGTTGGACCAGCGTTCGTGCTGGACGTGCAGACCGCGTGAGACGACGCTTCATCCAGTCCCAAACATGCTCAATGGGGGACAGATCCGGAGATCTTGCTGGCCAGGGTAGTTGACTTACACCTTCTAGAGCACGTTGGGTGGCACGGGATACATGCGGACGTGCATTGCCCTGTTGGAACAGCAAGTTCCCTTGCCGGTCTAGGAATGGTAGAACGATGGGTTCGATGACGGTTTGGATGTACCGTGCACTATTCAGTGTCCCCTCGACGATCACCAGTGGTGTACGGCCAGTGTAGGAGATCGCTGCCCACACCATGATGCCGGGTGTTGGCCCTGTGTGCCTCGGTCGTATGCAGTCCTGATTGTGGCGCTCACCTGCACGGCGCCAAACACGCATACGACCATCATTGGCACCAAGGCAGAAGCGACTCTCATAGCTGAAGACGACACGTATCCATTCGTCCCTCCATTCACGCCTGTCGCGACACCACTTGAGGCGGGCTGCACGATGTTGGGGCGTGAGCGGAAGACGGCCTAACGGTGTGCGGGACCGTAGCCCAGCTTCATGGAGACGGTTGCGAATGGTCCTCGCCGATACCCCAGGAGCAACAGTGTCCCTAATTTGCTGGGAAGTGGCGGTGCGGTCCCCTACGGCACTGCGTAGGATCCTACGGTCTTGGCGTGTATCCGTGCGTCGCTGCGGTCCGGTCCCAGGTCGACGGGCACGTGCACCTTCCGCCGACCACTGGCGACAACATCGATGTACTGTGGAGACCTCACGCCCCACGTGTTGAGCAATTCGGCGGTACGTCCACCCGGCCTCCCGCATGGCCACTATACGCCCTCGCTCTAAGTCCGTCAACTGCACATACGGTTCACGTCCACGCTGTCGCGGCATGCTACCAGTGTTAAAGACTGCGAAGGAGCTCCGTATGCCATGGCAAACTGGCTGACACTGACGGTGGCGGTGCACAAATGCTGCGCAGCTAGCGCCATTCGACGGCCAACACCGCGGTTCCTGGTGTGTCCGCTGTGCCGTGCGTGTGATCATTGCTTGTACAGCCCTCTCGCAGTGTCCGGAGCAAGTATGGTGGGTCTGACACACCGGTGTCAATGTGTTCTTTTTTCCATTTCCAGGAGTGTATATTATACTAGAACTGACATGTGATTCATTTTCACGCAATTTGGGTGCATAAATCCTGAGAAATCAGTACCCAGAACAACCGCCTCTAGCCGTAATAACGGCCTTGATACGCCTGGGCATTGAGTCAAACAGAGTTTGGATGGCGTGTACAGGTACAGCTGTCCATGCAGCTTCAACATTATACCACAGTTCATCAAGAGTAGTGACTGGCGTGTTGTGACGAGCCAGTTGCTCGGCCACCATTGACCAGACGTTTGCAATTGGTGAAAGATCTGGAGAATGTGCTGGCCAGGATAGCAGTCGAACATTTCCTGTATCCAGAAAGTCCCGTACAGGACCTGCAACATGCGGTCGTGCATTATCCTGCTGAAATGTAGAGTTTCGCAGGGATCGAATGGAGGGTAGAGCCACGGGTCGTAACACATCTGAAATGTAACGTCCACTGTTCAAAGTGCCGTCAATGCAAACAAGAGGTGACCGAGACGTGTAACCAATGGCACTCAATACCATCACGCCGGGTGATACGCCAGTATGGCGATGACGAATACACGTTTCCAATGTGCGTTCACCGTGATGTCGCCAAACACGGATGCGACCATCATGATGCTGTAAACAGAACCTGGATTCATCCGGAAAAATGACATTTTGCCATTCGTGTACCCCGGTTCGTCGTTCAGTACACCATCGCAGGCGCCCGTGTCTGTGATGCAGCGTCAAGGGTAACCGCAACCGTGCTCTCCGAGCTGATAGTCCATGCTGCTGCAAACGTCGTCGAACTGTTCGTGCAGATGGTTGTTGTCTTGCAAACGTCCCAGTCTGTTGGCTCATGGATCGAGACGTGGCTGCACGAACCGTTACAGCCATGTGGATTAGATGCCTGGCATCTCGACTGCTAGTGATACGAGGCTGTTGGGATCCAGCATGGCGTTCCGTAATACCCACCTGAACACACGGATTCCATATTCTGCTAACAGTCATTGGATCTCAACCAACGCGAGCAGCAATGTCGCGATACGATAAACCGCAGTCGCGATAGGCTACAATCCGATCTTTATCAAAGTCGGAAACGTGATGGTACGCATTTCTCCCCCTTACATGAGGCATCAAAACAACGTTTCACCAGGCAACGCCGGTCAACTGCTGTTTGTGTATGTAAAATCGGATGTAAACTTTCCTCATGTCAGCACGTTGTAGGTGTCGCCAGCGGCGCCAACCTTTTGTGAATGCTCTGAAAACCTAATCATTTGGATTTCACAGCATCTTCTTCCTGTCGGTTAAATTTCGCGTCTGTAGCACGTCATCTTCGTGGTGTAGCAATTTTAATGGCCAGTAGTGTATGTGTGTGTGCAAATTAAAGTCGGGGAGAGACTAAGACGTCATTCCAATGGCGATTAATCTGGAGGTGAATAAAGTTGTAATATCTTGTCTTTTATTGCTTTTTAGACCGCTTTGCAATTCTCAGTTGGTGTGATTGCTAGAGGTCGCGGACACGCGCGACTGCTGGCTGTGACGCAATCCGCCAGCCAATTAGTTATGCGCGCAGAGCGAAATTGCCTTTCCTCTCGCATATCCAAACGAGATTTGTTTCAACTCGCTCGTAAAGCGGTTTCTCCGCGCTATTCCCAGAGCAACTTACCCCTTCCCTCCAGCCTTCTCGTTTCCAATCTTGCCACTAAACCTACGCTAACTAGCACTTGGAAGCAAAAAAGCAAAGAAACGAAAACTGTATCTCATCACACGAATCTGCTTTCCGTGTACCGGAAGAGGATTTGCGAATTGCTTATGAAAACGAGATGGTGACCTCTATCTAGTGACGTGGCATGGCCGGAGAGGACGTTAAATCTGCTTACGTGTGTGTAGCAGTCAGATGTTAACGCGCTCCGCTATCTCAGCGTAATCTTCGGCCATTTAATATTAACTTCTTGACATCCGGATGGCGTTCGATACGGTTGTGCACCGTCGCCTAATGAACAAAGTACCAACGTACGGAATATCAGAACAGCTTTGTGACTGGATAGAAGAGTTCCTAGCAAACAGAAAATAGAATTCCAAGCGCAACAGAGAGAAACCGACTGACGTAAAAGTACATTCCCGCGTACCCGAAGTGAATATTGCACGACCGTGACCTACTGGATAACGTCGGAAGTTCCACGAGAAAGTTTGCGGACGACGCTGTTCTGCATAGAGAAATCGCAACGCTAGAAACTTGTAATCGAATGCAGGAAGACCTGCAGAGGGTCGATTACGTGTGTAGGGATTTGCAGTTGCCCTCCACATAAAAAAATTCAAGGTTCCATCACTTTTTGGACGTGCATCCTGGTTATTATTAACTCGTGTTTCGCTGTTTCGGCAGACAAACTTTTAGCCATTCTCAAGGTGAGTCGCTTGCAACATTTTTAACGTACTTTACGCTGTCGAGCAAACGTGCATACGTCAGACAGTACTGTTGGTAACAAGAGCATCAGTCATAGATAAAACTTTACGCCTCTAAGAGTGAAATAAAGCAAGCGAACAGTTAGCGCATCCACAGTACTTACGAAATATTCGGTTGATTAGTATGGATGACATTTGTTGTAATGCCAGGCAGTAACCAATATTTCCCATGAGAGGTCAGAGATGCACTCTGGAAAAATTATGGAATATTTGATCCCCCGGGAAAACATCGAGAACCACAAATGCAAGGTTGTTGTATTCGCCAAATACACTTGACGTCAAACATAAATAAAGTAAGGTGACTGGAATTTCCACCGAATTTAGGCGCCATTATGACATGGCTTGCTCGCACACAGCAACCATAAAGCACCTTCACAGGGCCAAATACGGTTAGCCAGTAGGTAAATAAAAACATATATGGCCACACACATGAGCAACAACTTACAATAATTTATTAAAATAAATGTTACACTACTCAACTTTAGTGTGAAGCTGGTGCATAGCAGTAGTTTATAGGTCTTTGCACTGATCGAGCTTATTAGTCCTGAATCCAATGAATGACAACTACGATCACTATTAGAATGTCCAATTTCGTTATTCATGGCGGTGGCTATATACACAGTTCTGATGAATTCTCGAGGTACCACTGATGCTCCAGCTACTGACGTTTGGCCGGCCGTTGTGGCCGGGCGGATCTAGGCGCTTCAGTCCGGAACCGCGCTCCTGCTACGGTCGCAGGTTAGAATCCTGGCCTTAAGTTAGTTAGGTTTAAGTAGTTCTAAGTTCTAGGGGACTGATGACTACAGCAGTTAAGTCCCATAGTGCTCAGAGCCATTTGAACCATTTGAACCATGTTCTTCACGTGTGTCCACCTTCGAGGCGTACACGTCCCCCTTTAACCAGCCACATCACAACAACGTTTCACCAGGCAACGCCGGTCAACTGCTCTGTATGTGTATGAGCAATCGGTTGGAAACTTTCCTCACGTCAGCGCGTTGTAGGTGTCGTCACCGGCGCTAACCTTGTGTGAATGCTCTGAAAAGCTAATCATTTGCATATCAGAGCATCTTTTTCCTGTCGGTTAAATTTTAATGGCCAGTAGTGTACTTATTCGTGGAGATGTGTAGTCGTCAATCTGTCCCAGCTCTGTAACGATCGAAAATAAGACGCATGTTCACAGGACTGTTTTGGTTTATTTTCATATGTAGAATCACCTCACAAATTATGTGACATTTCTCACAAATCAGCCTGTATACGCATGCCTCAGAGCGAAGTTTTGTTTGCTGTGCCATGAATTTCGAGATAAGAGGGTAACGCAAAACTTTGGTTGATCGGTGTATAATGCCATTTTGTTCTAGAAGATCTAGTCCCTGTTTCATTTTTTCTTTTACGCATATAGAATATTGCGTACTTTACAGAATTGTGGCTCGGTGCCCAGTTTCAGGGTGCTGTGTACTTCGTACTTTTTAATGCTACTTGTTGCTTTCGAAAAAAATTGCATCATATTTTTGGAACGGGAACGTCAACGCAAATCTGATTCACCCCTTCATAGATAATGAAGCCGAGTTTATTGAATAAATTACGGTGCAGTAAATTCGTTGCTTTGTGCGAAATTTACTATAATTCTCACCTGTTTTATTAACTGCTTGTATGCAACGTGTGTTGTGGCCTTTGACCGGTATTTGTCACCCGCTGTAGCAAAATATCAAACTTTGAAAGTCAGTTAATTTTGTAGATCCCAACATTTTGTCCATCTGCAGGTCAATTAGAGCAATGGAACTGCCATTGTCAATTTGAAATTTCAGTGGTACTTTATTTACTTGGAGTGTCAGAGATAAAGCCTGGTCATTAGCTCAAAAACTATCGTCGCTGTACTTTTTCCCTGTGGCATTTTATTTTTTTGCTCATGTTTCTCTTCAACATCATTTGTATTACCAGTATATTAATTACGAAGTACTTTCACGTGCTTTAGAATTTTGTTACGTTGCCCTTATATGCTTCGCTTTGCGCACTTCAAATTTATGACCTTTGTTTTTGCACTATGTGCGTTGTACAATTCTGAAGTAACCGTCTGCGCTATTGTGATAAATATTACAGGGTGGATATGAGCGTATTACTGGACCCCAATATTATTGCACTTGGAAGTGAAGGCGCTTCTTCGGTCGGCTGATCGTTAGTCATCGCGTAATCGGCATTGCGGAAAGCAGGAAGGACGGTACAACTGCAGTGAAAACTGCACCAAGCTTCGTGATTAGAGTTGTTAAGTGAGTGGTCCATCACACAAGAGGTAAATGCCAAGTGCTTCATCTACTGTATCTGTTGCATTGGAATCCGTTAGAATTTCACATCCGCGTAAGTATTCATATCACCGCCAAGATCATGTGCTGCATATTTGTTTTTGCTGTACAGACCGACCCAAATGGTTCAAATGGCTCTGAGCACTATGGGACTTAACATCTGAGGTCATCAGTCCCCTAGAACTTAGAACTACTTAAACCTAACTAACCTAAGGACATCACACGCATCCATGCCCGAGGCAGGATTCGAACCTACGACCATAGCGGTCGCGCTGTTCCGGTCTGAAGCGCCTAGAACCGCAAGGCCACACCGGCCGGCTGTACAGACCGACATCAATGTTTATATTCGCTACTGTGTCTTCCATTAACCCGTCTCTGCGCCAATATTCATTTTCAAATCCTTTATATGTTCACAGGCTTTTAACCAATCATGTTGCCTAATCTCGGATAAAGTCTCTTTGGTTATTTGTTTTAGGATAATTAAATTAGTGGCAGAAACTTTTATACTGGGGTGTTTCGTTTTATTGTATGCCAGATTAGCTCCATATGGTTCAGACCACAGTTGTATGGTGGCAGCTTCAGAACAGTATACCTAGCGAGGTGGCGTAGTGGGTAGCACAATGAACTGGCATTCAGGAGGACGACAGTTCAAACTCGTGTCTGGGCATGCAGATATAGGTTTTCCATGATTTCCGTAAATCGCACCAGGCAAATGCCTGAGTGGGTTCGTTCGAAGGGCACGGCCGGTTTCCTTCCATATAACTGTGGCCCAAACCGAACTTGTGCTCCACCTGAAATGACCCTGATGTCGACAGGACATGAATCCCAATCTACCTTCCTTCTTTCCGTTGCTTTAAAACTGCATTTTCTTTAAAAACAGAATTTGGCTGACTATAACACAATAATTGTGAAAGCTCATTTATTGATAAGCTCAGTTCAAAACTGATTTTGTTTTGAATGAGCATTCAGTTATATCCATTTTGTGAGTTGCAGTGGTGGGGGCTTTAATTGTCTGGACTGTATGATAGTGTGTGTTGTCAGGAACACCATCACTACCAACTGGGATGTTAGGAATCAGTTTATCTTCTAACCATTTGTGACATTTATCTACATTCGTATCACTGTGATAATTTGGGGATTTAGATTTAGAATCACAAATAAACTGTGCTACCTCTATGAAATCCATTACGCCTCCAGCGCGGACAACAATAGCTCTTTGGCCTGCACTGCTGTTAGTCATTATACCCAGTACATCTTCATGCTACCAGCACTTTTTCATGGTACAATGAGTGTGCACCAACTTTTCATCTGTGAATGGCACTGGTTTATTTGGTCCCTGATTGCTCTCAAGTATTCCGCGCACTGTGCAAAAATATCGGACCGTTCGGTTAGGATTGTTCCCTTATTTCCACATTTTTTGAAACGAAATCCCATCTCATTTCAAAATTCTCCGAATTTTTTCCGTCCCACCACCCCAGGGAATTTCTCTCAGTTTTTAAAAATACATGCAGCTTCCTCAATGTTGAGATTTTCTTCTTCTGCTCATAACATACCAGAAATTTTCTTCGTATAATTGCTTTCTCGAAGTCATCTAGAAAAACTACTTTTCCAAAATGCCTTTGTTTTTAAAGAGTTTTAATTTTTTCCCAGGTTTTTTGCTTTCTTTAACTTTTTCAAAGTGTATTTTACTGTTCTTTCTGACTTCCCAAGTACTTTTTCTGCCCGCACGATTGTTTTCTCTCGAAGTACTACTACCTGATTCTGTTTTTCTCCTTCCTCGCAAAATTGTAAATCTTTGAATATAGGCTATTTTCCGCCTGAATGTGTCCACTTTTTCCACATCTTCCTCTTTTTCACGCTCAGTGTATTCGTAATTATGGGTAACACCGCACTACAATTCTGACGTTAATTCTCGATGATATACTGAACCGCTGGATAGTACAGGGTGTCCCACTCAAACATCACTAATTTCAAAGACACAGGAAAAAAAAAACACAGTAGATACGACAGTGAAAAATGCCTCACATTGTAGAGCAGCTCAAAGAATTTGTTTATTTATCATCAATATATCTCTACATGTGAACCATTTGTAGCATGAAGAATATCTAGTCTATATTCATTTTCTTGCCAAGTTCTTTGTAACATTTCCTCTCTTATTGTTGCAATCGCATTAGTGATACGATGTCGCAACGTAGGAATATCGTCCATTTTGGTCGCATACACGCGGTCCTTCACGAATCCCCACATGAAGAGATCAAGCGGTGTAAAGTCGGGTGAACGTGGTGGCCAGGCAATAGGTCCTACGCGTCGTATCCAATGGTTGGGAAATTTCCTATCCAGGAACTTGCGAACAGCCGTTGGCAAATGCGGCTGAGCTCCATCTTGTTGAAAAATGATGTTCGGTTACAAGTCTTGTATCTGACGGTACACAAACTGCTCCAACATGTGCAGATACACTGAACCATTCACTGTTTGATCCGCAAAGAAGAACGGTCCAACAATCCTGTCGTGCATTAGCTCGCACCAGAAGTTTAGTTTAGGGGTATCACGAACATGTTCAATGGCAACGTGCGGATTTTGCGAACCCCAAATCCGAACATTATGCCTATTAACTCTTCCTGATAGATGAAAGGTTGCATCATCTGATTATAAACATCTCTCCAGGAAGCTAGCATCCATATCAATACGCTGCAGCATATCTGCAGCAAATTGTTGTCAGCGTGGTTTGTCGTTCGGCGTCAGATGTTGCACAATTTTCACTTTGTAAGCACACATGCGAAGACGCTGGTGAACTACACGAAGCAATGTTGATCGAGTAACATCAAGATGCCTATATGCTTGACGAATTGACTTACGTGGGCTTCCCAGAAACTTTTATCTGAAGTCCTCCACTGCCTCCTCTGAAACTCCGTAACGTGCACCGCCAGAATGTCTCAGAACACTTCCTGCTGCCAGAAACTTCCTATATCATTCCTTAATTGTTTTCGCATCAGGTGGATCACATTTATACACACGACGATAATTTCTTTGCACAGTAATCGGCGATTGTGTTTCTGCAAACCACACTACTGCTTGCGCGCGCTGCTGTGGAGTCGCCATTTTCACTTCATGCGACCTTGCTGCACTCTGGCGACGATACTTGGCACTTCTTATGCGGGAAAATAAATTCTTGGAGATGCTCTACAATGTGGCGCATTTTTCATTGTCGTATCTACTGTGGTTTTTCTCCCTTGGGTCCTTGAAATCAGGGAAGGTTTGAGTAGAACACCCTATTTATTCACAGCTGACGTGATGCGTTTTTCTTTCTCGCGACTGTACTCGTTTACTGTAACGTCACAGCCTGTTTCCAATAAAGGCCACGAGAGGTCAATTGCAGTAATGTAGTCATTGGATAGTAATTTCCCTCTCTGGGATCTGCTTACTGACCACTATTAGCTTTTCGTGCCGTGTGACGTTCTCGCGTGGAACTGCTCATGGCTTGTCTGCGCAGGTTGTTGTTGATGCTTCGTGAACATACAAGCGTCTTGCAACTGGAACTCATCAGCTGAAACAATTGTCTGTTTGTGCGCCCAGATTAAAGCATATATTACTGAAATAATTGGTTAGTCAAACTAAGATGGTATTTCTTTGACTTGTTATTGGGCGGGTGCATAAAAAGAATATGACGAATGAAATAATAGGTGTAAGACTTTTTACATTTCCCATTTCAGCACATAAATTTGCAGTCTGTCTTGAGCGCCCTTGATTGTCCTCTGCACTCTTTGTACCATTGATATTTAAAATACTGAAAAAAATTCGTGCCTGGCCACTGTTACGTGCACTTGAGCTTCAAAGTAAGATTCTAGCTTACCTTTAATTCCTGTATACGAAAGTGTCACTAGATCTACAAAGCTATTGATTCATTTTCAAATTTTCTGCAAGATGATAAGCTTTATACTCAGCATCACCACAGGTGGAAAGCCGGAAATGGAGATTGTAGAATCTTTAAATTGTTGTGAACATCTGCCATCTCCGCCTCTACCTCTAATTTCAGTAGCCGTACCAGCAATGACCTCGTGTTGTAGCAAGTTGTCGTAGCAGCACCAGCAAGGGTCGCTATATGTCCATTCAGATATTTCTGAAAAAAGGAAGTCTAGAAGTACAATAAAGGCTAAAAGAATATACAGAATATACAGAATGTCATCATAAAATTATTTGAGTCTAGCTATTGTGTTACGAAAAGAGATTCACTTTCACCAGTTTCATTCTTGTTAGCCGCGTCTTTACTCCAAGTTTTTATGTGTTCCTTTTTCGCCGGAGTGGCCGGGCGGTTCTAGGCGCTACAGTCTGGAACCGCGCGACCGCTCCGGTCACAGGTTCGAATCCTGCCTCGGGCAAGGATATGCGTGATGTCATTAGGTTAGTTAGGTTTAAGTAGTTCTAAGTTCTAGGGGACTGATGACCTCAGAAGTTAAGTCCCATAGTGCTCAGAGCCATTTGAACCATTTTTTGTTCCTTTTTCCCTAGTTTTTTATTTTGTGTTCACCAAACACACTTGGCGCCGAACATAAATGTGGTGACAGGACAAGGATCCCTTTCCACTGAAATTAGTTTCTGTTACGTGGTGATTTGCTTGCACACAGCAGCTGTACAGCCTCGTCACAGCGCTAAATAAGGTTAGGCAGTAGCGAAACAAAAATATAGAGCATCGCAGATTAGTAAAAGTTTATGATAATTTATTAAAAGAAATATTATACTACTTAACTTTAGTATGAAGCTGGTGTGTGGCAGTAGTCTGAATTTCACTTGCACTAATCTGTGTTTAACTTCGGTCCAGTCCTAGGGCCGTAAAACTACTTTAAGCTATCGTAGATTATCACATGTAACCACAGACTACGGTAGTTTTCCAACCTGCCTTGGTAAGTTCAGATCATAACCGCATTACCTGTATGTGAGGTGTGTTGCAGGCCTGTTGATCACGTTTTTTGTGTATGCGATCAGTGTAGAGTGGTAAAACTAACGTAGGTTTCTGTATAATACCGTAAGTAAGTGAAGACTACGGTAGTTTTCCTAGTAGCTTTGGTCAGTTAAGGTCATATCCATGTTACATGTAAGATAGGTGTGTTGCATATCTATCAAGTGTTACCTCATAACGATCGCTTTCTTTATGTATGCGAACAGTGTCTTACTAGTCCCCTAAAAAGCAGAAGCAGTGACCCTCTAGAAAGTGAGTGAAGGTATCTCAAGGAGCGGGTAACCTACGGAATATTTTTGTTCTACATAGTTATTCTCCTGTCTGTTACTTAAAAATCAACAATATTTATAGAAAAAAATCAAACTATCAATGTTTAATTCACGTTTTATTCTAAAATTGGTGATTTGTAACGGAAACAGAGGAATGTTGTAATAAAATTTAGAAAACTACAGATTTATTATACAGCGCTAGAAAATGCGATTTCTTCAAAAAATTGTAAAGTTAGAAAAACGGTAAACAAAACCATATCAAACATCGCTTCAGCATCTCATGGAGCTTATACTAGCATAACACATGTTTATGTTACTCAAAAATTACTTTCGCACTTATCAGTAATAAGAGAGAACTCTTACCTTTGATCGTGATGAAGACCATTCTATTGAGAACAAAATAACAACAATAACTATATATATTTTTTTATGTTTGTGCATGTAGACGGTACTTGCAGCAAAAGTAAATGCTTTGGTTACATAAAAGTGCAGAAGTGATGCGATCATCTAATTTTTATTACTTATAAAATGCAATTTACATTTTGTAACGATTAATATACGCAGTGGACTAACAGTGAACGATTTGCGGCTCTAATTATGTTCAAAACAAACAGACAAACGAACGAACGAACGAAAAGCAAAGAGAAGTCGTCAGCTCCAAGTTTCTTTCTCACTCTTTCATTTGTGTTTCTTTCTCTACCAAATCTACAAATACTACCGGTAATCCTATAAGTTACTACATCACTTATGTACTGTACCAGAACTACCAAACCGTAGTTTTCGTATAGTGCAGCTCTATCAAGTTCTGATACAGTGAATGGTCGCTACGGTCACTTGTAGAATGTCCAGTCTGGCTGCTCTTGGCAGTGACTGTAGACACGACGCTTATGCAGCCTCAAGGGACTGTTGATGCTCCGGATACTGATGCTGGTACTGGGCCGTAATAACGAGTGAATCCGTGCGTCTCACTGTATCGGATGTGGGCTGTTCTATTTCAAATTGGAAGAAAAATGAAAAAAATTGACGTCTTACTTTTAAAACTCATTAATAATTTTATATGCGTCAATTACTGTCAAAGAAACCAGTTTTCACGAAGTTATCTACAATTTTTATTAGTGTTCGATACAAAATTCGGTAAATGTTGCGAAATTTTCCGACCAAGACAATTTGTCTGCCGTATAACTCGAGAAACATACGTCGGATTTCAGCGAACTACGATTCATTTTGTAACTCAAAGTCTGTTCTTGTTGGAAGTGCATAGCAATAACATAAGAATAATTAATATAATTTTTTAAACCTTTCATTGATGTATTACGCATGAAAACTAGTTTCATAAAGGTTAAACTTACACAGACATGAACCTGTTTTTTATTATACAAGGATTTCAGTTTTAACATTTACGGAGCTCCTTGTCCGAAACGTGGAAAAATAATTAAATAATAAAAAATTAGGCTGATAATTCACTTAATAATGCGATGGGCTGCAGTGAAACGTAAGTAGCAGGCGATTGACAAAGAGCTCGTCATGATTTACGAGTGTTGCCGCTGTTTCTATTTTTTTTTTTTTTCTACAGCGTTCCATTGAAGATACCATAAAATATTTACTAATGTGGTTTTTAAATCAAATTCTGTACAGTATGGCTATTTTAATTCCATTTATAAACAGCTTTTTTCAGAAAAATATGAAAAATGATTAAAATACCTATTAAATTTAAGTTCTAAGAATTATGCTAGAATACCAGCTCAAAATATACGATATTACCTATATTTTGAATTTTATTTGGAAATTTTACTTCGAATAGTATGTGAGATGAGTCTCAGAATCGCACGATTTTATTAAATTTCGGTAAATCTGTTCCTTCAAAACACACGGAAACCCTTTAAAAGAGCTGCAAGTTTGCAAAAAATCAACTTACAGCGCACTTTTAGATGACAGAAAATTGAGCCCCCCAGAAATATGCAAGGTTTCCTCCTGCGAGTTTGCAAAAATATCAACTTACTGCATACTTTAGATGACAGAAAATTGCGCACCCACGAAATATGCAAGGTTTCCCGCTGTCCGAAATGAAATAAAAACTGCTAATGTACGGAAACTGCACCCAGTGAAATTTGCTCCCGTTCAGAAACCTTTGAAATTTGTGTCCAGTATTCCAGGAGACTAGCAGCTCACTACGTCACGACCCACCTGCACACCCAGAGTCCCCGCCCACTGGGAACGCTCCCTACGCTCCCACCTTGGTGTTGTTCCGCCCTGTCCGAGCCGTGTCGACGCAGCCATGCAGATGTCCAGCAACGTAAACTATTCTATGATACGCCTACAGCAATATCCATATGGTATTATTCTAATCTTCTTTACTGCTTTTCCTTCTTCTACGATGCATGCTTCTTCCAAATATGATACATCATTCTGCATAATCACGTGAAATATTTTGGTTCGTAAGTTATTTTACTATGATACTCTTTTCTCTTAAAGTGTTTCTTAATTAATATACAATACCTGCCATTAAAATTGCTACACCAAGAAAAAATGCTGATGATAAACGGGTATTCATTGCACAAATATATTATACTACAACTGACATGTAATTACATTTTCACGCAATTTGGGTGCATAAATCCTGAGAAATCAGTACCCAGAACAACCACCTTTGGTCGTAATAACGTCCTTGAAACGCCTGGGCATTGAGTCAAACAGAGCTTGGATGGCATGTACAGGTACAGCTGCCCATGGAGCTTCAACACGATACCACAGTTCATCAAGAGTACTGACTGGCGTATTGTGACGAGCCAGTTGTTCGGCCACCATTGACCAGACGTTTTCAGTTGGTGACAGATCTGGAGAATGTGCTGGCCAGGGTAGTAGTGGAACATTTTCTGTATCCAGAAAGGCCCGTACAGGACCTGCAAAATGCGGTCTTGCATTATCCTGCTGAAATGTAGATTTTCGCAGGGATAGAATGTAGGGTAGAGCCACGGATCGTAACACATCTGAAATGTAACGTCCACTGTTCAAAGTGCCGTCAATGCGAACAAGAGGTGACCGAGACGTGTAACCAATGGCACCCCATACCATCACGCCGGGTGATACGGCAGTATGGCGATGACGAATACACGCTTCCAATGCGCGTTCACCACGATGTCGCCAAACACGGATGCGATCATCATGATTCTGTAAACGGGACCTGGATTCATCCGAAAAAATGACGTTTTGCCATTCGTGCACCCAGGTTCGTCGTTGAGTACACCATCGCAGGCGCTCTTGTCTGTGATGCAGCGTCAAGGGTAACCGCAGCCATGGTCCCCGGGCTGTTAGTCCATGCTGCTGCAAACGTCGTCGAACTGTTCGTGCAGATGGTTGTTGTCTTGCAAACGTCCCCATCTATTGACTCAGTGATCGGGACGTGGCTGCACGATCCGTTACAGCCATGCGGATAAGATGCCTGTCATCTCGACTGCTAGTGATACGAGACCTTTGGGATCCAGCACGGCGTTCCGTATTACCCTCCTGAAGCCACCGATTCCATATTCTGCTAACAGCGAGCAGCAATGTCGCGATACGATAAACCTCAATCGCGATAGGCTACAATCCGACCGTTATCAAAGTCGGAAACTTGATGGTACGCATTTCTCCTCCTTACACGAGGCATCCCAACAACGTTTCACCAGGCAACGCCGGTCAACTGCTGTTTGTGTATGAGAAATCGGATGGAAACTTTCCTCATGTCAGCACGTTGTAGGTGTCGCCACCGGCGCCAACCATGTGTGAATGCTCTGAAAAGCTAATCATTTGCATATCACAGCATCTTCTTCCTGTCGGTTAAATTTCGCGTCTGTAGCACGTCATCTTCGTGGTGTAGCAATTTTAGTGGCCAGTAGTGTACAATTTTGTAATGGTCATATATCTTCTGCTTGCAAGTAGCGACACTGATATGCAAAATTATCCGGGAGTATTGCCCCTGTATAACTCCGCGTCATTGCAAAGATGTACGTATATAGTAGTGTCAGTGGTGTTGGGAAAAAGCTGAAATTGCTGAAACTGAATAAAGCTTCAGGACCCGTTGGAAAGCATGTTATATTCTAGATCTGTACCTTAGTTAGCCCATCTTATAACCATAATCTACTGTAGTTTCCTCGAACACAAAATACTGCTCACAAGGTGATACCAGACCTGTTCATTACAGAATTTGATTAGTGTTAGGTATGTTGTAGATGGACCTGTCCTTAGTGCCTGACTAACAGCTTTCCACGCGAATGCTCCTAGTTTCGGACAAAATCGATGGTGAAATTTTATGCTTTCGGCCTATAGCCCGACCTGTAGTGTTAGTCGTATTTCGACCAAGTGAGCGCAGTGCAGCGACTTAGTTTCACGGCTACAGCGCTGGATGAATGAGATCAAATCCTGTCCATGTACTCTTTTCTTCTTCAGATACATCGTACATAACAGTCTGTCATTAAATAGTACATGTCAGCGAAATTATTCAAAAACAGTCATTTTCAGGCCTTCGTCTAGGTGGAATAACGTAAATACAACATCTTGGAATGCAATTTATTCCTTTTATTTTTTGACAGTTGTCAAATGACGTATTGTCTTTTAATATCTTATGTAGAATTTTCAAAGCGCTTTCGATTGCATTCTCTTTATCGTTTTTATTTCTTAAGTGTAGGTAAAATCTTGATTGGTGGCTTTCGCAATATCTAGTGTGTTCTTTAAATCTTATACAATAACTTCGTCCTGTTTGTCCAATATAAAAACTATTGCAGTCGTCACAGGAAATTTTGTATATACATGGTTCAGAAAAGATACAGACGTCACTTTTTGCTGATCTAAGATTTGGTTGTAAGTTACTGGTATTGCGAAATGCTAGTTGTATTCTCGTTTTCTTTAATAACTTTAAGTGTAAAACAGGAAAACGTAGTGCTGAAGGTGCTCCGCTTTTGGGAATGGCTGTTGTCATACATAAAAATATAATAGACTCCATAAGAGATATGTTCCCCGTAAGCAACCGCCGTATGCAAATGCTCATACAGTCCGCCAGCAAGAATTATACCTTCATTAATATTCATGCCCCACCGACATTGCTAACAGAAAGGATCCACAAACTGCGGAGAAATTCTGGTCCGATCTTGAAAAAGTAATGGCTAAAATTCCAAAGCAAGACATCAAAACCTTATTGTGTGATTTCAATGCTCAGATAGACAAAGAAAAACAATACTGGAAAACTATAAGAAAATATCCCGCCCATAAATTTACCAACAAAAACGGAAAAAGGCTTATCAAACTATGCCAACAAAACAACCTTAAAATCATGTCAACATCATTGAGGAAGAATCCCCGTAAGCAAAAGACCTGCAGATCCTCAACAAAAGAGCTCGGTGAATATCAGATTGATCATGTTGTGATCTCGTATCCTCTACAAACAGGAGTTCATGACATACAAGTCCGTAGAGGTTCGAACATAGATTCAGACCACTATCTAACACGGATAAAAATGAAATTTACCCCAAAGAGAGTCTACCGCAAGAAAGTGCACCAGCAGATATTTGACACCAGAAGAATCAAAGAAACTAAGCTTGGAGAAGAACTGGAAAGAGTCCAGGCAGATACTTGGGGAAAATTTCACAGTAAAATAAATCAAAAGGCTAAAGATTTAGTCCCTATGAAGAAATACACAAAACATCCAAGGTGGCGTACAGAGTGTGACAAAGCTTTGGAAAAACGAAAAAAATACTTTTCTTAACTACAACAGAAAGAAAGCACTGGAAAATCGTCAATACTTTTATGAAACTAGCAAACAAGTGGCGAAAATCATTAGGTAGACCAAAAGAAAATACCTTAAAAACCAACTGAACTTAATCGAAGAAACCTTCCGTAATTACAATACATGAGATTTTTACAGAACTTTTGCATAAAAAATACGCGGATGCAGCCCACAAAATCTATGTTTCAAGAAATCTGACTAAAACTTGCACTCAACCGGGAAAACTGTCAGGAACTGGCACACTATTTTTCAACACTCCATAATTATCCGGAACCACCTTCGAGATTCCCTAAAGAAAGACCTACTTACACGCACCCTGAATCATCCCCACTAACACAAGAAGAAATTCACAAACACATTCTTAAATTAAAAAACAGTAGAACATCTGGTGAAGATGGGAGTATTGATGAGCTATTGAAAACTCTAGGACCATATGCTCTCCGAGAGTTAACCCAAATCATTGCACATATTTGAGAGAAAGAAAAATTACCCCGGGAATGGAAATGTGCTCTTATCCATCCATTACACAAAAAAGGAGACAAATCTGATGTAAATAATTATCGAGGCATATCCCTACTTCAGGTCGCATATAAAGTTCTATCAGCCTGTCTTCAAAGAGCACAAGAACAACTGCAAAACAAAATTGGTGAATACCAAGGTGGCTTTCGCCCAGTAGATCCTACACAGGACTAATTTTCAATCTAAAGACCGTGCTAAAACACAAAGCAATCAGAAAAAGCCCAATAATCTGCACGTTTGTTGACTTTAAAAAGGCATACGACTCTGTTGACTGACAAGCTCTTTTTGATATCCTTTAAGGCCAAGGGTTAGATTCGAATACCCTAAACTTCAACAAAGAAACACTGACCAATACTACCTCCAAGGTGAAATTCATAGGCAAAATATCCGAACACTTCCTGACGTCCGACAAGGTGATAGTCTGTCCCCTCTCCTATTCAACCTTGTGCTGGAGAAGGTCATCCGCGAATGGGAAAAGGGACTGAAGAATAAAAACTAATGGAAACCAATGCAGATTGGGCGAGTCAAAGTTGGCATAAGAATATCATTTTTAGCTTTTGCTAACGACTTAGCCTTATTAGCAGATGATGAAATAATAGCAATCGAACAGGTTGAAACCCTTAAAGAATGTGCAGAGAAAGTTGGTCTGCAAATAGCTTTCCTAAAGTCTGAGTTCATCGCCACAAAAACTGACACCCAAAACTTCACTACAAAATACGATCATAACAATACAGTCCCATATTTTAAATACTTAGGTGAAGTTCTTGCATCCGCGATAGAAAATAGCACAAAACGTTCGTCTCCGAAAACTAAAGAAAGCCTACAGAAGAACCTACAAGGTGTACAATAAAAAATGCTTGTCCAAAAACACAAAAATTAGGCACTATAATACAGTATTAAAACCTGAAGTTCCGTATGCCAATGAAACCCTGACAGTCCACATAAAAGGAAGAACGTAAAATCATCAGAAAGTTACTAGGGCCAAAGAAAACAGAAGAGGGCTATAGAATACAATCAACATCTATATCTACATGATTACTCTGCTATTCACATTAAAGTGCCTGGCAGAGGGTTCAATGAACCACCTTCAAGCTGTCTACCTGCCGTTCCACTCTCGAACGGTGCTCGTGATCATTTCTTCCTATGCAGGTGGGTGCCACCAGAACGTTTTCGTTATCGAAGGAAAAAACTGGCGATTGGAATTTCATGAGAAGATCCCGTCGCAACAAAAAACGCCTTTGTTTTAATGATTGCCACTCAAATTCACGTATCATTTCTGTGGTACTATCTCGTCAAACAACTGAGAAATTGTCCAGCCTTGCAGCAGACACTAGAAGGCGATTAAAATTTTATGGGCACGTCTCTAGGCTTCCCAAAACAAGACTTACGCACAAAATTCTTAAATACAGTATATTAATGACTACCTGGTACGATGACATGTAAATCTGTTCTGTATGCTGATGATACCACTTTCATTGCAACTGAAAATGACATACAGAATTTAAAGGAACAAAGAAAAACCAATCTAATAATTTCTAATAATTCGTTTAAAGACAACTAATTAACTGCAAATTAGAATAAAACCGGAAGTGTGATTCTTAGTTTATGCAATACCAGCAATGAATGTACGTTGGTTAAACTTCTTGGTGCACATTTGGATTCCAAGTTAACTTGGAACTCCCACACAGGTTCTATGTGCCCAAAGTATCAAGAGTCATTTACCTGTTACATAAACTTTGAGCATGTGTGATTGAAAACTTGATGCTCTGTTCCTATTCTCTATGTTTTTCATAGCCACATGACATACTGCAGACTACTTTGGGCCGCTCCACAGGGGAAAACGAGTTTTGACAGGAAAAGGGTTTCAGATGTGTAACGGGCCACGTTTCAAGCAACTGGGTGTCATGACAATCTCATCATTATTTATACTTAGTTGCCTAGTTTACAAAAAAGAAAACGAAGAGAGCTACAGTTTAAGACAACCAATTTATTGTCACACTACACGTCACAAAGAAGAGATTGACCATCCCTTTATAAGACTAAGCAAGGCTTACAATAGCCATACATATCTTGGAGTGAAACTGTTCAGTGCATTGCATCCAGAAGCATACGCCACCTAACAGAAAACCTTTGGAAATGTTCTACAAATTTGCCTCACAAAGAAGGCTTTCTATGCCCTGAGGGATTTTTGGTTGTGCAAACGAAGATCTAAAATTTTAACTTACACTCATTATGTATTTCTATGCAAATCTACATGTCTTAACTGTTATATTTCTTATTATACGTACCATTATGCATTATGCAATTTCTACAAACTAGCAACATCACTAGGATACAGGATGCACAAAGATAAATTAAATAAATAAATAAACATGTACAACGGAATATACTTGCAAAATCATATCATTATATGACACGTAGTTCACGAGATATAACTTCATAAACATTTAGATGAGTGAAAAACTAGTTTATGCTTAAAATGTAGCGAAGTAAAATTTCAACATCAGGCATGACGCTTAAATTTATTATTTATTACTAACTTTATTCGCAAAACGCTCAGCAGACAGTAGCGATATATTTCACTGAATACATAACTGCAAAATTGTATCATTGTACGACACATGATTCACGAGATATGACGTCATAAACATTGCAATGTTTGAAAAACGTGCTTCCCATACAGCATTGGCGACTGTAAAGGGGAAAAGGGGGGGGGGGGGGAGGTGACAGTGACACGCGAAGTACCCTCCGCCACACAACATAAGACGACTCGCGGAGAATCGATGTAGATGTAGATAAATATCTGCCTCCTCATCCTCATGTAATATGGACGAAATGTAGCAGATATTTCGTCTCAGTGCGTCAGTTAGTGAACTGCGCAAGTGTCAATCAGTGATACGCCCTTTGCAGCTTTCAGCTTTCTTTGGACTGAGATGCGGCAGGGCGTCTAATGCCTCGCCGTGTTCTTTGAAGCATACAGACAAATCTTTGTTTTGCAGGCGAAAGTTTGAAAGGGCGCTTGTGTTTGTGGCACCCGTGGTGGAACTTCTGAACTCAATGAACGCAGATATAAAAGGAACTACATGCTGTTTTAATTGGCCAGATCGCCCAGTGCTATTGTGTGTAGATAACGCATTGCTGTAATAGTTTTCTGCATTACCTAACAAGTATTTTACTTTCGATGCTTCTTCTAGGTGTAGTAAATTCATTCATTTATTGACATCTCGAGTGAACCGGAAGTCGGCGAATTGCAAATTGAGTTGAGCTTCGCGTCCATGTGGGCGAGGATATCTACTCAATCTTTCATCATCAGTTATTTTATAATACGTTTGTCACCTTTCTCAGCTTGTAGCTACTCAGTTAATTACCTCGGAAGTTATGTGTCGTGCGTTACCTTTGTGTGTCGTAAAATGATGTCACCTGATAATTGCTGTTTATTGTGGAACTTAAGTCCACTTGCATGAACAGTAGGTACAATCATTTCCTTGCCCCATGTATTAATGTTTCATAAATTACATATACTGTTATTGCAAACTCTACCCTAATAATTGCATATTCATTATCTTGTTACAACGAAATAACTTCTTCATTTCTCCACTGCCATTGGAATTTCGCATTCTTTTTGTGTGGGTTACTTAAAATGTTAGTTAGTGGGTCGACTTAGGATGCTAGATTTTATTCATAAATTGTTACCAGCTAAATATATAGAAACTTAAACAGACTTCTTCAAGGTTTGAGTTATTTTGACAGAGATTTACTTCTGTGTTTCTCACTGACCAACTGTTCAAGCCCTTCACAAGGTGCTATGCCTATGACCATAATTAACTGTACTTTCCTCTCTATATGCCTTGAACTAGTAACTGGGTAGCTAATTTTTTTGATTTCAGCATTATAAGGTACGTCAACGAGCTGTGCATCCGGTGACCTCGTGCACAATATTTCTTTGAATTATGATCAAGTCACATCTTATCAAACGTTGAATCAGTATGCTTATATCTTACAGTGAGACGGCCGGTGTGGCCGAGCGGTTCTAGGTGCTACAGTCTGGAACCGCGCGACCGCTACGGTCGCAGTTTCGAATCCTGCCTCGGGCATAGGTGTGTGTGATGTCCTTAGATTAGTTAGGTTTAAGTAGTTCTAGGGGACTGATGACCCCAGAAGTTAAGTCCCATAGTGCTCATAGCCATTTGAACCATCTTACAGTCAGTGGAGTATAGTCTCTTTTGTTAGCTTTTCAATATTTTCGCTTACAGATGCATGCTGAAGAGCAATGCCTAGTAATGCATCCGAAATTTTTATGGGAAAACTCTTAGAGCTTTTTAAATAAAACTAACGTTATTAACATTCTACATCCTTAGTCTTCATGTGTAAATATTTATTTCTCAACATAGTCACCCTAGCGATGAACATGTTTCTGCCAACGAGAGACCAGTTTGTTGATACTGTCACAGTTGGTTCAAATGGGTCTGAGCACTATGGGACTTAACATCAGTGGTCATCAGTCCCCTAGAACTTAGAACTACTTAAACCTAACTAACCTAAGGACATCACACACAACCATGCCCGAGGCAGGATTCGAATCTACGACCGTAGCAGTCGCGCGGTGCCGGACTGAGCGCCTTAACCGCGAGACCACCGCGGCCGGCTACTGTCACAGTAGAATGTTTGACTTTGTTGACGGAGCCACAACATCACCGCTGCCTGCATCGATTCACCACTATCAGTATAAAGTCCTCGATTTTGTTCTTGAACTTTTTGTTACAAATGAAAATCAGATGGGACTAAATCGCGACTGTATGGAGGATGACTGATGATAGTGAATCCAAGGCTTCGGTTATAGCAGATGTCGCAACGTTTGTGTATGGTCTGGTTGAGAGGCACCCACATGCCTTGCTCATACTGTGGCATCAAGCAGTCAGGCCCGCAAGATGAGTGGTCTGCCAAGCGAGTGGATTCGTTCTTATTTATCAAGTAACATGAGCTCTAGTACTCACAATTAAGTTACAAATTATTCTCCTGTTTGAATATTACGCAACGGATAACGCACATCTGACTGTTAGTAATTACACAACTCTGACTGTTCACTACGCACTGGCAATACCACATTTTCTTTCTTACCCAACGGCTTTGAACAACACGTGGCCATCGCACTGAATATGAATGGCACACACATTATAAATTATGGATATCATGACAACATACTACTCGAAGGAAAAGGCTACCAATCTTTTTCTTTTCACTATCTTTTTTATTCCGATAAATTCTATAACCTAAACACACCATTACATTTTTCTAAAACAATTACACATGAGAAACTCCGCCCAGAGGGCAAGGCTTTACATTGGTGATTCTCTATCTTATGGTCTCGTAATTATTTAACGCTACAGTGCACTTTCTGGATAGGATGGTGGATCTTTTGCTATATCTCACACTTCGACTCTCACAACCATCATCACGAAACTTTCCTCCAGACCTAGTGGTACAAAAAGGAACATGCATAACCCACTGCCTCTGTACCTATCTTGCTACTCTCCCATGCAAACCACACATACTTAAATTGCATGAAATACACTAGACTGGCAACATACAATACAACACCAAGACTAGTCACAACGTTATAATCACATCAACTTCAGCTTTCCCACTTCAATTAATATTCATCCCAGTTTCACACGACACTGCCCCACTTCGTAACTTTCCTTTCCTACTACGAACTCTAGAGGATATATGGACGTCTTCCTGTGTAGTGCAAGCCAAGTGGCGTTGCTGGATAGACGGCTGACTCACCTTGCTTCACTCTCAGAGTATTATACACTCCTGGAAATTGAAATAAGAACACCGTGAATTCATTGTCCCAGGAAGGGGAAACTTTATTGACACATTCCTGGGGTCAGATACATCACATGATCATACTGACAGAACCACAGGCACATAGACACAGGCAACAGAGCATGCACAATTTCGGCACTAGTACAGTGTATATCCACCTTTCGCAGCAATGCAGGCTGCTATTCTCCCATGGAGACGATCGTAGAGATGCTGGATGTAGTCCTGTGGAACGGCTTGCCATGCCATTTCCACCTGGCGCCTCAGTTGGACCAGCGTTCGTGCTGGACGTGCAGACCGCGTGCGACGACGCTTCATCCAGTCCCAAACATGCTCAATGGGGGACAGATCCGGAGATCTTGCTGGCCAGGGTAGTTGACTTACACCTTCTAGAGCTCGTTGGGTGGCACGGGATACATGCGGACGTGCATTGTCCTGTTGGAACAGCAAGTTCCCTTGCCGGTCTAGGAATGGTAGAACGATGGGTTCGATGACGGTTTGGATGTACCGTGCACTATTCAGTGTCCCCTCGACGATCACCAGTGGTGTACGGCCAGTGTAGGAGATCGCTCCCCACACCATGATGCCGGGTGTTGGCCCTGTGTGCCTCGGTCGTATGCAGTCCTGATTGTGGCGCTCACCTGCACGGCGCCAAACACGCATACGACCATCATTGGCACCAAGGCAGAAGCGACTCTCATCGCTGAAGACGACACGTCGCCATTCGTCCCTCCATTCACGCCTGTCGCGACACCACTGGAGGCGGGCTGCACGATGTTGGGGCGTGAGCGGAAGACGGCCTAACAGTGTGCGGGACCGTAGCCCAGCTTCATGGAGACGGTTGCGAATGGTCCTCGCCGATACCCCAGGAGCAACAGTGTCCCTAATTTGTTGGGAAGTGGCGGTGCGGTCCCCTACGGCACTGCGTAGGATCCTACGGTCTTGGCGTGCATCCGTGCGTCGCTGCGGTCCGGTCCCAGGTCGACGGGCACGTGCACCTTCCGCCGACCACTGGCGACAACATCGATGTACTGTGGAGACCTCACGCCCCACGTGTTGAGCAATTCGGCGGTACGTCCACCCGGCCTCCCGCATGCCCACTATACGCCCTCGCTCAAAGTCCGTCAACTGCACATACGGTTCACGTCCACGCTGTCGCGGCATGCTACCAGTGTTAAAGACTGCGATGGAGCTCCGTATGCCACGGCAAACTGGCTGACACTGACGGCGGCGGTGCACAAATGCTGCGCAGCTAGCGCCATTCGACGGCCAACACCGCGGTTCCTGGTGTGTCCGCTGTGCCGTTCATGTGATCATTGCTTGTACAGCCCTCTCGCAGTGTCCGGAGCAAGTATGGTGGGTCTGACACACCGGTGTCAATGTGTTCTTTTTTCCATTTCCAGGAGTGTAGTTTGAATCCAGCGTCACACGGAAGGGGGAAGACCATGCTACCCATTGGTCAGCCACATTTCAGGCGCTCAAAGCTCCGGTAAATTTCATCTCTTTGGTTCCACCAAAGGTGACCAAATGATCGTCTCAAAGTTGATCATATATTCACGTTCACTATCTGCGGTTAGCAGACGACCATACATTCATTCATTTCACAGATCTCACCAAACTGGATGTTGGGATTTATTTTGTGGGAGTGCACATGTGATCAATTAAATAAATAAATTGTCATTCTTTCCTACACTGGTATCCGGCTTCGGTGTATTAATTGAAATTGAGTTATTATTAGAAAAAATATGTTGTTCTGACAAGAATAACGAAGAATGTTGTACCTATTTTCAATGTCGGGCGGTACGGTACCCTTTCATGGTATTATCATGCTAAAGGAGGGTGCTCTATACGTGGGCGAATTTTTCGAATTCGAAACTCGATGACAGCACGCTGTGTCTCACGTGACGACATAATTAGGTTGCAAACTGCTGTACTACACGCTACTATTCGGAGCCCTCTAGCGGCAGAGAGCTCCAAATACGTCGACATGACGAACAAAGGTGTAGAATGTTGATAACGTCTGTCTTAAAAAAAAATCTTTAAGAGATTTCATACCAAAAAGTCACAGACTTCATTTTTCAGCACGCACTCGTATGTTTGTGTGTTATACGGATTGTACCCACATGTGTAACGCACAAATCATTCCGCTGTGGAAGCATCCAGTTGCATTCGAGTATTCAAAACCTAATCATTCGTATATGTAGTTAACTGATGGTCACTTGGTCTATCACATCATAATGTGAATTAAATAGTGCTTCCCTTTGGGAAAGGTAGCTATCAAGAATCAAGTAGTCAGATACGTAGTACCTGTGGTTCACTCTGACTTGTCTTCAGACAATCTTAAAAATGGCGTAAATCTCCCAGGATTCATTTCAAACATAGCTAGAGCTACCTCACACAAATCCAAAACACTCTTGCAAATTTTTTATCCTTTATTTACCCACTCACCATTAGGACGCTATGTAAGTGATTTCTTATCTCCTGGAAGCCAGCAATGCTTTTGCTCGGTCCATCTAGCATCTTTAAGTGTCCTGCTGCCATCCATATCATTTTCATCACAGTCATAATTATATTTTCCACTCCAGTCTTTTTCCTGATCCATATGCTTCCCAGTCTCTGCTTGTCCAGGTTTTGAAAGGTTACGCTAGTAAAAGTCTGCGTATTACTACTATAATTCGGAGCTAACTTACCGTAACAGACATATAGAAATAATCCTTTTGAAAACTGTTTGATTTACAAAGTTTACGTCGTTTTTACTCACCTCCCTTGTTCTTTTGTTAATCTTCCAATTGTTGCCCTCAGCTTCGCTGAATACATCTACCGGCTGTACGATTTCATTCGTAGTGAAATCTATTCGGAAGTAGGGAAGTAGTTTTGCAGATGGGAACTACAACCAAAGGCCACAAAATTGGAGGATTCCTATTTATAACTAAATAATAAACTTGGTGGAAGAAAATTGAAGATACAGTTTGAAAATACCACAATTACTCACAATAAAACACCAGAATACCTAGGAATAACCTTTGATAGAACTTTTTTCTCAGAAGCATCTAATAAAAACAGCGGATAAACTGAAAACAAAGAACATCATTATCCAAAGCTATGTGGTACAATCTAGAGTGAATAGGCATCGACTCTGCGCTCTTGTGCACTTTGTCTTGTCTTTTCAGCCGCTGAGAATTTAGCTGCAGCATGGCTAAACAGCCCACATGCACAAAAAATAGACGTCTAGCTAAATAACATCATGAGAATGACGACCGGCGCTATCGAATCAACGCCTACACAGCGGCTACCAGCGCTAAGCCACATTTCACCCTCTCAACTATGGGGCACAAATTCTCCCACGAAAGAGTACAAAGTGAAAGTGGCTAATAGGTTTCTACAAATCCATCAACATAGTGACTATGCCACTCACAACTGATTCTGCTCTAGACGATCGCTAGTAAAAAGAGCAAGGGTCGCTGTGGAGGACGAGTTCAACCTTACCAACGCATGGACTGGAGAACGGACTGGATAACAAAATAATATGTTATGTATCACCCAGAAACCACCGGAATATCACCTACCACGCAGAACATAATCAACGTTAAACGTCATCGGAACGCAACATAAGAGATGTGCATATTTTTTACACGAAGAGGGTAAGCAACCAATCAACCAACCAACATAAGGAGACCCACATGGTTCAATTGTAGATCCATTGCTCTCCCTTATATATATGAATGACCTTCCATTCAACATTCAACAAGCAAAATTGCTACTTTTGGCAGACTATACCAGCGTTACAATAAATCTCATTGGAGAAAAAGCAACAGAAGAACTGGTAAATAATATTTTCCAAAGAATTATAAAGTGGTTTCTTGAAAATGGACATCTCATGTGAGAGGGAGATGGAGGTGGCTTCCACAACGTCTCACAAAATCTCACCAACTGGGAAGGGGGAGGGGCTAAAATTTTAAACAAAATCCCTCGCATAATTAACGGACGACCCATTCCTGAGTTTCTCAAGCAATTAAGTTCAGCTACTTTTGCTCCTCGTACAACTGCTAATCTTGGAAACAAACGCATCAGCCTCCTTACATATTTTGCATATTTCCACTCAACAATGTTGTACAGAATAATTTTCTGGGGCAACTCATCATTCAGAAAAAAAAGTAATGAGTGCACAAAAGCGAGCAGTAAGAATAATATGTAATGTTCACCCAGGGACATCATGAAAGTACCTCTTGAAGAAGCTAGGCATTTCAACTGCACCGTCACGATACGTATATTTGCTAATGAAATTCCTCATAAATAACCCATCACAATTTGATGTTCATACCTACAACACCCCCCCATGAACCATGGACCTTGCCGTTGGTGGGGAGGCTTGTGTGCCTCAGCGATACAGATGGCCGTACCGTAGGTGCAACCACAACGGAGGGGTATCTGTTGAGAGGCCAGACAAACATGTGGTTCCTGAAGAGGGGCAGCAGCCTTTTCAGTAGTTGCAGGGGCAACAGTCTGGATGATTGACTGATCTGGCCTTGTAACATTAACCAAAACGGCCTTGCTGTGCTGGTACTGCGAACGGCTGAAAGCAAGGGGAAACTACGGCCGTAATTTTTCCCGAGGACATGCAGCTCTACTGTATGATTAAATGATGATGGCGTCCTCTTGGGTAAAATATTCCGGAGGTAAAATAGTCCCCCATTCGGATCTCCGGGCGGGGACTACTCAGGAGGACGTCGTTATCAGGAGAAAGAAAACTGGCGTTCTACGGATCGGAGCGTGGAATGTCAGATCCCTTAATCGGGCAGGTAGGTTAGAAAATTTAAAAAGAGAAATGGATAGGTTAAAGTTAGATATAGTGGGAATTAGTGAAGTTCGGTGGCAGGAGGAACAAGACTTTTGGTCAGGTGATTACAGGGTTATAAATACAAAATCAAATAGGGGTAATGCAGGAGTAGGTTTAATAATGAATAAAAAAATAGGAGTGCGGGTTAGCTACTACAAACAGCATAGTGAACGCATTATTGTGGCCAAGATAGACACAAAGCCCATGCCTACGACAGTAGTACAAGTTTATATGCCAACTACCTCTGCAGATGATGAAGAAATAGATGAAATGTATGACGAGATAAAAGAAATTATTCAGGTAGTGAAGGGAGACGAAAATTTAATAGTCATGGGTGACTGGAATTCGTCAGTAGGAAAAGGGAGAGAAGGAAACATAGTAGGTGAATATGGATTGGGGGGAAGGAATGAAAGAGGAAGCCGCCTTGTAGAATTTTGCACAGAGCATAACTTAATCATAGCCAACACTTGGTTCAAGAATCATAAAAGAAGGTTGTATACGTGGAAGAATCCTGGAGATACTAAAAGGTATCAGATAGATTATATAATGATAAGACAGAGATTTAGGAACCAGGTTTTAAATTGTAAGACATTTCCTGGGGCAGATGTGGATTCTGACCACAATCTATTGGTTATGAACTGCAGATTGAAACTGAAGAAACTGCAAAAAGGTGGGAATTTAAGGAGATGGGACCTGGCTAAACTGAAAGAACCAGAGGTTGTAGAGAGTTTCAAGGAGAGCATAAGGGAACAATTGACAGGAATGGGGGAAAGAAATACAGTAGAAGAAGAATGGGTAGCTCTGAGGGATGAAGTAGCGAAGGCAGCAGAGGATCAAGTAGGTAAAAAGACGAGGGCTAATAGAAATCCGTGGGTAACAGAAGAAATATTGAATTTAATTGATGAAAGGAGAAAATATAAAAATGCAGTAAATGAAGCAGGCAAAAAGGAATACAAACGTCTCAAAAATGATATCGACAGGAAGTGCAAAATGGCTAAGCAGGGATGGCTAGAGGACAAATGTAAGGATGTAGAGGCTTGTCTCACTAGGGGTAAGATAGATACTGCCTACAGGAAAATTAAAGAGACCTTTGGAGAGAAGAGAACCACTTGTATGAATATCAAGAGCTCAGATGGTAACCCAGTTCTAAGCAAAGAAGGGAAGGCAGAAAGGTGGAAGGAGTATATAGAGGGTTTATACAAGGGCGATGTACTTGAGGACAATATTATGGAAATGGAAGAGGATGTAGATGAAGACGAAATTGGAGATAAGATACTGCGTGAAGAGTTTGACAGAGCACTGAAAGACCTGAGTCGAAACAAGGCCCCGGGAGTAGACAACATTCCATTTGAACTACTGATGGCCTCGGGAAAGCCAGTCATGAAAAAACTCTACCATCTGGTGAGCACGATGTATGAGATAGGCGAAATACCCTCAGACTTCAAGAAGAATATAATAATTCCAATCCCAAAGAAAGCAGGTGTTGACAGATGTGAAAATTACCGAACTATCAGTTTAATAAGTCACAGCTGCAAAACACTAACGCGAATTCTTTACAGACGAATGGAAAAACTGGTAGAAGCCGACCTCGGGGAAGATCAGTTTGGATTCCGTAGAAATGTTGGAACACGTGAGGCAATTCTGACCTTACGACTTGTCTTAGAAGAAAGATTAAGAAAAGGCAAAGCTACATTTCTAGCATTTGTAGACTTAGAGAAAGCTTTTGACAATGTTAACTGGAATACTCTCTTTCAAATTCTGAAGGTGGCAGGTGTAAAATACAGGGAGCGAAAGGCTATTTACAGTTTGTACAGAAACCAGATGGCAGTTATAAGAGTTGAGGGGCATGAAAGGGAAGCAGTGGTTGGGAAAGGAGTAAGACAGGGTTGTAGCCTCTCCCCGATGTTATTCAATCTGTATATTGAGCAAGCAGTAAAGGAAATAAAAGAAAAATTCGGAGTAGGTATTAAAATTCATGGAGAAGAAGTAAAAACTTTGAGGTTCGCCGATGACATTGTAATTCTGTCAGAGACAGCAAAGGACTTGGAAGAGCAGTTGAACGGAATGGACAGTGTCTTGAAAGGAGGATATAAGATGAACATCAACAAAAGCAAAACGAGGATAATGGAATGTAGTCAAATTAAGTCGGGTGATGCTGAGGGAATTAGATTAGGAAATGAGACACTTAAAGTAGTAAAGGAGTTTTGCTATTTAGGGAGTAAAATAACCGATGATGGTCGAAGTAGAGAGGATATAAAATGTAGACTGGCAATGGCAAGGAAAGCGTTTCTCAAGAAGAGGAATTTGTTAACATCGAGTATAGATTTAAGTGTCAGGAAGTTGTTTCTGAAAGTATTTGTATGGAGTGTAGCCATGTATGGAAGTGAAACATGGACGATAACTAGTTTGGACAAGAAGAGAATAGAAGCTTTCGAAATGTGGTGCTACAGAAGAATGCTGAAGATAAGGTGGGTAGATCACGTAACTAATGAGGAGGTATTGAATAGGATTGGGGAGAAGAGAAGTTTGTGGCACAACTTGACTAGAAGAAGGGATCGGTTGGTAGGACATGTTTTGAGGCATCAAGGGATCACAAATTTAGCATTGGAGGGCAGTGTAGAGGGTAAAAATCGTAGAGGGAGACCAAGAGATGAATACACTAAGCAGATTCAGAAGGATGTAGGTTGCAGTAGATACTGGGAGATGAAGAAGCTTGCACAGGATAGAGTAGCATGGAGAGCTGCATCAAACCAGCCTCAGGACTGAAGACCACAACAACAACAACAACCTACAACACAAGAGGGAAAATGACCTTAAGTACCTATTGTCAAAGCAACAAAATTTTTTGATCATTTGCCCAATAACAAGTATTGTAAGATAATAGTGTGTTCATTAATGTTAACACTAATCGTATCCCTAATACATATTCTGTAAACTAACTCTTCCCACATCATTTCAATAAAGAAATCGTTAAAATGATCTATGGAGCATGTAACTAACTAAGTATTCATTTTTTGACTGCGGAAAGCCACAGACCGCCAGACAAAATGGTTCAAATGGCTCTGAGCACTATGGGACTTGACTTCTGAGGTCATCAGTCCCCAAGAACTTAGAACTACTTAAACCTAACCAACCTAAGGACATCACACACATCCATGCCCGAGGCAGGATTCGTACCTGCGACCGTAGCACCGTCAGACATATATCAAATAAATGTCCCATGAGATCATACGATGATGACAAGAAGTTTCCTGCTGGTAACTCCAAACTCGGTAGATTACATAAATACAGCAGATGTTCGTTTGTGTTTATATTACTCACATCATAGTCTGCGCTCTGTTACTAGCTCTACATATATACGAGTATTTTAACCGTTTCAGATCCTATGACTACAGTTGCGTAGCTGTCTTAGCTGCAAAACTAAGTATTTTTCCCAATGGAAACCTGAGGTACAAATTTGTGAATGTTCAGCCTTTTCATCATGCGCAAGTGCTGCCAAATATTGGGTACCACTATGAAAATATCAGCAAGTCGGTGTAGCAGTGTGAAGCAGCTCGCGACCACCAGAATACACGAATGAGGTTGGTTCGCTATATTCCACTGTACAATTGAAAATTGTTATTGTTATTTTGCATGATAATTCTCGAATGATCATTTTACTATTTATTGCAATAGAGAATATTTCGTAATTAGTTATTTCAGTCCATAAAATGAATCCAAGTGTACAGAGTATGTTTTGAAAACGGGTGCATAATTTTGTATAAATCTTGCATCTAAAATCCTTAAAAAGTCACCCAAAAACACTACCACATAAAGAAAAATTTCCTACCTCCAGAAAAAATTCACGTCTGAAAGGGTTAAAGTGTCAAAACGCCATACGAATAATGAAGAATTATAAGAGGCGATCAAATACGAGGGTTGGAACTTTAATAGTGACACCTATTTATTTACAGCTCGTAAAAAATAGATACGGATTTCAAAGTTTTACTGACCTTCAAAGTAGTCACCAGCATTGTGTATAACCCATTTCCTGCTATGTGGAAGTTGTAGGATACTCTTAGCAGTGCCAGTTGTGTTGACAGTTCGAGCGGCGCGGTCTATTGCCCGACGAATTTGCAGCAGTTCTGAAGCGAATGCAGTGAAGTGTTTCCTTCAGTTTAGAAATCGAGTTGAACTCACGAGCGCTTAAATCAGGGGATTGCAGTAGGTGATATACAACTTAGCAGCCTCACAGTCAAACATATCAGTAACAGCTTGCACTGTACGTGCATGAGTAGCCGAGCGGTTCTAGGCGCTACAGTCTGGAACCGCGAGACCGCTACGGTCGCAGGTTTGAATCCTCCCTCGGGCATGGATGTGTGTGATGTCCTTAGGTTAGTTAGGTTTAAGTAGTTCTAAGTTCCAGGGGAGTGATGACCTCAGAAGTTAAGTCCCATAGTGCTCAGAGCCATTTGAATCATTTTTTGTGCGTGCTTGAGCATTGTCCTGCAAAATGATGGTCAGGTCCTGCAGAAACTGTCATCACTTCTGTCTCTATGCTGTTCATTTTTGGAACACAACCTACGACCAGCTTAGAAGTGATGACACTTTCTGCAAGACCTGACCATCATTTTGCAGGACAATGCTCAAGCACGTACAGTGCAAGCTGTTACTGATTTGTTTGACTGACGGGGCTACTAAGTGCTATATGACCTACTTCACTCCCCTGGCTTAAGTCCTCGTGAGTTCAACTCGATTTATAAACTGAAGGAAACACGTCACGGCATTCGCTTCAGAACTGCTACAGATTCATCTGGCGATAGACCGCGCAACTCGAACTGTCAACGCAACTGGCACTGCTAAGAGTATCCTACGATTTCCACATAGAAGGCAACGGGTTATACACAATGATGGTGACTACTTTGAGGGTGAGTAAAACTTTGAAACACGATCTGTAAATAAATACCGGGTGATCAAAAAGTCAGTATAAATTTGAAAACTGAATAAATCACGGAATAATGTAGATAGAGAGGTACAAATTGACACACATGCTTGGAATGACATGGGGTTTTATTAGAACCAAAAAAATACAAAAGTTCAAAAACTGTCCGACAGATGGCGCTTAATCTAATCAGAACAGCAATAATTAGCATAACAAAGTAAGACATAGGAAAGATGATGTTCTTTACAGCAAATGCTCAATATGTCCACCATCATTCCTCAACAATAGCTGTAGTCGATGAATAATGTTGTGAACAGTACTGTAAAGCATGTCCGGAGTTATGGTGAGGCATTGGCGTCGGATGTTGTCTTTCAGCATCCCTAGAGATGTCGGTCGATCACGATACACATACGACTTCAGGTAACCCCAAAGCCAATAATCGCACGGACTGAGGTCTGGGGACCTGGGAGGCCAAGCATAACGAAAGTGGCGGCTGAGCGCACGATCATCACAGCTTACGTTCCAGCAGCTGTTTATCAGCCAGGCTGGGGATGATGCGATTCTGTAACATATCGGCGTACCTCTCACCCGTCACGATAGCAGTTACAAAACCAGAATCACGCATTTCCTCGAAGAAAAAAGGCCCGATAACGGTAGATGTGGTAAATCCAACCCATACCGTGACTTCCTCGTGGTGCAATGGAGTTTCCACGACAGTTCTAGGATTTTCGGTAGCCCAAATTCTGCAGTTGTGGGCGTTGACAGACCCTCGGAGCGTGAAATGAGCTTCGTCGGTCCACAACACGTTACTCAACCAATCGTCATCTTCCGCCATCCTTTGAAACGCCCACACCGCAAATGCTCTCCACTTCACTAAATCGCCAGGTAACAGTTCATGATGCCGATGGATTTTGTACGGATAGCATCGGAGGGAACGCCTCAGTGCCAACCAAACAGTAGTGTAATGAATGCTGGTGCGACGTGCGACTGCACGAGCGCTGACTTCCCCGCGCATAGACGAACACGCTACAGTCTCCATTTCTTCCTGAACTGTCACAGCAGCATGGTGAGAAGGCAGTGCAACAGGGTCGTAACCTATCACACATGTTCTTCAACCTGCACATCGAGCAAGCTGTAAAGGAAACTAACGAGAACATGGGAAAGGAAATTTAAGTTCTGGCAGAATAAATTAAAACTTACAGATTTATCGATGGAATTGTAATGCTGTCAGAGAAGGCAAAAAATTAGGAAAAGCAGCAGAACGGAATGGATAGTGTCTTTTAGAGAGGTTATAAGATGAATGTCAACAAACGCAAAACAGCGGTAATGCAATGTAAGCCAATTGAATCGGGCGATGCTGACGGAATTCGTATATGTCGATGAGTCTTGCAATTTGGCCAGTAGAATTAGATTAGATTAGAGATTAGATTAGATTAGTACTTGTTCCATAGATCATGAATACGACACTTCGTAATGATGTGGAACGTGTGTCCTAAGTAGACAGTACATTGAGGTGACAAAAGTCGTTGGATAGCGATATGCACATTGTAACGGAACCTATTAAAGGCCTTACTTTACCGAAGTATCCGATACCCTCCAAATTCAACCAGTTTAACGAGTATTTACGATGATAGAAAAGTTATTGTGTATGTTAACAATGATTGCATAACATGTCTCCATAAACAGTCAACCCATTAAATTGTTCTGAATAACTGACCCACACAAAAGTTAATATCACTTGATCACTGATGCAGCAAATGTCATCATGCAAAAACACTAAGTTCATCTTAAATAATTAATATGAAGTACGAAAATTAGTGGCCAACTCACGTATTTTGGATCTCCTTAAATAAACATCACCCAGTGAAACCTATTTGTTCACTAGGACCGTTTTCACTCAGTATTCATGTAAACACTCCTATTTTAGACGAAAACCAACGTAATTCTTCATAATTCACGTTATTTACTTATTTATGCAAATTAGAGAAGTCAATTGACAAACTTCTAAAAAACGGCCTTTTTGTAACAAAGAATTATTCTGTCAAGTCAACAAATCTGTCTGTCATTTTAATAACATGTTAAATTATGTCACTCGATGTAAATTAATAACTTTTCTGCACAAATTATGATAACAGATATGCATGTGACTTATAAACTATATCTCTTTTTAGTAGTTCTTTGACAAGGTTATAAATACAAGCAGCAAGAATGGTGGGGAGCGCAGTCGGAATATCACTTTGGTATAGTGTGTATGTGTGTTATTGTTTGAGGTGGATCAACAATGCAAAGAACACGTAAAAGAAGTACTACTTTGTGTTGTGTCATTGTCTTTGGTGGACAGTGGAATTAAGATGGCCACCAGAGTAATAAATATTTGAAGTTTAAATATTTGTTGGTTTCGCTCGTTCTTTATCATCAAAAGCACATAAAAAACACGGGACCTCATGTTTTTAACCCTAGACAACCAGATTTAGAGCCAGCATCAGCATCGAGACACAGCAGCGATCCAGCAAGTAGCAGCGATTACCACAACACAATGCATTTTAATGGCGCCAACCTAACATCAAGTGCTAACAAGCTCCGTAAATGGGAGTGAAATAGTGCGAGTATAGCAATATCTCAAACCAGGCGACCATTACAACATAAAGGGTGGTTCACTGATCGTGACCGGCCGGCCGGGGTGGCCGAGCGGTTCTAGGCGCTACGGTCTGGAACCGCGCGACCGCTACGGTCGCAGGTTCGAATCCTGCCTCGGTCATGGATGTGTGTGACGTCCTTAGGTTAGTTAGGTTTAATTAGTTCTAAGTTATAGGGGACTAATGACCTTGGAAGTTATGTCCCACAGTGCTCAGAGCCATTTGAAGCATTTTTTTTTATCGTGACCGGGCCAAATATCTCACGAAATGAGCGTCAAACGAAAGAACAACAAAGAACAAAACTTGTCTAGCTTGAAGGGGGAAACCAGATGCCGCTACGGTTGGCCCGCTAGATGGCGCTGCCATAGGTCAAACGGATACCAACTGCGTTTTTTAAATAGGAACCCCCATTTTATTTTACATATTCGTGCAGTACGTAAAGAAATATGAATATTTTAGTTGGACCACTTTTTTAGCTTTGTGACAGATGGCGCTGTAATAGTCACAAACATATGGCTCACAATTTTAGACGAACAGTTGGTAACAGCTAGGTTTTTTAAATTAAAATACAGAACGTAGGTACGTTTGAACATTTTATTTCGGTTGTTCCAATGTGATACATGTACCTTTGCGAACTTATCATTTCTGAGAACGCATGCTGTTACAGCGTGATTACCTGTAAATACCACATTAATGCAATAAATGCTCAAAATGATGTCCGTCAACCTCAGTGCATTTGGCAATACGTGTAACGACATTCCTCTCAACTGCGAGTAGTTCGCCTTCCGTAATGTTCGCACATTCGTTGACAATGCGCTGACGCATGTTATCAGGCGTTGTCGGTGGATCACGATAGCAAATATCCTTCAACTTTCCCCACAGAAAGGAATCCGGGGACGTCAGATCCGGTGAACGTGCGGACCATGGTATGGTGCTTCGACAACCAATCCATCTGTCATGAAGTATGCTATTCAATATCGCTTCAACCGCACGCGAGCTATGTGCCGGACATCCATCATGTTGGAAGTACATCGCCATTCTGTCATTCAGTGAAACAGCTTGTAGTAACATCGGTAGAACATTACGTAGGAAATCAGCATACATTGCACCAATTAGATTTCCATCGATAAAATGGGGGCCAGTTATCCTTCCTCTCATAATGCCGCACCATACATTAACCCGCCAAGGTTGCTGATGGTCCACTTGTCGCAGCCATCGTGGATTTTCCGTTCCCCAATAGTGCATATTATGCCGGTTTACGTTACCGCTGTTTGTGAATTATGCTTCGTTGCTAAATAGAACGCGTGCAAAAAATCTATCATCGTCCCCGAATTTCTCTTGTGACCGGTGGCAGAACTGTACTCGACGAGCCGACCGGAGTGGCCGAGGCGCTACAGTCTGGAACCGCGCGACCGCTACGGTCGCAGGTTCGAATCCTGCCTCGGGCATGGATGTGTGTGATGTCCTTGGGTTAGTTAAGTTAAAGTAGTTCTAAGTTCTAGGGGACTGATGACTTTAGAAGTTAAGTCCCATAGTGTTCAGAGCCATTTGAACCATTTGTACACGATGTTCAAAGTCGTCGCCATGCAATTCCTGGTGCATAGAGATATGGTACGGGTGCAATCGATGTTTATGTAGCGTTCTCAACACGGACGTTTTTGAGATTCCCGATTCTCGCGCAATTTGCCTGCCACTGATGTGCGGATTAGCCGTGACAGCAGCTAAAACACCTACTTGGGCATCATCATTTGTTGCAGGTCGTGGTTGACGTTTCACATGTGGCTGAACACTTCCTGTTTCCTTAAATAACGTAACTATCCGGCAAACGGTCCGGACACTTGGATCATGTTGTCCAGGATACTCGAACAGCATACATAGCACACGCCCGTTGGGCATTTTGATCACAATAGCCATACATCAACACGATATCGAATTTTTCCGCACTTGGTAAACGGTCCATTTTAACACGGGTAATGTATCACGAAGCAAATACCGTCCGCACTAGCGGAATGTTACGTGAGACCACGTACTTATACGTTTGTGACTATTACAGCGCCATCTATCACAAAGCGAAAAAAGTGGTCCAACTAAAACATTCATATTTTTTTACGTACTACACGAACATGTAATAAAAAATGGGGGTTCCTATTTTTAAAAAACGCAGTTGATATCCGTTTGACCTATGACAGCGCCATCTAGCGGGCCAACCATAGAGCCACCTGGTTTCCTCCTTCAAGCTAGACGAGGTTCGTTCTTTGTAGTTTTTTCGTTTGATGCTTATTTCGTGAGATATTTGGCCCGGTCACTATCAATGGACCACCCTGTATATAGACTACGATAGTACCGCATACACGAGGTATAAAAGGGCAGTCCGTTAGCGGAGCTATCACTTGTAGTCTGGTGATTCGTGTGAAATGTTTCCGGCGTGATTATGGCCTCACGACGGGAATTAAACGATTTTGAATGGGGAATGGTAGTTGGAGCTCGACAATTTCGGAAATCGCTAAGAAATTTAATATTCCAAAATTCATAGAGTCAAGAGTGTGCCGAGATTACCAAATTTTAGGCATTACCACACACTAAGGACAACGTAGTGGCCGATGACCTTCATTTAGCGACCGAGAGCAGCGGCGTTTGCGTACAGGCAACACTGCTTGAACTAACAGCTGAAATCAATGTGGGACGTACGACTAACGTACACGTTAGGACAGTGCGGCGTAATTTGGTGTTAATAGACTATAGAAGCAGACGACCGAGGCGAATGCCTTTGCTAAACATCGCCTGCATCGTCTCTACCGGGCTCGTGACCGTATCGGTTGGACCCTAGACGATTGGAAAACCGTGGTCTGCCCAGATCCGTACCGATTTCAGTTTGTAAGAGCTAATGATAGTGTTCGAGTGTGGCGCAGAACCCACGAAACCATCGACCCAAATTGTCAAGAAGTCACTATACAAGCTGGTGGTGACAGATAAATGGTGTGGGCTGTGTTTACATGGAATAGAGTGCGTCCTCTGGTCAAACTGAACCTAGCATTGACTTGGAGACCATTTGCAGCTATTTGTGGACTTCATGTTCCCAAGCAGCGATGGAATTTTTATGGAATACAACGCACCACGTTACCGGGCCACAATGGTTCGCGAGTGGTCTGAAGAACAGTCTGGGCAATTTAAGTGAATGGTTTGGCAACCCAACGAACATTGTCTGCCCCTGGTAGCTGAGTGGTCAGCGCGATGGAGTGTCATACCTAACGGCCCGGGTTCGATTCCCGGCTGGGCCGGAGATTTTCTCCGCTCAGGGACTGGGTGTTGTGTTGTCCTTATCGTCGTCATTTCATCCCTATCGACACGCAAGTCGCCGAAGTGGCGTCAACTCGAAAGACTTGCATCAGGCGAACGGTCAACCCGACGGGAGGCTCTAGCCACACGGCATCATCATCACCCAACGAACATTTATTGGACAAAAACGGGAGGTCAGTTCGTGCACAAAATCCTACACCGGCAACACTTTCCCATTTAGGGACGGCTGTAGAGGCAGCATTGGTCAATATTTCTGCAGGGGATTTCCAAAGACTTGTTGAATCGACGGAGCATCAAGTTGCTGCACTACGACGGGCAAAAGGAGGTCCGATACGATTTTGGGAAGTATTCCATGACTTTTTTCACCTCAGTGTATAGAAATCGCAAACTGGCAAAATCTAGAAAAGGAATATTGAAACAGCTGGTATAAATTTAAGTGTTTTGAAGGTATTTATCTGTACTGAATCCTAACACGTAAGTGAAACGTGGACGATTTCAGACAAGACGAGAATAGAAGGTTTTGAAATGTGGTGCTACAGAAGAACGCTGAAGAATAGATGCATAGCTCGAATGACTAAACAAGTAGGTCGATTTGGGGGAGGGGACAAAACAGCGAGGTCGTGGGTCCCATCGCATTAGGAAAGAATGGGGATGGAAGTCGATCGTGCCCTTCCAAAAGAACCATCCTGGCATTTGCCTGAAGCGATTTAGGGAAATCACGGAAAACCTAAATCAGGCTGGCCGGACACGGGTTTGAACCGCCGTCCTCCCGAATGCGGGTCCAATGTGTTAACCACTGCGCCACTTCGATCGCTGAGTAAAGAGGAGACACTGAATAAAATTAGGGAGAAAATATATTAACAGCACAGCCTGACTAAAATAAGGGATCGGTTGGTAAGATACATCCCAGGTCATCCGTGCATTCGTCTATTTGGTAATGACAGAAAGTGTATGGGTGTGAGGAGAGGTAAAAATTTCTGAATGAAATCAACGGTTGACTATAGTAATCGGGCTCAAATGGATTTAGTTTTCAGTAACTGTGAAAATATGAGCCGGCTTCCACAGTACGGAGTATAGTGGAGATCTCATCAAAACTGTCTTTGGGCAGACCACATCAACAACATCACCGAATTTATTTATTTACATTTTCGTATCGGTCGACTAGTACCACGTTAAGCTTTATTGTATTGTGTAATAACCTTCGGTTTTCCATGCACCTACAATTCCAAGTGGGTTTTTTGTACCCTTCTGTTTAATAACTTATTTATAAGTTGGTGTACAATAGAGACTGACCACTCAGACTAGCTGTCGGCGAGGCGCTTAGATTGATATATTCACATGATTTGTGGCACGATTAAATAAGATGTGAGACGCAGTTTAACTCCATTTTAAATGAAAATTAATAAGAATTATGACACAAAACAAGCACGCATCCACCAAGGTAGCGTGCACTGGCGGAGGGCGTTGACTACAATTTTCAACCTTTAGCTCTTAAGATTTATTTTGTTCTTGTGTGTTTTTATGATTTGTTCATAAATTTGCGTAGTTTCGCTCATAACTCGAAAACTACACAGATTTCTTAAGTATGAATAGAAGACTGGAAAGAGGAGTGAAAATCCGATCAGAAAGTGGTGCCACATCTGTAACTGTTGCCGCGCGGGATTAGCCGAGCGGTCTGACGCGTTGCAGTCATGGACTGTGCGGCTGGTCCCGGCGGAGGTTCGAGTCCTACCTCGGGCACGGGTGTGTGTGTGTGTGTCCTTAGGATAATTTAGGTTAAGTAGTGTGTAAGCTTAGGGACTGATGACGTTAGCAGTTAAGTCCCATAAGATTTCACATACACATTTGAACATTTCTGTAACTGTTGTAATATTTATTGGCACGAAGGGTAGGTAATGTTTTCAAACACTGCAATGAAGTTTTGTAATTGTTTGAACTTAAATACTGGACGAAGTATTGCACGTAGAATTAAATGTAATATATCGATTTTGCATACGTTATTGGATGGGGTCCGCCTTTAGCAAAACACAGTTTTGTTTTTTATCCCAAACATATTTCACTGCAGTTACAGCATCATCAGTGGACTTTTATTTTGTGGCTGTTAAAGATAAAGCATGTTCTTTACTGTTTGTATACATACAAATATTAGTTTTTAAATTGTTAAATACAGATTTTTGAAGAAACACATAAAATTATGAATTCATACCTTTTTACCACATGGTGTGGTTTTCCTGATGTATTATGTTTTTACAGTAACTGTACAGCATGCGGTACTAAGGTATGAATTCATAATTTTATATGTTTCTTCAAAAATCTGTAATTACTATTTTAAAAACTAATGTTTACATGAATACAAACAGTAAAGAACATTCTTCATCTTTACCAGCGATAAAATAAAAGCCGACTGATGATGCTGCAACTGCAGTGAAACATGTTTGGGATAAGAAACAAAATTGTGTTTTTCTAAAGGCGGACCGCATCCAGTAACATATGAATTCTTAAAGCAAACGCGGAAAAAAGAGCTTCAACCCCAAGAAGATTATATCGATTTTGACTAGAATATTAACGCAGGTCTGATGGCTCATTCAGAATCACAATATAACCCGTGTATCAAAAGATGTGAGCTAGGCAGGTGAAACTTCAGAACTCATTAATTGGTGTACATGTGGAATTTTCGGTGGAGGGGTGGACGAGACTACTCACAGGCGATGAACCTCATGCTTTAGGACAGTGTTCGGTGAGACCTAGTTGAGGTAGGACGTCTGGTGGTCAGGTATGTGTCCGACTGGTGCTCAAGCCGCATTCGCTTAGGGATATTGAAGTGTTTCAGGTCGTCAGTAGCGGGGCTTAGAATAATTCGACATCAGTCTGGAATCTGAATATTTTTCTGATAGCAGATCGGCAGAACTTGTGATTTTCGTGTGAAGTCGGTTTCGGTTCTTGTTCTGTACACTAAGGATGGACTTAGTTTGCCTGAGTTGGAAGGAACATTTCGGTTAGACTCCGTTTAGCCATAGTTCCGCGTGTGGTGCATATTGCCGCTGTTTCCATTTCGCCAGGCATTTGTTTTGTGTCTGAACAGCCACTGCAGTAGTTCCAGCCCTCCGTCGAGTACTAGCTTTCGTTACTGCAGCAGTTCATCAGAAGACAGAGAGTTCGTCTGTGAGTTTGACACGGCTTCTCATAAGAGGCGACATATTTTAAATTTCCTCTGTGCTCTTTAGCTTAACTTCACTAATTTCGAGCGTGTTTGCTCATTCCCAGGCATTATTGGCTTCGGTCAGAGAGCTTGAAGCTGCTACAAATGGGCATCACTCTGGCGGGCCGGTCGTGGAGAGCTGAGGGGCGTCCAGCACATCCCACGTGTCCCCCGATAGGTCCACTAGTGCAGCCGCCCTGGATACTGCCTGGACTGAGGATGGCCCCTCACCTGTGGTTGAGCGGGATGTTGTACCATGGTGTGGCAGGCATCGAAAGAGTTTCCGAGCGGCCGATCGGAGGTCCTCCACAGTTGGTCTGAAGAACAAGTTGTGGGCACAGTCTGCGGCTGACGAAGTCCCTGAGCGAGATGCAGTCGCTTGCTCTTTTCCAGAGGAAGCCTCTTGGCCCGCAATGTCTGGCCATTCGTAGAGGGTGGGTTTACTGGTAGTTGGGGGCTCCAACGTTAGGCTCGTAATGGGGTCCCATAGGGAAATGGCTGCCAAGGAGGGGGAAGGAATCCAGTGTGCAATCTGTGTACATACCAGGGATGGTTCTGGGCGTCATGAATACTGCAGTATGCAGTGAACTCCAGGTGGTGGCTCATGCCGGTACCAACGATGAATGTCGCTTTGGATCGGAAGAGATTCTCTCTGGTTTCAGGCAGCTAGCTGAAGTGGTAAACACCGCCGGTCTTGTTTGCGAGTTGAAGGCGGAGCTTACCGTCTCTAAAATCGCCGACAGAACCGACTGTGGTCCTCTGGTACCGAGAAGGGAGGAGGGTCTGAAACAGAGGTCAGACAGTTCTGCGACCTTGTAGGCTGCAGATTCCTCGACTTGCACCCTCGGATAGTGAGTTCCCGGACGCCCCTTAATATGCCAGCTGCCCAATATACACAACAAGCGGCTACGTGGGTAGCGAGAACTCTGTGGAAGGAACTGTTCTGTTTTTTAGGTTTGAGGTTCTCAGGAAACTACAGAAAGGGCGTAAGTTTAAAAGGCTGTAGGGCAAACAAAGGAATGTAGACCTAGTAACAATCGATATTGTAGTTGTAAATTATCGTAGCTGTTTGAGAACAACCAGAGCTCCAAGCCCTAACAGAAAGAAATTGAACCCAAATCATGATAGGTATGGAAAGCTGGCTAAAGTCGGAAATAAGTTCAGCCGAAATCTTTACAAAGGACATAACTGTATTCATAAATGATAGGTTGAATACATTTGGTGTTCGAGTTTTTATTGCTGTCAGAAGTAGTTTACCTTGTAGTGAAATTGAAGTAGATAGTTGGCTGTGAGCTGGTATGGGTAGAGATAAACAGAGAGTGGCGCACGTACAACCGGCCCGAACCGGAATGCGAACGCGCGTGAGTAGCATTACTAGCTTGTCAGTTTCTTTGCCACCTTCCAATAGCAGTAGCGTGTGAGTAATTCATACGGAAAGTAGTCGTTATAAACCGTGTACTTCATTGTCATGCCTTACTCCATTGAAGAAATTGTGTTCATTGTTGAAGAATATGTGTGGTCTGAATCCATTAAAATTATTCGTGACACTTTTCATGAAAAGTTTCCGGAAAGTAATATTCATGCAAAATCAACGATTCAGGATCTAGTGAGAAAGTGGCGTTCGACAAGCAGTGTTGTTAATTCAAAGAGAAATAAGCCACCGACTGTTCGTACACCTGAAGTTGTGGCAAACGTGACGTCACACATTGAAAGAAATCCCTGAAAGTCAACACGACGCTTATCACAGCAGCGGAAATATCTCGCAGGTCATGTCAACGCATCCTTCATGGATTAAAAATGAAACCTTACTGTGTGAGTGTTGTTCAGCAAATAAAAGATCCGGACAACGGTAAGAGTACACATTACTGTAATTGGTTGCTGGAAAATGTCGCTCGGGGACATCTCGTTCCGTTCCTCCTTTTTTCGACGGATGAAGCTCGGTTTCATCTGTCGAGTTACGTTAATTCATAAAACACGAGGCAATGCGCTACAGAGAATGCCCATGGCATACTGCAAAAGCCGTATGGTGTGCTCTATCTGGTAACAGAATTATTGGGCCATTGTTCTTCAACGAAACTGTCAACACACATGTTTACTTTCAACTCTACAATGAATTTTCGGCTCTGTTAACTCCAAACGAAAAATGTTGTGCATTTTTCCAGCAAGATGGGACAACTTCTCATACGTCGGATTTGTCCTTAGCTCGTATACGTACTGATTTTACGAAAGAGAGGACCATTAGTAAGGGCTTGTGACCGGCCACCCCATTCTCCCGACTTGTCACCATGTGGGGATTTCTAAAGGCTAGAGTCTACGTCAAGAATCCCAGAACACTTGACACATTAAAAAACGACATATGTGAAGAAATTTTGAACATTCCTCAAAGAATACTGAAAAGTGTTTTCCTTAACATGCTTCGACGTCCACAACTTTGCTTGGATGTTGGCGGAGAACATTTTGAACACAGACTTTAAATTCCTTTCTAAAATATGTTTATTAAACTATTAAAAGTAAATCTGTTACTTAAACTGTTAATTACACAGATAAAAATATAAGAAAGCGATGATGTACGTTGATTTTCTTCATGCATACTCCTTTCAGCGCAGGGGTCGGTTTCATGTGCGCCGCTCTGTACTTATCAACAGGAGTAAATTAATAATTGGTTCCTTTTACCGAACCCCTCATTCAGATGAGTCAGTTGCTGGGCAGTTCAAAGAAAACTTGAGTCTCATTTCGAATAGGTACCCCACTCACACAATTGTAGTTGGTGGTGACTTCTATCTAGCCTCGATATATTGACAAATAAACGTGTTTACAGCCTGTGGTAGGCACAAAACGTCGTCTGAAATTATATAGAATGCTTTCTCAGAAAATTATTTTGAACAGTCAGTACAGGAGCCCTCTCGAAATGTAACTGGTTGCGAAAACATACTAGCAACAAATATTCCTGAACAAATTGGGAGCATCATGGCGCATACAAGGATTAGCGACCACACGGCTGATGCAGCGAGAATGAACATCCAAACCCACTATAATAAACGCAGAGTGCACGTATTTAAAAAATAAGATAAAAATTCGTTTGAAGCTACTGTACGAGACTGCCTCCACTTCTTCCGATGTGACTATGTAAGCGTAGACTAGATGTGGTTCAAATTCAGAGAGATAATATCGACAGCAGTTGACAGATATATACGAAATAAATTAGTAACAGATGGTAGTGATTCTCCAAGTTACACAAAACGGGTCAGAACACTGTTGCAGAAGCAACGACGAAAGCATGCCAAATTTTAAAAGAACGTATGATCTCTAAAATTGGGGAAGTTTAAACTTCAGAGCGAGAGGCCTTTAATAGTTTCCACAACGAAACTATGTCTCGAAATCTCACAGAAAACCCAAGGAGATTCTATCTCTGTTGATCCATCATGGACAGGGGACATCAGCTGGTTCAGTAATTGTCAATATCCATGAAATTCGCCAACAGCCGTGTAACTGAGATGCTACTTTATTTTACTTTGACTACAAGTTTCTGCATTCTACTGTGTCATCTACAGGCCCCATGTACATCTCTCAAAATAAATGATATTGTCATACAATGCCATATGTACCAGGACGTCTTGAAGTCAAACCGTTTCACAAGTGCTTCATTCGAAGACTTGATAGCAGTTGCAGCACGATTTGTTGACAAATAGTCAACACGTATTCAGAAGATATCGCTCTTATGAAACGCATCTATCTCTTTATTCTCACAAGTAATGAGTGCTATCGACAGGAGACGTCAAATTATTTCATGTTTTTAGATTTTCGGAAGACTTTTGACACAGTTCCTCGTAAGCGACTTCTAATCAAATTGCATCCCTATGGAGTATCGTCTCAGTTGTGAGAGTCGATTCGTGAGTTCCTGTCAGAAAGGTCACAGTTAATGGTAATTGTACTTGACGGAAAGTCATCGAGTAAAACAGAAGTAATATCTGAGGTTCCCTAAAGATGGACCTCTGCTGTTTCTGATCTAGAAGAAAATCCGAGCAACCCTTTTAGATTGCATTTTCCGTCGTGTAAAGTCATCCGATGATAAAAACAATTGCAAAATGATTTAGACACGATATCTGTATGCTGCAAAAAGTGGCAATTGACTCTAAATAACGAAAAGTGTGAAGAAGTTTCAGTTACATGATAAATCACACAAATCTAAAGGCTGTGAATGAAGCTGAATAGTTATAGATTACAATTACGACTAACTTAAATTGGAACGACCATAAAGATAATGTTGTGGGGAAAACAAACAAAAGACAAAGAGTTACAGGCAGAACATAATGCAACAGATCTTGTAGAGTATTGTTGTAAGATGTGGGATCCGCATCAGATGGGAATGACGGAGGACATCGAAAAAGTTCAAAGAAGAGCAACTCGTTTTGTATTACCGGGGCGGAATATACCGCAGAGATTGTTACAGACATGATACGTGAATTGTGGTTGTAATCATTAAAACGAAGGAGTTTTTCGTTACGCCAGGATATTCTCTTCAAAGTTCAATCACCACCATTCTCCTTCAGTTGCGAAAATATACTGTTGGTGCCCACCAACATAGGGTGGAATGATCATCACGATCAAATAAAAGAAATCACAACGCTCACAGAGAGATTTAAGTGCTTGAAGGTGGTTCGGTGAACTCTCTCCGAGGCACTTAATTGTGAGTTGTAGAGTTCAAATGGTTCAAATGGCTCTGAGCACTATGGGACTTAACATCTGTGGTCATCAGTCCCCTAGAACTTAGAACTACTTAAACCTAACTAACCTAAGGACATCGTACACATCCATGCCCGAGGCATGATTCGAACCTGCGACCGTAGCAGTCGCGCGATTCCTGACTGAGCGCCTAGAACCGCTAGACCACCGCGGCCGGCAGTTGTAGAGTAATCTTGTAGATGTAGGTGTAGGTGTAGAATGATGGGAGTGGTACGCGATTTATTTTCATTTACCGTTTAGCTGAGGACACATTCTGTTCCTTTTCAGCTGTTTTACTTTATTTAATTTTTATATAGCGCGTTAACTAATCGCTATGTTGGGGCCTCGAGTCACTTTCTATACTACTTAGCAGAGTATTTGGTTTCACCAGTGCTCGAACTAAAGAATATTTTGAAGATAATAAGATACCCCATAATACAACCTATGACGCAGCTATAACAATGTATTTCAATTATAAAACAAGTTGCGGACCCGTTTTCCATCTGCCACATGCTGCAAGTTTGTACAGTACACCTTATTTAGTGAATATTTAAATATTTTGTTGAGGATTGTAATTTTACGTATTTTGCACCTTTATACGACATAGCTACATTTGCATTGCTGGTTAGTAGAATCAGGAGCAAATATATATTTCAGAATTAAAGTCCACATAGGGGGCAATACGAAGGAGCATCATCCGCAGACAACTAGAGCCGGTGCAAGTTCGTTCGTATTTACAGCCATCACTCTTTTTAAGTCACATACTGTGTGGTGTTAAGTGGTATAATGAGATATAGTGATATTATTCTGGGATTAAGTACCTATGGGCTATTCAGTGGAATGAATACTATTAATTTGTTGTTTTTTTAGGAATTTCGCACTTAGTAGTTATGATTTCTCTTTTTTCTGTGGATGTGATGTGTACTTAGGTAACAATAGGTGGAAGTAATCTTCTCCCATAATTGGTTATGACTTTTGACTTTTCGTTCGTTGTCCTTGTATTAAGCCAAGTTATAATTTCGGTAGCCACAGGTCCGGAAGTGGGACCATAAGGAAAGTTGATGTAGTATCTGATAGTTCATCTGTGAAAGACATTAGTAATAGTGAAGCTACTCCCAAAGTTATCCATTCAGATAATGTAACTGTCACAGCAACAGAGGTAAGAAGAGATAAGTTTGGTCAGACTAGCATCCTAGCAGAGACACACGTGTTTTGTTAAACCTTTAGTACTTAATCCGAGTATGAGTTATCCAAACGGTCATGCCACCTGGATAACGATTAGAATTGGAATTTCTTGTCGAAGACTGTATCAAGATATACTGATCCTGCCTCCAGGTTCATCAAGTGATCCTAGCGATGCTCCTTAACTTGGAACATATGTGAAACAGTGAAAAAAGGAAGAACTGAGAGGGGAAATTAAAAGACTTTATGGGAGCATTAACGAATTCACCGAAAAACGGGAAAATGGGTTAAAGCAACGTCAACAGACGACTCGAAACCTTGATGAAAGGATTGACAGTGTGAAAGATGAACTCGTGGTGCAATTTCAAAATCTTTCTGTGCAACTTAGCGGAATTCGTGCCAGGAATAAATGGTATAGAGATAACAGAAACGAGATAAATCAGGCAAAATGACGGAGCCACAGATAGGGAGAGGAAAATGCAGGTGACCGTCAGAGATTTACAAGAAAGAAAGAAAAAACGTAAGGAAGAGCTCCTAGCGTAGGTTACTGGTGTATTACTCGTCGGTGAGATTTTCCAGCTTAAAGAACAGTAAGGCTGCCACTCATCCTAAAAAAAAAAAATGCGACAGTTCCAGTTGTTTTCTTTTTTGTGCTTGTGTGTCCCTCGTAACCAGAATTTTTGTTAGAGCGCGAATAGCTCCCGTATTTTTTCAACACCGTCTTCGTAGATTATTGAGCGAACTATTTTTGCCATCTCTTATTGTGAGAAACGATGGATCCACGCTTATGCCACTTACTTTTGCCGTTGTTTACCGCGTTCTGTGAACAATGAGAACGGACGAAGTTTGCTTGGTTAGCGTTGGCAGGTTGCTGTGGTGTGTTGTTATTTGCACCGGCTAAGCTATTATGCCTATCAGCAAATACGCCTTATCTTCCAACTTAAAAGTGTAATATCCTTTCCTCGAAACTTTAACGAGTAATATCCTTTCCACGAAGAGGCAAAGCTTAGCTATGAAGTTCACTACAAAATTTGCAATGCCACATTTTCGATTACACATGGTGGCAACTCGGATATCGTACAGCGTAGTAAATCAAACCAATATAAGGTGGCTTCTTCTACTGTTGTTGCAGTAAGTTCTCAAATGACTTCTTCACAAAAAAAATAATGGGAAAGTTTGTTTCACACAATCCAGTTAAATGCTGCTTACGTTGTTTCTATGAGACATGCATTTACAAATGTAAAACACTGCAAGCATAAATACGTGTTATTAAATGGCTACCATGAAATTCTTGATATTCAGGTGTACCGATATTTTACATTAATTATAATAACGAAATTTATAATATTATCTTTGACAGTTGACCTGATGCTTCGCCTTAGTTGCTATAACACATTTCAGTAAAATCGGCTGGATATAGTGAGAACAACGCAAGCTACAATTATGAGCTTTAAGTTGTGAAATTCCAGGAAATGAAGAGACTACATTGGCTGCAGCTGAGGGAATTTTTCTATACCATTCCGTGCGTCATAAACATAGATACAGTTCCATGGATTCCACAGCAAATATTATTTAAAAATTCTATGATGTCAAGTTTAGCTATAAACGAACCGAAGCTGAAAGCACGGTTAATAATTGGTGCAGATGACTTCTTAAAAAATGATCTTCATCATGTAAACTTTGTAAGTTTATCCACAGATACTAGTAATTACAAATCAACGAAGTTTCTTGCAGTGTTCGTTAAATATTCAGTTTTAGAAAGCGGGGTGCACCAAAAAATATTGGCACTAATTTTTATTGGAAATGAAATTTCTAATCTAATACCTAAAAATATGTCGTCGGTTCTGCACGATTACTGCCTAGAATCAAATTTTGTTTGTTTACCTGCTGACAGTACGAACAGTATGTTTGGGCGAGCAAACAGAAGCGGCAAAGAAGGTGTCTTTGCTAAGTTACAAGCAAGACTTGGCAAGGATTATCGTATCGGTGTGGATTCTATGACATACATCACCCACAACCGTGCGGAAAGAGCCGTTGCGAAGCCACCAATTTATATAGAGAACACCATTTGTAAGGTTTACAAGTATTTTCATATTTGTAGTGTAGGGTGGAAAGACTCAAAGAGTTCTGTGATGTTTTAAATATCAGTTACCATATATCATTAATTCGTGCTCTAGAAAGAATTTTGAATTTAAATCCTGCTATAAAGTCATTTTTACTCTCTGAATCAGGTTTTCCTTTATCTTTGCAATCAATTTTCAACAACGAGGAATTTGAATTATGGCTGTGGTTTGCGAATAGTCAGATCAGTCTTTTTGAAACAAGCATTCGAGAAGTAGAAAATCAGAATGCCTGCCTTGCACACACAGTAATCTGTTATGAATTACTCATAAAAAAGATAAAGAACAGGAAAGAAAAAAATTTTCTGCATACTAGCATTTATGCTAGAAAATTCAGTCCAATGAAAAATACAAAAAATTCTAGTAATATCAAGGATTTGTAACAGCACATAACTTAGGGTATTAATAAACATTTTTCTCGTAGAAAGTAAATTTATTCGTTATTATGTTTCCATCATATTAAAGTACTGTTAGCACAGCAGTTCAGAAATTATTAATCAGTTGATAACAGTCTTTCCAGGTACCCTGCACTTTCAGGGGAAAAAATGGCAGGCTTAAAGAACAGGGAGATTGGCATGATTTATTAACCCGGGAATTGAGGCGTGAATTAGAATCCATTAACTAACTCTGAAAGTCAAGCACTAAACCGTAAAGAAGAGTTAAAACAAAGTTACGGAACATGTAGGGGAGCTTGCAGCCACTTTAGTGCAACTTTCCGCTAATTATGACAGAAATTCAGGCGTCACCCACGCAAGTTTCTGGAACTTTGGTAGCAGCAGCTCCAACTCCAACAGCAACTGTTTCCGGCTGCGGAGGAACGGTACCAGCAACCGATGTCACAGCAATAGCAACTACACAAAGAACAGCAACACGCGCTCCTGCAGACCATGACTCATTAGCAGAAACGACATCAGTCGGTCGCCATGACTACACCCCCAACGCCGTTCGCTGCCGTCAAAGAGTCTCTGGAAACCTGGGCAGTCTACCTCCGCCGTTTCCAACTGTACAGTTTTGCTTATGGTGTTTCTGGTAGGCTGCAAAGTGCTATGTTCTTGCCTTACAATAGTCGTTTATATGAAGTGTTGGAGCAATAGCAACAACTCTCGGACCCAAGTGAATTGTCTTTCAGTGATCTTTGCGCTCTGTTAAGCGAATACTAGGGCCAGGAGCGCTCCTTGTTGCGGCTAGGCTACAGTTTAATCAGAGTCATAAACAACATGGACAGTTTTACGCAGCATCGGCTGCCAACATGCGGCATCCCGCATGTAAATGCAATTTCATGTGCTCCAACTGTCACGTTTGTAAGCAGAATCATTGCTTCGAGATGTGATTGAGCTCCTTGCCCCTGACAAGATCCAAACTAAAGCTTTACCAAGTCCGATGCTAGTCTTGGTGAAGTGTTTAGAACTGCTAAATTTTTCGAGGTTGCATTGACAGCTCAGCATGGCTTTAAGAACGACTTTCAAGTTTCCCAAGTCGTTAGTCGCCGTCGCAGGCAGCAGCCGCCTGGTAATTCCGACTCACCATCCTCTGTTTCTATCTCTAAGTCTCTCGGAAGTTCACGGGCATCCCAATCGCTGGCGTCTCGTGAGAGACGTAAGTACGTCGATCATAATGCTCTTCCCTCAGTGTCCAATGATTTTTTTTTTGTAACGTTTTCCGGGCGGTCAGGAACGCCAGTAGAGGATCAGTACCAGTTCTAGATTTAAAGGGACGGTTATCTCAAGATAAGACTTCTGGTGATACAGAGTGTCCAGAAAAGGAGTACCTGCTTTCAGAATTAAATATCCAGAAAACTAAGATTACTAGATGAGTGCAACAAAAGGCATGTTGATTGTGAAAGCTGTAAGAATTTTATGCAGAAGCTTCGAAATAGTTCGAGAAGATGCTAACAGATGGCGCTGTATCCTGTGAGGCTCGTACAATATACAATATCAGTGTGTGTAATTATAATCGCCCTCTGCAAGCAGTCTTTGTAATCACATTACAATGTTTTCGAAACGCCCACCACTAGCAGGACGGAGATGGCTCAAACGAACAATGAAATTTGGTCTGGGGCCATATTTACAGTTTGTTCTGCACTGTTGCGACCATTGTGGCAAACGCTCATGAGGTACTCGGCTGTCTCGTTTTCTTCTTCTGTGTTCTACAGCTACCTGTTCCCAGTGTTTTTCTCCACTTTGTTTTTATGGTCCATTTATCAGTTTACTCCATTTTGTGTTACACCTAATTTTTTATGTGAGTTATCATATATGTATATTTTGCTATGCCATTTCATTCGACCTGTTTCCTCTTTCTTTCTCACTTTGCTGTTATGGTAGTCCAAGTTAGGGTTACCTTGGGTCAACTATAATATCGTCCTCCATTTACATTTCCAAATAACCTGATGCAGAAATGGATTTAGATGCTACACAGATCGCCGATTGAAGCTCTTCCATCGAGTTGCGATGGTTCCAGTAGACAGTGCCTTCCAATGCGCCCCATAAAAAATAGTTGCAGCGTGTCACATTGGACAAATATGGAAGCAAAACCATTCTTGCGCCAGTAAATTTGCAATACTCCAGTGCAGTGACTCCGTTCCTAAAGCAATCAGCAAGGAAGCGAAACACCTTATCACTGCTATGTGGTCTGGCCCTGGCTTGCATGAAACGCTCAGTGCCTGGTCGATTCTCCAACGCTAGCTCTGTGGTGACAAACTGTACCACAGTTGCAAAGTAACAGTGTAGTGATCGTTTGTCGCATGAAAAAAGGGTCAGTAATGACCCTGCTGCATACTGCAACCTAAACTGTAACTTTGGAGACTACAATGGTTTCACTTCACACAAACTGGGAATTTCAGAATTCAAAAATTGCCAGTTTTGGTTATTCACGACTCCATTCAGATGGAACCAGATGGAGCCAACATAAAATCCTTCGTTATCAGTCATTCAGGGAATCTGATTTGAAAAGTCTCTGGTGGCTTTGAATTTTGAAGGAAAACATGTGTAGGCTCTGTCGCAGTACTTTCTCCATTCTGGAAAGCTTCAAACTAGCCTTTGCTACAGTTGTTCGAACGAATTTCTTTGGATTTTCCTGAATAATTACAGAAACCTTAGTAACGTTTTCAGGAGTAACTGCAGTTTTCCTAAGGCCAACATTCCAAGTCAGATCATCGGTCAGGCTGACTGTACGTTGGGATACAATGAAGAGCTTGCGAATCGTTTCCGTTTTGGGTCCTTATGGAACATTAAATCGTGTTTTAAAGCTGCAGCTTGTTGCCGTGTGTCTGTGTTCCAAATTGCTGTATTCCAGTACCAGAAATGAATGTTTTTCATTGGAATACATGGTTTCAACCACTTCCTTCGGCACACTAATCTCGTTTCACGATTCGGCGATGTAACCGATCGCTCTCAGCTGCGGCACTGTATGTGTAGACACTACGTACTGTGGTTACGACGCCATCTATGAACAGCTTTTCGAACTATTTTGAGACTTTAGTAAAATTTCTCCACAAAATTCTTACAGTTATCACAGTGATCATACCGTTTGTTGCACTCTTCTATAGATCTTAGTTTTCGAAATATTTAATTTTGGAATCAGGGACTCCGTCGCTGGATGCCCTTTAAGTTAACAAGTTAACAGGTTACCATGTTACACCTGAGGTAACTGCACGACGTATGTTGAAGGTCATGAGGGGACATCCATCCATACCCCCCTCCCCCTAGGGTCTTCCACCCTGTCCAAGCACCGAAAACAATAGGATGGTATGAAAATGTAGGGAAACCGCTCCTGTATAGACCCAGAACAAACAAGTTCCCCCCCTCCCACACACCCCCTTTTATTACTAGAGTGTGGGCCTCATCATTCGAGATCTATACATTGTAGTAGAAGGATCACCAGGAGAAGAGCTGGCCTACTTGGAAAGGATGAAAATGTCACCAAAATTTACGAGTTGAGATAATTTCGCATTACAGCGTGTGGATGGATTTGTATATATTAATGGCATTATGGCATATTCTGCAAATTGGGGGAAAATATTAGTCCTCTAGGCCAACTGTGTGACACGGATTTATCCTACTTAAAAATGGTGGCCAATATTACCATAATTAATGGTGCAAAATGGCGGCCTTTAAGTTTTGTATCTAAGTGAACCCAAGAAACAGCAAATTACTGGGCGTTTTCTGTAAGCATACCATCTCCCATCGTAATTTATTGCAATTTCACCGATTTTACAAGTACCTGTATCTCCATCCTAAGATATGTCAATACAATGTTTAGCGTGATATTCTAACAAATCAGGCCAGTACTCCACGTTAATCAATTTCTGCAGTGCATTATTAGCAACAAATGCGCTAATGCTGTGACTTAAAATGACAAATAGCACAACACTATATTTAAACAAATATCCTCTCACTACATACCAAACTTACGTCATCCTTACATAGTGTGTATTAAAATGGGTGTATTGTCCTACTGACAGAAATACTATTACACAAAAATATTACGACCTTTCCTGTAAACACTGCAGAGCGTGACCACCACCCAGTACTCCAAAACAAATACATTAACGAGGTACTTGAATACTTAGCAATCCCATTATTAGTGTGTGACGTCCTAATAAAACCGCCCCTAGTAGCTTCTTAAATAATGACGAAATAATCCGTCTATTACCATCACAACACATCGCTAAATGCACACTGTAAGCAATTACTGCCACCAGTATTAGAAAATGTTGTCGTACTATGTTAAAACAATAATGTCACTAAAAGACTATCAATAGCAGACTTTTAAATATATAGTGAAACTGCGAAGTGTATACACACACTCACGACACATCACTAGGAAATGTATCGAACAACGAAATTTTCTGCAAGTATTCCAATGGAAGACCACCTCCCATTGCATTTTATTACGATTTTAATTTATTTTCTTCTACTTTTTAAGGAGCGGCGTGTAATTACGAGACTGGACAATTTGTACTCTAAATATTGTCACTTACCAAGTGTACGATGAACTGGAATCCGGTGTACTGGCTCATGACATACTGCTACCTTCTAGTGCACGTGAAGTCAACAACTTATTCCCGCCACGTTGTAGCGCCGCCAAATGGTAACTTTGAATTCATCCCCAAAAATGAGAGGCTTCTACTCCACATCTTGGCCACTAAACATGATAGCAAACGGTCTGAGATGCCAGGAGTTCCTACGGTTATGATTATCACTAGTCTGTCAGCGAAAAGAGGAGCTCAATAACACCGACGTTAAGCGCTCAGTAGAGGAGGAGAATGAAAGCTGTATTAAATGCTATAAAAATTTTATTGTGTCCCCCTCTCATTGTAGGGGATATTTTCCAGAAATTAATTGTTTTCAACATTCTACATACTGTCGAAGGTCACCTGTACAGTAACAGTTATTTTATTTAACTCGGCTGTAACCGCGTGACCGCTACGGTCGCAGGTTCGAATCCTGCCTCGGACATGGATGTGTGTGATGTCCTTAGGTTAGTTAGGTTTAAGTAGTTCTACGTTCTAGGGGACTGATGACCTCAGATGTTAAGTCCCATAGTGCTCAGAGCCATTTGACCCATTTTTTTGGGAAATGTCCAATGACAATTGTACAATAAGATATTTCGAGGTGAAAGAATGATCGCCATGATGCAACATTAAATTTGAGCTCTGTTAACTTTTACAGTGCTAAACTATGATTACTATACATCATGTCCAGAGCTGCGCTCTACCACAACTATGGTTCAGTAGTTCTGGTACTGTACAGAAATGACGTAGTAAATGGTAGGATTACCGGTATAATTGGTAACATTACTAAGGAAAGAGACATAAATGAGTGTGTCCGACAGCTTGTTTTGCACGTAATTAGAGCTGCAAATCGTTCAGCATTAGTCCATTGTGTGTTTTCTATCCTTACAAAATTTAAATTGCATTTCTTATGTAAAAAGTATTAACTTCTCGCAAAACTTTTTCGCTTTTATGTAACCAAAACAATTATTTCTGGTGCAAGAGCAGTTTACATTCAGAGATACAAAATAATCTATGTATTTATTGTTGTTTATTGTACTCAATAGAACGTTCTTCATCATGATCAAAGGTCCGAGGTCCCTGTTATAACGGATAAGTGCAAAAGTTGTTTAGCCCTAAGAGAAACATGTTTGATATAGGCTGAACGAAGTATTGGAGAGATGTTTCATATGTTTTTCTTCTGCATATTTTATTTTACTATTTTTGGGGGGAAACTGAGTTTTCTAGAGCTATATGATAAGATTATATTTCTTTTTCCTACGAAATATTGTGGGGTGGCGGGTGGAATTAATTGGTTTATTATATATGTTCCTATTATTTATGCTGCCTTTTGCCGTTCTCAACACTGGCTCTCTAACTACAATATTGGCAACCAGAAAGTGATCAGCAAAACGTGAAGCCTGTAATTAGAATTCCTAGTGCCCACTTCATCTGAGAAATACACTTATAGCTACAGCTTATAGCTCTGAGGAATTAGGAGATTGTCTGGGATTCATAATCAAAAACGATCGTGGAAAAAAAACGTTCGATATATTCTGAAAGTCACAGATAAAAAAAAAGAATTCCACACAATCCAACTACCAGAGCAGTTCAGAGTCTAATGCGCTGATATAGCTATAACTGTTCAAATTAAATGTATAAGTGGATTCTTGCCATAATTTGATGATAATGTTCATCAAACGCCACGCTAAATAATGGTAGAATGTCTGTACCGCGACGGCACGTGAAAATACGACATACGCAAACTGAAGACAGATCATTAAAGTCATCCCAGAATTAACACTTCACTCGAAAACGATTTCATGGTTACGCGTATCCCGAGTAACTTAATACGGCATCCGAGGCTGTTTATAGCAATGATACCGACGCGACGCGACTCCCGGCACAGATGGTGTGCTAATCTGCGTCTGGAGAGAACGGGGGCCTTCCTTCCTCGCGCAGCGTTCTTATATATACAGCCGCGGTGCGGACGGCTAAGGGAACGCCTGATCAAATCTGCTCTCCCGACTAGCTGCTGGGCTAGTAATGCACCACTTTAAGTTATTGAATAAATCATTACTTCCTTTGCTGATGGCCGATGAAGCTCTCAATTTAAATGTGCATTCAGCACACAGGTAAGTAATCAAAATAAAAGTCTGACGTGGCTAAGTAAAATATTTTGGGCGAGAGAATTAATTTAATTACACTACACGCAGTAGACGAGCTCTGAACTTGCCCTTTGGAGATACACTATCGCTATAGTTTTATAGTTATTCAATTGAAACTTCTCACATCTTTATGATTATAGCGGATCTCCATTCTACTTAAAGATAAACATCCTAGCCTTATTTACTAGCCTACTTAATCTATCTTGCTTCCTTAATTTTTAAGACAAAAACCAGAAAATATTGAATTTCAACTAAAATCTTAATTTGTGAGATCTAAAGTACTGTTTCTATTAAATTATTATGAAAAAGGAATCTAAATATAAATTTTTAAGTCTCTAGCTCTTTTCTGTTGCGCCAGTGATTTTTACAGAAAAACGTCCAAATTTTGAAAATGGTTAAAGTTGTCGAACTGACATTCAACACATATTGATTTAATATTACTCCTGACATGCTAGAACCGTTTCAGGTTATTTACTTGATTTTTAAAGTATTGCGCAACATTTATGACGTCAGAGCTAGTTACAGCGGACTCGGCTGGCACACAGTGGAAAGACTGATGTGAATTTATTACGGCGTGAGTAGGCTGCTTCCCTACAATATCTCTATTTCATATACAAATCAACAGTCTGCGAGTAAAACCTGAATGAATTAACAGACAAGAAGATAACTATGTAAAACAAAAATGTTCCATACATTATGTGGCCCTACTATCGTATATCCATAGTTCACAAGAAACCCCTTGAGTGTGAGGTCGATAAAAGCCAATGATGTTTACGACATTCGACGCCACACGTATTGTCTACCATGGAACCACATTATTAGCTGAGCTGCTAATGGCAATAGGGAGCGAACTGGAGTTAGCCAATGGTTAGCACAGCATGAGGGTACGGAGTGCAGTTAAACAGCTTAGGCGACGGGTAACTCACGACAATGCTACAGTGGTAGTGGTGATGATGCAAAGCAGAGCGATCGCAACGATAAATGAAACAAAGAATGAAGAATGTCTACGACAACAGTTGCCAAACTTGACATTTCGTCAGAAAGGAACTCAAGAAGTTTCGCAGAGTGGGAAAGAAGTGGCAGATGAAATATTAGCGTTTCTGCAAGATGAGTCAGTGGAACGTGTGGTGTCGCATACGCTCGACCGTGCGGACAATGTATATGAGGAGTACAATGATGACGATACGTGCTTAACAAGTGAAAGTGATATTCAAAAAGGTGTCGAGACATGCAGTTCATCATCCTTCTTGGACAGGGAGCTACAAATCCCGTCTCTAGTCAAACGTAGTAAAGAACAACCGTTGTCCATAGGGTGGGTACTAAGCATAATAACGTACATGGAAGATCATCAGCAGCGTAGTAAAACATCAATTATGAACAGGTTTCGAATAAGTCCGTGTAGTGCATAAGAAAAACTACGGATTTTCGGGGAAGGACAAGGGGCACTTATAACAAAAGCTAGTGTTTGCGCGTTCCAGGGATGCTCGATACAATTTACAGGATGTGTGTGATAATGACCTTCTACGTCCCGCACATCAAATTGTAAGCGACCTAGATTATAATGATTTCAAGAGAAGCAGTGGATGATTGCATAACTTCAAACAATGCTACAGAATTGGGGGCGTAAGATAACGAAATTTCAAATAAAGCGTCAACTTGACGATGCACAGCAAACTGTGGAATTGGACCCAAAATTTGTAGATGAGATGAAGAAACTTATCGCTTCGTTCAGTAAGGAATTTGTTTTCAACTCAGACCAGGATTTGAAGAGGAAATGCATTTGGAAGGAACCATGGACATTAGAGATATCAAAGGGGTTGTATCAGGAGCAACTAACAACAATTCCTTAACAAATTTGTATAAAATTACGGTGACTGTTAATTTGGATGGTAAATTGGGTGGAAAGTTATTTAGTGTGCTGCGGGAAGTTGGATGCACTCTGCGCCCGACGATTCTCTCTCGTGTATCTTGGAAGGGTGGTAAGGAATATTTAAGTCACAGTAAGCAAGAGTGGGAAAATGGTCGTAAGAGAACTATAACTATGGTATGGGCACAGCTCCTGGCCAATAACTGGACAAAACAACTTGCTTTTGCTTGATTCCTGGCCTGCTTAAAAAATCATACTCCGTTACAGCAAACTATCCCTCCTGAAAAGTGTGTGTCATTGCAATTCATACCACTGGCCAAGTTCAGCCTGCGTATGTTTGTGTTTTCCGTCCATATAACACATATTATCGCACTACCTGCAGCTACGTCTTAAAAGACAGAAAGTTTCACGATAATCTCCAGGACAGATTGTTTCGCATTCAGTTACATGTTATCACTGTTCTTCAGTTCTCTTCACCCCCTTACACCAATATGATTATACATGCATTCTTTAAGAGTGGTTACCTAGCGTAACCTTCTGCATGGTCTGTCGTTCCCTCGGAGTTCGTCTTCGATCTTGTTGATGTAAGCCGGCCGGTGTGGCCGTGCGGTTCTAAGCGCCTCAGTTTGGAACCGCGTGACCTCTACGGTCGCAGGTTCGAATCCTGCCTCGGGCATGGATGTGTGTGATGTCCTTAGGTTAGTTAGGTTTAAGTAGTTCTAAGTTCTAGGGGACTGATGACCTCAGTAGTTAAGTCCCATAGTGCTCAGAGCCATTTGAACCATTTATTGGTGATGTAAACCTTTGTGATGAATGTGCCGCACCATTTTTCATTCTTTGTTCATAGCGCAAGTTAATGGTTTCTTTTCAACATTTCTTGAATGTCTACGATGTCCATTTTGTGAAGTGTAGTACATATATCCCGTGGGAGTTTGATCTTTGCACCTCACGGAATTCACTTTCTGTCGCACTCCTGATGCATATGGTGAGTCATAAGCAGCCAATATTTATCCAGTCCTAACTGTTAACGCAACACTACCAAATAAGACTTGCTAAAGATCTAACCCCGCACTCAGATGGTTCCTTATCAGTTTCGAGACAGGTCAGTGCTTCTGGTTTTTAGAGGAATTTAGTAAAATATTGATCGCATACGCAAATATAGCGATCTGAATGAGGTAACGCCCGATTGGTATGCAACACGCCTAAAGATCTTGGCTGACCAAGGCTACTAAGAGAACTACCGTAGTCTACGCTTACTTACAATAGTTTACTGTGGCCTACGGTAGCTTTATAACTCCAATTATGCCGTATGCACGACGTGATCTCACTATGGACAGTGCAGGAGTATAAAGAGGTATTTACGATTTTAGAAAGCGATTAATCGCGAGTGCCATGTTTTCTATCAGTGTTCATAGCTACAAGCAGCTGTGTCCCTGATTAACGAAATTTCTTATATAGCACAAGAAACTAGAACGGTAACGAAAGTTACAACGGGACGAGAAGGATTTGTTATTCAGAATTGTCATGTACTTGCATAATATTTTGTGTGACAAACGAATAGACACCTTCGTATTACACGTCAGTGCACGAAAAAGTGTTGGATGTTCGAAGTGACATTCTATTTTATAAAGAAGTCAGCGTTATGAAATTCAAAGAGAAAGAAGAGAAAATCAGTCAATCATTCTATGATGTCTGCCATTGTGCATTATTTTGAGGGTCGATTAAAAACAGTAAGGAAGATTTTGAAATAACGTTCCATCTAGGACAGTTTCATTGGAGACGAAGCACAAATTAGCAAATATCAGACTCATAGGGACCTACTTAAGTCTGTTCGATACAATGTATTGTTTAGATAGAATATAACTGTCCTCTTTAAGGATATGCAAGTAGATATTCCATAACATTACCGATGGAAAACACAAAGTTCCCTCCATCCTTGTGAACGATTGGCACATTTTGGTATAATAATTACTCTGTTTTACAGAACATTGGACTCAGATTGCTTCCGTAAGATTTCTCTTTATTTGGACTTTGCAAACCATATGTTATTGATTTGGTAGCAGTAAACCTACTGTCGTATCTGGGAAACTGTAATGCTGTAACTCACTCCTTAGGTACTTATCGCTGAGTTTATCGAAGGAATCCTCTAACAATCAATGTTCAGTGGGCCTAACGTTTGTGCCCGACGCTGTGTTTTCGGTCGGAAATCGGTTATTCTTTTTTTCATTGGGAAACGTATAAAATTATTCAGGATTCATTTTCAGAGTATAAGCGTCCATGGCATTATTTATTCCTGTCTACTAATTCCTGACGATCAGTCAGAATGTTTTATGAAGTCCATAGAGATACTTTTTCTTTGGCATAAGTTTTATTATTTCTTCTATTTCTTTTTTCAGATATTTTTTCTGACGAAGTAATAATACTTTCGCGTGATAGATATGCGTACAATCTTATAACAGCTATGCTCTTTTTATATCATCAGATGACTGTGCTCCATACAGCCTCTCGCAATGATCTTTTATCCCCTCCTTGTTAACATTCTGATACTCATCTGCAGACAAACTATAATCTATATATCTCTGTTTACATCTGAAAACGGAAAACAGCTTCATCCTTAAGACCTATATGCAATTATATAGCGTTATTTGCTAACTCCACAGTAGCTCCTCTAATTCAATGTAAATTATGCAGAATGTCCTGCATTCCCATTCTGAATCTGGATTTTTTTTAAAGGTATCTCAGCAAATTTTTGCATTATATACGCATCCAAAAGCTGATAAATGTCTGCAGACACTTGATCCAATAGACATGGAGGAATATGGTACTTTCATCTTCACACCATATCTCTAGATTGTCCCATATTTCTGATATTAAAACACATGTACGTGGTGTCATCCCTCACATCCATCCACCCAGCGGTTACATTAAAAGGCCTATCATAAATTTCTTTTAGTACCTGTGTATAACGCTTTTTCCTCTAAGTGTATGTGCATTGTGACTCATCTCCTATATATCCTGTGCTTATACTGCAAATTTCGGTTACTTCCCATGTATAAATACCGAACATAATGTATTTCCAATTTGTGACCGTATTTGTACAATTTTTTTTCATATTTTCCACATTTTTTCCATATTTCCTCCAGCACTATTGCTGCTCACCCTACTGCTCCCTATGATCCTGGCAGGTTGTGGTATCAAGTGGTTTGTGTCTCGCCCTGCGATTATCGCCATATTTCCCGAGTTTTGAGCCTGACTGGCTGCTTCAAGGTCACACCAGCAGTGTCGTGTTTGACTCCGCTAGTTATGTGAACAGCTGTAGAGTAATTACTCCCAGCGAGAAGCGAGGAACGACGCTGCAACGTAAATGAAACAAGCCTGTTGGCGAGCAGCGACGTGCGATGTACCAGCGAAGAGCAGCGAGCAGCCGGCACCGTAGCTTGTGTTCCAAAAATGAACAGCATAGAGACAGAAGTGATGACACTTTCTGCTGGACCTGACCATCATTTTGCAGGACAATGCCAAGCACGTACAGTGCAATCTATTACTGATTTGTTTGACTGATGGGGCTGCTAAGTGCTATACCACCTACTGCACTCGGCTGACATAAGCCCTCCTGTGTTCGACTCGATTTCTAAGCTGAAGGAAACACTTGACGGCAATCGCTTCAGAACTGCTACAAATTCGCCGGGCAATAGACCTCGCCGCTAGAACTGTCAACACAACTGGCACTGCTAAGAGTATTCTACGACATCCACATTCTATTCTGTACGAGCTGTAAATAAATAGTTGCCACTATTGAAGTTACAACCCTAGTATTTTGCTGAAAACCATTTTTCATGTATAACATTTATGTCTACACAAGTTGTGGAGAAATGAGAAGGATGACGGCCTAAACAGAATTTGCACCACAGCTTTGTTTTTTGATCAAATCATGTAATTACGAAATTTCATTTCATAAGCATAACTAATTTGCAGTCCGTTCACCTACCACGCAGAGCACTGCAATAGACTCACTGCTACCTATAACCACGACGCAGAACTCTGAATAAATATGGAACGTTTTTAACAATGTACTATAATTAGCGCAATGTAGCTATGACGCAGCACTGCTTCGGTGAACATATGAAATCACATTTACTTAAAGAAAAGGTATTCAGATCGGAGCTAAATTAACAGAATAAGGTTTCAGTGGCAATTCATTGAACTGAAGTGATGAAATTTCTTTGCTCTGCTAGTCACAGAAGTCAGAAATTTACTTGCACCAAGTTAATTAAATACCATTAAAATTGCTATTTCGTGCCAATTGGTGAATAATGTAAGCAAAATAGTTAAACTACTATTGAGAAAAGGAGATAGATTTCACTAACAGTTTTATTGAATATTCAGTCACAATATTTCACGGAAGTTAAAGAATTTTCAGAGTTCCATTTTCAATATGTACACAATTACACAACATCTGCATCAGATAAATAAAATGTTATTGTAGAAATAGAATAAGATAGATAATATCTAAATTATTATTAGTTATTATATGAATACATAGTGAGCTCAACACTCTCTTCGAACAAACTGGGCAAATTGAGGCATTTATCATTTTAGTGTTGAAAATTAGAACTGGCAGACATTATCAGCGTTTATCAACATAGAAGTTCTTCTGCAGCGTTAAACCGACGTCATTTAATTCTTTGCAATATCGAGGATTATATCATCTGTTAGCAAGTGATTCACGATGCACATATAACATATCAGAGGTCAGTAGCGACTTGATACTGATGTGCAGCTCTCTCTATTGTTCACCGTATTGACTATTTTTAAGACATTTACCATAATTTTAGCAGCGTTTTGGATTTTACTATATCCATTTAGTTTACATGATACTTCGGACAAGATGGAACACAGATGATACATTGGGTCTTTGGATATTCTACAGTAAAATACACATTTGCAGTTCGTCAGAGTCGCCTAAAGATGTGGTCCGCGGGAATATCCTCCATACCGCATCGCTGTATGTTAGAGGCACCTGACAGTGTTATCTGTCTGGCACCCTGGGAATACATTTCTCATTCATATGGTTTTCATGTTTATCAGGTAGCAAAGTGCGACAAAGAAACTCTTAGTATAAGAAGCGCACATGCAGTGCTACTCTCGTTCTTCAGTAATAAGGGCACGCGAAAATGGTGCAGAAGACAGTACTGCACACAGCATGACTCTTCTAAAAAATAGAATAGTATTGTAAACTACCCCTAGGTGGGAATCTTCGTTACAAATCTGATTCCATTGCTGTACTGAAGGACTGGATAACGTTGTAGGCAAACTGAATTTCAAAAAATCATGATGGGGGTGTACAGGGATTGGACAAAAATGTGGAATCACCGCAAGATATGCATGCTTGGATATAACTGCAGACGCTAGCCCAGACTGCAGCTTGCGCTGCTGTATCTGACCATGAACCGCTCCTTTGGAATGTCAGTAAAACGTTTCAAGTGTCTGTGGTTGTTAGAATAGGGTTATGTGTAGTTGTGAGTGCATCATGTAGAATTCATGTGAATACGAACGTGCACAAATTGTTGGTACTCCTACGGTGCAAGGTACCATAACAAAGTTAGCTGAAGAGTTTGGTTTCTTGAGAAGCAATATATCTAAGATTTATGTGGCATACAGGGGAACAGGAAAATATCAGCAATTAAGTCACAATGTGGACGGAAGTTTGGGTTCAGTGATAGTGACAGACGATCATTGAAGCGGTTTGTGATGATAAATTAGAGGAGGACAGTAGAAAAAGTCAGAGCAGAACTGAGCTCACAGACGAGAACTGTCGGCATAAAAAAAAAACACAAGGGAGCTCCATAAAGTGGCAATTGCATGGTGCGCTGGAATTTCAAAACTATTTATCGGTGCCAGAAATGTCTGCAGCAGGAAAATGTGGTACTGAAGCCATAAAACCTGTGCTATGGGACAATGGCAGAAAGTAAATTGGTCAGATGAGTCTTGTTTCATACTGCCCTCAATTTATGGCTGAATTTACGTCACAAGAGTGAGATATGGCGGAAGTTCAGCTATGATTTGGGCAACCATATCATGGTATTCCATGGGCCCCATGGTTATTCTACAAGATCGCATTACTGCCAAGGATTCTATACGGCCCAGTGACATTAATGTGACCACCTTTCAAAAGGCTGAATAACCATCTTTTGCAGTGTGGACGTGCAAGAAGAGGGTCAGTGAGGTTCTGCAAGATATCAATAAAGATGAGGAAACTCCAGTGCCGTGTCAGGAGTGTTTGGTTCAAATGGTTCAAATGGCTCTGAGCACTATCGGACTTAACATCTGTGGTCATCAGTCCCATAGAACTTAGAACTACTTAAACCTGACTAACCTAAGGACATCACACACATCCATGCCCGAGGCAGGATTCGAACCTGCGACCGTAGCAGTCGCGCGGTTCCGGACTGAGCGCCTAGAACCGCTAGACCACCGCGGCCGGCAGGAGTGTTTGGTTTCTCGGTTGAGGATCCATGGCACACACAGCCTTGTCAAGGTGGTCCAACAGATTTTCGATTCGTTTTAAATCAGGGTGTCTGGTGGCCACGGGAGTGTGGTAAACTCATCCTGTTCCTCTTTGAATCGCGCACGTACACTGTGAGCTATGCGATACGTTGCATTGACTTGCTGGTAGATGCCACGGAAAAACAACTACTTGTAGGAGTGGACATGGTCCCCAAGTATAGATGCATACTTGTGTTGATGCAATGTGCCTTCCAGAATGAGTAGACTACCCAGGGAATGCCACGAAAACATTCACCAGGCCGTAATGCTCCCTCCTTCAGCCTGGACCCTTCCGACGATTGTTGCACGGCCGTACACGCCAAAGACCTTTTGCCTCATGAAGCAAAAAAGGTGATTAATCTGGCAAGGCCACACGAATTCATTCAGTGGACGTCTAGTTGCAGTATTGACATTCAGGTTCATCATTCATCGCCAATAGACAGCTGTCAGCATGGGTGCATGAACCCGGCGCCTGTTGCGGAGGCTCACACGCAGCAACGGTCGCTGAGCGGCCATTGAGGAGACACTGTTGGTAGTCCTTGGTTCGTATGGGGGGTTAGATATTCAACAATTGCACATACACTCCTGGAAATTGAAATAAGAACACCGTGAATTCATTGTCCCAGGAAGGGGAAACTTTATTGACACATTCCTGGGGTCAGATACATCACATGATCACACTGACAGAACCACAGGCACATAGACACAGGCAACAGAGCATGCACAATGTCGGCACTAGTACAGTGCATATCCACCTTTCACAGCAATGCAGGCTGCTATTCTCCCATGGAGACGATCGTAGAGATGCTGGATGTAGTCCTGTGGAACGGCTTGCCATGCCATTTCCACCTGGCGCCTCAGTTGGACCAGCGTTCGTGCTGGACGTGCAGACCGCGTGAGACGACGCTTCATCCAGTCCCAAACATGCTCAATGGGGGACAGATCCGGAGATCTTGCTGGCCAGGGTAGTTGACTTACACCTTCTAGAGCACGTTGGGTGGCACGGGATACATGCGAACGTGCATTGTCCTGTTGGAACAGCAAGTTCCCTTGCCGGTCTAGGAATGGTAGAACGATGGGTTCGATGACGGTTTCGATGTACCGTGCACTATTCAGTGTCCCCTCGACGATCACCAGTGGTGTACGGCCAGTGTAGGAGATCGCTCCCCACACCATGATGCCGAGTGTTGGCCCTGTGTGCCTCGGTCGTATGCAGTCCTGATTGTGGCGCTCACCTGCACGGCGCCAAACACGCATACGACCATCATTGGCACCAAGGCAGAAGCGACTCTCATCGCTGAAGACGACACGTCTCCATTCGTCCCTCCATTCACGCCTGTCGCGACACCACTGGAGGCGGGCTGCACGATGTTGGGGCGTGAGCGGAAGACGGCCTAACGGTGTGCGGGACCGTAGCCCAGCTTCATGGAGACGGTTGCGAATGGTCCTCGCCGATACCCCAGGAGCAACAGTGTCCCTAATTTGCTGGTAAGTGGCGGTGCGGTCCCCTACGGCACTGCGTAGGATCCTACGGTCTTGGCGTGCATCCGTGCTTCGCTGCGGTCCGGTCCCAGGTCGACGGGCACGTGCACCTTCCGCCGACCACTGGCGACAACATCGATGTACTGTGGAGACCTCACGCCCCACGTGTTGAGCAATTCGGCGGTACGTCCACCCGGCCTCCCGCATGCCCACTATACGCCCTCGCTCAAAGTCCGTCAACTGCACATACGGTTCACGTCCACGCTGTCGCGGCATGCTACCAGTGTTAAAGACTGCGATGGAGCTCCGTATGCCACGGCAAACTGGCTGACACTGACGGCGGCGGTGCACAAATGCTGCGCAGCTAGCGCCATTCGACGGCCAACACCGCGGTTCCTGGTGTGTCCGCTGTGCCGTGCGTGTGATCATTGCTTGTACAGCCCTCTCGCAGTGTCCGGAGCAAGTGTGGTGCGTCTGACACACCGGTGTCAATGTGTTCTTTTTTCCATTTCCAGGAGTGTATATTCACTTGTACACATCTCCACAACCGTCGTCCACCCTTGTCATTTATGACACATGGTGCACTGCAGTTGCCTAGGCGCCAATTTTGGATAGCCCAATTTTCCAGTGCATGGTATATTTTAGCCAGGCAGGACGCTAACAGTCTGCAAACTTAGCCGTTTCGGAAACGCTTCCCCCCTTGGTCCAAAAACCAACGATAATGCCTTTTTTGCACGTAAGGTAAATCGCCACGATTCCACATTATGACAACGACTACACTGTTTTTCGCATCTCCTGACATGCTTCATATATCCTCCACTATTAGCACTGCAATCTGCCGTCAGTGAGTGGTTACTGCACGTTGACGTCGAACGTAGGCGGTGTTCATATTATTGTCACTGAACCGTATATGACCCTTTTGGCAGATCATGTCCATTATATTATACAATGTCTGTTCCTTCAATGATGACGCTATGTTCGAAGACGACAGGACCCCTCACTCACACAGCTCTCATCATCCAGGGCTGGAATCTTTAAGCACCCTGACCACTACAGTCACCAGATCATAATATTATTGAGCCTTTTTGAGAGAAGTGTGTGTGATCACTATCCACTTCCATCGTCGTTACATGAACTTTCCGCTCTTTGAAAGGAAGAACGGTAAAAGATTCCCTTCAAAATCATACAGTATTTTTATTTATCCACTCCAAAACGACTGGAAGCTTTTTTGGACGCCAGTGTGTTTCCTACTCTGTATAGGGCATGATAACGTGTTGTGTTTTTGGTGTTTCCATATCTTATGTCCAACCCCTGTGTGTGCTATTGTTTTTTTTATGGAACATTTGGTAATGGCTGCAGGCAGCACAGCACACTGCAGTACTATACTTAAAAAAAAAAAGATGAGTGACAAGTGTATTGTTACATTTAGAAGAAAAAATGATCGCGTATAGGTATTATGGGCTCCTACCAGACGAGAAGTGGAGCATTTATCACTTTACAAGAGTACGAAATAGATGTAAACAGATATATATATATACGTAATATCCCGTCCGCACATGGCTATCAATGTACTACCTGGGAGAAGATAAAAGAGCAATGCTAGACGCTGTATTGAGCGAAACCATCCGGAGATACAAAAAAGAGAATAGCTGTTGCAGGATTGTACATATATCTGGTAAACGAAATCACTAATTTTTCAAAAGCAATATCTGAAAAAAGAAATCGAAGACATAATAAAAATCATGCCCGAACACAGGTACATTATAAATCTTTCTGACAGAACATCATGAAAGAGTTCACTGAGGTAGAGAGGGAGAATCAATGTTACGTACACTCGTATTATGAAAAAGGACACAGAATAATTGTACTCGTTTCCCCCACAAAAAAAAAAGAATATCGGATTTCCTGCCTACAACATTGTAATGTGCACAATGGAGAACCATAATAGCAAGATTAATCCTTTATTTGCTGTAACTGTAAAAAAATATAAAGTCAGGGTTCAAAGTTGATGAACTGTTATTGAATTAATAGCAAATTACTTTATTTCGAAAATGATTAAAAGTCATTAAAATGGATAAAATATTCAGAGAACTTGTAAGTCCCAACAGTATTATACAGGAGAAATACATTATGGAACTGAAAAGTACCAAAAGAATCACTTAGCTAGGGTTATTGCTTCTTGTAATACTTTTAAAATCAGTTCTTTTTTTCATTAACACACAAAAAAATATTACGCTCTGAACGCTTAGAATTGGGTCTAGATTCCATCTTTGTAGATGAGCAAAGCTCACATTTGCCTCTTAAACTGACAAATATTGGCCAGTAATATCCCATATAAGGAAAGCGTACGTCATTTAGAACCAAAAATATTTTCTTTCTTCTACTTGGAGTTGAAAGAGAAGCATTTTGATCCTCTTTGGGCCCTCCCGTTTTTTCTACCATCGCTTTCTAAGTGTGAGTAGACCAAGTGTAGTTCTACTCTGAAATAAATCAGTGGAAGTGTCCCATTTACGTCACAGTATGAAACACAAAAATTCAAAAGGGTCGTTTCCACCATTGCACGAAACAGTCTGTATCAGCACTTTTTTTTGTCTTTCTGTCTATTTCATGAAGAGACCTCACCATAGCAGCTTTATCCACGCTACTCACGTTTCCATTATAATCTTGTAAAATCATCAGTAACCCCACTTCAATCTTTGTTCCACTGTTGCACCTTTCTGGGTTCTGGATACACTATATACTTCATTTCCTTGATCATCTGAAAGAAAGTGAACTCCTCCATTGTCCAGCTACATTCTGTACAGTACCAGCACATACCCGAGGAGATACAGTTTGGACATTTTCTTTATTGTCTGTCTCTTCCTCATGAGCACATAGTTTAGGTTTTTTAATATTTTTTGAAGTGCTAGGACAGGCCTGAGGAGTTTTTGCAGTATTTTTCCGAGGAGTACTACGCATCATTTCACCTTCACTCGCATCACTACATTTAGATGGTGTATCAATATCATTGAGAAAATTTTGTTGTTGAGTACGAATTTCTTCTCCCTATTCCGTAATAGGTAGCCATAGCCTGAAAAAAAATCTTACTAAGTTCACTACCGTTTTACATTTTTTCTATTGTTTTTCATAAAATGAAATGCCATATTGTCCTCAGTAAGGATATGTTTTTATTTACAAAATATCCAGAAAACAGGAAAAGCCATAAACATCAAAGCAAAGCGTGTGTGTGTGTGTGTTGGGGTTTATGGGCGCTCAACATCGAGGTCATCAGCGGCCTGACACACATTAAAAGGAACGAATGTGGACAGACCTAAGAAAACTGAAGCACACACGCAAAGAAAGCAGGAAAAGAAAGAAAATGCTATATAAGAAAGTAAAACCGAAGGAAAGGGAAAACATAGCAACAAGAATGTCACTGAAATTGTCACTGGCTGGCTACTTACATAAAATGTGTGCGAGCTTGTCACACAGTGAGCAAATTAAAATCCTCTCCCTAAAATCTTTGTAAAAACATTTGACATGGCACAGAACTTTAAAACTTTAACCACATTCGTCCGAGTGTTGCCTAAAAGAGTTGGCAGGTCCGCTGGCAAGTCAGCCGCGGACGGCTGGTCAGAAAATAAAACGCAATCCAATAAAACGTGGCGCACAGTGATCTGGACGCCGCAAGCACCACGCATTGGAGGGTCTTCTCGCCGGAGCAGGAAGCCATGCGTATAGGGCTGTGGCCTATTCGAAGCCGAGTGAGGAGAACCTCGTCCCATCGATGGGGCTGAAAGGAAGTACACCACACACACGTTGTGGGCTTGACTAGACGGAGCTTATTGTCAGTCACTTCCAGCCACTCATCCTCCCACCGACACATGACTCGTGAGCTCAACAGCGAGGTGAGTGCGTGCAAGGGGATAGCACAATGAGATACGTGTAGTTCGAGACACGCCTCCTTGGCTCGAGATCTGCCCTTTCATTCCCAGCAATGCCGACATGCCCCGGAACCCAGCAGGAAGCTACAACCTTCCCCAGTCGCTGTAGTCGGAGGAGGGCATCCTGGATGGTCTGGACTACTTTATCTGCCGGATACAAATGGTGCAATGATTGAAGGGCACTGAGTGAATCGGAACAGACAAGAAACTTAGGAGAGGAAGAATGTCTCATCTGCTCCAGCGCCCCCAAGATCGCAGACAATTCTGCATCAAAGACAGTAAAGGTCTGAGGCAGTCGGACCTTGAGGACACGATCCGGAAAAACAACTGAGCAACCAACGGAATCCCCTTGTTTCGACCCATCCGTAAAAACAGCTACATAGTCGTGGTGCTCAGATAAAATAGCAGAAAATGCTGCATTAAAAACGGTGGCAGGAGTGCAATCTCTCTTGTACTGCAATAAATCTAAAATCACTCCGGGCCTCTTCAGTAACCAGGGTGGCAGGCGGTTAAAACCCTGGATTTGGGGTTGTACAGACTCCACACCGAGCGACTCTAGCACACGTTGCACACGGATCCCAAATGGCAACGTAGCCCGGGGACGGTGGGAAAAAAGGCGGTCCAGAGGTGGATGGGCAACAAGGCGGTGAGCAGGCGAGCTGGAAGCTGCAAGAAACTTACAAGCCTGGCGCACCAGCAGGAGCTGCCGCCGGATGGTAAGTGGCGGTTCGCCAGCCTCAGCACAGAGACTGGGTATGGGACTGGTCCGATAAGCACCCGTGGCCAGTCGAATCCCAGCATGGTGGACAGCGTCAAGGATGTGCAAATAAGACGGCCTTGCTGACCCATATACTGTGCATCCATAGTCCAGCCGTGAACGCACAAAAGCCCGATAAAACTGAAGGAGACGCGCCGTCTCCGCTCCCCAAGACCTGTGGCTAAGGCACTTGAGGATGTTCAGGGCCTTCATGGTTCTGGCTTTCAAGTCACGTAGGTGTGGCAGCCATGACAACCTGGAGTCAAAAATTAGGCCCAGAAACCGCACTGTGTCTCTAAAATGTAGGACAGCATCCCCCATATGCAAGGCAGGCAAAGTAAAAAGACGACGAGAACGATTAAAATGAACACAAACACACTTATTGGCTGAAAACCGAAAACCTGTCTTTGCAGCCCACTCCTCTAACCGCCGCACTGTTAGCTGCAACTGACGGCTCACGGTTGCAACACTGGAGGAGGAACAGAAAACAGCAAAGTCGTCCACAAACAAGGAGCACTGTACTGGACTCCTCACTGTAGACGTTATACTGTTGATGGCTAAGGCAAAGAGGGTAACGCTTAAAACACTGCCCTGGGGGACACCGTTCTCTTGCTCAAAGCGATCAGACAGTGTGTTACCAAAGCGGGTCCGAAAAAACCGCTGAGACAGGAAAGACCGAATGAAAATAGGGAGGCGGCCACGAAAGCCCCATTGCTGCAGTTGTCCAAGAATACAGTGTCTCCAAGTAGTATCATATGCCTTACTGATATCAAAGAAGATACCAATACAGTGATGCTGACGGAGGAAAGCCTGCTGAATAGCCGCCTCTAGGAGGGTCAGGTTGTCGACCGTGGACCGAAATTTTCGGAATCCACACTGAAAGCGGCTAAGGAGCTGTCTAGTCTCTAACAGCCAGACCAGACGACGGTTAACCATCCGTTCCAGGGTCTTTCCGACACAGCTTGTCGAGGCGATACTACGATAACTACTGGGACATGTGCGGTCCTTTCCTGGTTTGAGGAGAGGGATGAGGACTGCCTCCCTCCACGAGGTGGGGAACACTCCTGTCTGCCATATCAGATTAAAACATTCGAGGAGGATTTCCTTTGACGCCGCTGGCAGATGTCGAAGCATGGAGTACCGGATGCGGTCGTAACCTGGTGCAGTGTCAGAAGTCGCAGTAAGTGCCAATTCAAGTTCCCACATGGAGAAAGGGGAGTTGTAGGCCTCAGAACTGTTCAACCGAAAGTCCAACTTCGCTCGTTCGACAGTCGCACGGTAGCGACGAAATGCTGGATCCTGGGTTGCAGTGGCAGTACTTTGTGCAAAATGCTCTGCCAGCGTCTGAGCAATGGCTCTGGGTGTTGTTTGCAGGACTGCAGCTATTGGTAGACGGCTGCGTTTACCGGAAATCCTCCGGATGGCTTCCCATACTTTTGTGGAACAAGTGGAACGGTTGATGGAGTCCAGGAACTCCTGCCATGACCTTTTCTTGCTCTCTTTAATGACACGGCGTGCCCTGGCTCTCGCGATGCGAAAGGCGGTAAGATTGACCGCTGTTGGGCGGCATTTAAATCGGCGAAGAGCCGCACTCCTGTCCCGGATGGCTGAACGGCACTCTTCCGTCCACCAAGGCACAAGGCGCCGCTTAGGAGGGCCAGAAGACTGTGGTATGGACCGGTCAGCAGCATGATGGATCACAAGTGTGATGTGATCCACCCATTCCTGTACGCTGTTGTGGCGTTCAAAGACAGCCAACCGAGTGAACAGAGGCCAGTTAGCCCTGCCAATCAGCCACGATGGCGGCCTCTGCTCCAGCAATACACCATCCAGGAGATGAATGCGGATGGGGAAGTGATCGCTGGAATGAAGGTCGTCAATGACCTCCCAGTGAACAGAGTCGATGAGGGCTGGAGAGCAGAAAGATAGGTTAATGGCTGAGAATGACCCAGTAGCAGTAGAGAAATGAGTTGGAGTACCTGTGTTGAGGATGCACAACACTTGAGATGTTAGGAGGCTCTCCAAAATTCGACTTCGAGTGCAAAGAGAAGTGGAGCCCCACAGGACATGATGGGCATTGAAGTCTCCCAGGAGGAGAAATGGGCGGGGGAGTTGGTCGATAAGATCTGTGAGAGCGTCTAAGGTCATTGCATCCAGAGGGGGTAAATAAAGGGAGCAAACGGTAAGCCTCCGACAGGAATGAATTTCAACTGAAACTGCTTGCAGGTCAGTATCCAGGGGGAGAGCAGAGGATTGGTGGTCATTATTGACAAACACGGCGACCGCCTTTGGCTCTGTCTCCAGTCAGGTCATCTTTGCGATACAACGTATAGCCCCTGAGTACAGGAGCATCAGATGGTTTTAGATGTGTTTCCTGTAAACACAAGCACAGGGGGCGTTGCCGTGCTAGGAGGTGCAGTTCCTCCACATGTGCCCGGAATCCATTCATGTTCCACTGTATAATGGGAGCCATCTATCAGGGTGGGAGTACCTTCAGTCTCACTTTCTGTCGGGGAGGAGAGCCCACAACAGGTGGAGGCTCAGTTTTGGGGCGAGATGATTGCCCCAGTCTGACATCAACCTCCATCGCCTCTGAAGAGGAGTCGAGAGAGACGTCAGAGAGAATGACATCAACATCAGCAGACTGTAGAACTTCAGTCTCCTTTAGCGGGCGAGTCTTCACCTTTGGCTTGGGCTTCGATTTTCTAGCCTGAGGTGGCACTGGAGCCAAAACCTCAGAAGCAGTAGGGGGTGTAGAAGCGCTAGGCATGGCACAAGACTGGACCTGGGAAGGGGCAGGAAGTTCCATGACGTCAGCTACCACGGCCTGGTCAGAAGGCCGGGGAGGAGCAGCAGGCTTCACAGGAACAGCAGCAGCACATGTACATTGACAAACGCAGGTGCTAGTGCTGCCAGTAGCAACCTCCGTTTGTGTAGCGGCATCAGTTTTCAAGACTGGCTGTTTCAGAACGGAATAAAAGGAAGCAGCGAACGTGGGCGGCTGCAGGGACTTGTAAATTTTCTTTGCCTCGCCGTACGGGATGCGTTTGGTGGTTTTAAGTTCCTGGATCTTCCGTTCCTCAAGGAAAACTCTACATTCTCTACTCCACACAGGGTGATCCCCAGAGCAGTTGACACACTTGGGAGGAGAGGAGCAACCAACTCCCTCATGGGCGGCTTTACCACATTTCCCGCAAGTGGCTTCCCCTTTACAGCCGCGAGTAGTGTGTCCAAAGTGTTGGCATTTAAAACACCGCATGGGGTTGGGGTAATAAGGCCGTACACTGAGACGTAGGAAACCTGCCTTCACATACTCGGGCAATTTGGTGCTGTTAAACATAAGGATAAACGAGTCAGATTTCATGAGAGCACCATCCACCCGTTTCATAACGTGTTGCACATTGACAATTCCTTCCCGGGACCATTCAGCCTTCAGTTCGTCTTGGGGAATGTCAAAGAGATCTCTGCAAGTCACAACACCCTTGCTGTAGTTCAAGGTGTTGTGAAATTCAGTCTCAATCGCAAACTCCCCAAGAAATTGTGCCTTCTGAAGGTTCTGGACTTGCTAGAAGCTAGATGTTTCAACCAACAAGGTGCCATTTCGCAAGCGCTTTACAGATTTTAATGTGCCAGCAATACCTTCTAAGCCCTTCTGTATATAAAATGGCGAAACTTTTTCAAAACTCCCATCTTTTCTTCTAATTATGAGAAACATATTCTGCGAAGCAGCATGCGTTCTGTTACTATTACCTGAATCAGGAGGACTGGCTACACGAGCCCTCTTGTGAGATTGGGTGTTAGAACCTACCAGCGGCCCACCCTTTCCACTGGGAGGAGAAGAAGAAAAGTTCGAGGGTTCCATCTCCGTCCCACGAGCAGCTAGGGAATTAGGAGTCCACCTAGACAGAGCCCCGCGTGCCTAGGTAAGCCTTATACAACTGAGGTGCGGCAGGTTCCCCAGAGGTTGCCCGCTAACGACTGTTCCACCTCAACAGCCATGCATCTCATCAGCACGCAGCACACCTTGAGATTGAGGGGTTGTTTATAGAGGTTTATTCCATCCTCGCGATCCAGGCGGTCAAGCCAAGATCCCCATTCCCTGAGACACACAACATTCCACCGCCGCGCCGCACGGTGATCGTTGAAGTATGCTCAGAGCTTACGGTGACGGGGGACAGGCGGCGCTTACCAGTTCCCAGCTCAGGAACCCCGGGGTCGCCAAGCCCGTACCCAGCAAATGAATGCTGAGCCCCTGGGGGCTCAAAGCAAAGCAACCAAAAGTCTATACAACCTCAATTTGTGAAGTTACTGCCCTGAACGTGACGGGACTGCAATGCCCCAGACATATTTTACGTTATAATTGAATATTGCAACGGTACTGTATTGATATTTTATCCAAATTAACATTAGTATGTATAAAGATAACTGCATAGAAATTATCACTCACTTCAGTTCACATATAAATCTTACTTTTATTTACGTAACCTTGCGCCGTTGTTTCACACATCAAGCAACAAGTTGCAATGCCGCTGCTCACATTTCCAACTGATGTACAGGCTTCGGAATGGCGTGAGGGCTGCAGTGACATCCATCTAGGAAGCACAAGCGATATGGAATGGGACCTTTCGGTCCCAACAAGACTGAAGGGCTGTTGAATTATATAATTCCATACAGAATCTGCTGGGATTCCTAAGTCCCGACAGTAAATGAAAAACAAGACAAACCCTTCCAGACATTCACAGTCAGTAACGGGGGTGTTGTTGATGTTGTGGTCTTCAGTCCTGAGACTGGTTTGATGCAGCTCTGCATGCTACTCTATCCTGTGCAAGCTTCTTCATCTCCCAGTACTTACTGGAACCTACATCCTTCTGGATCTGCTTAGTGTATTCATCTCTTGGTCTCCCTCTACGATTTTTACCCTCCACGCTGCCCTCCAATGCTAAATTAGTGATCCCTTGATGCCTCAGAACATGTCCTACCAACCGATCCCTTCTTTTTGTCAAATTGTGCCACAAACTCCTCTTCTCCCCAATTTTATTCAATACCTCCTCATTAGTTATGTGATCTTCCCATCTAATCTTCAGCATTCTTCTGGAGCACCACATTTCGAAAGCTTCTATTCTCTTCGTGTCCAAACTATTTATCGCCCATGTTTCACTTCCATACATGGCTACACTCCATACAAATACTTTCAGAAACGACTTCCTGACACTTAAATTTATACTCGATGTTAACAAATTTCTCTTCTTCAGAAACGCTTTCCTTGCCATTGTCAGTCTACATTTTATATCCGCTCTACTTCGACCATCATCAGTTATTTTTCTCCCCAAATAGCAAAACTCCTTTACTACTTTAAGTGTCTCATTCCCTAACCTAATTCCCTCAGCATCACCCGACTTCATTCGACTGCATTCCATTATTATCGTTTTGGTTGTTGATGTTCATCTTATATCCTCCTTTCAAGACACTGTCAATTCCGTTCAACTGCTCTTCCAAGTCCTTTGCTGTCTCTGACAGAATTACAATGTCATCGGCGAACCTCAAAGTTTTCATTTCTTCTCCATGGATTTTAATACCTACTCAGAATTTTTCTTTTGTTTCCTTTACTGCTCTTTTGTTTCCTTTACTGCTTGCTCAATATACAGATTGAAAACATCGGGGATATGGTACAACTCTGTCTCACACCCTTCCCAACCACTGCTTCTCTTTCATGCCCCTCGACTCTTATAACTGCCATCTGGTTTCTGTACAAATTGTAAATAGCTTTTCGATCCCCGTATTCTACCCCTGTCACCTTTAGAATTTCAAAGAGAGTATTCCAGTCAACATTGTCAAAAGATTTCTCCAAGTCTACAAGTGCTAGAAACGTAGGTTCGCCTTTCCTTAATCTTTCTTCTAAGATAAGTCGTAAGGTCTGTATTGCCGCACGTGTTCCAACTTATTAAACTGATAGTTCGGTAATTTTCACATCTGTCAACACCTGCTTTCTTTGGAATTGGAATTATTCTATTCTTCTTGAAGTCTGAGGGTATTTCGCCTGTCTCATATATCTTTCTCACCAGATGGTAGAGTTGTGTCAGGGCTGACTCCCCAAGGCTATCAGTAGCTCCAATTGAATGTTCTCTATTCCCGGGGCCTGGTTTCGACTTAGGTCTTACAGTGCTCTGTCAAAGTCTTTACGCAGTATCATATCCCCCATTTCATCTTCATCTACATGCTCTTCCATTTCCATAATATTGTCCTCAAGAACATCGCCCTCGTATAGACCCTCAATATACTCCTTCCACCTTTCTGCTTTCCCCTATTTGCTTAAAACTGGGTTTCCATCTGAGCTCTTGATATTGATACAAGTGGTTCTCTTTTCTCCAAAGGTCTCTTTAATTTTCCTAAAGGTAGTATCTATCTTACCCCTAGTCGGATAAGTCTCTACATCCTTACATTTGTCATCTAGCCATCCCTGCTTAGCCATTTTGCACTTCCTGTCGATGTCATTTTTGAGACGTTTGTATTCCTTTTTGCCTGCTTCATTTACTGCATTTTTATATTTTCTCCTTTCATTAATTAATTTCAATATTTCTTGTGTTACCCAACGATTTCTACTAGCCCTCGTCTTTTTACCAACTTGATCGTCTGCTGCCTTCAGTACTTCATCTCTCAAAGCTACCCATTTTTCTTCTACTGTATTTCTTTCCCCCATTCCTGTCAATTATTCCCTTATGCTCTCCCTGAAACTCTGTACAACCTCTGGTTTAATCAGTTTATCCAGGTCCCATCTCCTTAAATTTCCACCTTTTTGCAATTTCTTCACTTTTAATCTACAGTTCATAACCAATAGATTGTGGTCAGAGTCCACATCTGCCCCTGGAAATGTCTTACAATTTAAAACCTGGTTCCTAAATCTCTGTCTTATCATTATATAATATATCTGATACCTACTAGCATCTCCAGGATTCTTCCATGTATACAACCTTCTTTTATGATTCTTGAACCAAGTGTTAGCTATGATTAAGTTATGCTCTGTGCAAATTTCTACCAGACGGTTTCCTCTTTCATTTCTTACCCCCAATCCATATTCACCTACTACGTTTCCTTCTCTCCCTTTTCCTACTCTGGAATTACAGTCACACATGACTATTAAATTTTCGTCTCCCTTCACTACCTGAATAATTTCTTTTATCTCATCATACATTTCATCAATTTCTTCATCATCTGCAGAGCTAGTTGGCATATGAACTTGTACTACTGTAGTAGGCATGGGCTCCGTGTCTAACTTAGCCACAATATGCTGTTTGTAGTAGCTTACCCTCACTCCTGTTTTTTATTCATTATTAAACTTACTCCTGCATTACCCCTATTTGATTTTGTTTTTATAACCCTGTATTCACCTGACCAAAAGTGTTGGTCCTCCTGCCATTGAACTTCACTAATTCCCACTATATCTAACTTTAACCTACCCATTTCCCTTTTTAAATTTTCTAACCTAGCTGCCCGATTAAGGGATCTGACATTCCACGCTCCGATCAGTAGAATGCCGGTATTCTTTCTCCTGATAACGACGTCCTCTTGAGTAGTCCCCGCCCGGAGATCCGAATGGGGGACTATTTTACCTCTGGAATATTTTACCCGAGAGGACGCCATCATCATTTAACCAAGCAGCATGCCCTCGGGAAAAATTACGGCTGTAGTTTCCCCTTGCTTTCAGCCGTTCGCAGGATCAGTCAATCATCCAGACTGTTGCCCCTGCAACTATTGAAAAGGCTGCTGCCCCTCTTCAGGAACCACAAGTTTGTCTGGCCTCTCAACAGATACCCCTCCGTTGTTTTTGCACCTACGGTACGGCCATCTATATCGCTGAGGCACGCAATAGCATACCCAATAAAAGCATTATAGATGTATCCAGAATGAGATTTTCACTCTGCAGTGGAGTGTGCGCTGATATGAAACTTCCTGGCAGATTAAAACTGTGTGCGCGACCGAGACTCGAACTCGGGACCTTTGCCTTTCGCGGGCAAGTGCTCTACCATACGAGCTACCGAAGCACGACTCACGCCCGGTACTCACAGCTTTACTTCTGCCAGTATCTCGTCTCCTACCTTCCAAACTTTACAGAAGCTCTCCTGCGAACCTTGCAGAACTAGCACTCCTGAAAGAAAGGATATAGCGGAGACATGGCTTAGCCACAGCCTGGGGGATGTTTCCAGAATGAGATTTTCACTCTGCAGCGGAGTGTGCGCTGATATGAAACTTCCTGGCAGATTAAAACTGTGTGCGCGACCGAGACTCGAACTCGGGACCTTTGCCTTTCGCGGGCAAGTGCTCTACCATACGAGCTACCGAAGCACGACTCACGCCCGGTACTCACAGCTTTACTTCTGCCAGTATCTCGTCTCCTACCTTCCAAACTTTACAGAAGCTCTCCTGCGAACCTTGCAGAACTAGCACTCCTGAAAGAAAGGATATAGCGGAGACATGGCTTAGCCACAGCCTGGGGGATGTTTCCAGAATGAGATTTTCACTCTGCAGCGGAGTGTGCGCTGATATGAAACTTCCTGGCAGATTAAAACTGTGTGCCCGACCGAGACTCGAACTCGGGACCTTTGCGTTTCGCGGGCAAGTGCTCTACCATACGAGCTACCGAAGCACGACTCACGCCCGGTACTCACAGCTTTACTTCTGCCAGTGACTTCAGTCTGTGAGTACCGGGCGTGAGTCGTGCTTCGGTAGCTCGTATGGTAGAGCACTTGCCCGCGAAACGCAAAGGTCCCGAGTTCGAGTCTCGGTCGGGCACACAGTTTTAATCTGCCAGGAAGTTTCATTATAGACGTAATTTGTTCAAAGCCTTCTTTCCATGGTAGAATCAGGAGCAAACATTAGGGCTTCTGGACATCGATTGTGAGAGAAATCCTTCGATAAATTCGGCCATCAGTACCTAACAGCTGCGTTACAGCGTTTCAGGTCTCCGCAAGTGACAATAGATTTACTGCTACTAATCAGTACCAAATGGTTTGCAAAGAGAAAATAAACGGAAATACGCAAGCAATCCCAACCCACTGTTCCGTCAGACAGAGTAATAGTTATGTCAAAATGTGGCAATCATTCAATAAAAATGTTACAAATGGTTCTAAAAACTCTACATTCCATTATCCTCGTTTTGCTTTTGTTGATGTTCATCTTATATCCTCCTTCCAAGACACTATCCATTCCGTTCAACTGCTCTTCCAAGTCCTTTGCTGCCTCTGACAGAATTACAATGTCATCGGCAAACCTCACAGTTTTTATTTCTTCTCCATGGATTTTAATACCTACTCCGAATTTTTCTTTTGTTTCCTTTACTGCTTGCTCAATATACAGATTGAATAACATCGGGGAGAGGCTACAACCCCGTCTCACTCCCTTCCCAACCACTGCTTCCCTTTCGTGTCCCTCGACTCTTATAACTGCCATCTGGTTTCTGTACAAATTGTAAATAGCCATTAGCTCCCTGTATTTTACCCCTGCCACCTTCAGAATTTGAAAGAGAGTTTTCCAGTCAACATTGTCAAAAACTTTCTCTAAGTCTACAAATGCTAGAAACGTAGGTTTGCCTTTCCTTAATCTAGCTTCTAAGATATGTCGTAGGGTCAGTATTGCCTCACGTGTTCCAATATTTCTACGGAATCCAAATTGAACCTCCCCGAGGTCGGCTTCTACTAGTTTTTCCATTCGTCTGTAAAGAATTCGCGTTAGTATTCTGCAGCCGTGACTTATGAAACTGATAGTTCGGTAATTTTCACATCTGTCAACACCTGCTTTCTTTGGTATTGGAATTATTCTATTCTTCTTGAAGTCTGAGGGTATTTCGCCTGTCTGATATATCTTGCTCACCAGATGGTAGAGTTTTGTCAGGACTGGCTCTCCCAAGGCTGTCAGTAGTTCTAATGGAATGTTGTCTACTCCCGGGGCCTTGTTTCGACTCAGGTCTTTCAGTGCTCTGTCAAACTCTTCACGCAGTATCATATCTCCCATTTCATCTTCATCTACATCCTCTTCCATTTCCATAATATTGTCCTCAAGCACATCACCCTTGTATAGACCCTCTATATACTCCTTCCATCTTTCTCCTTTCCCTTCTTTGCTTAGAACTGGGTTCCCATCTGAGCTCTTGATATTGATACAAGTGGTTCTCTTTTCTCCAAAGGTCTCTTTAATTTTCCTGTAGGCAGTATCTATCTTACCCCTGGTGAGACAAGCCTCTACATCCTTACATTTATCCTCTAGCCATCCCTGCTGAGCCTTTTTGCACTTCCTGTCGATCTCATTTTTGAAACGTTTGAATTCCTTTTTGCCGGCTTCATTTACTGCATTTTTATATTTTCTCCTTTCATCAATTAATTTCAATATTTCTTCTGTTACCCAAGGATTTCTAGCAGCCCTCGTCTTTTTACCTACTGTATCCTCTGCTGCCTTCACTACTTCATCCCTCAAAGCTACCCATTCTTCTTCTACTGTATTTCTTTCCCCCATTCCTGTCAATTGTTCCCTTATGCTCTCCTTGAAACTCTGTACAACCTCTGGTTCTTTCAGTTTATCTAGGTCCCATCTCCTTAAATTCCCACCTTTTTGCAGTTTCTTCAGTTTTTATCTACAGTTCATAACCAATAGATTGTGGTCAGAGTCCACATCTGCCCCTGAAAATGTCTTACTATTTAAAACCTGGTTCCTAAATCTCTGTCTTACCATTATATAATCTATCTGAAACCTGTCAGTATCTCCAGACTTCTTAGTATCCTCGAAAATTAGAGAGATATATAATAAACTGTTTAGTTCGCTTTCTCCTCCAGTTCTCACTGCTTAACGTCTGTGTTACTCAGTTCCCTCCTCCGCCGGAAGACTAACGATAATCGCAATCGTAAGTTTTGCTGGCATCGGAAACTGTTTGCTATCCCGTTTAACGGCCAAGATGTGAAGAGGAAGTCCCTCGCCGTTGGGTATTAATTCAGAGTTATCGTTTGGCAGTGCTACAAAGTGGCTCGAGCGATGTGTCACAGCTGTGTATTCAAGACAGTCCAATTCCTCATGCACTTGGTAAGTAGCATTACTTTGTGTGATAATTGTCTAGTCGTCTATTTACATGCATCTTCCTTAAAAGTGGGAGGCAATCAGTCAAAAAGGTAATAAACTGCAATTGGAGGTGATCTTACCTTATTCCACACATTTCCTAGCGATGGGTTCGGAACGTGTGTATTTACTTTGGTGTGTCATTCGATATTTACAAGTGTGCTATGGCCAGTCTCATAGTGGCGTTATTGTTTTAATATACTGTGTTTTGTTAATACTGGCGGCAGTAGTTGCTTGCAACGTGCATTTAACGAAGTGTTCTGATGGTACATACTCGGATTATCCCATTATTATGTACAAGTCTACTTGGGACAGTCTTATACTAACGGCACACACTAATAATGCAGAGATAATGTAAATTTGGTACTTAGCAACTGCGTATTTGTTGTTAAATAATGATTACAGAAATTGTTAAACGTTCAAGCGTTTTATATTTATTTATGTGTTACGGAATATTAGGCTGCAGTCATGCTTTGTTTTGCTTACAGAAAATGCCATAACGTTATTATACAAACTCATGTTTAGAGAAGAACATAAGACCTATAACAACTAGAGGTAGGGCATTCATATTCACAAGACATGTACATTAGTATGAAGAAATGATTAGCATTTGAACCATGTCGGCCGGCCGCAGTGGCCGTGCGGTTCTCGGCGCTTCAGTCTGGAACCGCGTGACCGCTACGGTCGCAGGTTCGTATCCTGCCTCGGGCATGGACGTGTGATGTCCTTAGATTAGTTAGGTTTAAGTAGTTCTAAGTTCTAGGGGACTGATGACCTAAGATGTTAAGTCCCATAGTACTCAGAGCCATTTGAACCATTTGAACCATGTCGACTCGCCGGTTCAAGGTTAACATCGATATCGCAGCACGTAGCGCAAAACCACCTACCGGTAAAATGTGCCTGTTGCTCTCGTTGGCGCTATAAACCGAAAATAATGGATCAGTGTGATTTGAGCAGGCGTGCAGGATGCCTCGCAGATACACTCCTGGAAATTGAAATAAGAACACCGTGAATTCATTGTCCCAGAAAGGGGAAACTTTATTGACACATTCCTGGGGTCAGATACATCACATGATGCCACTGACAGAACCACAGGCACATAGACACATAGACACAGGCAACAGAGCATATACAATGTCGGCACTAGTACAGTGTATATCCACCTTTCGCAGCAATGCAGGCTGCTATTCTCCCATGGAGACGATCGTAGAGATGCTGGATGTAGTCCTGTGGAACGGCTTGCCATGCCATTTCCACCTGGCGCCTCAGTTGGACCAGCGTTCGTGCTGGACGTGCAGACCGCGTGAGACGACGCTTCATCCAGTCCCAAACATGCTCAATGGGGGACAGATCCGGAGATCTTGCTGGCCAGGGTAGTTGACTTACACCTTCTAGAGCACGTTGGGTGGCACGGGATACATGCGGACGTGCATTGTCCTGTTGGAACAGCAAGTTCCCTTGCCGGTCTAGGAATGGTAGAACGATGGGTTCGATGACGGTTTGGATGTACCGTGCACTATTCAGTGTCCCCTCGACGATCACCAGTGGTGTACGGCCAGTGTAGGAGATCGCTCCCCACACCATGATGCCGGGTGTTGGCCCTGTGTGCCTCGGTCGTATGCAGTCCTGATTGTGGCGCTCACCTGCACGGCGCCAAACACGCATACGACCATCATTGGCACCAAGGCAGAAGCGACTCTCATCGCTGAAGACGACACGTCTCCATTCGTCCCTCCATTCACGCCTGTCGCGACACCACTGAAGGCGGGCTGCACGATGTTGGGGCGTGAGCGGAAGACGGCCTAACGGTGTGCGGCACCGTAGCCCAGCTTCATGGAGACGGTTGCGAATGGTCCTCGCCGATACCCCAGGAGCAACAGTGTCCCTAATTTGCTGGGAAGTGGCGGTGCGGTCCCCTACGGCACTGCGTATGATCCTACGGTCTTGGCGTGCATCCGTGCGTCGCTGCGGTCCGGTCCCAGGTCGACGGGCACGTGCACCTTCCGCCGACCACTGGCGACAACATCGATGTACTGTGGAGACCTCACGCCCCACGTGTTGAGCAATTCGGCGGTACGTCCACCCGGCCTCCCGCATGCCCACTATACGCCCTCGCTCAAAGTCCGTCAACTGCACATACGGTTCACGTCCACGCTGTCGCGGCATGCTACCAGTGTTAAAGACTGCGATGGAGCTCCGTATGCCACGGCAAACTGGCTGACACTGACGGCGGCGGTGCACAAATGCTGCGCAGCTAGCGCCATTCGACGGCCAACACCGCGGTTCCTGGTGTGTCCGCTGCGCCGTGCGTGTGATCATTGCTTGTACAGCCCTCTCGCAGTGTCCGGAGCAAGTATGGTGGGTCTGACACACCGGTGTCAATGTGTTCTTTTTTCCATTTCCAGGAGTGTATATGCGCGAACCGTACCGTCAAATCAGTGAGTCTAAAAAAGGGCGAATTATTGGCATGGGAGAATATGATGTGTCCATCCGGGAAATTGCTGCTCGTGTAGGATGAAGTGTTTCGGCAGTTCAACTGGTGTGTGCAGAATGATTCACGGAAGGCCGTATAACACGACGAGATGGGTCGGGATGCACCACCCAGACCACCCCGACAAGATCGACACCATATCCGAAAGGCATTGCAGCAAAGATCTCCAATGAATTTCTTTCAAATTGATACATTTATCCTTCTCCCCCACCCTAGAAAGTTTGTAGCATACCACGGAGTCACCCTGTATATACATACATTTACAGGCACGGCGCCTATAACTTTGACGGTCTGTGACGCCGCTGGATGAAGTTTCCGGACATGGATTCCTGTGTAAAACTTGATCTATTAAGTCCCCGCCCCCCCCCCCACAACCTCTAGAAGTGTGTAACATGAATTATGAAACACCCTATATATATATATATATATATATATATATATATATATATATATATATGCAACTACCACCTGATGATGCTTCACTTCAGTTGCTAGTATTAAATACGCCGTTCGGTTTATACGGGTACACCCGCTTACCGTTTGGGGTTGCAAGTGCACCCGACATTTTCCAAAAGTATTTAGAAGAACTGATTCAAGATATTGCGCACTATGTTAATTGTATGTAACTGCACTCTTTCTCGGCGTATTCCACTGATGAATTCTTCTCGGGTTATCAGCCGAGTGGTGGCGTCGTCTTGTCGCAACGTTTCAATGAGTTTCGTACCCATCATCTTCTGGTGAAGTGTCGGGGTGCTGTGTTCTGCATATCTATATAGCTGCTTGGCCGTTAATTGTTAATTATTTCGACATTATTCTTGTTACGGGTTGATACACGTATAACATCGCAAAACTCTTGAAACCCTGTTGCCGGCCGGCGTGGCTGTGCGGTTCTAGGCGCTTCAGTCTGGAATCGCGTGACCGCTACGGTCGCAGGTTCGAATCCTGCCTCGCGCATGGATGTGTGTGATGTCCTTAGGTTAGTTAGGTTTAAGTAGTTCTAAGTTCTAGGGGACTGATGACCACAGATGTTAAGTCCCATAGTGCTCAGAGCCATTTGAACCATTTGAAACCCTGTTGCAAGAGTTGCAGGAAAATAGTTCACAGTGTCAGTTAGAAAACTACAGTTTCTTCATCCACATTTCAGATACCAGGGACACATTCTTTGTCACGATTATATCAAGCTCATGCACGACCACGCTGAAGCGGGCATAAAAATGCTGGCACCTAGTAACCTCAGACAGCTGCAGTCGTTTCTGTGTAAAATCATGTAATATTAAAATTTATTCCCCATGTAGCACAGATCGAGCATTCCCCAAACAGCTGCACAATAAGGGCATCACGTTTGTGTGGTCAGCCGCCTGTCAAGGGGCTTTTCTCCACCTTAAGGACAATTTGAAGACAGCTCCATCTCCCTCATGTTGTCAGAAGGTTCTGAGCGCCTCCAAAATGATAAACACTGCACAGTTCAACTACTCCTACATTGAGAAGGAAGCTTTAGCAATCATTTATGGGAAAAAGAAATTTGTTATGTATTTATACGGCAGAAAACACCACTTGTTGACTGACCACAAACCCTTCGTTTCCTTGTTCGGGCTTCGTTCTAAGCTCCTGGATAAAACGACGCAGCATCTTAGCGTTGGCAGTTTTTTTCAACCAGGTGGCACTATGAAATACGCTTTCCACCCACCACTCAACTCTCCTGTCCCGCTTTCTTCTTGGCCCCAACACGAAATTTGATCTCCAGGGAACTGTTAGTTTTGCCTCGGATCAACATCTCCAAATAGCCGTGGGCGAATTCCCGCAGACGATGCGGGAGGTAGCTTCGGCGTTTTCTACCGACCTAGTCCTGAGGAAGGTTTTGTCGGCGCTCAAGAATGGGTTACCACAGCCATTTTCCCGCCAGGCTAACCCGGCTTTCTGCAATTACTTCGTGCTGCGCTGTCGGCTTAACGCCACGCAGGATGTCGTAACGTTGACTACAGAGGACTTTGGTGTCCGAGTCATCATTCCTCCTCTGCTCCGGCTGCGCATCCTCCAGCTCCTTCATGTTTCATTTTGGGGCATGACACGCATGAAGGTGTAGGCCAGGCAGCATGTTTACTGGCTTGGGATCGATGCCGACACTGAACTAGCTTGCCACTCCTGCCGTGCCTGCTTCCTCAATCAGGCACGTCTTTCGTCATGGCCCTGTTCTGACCACTCGAGGGAGACGGTCCATGTCGATTTTGCCAAGCCATTTCAGGGAGCTCTGTGGCTGCTGGTGGTGGATGCCCTTCCAAAGTTCCTGTATGTGGCCCTCACGCTGTCCACTACCACTCCAGATACCATATGTGGGCCTTGAAAGTATTTTCGCCATTGAGGGGCATCGTGCACCCTGCTGTTGCACAACAGGCCTAATATAAGTCGACTTAATTCTAGGTCTTCTGTCGCCCACCCCCCACCTCCCCCCACCCCCCACTGCGGAGGCTCAGTGGATGGTTCTCACATTTAAAACCCATTTGCGGAAGGTCTTCCAGACATCATCGGCTCAGGTCACCCGACACAGCTCCATCCTGACGCATTGGCTCAAATGGTTCAAATGGCTCTGAGCACTATGGGACTTAACATCTGTGGTCATCAGTCCCCTAGAACTTAGAACTACTTAAACCTAACTAACCTAAGGACATCACACACATCCATGCCCGAGGCAGGATTCGAACCTGCGACCGTAGCGGTCACGCGGTTCCAGACTGAAGCGCCTAGAACCGCACGGCCACACCGGCCGGCTCCCTGACGCATTCGTCCACCCCGCCGTCAACGAATCAGTCCAACAAAAATCCTGCACGACCATCTAGGTCAAAGAAGCAGCACTAATGGCTGTCGTGGTCAGAATGGTGGGTGCTATGACGAATAACACTATTCTTGACACGAAGACGAACATGCCCCTGAGCACAATCTTTCTCGGAGTCAAATATTCATAATTCAGTTCGAGAGGTTAGGGAAAACTTGTGAGAAGAACAGTCTTGTTACGTCGACTACTAACACCTCTTTTCAATCTGGAAGTTTCAAATGTTTCGAAACTCTAGGAATGATACACGTTCACGTACTTGGATAGAAGAGTTCGAGTATTTGTTGCAGTCTTGATGGCCTACTGCTCACAAGCTTTAGATTTTGTGCGGTTATTTACAATAATGAGCATAAATGGTCAAAATTAAAAAGCATTGTACAATACCCCTTAGACAGATATGCCCTGAGCAAAATTGTGAGGGATGGGAAATCCCCGCTCTAGTTCAACAGTTGCGTTAAAAAGCAAAGAGAGGTCCACTACAGATTTAAAAGCAGCGAAAGTCTCGTTGACAAACAAAACCTAAGCAAATTCAGAATTAGATCGAGGAGAGCCATGTATGAAGTGTTAAACGAATTCGAAAGCAAAATTCTATCTACCGATCAAACAGAAAATCCTATGATGTTTTGCTCTCATGTAAAATCAGTAAACGATCAAAGCTATCAGTCTGATAGTACAGGGCATATAGCGCAAATTGTGTTTAGGAAGAAAATTTTTAAGAAAACGAAGAAGGTCTTATTGCTGGATAGTAGTCACAGGAGAGAAATCTCAGCACTGGTTGAAAACGCTTTGGGAAACGATTACCAAGTAACGGGTATTTTAAGCCAAGTACATGGCTCTGTGATATAACCTGTGATTTAGAATCTTTGGGGAATAAATTTATATAATAATAGTGACGTTGCAATTAACAGTGTGGTTCTTAAACTTAATTATACAACTGAGAATGTCATCAGACACGTCTCCTCACAGTAGTGTGAAAATTGTGTCATTATGTGCGTGGTGTGGTAAGTTCTGAATCAAGTGGAAATTTTGATACAGAGTTCAGAAAGTCGCTGGCTGAGAGGGACATTTGATTATTGCTTCGCCTCCCACTTGGTCACAGTATACACAGCGTAGTTTGCATCTTAATGTTTCTGGTAAGAGGTTACTTATATGGAATCGTTTTAATGGCATACTAAATGTATACAAAGTTTGAAGTAAGCCAGTGATCCCAACGTCGTGCCCTCCCCTTGTCAGTTCAACGTGTTATGCTCCTAGAAACACTTATTATTTGGTTTATCCAAATGCAAATGTGTTGTCTTATTTTGTAAATTTTCATTCTCTGTTGTGTTATGGAATTACATACTGGAACACTGCACCTTATGTCAGGGAGCGATAAGAGTAATGTGTAAAGCAGATAACCACATGCAGATAAACCAAAACGTTATAACTACTGCCCACTGCGACGCTGGATGCCGCCTGGTGGTGTTGCGGGGACATGACGCCGTAACAAAAGTATGTAAGCGGAGCAGACACGACCTGGGGATCAAGCTAGTGAAGATATGGGCTGTAAATGAGGTAATCCATTGAGATAAGCAACTTTGAGAAAGGTCAGATTATTATTACGTACAGCCTGTGAACGAGTATCTCGAAAACGGCGAAACTGGTCGAATGTTCACGTGCTACTGTCGTAAGCATCTACGGAAAGAAGTAGAACGACAGTGAAACTACCACACGGCGCTAAATGGTTGGACGTCCACGACTCTTCACAGAACGTGGGGTTCGGAGGCTTGTCTGCTCTGTAAAGTAGGATAGATGGTGATCTGTGGCATCTCTGCCGAAAGAGCACAATGCTGGTGCACGCACAAGTGTTTCGGAGCGGACCCTAAAGCAGACCAGCCCTACGTGTTCACATTTTGACCCAACGACATCGTCAGTTACGATTACACTGGGCTTGGAACCATTGGGCTTCGACCGTTGATCAGAGGAAACGTGTCGGCTCTTAGGGTGAATCACAGTAGGTCGACAGTCGTCTCCACAAACGCCGTCATCGAAGTGAACGGCAGCTCGAAATGTGCAGCGCGCCAAGGACGCAGGTGGTTGCGAGTAGTATTATGCCACGACAGACATTCTCCTACACTTGCGTGGGACATGTGGTAGTAATCGAAGACATTCGTACAGCTGTGAACCACCTGCATCCCTTCATGCTTGATGTCTTGCCCGACGGCGATGTTATCGTTCAGCAGTATAATCGTTTGTGTCTCAGAGACAGAACCGTGCTACAGTAGTTTGAGGAACATTAGAGTGAACTCACATTGATTTCTCAGCGACAAAATTCGTCTGATGTAAATCCTGTGGAACCCACCTGGGTCGCTATCGGTCGCCATCACAGCGTACGCAAATCAGCAGCTCGTTACTTGCGCGAATTTTACAGAAAAAATGTCAAATGTGTGTGAAATCTTATGGGACTTAACTGCTAAGGTCATCAGTCTCTAAGCTTACACACTACTTAACCTAAATTATCCTAAGGACAAACACACACACACATGCCCGAGGGAGGTTTCGAACCTCCACCGGGACCAGCCGCACAGTCCATGACTGCAGCGCCTTAGACCGCTCGGGCGAATTTTACACGAACTGTGTGTAGACATCTAATGCCACATACCTCCACAAACTTATCTATAAACTGTCGGATACCTGATACGCAGAATCAGTGATATATTTCGTTCCAAAGACGGACAAACAAGCTACGAGGGTAATCCCAAAAGTAAGGTCTCCTATTTTTTTATAAGTACACAGGCCCGTTTATTTCTACAACGGTTTACATCAATTTACAGCTTGAACATTTAGCTATTTTTCGACATAATCACCATTTCTGTCGATGAATTTTTGTAGACGCTGTGACAGTTTTTGTATGCCCATGTCATACCAGGTCGCCGCCATGCTGTTCAGAAAGGTATGAACCTCTTCTTTTACCTCGTCGTCGGAGCTGAATCGCTTTCTAGCCAAATGTTCGTTTAACCTAGGGAACAGGTGATAATCACTGGGCGCCAAGTCAGGACTATATTGTGGGTGGGTGATTATGTTCTACTGAAACTGTTGCAGGAGAGCAACGGTTTGCGAGCGTAGTCATGGAGAATGTGTACGCCCTTGCTCAACATTCCTCTTCTCCGGTTCTGAATTGTCCGTTTGAGTTTTTTCATAGTACCTGTCAGCGTTAATTGTGGTGGTGAGATGAAAGAAGAGGTTCATAACTTTCTGAACAGCATGGCGGCGAGCTGGTATGACCTGGGCATACAAAAACTACCACAGCGCCTGCAAAAATGCACCGAGAAAAATGATGATTTTGTCAAAAAATAGCTAAATGCTCAAGCTGTAACTGATGCAAACCATTGTAGAAATAAACAGGTCTATGTGCTTCTAAAAAAATAGGAGACCTTACTTTGGGATTACCCTCGTATTAAGCAGGTGATGATAATGGTCTTGCTCATCAGTGCACATCTTGCAGAGGTTTGTTTACACGCACTTCCAGACTCATTTACTCCTTAATGGTATTTGTTACTCATAATAAAAAACAGTTTCAACTTAACTGCGGTTTACAGAGTGCCAAAGCAAGACAAAAAAAATGTTCATGTAGATATTATCTCTGTGCCTAGGGCTCAGTATGGAGACATGTGATGGGAAGATATTCAACAAGATCCCGTACGACAGAGCAATAAATTGGGAATCCTTAACAATTCCAAAGAAATTTAAAAACATGCCTCGTTAGCCACTCTTGCTACAAATTATCTGAAGATCTAGAATAGGGAGTTAAGAAGTTTTGTTACGTACATGACGAGTAACAGCGTTTGTTATAAATCTGCATGACAAGTAGTAACTAACTTGAATAGGACTCTTTATTAACAGAAAGAGGAAAACATTTTCTTTGATAATAAACTTGTAAAGCTGTAAAGTAAAACTTCATTTCTAATTTTATCGATATGAGTCTAAATAACGGGAGAAAAGTAAGATGCCCTACATTGGACACCAAAATGTATCAGGCCAGAAGTAGCTAAGAAGAAGCAGGAAGTGTTCGAGACTCTCTTGGGCGTTGTGGGTTCGTAGATGGCTTGGGAGACTGGTGTGACGTTGTGCAGAAGCTTCAGACAAGAAAGGAGAGAACATAAACAATTCCTTATCAATTTATTCAGCTTGGACAGTCACTCAGATGCGCCCTATGGCGCGGTATGGCGTTCTCTCGTGTATTTCCTCTTGCAGCGGCGGGTGAGGCAGTGTGCAGTCAACGCGCGCTGCCGGGAAGGCGGCGCTCTGCCCTGCCGTAGTCGATATGCCGGGGATGACTTGACAAGAGGCGGCTAAGCACCGCACGTGGCCCTCTGCGGCACAAGGCAGCTGGCGGAGTTGACAGGCACTGCAGCACGAGTGACTAAAGCTCTGAAGTGCGTCTGGCATCCGGCTGAAATCGGAAAGCGGTCAAGTGACTTCCCTCGCAGAGGTTGGAAATGCGCTCCCGGAACTCGGTTTACACTCGCGCGACTGGTACTCTGACGTCATCTTAGAACTCGCCGCCTACGTGTGCTAGGAGACTCGACTGCGCCAGCGTGGAAGGGGGAACGAGTACGCTAGTTCGCGAATATAACGGGAGCGCCGCTACACGCATATGGTCGGAAAATAAATCGCAACAGCAAAAAAATAATTAATGTAGAGTACTGAAATTTCTCGAATACATTTGTCTTGGTAATATATTAAAGTGACTAAAATTGAAAGATCACGGGTTAATGTAAGTGCGAGAGAAGACATTGCAAATGTGATATGCTGGTACATTAATAACCGGATTCCATTCAACAGCGGCGCCTTGATTTCTAGCGTATGCAACCCGCGACGTTGTGTTCGTACCCGATCTGTGGTCCCTCACTACTCTTGAGATGCCATATGACGTTCGTTATATTTGGGTTGTTTCTGTACAATAACTTGCATGTTATGACAGTGTGACATTTTAAGGTAAAGGCGCAATAGATATTTATCACTAGAGGTGCGATTTGTTGTAATCAAATTACGCATCGTCTGTAAATGTCCAAACAAAATTCAGCGTTAATAATTTTAAAACATCAACTTTCATGCGTTTGATACGGTCCTGTGGGTAGAGTATTGATAATGAAGAATCTAAGGTAGTAGGCCGAAGCTATGCACAAGCTAACTTTTCATTTTTCACCTTCGCGTTTGTGACACATTCTTGGAGTTTCTCATTGATGTAACAGACGTTCATTCTGCAGTTTTCGATGTTATTTACAACCAAGGGTTTGCTTTCTCAGTAATTAATTCCTTCTATTTTGTAACTTCGGTCTGATTAAAAAACGAAAGATGAATTTGCTGTGAATGAAATAACCAGCAATGACATTTATGTGCCTTTTTGTCACAAATATTTGACAATTATTTCCAAGTATGTTGCGATTTCCGATGGTGTGGTTAGGCACGAACCTTAGAGGACAGCTTAAACGCTTTCTTAAATTTGTTGGTCAAGACAGCGATTGAACCACGCAAGTGACGAACATTCACTCGTCGTTGTGGCATATCGCTTTGCTGCCTAGAGTCTCGCGAAGAGACCATAAGGATAAAATCAGAGAGATTAGAGCCCACACAGAGGCATACCGACAATCCTTCTTTCCACGAACAATACGAGACTGGAATAGAAGGGAGAACCGGTAGAGGTACTCAAGGTACCCTCCGCCACACACAGTCAGGTGGCTTGCGGAGTATGGATGTAGATGTAGATGTAGATGTAGATGGCTGGAGAGCGACGGTCGACTTCCAGGGTCTGGGCAGCCAGGCAATGACCCCTTGTTCGCGGCCCGCTGTGGGCAGTGAAGGTAGCGAAGACGCCAAGACTGCTGCTGACTCAAGTTTGTGGGACCCTTACCAAATAGGACTAGCAGAGGACATCGAACGTATACAGAGAATAGCAGCCCAAATGGCCACAGATTTGTTTTACACGCGGGAGAGTGTCACAGACATGTTGAGAAAACTGAACTGGCAAACTCTAGAAGGCTCACTTGGGACAAGGGAGCCTACTAAGAAAGTTTCAAGAACAGGCTTCAAATGATAACTGTAGGAATATACTACAATCCCCAACATACCGCTCCCGTAGGGACCGTGAGGACAAAATTAGATTAGTTACAGCACACACAGACGCATTTAAACAGTCATTCTTCCTGCGCTTCATATGTGAATGGAACAGGGAAAAGCCCTAATAATTAGTATATCGGGAGGTTCCCACTGCCATGCACTTCACAGTGGTTCGTAGAGTGTAGATGTAGATGTAGATATTTGATAAAAAGTATCCGCATACCCATATGCAATGTAAAATCGACGACAAATTTGTGAAGAGAGGCGGACCCGGCAGAACAAAAGGAGGCCTGAAGTATTTTGTTGTCAGCATAGAAGCAGTAATAGCACAATATCTCAGTGACTTCCAGCGTGCACTGATCATCGTATGCCATCTGAGTAGCAAATCCATCAGGGACATATCAACCTCCTAAAGCTGCCCAAGTCGACTGTTGGTGACATGATTGTGAGCTAGAAACGCCGAGAAACAACAACAGCTAAATCAAGATCAGGCAGATCCCATATATTGACTCACATGGTCCGTCGAACACTATGGAGGGTGGATGTAAATAACCACATGATACCAGCGGAAGGAGTACGGAACTGCTACCAGCAGTCCAGTTATCACAATTACTGTGCATAGCGAATTAAAAGGAGAGTGCTCTAGCAGATCCTCATAAGCCACACGTTTCTGTAGTCAGTGCTAAACGACGCTGGAGATGGTATAAAGCTTGACACCACTGGACAGTGGATGACTGGAATGGACTAATTTGGATTGATGAATCACGCTATACCCTTGGTAATATAACGAATGGATATGGGTTTGGTGAATGCGTTATGAACATTACCAGTCATCATGTATAGTGTCAACAGTGAAGTATAGAGGAGGTGGTATTACGCTATGTATATGTTTTCGTGGTTGCACTTAAGAAAACACTAAATGCGTAAGGATATGACCACATTTTACAGCGCTACGTACGGCGTAAAACTGAGGAACAGTTCGGAAAAAGTGATCGTTTGTGTCGGCATGACAATGGATCCTGTCATAAAGCAGCTTCTATGAGACAATATTTTGTGGACAATAACATTCCTGAAATGGACTGTCCTGCGCACAGTCCAGAATTGAACCCAATGGAACGCCATTAGCATGAGGCAGAATGTGTACTTCGCTCCAGACCCCAGCCTCCAACATCACAACCTTCTGTGGTTCCGGCTCTTGAGGAAGAATGGGACCCCACTCCTCCACAGACATTCAGACGTCTCAATAAAACTGTCCCCAGCAGAGTTCTAGCCGCCATCAAGGAGAAGGACGGACACACCCCATATTAGCGTCCAGCATTAGGTGTCTGGTTAGGGTACATCACGCACAAGATCAACAAGGACGAGATGGGACACATTAGGGATAGTACAAATTTATTTTTTGATTTATTACAAAAATATATTTTATTTATCGCACTATTATGGTGCAAAATTTAAACTAGTCTGTATTATACACTGGAGAGCCAAAACGACTGGTACATCTGCTTAATATCGTGTAGGGCCCCCGCGAGCACGCAGAAGTGCCGGAACACGACGTGGCATGGACTCGACTTATGTCTGAAGTAGTGCTGGATGGAACTGATACTATGAATCCTGCAGGGCTGTCCATAAATCTCTAAGAGTACGAGGAGGTGGAGGTCTCTTCTGAACAGCACGTTGCTAGGCAGCCCAAATATGATCAATAATGTTCACGTCTGGGAAGTTTGGTGGCCAGTGGAAATGTTTAAACTCAGAAGAGTTCAAAAATGGTTCAAATGGCTCTGAGCACTATGGGACTTAACATCTGTGGTCATCAGTCCCCTAGAACTTAGAACTACGTAAACCTAACTAACCTAAGGACATCACACACATCCATGCCCGAGGCAGGATTCGAAGCTGCGACCGTAGTAGTCGCGCGGTTCCGGACTGAGCACCTGAACCGCTAGACCACCGCGGTCGGCCTCAGAAGAGTGTTTCTGTAGCAATTCTGCCGTGTGGGTTTTCGCATTGTCCTGCTGGAATTTCCCAAGTCCCTCTGAATGCACAATGAACATGAATGGATGCAGGTGATCAGAAAGGATGCTTACGTACGTGTCACCTGTCAGAGTCGTATCCAGACGTATCAGCGGTCCCATATCACTCCAGCTGCACGCGCCCCACACCATCACAAAGGTTCCAACAGCTTGAACAGTCCCCTGCTGACATGCATGGCCCATGGATTCGTGAGGTTGTCTCCATACCCGTACACGTCCGTCTGCTCCGATACAATTTGAAACGAGATTCGTCCGGCCAGCCAACATGTTTCCAGGAGCCGTAAAGCTTCGTGTCGTGCAGTCATCAAGGGTGTACGAGTGGGCCTTCGGCTCCGAAAGCCCATATAGATGATTTTTCGTTGAGTGGGTCGCACGCTGACACTTATTGATGGCCCAGCATTGAAATTTGCAGCAATTTGCGGAAGAGTTGCACTTCTATCACGATGAACAATTCTCTTCAGTCGTCGTTGGTCCCATTCTTGCAGGATCTTTTTCCGGCCAAAGCTAAGTCGGAGATTTGACGTTTTGCTGGATTCCTGATATTCACGGTACACTTGTGAAATGGTCGTACGGGAAAATCCCCACTTCATCGTTACCTCGGAGAAGCTGTGTCCCAGCGCTCGTGGGCTGACTATAACACCATCTTCAAACTCACTTAAATCTTGATAATCTGACATTGTAGCAGCAAAAACCGATCTAACAACTGCACCAGATACTTGCTGTCTTATATAGGCGTTGCCGACCGCAGCGTCGCCTTCTGCCTGTTTACATATATCTGTATTTGAATACGCATGCTTGTACCAGTTTCTTTGGTGCTTCAGTGTATATTCTACTGCAGGCCGTATTTTACTAATTAGATAATAAATTTTCAACAAAACGTGTCTTTCTGTATGTTATAACGGCGTAGGCTGTATATTTCTGCAAACTGTGTGTGATATCTAGAACTATTGCATCTGGTTCTCAGGAAGCAACCGTTCTGGATCCAGAGAGTTTAAATCTGGCTTCAGCGTATGATAATCAGCGAGAATCACCTAAAACTTACACCTTTTTATTTCATGAATGGTGCAAGATATCGAAACGAAGATTTTGGCAAATGATAGTAGGCAGAAGGGAACGTAATTTTATTGAATAAGTAATATTCTTGACTCTTGTAGGATATCAATCAAATATATTTTTAAGGGGACAAAATACTTTTTAACAACATTCAAAAGTTCGTGAAAAGGTGAGTACAGTGATATAACGCTCGTTATTGTTGGCACTGAAATATTTCGCAGAAGTATCCATTAAATGTACTTTAGTTGAAAGGCGAGGCCACTACTGAGGTGCAAAAACCCCTTTTGGAATCTCATACCAGGCGTCATCGTTATGTGCTGCAAGAAGGTAGGCCTACACCATTAACAAGGGGACCATCAGACCTGTTAATAACGGAATTTGCGAGTCTTAGTTATGTTCGGGAGGGACCTGTGCTGTGTACCTGGCTAGCGGCTTTTCATGCGACGGTCCGTAATTTCCGAGAAAACGCTGTTAAAATTTTATGCGTATCTCCTATACCCGTAGCGTTAGTCATGTTTCGAACAAGCTAGCGTAACTTAGCGGTTGTTCGACACTCGTTCAACCATAGCTGCTTCCACCATCTGCCCAATGTTTTTATGTCACCATCGTTGCAGGCGGAAAATTAGAGAAAAAACAGCTAACGTGGTCGCTTGTAAAATGGAGGCTGCTATGGCATGAAGTAAAAAGAAGGAGAAAAAGCAGTAAATTATCTGTACAGTAACTGAAAGAGTGTTTAAAAAAACAGCTGAGGTTCACGGCTTCCACGCTGGCGGTACGGGTTCTAATCATGACTGTGTCCATTTCCTTTTCTGTCAGTTTAATTGTACGGAATATCACTAAATAGTAAATGCAGCCGCGGAAGGATTCCAGGTACAGACCAAAGTACTCGTCCCTAACTTTGACTTCGATTATGTAATTAGAACCAATCGAACACGCTGCCAGTAACATCGACGTAAATTAGATCCCTTGCGGATCAATGTGCGAAAATCGTTCCTGCGCAGAAAAATGATTTGTACAAGATTAGTCCTTTCTTCATAACACATTATACAGTAACTACGTCAGGAAAGTTATTCACACACGTTTTCTTATGTATGCAAGAACCATCCGGGAAATTTGGTCGGGTTCTTCAAAACAGAGTTGACGAGTTGACTTACAAACGAAAGAAATGTAATTGTGCCCTGCACGAAGTCAGGGAAGTTGACGAAAGTGCTCTACGAGGATTTTTTAAAATCTGTCAGTCTTCTCTGCCTGGGAAAAGAAAAATTTATTCACATTTTACTTATGTGGGATGGTCAGACTGCTCAGGCACTTCACGACCAAATCTTTGTTGATAAAAAAAGGTATGCACCTGCACCATAAAAATTATCCCATCCAATTGTACTCCAATTTGACACCCATGTAATGTTTACTTTTGCAGACAGGTTAAAACTTTCACCAAAAAATTCAGAATGCTCCAGAGTAGCTGAAGACTAGGGAAGATTACATAAAAATGTATTAATTCTGCATCAGTTTTGTGCACCTGCTTTCACAGGAAAGATACACGTGGTTCGCATCGAAGTTCAGAGATGAAAGAACAAACTTTTTGAACTGAAACGAATTGTGGTTTCCGGAACCGCTTCTAAAATATCTGTTTGCTTGTAAGGCAGTAGTTTTCATAAAAGGTGCATGGTGCTCTGCGAATTTGCGTTTCTGTTGCTTCTATGACAAATGTCATCCGGAATTCTGTGCTAGCACAGCATACGATGCAGTCGATAGCTAGTAAGAAGATTCTATGATCTATTCTGAAGAGAATACACGTTTGAGGACCTTTCTCTATAATTATTGATTTGTTAATGAAATTACCAAGGCGAAAATGACTACTTTTTAATAATTTTGCATGACATGTACAGTTTATCGATATTCAGTACGATAAAATTGAAAGAAAGATAAAAAGACAAAACACACAGGCAGGACTGTAACCCGTACCGCTAGCCTGGTAGCCGCGAACGTTAACTGCTGTACTATATTCGCTCGGTCGAAAGACGGTTAGCGGTACGGGTATAGGAGGTATGCATAAAACTTCAACATCGATCTTCTCGGAAACTAGGCGCCGTCGCATCAAAAGCCACTAATCTGGCACTCAATATACATCAGATTCATCAACATCCGTGATTAACAAGTCTAATGGTCCCCTTGTAAGGTAAAACGGATCTCCTCCGTGGTCACTTTACACGACATAGATACAGTTTCAAGTAAAACTGTTGCAAATGGAGTTGCATGCCAACTTCTAGCGTATCGGAAGGGGCGAGGAAAACTATTTCAAACATGTGTACATGCTCATGTGTAAGTGAACAGCTTCTATGGAGAAGAGTGAACAGTCGAAAGAATTTGCTAAAAAGGAAGAGCCTGCCATGAGAGCCATACTTGGCGGGAATTACACCGCAGTAGCTTCCGTGTGCTAGCAAATGTTACTTCACTCCCATATCCTTCTGACATGGCAACTAGTGATTTGTCTTTCAAAAACGGTTCAAATGGCTCTGAGCTCTATGCGACTTAACTTCTGAGGTCATCAGTCGCCTAGAACTTAGAACTAATTAAACCTAACTAACCGAAGGACATCACACACATCCATGCCCGAGGCAGGATTCGAACCTGCGACCGTAGCGGTCACGCGGTGCCAGACTGAAGCGCCTAGAACGGCACGGCCACACCGGCCGGCTGATTTGTCTTTCCTCAGATAAAGATACCATTTCGTGGCAGACATTTCCAGTATTTTCGAGAACGTTTTCTGAACAGTCCAAATTCAGGTATCTACAACTGAGGTCTCCGCCATGTCACCCACCGTTGAAAAAAAGTGTCGCATTGACGGGTGAACATTTAGGGAAAGACTAAATCCAGCACTATGTTTCATAATCGCAAGTAGATTTTTTAAACTTCATGACTATCTTTCGAAGATCTGTATGCAGGAAGGACCTCTCCAGCTAAATGTGCAATTTCAACTATCTGTATTAATAAATAGGTTATGACGACTTGTAGGGACTCCTAAGGTCTTCTGTTCAAAGATAATTATAGAGTCTCACTGTCATGATATATTACTTATCCGAATATTCATACACTTTAAGGTATAATTTACGTAAAGCTGCATATAAGAGGCTACGCTGCATAAACTGCAAGAGTAATTCCTAACAAATGGTTCAAATGGCTCTGAGCACTATGGGACTTAACATCTGTGGTCATCAGTCCCCTAGAACTTAGAACTACTTAAACCTAACTAACCTAAGGACATCACACACATCCATGCCCGAGGCAGGATTCGAACCTGCGACCGTAGCAGTCGCGCGGTTCCTGACTGAGCGCCTAGAACCACTAGACCACCGCCGCCGGCAATTCCTAACAATCCGAACTCGATGGTCTGCTGCGTGGGAAGACACCTGCCCACCTCATGTCTTCCAAAGATGCCTTATTATCCCCATTGTAACCCTACTCCATAAGTCACGGCTTCTGACACAGCTATTTTCAATAGCGAAAATCAGTGTGGTCACTGGGATCAACACTAAACTCACCACAACAGTGTTCAAAATCTCTAATTTGGGAAAGAAAAGGATGATACCGTACCTTACTTATCAGAGCAACATAAAATTGAAATGTTTATACACAGAGGAAAAATATGACAATATGTTCCTGTCTATTTAAAATACTCTGACCGAAAAGTGGAGTACCAGCTGCCTCGTTCTACCTTCCTCAGCACCTTTAAAATTTTCCCAAAAAATTGCTTTTTTTTTTAACATGCAGCTCACTTCACTCCCAAAACCTCCTCACACTGTAACTCACTCATACCCACTAGTCCCTAATTGTAAGTCGCTCACATCCATCCACTCCCAGTTCACCTTCCTCATTCTCTCATTTAGCCCAACTCATTGCCATTATCTCTTTGTATCTCTCTGTCATTGTCTCCCTATCACAGCCACAGTCCCCTTCATTGTGTCCTACTACTACATTCTCCTCTCAGTGTCACTGTCTCCATCCTGCTCTCTCCTACTTGTAATATCTTATTCCTTCCTTCCTACTACTGCTATCTATTCTCACTGTCACTACTCACTCTTTCTCGGTCTCATTATCACATACTCTGTCTCTCATTATCACTGGCTCTTACCCACTTCACCTTTCTCTTTCTCTTTGTTTTTGTCTCCTTCAACCTCTTCAAAAAAATGGTTCAAATGGCTTTAAGCACTATGGGTCTTAACATCTGTGGTCATCAGTCCCCTAGACTTAGAACTACTTAAACCTCACTAACATAAGGACATCACACACACCCATGCCCGAGGCAGGGTTCGAACCTGCGACCGTAGCAGCAGCGCCGTTCCGTACTGAAGCGCCTAGAACCGCTCGGCCACAGTGGCCGGCTCACTCTTTTCCTAGCACTTTTCTGTCACGATAAATTATATTTCACTCCCTCTGTGTCCCTCTCTTTCTCTCGCGTTGGTTTTTTTCTTCTTTCGCAATTTGTATAACACAAACACTGCCTGCAATCTTCCATTGTTTATTACTTTTCCGTCTTTTTGCCACTGCCACTGTCTTCCTCTCTCTCAGCAGCAAAAACTCCAAATATGTTCACACGCCATGCTTTTTGGGAAAATTTTTAAAGGTGCCGATTAAGGTAGAATGAGGTAGTTAGTACCCCGCCTTTCAATCAGAGTCTTTTAAATAAACAGGAACATATTCGCATTCGCATAGGAGTATTCTTCATCTGATTCCCTTCTTTTCACTGATGCAGCAGGGCATGTAACTCATATGAAAATAAATGTAGTGGTCAACGACATTTAGATAGTTCACTGATAAGAAATTGGAGTAACGCAAAATTAATTTTGTACCTCAGACCGGATTTTACGTCCAAAAAAGTTTTGTATGTGCTTCAGTACTACAACATTGGGCTCCCAGATGATAAAGGAGATAGTTTACAGCATATTTTTCGTGCGACGTAACTTTATGAACGACGTTTTCGCCTCACGCCATATTTTACGTGAGTATTTTACTTGTACAAGTAGCGTAAATTCTAACCTTTGTATCTTGAAAACGATACGTCTAAAAACAGTCATTTGCCGTGCATAGCCATCTCGGAATCCATGGCTGGGTTTTGATACCCAAAGGACAAGATTTTTTGGTGTTTCTCGAGAATGGATAAATAGTTTTGAATACAGAGAGAGAGCTTTCCTAGATAAACGCCTAAATAATATGCCGTTAAAATTTTAGTACTGTGCTGTGGTTATTTGTTATTTATATTCTGCCTCATACCGGATTTTAGGTGTAGAAGTAGGGTAACTTTGAACCTCTGTATCTTGGAAACGGATAAAGATATCAAGAAAATTTTCTAGGTTGTTCGAAATCGGGATCTTAGAAAAATATCGTAAAAATTTCAGCCATTTTCTGTGCATAGCCGTCTTTCAATCCGCGGCTGGGTTATGGTCCGCTGGTGACGGCGAAAATATAATAAAAATACCTTTTTTGGCGTTTTCCCAGGAACCGCATACCAACTAACAGTGGCTCCATAAGTTGCATTAACCCCACCATAGATCACATATAATTCAAAAATAACAAACCGATTTGCTTCATTTGCTTAGCAGGTTGGAAGTGCGTAGTATTTTCTTTGACGGTGTACTGCAGGATAGTGACACTAAGACGATCCTTCTGCTGAATACTCAAATGATCCACAGACCAAGGGCTATCCAAAACACTTGACCCAACCTTTTTATTATCAACAGAACCCGAGGTATGAGCACCGAAAAATCCCGTTTTTATGCGCGCCGTTTTGTAACGTATTATGTATGGCATCTATCACATTCATACCTACTTCAATACGCAAAATCAGTGCCGTGTGGTAGCCAATAATAATCCATAAGCCAATTTCATCATCGCGATCATACTATAGTGTGCCGCATCTATTGTACATAACAACATTGTCTGTTCTTAAGAGAAATTTAACATCAAATCAATAGTTACCCGAGGCACTTTTAACAACTATATCAGTTTCAACCGTGGACATCCGCAGGCAGGGGCTGTGGGAGTAACAGCTCATAGTGGGAATTCATGTAGTTCACGAATGTGAAATTGGATCTGTAACAACTGTAGGGTCCCAAATACGTAAAGTACCTGTACATTTATCAGCAAAAAGACCTGAAAATATCTCTAAATGGGGCAAAAAACATATGTAATGTAGAATATAAAGTGAGCTAAACTCATGAAAAGCTTTATAGGAAGTTGAAACTGAAATTACAAAAAGGACAATTACTTAAAAACCGCTATGCTTTTCACTAAGAAATATCATTCTTTGAAGTTGCAGGAACATTGTTGTATAATATTTTACAGTTATTGCAGTGTATGACAACCAGCATGGAGATGTTCTCGAAAGTGAGGGGTTCAAATAGTTCAAATGGCTCGGAGCACTATGGGACTCAACTTCTGAGGTCATTAGTCCCCTAGAACTTAGAACTACTTAAACCTGACTAACCTAAAGACATCACACACATCCATGCCCGAGGCAGGATTCGAACCTGCGACCGTAGTGGTCGCGCGGTTCCAGACTGTAGCGCCTAGAACCGCTCGGCCACTCCGGCCGGCAAAATGAGGGGACGTATGTTGTTGGAGAACATGTGTTTGTACTTAGAAGAACACTGAACGTTTGCAGAAACAGCTCGAGTGTTCGTTTTGATATTTGCCTTTAGTTTCAGAAACGAATCTAAAAAATTAACAAAGTAATATCGATATTTCACAAATGGACATTACGTTTGATACAATACCGATACAAAATACAGATATTTTTGTTTCAATATCCGTACCAGGCACAAGTTAACAGTAAGTGACATGATAATGACAATAAGCAAATGAACGGTTCATATATTTTCGACAAGTACGAATACGTACTTGAGCAACATCGTTTCGTTTTTCCTACAGGCAGGTGCTTTGTTCGTTCTTACCAATATTAAAAGAATTAACTGTTGCATTATAATCGACGTTGAAAGGTAATAATGGAAGTAAAATCTGGAAAATGACATCATCCTTGAAAAATTAAGTAAAGTATGACTCCTACGTGGCGAAAAACGCAAAATTATATTTAAAATTGTTATGATGACGACTAACGAGTCGTCGCCAATGTTGACTGGTGGCCAATGCTAAAAAGGAACATATAAATCACAGCAGGTTTGTCAGTAACGTCGATAAGGTGCTGGCTGCATGGTCTGGATCTGCAACGACTAAAATAATTAGAAGTCGTTGGTAAAAAATAATATACAGGGTGAAAAGTATTTAAACCGACAAACTCTGGGAGGTTGTATGGGACATAAAAACAAATATTTTTCCCTAATGTCATTTTTTCCTATGAGGAGTATTTAAACCGGTAGAGGAAGATTTCTCTGGCGACAAATTAATTAAACCAACAAAAAAGTCCAGGGGGGACATATCTGGGGATCGAGCAGTCCATGGTACAGGACCACCTCTGTCAATCTACGTTTCTGGGAACCGTCGGTCCAGGAATCGACGCACACGACGACTGAAATGTGCCGGCGCCCCGTCATGTTGAAACCACATGCGTTGTCTTGTAGGGAGCGGGACGTTTTCCAGCAATTCTAGCATTGCTCTGGCGAGAAAATTGTAATAGTGCCTGCCATTTAATGGCCTAGGTGGCAGATACGGCCCAGTTAAACAGTCCCCAACAACACCGACCCACACATTAACGAAGAACCGCACTTGATGAGCGCTAGTAACTGTGGCATGTGGGTTATCCTCACTCCAAACATGCGAATTGTGCATGTTGAAGACTCCAACACGCCATAATCGGTAAACAACACAGAGGATGGAAATGTAGGATGCATTTCACAGTGTCCCAGATACCACCGCGAAAACTGTGCTCTGGATGGATAATCAACTGGTTCCAGGTTGTGGACACGCTGTAAGTCAAATGGACGTAACAATTGTTCTCGAAGGACTGTTCTTACATTCGTCTGATTCGTACCCATGTTACGTGCAATTGCACGACTGCTGATTGAAGGATCCCGCTCCACATGCCGCAAGACAGCTTCCTCAAATTGCAACGTTCTTACGGTGCGACGGCGTCCCTGTCCAGGTAATCTGCTAAATGACCCGGTCTCACGCAGACGTTGGTACACAGCAGCCAAGGTCGTATGATGCGGGATACGGCGATTAGGATATTGCTGTTGATAAACCCGCTGTGCAGCTCATCCGTTGTGGTGCGTTACGTAGTACGCACCAAGCATTTCAGTGTACTCACTCAAGGTGTATCACTCCATTAGTAAATAGAGACAATGTACTACTACACTGGTGGACAGCAGTTGCCTACAACTGAAGAGCGTAACACGCTCTCTAACAACTGAAGATCGTAATACGGCCTCTAACAACTGAAGAGCGTAATACGGCCTCCACCAGTTTAAATACTCCTCATAAGAAAAAATGACATTAGGAAAAAATATTTGTTTTGATGTCCCCTACAAGCTCCCAGAGTTTGTCAGTTTAAATACTTTTCACCCTGTATATTGTACTTAACTGGTTGTACGGAATTCTTCTTGGCTGCATATATATAATTATAAACAGATAGCTATTGAGGTTTCACTTAGGCTATACGTTACTAAGCGCCTTGTTAGAGGTTGCTTCCAATTAGCTGAAGGCTATGTTACTTCACTACTTGACGTCCCGAGCAAGAGTGGACGAGAGCTCGCCAGAAACTTGATACAAGCCGCAGAGCGGCGCTAGCGGCGCTGGTCGCGACTCGACGGTCCAACGATACTAATACGGACCGCGGTCGATAACTGCAACCCCTAACAAGTGTGGTATCGAGCGTTGATAGCACAAAATTTCCACAGCTAAAATTTCCAGATTTTGGTACTTGTGTACAACACCTGTCTCATAAGGAAAGAAAATTACATATCGAAAAACAATAAACTACTGGAGCGCGCTGAGAAATAATACCTACGAATTTTTTATATGAAAACTCTTAAAGCATTTTAAATAAAACAAACTTTATTAACATTCTACATCTTTATTCTTGATGTCTACAGACTTATCTCTCAAATTTGTCACCCTGGAAAGGAACACATTTCTCCGAACGAGAGACCAGTTTGTTGGTACCGTCACTGTAGAATGTTTGACATTGTTGACGGAGCAACAGCCTCACCTCAGGTTGCACCGCTTCATTACGATAAAAGTGAACTCCTTCAAAGTGTTCTGGTGTTTCAAAGTGTTTTGGAAACGGATGAAAATCTAATCGGGCAAAGTCGGAAATGTTCAAATGGTTCAAATGGCTCTGAGCACGATGCGGCTTGCCGGCCGGGGTGGCCGAACGGTTCTAGGCGCTACAGTCTGGAACCGCGTGACCGCTACGGTCGCAGGTTCGAATCCTGCCTCGGGCATGGATGTGTGTGATGTCCTTAGGTTAGTTAGGTATAAGTAGTCCTAAGATCTAGGGGACTGATGACCTCAGATGTTAAGTCCCATAGTGCTCAGAGCCATTTGGTTCAGGAGGGTAATACGGAACGCCCTGCTGGATCCCAACGGCCTCGTATCACTAGCAGTCGAGATCACAGGCATCTTACCCGCATGGCTGTAACGGATCGTGCAGCCACGTCTCGATCCCTGAGTCAACAGATGGGGACATTTGCAAGACAACAACCATCTGCACGAACAGTTCGACTAAGTTTGCAGCAGCATGGACTATCAGCTCGGAGACCATGGCTGCGGTTACCCTTGACATTGCATCACAGACAAGAGCGCCATCGATGGTGTACTCAACGACAAACCTGGGTGCACGAATGGCAAAACGTCATTTCTTCGGATGAATCCAGGTTGTGTTTACAGCATCATGATGGTCGCATCCGTGTTTGGCGACATCGCGGTGAACGCACATTGGAAGCGTGTATTCGTCATCGCCATACTGGAGTACCACCCGGCGTGATGGTATGGGGTGCCATTGGTTACACGTCTCGGTACCTCTCGTTCGCATTGATGGCGCTTTGAACAGTGGACGTTACATTTCAGATGTGTTACCACCCGTGGCTCTACCCTTCATTCGATCCCTGCGAAACCCTACATTTCAGCAGGATAATGCACGACCGCATGTTGCAGGTCCTGTATGGGCCTTTCTGGATACAGTAAATGTTCGACTGCTGCCCTGGCCACCACATTCCCCAGATCTCTCACCAACTGAAAACGTCTGGTCAATGGTGGCCGAGCAACTGGCTCGTCACAACACGCCAGTCACCACTCTTGATGAACTGTGGTATCGTGTTGAAGCTGCATGGGCAGCTGTACCTGTACACACCATCCAAGCTCTGTTTGACTCAATACCCAGGCGTATCATGGCCGCTATTACGGCCGGAGGTGGTTGTTTTGGGTACTGATTTCTCTGGATCTATGCACCCAAGTTGCGTGAAAATGTAATCACATGTCAGTTCTAGTATAATATATTTGTCCAATGAATACCCGTTTATCATCTGCATGTCTTGGTTCAAATGGCTCTGAGCACTATGGGACTCAACATCTTAGGTCATAAGTCCCCTAGAGCTTAGAACTACTTAAACCTAACTAACCTAAGGACATCACACACACCCATGCCCGAGGCAGGATTCGAACCTGCGACCGTAACAGTCCCGCGGTTTCGGACTGCAGCGCCAGAACCGCACGGCCACCGCGGGCGGCTCTGCATGTCTTCTTGGTGTAGCAATTTTAATGGCCAGTAGTGTATTTCCCTCGGGCCCGGTGACGCTATAAACAGCAAGATATCGACACATACAAAAAAAGGTCTACAGCTCAGAGGTTCAAGTGAGCTGTAAGGTGTTTCAGTTATGTCATATTGGCACCAAATTTCGCCAAAATTCTGTCTTTTTACGGGAAGATCGTCACAACCCCTCTTACCGACATTTTTCCCATTCTTGTGACACCTCAACGATGGAGGTCAGAATCGCGACATACAGCGTTTAAATCAAGAGGTTTTCTTATGGGTGGCTGAAGTAAGCATTTCAGACACACCGCTGTTTAGAATCAACACGGAAACGCCTCAGTAGGTGGTATAACGACGTCAATGAAACCATCCCTTCGCTTAGGGAGTTGATTCCCACACATTTCGCAGTCATAGTTCAAAAAGTGATGAGCTTCAGGACGACATTCTTCAGAACGTTCCACACTGCTGCCAACGCCTGGGCGTTTCCATCCTATTCTAAACACAACGTGGACTCCAACGCCACTGAACATGATTTGACCCATTTGGAGTGTAGTGTGACCACAATTTTTGCAGCCGGTCGGAGTGGCCTTGCGGTTCTAGGCGCTACAGTCTGGAGCCGAGCGACCGCTACGGTCGCAGGTTCGAATCCTGCCCCGGGAATGGATGTGTGTGATGTCCTTAGGTTAGTTAGGTTTAATTAGTTCTAAGTTCTAGGCGACTGATGACCCCAGAAGTTAAGTCGCATAGTGCTCAGAGCCATTTGAGCCATTTGAACAATTTTTGCTCTACTGTACAACCTGGAATCACTAGGGACTGTTGGAAACCATTTGACGAAGTCTGAATGTGAACCGAAGTAGCAAAGGGTTCATATACTTTTTCATGCCTCCTTTGTCGCACCTTCCTATGGCGTGATCACGGAGGTGGAGGGCAGTGGGCGCAACGTTAAAAATTGCGCGAATAAAACTGCAACGAGCCCCTCTAAGATCCTTAATCCCATCCCTCCCCCCCTCCCCGTACAACTCGTACGGCAAGATCCTCGACTCCACCAATGAACCTTAGTTCAGCACGTTACAAATGTACCTACCAGAAACTTCGACACACATTCAAGCTCGTGGCTCCTCTAGGGCTGGTCCCGACGGAGGTTCGAGTCCTCCCTCGGGCATGGGTGTATGTGATTGTCCTTAGGATAATTTAGGTTAAGTAGTATGTAAGCTTAGGGACTGATGACCTTAGCAGTTAAGTCCCATAAGATTTCACACACATTTGAACATTTTTTTTTTCTCTAGGGCTTGAGGAATAGGCAGCCCCTTAGACATCTTTCAGGTAGTATTTGCCTGCCCTCAGACGTTAGAACAGCCGCAAGGCAGAATGTGTGTCGAAGTTTCTGACGGGTGCATAAACTGATGGAAAAAAATCGCAACACCAAGAAATAATTAATATAGAGTAATGAAATTTCGGAAATACATTTGTCTAGGTAACATATTTAATTGAGTAACAATGCAAGATCAAACCTTAATGTACACTCATGTTCATAAGTTAAAGATAATGCTGATACGTGGTGAAACAACGCTCTGGTGGACGGTTTGCGGGTTTTAATCACCTCAGGGTATGACCATGCGGCGCATTTGACTTGCGGTCGTCGCACGGTGGCGCTGGCAGCAGTCCACATACGCAGAGGTGTGTTGGTGCATGTCAGAGTACGGTGCAGCGAGCAAGTGAGCAGGCGTTTTCAGACGTGCTTATGATGACTGTGTGTTGAAAATGGCTCAAAGGACACATATTGACGACGTTATGAGGGGTAGATTACTAGCGCGACTGGAGGCTGGTCAAACACAGCAGGTCGTAACACCGTCCCTCCGTGTGCCACAAAGTGTGATCTCGAGATTATGGCAACGATTCCGGCAGACAGGAAATGTGTCCAGGCGTTATAGTACGGGACGTCCACAGTGTGCAACATCACAAGAAGACCGATATCTCACCATCAGGGCCCGCAGACGGCCACGGAATACTGTAGGTAGCCTTGCTCGGGACCTTACCGCAGCCACTGGAACAGTTGTCTTCAGACACACAGTCTACAGACGATTCAACAGACATGGTTTACTCGCACGGATACCTGCACGGTGCATTCAACTGATCCGTGGTCACAAGAGAGCCTGTAAAGCCTGGTGTCAAGAACACAGTACGTGGTCATTGGAACAGAGGTCCCAGGTTATGTGTGTGAAATCTTATGGGACTCAACTGCTGGTCCCAGGTTATGTTCACGGACGAGTCCAGGTATAGTCTGAACAGTGATTCCCACCGGGTTTTCATCTGGCGTGAACCAGGAACCAGATACCAACCAGTTAATGTCCTTGAAAGAGACCTGTGTGGAGGTCGTGGTTTGAGGGTGTGGGGTGGGATTATGATTGGTGCACGTACAGCCCTGCATTTCTTTGACAGAGGAACTGTAACGGGTCAGGTGTATCGGGACGTCAGTTTGCACCAGTATGTCCACCATTTCACGGGTGCAGTGCGTCCCACCTTCCACCTGATGGACGATAACGCACGGCCCCACCGAGCTGCCATCGTGGAGGAGTACCTTGTATGAAATGTCCCCTTACAAAAATTATACATGACTGTGCTTAAACTGACACTCAATATTTTTAGCGCAACGCAATCTGACTTTCAAAAATCCCTACAAAAGAATGGCCCTGTCTAACATTAACCTATACCTTTCACAAATCACTTACCTCGCAAAAATCTTCGTTACTCGAACTACTGCAATACAGCGAGTGCCACTACTGCCAGCTAAATAAAAGATTCAAACTACTGAAGGCACTAATTACTGATAGGCACAGTTAGCAAAAGAAAGATTTTGATAGAGAACAAACGATGCATTTACCTTAATATTGTTCAAAAGTCATATTATATATATCAGTTCATGACATCCAGTCTTACAAATGTCCAAACTCCGCCATCTCTCTCCCCACATCCACCACTGCTGGCGGCTCACCTCCAACTGCGCAACGCTACGCGCTGTTCACATCCAGCTGCCCAACACTACAATGGCAGACAACAATTCAAACGAGCCACAGACTGCACACAGCACAGCCAGTGATTTTCCTACAGAGCGCTACGTAATGTTGCCAATAAGAAAACATAAACAGCCTACTTACACTTGAAACAGAAGATAACAGGCGAATGGAGTGGCCTGCCAGTTCTCCTGATCTAAGCCCCATCGGGCACGTCTGGGATGCTCTCGGTCGACGTATCGCTGCATGTCTTCGAACCCCTACGACACTTCAGGAGCTCCGACAGGCACTGGTGCCAGAATGGTAAGCTATACCCGAGCAGCTGCTCGACCACCTGATCCACAGTATGCCAACCCGTTGTGCGGCCTGTGTACGTGCGCATGGTGACCATATACCATGTTGATGTTGGGGTTCCTGCGCAGGAAACGGTGGCGTTTTGTAGCACATGCGTTTCGGGACGGTTTTCTCAACTTATCACCAATACCGTGGACTTACATATGTGTGTCGTGTGTGTTCCCTATGTGTCTATGCTATTAGCGCCAGTTTTGTGTAGTGCCACGTTGTGTAGCACCACATTTTGCAAAATGGTTCAAATGGCTCTGAGCACTATGGGACTTAACTTTTGAAATCATCAGTCCCCTAGAACTTAGAACTACTTAAACCTATCTAACCTAAGGACATCACATACATCCATGCCCTAGGCAGGATTCGGACCTGCGACCGTAGTGGTCGCGCGGTCCCAGACTGTAGCGCCTAGAACCGCTCGGCCACCCCGGCCGGTCACATTTTGCAATTATCCTTAATTCATGAGCATGAGTGTAAGCACGAAATAAGCAAGTGCAAGTGTAAAATGCTGATACCTTAATAACCAGTGTAGCCGCCAGGATGTTGAATGCAAGCATGCAGACGTGCATGAATTGTGTTGAGCAGGTGCCGGATGTCAATATGTGGGATGGAGTTCCATGCCTGTTGCACTTTCTCGGTTAATACAGCGACAGTTATTGCTGTTAGTGGATGACACTGGAGTTGTCCTTCGATAACGTCCCATGCGTGTCCGATTGTAGACAGATTTGGTGATTGAACAGGTTGTTGAGTTACAATAGCGGCACGAGGGCGAGCATTATTTTGTTGGAAACACCCTCTGGAACGCTGTTCATGAATGGCGCACGGCAGGTCGCCTCACCAGACTGACATACCAATTTGCAGTCAGGTTGAGTGGGATGACCACGAGAGTGCTCCTGCTGTCATACGAAATCGCATCCCGTAACATAACTCCTCGTTCGAACTCAGTGAGAAGTTGATAATGGCGTCTTTGCCGGCTTAAAGGCATTCTTGACCAACGTCAACTCACGACGTCCAGTCTCAAAGCTAACTAACGCCCCCAACCGTTACAGCATTTATTTAAAGCAAACCTGATTTTGTTGTTGATAATTCTTCCGGGTTATATGGCCGTGGTCCATGGAATACTTCTATTCCTAACGTTTCGTCCAATACTACGTTGGACATCCTAAGAGGTATGGCTGGTCCTGTTGAGTCCTGCCGACTGACGAGTCGGGCGTCGGAAAGCGGCCTAAATACTGAGGAAAGTGGGCGTCGTCTAGCTTGCACATAGTAGCAGAGAGAAAACTAGTCAAAGATAAAATGTAACTATCGATAATAGTCCGTCATAGATAAAAATCACTTATCGATTATGATTTTCCGCCTCATAGTGGTGGCACTAGCGCCACTCTTATGCGACTGGCGTGAAATTTAAATAGACATCATCTTTCGGATGTAGAAACAAGCCCACCGACTTTCGTTTATGTTGCACCACTCCTTGAGATTGCGATTTTTTTCAGTCAGTGAATGTAAGGCGCTCTACGCTGCGTGCTGCGAGGGTGCTGACGAACTGAGGAGACTTAGAGAGATCCTTAGTTGTTTATCTAAATATCGCATCCTCCCGTGATCACGCCTTGGTAGGGTTGCGAAAGAGGATGGATGAAGAAGCATAAAAACGTATTTCTGCTTCGGATCACTTTCAGAGTTCGTCGAATGCTTTTGAATGATCTGTCGTTTTTCCACTCTGTGTACCGGAACAAAAATTGTACACACCACACTCTAAAGGGTTTAGATCACGACTTTACGATGTCCTTAGCGTATGGCTGAAAATCCAGTGTTTGGTACCAGTATCGTGCGTTGTCAAGAACATCGTTCTGTTACTTACCGCACTGCGGACAGTTTTCGACCGCGAAGTGTGTGGGAATCAACGCACCAAGCGAACCTTTATGCAATCTCCCAAGGCGTTTCCGTGTCGATTCTGAGCGGTGGTGTGTCTAAAACGTATTCCTCGGCAAAACAGCGTTGATTTCAACTCTGGTGGTCGCGGTTCTGGCTTCCATCGGAGAGGTATCAAAAGAAGGGGAGAAATGTGGGTAAGAGGGAGTGTGACGCCCTTCCCATCGTGTGACACGTGCATTGTGGTGTTGGGCAGGATTGTGGCGAAATTCGGAGTCAATTCGACTTCATTAAACCACGTTACCGCTCACGTTACTTCTGAGCTGTTGCCCTTTGTTTGCAAGTGTCGACACTTCGCTATTCCACGCGTCGCCGAGCCCAGTGGTGACGTCAGAGGGTGCCACGGTTTTGCACCATTACAGAGGAAGATTGTAGGATCGTTGAGCCGAATTTCAACCGTAGGCGTAGGAGTGGGAGACAATAACGGGGTTTCGATAAGTGATCCTTGAATTTTGTTGCGCAGCGTACCTACCAAGCCAGCACCTACATCTACATTTATACTCCGCAAGCCACCATTCCACTTCAAATCGTTCCGCACGCATACTCCCCGATATTTTACAGAAGTAACTGTTACCAGTGTTTGTTCCGCTATCATATAATCATACAATAAAGGATCCCTCTTTCTATGTATTCGCAATACATTACATTTGTCTACGTTAAGGGTCAGTTGCCACTCTCTGCACCAAGTGCCTATCAGCTGCAGATCTTCCTGCATTTCGCTACAATTTTCTAATGCTGTAACTTCTCTGTATACTACAGCATCATCCGCGAAAAGCCGCATGGAACTTCGTACACTATCTACTAGGTCATTTACATATATTGTGAAAAGCAATGGTCCCATAACACTCCCCTGTGGCACGCCAGAGGTTACTTTAACGTTTGTAGACGTCTCTCCATTGAGAACAACATGCTGTGTTCTGTTTGCTAAAAACTCTTCAATCCAGCCACACAGCCGGTTTGATATTCGGTAGGCTCTTACTTTGTTTATCAGGCGACAGTGCGGAACTGTATCGAACGCCTTCCGGAAGTCAAGGAAAATCGCATCTACCTGGGAGCCTGTATCTAATATTTTCTGGGTCTCATGAACAAATAAAGCGAGTTGGGTCTCACACGATCGCTGTTTCAGGAATCCATGTTGATTCCTACAGAGTAGATTTTGTGTTTCCAGAAACGACATGATAGGAGAGCAAAAAACATGTTCTAAAATTCTACAACAGATCGACGTCAGAGATATACGTCTATAGTTTTGCGCATCTGCTCGACGACCCTTCTTGAAGACTGGGACTACCTGTGCTCTTTTCCAATCATTTGGAAACTTCCGTTCCTCTAGAGACTTGCGGTACACGACTGTTAGAAGGGGGGCAAGTTCGGCTGGCTTCGAGTGGGTCCATGACAAGGATAGTAGTTTCCTGGTCAGTACTTCCGATGTCGAAAATTACGTTGAAAATAAATAAGAGATTAGAGAGTCGTCAAAGTATAAGATTTTATTAAATCCATGGAAATCTGACAAAAATTATAATTTCAAAAATTACGTAGATGGTATAAAAACAATATTTAGATTGTACGAACTGTATTTATATCCATGGTTGGTTTATTCTAAAACGTTTAAAGGTGCGTTTTGTAAGTTGTGTGTGCCGTTTTGGCCACCTATCATGGCGCATTCATTAGCCATCCATTCACCAGTTCAAAAAGTTTCACGAATCTGCAAAAATCAATGTGAATTGCGAATGGCGATAAAGACGCAGTTGAAAAGTCAAGTGATATTGTTAATGTTGTGACAAACAAAACTAAGAGAATCACACTAAGTTAATTTTTTTTCTTGCATATTGCTTTTTGCATTACATGACCTGCCTTTAAGAGGAAAAACAAATTTAAACACTGTCTTTGGTGATTTGTTGCAGTATAGAGTACAGTCAGGTGACGAAACAACGCGAAATCTTCATGGAAGTGCCCCTAAAAATATCATTTATATTTCTCTTAGAATCTAAAACGAATTAGATTCGAAGACGAACTGTACAATTTCATGTTGTGCACTATCCCACAAGCCGTGTCTGAGCAGGAACGCGATGTAAGCTGAAGAGCCATAGAAACTGGTATAGGCATGCGTATTCAAATACAGAGATATGAATATGAGGAATCCGATAAAACATCAAATCTCCGACATCACTGCGGCCGAAAAAAAGATCCTGCAATAACGGGACCAACGACGACTGAAGAGAATCGTCCGGGACGGAGAAAATAACGTAAATGATAGGAAAACGTAAAAACTGTCAGTGTAAAACCAGTATTTACTGTAAGTATACTGTTACCTTGTTTATAGCATTGACCAGATAATAAAAGTCCACTGCAGAAGCCAGTAGGAGACAACGATAAGCAGATAACAAGGTCCTCAAACTTTATAAATCTCATGTAAGGAGAAAATACATTACCTCTACTAAAAATGGCTTTGAGCACTATGGGACTTAACATCTGAGGTCAACAGTCCCCTAGAACTTAGAACTACTTAAACCTGACTAATCTAAGGACATCACACACATCCATGCCCGAGGCAGGATTCGAACCTGCGACCGTAGTGGTCGCGCGGTTCCAGACTGAAGCGCCTAGAACCGCTCGGCCACACTGGCCGGCGCATTACCTCTACTGACATGAAAATCTGCGGTCGCCCCAGCGCACAGCTACAAAACTATAACTAGTTCCTTCGACAGCAGGTTACTTGTTCACATCATTGATCATCAAGTTACACTTCTGCACTACCACACGTAACCCGTTTCTCACTTGTCCACCAAGGGTGTACTTCCTTCAGAGATTGTTCACCTCCGTTGATTCAAAAAAATGGTTCAAATGGCTCTGAGCATTATGCGACTTAACTTCTGAGGTCATCAGTCCCATAGAAGTCAGAACTACTTAAACCTAACTAAGCTAAGGACATCACACACATCCATGCCCGAGGCAGGATTCGAACCTGCGACCGTAGTGGTCGCGCGGTTCCAGACTGTAGCGCCTAGAACCGCTCGGCCACACCGGCCGGCTACCTCCGTTGATTGATCGTTTCTTTAATCTAATTCATTTGTTGTCTTCCGAAAATTCACTTTTAATAAATAATGCTGCGTATGTGGAACGTTTGTATGAGTAAACATCCCAGTGCGGTCATCTTGATTTTTAATAAGTTACTTGGTAACTGTTATTACTTGGAGCGTATTTCTTGTCTCCAATTTTGTACGAAAATTTCTGCAGTCCGTCGTAGCCCAAGGACAAAGCCTTCTGCCGGCTTAAACCTTTTCCACACTTCGCGCCTAGTTGCCTTGCCGTCTGACATAGCGGAGTGTGTAACCTGCCTCTCTTCCAGCACGCACAGCTGTACTAGTGAATGCCACAAGCAAACAAATCGTGACCAGCGACGTGGCACAAGCTCCCCAAACTTTTTCACTACGTTCGGTACAGCCCCTTTATTTACCAACCACCTTAACAAGCACACCACGTGGCTCAGTTCCGCGTTTGCGTTTCCGATAGCTCCGACGGGAAGGCGTCGGTCTATATATAGCAAAGTGATTCCCTGCACCGCGAGAACGTGCTGCAGCCGGCGTTACGGTGGCTCCACTGCGTCCAGGCAGATTTATGGAGGCCTTAATATGGGCCAGCCACACGTCTTTTTATCGTCCCGGGAGCGCGGTGAACATGCCGCCGGCTCAGCACGAATATCGGCTACGTGCCGGCCCGTCCGAGTGAGGGATTACGTCAACCCGCTCTGCCCGCTCGCGTGCCGCTCCTAATCTCCCAACGATCGCTCCCCTTCTTCCTACTGTCGACCATTCCAAACATCATTCCTAATGAATCGGTACCAAAATAGTGTAAAAAGAACTCTCACAAAACAACAAAAAGAAGCTTGAAAGAAGGTGTATAGGGTATGCAGATGCCTGGTACCATGTACATTGATAGACCAGAATAGGATTTGGCGGAATTGCCATAAAAAATATTCTACTGTCAGAGGTGAATTCCACAGTGTTATATGCATCAGATTGGTGCAGAAGTTCTCATCCTTTATTCATAGGTTAAACAAATAAGACAGATTCACTTTAGTCATCATTAATATATCCTCCTCCACTATTTACAACAATGTGCCAAGGTTGGGGTAAATTTCGATTCCACCAATGTACACCACTGGCCATTAAAATTGCTACACCAAGAAGAAATGCAGATGATTGGACAAATATATTATACTAGAACTGACATGTGATTACATTTTCATGCAAAAAAATGGCTCTGAGCACTATGGGACATAACATATATGGTCATCAGTCCCCTAGAACTTAGATCTACCTAAACCTAACTAACGAAAGGACATCACACAACACCCAGTCATTTTCATGCAATTTGGGTGCACACATCCTGAGAAATCAGTGCCCAGAACAACCACCTCTGGCCGAAATAACGGCCTTGATAGGCCAGGTCATTGAGTCAAACAAAACTTGGATGGCGTGTACAGGTACAGCTGCCCATGCAGCTTCAACACGATAACACAGTTCATCAAGAGTAGTGACTGGCGCATTGTGACAAGCCAGTTGCTCGACCACCATTGACCAGACGTTTTCAGTTGGTGAGAGATCTGCAGAACGTGCTGGCCAGGGCAGCAGTCGAACATTTTCTGTATCCAGAAAGGCCCGTACAGGACCTGCAACATGCGGTCGTGCATTATCTTGCTGAAATGTAGGGTTTTGCAGGGATCGAATGAAGGGTAGAGCCACGGGTGACAACACATCTGAAATGTAACGTCCACTGTTCAAGGTGCCGTCAATGCGAACAAGAGGTGACCGAGACGTGTAACCAATGGCACCCCATACCATCACGCCGGGTGATACAGCTGTATGGCGATGACGAATACACGCTTCCAATGTGTGTTCACCGCGATGTCGCCAAACACGGATGCGACCATCACGATGCTGTAAACACAACCTGGATTCATCCGAAAAAATGACGTTTTGCACCCAGGTTCGTCATCGAGTACACCATCGCAGGCGCTCTTCTCTGTGATGCAGCGTCAAGGGTAACCGCTGCCATGGTCTCCGAGCTGATAGTCCATGCTGATGCAAACTTCGTCGAACTGTTCATGCAGATGGTTGTTGTTTTACAAACGTCCCCATCTGTTGACTCAGGGATCCGTTACAGCCATACAGATAAGATGCCTGTCATCTCGACTGCTAGTGATACGAGGCCGTTGGGATCCAGCACGGCGTTCCGTATTACCCTCCTGAACCCACCGATTCCATATTCTGCTAACAGTCATTGGATCTCGACCAACGCGAGCAGCAATGTCGCGATACGATAAACAATCGCGATAGGCTACAATCCAACCTTTATCAAAGTCGGAAACTTGATGGTACGCATTTCTCTTCCTTACACGAGGCATCACAACAACGTTTCAACAGGCAACGCCGGTCAACTGCTGTTTGTGTATGAGAAATCTGTTGGAAACTTTCGTCATGTCAGCACGTTGTAGGTGTCGCCACCGGCCCCAACCTTGTGTGAATGCTCTGAACAGCTAATCATTTGCATATCACAGCATCTTCTTCCTGTCGGTTAAATTTCGCGTCTGTAGCACGTCATCTTCGTGTTGTAGCAATTTTAATTGCCAGTAGTATAGAAATCACTTGGTTTTGAGGCGATCAACTCGTCGAGCGCATTTTCATCCGGAAGGGAACTTCCGTATAGGTTGTTCGATACAGAGCAGAATAGATTAAAACCTAAGGCTGCAATATCAGGTGAATAAGGTGGGTCCGGAATGACTTCCCAACCCAACTCCTGTATAGTATATTTCGTCAGTCTAGCAGAATGCGGGCGGGCGTTGTCGTGGACTAGCATCACTTGAGGCAGTCTTCCTGGTTGTTGTTCTTGGATTGCGTCTGCAAGACTTTGTTTAGGATCAACCATTCCTTTCTCTTCCTTATGTTGTCATAAAGACACAATTTCTCGTCACCGGTAACCATGCAGGCTGTTCACGAGCCAGTTCATGACGAGGAAACAGAGATGCTGATTTTTCTGATTTTGTCTTAGTACATGCGGTTCCCATACAACCGATTTTTTAACTTTCCCCATTGCATACAAATGTCGCACGACGGTGAAATGATCACAGTTCATCACATTTGATAGTTTTCGAGTACATTGACGTTGATCATTGTGGATTATTGTGGCCGCGCGGGGAAGCCGAGCGGTCTCGGACGTCTTGTCACGGTCCGCGCTGCTTCCACTGTCGGAGGGTCGAGTCCTCCCTCGGGCATGGGTGTGCGTGTCGTTCTTAGCGTCAATTAGTTTAACTTAGATTAAGTAGTGCGTAAGCTTAGGGACCGATGACCTCAGCAGTCGGTCCCATAAGACCTTACCACAAGTTTTCAAAAACGATCTCCATCAAACCCCGAAGGTCTTCCTGATAGTGGAGAGTCACTAATGTCAAAACAATCCTGCTTAAAATGAGAAAAGTATTTTATTGTCGTGATCTGTCCAGTGACACTATCCGCACACACAGCGTAAATATTTCTGGCTGCCTCCGCTAACGTCACCCCTCTACTGAACCAAAACAGAAGAATTCGTCGCATATGTTTCGATTTCTCCATTTCGGACTCCTTGTCTTAGCGCCCACAGCTCCAAATGACAAAATGACAATATGTAAACTCAAATAGCAACAGTAAACTACAAATAAAAAATGACAATCGATAAATAAACCCATAGCAACCGCAATACCAACAAATAAAACAAAAACGCTACGAACGTACCCACTAACCCACAAATCTAATAACACAGGGGGTTAAGAAAAAGTTTCCACGTGTCAGAGGTGGTATCGCGGACCAAAACAAGGAAAAATCTCCAGTAATGGAATTTAAAATATATAACTTAACAACTATGAACACCTGTTCATCTTCGCTACTGTAAAACACATCTCTTCTACATCAAGCTCCTTGCTGTTACGAACAGCCAACAGAATCCATTAAACGAGTGAGGACATATTCCTCTGTTCTTATCGATCGTTACAGCATGCAGTAAACATCTGTTAATATTGTTGCATTTGACTGTGTTCACAGTTCTGGGTATTGGCAGAGCATAGATTCGTTGTAATCTGAATCAGTTTGTGTTTTGATAAGTTTGTGAAATATTTTTATCTTTCCACTTATCACTAAAATGGAAGCCTGTTACTCCCTACAGGAATTAGAACTCATGTATGAACTGCACTTACTTAGGAAAGTAAATACGGTTTACGGTAATAACACTAACAGATGTTTACTACTGATTTATCCCTGGACAATAACCGAGGAATGTCTCTTCATTTGTTTACTGCATTCTGTAGGTCTTTCGTAATAGGAAAGAGCTGACAATAAAAGCGATGTGTTTTACAGTAACGAAAATGAAGAAGTCCTCATAGCTCTTAAAGTGTGCATTTTAGAGCCCATGTTTACGGGACATTTTCTTCTTGTTTTGGTCCAGACTACCACCTCTTAAAATATGTAATACTATTTTAACATCTTGTGGATGGGAAGGTTCCAACAAGAGAGAAGCTACACAACCTTAGTTTAACACTAGACGTTATTTGCACGAAGTGTCAGTTACAGGATACACTAGGACATAGATTCATTTACCCTGACTGAAATATAACTTGGCCTTATTTATCACAACGAGCCTCACCACCATGGGCATGAATGTCATTTTCCAGCCAGAATTGCACATGTTCCCACGAACCAAATGCTTATTAAATATCTGGTGCGTGACTCACTTCACTCACTACTGTATAATCACAGACGTACTCGAAATTCAATCATAACTGCAAGAGCCACACTATATCATGCGAAAACGGTTCGATAGAATATTGATTACGAGTTGCAAATGTTTTCAGTTATTTCTCTTGGTTTGCACTAACGAGGAATGCAATAAGGAATTCAACGAGGATTTATGACGCTCTTGGTGTGTTAATGATCTTTAATAGACCAGAACGAGAATCCCAGTCCCAGAGAAGGGACATCCTGTTTTTTCTTTTACTTTTTTAAGCAGGAAGAACTGTTTCACTTGAAGAATCAGATCACAAGAAGAAAGACCTTTGGAGAGGAGAAACAAGAAAAATTAAGAAAGGGAAAAAGCTGTCCGAATGAGGTGGTTAACAAACCATGGCCTTTGAAGGCAAACCTGAAGAGAGAAGGATGGCTACTAGGGAAGCTCAGTGGTAAAATGCTAGGCTACAAATCTGAAGTTATCGGGTCCGTTCACCAGTCGTTTTCAATATTTTTATCTGTCACTTATCACTTTTTTCATTTCTAACTATGTTTGTTAATGTGAGAAATGCCGAGCTGCTCTAGAGCTGGCTGGAAATGTCATTTCAAAGGAAGGAGGACGGCAACAAACCAATACCTAGTACAGCACTGTGTTGTTCATGTCAACATCCGGGTTAACGACAGCTTTAGCTTTTTTACATTTAGACCAAGCATTTGTAAATGTTGTCTGAGACTGAAATTCTGAAGGTAGCAGGGATAAAACACAGGAAGGTTGTCTACAACTCGTACGTAAATCAGACAGCAGTTACGAGTCGTGAACAACACGATGTACTCATACAAAACTGCACATCATAATTCAGTATTCTGATGTGTAGCTCTGTATGAGTATGACAGGTTGCTTGCACAAATACAAAATTCTGAAAATGATCATACGCTCTAAGCAAAAAACACCGCGAAGGAATTATCCGAATGGGGCAGAAATCGGTAGATGTGATGTAAATGAAGAGACAAAAAGTGATAATAATTTCAGAAAAAATATGATTTACACAAGAGGAAGAGCGTCACATATTCAGGAAGGCAATAACACACTGGCCCACCTCTGGCCCTCGTGCAGACAGTTATTCGGCTTGGCATTGATTAACAGAGTTGTTGGATGCTCACCTGAGGGATATCGTGCCAAATTCTGTTCAACTGACTCGTTTTATCGCCAAAGCCTGGAGATGGTTGGAGGGCCCTGCCTATAATGCGCCAATTGTTCTCAACTGGGGAGAGATCCGACGACCTTGCTGGGCAAGGTAGAGTTTGGTAAGCACGAAGACAGCAGTAGAAACTCTCGCCCTGTGCGGGCAGGTATTATCTTGTTGAAGCGTAAGCCCAGGACGGCCTGCCACTGTGGTATCGGTCGCTCTCCGGTTGGTCACACCTTCAAATACGCGCGCCGCCAGTTACGCCTCCGCGTTTCCTACAGCCACCACATTGGCACGAGGGTGCTGCCATGAACGATTACGCCGCGGCCAATGAGATTCAAGAATCCTCTCTCCGGAGCTCCAGCAGCGAGTGTACTTAAGTGCGAACAGTCATGGACTGAGTGTGCAAAGGATGACATAACAGCTATCAAGAGCAAGAAAACAGGAGGTAGAATATCGTCGACATACCTGTATGCTGTAAGGGGACCGCGGATAACAACCAAAATAGTTCTGCTATGAAATGAAATGGTATCCCAAACCATCTGGCCTGGTTGTCGGGCCGTGTGGCGACCAACAGTCAGGTTGGTATCCCATCGCGGTCTGGGTCGTCTCCAGACATGCCTGTAATCTTGTTACTGGAGTAGAGTTGTCTTCATAATGAGTCTCGCTTCATACTGAGCCGTGATGACCAGTGAAGACTTGTCTGAAGATGCAACTGACATCGATGAGATACCAACTCGAATCTCACACGCTGTACGGCCCAACAACCAGGTGTGTTGGTCTTTGGTCGCTCGTTGTCGCAGCGACCCATGCCACGCCGGCGAGGACACATGGCGCGGGCCACCTTGCAGTTGTCAGCAGGCGGTGCTGAGGCAGTGCAGGACGAAGGCTGCTGAGTCAACTGCCAGCGCAGCCCTGACGTCGTCATATCACTGTGGCTGTACAAGGCCAGCACATTAGCAGAGGGCTTAACGGGTCGCTGAGGTGGCATCCTCAGCATTGTGGGACCCGGTGACGCAGATCGAGGGCGAATGTGGCACTGTAATTGAAAACAATAAATCACTTAGAAAGTTCGGAGAGTCTCAATACAGTGCCTTCTATCTCTTCCCACTACATCTGGTGTCAGAATAGCAGACATCGTCTGTACAGTATGACGGTCGAGCCCACCGCCTGCATTACAGTCACAAGATGTGGTGGGTTTTGACCAGTTTTCTTTTGAGTGTTGGACGTTTTCTTTCTTTTTTGTATTTTTGAGTATGGCTCATGGCAGGCCACTGTAGATGCTTTGTGTCGGCGTAGCAGTTTTTGGTTGTCAGAGTAACTGTTGGAGTATTTGGGGCAGTAAGATTTTTTATTTTCGTGGCATTTAATTACTTTTGTATTGGTTTGAGTGTGATGTTACTGACTATGATGATACTGAGGTGTACGGAGTCGGGTTATTTTTGTACTTAATTGTTTTGTTTCGGGATTAACGGATAATGAAAACAACACAATGGCAGGATCAGGAACGCGAGGTGTGTCGGAACCAGAAGCGGTACGGATTTTGCTGGAAAAGGTAGCACAATTAACAGCAGACAATACGCAGTTGAGGAGTGAATTAACATCTAGAAGTGAGCAGGAAACTACATCGGATCAGTTGTTGTTACCTAGGATGCTGCAGCAGGAGATTCATCCAACTGCCGCAAGTTTGATTATTCCGTTTTCAGGCAAGGCATCTGAGGATGTGCGTTAGTTTGTGGAGGAAGTGGAAACTTAAGCTGTGATGAATGGTTTGTCGGATGAACAGTTGCTACACGTAGCCAAGATTAGATTAATGGGTGAAGCGAAGACATATGTAAGGTGTTCTGAGGCCTTAAGGAAGGCAGGACAGTTTAAGCAGTGGAAGGAGGGGCTTTTACAAAGGTAAAAGAAACAGAATAGCGCTCGGTACTTTAGGGAGAGGTTGAGTACAATGACGAAGAGACAGGGGGAGACGGTAGAGAAATTTTCGGACGGAATAAGAGAAATTAACGAGTACACTTACGAGTTGGGTCAGAGCGATGAAGCGAATGATCTTCTGTTGCAGGAGGCCAGGCAGAGGGCATTTGATGTACACTCCTGGAAATGGAAAAAAGAACACATTGACACCGGTGTGTCAGACCCACCATACTTGCTCCGGACACTGCGAGAGGGCTGTACAAGCAATGATCACACGCACGGCACAGCGGACACACCAGGAACCGCGGTGTTGGCCGTCGAATGGCGCTAGCTGCGCAGCATTTGTGCACCGCCGCCGTCAGTGTCAGCCAGTTTGCCGTGGCATACGGAGCTCCATCGCAGTCTTTAACACTGGTAGCATGCCGCGACAGCGTGGACGTGAACCGTATGTGCAGTTGACGGACTTTGAGCGAGGGTGTATAGTGGGCATGCGGGAGGCCGGGTGGACGTACCGCCGAATTGCTCAACACGTGGGGCGTGAGGTCTCCACAGTACATCGATGTTGTCGCCAGTGGTCGGCGGAAGGTGCACGTGCCCGTCGACCTGGGACCGGACCGCAGCGACGCACGGATGCACGCCAAGACCGTAGGATCCTACGCAGTGCCGTAGGGGACCGCACCGCCACTTCCCAGCAAATTAGGGACACTGTTGCTCCTGGGGTATCGGCGAGGACCATTCGCAACCGTCTCCATGAAGCTGGGCTACGGTCCCGCACACCGTTAGGCCGTCTTCCGCTCACGCCCCAACATCGTGCAGCCCGCCTCCAGTGGTGTCGCGACAGGCGTGAATGGAGGGACGAATGGAGACGTGTCGTCTTCAGCGATGAGAGTCGCTTCTGCCTTGGTGCCAATGATGGTCGTATGCGTGTTTGGCGCCGTGCAGGTGAGCGCCACAATCAGGACTGCATACGACCGAGGCACACAGGGCCAACACCCGGCATCATGGTGTGGGGAGCGATCTCCTACACTGGCCGTACACCACTGGTGATCGTCGAGGGGACACTGCATAGTGCACGGTACATCCAAACCGTCATCGAACCCATCGTTCTACCATTCCTAGACCGGCAAGGGAACTTGCTGTTCCAACAGGACAATGCACGTCCGCATGTATCCCGAGCCACCCAACGTGCTCTAGAAGGTGTAAGTCAACTACCCTGGCCAGCAAGATCTCCGGATCTGTCCCCCATTGAGCGTGTTTGGGACTGGATGAAGCGTCGTCTCACGCGGTCTGCACGTCCAGCACGAACGCTGGTCCAACTGAGGCGCCAGGTGGAAATGGCATGGCAAGCCGTTCCACAGGACTACATCCAGCACCTCTACAATCGTCTCCATGGGAGAATAGCAGCCTGCATTGCTGCGAAAGGTGGATATACACTGTACTAGTGCCGACATTGTGCATGCTCTGTTGCCTGTGTCTATGTGCCTGTGGTTCTGTCAGTGTGATCATGTGATGTATCTGACCCCAGGAATGTGTCAATAAAGTTTCCCCTTCCTGGGACAATGAATTCACGGTGTTCTTATTTCAACTTCCAGGAGTGTATTTTTGAGAGGGTTATCAGCGCACATACCGCGGAAAGTGCGTGAAGGGACTCCGAAAGATTTGTATTCGGCCATTCAGCTGGCCATCCAATGTGAGAAAACAAACACGGCAATGGGGGTACGTGATAGACAAACAGTGTTTACAGTCACCGAGGAATAGAAGAAGGGGTGGAAATCAGCAATGTGGAGGATGGAGAAGTGGTGTTAGTAGAGGTGGACAATCGTTAAACGGCAGAGGAGGCCCAAGACCCACCTAAGGGAACTCCCATTTAATTTCAATGCTACAAATACGTATGCAGAGGTGGAATGTTCAGTGGTAGGATCGATAGGAACTAAAACGTTGAAGATTTCGTTGATCACAGGGGCGCAAGTGCCAGTAGCTACTAAGAGTTTAATGGGACGAACGGAGTTAGACCCACCACGTTATAGGTTGCGTGGAGTGGGGGGCGGGGGGGGGGGGGGGGAAGGAGATCATACCTTTGCGGTCAGTGACAGTTGACTTTCTAATAGGGAAAGTCCGATTTTATGCATGCATGAAGGTAGTACCATGGGTAAGCGAGGGCAACGACATGATCCTAGGAGTAGATTTCTTGTATCACCATCATGCCAAAATTGACCTTGGACAACGAACTGTGGAACTTGATGGAATGTTATTTCAGTTAGGGGAAACTGTTGTCGATGCAGAGCCTTCGCGAGGGGCATTCAACGTAATGAACAAACCAATTGCATGAGTGTGTGTCTGGTGGCACCGGGAAGTCGCTTTGGGTAAGTGTGGAGTCGAATCTACCTGTGGGTACAGTATGTGTTATTGAACCATTGGAGAATAATGAAGTTTTGGGTCCATTGGGTTGTTTTGTGAAACGTAGTATTGTACGCGTACAGGAGGGGAACGACAGGCGTGTAGTTCCCGTGAACGTGGCTAATTTTAGCGCTGTAGACGCGAACATAAGAAAAGAAGTTTTAATAGCAAATTTGTATGTTCCAGATGACGAAGACTGGTTTTTGAGAGGCAGCGAAGTGATCAACCACTAACTGCCGAGAGAACTGAATCGGAATTTGCAATTCCTATCGAATTTTCGTGAAGGGTTTAGCAAATTTAGCACAACTGCTGACGCGATTGTTACGGAAGGGTGTGAAATTGGAGTGGACAGAAGAGTGTCAGAAAGTGTTCGACAAACTGAAAGAAGTGTTAACATCAAGTTCGGTTCTTGTGTTTCCAGATTCAAGCTTTGGGGTGTGTTCTTAGTCAGGATATTGATGGGAAAGAACATCCTGTAGCCGATGCGTCTAGGCAGTTGAATGCAGCAAAGAGGAATTACTCAACAACAGGGAGTGAGATGCTTAGCATAATCTATGGAATCATATATTTTAAATGTTATTTATATGGGAGAAGATTTCAAGTAGTGACAGATCATGCTGCATTGAAGTGGTTGTTAGGGTTGAAGGATCCGTCCACTAGACTCGCTAGATGCGCTTAGTGAATTCGACTACGAGGTGGTGCACAAGCCTGGGAAGAAGCACGGTAATGCGGATGCACTAAGTAGGAAGGTGTCTAAAGTAGAAGTCATAGGTTTTGACCTAGCGGTATGGCAAGAATTACAGGACGTGTTCAATGATTGTAAATTGTATTGGACACAGCCACAATTTAATATGTACTACGGACTTCTGTGCAGGGAAACGGAGTTAGGACCAAGGGTAGTAGTGCCAGCAAAGCTGAGGGATGTGGTTTTAAAGGAAGCACATGATCATATGTCATCTGGTCGTGGAGGGTATAGAGCGACGAATAGGAGAGTGGCAGAGAGACATCGGTGGAGAGGTAGGAAAGAAGATGTGGATCAGTATGTCAAGAACTGTATACCATGTGCGCAGAGACCAGATTTGAGTCAGAAACAGATACAGCTACAACGATTGCGGGAAACGACATGTCCATTCTCTATGTTGGGGATTGATGTCTTAGGACCTTTCAGGCGAACACCATCGGGTAACAGATTCGTTCTGACAATAATAGACCATTTTTCGAGGTATGTGGAGATGGTGGCTATGCCAAATCAACAGGCAGCAGTGGTCGCGCAAGCGTTAGTAAACAACTGGATTTTGACGTTTGGTGTACCGGAGACAATAATTACTGACCAAGGGACCAACTTCAGGTCAGATTTAATGAAGGAACTGAGTAAATTGTTGAAAGCAAAGAAGTTGAGGGCGAGCGTGTTGCATCCACAGGCAAATGGAAGGACAGAATGTGTACACAGAACAATCGGGAAGATGCTGAGTTTTTATGTGGATTTTCATCACCATCAGTGGGATGTGTATTTGAAGCATATTGTATGCGCATATAATGCAAAAATCCATACAAATACCGGTTTGTCTCCATATGAGGTAGTGTACGGGGGAAAAATGTCATCACTGTTTGATGTGGTGAGGCTACAGAAAGGAAGGACAGGTGAACCTGTACGTGAATTAGCGAGAACAGTTCGGGATGTTTGGAAATGGGTACAACAGGCGAATACAAAGGCTTTGGAAAGGCAGGAAGACGCAGTGAAGAGGAAAGGAAGTTTACCCCAGTATAGGGTGGGGCAATGGGTAATGCTGTCCAGCCCCTATACGCGAAAAGGGAAAACGAAGAAGTTCCTCATGAAGTATCAAGGGCCATACCAAGTAGTTGAAACCACATCCCCCATTAACCAGAAAAATGACAGTACACATTGGGCGGTTGCAGCCATTTAAGGGTTGTCCGGATGTAATTCCAGGTGTGTCACAGTTAGGAAAGAGGAAGAAAGAGAGAGTGAATAGAGGTGCTAAGTACAGAGAAAACCAGGAAGATAGAGTACAGCCTGATGTACCGTATGCTTTGCGATCCAGAAAGTAGTGGAATATTTGTAGTTTTTTTATGTTTTCTTGTTATGTATCATTAGGTTTGCGTAGATTAATTAGGCATTGTATATTCATATGCTGCATGTGTTTTCGAGAATTGTGAGCCTGCTAGGGACAGCAGTATTTTTGAAGAGGGAGAAAGGGAGATGGTGATCCCTGTCCTCAGGCCACTGTAGTGGGGAGTGTTGAGTAAGTTGGTAGAAGTAAAAACTGAGGAGGTATTGCTGATCTTGGCAGTTAACAGCCAGTACGCCGAGATGACAAGGGAGGAATTACGGAGCTGCCATAGAGGGAATGTAACAGTGTCCGGACACGTGCACGGTGCAGTTATTTTTAGCCAGGAGGGAAGAAATAGACTGTCCAAGGGACATCATGGAGCCAAAATTGAGCTTGCAACGCGTTGGGAAGCATTGGATCTTCTGGATATTAGTAGCGAGTTGTTTTGAGCAGGGAATATTTGCACAAGCGAAACGTATAGAGTTCGAGGGGAGCGGAATTTTAATCAATGGAACTGCGTGTAACATAATAGGACTAACCCTCCACCTGCAGCGTCAATTTCAGGAGTCATGCAATTGAATGTTACACAGCCACAGCTGTACTGGCCAGAAGCCACTTTAGAGTTTTTGCCAAGGCAGAATCTGACATTGTTAAATCAAACGCTGAAGCCAGTTCTGTTGACATTCGTAAACCAGTTCATTTTAGAGCAGGAGGGGCGCTTGTGCAACATGCCGCTCAGTATATGGAGAGGCAACGGCAAATAACGGTCATTTTGAGCACCTCTGCGGCAAGTGTCTTCGCACCCTTAACATTGTTATGTGTTGTTTTCATTCTGATGAGGCAGAGAGCTAATTCCAAGAGAGAACCAAGGATAGTCCAAGTCCCAGTGGATTGGATACTGAGGGCGTGAGACGAGTAGGTAAGGGGTTGATCGAGTAGTGGTCGTCCAGTAAGGGATTTTTACGTTTTGTTTCATGTCATGTGCTTTAAAGGACACTAGACCACCTTTAAATTTTCTAAAAGTAAGGAAATATGTCATAGGTGCCGACCCAAACAAGTTAAGAGTTTCCAGAATTAAAGTTTCAAGTTAAGAGTTAGTTAAAGGTTGACCCAGGGAATGGGCATTTCCAAAGGGGGAAATAATGTAGCGGCACTACCATTTGGAATAGGATAAGTCAGTTTTGGTGCAATATTTCTGAGCGCACAAGCTACAGCTAGGTGCAGCCCTGTTAACAGTGAGTTACAGAAATGTTCAAATGTGTGTGAAATCTTATGGGACTTAACTGCTAAGGTCATCAGTCCCTAAGCTTACACATTACTTAACCTAAACTATCCTAAGGACAAACACACACACCCATGCCTGAGGGAGGACTCGAACCTCCGCCGGGACCAGCCGCACAGTCCATGACTGCAGCACCTTAGACCGCTCAGCTAACCCAGCGCGGCCAGTGAGTAATGCCCACAAGCAGTTGCGAAGTAGGACAGAGGCCACAGGGGCACAGAATCGCCGGGAGAAGTACACGTAGTGGTTTGCATGATGCAAGTAACAGGCAGAAGGGGCCCACTGGCCAACCTAAGTGTTATGAGTACGTGACACGCGGCGCACGTAGCAAAACAGGGGTGTACAGCCGCATACAATATGTGAAGGTTCACTGAAAAAGCATTCAAGTGTGACAGCTCTCCTGGATGGCAGGGCGCGTCACACCACTGGGTACACACAGCAGCAGATGGGGAGCCAGCATTCCAGTCCACAGTGGGTCGCTGGTTCTACCCTCTCAGGCCGATGTGGGGTCTGTAGCCAGCCAGCGGCGGGCCACGCCACGGCTCTCTACCGCAAGCAGTCATCTTGACTCCAAACATGCACCAGGGACATCCAGGGTGAGGGCCACAAATGGCTCTGAGCACTATGCGACTTAACTTCTGAGGTTATCAGTCGCCTAGAACTTAGAACTAATAAAACCTAACTAACCTAAGGACATCACACACATCCATGCCCAAGGCAGGATTCGAACCTGCGACCGTAGTGGTCACGCGGTTCCAGACTGAAGCGCCTTTAACCGCACGGCTACACCGGCCGGCTGTGAGGGCCACAGATTCAGCTGTCGGATCGCGGGTGCTTGTTGTCGCCACGACCCAAGTCACACTGGCGAAGATGCACGTCATGGGCTACCTTGCAGTCATCAGCAGGCAGTGCTGAGGCAGTGCAGGACGAAGGCTGCTGAGTCAGCTGCTGGTGCAGCCCTGACGTCGTCATATCACCACAGCGTTACAAGGCCGACACATTAGCAGAGCACTTGACAGGTCGCTGAGGTGGCGTCCTCAGCATTGTGGGACCCGGTAACGCAGACCGAGGGGAACATGACACTGTAGTTGGATACAATAAATCCATTGGAAAGCTCGGACGAGTCTCAATACGGTGTCTTCTACCTCTTCTCACTACAATTCAAAGGCAACATTTTTATGTATCATTATGTATTCCATAGGACTGCTATTGTTTATAAAAATGTTTAAAAAGAGTTTCACATTAATACAGCAGATCTACTGGCCAAAACCAGAAAAAATTCCTGTAAACATATGCCTGGAAAGAAATACTTGTTGGTATATGTGGGTTATCATTGTCTCCAGAATAGACAGAACTCAGCAGTATGGGCTGTCTCTGTGTTGTGGTTCATCGCATCGCTCATTTTGAATGATACGTTTTTTTTTTTATTACTGCAAGGTTTTGGTAAGATCAGCTACGCAAAATATCTCTTTACTGGGTCCTTAACTCCCAAGAATGACTCTGCAAAGAGGCTACGTTTGCTTGCCTGAAACAAGTACCAAATGCAAAATTTCTGATTGGTGGGCCAAAATTTATTTAAATATTAATTAATTACAGTGATAAAAAGCCGCCACCTCACAGATCATTTGATGATCTAATAAAACACCAATCCAATAATCATGATAAATTTTATTGAAACGTTTGTAAGAGGAGGTGCAAACTGACTGATTTTAAGGATCCTGACTAGGGAGCGGAATAGCGCTGTGAGATGTAATAGAAAAGAATTTAACACTAATTCACTTTTTTTTTCATTAACAGTAACAAAACCACACACACACACACACACACAGAAGTTAAAATACAGTTACTTGGGATGCTGGCGCGTACTTCGACACTTGGCACATTATACAGCGCAGTATCTGGGCCGACATATGTGGGGCAAGACTGCTAAATTACTGGATACGATTTATCATGGTCACACACACCACGTTCACGTTGGCCACTCACACAACAAAAGACAGAATTTAGAAAAAAGCTTCCCTAATCCACATGTAAACTCACTGGGTCATAGCGCGACTGCCTTTAACGGTCAATTTTAGAGAACAAAGTCCACGTCTAAAATACCGTACAAATCTGTAATTTTGTAACTAAATTTACCAAGCCAGAACACATCTACTCTGTCATGAAACTGAGGCTTCAATTCGAACACGAGATGTGTTTACGTTGAACTGAAGCCTCATGGTGTACAAAGAAACACACGTGGTGCACCAGAGTATGGGCTACTAAGTCCATGGGAATGAAATACAAATTGGACTGTAAATTAAATAAAATTTAGCACAAGCATTCCACAAAGCACACAACACATTCATACATAATATGCTAAACTAACTAAAGCTGTACAACATGTAGGGACACAGCTCGTCCACACCAAGTTAAATTTGCACAAAGGATCTCATCTAATAAACTGAATATTACTGAAATTAACACCGTTCCCTGATTCAATTAGTTGGTGCGGCAAGATTAGCAATGCCACGCACCAGAGTGACTACCGGGAACTCAAACAAAGATATTACACATTTCATCTCCGCAAACAGAGTTGCTACTCAGAACATCCGTACTCACAGGCGTCCTAGGGAAGAGTAACGTAATCGTCTCTCCCGTCCAGGGTCCACACAAGGTGGCCGGATGGGCACAGAGAGCATAAGCGGTTTCTACCTGTACGAACCTCACAATGGGTGCTGCCCAGTGGCCACTAATGCCGCTCTGACCCAAGTATTCGAAACTCTACACAACGGTTGGCTACACTGATCTTAACATTCATAGAACCACGTAGCGGTTCACATAAAGCCGTTACAGTTTCTTATCAGAACAGAATTGTGAACTCTGTGAATTATGAACAACATAAAGAGTGAAATGTAGTCCTATTATTCCACACAGGAGATATACCGCGTGAGAAAATAGTGAAGCACCTAGAAGACAGTCGAATGTTAGTGTAACTTCGTGCACATACACAATATTGGTAAGTAAATGATTACATTAACTTCTCATGGTTGGGATTCACAGTCAAATAATATTTCTTAAACGACATCATAGTCCCCGTTGGCTGTAAGAAATATTTATTATTACAATTGCAATTTCGGCCTTAGGGCCATTTTCAAGTAACACAGCGGAAGTAACCTAAACACAAAAAATACAAAGCTGAAGCACAGGGTGTATATACATAATTAAACAAACATTTCATTAAGATAGTAGCGTAATTATAAAAATTGTTCAGAAATGTACATAACTTACATTCTGCCAGAATATAAGGCTATCTCAAACGAGTACATGTCGTCGTCAAATTGCAGCCTTTTGAATGCGAGAGTCCCACAAGATCCGATGAGTGCGACACTTCTTACATCGTAAAATGTTGTCAAACATGTACTGAATTGTCAATGTTACCATCGTTCTAATAAACTATCACAAATAAAGCTCAGGTGCGCCGACAACATGTGGAGCTAAGTCTGTTGGCGCGAAATCACTCCCAGCCTACCTGTGCACGTAGCGAAGAGAGTGACACCAAGGATACAAATTATAAGCTTTATATCGTAAAATCTTTTTACCTGTCGACATCATACAGCTTTCTAAATAGTGCTATGACTGTAAGGGGCAGTAGGATAGGATGGGAATATTTATTTATAACATAATAGAGGATAATACATGTGTTATCTGTTAATAAGCTCACACGTAGACTTAAGTGCTCGTAAATGAGATGAACAAAAACTAAACAGTGAATTTACTCGCATTTCATATAAAAGCATCTCTCAATAGCAGGCTATCATTATCGCCATTAGTGTCTCGTGTGTGTCGTCGTGTTTAGTGTTCAGTGTTCACCGTCACACTCCATCGTTCACCAGCGCCATCGACATCTTTAGTGTTTGTGCTTCGTATCAACAGTTTGTAGTGGTGATTGTCATCGAGTGGGAACGGCTTCGTGTTTTTTTATGTTCATGTGTCTACTGTTTTTTTCCCCACCGTTTTGTTCCAACTCATGTGTCTTCTCTGTTTTATCATTGTACTATCTTTGGCTGAAGAGCGGCGTATTGTACTGCTGCCAGCCTACCTGTTATACGGGTATTAAAATCACAATAAAGAAAAAAAAGCAGGCTATCATTGGATTATTTAAAAAGTGTCAATTACTGGCAGAATAATAAACGACAGCTAAAGTAAAAGGCAGACGAAGCACTTCGGAGATTATCGCGTCGTGCCCAACTTGGATGGCGAGCGAGGTGGTTCGGCTGTCGCACCATAGCTCAGACGGCAACCTCGGAGAACAAACATGTTGTTTGCCGCGGTCGGTATCAGTTAAGACTTAATTAGCAATCCCTGGTTTGTAAATGTATTAGCTCGATCGGCAGTTAATGAAGCCGGTCGCGGTGGTCTCGCGGTTCTAGGCGCGCAGTCCGGAACCGCGCGACTGCTACGGTCGCAGGTTCGAATCCTGCCTCGGGCATGGGTGTGTGTGATGTCCTTAGGTTAGTTAGGTTTAAGTAGTTCTAAGCTCTAGGGGGCTGATGACCACAGCTGTTAAGTCCCATAGTGCTCAGAGCTATTTGAACCATTTTTTAGTTAATGAAGACACACTTGTTGTCTGCTGCTGTCTGTATCAGTTAATACTTAATTAGCAGTCTCTGGTTTGTACAAGTAACAGCTCGATCGTCAGTTAAGGAGGACAGACATGTTGTCTGCCGCGATCGCTATTGTTTAAGGACTTAATTAGCAATCTCTGGTTTTTCGAACTGTAATTGAGAACTAGTTTGATACTAACTACGGAAACAAGCAGTTCATTATTTTGTTTATTCTCTATAAAAATTTGAAGAATAGAAATTATTTGTTATTCATACAGTGGTCTATGATTGTACAGTTTCTCGTATTCTGCTAATAAAAAGCGTGTGGCATCTCGTTAAAACAATCCAATTCAAGATTTAATTATTTAGACAACACCAGTTCCTCATTAACAGATTATTACAGCCTCAACACAACTTATTCACGACCTACGCGCTGTTTTCTGTGCAGCAGAAAACAACTATAGAAGAAAGCAGGTTGTTGAAAATTATTCAGAACTTATGCTTTCTACTCAGGGCTGTGGAAGCAATTAGGCACTTCGCGTGTACTGCGGCCTTAGTGCAAATCACGCATCTGTGGTAACACAGAGGAGGTATGAAGGAAGGAAATTTTCGAGGAAAGATGTTTATCATATAAACATAAATCTCTCTCGCTGTCTCTCTCTCTCTTTCACTTGCCATAATTTGAAGTGGCCATTAAGCAGTTTACCTCGGTGCTCCATGACGTTAACGCGTAACTCGTTATCGAAAGAACAAGTTATAGTTTTGATATTAAAAGTGAAATAAACGTTAAAATTGCCTCTGAAAACGTTTTATGAGATAATGCATGACTCACGAGAAAAAACAGTGATTATAGGTAAAATAGTAGCAGTTTATGGTATTGTGACTAGACATCGCTATAATAACATTGACTTACGGATTGTAACTGTCTCTCACACGGCAATGATTTTAGCATATCGCCAGATATAAGTATTTTTTCCTTAATTAACACAACTGGAAAAATAAATAAGGCGGCATCCGTTTTTCTGAAATCAAAGACTTTCAACGTCATTGTGGCAACAACAGTAACGATCCTAAACAACACACTGCCTTTTAATGGTGAAAACAGCTATGTCAAAATCCACGACCTACGTAGAGGAGACCGTTAGGATTCCCCGCAGTTTATGCAATACAGAAACTTCAATTAAGGAACATCTGGCGGACTTTGCATATTCACATGGAGTAATATGTCGTGGCAGGAAGAATCAATTATTCTTTTTGCAAGTTCAGGATATTCTACAGGCAGTGCATCAGTTTGCAGTGTCCACGTAACAGATGCGCTAAGAAACTAGGACTTCAACGAAATCCAAAGAGTTCAAGTGAAGTTAGAATTGCGTCAAAAATTGAATACAGTAGTTCTGAAATCCGTGAAAAATTGCCTCCTATTTTTCTCGGCGGTATCGCAATACCATATAACAAAATTATGAAGAACTTTATTGTCATTTTGGAAGAGCACCTTGTAGCGTTTCCCTCTTAAAGATTGTTACATTAAAGCAGGAACAGTTCCTGTCGTGGCGCGTTACATCGTTGAACATGGAGGGGTTCGATAAAAACATGGAAACACGATGAGAAAAAGGCAGATGCTAGTGAAGTCTGCAGGCTGTACTGTTGTATTTGGCCATGAACGGCACGTCTCTAATATCCTCAATACGTTGCAAGTGTCAGTCTTGCCCAGAACAGTGTGCTGGGTGGTTTTATGTCCATTATGTCAGAGCTAAGTGAATTTGAACGTGTGGAAATTGTAGGTGCTCGTATGTTGGGTGCTTCCATATCCAAGATAGCAGAAGTGACTGCTGTTTGAAGAAGTATCGTATCAAAATTTATACCAATTTGGAAATTTGTGGTAAGTTCTATGGGACCAAACTGCAGAGGTCATCGGTCCCTAGGCCTACATACTACTTAATCTGACTTAAACTAACTTATGCTAAGGATAACATAAACATCCATGCCCAAGGGAGGACTCGAACTTCAGCGGAGAGAGCCACACGAACCGTGGCAAGGCGCCCAAGACCACGCGGCTACCCCGCGCGGTGATTTATGCTACATACAGAGAAAGTGGAGACACATTATCCGCTAAAATTATAAAGAATGTAGCAACCAGTCGCGGAAATATAATTTATTTATCTTGTTGCAAACCGATTTCCACTGATATCAGTCATCATCGGTGCATTTTTCTAACCGATACATGCCATAACTGTCCTTGGCAGATTTCTATCACGAGGTGACACATCATAAGTCAACACTACAAGTTGTACTGTTATAGTGTTGACCTATGGTTCAAATGGCTCTGAGCTCTATGGGACTCAACTGCTGTGGTCATAAGTCCCCTAGAACTTAGAACTACTTAAACCTAACTAACCTAAGGACATCACACACATCCATGCCCGAGGCAGGATTAGAACCTGCGACCGTAGCGGTCGTGCGGTTCCAGACTGCAGCGCCTTTAACCGCCACTCCAGCCGGCCTGTTGACCTATGATGTGTCACTTCATGATAGAAATCTGCCAGGGACAGTACTTCTACTTATGGTATGTATCGGTTAGTAAAATGCACCGATGGTGACTGATATCAGTCGAAATCGTTTTGTAACAAGATAAATAAATTATGTTTCCGCGACTGGTTGCTACATTCTTTATAATTTTATATTCCACGGTCGCTGCACAGAAAGGGAACCTTATGGAGCCCAACATTCAAATCATCCGCTAAGTCACAACGCGGACGAAAATGTGCGGTGAGTGATCGTGACAGTCGGCCATTGAAGAGGACGGTGACGAAAAATAAGAGAATGACAGCTGGAAAAGTCACTGCAGAACTGAATGTCGCACTCGCACCACAAGTCAGTGATGCAGGTGCCAGTAACAGGGAAACATGGTGTGGAATCCATAAAACCTGGACTATGGACCAATGAAAGAAAGTCATTTGGTCAGATGAGTCTTGTTTCGCAGTGTTTCTAACTTCATCTACAGCTACATTCTACATCTACATTTATACTCTGCAAGCCACCCAACGATGTGTGGCCGAGGGCACTTTACGTGCCACTGTCATTACCTCCCTTTCCTGTTCCAGTCGCGTATGGTTCGCGGGAAGAACGACTGCCGGAAAGCCTCTGTGCGCGCTCGAATCTCTCTAATTTTACGTTCGTAATCTCATCGGGAGGTATAAGTAGGGGGAAGCAATATATTCGATACCTCATCCAGAAACGCACCCTATCGAAACCTGGACAGCAAGCTACACCGCGATGCAGAGCGTCTCTCTTGCAGAGTCTGCCACTCGAGTTTGCTAAACATCTCCGTAACGCTATCACGCTTACCAAATTACCCTGTGACGAAACGCGCCGCTCTTCTTTGGATCTTCTCCATCTCCTCCGTCAGCCCGACCTGGTACGGATCCCACACTGATGATCAATACTCAAGTATAGGTCGAACGAGTGTTTTGTAAGCCACCTCCTTTGTTGATGGGCTACATTTTCTAAGGACTCTCCCAAATAAACAGTGGCATCTCACCTGGCCACCACAGATACCAGATTTCAATATTTTTATCGTTTACTTTGGAAAGAAGCATACGTGATAGCTGTCCACCTCCATCATTGTTACCTGAACTTGCCACTATTTTGCAGGAAAAATGGTATACGATACTTTGAAATCCATAAACGATCCGTATTATCAATTCCGAAACGACTGGATGCCGCTTTGAATGCCAACTGTTTTCCTACACGGTATGAAGCATGATAATGTATAGTCTTTTTGGTGTTCCATGTATTTGTTCCCTGTACTAACTGCTCGAGTTGTTGTCTGCGGAGAGTTTCATTTGGAGGGCTACACTGGATGAAGTGTCAAGGTAAATTCTAGCAAACTGCAATCGTTGATGCCCAAGTAGAGGCTTCCTTGCTTCAGATCTTCTAAATATGTCTCAATAACGTCACTCAATTTCTTCTCCTTATGTCGCAGCTTCTGACATGTGATTTGAAACAGTGAAGTTGGCAATGGCTCTTCGTAATGCGATTGGAACGCTACAATAATTTGTTGTGCTTTTGGTGTTTCCATATACGAGGTTTGGAACTTAAATACTACTTATTGACAACCGATACAAAAGAGTTACGTGTTTGCACCTGTTACTCTCCTTCAAAGTAGTCACCAGCGTTGTGTAGAACCCGTTGCCAGCGATGTGGAAGGCGTAGTATACCGTTAGCAGAGCCTGTTCTGTAGGTACGAGGTTTGGAACTTAAATACTACTTATTGACAACCGATACAAAAGAGTTACGTGTTTGCACCTGTTACTCTCCTTCAAAGTAGTCACCAGCGTTGTGTAGAACCCGTTGCCAGCGATGTGGAAGGCGTAGTATACCGTTAGCAGAGCCTGTTCTGTAGGTACGAATGGAGCGGTCTACTGCCTGTCTAATCTGTGGAACAGTTCTGAATCGAATGCCACGATGTGGTTCCTTCATCTTCGGAATCAAATCAAAATCACAAGGACTTAAGTCCTGGGAGTATGGTGGATGCTACAGTACTTCCCAGTCCCATCGACCGAACAGAGCAGCCACAGCTTGCGCTATATGTCCGCGCATTGTCATGCAAAATGATGGGTGGGTTGCGCAGAAAGTGTCACGGCTTCTTTCACAAAGCTGGTCGCTGGTGATGCTCCAAAAATGAACAGCAATACTGTGCATTGACGGTCTGTCGTGGAGGAACGTAATGCGTTAGGATAACACCATCACAGTCGTACACGTGAATCACCATTACTTTAGACCGCTCCATTCGCACCATCAACAGTACAGGCTCTGATAACGGTATACTACGCCTTCCACATGGTTGGCAAAGGGTTCTACACAACGCTGGTGACTACTTTGAAGAACAGTAACAGGTGCAAACATGTAACTCTTTTGTATGGGTTGTGAATAAATAGTTGCCACTATTTAAGTTCCAACCCTCGTATTTATTCCCTGTACTAACTGCGGAAGTTGTTGTCTGCGGAGAGTTGCATGTGGAGGGCTACATTGGATGAAGTGTCAAGGTAAATTCTAGCAAACTACAATCCTAGGTGACCAAGTGGAGGCTTCCTTACCTCAGAGCCTCTAAATCTGTCTCGAAAATGTCACTGAATTTCTTCTCCGTACGTCGCAGCTTCTGACATATGATTTGAAACAGTGAAGTTGGGAGTGACTCTTCGTAGTACTATTGGGACGCTACAATAATGTCCCAGTGAACGTGATACCAGCTCATGTATTAAACCATGCCAAAATTAGACAAAACTTCTGTGTCAATGTCACTCTTATATTAGAGCCAGCCTTAATTCAATAATCAGGGTAATGATTATGGAATCTGGTTATAACATTTAGAGCACCACAAGATTCACAAAATAATTCACAGTAGCTCTTTTCCTGTTTCTTCCGTTCAGACTAAAGTTTCGTTATCCGAAATTATACTTTAAATAATTTTATTAAATAAATTAAAGACTCGTGATTCATACGTCTTCATCAGCCCGCATCTCGTGGTCGTGCGGTAGCGTTCTCGCTTCCCACGCCCGGGTTCCCGGGTTCGATTCCCGGCGGGGTCAGGGATTTTCTCTGCCTCGTGATGGCTGGGTGTTGTGTGCTGTCCTTAGGTTAGTTAGGTTTAAGTAGTTCTAAGTTCTAGGGGACTTATGACCACAGCAGTTGAGTCCCATAGTGCTCAGAGCCATTTGAACCATTCATACGTCTTCACTCCATGTTCAGCGCTGCTAGACAGCCTCAGAGAGAGTCTTATTGTTTCCCGCCTTCCTGAGAAGAGTGCACTTTCGTGGTACAGCGACAAGGTCCGCAAACGTTTTTATCATCAAGTTAAGCCTGTTGTTACATTCTGTGGGTCAGTTTGTTATACATGAATTTGTAACTTTGTAGCCACCTGTATGGGTACAGTCTTCATCATTATCTGATTGATTCCTTAACTAGCTAAACATTAAATAATAATACTGCACGCTATGCATCTTGGCACCAAATCCGATACAGGTTTTCCGGCGATCTGTCGCCGTTCAAGGACCATTTATCTTATTCACTCCCGGTCAATATGGCATTGTCATCTGTCACTTATTGAGTGGGTGACGTGTTTTTTCTGCTGGCTTGCTTCGCTTCAACAGCGTATGCCAGGGCTTAACAACTGGCCGGTTTTGAGCGCGAGTACTCGCGTCTGCTCAGGCACGTGCTCGCGAGCAGGTGCAAGGTCGCCGAGTAGGGAGGGAGGGGAGGGAGGGGAAATGCGCGCGCACGTTTGAATGTGATCTTGCGTTCTTAGCAGATTTAACTAGCCATCTGAATGCTTTGAACATTTTACTACAAAGTAAAGATCTGCTAATTACTCATTTCATAGATCGAATACGAGCTTTTAAAATGAAATTGACACTTTGGGTGAGTCAGCTGGAAACAGGAAACCTAGCTCATTTTCCTAAATTATCATCCATGCAAGATGTTCACAAAGACTGTGAACGTTATTCACATAGTTTAGTCGATCAGCGCTTTCAAGATCTGACAACACTAGACAGTGATTTTGATCTGTTCTCTCCATATTCAGCGAATATTTAAGAGATTCGTCCTGAGCTGCAGCAAGAAATTATTGACCTGCAGTGTGACAGAGAATACAGAGACAAATTTCAGAACAAGAAAAACATTTTGGAATTCTACAGACACTTCCCTCAGGATAGATTTCCTCGTTTGCACAAACTGGCGGCTACAATAATAACAATGTTCGGTTTCACGTATGATTGTGAACAACTGTTCTCTGCAATGAAATGTAAGAAGACGCGCCTGAGAAACGCATTGTCTGATCGAAATTTAAACTGCACGCTGCGCCTAAAATGCACAAGAATAATTACTCCGAACATAGACGCAATTGTAAAGGGCAAAAAGTACAAGATAACAGAGAATCCCACACTTCAGTGACACCTTTTATTGTGTAACATTCACAAATTAATGCGAATGTAGAGGCATACACTAAGCTAACAAAATTATGAGGTAGGTGTACATTCTCCTTTATTTGTTTCATTTGTCGCAGTAATAATTCGTGAGTGATATCCCTGCAGGTGGCCGCGGATTTACATTGACTGGCGGCAGCTGTTGTGTGCCCCACGTGACTTTCCCCACTCTCCACTCTGGTCCGCTGCTCCGTGCTCGCGCCTTGCTGCTCACAGCTTGCTCCGCGAGCACGTATGTTGTGAAGCCCTGGCGTATGCAGTTCCACACAATATAACAAAGCATAGACGAAAAAGTGGCACAAATGCCTAAAACCTCAATTGCGCAGAAAATATAATTGCCTAGTGGAGGAATATTTCTGCTTCACTCAGTGTCCTCCACAAATTTCAGAATCTACCTCTTGCAGTAGCGTGTGGCTCACGCCTACTTCATCTGCAACCCACATTACATCCACGTTACGCTACCGGCCTACTTGCTTACACAAAATAAACGAGGACTGCCACGACATACCCGACCACCAGACGGCTGCTAAAGTGCCAGCAAAGGACGTTGGCATCTCGGACCTCTTTCTTACTCCAGTCACGTGACAGGAAGCATGACAGAATGTACCCTGGTGCTGAGAGCTGTACTCAACTTGTCACGGACTTTGGCCAGGCATTCACTCCGAGTGGGCTGCCTGGGCCAGAGGCCGAATGCGAATCTATCAGGAGCTGACTCCGTGGCCGAGCTACGCTGTCGCCGCAGCCAGAGCCAGCCTCCTCGACCTGGATCTTGCAGAATGATCTCGCTGGAGAATACGCGGCCCCGACGGGGAGAAGGACCTTTGGATTTTCATATTTCTGTGATTGCCTACAATTGCGCCTCGCCAGACTTACAAATTCTCCTTGGGAACTTGGACTCTGACTGTTCTCTGAGATAAGTGTGTCGAGAATTTCAATTAAGCTTTGTCTCTGTACGAAGCGTATCAAGAACTTCTGATCGGAGTTGGTTTATATCTTTAGTGTGCCAAGAACTTTAATTTCGAACTTTTGTCTTCCTCATCACAAGGCGGATGGACTCTTCAGTGTTCAACAAGAAGAGTTTATTTTAGACTTTGTTTTAAATAAGATAGCTAAGACCTGTAACTTAAGAACTTGTTTTTTCTCCGGTAACATGCACATTGATTGTTTGTGTTTAAGCAGAAGAATTGATTTTGTTCGGGACTTTTCAAGACTTATCTCCAAATGGTGTTCTCTTAATTCAAACAAACTATTGTTCTATTTATACCTGGGCCTTTACATCAGGGACCGCCTGCAGCAAACATAATGCTCCCGTAACATACGAAACGAACATTTGTGCAATCATACGTTCTGGTGAACCTCCGAGTGTGTGATGTAATCCAACACAGGACGAGTACTGAAAGCTCTAGATGTTAGAACCACCCATGAATGGTTGTGTGCTTTACACCTGCAGCATCCGCCCATTTGATCATTTCAGTGTTTCTCATCCCCAGATAGGATGGTTGTGGCAGACAAGTTACGTGACTACCACAAGCAATGTCTGCCCCCTCGGCTCCCTACTGTACGTGCACGAAAAACCCTCACGCCAGAGATCAAGCACCTGTCATCTCATCACAATCGTAACAAGAGTTCTCACTTATTAGTACCCTAGCTGTGCCGATCCACAAAATAAAAACAATCGTCAAGTCCTTCTCAGTTGAAGACATACAGCCAGTTTTCTCAAATGTCACTATTTATATTTTATATATTTCTAAGTGTTGTATCCAGTACTAAACATACATCTTTATAATATCTATGTTGCTACACGCGCATAATGCGGGTCAGATGGTCGTAATTTTCCCAGGGTAACTAAATAAACTAGATATCGTTTCTCACCATTTAAGACTCTTTGTGGGGCTAAGCAACAATAGTAGCAGAATGAAGCATAGTCCTCTGATAGGACTACATATGGACCCTAGTAGTGTGCATCTTCGAAACTGTCAGACGAAGTGTACACCGGAGTCACAGTGCCCTCAATTATTTGCTAGAGGAGTTACCTCAATATAAAATATTTTAGAATGAAATTGGACTCCCATGTACTAAACTCTTTTTATTTCACGTCTCTCGTGTACTTTTTCAATCAATGTCGGTATTAATGCATCCAAAATTCGGACTAAGTGAAAACTGCCGTGGAAACTTTTCAATGAAGAAACTTGAAAGTGATTCTGATCTAAGGACTTTATTTGCAGTTTCGTTAGATGGAGAGGCTCATCATGAAGTGCACGTATTACACGAATATTTTGAAGTGTTCTCAGTTATTCATAAATCTGTTCATTCATTATTTGCTTACCCGTTGAATATGGACTACAGTATTATCAGCAGCTGGCAGGTCTGTTCTATTAGGGACGCTGCGTTCCAATAGCAAGCATTCTTACCGTAGACGACTGTATTTTCTTCATCACTGTCTAAAGATTCGGCAGACTGATCACTTTCGCCATTATTCATAACTGCTGCAAAAGCATCAGCTTCAGAATTAGTTTCATTACGAAAGTCACATACGTCACTTTCACGATTGTGTTCTAACAATGCTTCTCGTATAGCACCTTACGTCGGTAAAACATCATTCTAACATGCCGTTTTCACACAAATAAGCTTCACACTCAACGATGGAACGGTTACGTAATGTGCACTCCTGTGACTCTTCAAAAAATATTTCTGTCAAATTAATTGAACGGCAGTGCCTCTCAACTTGGAACGTACGTCCTCTAGTAGGTCTCAATGCTGAATTTACTTTGGTGGCAGCGGGCTGTTTATGTGCCGTAGCCACGTACAGTAGCACACAAAAAATTCCACTGTCAGAGTGACCTGGTGTACACATCTAGGGTTAACAACCAATGTGGCTATTAAATTGAATTAAGATTTCTGGGATCTAGGACTTTGCACATACTCTTTCTTTCGTTAAAATTTTGTCCGCCATGTCGAGCACGAGTGTCTTGGGTTAAATTCCAAAAAACTGGTTCAAATGGCTCTGAGCACTATGGGACTTAACTGCTGAGGTCATCAGTCCCCTAGAACTTAGAACTACTTAAATCTAACTAACCTAAGGACATCACACACATCCATGCCCGAGGCAGGATTCGAACCTGCGACCGCAGCGGCCGCGCGGTTCCAGACTGTGGCGCCAAACCCTTCCTTTTAACTGATGGCCTACAATAATGTTGGTACGAGGGTTGTCCAGAAAGTAAGTTCCGATCGGTCGCGAAATGGAAACCACAGTGAAAAACCAGAAACGTTTTATTTGCAACAGTTAGGTACACCTTCCACCTACTTCTCTATATAGTCGCTGCTTCAACTTCGAGCGTTGGAGTAGTGTTGTATCAACTTTGCAATATCCTCGTCATAGAAAGCAGCCGCTTGTGCTTTCGGCCAGTTATCTGCACTGTTCTGCAGCTCGTTGTCTGTGGAAAAATTTTGTCTTCATAGCCAGCGGTTCTTGTGAGCAGAGAAGAGACTCAGGGGGAGCCAATTACGGACTGTATTGTGGGCGATCAAACATTTCTCATCGGAAACGCTGCAAGAGCATCTTGATTGCCCCTGTAGTGTGCGGCCGAGAATTGGCATGAAGAAGGAACTGTTCGACAGTTGTGTTATGTGGGCTGCATGACAAAGGTGAAATCTCTAACCAGGCCCTCATACTAGGCGGGAGACGCTATCCGCTACGCATCTATAAGTGCTCCCTGTTCACTCAAAACTGAAAAGAGCAACTCGACACGATCGACGGGCATACTAGAGACACTGCCCAACACATCTGTGGGAAGCTTTACCGGATTTTCTCAGTGGTTTCCATTTCGCAACCGATCGGAACTTAGTTTCTGGACAACCCCCGTAATTCGTCGAATTTCAAGATTTGTCTCGACACCCAAATTGATTTTGATAATAATCTGCCTTTTCAGCACTGATTCACATACTCCCACCCCTGTCAGTCTACTTGACAGAAACAATAACATAACAGCACTGGTGAGACAAAACATTATGACCGCTGCCCATCGCCTGACTGAATATAGCCTGCTGGCGTTGCGACTATGTGATACCATAAGGAAAGAATATAAGAATAATTTAATCACTGAAGCGACAATACCGGCTGTACATGGGGAAATCCAAAGACATGAGCAGTTTTGACAAAGGGCATGTTGTTATGGCCCAGCACTTGAGAACGAGCATCTCAGAAACAGCGAATTCGGTCGGCTATTCACGTGCTACGGTCGTGGTTGAGGGACGGTGAAACCAAGAGTAGGCGACAATGCGTTGGGAGCCGGCCGCGGTGGCTGAGTGGTTCTAGGCCCTTCAGTCCGGAACCGCGCGACCACTACGGTCGCAGGTTCGAATCCTGCCTCGGGCACGGATGTGTGTGATGTCCTTAGGTTAGTTAGGTTTAAGTAGTTCTAAGTGCTAGGGGACTGATGACCTCAGCAGTTAAGTCCCATAGTGGTCAGAGCCATTTGAACCTTTTGAACAATGCGTTGGATGTCCACACATCACCGCGGAACCTGGAGGTCGGAGGCTTGCCCACTCTATAAAGCAGGATAGACGGCGCTCTGTGGCAGATCTCGCGACAAAGTACAATACTAGAGCAGGCATAAAGGTTTCACACCACACCGTTCAGCGCACATTGTTGAACATAAAGCTGCGCGGCAGACGACCCTGCGTGTTGTCATGTTGACCCAGCGTCATAATTCAATTTCGGCTAAAGAGGGCGGATGAATCACATTTCGTCCTACACCATGTCGATGGTCTTGTCCCAATATGCCGTCACACACGCGAAAAGCTACTCGAAACACGCTCCACGCCGCAGTGGTTGCAGTATCATGCTATGGGGACATTCAGTTGGGCTCCCATTGTGCCTGTGGTAGTAGTAACTAAAGGCACCAATACAGCTGTCGACTACGTGAACATTATTGTCGACCACTACTTCCTTTCACTCCTGAAGTCTTCTCCAACAGTGAAGACATCTTCCAGCAGGATAAATGTTCGGTTCACAAAGCCAGAAGCGTGTTTCAGTGGTTTTAGGAAATGACAGTGAGCTTCCTTTGATGTACTGGCTGAACCCAATGTGACACATCTGCAACGCTATCGGGCGTCAGTTCCGCGCCCACAAACCACAGGCCCAGGGTTTACGGGAATGGATATCTGGTGCCACATACCTCTGAACCCTGACAAGTACATGTCGAAACAGTGCTACACGGAATCGCTGTTGTACTGAGTTCTACAGGTTGACTAAGACTCTATTACGCAAATGGTCGTAGTGTTCTGTCTCACCAGTGTATTACCTTCATTCATACTACGTATTTGTGCAGTACAAACAAGGCTATGAAACACTATAATTTCCATTTATGGTGCCAATAGAAAATAGTGCCACCTACGACAGTATTTTAAGTTCTTCCTGGTCCTGAGTCGTCACATAGGACCCAACATGATCTTTCAGTCTCACTTTCTTCACTTATCTCACGCAGTCAAAAGTGTTATGTTAGTCACAGTTTTGAGATCTCCCTCACTCATAAAGTAACGAGAGTTTCTAACACAGATTGTTACGTTTGCTATTCGGGAGGCGCAAAATGCATTCCTGATAGGAAGAGGAATGTCGGCGTGCAGTCTGCTGCTACACGTTGAAATGCTACCATCTGCAAGATAGGCAACACGAAATCGAGATTACTGTTGCTTCGGTCGTCAAACTCTACAAGCTAGGGATTTAATTTATCGTTCTGCCTGAAAGCCAGTTAGCCATCTAACAGCGTTTTAGGAATTTTGTAGGATTTACAGGGCATATATAAATTTATTTAAAAATTTTATGATCAGCATTTAAAATAATATGTTATTCTGGTGAAGATATTACTTGGTAACAGTCGATGAGAACTGAGTAATAGTTGTATGAAAACTAGTTGTTGCTCTGAATACACGAGGGTAAGTCGATCATTATCCGCAAAGTAGCTATAAAATTTTATTGTAATCAAACAGGAAACTTACAAGATCATCATTTTTCGACATAGTCTCCTTGCGTTTCAACGCACTCTGTCCAACGTTGTACAAGCTTCCTGATGCCCTCTTAAAAGCAGGCTCTCGGTTGAGGTGCGAGGCAGGAATGCATCGCTTCTTTCACTGCGTCGTCCGACGCACATCAACGTCCCTTTAATGCCTGTTTGAGTGGACCAAACAAGTGATAGTCAGAAGGGGCAAGATCGGGACTATATGGAGGACGATCCACTACTTGAAATTTGAGTTTCCGGAGCGTTTCAGCAGTGTGGGCAGCAATATGCTGACGGTCACTGTCGTGCAACAACGCAACACTTTTTGACAGCAATCCTCGGCGTTTGCTTCGAATTGCAGGCTTTAGCCTGGCAGTAAGCATCTCACTGTAACGTACACTGTTTATTGTTGTGCCCTTTTCCCCGTAATGTTCCAGTACTGGACCCTGTGCGTTCCAAAAACCCGTAAGCATCAGTTTTCCTGCGGACGGTTGGGTCTTGAACTTTTCCTTGCACGGCGAATTTGGATGTTTCCAGCCCATACTCTGCCATTTACTCTCCGGCTCGTAATGATGAATCTATGTTTCGTCACCAGTGCTAATTCTGTCTAAGAAGTTGTCCCCTTCGTTGACATAGCGATCCAAGTGTTTTTTGCAGATGTCCAAGCGCATTTGTTTATGCAACTGCGTGAGTTGTTTTGGGATCCATCTTGCACAAACTTTATGAAACCCAAGTCTGTTGTGGATGATTTCGTGACTGATTTGTAGACAATGTGCCACTTCGTCAATAGTTAATCGTCTGTCTAAGAGAATCATTTCACGTGAACGCTCAATGGTTTCTTCGTTTGTGACGGTAAGCGGTCATCCGGCTTCTTGATCGTGCGTGACACTTGTGCGACCATTTCGGAATTTTTCAATCCATTCGTAGACACTCCGTTGTGGCAAAACACTGTTCCCATACTGTACCGAAAGTCTTCGATGAAGTTCAGTCCCTGATACGCCTTCCGACCACATACATACACACACACACACACACACACACACACACACACACACACACACAAAAAGTATCACTGAAAGTTGCTCTTCTTTGGTGCAAATAGACAGCGAAGCAGCCATGATTAACAGCACGGCAGCGATAACGAAAGTAACCTAGCAACTTGAAAATTGCAAAGATGTAACAACAAATAAACAAAGCATGCGTCATCAACGTAAATCGACAGTGCTACCAAAATAAACAAAAATATAACTAAATTACGGATAATAATTGACTTACCCTCGTAGTTTACATTCTAAAAAGAGTGACTGGTATCTCCTACCGTTACTCCATCACATTCCCTATAAGGATTACCTCGAATGCCCCTTCGGTGAAGATGGCTGGAGAATTATCCATGGTTAAATCTCAAGCGAATTAGAGAAATTATGAAAGTTTTATTTTCGTTAATTGTGTGAAACAGGGCTTCGAGGGGATGTTTCGCTGTATTTGTCCGTAATATTTCCCTTTGCTGGGACATGGGAAATCACATGAAGTCGTGATACAAGCTGCTACTTAAAGATAATCATGTAGCTCATTTATCAAATGTACGTTAATTAATGTTGACTTGCGTTAACGTGCTACAGTACTCTGAGTAGTAAGCATTGCATTACATACTTGTAAATACACTGGCGGGCAAAGAAAAAAAGAAGGGGAGAAAGAAACGAAATGAAACTTGATGGGTTTGGATGTTATGTGGTGTTACTTCAGTCAAATTTACAAAGGCTATATGAGCCCACTTACTAGTATAACGTCGTACCCCCTTTAGCCTGGATGCAAGCATTGATTCTGTTTGGAAGCGTGTCATAAAGCCGTTGTAGCCTCTCCTGAGGCAAGATGGTCTGCAACTGTTGTAAGTGGTTCTTGGTGTCCTCAACACTGGAACTGGGATGGAACTGATGTCCGAGATGGTACCACACGTGTTCTACCTGGGACAGACATGAGGATCTCGCTGGCCGTGTGAGCACCTCAACATCACACAGAGATTTCGTAGACACACGTGTCATGTATGGATGAGATTTTGTCCTCTAGAAAAGGGGCACCACGATACTGTTGCACGAGAGAGAACTTATCCGGAAATATTATGTCCATGACGCACTATTTCGCCGCCATAGTTGCTTCAACCGCTACTAGCCGTGACCTGATGTCACACTCGATTCCTCCCTGTACCGTCACACCAAGAGTAACACAGCTGGGCTTCTCCTAAACATCGGAAGATTAGAACCTCTCGGTCGCTGCCATACTCACCGACAACGATCATTCAGTTAAGTTCAGAATCGTGATTCAAGCCTGAACGCAATGTGGTGCCATTCATCAGAAGTCCTCGCTTCTCGGTAATGGCCTCACTCCAAATGCTGCTGCTTGTATTGTGGTGTTAACGGGAGCGTAAACATGGGCCGGTAATGCCGTAGTCCTGCTCCTGCTGGTCTCTCTGACCAGTGGTGCGGGATGACACAGAATGTTGTATGGAGTCTCTGATACGAGTCGTGGAAGTGAAAGGTCAAGAAGCGCTTGGTGTCAGACGTGGTCGGTCGAAACTTCACGACGAGTAAGCCTGTCTTGTGGGTCACGTGAAGTCAAACATCGGGCCACTGTCACATGTGAATGACACGGAAAACTGTAAATTTTACGATTCGAACAGCCAGCCAAATAAAAACCCAGAAAGAGGCCCCTTAGTAACTGTCAGACGCTAATAATGCTGTCTCACACGAGTACGCGGCGTATCAGTGTATTTTACAGTGATCACTCTACACCTGGCGCTGTTCACGCCCCTTACATATCCTACGAGGCCTGGTAACATTACTAAACACGTTCATTACTGGTATACTGTGGTAGCCGTTCAGCCTGTCACAGAGAATTCCGGTTCGATTCACATGCTCACCAATGATGTGTACTCGTATGTGTACGAAGCTACATCGACATCCGACAATGCCTTCTGGCTGCTTAACCTTTTTTATCAGTTATTGTGATAATGCTGTGTAATGAAGCATGATAGGAACACCAGCGCTAAGTCAGATGATAGCCACAGTATGCACCCAACAAAACTTTGCACCAACTATATCTTGGTTGCAGCACCTTTTTTAACTGAAGAGTGACGGGTGATTGTTTGGTTTGTGGGATTGAAGGGACCAGACTGCTAAGGTCATCGGTCCCTTTTTCCAAAATTTCAAACACCCACACAGAATAAAAAGGAACAATGGAAAAGACAGCGGACGACACAGGTCAAGAAAGACTTAGAGACCAGACAAAAGGAATTAAAATCACACAGAGTGTGACAGTGGGTGGCCGACCATAGAGACAAAAAATGAAAAGCCAACGACCGAGAAACACATTAGAAACTCAGTCTAAAATCGTAGGCCAAAGGCCAGACTCAACACAAAAAAAGACACTTAGATTAAGTGATAAAAGCCCCCTGCCCTAATAAACCGCAAAACTAAGCCTGCCATGGCAGTGTCATCTGTTAAAAGGGCAGGGAGCGTATCAGGCAGCGCAAATGTCTGCCTGAGCACAGCTAAAAGGGGACAGGCCAATAAAATGTGGACCACCGTCAAAGCCGCCCCGCAGCCTCATAGAGGCGGGTCCTAACGGCGCAGTAAATATATGTGCGCCAACCGAGTGTGGCCAATGCGGAGCCGACAAAGGACAATTGAGTCCCTGCGAGTGGATCGCATGGATGACCGCCACCCAGTCGTCGTCTCCTTGATAGCACGGAGTTTATTAGGTGTGGTCAGATCGTGCCATTCATCGTCCCAAAGCGCGAAAACTTTGCGGCGTAAGACTGCTCGCAAATCAGTCTACGGGAGGTCAATGTCCAGAGTTGGTTCAATGGTGGCCTGTTTGGCCAGGCGGTCAACATGTTCATTGCCCGGGATGCCGACATGAGCAGGGGTCCACACAAAGACTACAGAGCGGCCGCAATGGGCAAGAGTATGGAGGGACTCCTGGACAGCCATCACCAGACGAGAGCGAGGGAAGCACTGGTCAACAGCTCGTAAACTGCTCAGGGAGTCGCTACAGATAACGAAGGACTTACCCGAGCAGGAGCGGATATACTCTAGGGCACGAAATATGGCGACCATCTCAGCAGTGATGCAGCCAGCCGGCAATGAGCGTTGTTCGTAATGGTCCCCTAGAGTGAGAGCAAAACCGACACGACCAGCAACCATCGAACCGTCAGTGTAAACAACGCCAGAGCCCTGATACCTGGCAAGGATGGAAAGAAACCGGTGGCGGATGGCCTCCGGTGGGACTGAGTCCTTCGGGCCCTGTGACAATTCGAGCCGAAGGCAAGGGCGGGGCACACACCACGGGGGTGTACGCAGGGGGGCCCGGAAAGAAGGTGGAAGAGGGAAAACACCAAGACCAGAGAGAAGCTCTCTAACGCGGACCGCGATCGTACAACCCGACCGGGGCCGACGTTCTGGGAGATGGACGACTGACTGAGGGAACAGGAGACGATAATTAGGATGTCCGGGCAAGCTACAAACATGTGCAGCATAAGCAGCCAGTAAACGTTGGAGCCGTAACTGCCATGGAGGGACAGCTGCCTCCACAAGTATGCTGTTCACAGGGCTGGTCCGGAATGGACCAGTGGCAAGTCGGATCCCACTGTGAAGGATTGGGTCCAGCACCCGCAACGCAGGAGGGGATGCTGAACCATAAGCCAGGCTCCCATAATCCAGACGGGACTGGATTAACGCCTGGTAGAGCCATAAGAGGGTAGATCGGTCGGCGCCCCAGCTGGTGTGGCTCAAGCATTGCAGAGCATTAAGATGCCGCCAACACATCTGTTTAAGCTGCCGAATATGTGGGAGCCAACTCAATCGGGCATCAAAAATAACACCCAGAAACCGATGTGTCTCCACCACAACAAGAAGTTCGCCGGCAAGATAAAGCCGCTGCTCAGGGTGAAAAGTGCGTCGTCGGCAGAAATGAATAACGCAGGTCTTGGCAGCCGAAAACTGCAAGCCATGCGCTACAGCCCAAGACTGCGCCTTGCGGATAGCGCCCTGCAGCTGACGTTCCGCATGTGCAATGCCAATGGAGCTATAGTAGAGACAGAAGTCGTCAGCATACAAGGGAGCTGACAGACGTTCACACGGCCGCAGCGAGCCCGTTAATTGCAATTAAAAACAGGCAGACACTTAAGACAGATCCCTGTGGTACCCCGTTCTCTTGGACTCTGGAGGAACTAAGGGAGGCCGCGACTTGCACGCGGAAGGTACGATGCGACAGAAAATTTCGTACGAAAATCGGCAGCGGACCCCGAAGACCCCAACCATGAAGCGTAGAGAGGATGTGATGGCGCCATGTCGTATCGTGTGCCTTCCGCATGTCGAAAAAGACAGCGACGAGGTGCTGACGGCGAAAAAAGGCCGTACAGATGGCTGACTCCAGGCTCACCAGATTGTCGGCGGCAGAGCGGCCTTTACGGAACCCACGTTGAGACGGAGCCAAAAGGCCCTGAGACTCGAGTACCCAACTCAACCGCCGGCTCACCATGCGTCCGAACAACTTGCAAAGAACGTTGGTGAGGCTAATGGGGCAGTAGCTGTCCACCTGCAATGGGTTCTTGCCAGGTTTCAAAACGGGGATAACAATGCTTTCCCGCCATTGCGACGGAAACTCACCCTCGACCCAGATACGGTTGTAAAGGTCGAGGAGGCGTCGCTGGCAGTCCACTGAGAGGTGTTTCACCATCTGACAGTGGATGCGATCTGGCCTGGGAGCTGTATCAGGGCAAGCGGCTAGGGCACTGTGGAATTCCCACTCACTGAATGGAACATTGTAGGATTCAGGATGGCGGGTGTGAAATGAAAGGCTCCGACGTTCCAACCGCTCTTTAATGGAGCGGAAGGCCATTTGGTAATTCACAGAAGCGGAACTGAGAGCAAAATGGCCTGCTCTGCGGTTTGCAATTATGTCGGAGTCAGTACAAACTGCTCCATTCAGTGACAGCACAGGGACGCTGACAGGGGTCCGATAGCCATAGAAGCACCTAATCTTGGCCCAAACCTGCGATGGAGAGATATGGAGGCCAATGGTGGAGACATACCGTTCCCAGCACTCCTGCTTGTTTTGGCGAATGATGCGGCGGCCCCGAGCACGGAGTCCTTTAAAGGCGAGGGGACCCAGAAGAACGGGGAATGGCAGATTCTGCGGCAGTAACAATGCCGGTGGTGACCGAGTGAAGCACCACATCAATTGCGTCATTAGAAAGAGGCTCAATAGCGGCAATGGAGGAGAACAAGTCCCAGTCAGCCTTATTCATAGCCCATCTACAAGGGCGCCCAGAAGAGTGACTCTGTGGCAGTGACAGAAAGATCGGAAAGTAGTCACTACCACACAGGTCATCATGCACACTCCATTGGACAGACAGTAAGAGGCTAGGGCTGCAGATCGAAAGGTCAATGGCGGAGTACGTGCCATGTGCCACACTGAAATGTGTGAAGGCACCATCGTTAAAAGGGAGAGGTCGAGCTGTGCCAATACATTCTCAACGGTGGCGCGTCGACCTGTTGCCACTGACCCACCCCACAGAGGGTTATGGGCGTTGAAGTCGCCCATTAACAGGGAAGGTGGCGGCAATTGGGCTATCAGCGCCGCCAGGACATGCTGCAGGACATCACCATCTGGTGGAAGATAGAGACTGCAGACAGTAACAGCCCGTTTCGTCCACACCCGAACAGCGACAGCCTCTAAAGGTGTTTGTAGAGGGACACTCGCTGTGAAGAGAGTGAAGGAGATAGATGCAGACGCCACCAGACACCCTTTCATAAGCTGCTCGGTTCTTATAATAACCCCGATAGCCATGGAGGGCGGGGGTTCACATCGCTGGAAACCAAGTTTCTTGAATAGCAGTGCAGAAAATAGGGTGAAGGCTGAGAAGTTGTCGGAGCTCAGCAAGGTGGTGGAAGAAACCGCTGTATTTCCACTGGAGGATGACGTTGTCCATGGCTAAGAAAGGCGTGAAGGGACTGAGGAGGTAAATTACGTTGCTGGGTCACCTGCCACCACCGTTCGAGTACCGACAGGAGCGACATCCATCACGTTCGAGGGACCGGCGAGATCGAGGTCCTCAGTGGACGCAAGAATCTCCACCTCGTCCTCAGACACAGAGCTTGTAAGTGGCGTTGGAGTAGGTGCCACCATATGTGCCTTCGTCTTAGGGGTCTTCAATTTCGCTTTCTCGCACTGGCTTCTTCAGCCACTGGTGGGTGTCTGCTGTGCCGCTGGTAGGAACCGGGGAAGGGAGTGACCCAAGGGATCCCTTGTGGGAGCAGCAGAGACAGAAGTGGCCCCCACCGTGAAGGGGGCAAGTGTGGTCCTCTGGCTCTGAGAGCTGACTGTATGTGGTGAAGCTGATGGAACTGGAGCAGGAGTGACAGTGGCGGAATAAGATGACATCATGCGCACGGGATGAAGCCGTTCAAATTTCGGCTTAGCCTCAGTGTATGTCAGTCGATCCAGGGTCTTGTATTCCATTATTTTCCGTTCCTTTTATAGAATCTTACAGTCCGGCGAGCAAGGGGGATGGTGCTCCCCGCAGTTGACACAAATGGGAGGTGGGGCACATGGAGTATCAGGATGGGATGGACGACCACAATCGCGACATATGAGGCTGGAAACACAGCGAGAAGACATATGGCCGAACTTCCAACACTTGAAGCACCGCATCGAGGGAGGGATATATGGCTTGACATCACAACGGTAGACAATCACCTTGACCTTCTCAGGTAATGTGTCACCCTCGAAGGCCAAGATGAAGGCACCGGTGGCAACTTGATGATCCCTTAGACCCCGGTGGACGTGTCTGGTGAAATGGACACCTCGTCGCTCTAAGCTGGCGCACAGCTCGTCATCGGACTGTAAAAGTAGATCTAAGTGGAAAATAATGCCCTGGACCATATTTAAGCTTTTATGGGCGGTGATAGTAACAGAAACATCCCCCAGCTTCGTTCAACTGAGCAAGGCTCGTGACTGGGCAGAGGATGCTGTTTTTATCAAGACCGACCCTGACCACATTTTGGACAAGCCCTCCACCTCCACGAACTTGTCCTCTAAATGTTCTACAAAGAACTGAGGCTTCACGGACACAAAGTATTCCCCATCAGCTCTGTACAGACGAGATACCGGGGCGAATACCTTTCGCTGTCATTCATAGCCTTTCGTTCCTCCCATGATGTGGCCAGGGAGGGGAACGATTTGGGGTCATACACGTTAGCTTTAAAGTGAGCCCTCGAACACTCAGAGACTGCTGGTGGCTGGCCACCAGCAAGAGATGATGTGCCACGATTCATTGCGTGTCATCCACCCTGATGCCACCTACTCCGACCAAGGGCCCTCCCTGCCGGGGGCCACCCAGCCACAGCAAAGGCCACCTGGCAGGATGGCCATTGCCGGGAGTCCCGATGCCCCAGGGAGATGGGCATCTACTCCGCGGCATACGTGGGGAGTTAACGGCGCAGGCATCAGTAGAACAATCCCTGTGTTGTCAGGGGGCTACAACCAACAGGGTACATGGCGGCCCCACCACAACGGACTGGTTACCGTGCTGGATATTAGGTGCCATAAAGTCCATGGTCGTTGTCTCCACAAAAAGAAACACTGCACAGTGCATAGTGAAAATTGCACCCAGGAACACATCCTCTCCCTAGAGAAGGAGAACGAGCGGAACGGCAATGCGATTACGATAAAGCTGGCTAGAGGTCTCAATGCACGATGGACAAAATGCACCATGTAAGGCGCCCTTCCCCAATTGGCTCGCTCTGCGGAAGAATTTGGAAAGATGGAGATCAAACCCAACAGGGGACCATCACATAAAGGCCGAAACGTTTGAGACTCCTTCTAGTCGCCTCTTACGACAGGTAGGAATGCCGCTTGCCTATTCTTACCCCGAACCCGCAGGGGGAGTGACGGGTGAATCGTTCTTTATTAAGCCGGTTGCGAGGAAAAGCAGATACTGACTACTACGGTTCAGTGACACTTTTTTGTTTTATGAACCAGCCAACGATGAAATGCAAGAATTTATCAATGTATCACGCTTCCGATTCCGCTTTTTTTTTCTTTTTTTTTACACGGGAAACACACCGAAATACACACTCAATTGGCAGTGTATTCCTTCAAAAAACGAAAATATTCTCGTTTTTTCCTAAACACTTATTGAAGGCAATCAATTAAAATAAAACAAAAGAAGTCATTTCGACAAAAACAAAAGGGTGAAATCAGAAAAACGTATAGGAAGGAATGGGGCGTCAATTTTAACGTGCCCACACATTCTTTCTTCCGTCACTTCTACATCGTAGAACATCTAAATCCATAGAAGTGAAAAAAAAATAAAAAAGGGTGGCATGGCAACTCATCCAACGCCTTGGAGATGGAAAACAAGATACAACATATCAGAAAAAAATTCGCGATAACGGGGCATCCGGAGCCACGTCCAATATGCGGTGGCCATATAGTGGGAAAAGGCACACGGATCTGCATCATATCCACTCACCATCATGTAGTGGACATAATGGCCAACAAGCCACATGACGGTATTGTTCTTCGATCGAGGAAAGAAGGTTGAACCGCGACGCACGAGAATCTCCCCCGAGATAGCCGCCTCCGATGTCCTGAGGAGAAAAGCCAGTTGTCGGCGAAGCCATCTCCAATGGTCATGACCGCAGGAAATCAACCGATGAGATAATGTATCAGTTTCATGGCAACGATTGCAGCGATCCGTTACACTGAGGCCAATACGAAAAAGTCGCACGTTGGTAGGTACAATACCATGAACAACTTGGTACCACTAGGACGCCACTTCCATCGGGAAAATCGGGAGACTGATGTCAGACCAAACAATCTTCCAGTTCGTTTCTGGCGACAGGGCTTCCACAGAGGGAAGACTATAAGGAACTGGCCAGCGGCTTAACAGCATTTTTAGGGAGAGATTCGCTTGGGAAAGGATATTTACTCCTAAATAACTGACCTCAAGAAAAAATTCATTGACATGCCGTAATTTATAACTAATCCTACCAATATCTACTAGAGGTGTTAAACTCGCCGGTCGGATACAGTCATAAAGGCGAGCTGTAAGTGAATGGGGGGGGGGGGGGGGCGTTGACACGTTAACACGGTGCGACAGATGAAAAAGGCAGAAGCCTTAACCCGAATGTCAGGGAGGCCCAAACCTCCCTGCAAACGGGGCCGCGTCATAGCCCCATAACGCACGCGAAATACAGAGTGGCGCCAGATAAACCTGCCAGTTAAACTTTGCAACTTGCGGGACATCATCGCAGGAAGTGGAAAGATTTGTGAAATAAAAAAAGCCTTACTTAACACATACGTTTCCATGGCTCGAACCTTATGAAGAACTGAGAGGGAGCGACGCTCGTGTTCAATGATTTCACCCTGAATCTTATCCGTGACAGACTTCCAGTTTATCGTAGCCATCTTTAGTGGACAGCTGTCCGTTATAACACCAAACGATCGATATCGGATGACCTTCGAAGCCCATGCAATTTCAACAGCGTCAAATCCTCGCAAATTGAGTAAACGACATTTCTGGTCATTATCCCGCGCTCCCGTAAGACGACAAAAGGCATCTAAAACTTCCTTCAGCAGTGGTATATCATCATGGGTACGGAGAAGAACCATAATGTCATCAGCATATACACGAACGGTAAACCTTTCTCCCAGCAGCGACCAGCCACTCAAACGAACCGCGTCAATGGACGCCCGAATACCAGTGATAAGAGAGCTAAACAGCCGTCGTGCAGCATTGTTAAAACCAACAGTCGTCAATAATCGCATAAGGAATCCATGACTGACGCGGTCGAACGCTTGGTGAAAATCAATGAAAAGCAAAGCGCTTGGCACGGGAATGGTGGAAGCAATCGAAATTAAATCTCGACATTCAGCAACGGGAGTCAGGAGAGTACGACCCAGAAGGCAACTTTGATGACTCGCGATGATGGTAGTCAACAATACCGATAGTCGGCTATTGACCGCTCGCGCCACTATTTTATAATCATAGTTGAAAAGGGTTATCCAGACGCAAACGTCCCGGCTTTTTGGGAATCATGACTATTTTAGCAACCTTAAAGCTGGGCGGGAGAAGGCCTCCGTGGAACACTTCATTCACCATGAAAGTTATCGTATCTCCTATTATGGGCCAAAATCGAATATAGAATTCTTTGGGAAGGCCATCGGGGCCAGGTGATTTATGGGAGGTAGAACGAGTCACAATATCAAGTATATCATCGCGATGGAATACAGAGAAAAACTCTTCCAGGAGAGCTGGTGTAACAACACGGTCAAGGAGGGAGGTGAAATCAACAGACGGTAGACCGTCAGAATCCACTTCAGCATACAGCTCGGAATAGAACTGGTAAAGTTCACGCATGATATCAGATTGGGAGGACCACTCACGCCCATCTAGAGAACGATTGGTAGAAAGACACGTCCTTTGAGATCGCTTGTGAAGCCGGAGAAGATGATAGGGAGAGTTCAACTCATCCTGTACGATTGAAAGAGACTGGAAACGCAGTCGGACCCCATCCATTTGCCTACGTTTGAGTTGGAGAAGTTTTATCTTCACACGGTGGGCGTCGACGACCCTCAAGGGGGAATCACGAGCATTATCGTAAGGATCGGGAAGGACTGCATAATAAAATTCCTTAGTGCGCCTTATTTCAGCCGCTTTTTCAGCGCTTAAATGCTTGAGTGTATTTCGAATCCGGGGTTTAGCAAAGGTAACCCACCATTCGAGAAGTGAGGAATAACGCGTCTGGGACTGGGGTGTCCGCCGCCATACGTCTGCGATGAAGCCTTCCAGAGAGGGGGCCGTGAGATGTAGAGTGTTTAGCTTCCATAAAGGGCGTGAAAGATGGACCCGTTGAGGGACGTGGTTAAAAGTCATTGAAACAGCACCGTGATCAGTGACATTGGCAGAAATTACATCAATCGATAGAAGCTGACTACATATGGGGGCAGATAAATAAAAGCGGTCCAGTCGGCTACTTGAAGTAGCTGTAAAAAACGTAAACGGCACCAATGTAGGATATCCGCAAACCCAAGTATCCTGAAGATGCAAGGACGTCACCATATCATTAAGTTCACGACAAAATGTATAATTGGGGGTCTGATCAACACGGCGTAAGGCGCAGTTAAAATCGCCCCCCAACAAAACCTTGCGCGCGTTCCGTCGTAGTAAATAAACAACTTCTTCCTTATAAAACCAAGTGCGATCGGATGAACGACCAGATCCAGTGGGAGCGTAAAGAAAAATTAAGATGAGGTCATAAAAACTACAGCCTATACCGCGACCATCATCTAGCGTTTCGAAGTCTGTCAGCGGGATTCCATCTCGATAAAGCAAAGCCATACCGGTAGAATTTTCAGGCGCAACATTGAAAAACATAGAATATCCAGGAAGACAAAACATCAAATAATACCTCTTGTAAACACACGATATCAGCTTGGGAACCGTAAATAAACTGGCGTAACGCAGCAATCCGTAATTGGGAAAGTATCTTATTAACATTGAGGGTTAGAAACGTATACACCTGCATCCGTTAACACATGTAAGATCAATAAAACAACATTAAGGAAAAAGCACTATCACGCCCGTCTCTCCCCAACGTTCGGAGGCGGGGAAAAGAAGGCATAATGCTAGTCCTCCCCACCTGACGCCGAGGAATCCTCGCTTTTCTTTTCACGACGCGCCGCGGCAAGGGCAGGTTGAAAACGCTGTTTTATACCACTCCGTGAAAACATACACTCTTGATGTGGAGGGGTTGGGGGCACGTCAAGCTCCGATTTGACAGAGGAGCCATCGTCACCGCACTTATCGGTAATCGGGGAAGACAACTCAGAACCACCAACAGCAACATCAGGTACAGAAGAGACAGGCAATGCAGTGCCGGTGTCGGGCGGCATCTCCTGAACATCAGGAAGAGAACCCGTAGAATCCTGTTGCTCGACCGTCTCAGCGTGGAGGAGGGGTGGTACTGCACTGGAACACTGGAAAGGCTGTCCAGCAGGCGGCGTCTCTGCGGGAACAACGGAACCCACGGGAACCGTCACGTCGACGGGTGAAGTGGGAGACGCAGATTGAACGCACATTTCAACATCAACAGAAGTAGCTACATCCTCTCTGGTAATACTGGAATCAATTAACATCAGTAGACAACTCATTACAGCCAGAAGGTGCACCCTCTGTCAACGCCGTATCAGAAGAACGAGACGAGTGGGGCGTCCTCGAAATCTGTGCCGTCCTCAGTCCGCCGGCGTTTGACGTGCGCTGCAGGAGCCGTCGTCCCCTCGTGGACAGAGGCCGCACTGGTACGCGTCGGTAGCGGTGGAAATTCGCGAGGAGTAGGGAGTAGTGTTGCACCTACATCGCTTAAAGCTGGAGACTGACTGCCAGCTGACTGCGAAGTTACTATGTCTGCTAACGTTAAAGGAAGACGTTTTTGATAAGACGTCGGAACAGTAGTACGGCGCGGGCAGTCAGATCTGAGATGACCGCTTTCGTTACACAGAAAACAAGTTCCTTCTTGCCCTGTATACGTAACATGGATGCGGTAACCACAAACAGTTAAGTTGGAAGGAATATTCTTTTTAACGCACATGTCCACAGTCCGGATACCTTCATAACACTGAAAGCGATGTTGTGCTGACCAGCGTTCCCATCGGATATGCCGTATGACTCCAAACGGAAGCAACGCTGTTTTAAGAAATGAATCGTCCACTTCAGGAGGAAGGTTATAAATTCTAACCGGAGTACACTCGAGTGCCGCATTTTCAAGGGGAACTTGACTAACAGAACCATCGCGATGTGTAAACAACACTTTAGAACCAACCCGGGAGAGAAGTCTTTCTACTTGAACGGGATCATAAAACTTCACAAAGAATGCATACAAATCAGAATCAAAATAAGCAGTATCTACCTGATCAGGTGTAACACGGATAACATCAGCCAACCAATCGTGAATTTCTAACAAGGGACCCTCCCCATCGCACCCCCCACAGATTTAGTTATAAGTTGGCACAGTGGATAGGCCTTGAAAAACTGAACACAGATCAATCGAGAAAACAGGAAGAAGTTGTGTGGAACTATGAAAAAAATAAGCAAAATATACAAACTGAGTAGTCCATAAGCTAGATAGGCAACATCAAGGATAATGTGAGCTCAGGAGCGCCGTGGTCCCGTGGTCAGCGTGAGCAGCTGCGGAACGAGAGGTCCTTGGTTCAAGTCTTCCCTCGAGTGAAAAGTTAATTTTTTTTATTTTCATACAATTATTATCTGTCCGTCCGTCCGTGCGATGCGAGGTAACTGCGCCGTAGTATGGGGACGCTACACCTAAACAAACATCGAAACAAAACATATGTTTTGACAGAGCACAGGGAAAATTGTGCGGCTGTGAAACTGTTGCATTCATTTGTTGCAGTTTATGTGAAAAACTCTTATGTTTTCATCCCTTTTTTGGGAGTGATTATCACATCCACTAGGAAACCTAAATCGGGCAAAGTAGAAGAATTCCCAGTGAGACAACTATGTCTAGTTTTGATAGAAGAATCTTTTTACCCATTCGCCAAGTGTACAAGTTAGGTGAGTCGACAACATATTCCTTTCATGTGACGCACATGCTGTCACCAGTGTCGTATAGAACGTGTTTTCCTGTGGAGGAATCGGTTGACCTATGACCTTGCGATCAAATGTTTTCGGTTCCCATTGGAGAGACACGTCCTTTCGTCTACTAATCGCACGGTTTTGCGGTGCGGTCGCAAAACACAGACACTAAACTTATTACAGTGAACAGAGACGCCAATGAACGAACGGACAGATCATAACTTTGCGAAAGTAAAGAAAGGAAACTTTTCACTCGAGGGAAGACTTGAAACAAGGACCTCTCGTTCCGCAGCTGCTCACGCTAACCACGGGACCACGGCGCTCCTGAGTTCACACAATCCTTGATGTTGCCTATCTTGCGCATGGACTATTCACTTTGTATATTTTGCTTATTTTTTCATAGTTCCACACAACTTCTTCCTGTTTTCTCGATTGATCTGTGTTCAGTTTTTCAAGGCCTATCCACTGTGCCAACTTATAACTAAATCTGAGGGGGGTGCGATGGGGAGGTTCCCTTGTAAGGAGCCAAGTTGAACACGACGCGTACTCTTGTCAAAACTGAAACGAACAGTAGCTCGACGAGGAACTGATTTAAGAGACCCGACAGACACCATGGCACGAGCAGAAATCACCGCCGCCAAGAGGAAAACGACAACAAACTCTGCTACCCAACTACGATGTGACTCCGGCCGATACACCAACAAGGCTGAGTACCTTCGCCACAAGCGGCGCTGCGGCACAGGCGGAAGTTAACGACAACCTGCTCGATCGACGCGCAAAGTGACACTGGAGACACTGGACAGCATGTACGACCTAATATAATATATGTAAGAATATAGGATGTAGATGTAACTCTACGTCAAGAGTGGAGGAATACATGTCATTTGATATCACGCCGCACACGCACACATTACACTGTTACAAAATAAAAACAGCGGTGCAACAGTAGGAGAATTAGGCCTGACACAGAATACCGCTGACATAATTTCTGTTTACATTTACGCATGATTAGAATAATTAGCGTTTCCATAATTAAATTAGGCCTTAATGGGAAAGTAGCGAGGCCAACCACAAATAATGCTCTCGTTGGATCAAATATGATCCGTAATAGTTCTTTGGATGTCTATATAGTATAATATGTGTGAGTAATATAATTTAGATTTTAAGAAAATTATGCAGCACTTAGATTAACTTTTATTTAAATTCTGTTTGTTGTTCATATAAAAACACCTACTGGGAGGTATAAATACGATCATCGCGTACTTTTAATGTCCGGCTGTTCATATAACATTTTGTAAACAACAACCACTAACAAATATGTAGTTTTTCACGGTAACACGACAAGCAACTGCTATTGGCAGAGCTATTACAGAAGAAAAGTATGTTCGATTATTGTCTGAAATTGAATTGAGTGATTTGAAGCCATATTGACCATTAATCGGCCGTGAGTGTTCCAAAAATATTGCAAGGTTTTCAGATACCGCTACCAGTCATAAAATTTGTTGACTACTATTTATCTAGCGACGTGTCTCGAGGTGATACCTCATCGTCAGGTTATATTGCCATTACAAATGGAAATATTATTCCACGGCCATAAGTCGAAAAATACGTCCTAAATGAAATGACAGCGTTAAAAAATTCGCATGTCTTTACGAATTTCAATTCAGTACTCTTATAATAGTGAGTACATGACATTAAGAATTCCGCCGAAAATAGAGCGATTTATTTTCGCCTTGTTTGTAAACCATTTGTAACTTTCAGAGAAGAGTTACGAGTGGGGAATTTTGAGTGAAACCTATACATTCCTCTTGCTACCATGTTAAAATTTGCTTCTTTTGTCAAAGCTCAGCGGAGTTTACAGTCTCACCTCACTAACATGTTGTGCAGACGCAATTGCGAAAAATTCTGAAACAGTGGTTTATTAAGTGGCGAACTGAGGAAAAGTATGAAAAGTATGAAAAAGGGCATCCTCGGTACAAAACAAACGTGTAATGACTTCACTTATGTTGTTACAAAATCCATAGCATTTCTCGTTTCACCAGCTATCGATAACCCTTAAAAATTAAATTTTTGCATCGGAAAAGTCGATAGTTAGTGGAATAACATGGTAGATAATGAAGTTTTTCATAGTAACCATTCAGAAAAATACTCTCCTCTTTGCGTGCAATTATTTGCCAAAATCTCATTTCGATATCTCAAACCATTTACGAAATATGAGGAATGATGTGGATATTTCACTCTGTCTTCATCGCTGGCGCTATACGATCGTAAGGGAGTGCGCTACGTCAGATAAATTTCCTTGAGATTGGTGACGGATAAAGACCTCCAACCAAGTCTAAAGAAAAATTTCATATAAGCTAAATTTCATACGCAGCAACACATTACGTAAGACGCAAAATCATAGCGACCCCTATTTTTCATTGCAAACATTGTCGAATTTCGCGCAGTGTTTTACTTCCACATAAAAATCCCAATAACTATGACCATTAACGAAATGTTGGGATCGGCCGCTGTGACCGAGCGGTTCTAGGCGCTTCAGTCTGGAACCGCGCTGCTGCTACGGTCGCAGGTTCGAGCCCTGCCTCGAGCACGGACGTGTGTGACGTCCTTAGATTAGTTAGGTTTAAGTAGTTCTAAGTCTAGGGGACTGATGTCCTCACATGTTAAGTCCCATAGTGCTTAGAGGCATTTGAACCCTTTTTTGAAATGTTGGGCACGTCATAATGGACCTGACATATAAAGCAACAAGTTCAGCAAAAGTGATTTTTTTTTACCGAATAGTTTCTGTAAAATCGTTTGAGAAAGATTGCAGGGCGTGCGTGTCGATTCTGTCATCGTCGACAGGCCGAAAGGGGGCAAACGCTCTTGGCCGCCCCTCCTGAACAAACGAATGAACTCGTCAGCTCTTTGGACGAAAACTGTTCACTGCACACCGACCACCGTATCCTGCGCGAGCTATAGCGTGCCTATGTCGGCGCCCTTAGGCAAAGTTGCCGCCATCCCTAAGCTTGACATAAACGTATTGTTTGCATCTGCTGCATTGGCAACCCCACAGACAAGGCTGTACCATTGGGAGGTTCCAGCGCCCATTAGATAGAGCATATTGTTGTCACTTGTTTGAACAGCCCACAGCTCTTCATTAATTTGATGTTCTCCATTTGTTGTCGTCATACGCAGATCCATTCGTCACAATTACTTCATTAAACTGTGATTACAGTTCAAATCTTTGTCACAGCCACAATAAGTTACATCAGCACTTGTGGCTATGTTAGTCTAATATGTCTCAGCTCGGGTGCCAACCTGCCGCTCTTGGGATATTGATATCCTAGACTTCCCTCCTTTCGTATTGTGCTTAGTATCATTTGATTTCATTGTCTCACTGTCCATTTAATTTTTAGGATTCTGAAGTAACACCCAACAAGTTCCAAATGCTAGCAAAAACTTCTTTTCAGATTTCTCTGTTGTCCGTGTTTCATTGTCACCCATTTCTGTGGCATATGCCAACGGTTTCAGTATCCTGTACCTCAGCTACTAGACACCAGTAGGTTTCCACTGAGGGACTCTTTCTTCACATGTGCTACCAGTTTTGTTGTAACTTCTTAGACATAGGTGTTTTTCACTCATTCTGTGGTACCTCAAATGACTTTCATGTTGTTGGCCATGTAGGTAGGGTAGTAGATAGTTACAAAACGAAAGAAGGAAGTATGAGTTGCAATTTTTCTTAAGTCTTTCAGGCCACCAAATATACTGTTGACTATGATTTCGTAGACTGTCCCGGCGTTATAACTGCTGATACTCTTTGTGTCTGGACGACGACGTGATCCGGCTACATACCCGTGAAGAATATCGTACTGTTGACTACGTGCGAAGTTGAAAAACACATAAATAAACGTTTACTTAAATTAAAACGACAAAAGTCACTAGATAAAAGGCATATTAAAAGTAGTATATGATTCGAGACGTTCTACTGTCTAGCCCCTACTAGAAAAGGTATTTTTGCTAATAACTTTCCAGTAATGTGTTATCCAGGAGAAGGAGCAAAGGTAGAGTTCCTAATGCGGGGATGGAACTTCAGCAGGGCGTGACACTGATTCCAGAGCATTCGCTTAAAACATAAGGTTTCTTCCAGCAGGTGCTTGTGCTATGTCTTATCCCAGCCCGGCCAGAATTCACGCGGGCCGAGAGTGCGCGGTGCATGCGAACCACATCTCCCTCTGTCTCGGCTTTGCCCGTTTCTTCCCAGAAATACTCGGCACAGCGCGACATTCCATTTAGGGTCTACAATTTGTAATCCTCTGGGCCTGATGGGTAACAACTGTCTTTCAAAGACATAATAAATTTGTTGAGCCACTTACGCCGCTTTGAGTATTATTTTTATTTGAACTATAGGTCTATCTCAGCTATACTGCTGCTCGCGTGGTCGCGCGGTTAGAGGCGCCATACACGGATTGCGCGGCCCCTCCCACCGGACGTTCGAGTTCTCCCTCAGGCGTGAGTGCGTGTGTGTTGTTCACAGCATAAGTTAGTTTAAGTAGTGCGTAAGTCGAGGGACCGATGACCTCAGCAGTTTGGTACCTTAGGAATTCACACCATCACACACAGCTATACAGCTATCATCAAGCTACATGTAATAGAACATTTTATAAATTTTCGTACATTTGTTGTATTACATGTAAGTTGTTTATGAATAACATGATTTTACATACGTTTCCAAGTCCTTGCTTCCATGCAGTACCGATTTTCTGTTGTTATTTGCTAATATTTTACGTTAATGTAGCAATAATAATTTTACGTTAATGTAGCAATAATAGAGGAGGAGGAGGAGGATATTAGTGTTTAACGTCCCGTCGACAACGAGGTCATTAGAGACGGAGCGCAAGCTCGGGTGAGGGAAGGATGGGGAAGGAAATCGGCCGTGCCCTTTCAAAGGAACCATTCCGGCATTTGCCTGAAGCGATTTAGGGAAATCACGGAAAACCTAAATCAGGATGGCCGGAGACGGGATTGAACCGTCGTCCTCCCGAATGCGAGTCCAGTGTGCTAACCACTGCGCCACCTCGCTCGGTTGTAGCAATAATAATTAGTTTTGTAGTATGTTCTGACTTTCCCTTTTTAGTGGCCAGAAATAAATCTCAGTCTGTAGTTGACATTTAGTGACAGCAGTTGTGACAGATGACCAGAAATTTCGTTATTCCTGTTGCTGTCTATTTTTTTTTTACTGATAATTCTTCCTTTCGTATTCTACTAATAATCAGTTGTGTGATATGTTCTCATCATTGTCAATGAAATATCAGAACACGTCACACAACTGCCGGCCGGTGTGGCCGAGCTGTTCTAGGCGCTGCAGTTTGGAACCACGCGACCACTACGGTAGCAGGTTCGAATCCTGCCTCGGGCATGGATGTGTGTGATGTCCTTAGGTTAGTTTGGTTTAAATAGTTCTAAGTTCTACGGCACTGTTGACCTAAGATATTGAGTCCCATAGTGCTCAGAGCCATTTGAACCATTTGACACACAACTCATTACTGCTAGAATACCAACGAAAGAGTACAGTAAACAAACAGAAAGCAACAGAAATAACAAAATCGTTGATTATCTGTCACCCCTGCTGTCACTAAATGTCAACTACAGACTGAGATTTCTTTCTGACCACTACTAAACGAAAAGTCAGAACACACCACAAAACTGATTATTATAGCAACATTAACGTAATATACAGGGTGGTCCATTGATCGTGACCGAATCAAATATCTCACGAAATTAGCGTCGAACGAAAAAACTACACAGAACGAAACTTGTCTAGCTCGAAGGGGAAAACCAGATGGCGCTACGGTTGGCCCGCTAGATAGCGCTGTCATAGGCCCAACGGATATCAACTGCATTTTTTAAAAATAGGAACCCCCATTTTTATACACGTTCGTGTAGTACGCAAAGTGATATGAATGTTTTAATTGGACCACTTTTTTCGCTGGTTGTTCCAATGTGATACATGTACCTTTATGAACTTATCATTTCTGAGAACGCATGCTGTTACAGCGCCATTACCTGCAAATACCACATTAATGCAATAAATGCTCAAAATGATGTCCGTCAACCTCAATGCATATGGCAATACGTGTAACGACATTCCTCTCAACAGCGAGTAGTTCGCCTTCCGTAATGTTCTCTCATGTTTTGACAATGCGCTGACGCATGTTGTCAGGCGTTGTCGGTGGATCACGATAGCAAATATCCTTCAACTTTCCCCAAAGAAAGAAATCCGGGGACGTCAGATCCGGTGAACGTGCAGGCCATGGTATTGTGCTCTGACGAGCAATCACCTGTCATGAAATATGCTATTCAATACCATTTCAACCGCACGCGAGCTGTGTGCCGGACATCCGTCATGTTGGAAGTACATTGGCAATCTGTCATGCAGTGAAACATCTTGTAGTAACATCGGTAGAACAGTACGTATGAAATCAGCATACATTGCACCATTTAGATTGCCATCGATAAAATGGGGGCCAATTATCCTTCCTCCCATAATGCCGCACTATACATTAACCCGCCAAGGTCGCTGATCTTCCACTTGTCGCAGCCATTGTGGATTTTCCGTTGCCCAATAGTGCGTATTATGCCGGTATACGTTAACGCTGTTGCTGAAAGACGCTTCGTCGCTAAATAGAACGCGTGCAAAAAATCTGTCATCGTTCCGTAATTTCTCTTGTGCCCAGTGGCAGAACTGTACACGACGTCCAAAGTCGTCGCCATGCAATTCCTGGTGCGTAGAAATATGGTACGGGTGCAATCGATATTGATGTAGCATTCTCAACACCGACGTTTTTGAGATTTCCGATTTTCGCGCAATTTGTCTGCTACTGATGTGTGGATTAGCCGCGACAGCAGCTAAAACACCTACTTGGGCATCGTCATTTATTGCAGGTCGTGGTTGACGTTTCACATGTGGCTGAACACTTCCTGTTTCCTTAAATAACGTGACTATCCGACGAAAGGTCCGGACACTTGGATGATATCGTCCAGGATACCGAGCAGCATACATAGCACACGCCCGTTGGGCATTTTTATCACAATAGCCATCCATCAACACGATATCGACCTTTTCCGCAATTGGGAACGGTCCATTTTAACACGGGTAATGTATCACGAAGCAAATACCGTCCGCACTGGCGGAATGTTACGTGATACCACGTACTTATACGTTTGTGACTATTACAGCGCCATTATCACAAAGCGGAAAATGTGGTCCAACTAAAACATTCATATTTCTTTAAGTACTACACGAATATGTAATAAAAAATGGGAGTTCCTATTTAAAAATACGCAGTTGATATCCGTTTGAGGTATGGCAGCGGCATCTAGCGGGCCAACCATAGCGCCATATGGTTTCCCCCTTCAAGCTAGACGAGTTTCGTTCTTTGTAGTTTTTTCGTTTGATGCTTATTTCGTGAGATATTTGTCTCGGTCACGATCAATGGACCACCCTATATAATCAGTAACAAGCAGACAGCAACAGAAACAACGATAATGCATGGAAGTCAGGACTTGAAAGCGTATGTAAAATCATATTATTCGTAAGTAACGCACACGTGATATAACAAATATAGCAAAATTTATAAAATATAGTATCACAGAAAACTTGATGATAGGTGTATAGATGAAATAGGCCTGTAGTTCAAACAAAAATAATACTCATGACAGCGTAACTGATTTTACAAATTTATTATTTCATTTAGTACTACAGTGTGGCATTTTTCGATCGCCAAAACTCTCTTCACATCAAATGAATCCAAAGTTGCGAATAAGGACTACCATCAGCTGTAGAATGGAATGACGATAATGAAAATTTGTGCTGCACTGGGACTTGAACCCGGATTTCCCGCTTATCGCGAGCGGTCACCTTACCTCTTCTTTTTTTCTCATTTTGTTCGTTATTGATCGTTGTACTTGCCCGGGACAGACGTCCCATGACGCTAGTTCAAGTTCCTCGTTGACCCATTCACTCAGCTTTTCGTTACAGAGGGCAGCTAACCTCTGACAGAACACGCTGAGCTTCCGTGCTGGGACACCATGCCGCTTTCCGTGCACGACTCAGGAGCAGACCCAAAGTTCCATGTATCAACCATGCGTATGCGACCTGAACAGCCCGCATCTCGTGGTCGTGCGGTAGCGTTCTCGCTTCCCACTGCCGGGTTCGATTCCCGGCGGGGTCAGGGATTTTCTCTGCCTCGTGATGGCTGGGTGTTGTGTGCTGTCCTTAGGTTAGTTAGGTTTAAGTAGTTCTAAGTTCTAGGGGACTGATGACCATAGATGTTAAGTCCCATAGTGCTCAGAGCCATTTGAACCATTTGAACGACCTGAACTCGTCCTTCCATTTTGTATATTCCCGCACGGGTCAGCCGTTATACTAGAAAGTCGCTTTCCCGGTATCGGCAGATAAATACGATATTGCAGTTCCTGTGTTATTCTGATTAGGATGAAACGTCCCCTTTGAAAAATTATACTTGATGTGCTTAAACTGACACACAATATTTTTAGCGCAACGCAATCTGACTTTCAAAAATCGCTACAAAAGAATGGCCCTGACTAACATTAACCTATACCTTTCACAAATCACTTACCTCACAAAAATCTTCGTTACTCGAACTACTGAAATACATCGAGCGCCACTACTGCCAGCTAAATAACAGATTCAAACTACGGAAGGCACTAACTGCTAGTAGGGATAGTTAGCAAATGAAAGATTTTAATAGAGAACAAACAATGTATTTACCTTAATATTCATAATATATATAGCAGTTCATAACATCCATTCTTACAAATATCAAAACTCCGCCATTTCTCTCCCCACATCCACCACTGCTGGCGGCTCACCTCCAACTGCGCAACGCTACGCGCTGTTAACATCCAGCTGCCCAACACTACAATGGCTGACAACAATGCAAACTGGCCACAGACTGCACACAGCACAGCTAGTGATTTTCATACAGAGCGCTACGTAACGTTGCCAAAAAGAACACATACACAGCCTACTTACATAGCCTACTTACATAGCCCCCATGCTACCCACAAAAAAATTTACAAATTGTTTTGGGCACTGGCCAATACAGATTTGAAAAAATTTTTCATAATTACCGTAAGAAAAATATCAAATGCACACACTTATTAATACAATGTTGGTCAAAAGCTAAAATTTTCTCACAGTCCATAAAGACAGTCCTGATCATACATCACAGTGAAACTGCCGTTTCTTTTCTCAAAGTCTGAGCAGTAAAAGACAATGCACACGGAAGTAGTGGATTTCCATGCAGTCTTGAAGAAGTAGTATTGTCCTTCCAACGGAAAGACAGTGCTGACTCCTGACATGCTGACAGGTAATGGGCCACAACAGAGCAAACCCACAGCAGAGTCATTCGACGTTTTGAAGAATATTGGTAGGTAGATCATCACAGAGTAGACCCACTGTAGTCCTGGTAGAGAGTATGGTATTGGTGGGCCACCAGAGGTGCAGACCCACTGCAGTCCTTGTAGAAATAATGGTACTGGTGAGTCAGCAAAGGCGTAGACCCACTGTAGTCCTAGTAGAAATAATGGTATTGGTGGGTCATCAAAGATGCAGACCCACTGTAGTCCTTGCAGAGACGGCCAACAGCCATCTGTTGCGACTGTGCAGGTGCACAATCACCATGGCAACGCAATCTGACTTTCAAAAATCGCTACAAAAGAATGGCCCTTTCACAAATCACTTACCTCACAAAAATCTTCGTTACTCGAACTACTGAAATACAGCGAGCGCCACTACTGCCAGCTAAATAACAGATTCAAACTACGGAAGGCACTAACTACTAGTAGGCATAGTTAGCAAAAGAAAGATTTTAATAGAGAACAAACAATGTATTTACCTTAATATTCATAATATATATAGCAGTTCATAACATCCATTCTTACAAATATCAAAACTCCGCCATTTCTCTCCCCACATCCACCACTGCTGGTGGCTCACCTCCAACTGCGCAATGCTACGCGCTGTTAACATCCAGCTGCCCAACACTACCATGGCTGACAACAATGCAAACTGGCCACAGACTGCACACAGCACAGCTAGTGATTTTCATACAGAGCGCTACGTAACGTTGCCAATAAGAACACATAAACAGCCTACTTACATAGCCTGCTTACAAGGATGCAATGCATGTATATCCAAAGGACCTTTGGATTGTAATCAGAATAACACAGACACTGTAATATCGTACAGTTCTATTCGGTTCGGCAGAATCGTGGTGTCAAAGATGTTAGCCATCCGCTATTTCTCCGTGGTATGAAGGACGTTAATAGGTCCAGTGAATGTTAGCACAAAAAAGGCGATCTAGCGATGTATCGTCACAAGCCATTAAAAATGAATGGGAATAACAGAAGAGAGGGACGATAATTCTCAACATCTATTATGCAGTCACATAAGCGACGGGTACTGCCACTTTGCTTTGAAACGATTTAACGTACCAAGCAGAAACAATCTATAAACGTAATTCGCAATGAAAAAGCAAAAAATTACAATGTTCAACAGCCGCCCAAGGGCTACTACTGCGATGGATGATCACTACCTACGGATTATGGCTACAGTACGTCATGTTACGACTCAAACTGTGCGCAATAGGCTGCATGATATGCAACTTCATTCCCGACGTCCACGGCAAGGTCCATCTTTGCAACCACGACACCATGCAGCGCGGTACAGTAGGGGCCAACAACACGCTAAATGAACCGCTCAGGATTGGCATCACTTTCTTTTCAATGACGTGTGTCGCATATACCTTGAACCAGACAATCGTCGAAGACCTGTTTGGAGGCAACCCGCTCAGGCTGAACGCCTTAGATACGCTGCCCAGCGTGTGTAACAAGGTGGACGTTCCCTGCTGTTTTGGGGTGGTATTATGTGGGGCCGACGTACACCGCTGGTGGTCATGGCAGGCGCCGTAACGGCTGTACGATACGTGAATGCCATCCTCCGACCGATAGTGCAGCCATATCGGCAGCATTCGTCTTCATGGACGACAATTCGCGCCCCCATCGTGCACATCTTGTGAATGACTTCCTTCAGCATAACGAATCGCTCGACTAGAGTGGCCAGCGTGTTTTCCAAACATAAATCTTATCGAAAATGCCTGGGGTAAATTGAAAAGTGCTGTTTATGGACGACGTAACCCACCAACCAATTTTAGGGATCTACGCCGAAACGCCGTTGAGGAGTGGTACAATCTGGACCAACCTGGACCTTGATGAACTTGTGGGTAGTACGTCACGACGAATACAGGAATTCATGAATGAAAGAGGACATCCTACTGTGTATTAGAGGTATTGGTGTGTACAGCAACCTGGACCACCATCTCTGAAGGTCTCGCTGTATGGTGGTACAACATGCAATGTGTGGTTTTCATGACCAATAAAAAGGGCGGAACTGATGTTTATGTTGATCTCTATTCCAATTTTCTGTACAGGTTCCGAAACTCTCGGAACCGAGGTGATGCAAAACATTTTTCATGTGTGTAATTTCACTACCCGTGCCTAGCACCGATTTTGTTTTACATTGAGGCATTCATAGACAAACTTTCTACTTTTTCCTAAGAAATTACGTTTTAATTGCTGTGTGCGTTATATTTCACGGGCTAATCGCCGGTGGCTCCAGTCTACAAATTCAGTATATTGTCTGTTTAGTTTTCACTTGATTTTTACATTTCATTTAAATAAAGTTTACTTGCTAAAAACCGGTTACTGCAGTCTGAATATCTATGCTGATACCAGTATGCCAAGCTGTTATGTTATTACGTTGTGAAAAATAAATTTTGCTGTTGAGAATGATATTCACTTCCCACAGCCTTCAGGCCTGTTAACAACATACCATACTTCTTCATCTTCCCTAGCCGGGATACTTAAACAAACTGGCTGGGCACATTACAGAACATGGCACAAACTGCTGCTTGTTAGTATGAAAAAAAATACGTAGCACCACCACCACAGAGTTATAAATCAAGAGAGGAAAACTATAGTATATCCATCCAAAATAATCATACAAGACACTACCAACCACGCAACGTGATTTTATAGTTAGTACTGTTTGGGAACCATGTCTTTCGTAGGTAAATTACATTTCTCTTAACCAGGCATTTACTTCTGCCATCCTTTCCACTTTAGGTACGTTATTTCTACCTATGGTTTGCGGTAATTATTGTTTCTCACAGTAGCGTAGTAATAGTAGTACTAGTAGTAGAACAGAATCGTATATCTTTCCCTATGTGTGCTACATCCAATGACCACTCGAAGTCTCTCGGCAATTCGCTACAGTCTACATGCACTACTCCTCCACAACGGCATCTGGCCTCTGTGTATATTGCGAGAAATAAACTACGTCCCTTTCTAATCTAAGCTAAGCAGAACAACTATGTCCACTTTATTATTTACCACCACCCAAACCTCTTCCTTGTTTGCAGTTCATTTCTATATTTCTCCCATAGCAGACTCTATATATCAAGTAAATTAAAAAAGAGTATATATGAAGATAATAACTGTTATCGAAAGAACAGATACTATTGATGACCGTGCAGCTTCTCTAGACTAAATGATAATTAATTGAAACCCTCAGCTGCCGACAGGTGTTGTTGATATACCTTGATGGAGACAGCTGAAAATGTGTGCCCCGACCGGGACTCGAACCCGGGATCTCCTGTTTACATAGCAGACGCTCTATCCACTTTTTTTTTAGTTGATCTTATTTTGTTCTGTATTGTTCGTGGAATTTGTTCGAGGCGGACGTCCGATAACACCCACTCAGGTTGTTCGTTGATTGACACTGACGAACAGCGTGACTGCAGGGACTTATCCCTTGCACGCCTCCCGTGAGACCCACATTCCCAACTGTCCACAATCTACATACGTAATGTTCCTAATAGATATTTGCCCATCCACTCATTACTCGCGCCAACTAAGGTGACGATTCCCGTAAGAGGTATTTCAACAACACCTGTCGGCAGCTGAGGATTTCAATTAATTATCATTTAGTCTAAAGAAGCTGTACGGTCATCAATGGTATCTGTTGTTTCGAGAAAATTTACTATCTTCATATATAGTCAAAGGCTACCCGGCCATTGACCTTCGTCTGTGCGAATGGGCACAGGTTGCTCGAACTCTTACGGGAATCGTCACCTTGGTAGGCGCGAATAATGAGTGGATGGGCAAATATCTATTAGGAACATTACAGTTGGGAATGTGGGTCTCACGGGAGGCGTGCAAGGGGTAAGTCCCTGCAGTCGCGCTGTTCATCTGTGCCCTCGGTGGCTCAGTTGGATAGAGTGTCTACCATGTGAGCAGGAGATCCAGGGTTCGAGTCACGGTCGGGGCACACATTTTCAGCTGTCACCATCGAGATATATCAACAATACCTGTCGGCAGCTGAGGGTTTCAATTAATTATCATTTAGTCTAAAAAAGAATGGTCCATCACTCAGTCCAGACTGACAGGTATCAACCTGATACTGACCACCCACCACCACCACTAGGCCATTGTGACTGGTGGATACCAGTAGGTGTACAGGTATATATGAACCTGTCAGTCCATCCATAACTTAACTTCACTGCCGAAAAAAAATAGCATACCCTTTTAGAGGTTTCCAATTCACTCAAGATTTATTGTCGCAACAGTGCATATGGAGTACATGAAATGATTACATTGACACATCAATAGCACAAGCGGTTCTAGGGTAACATGTATTGAATCATGCTGAGACACCCATATTATTATGTGATTAGCCTCCATGGGTAGCAATGCAGGTGTTAACTCTGGCATCCAGGCGATCGTACAGATCGGCAAATTCTGTCAGTCCATCCACAACTTAACTTCACTGCCGGAAAAAAATAGTATACCCTTTTAGAGGTTTCCAATTCACTCAAGATTTATTGTCGCAACAGTGCATATGGAGTACATGAAATGATTACACTGACACATCAATAGCACAAGCGGTTCTAGGGTAACATGTATTGACTCATGCTGAGACACCCATATTATTATGTGATTAGCCTCCATGGGTAGCAATGCAGGTGTTGACTCTGGCATCCAGGCGATCGTACAGGTCAGCGAATTCTGTCTTGGGATTTATTATGCCACGCCTGCTCGACCTATTCAAGTAGTATTGTTTCTACTTGAAGCAATTGGTTGGTTGTTGGTTGATGAGTCGCACGAGTCAGTTCTCGTCCCATCCAACAAGTGCTAGGCTGGGGACAGGTCCTGAGGTCGTGCTGGTCAGGGAAGCTGCTGCACGTCTTGTAGAGTGCGTTGAGTTTCACGGGCAATGCCTGGACGAGCATTGTCCTGTTGGAACAACATATCTCCTTCGTATTGCAACAACGGCAAAAGAACGGGTATAACAACATTCTGCACGTACCGAGTGCTGGTTAGCGTCCCCTCCAGAAACACCAAAGGTGAACTAGAGTTGATGGCTATAAGGCTTGGGTAGAACCAGTGTGTCTTGGATGAATGCAGTCTACGAGACAGAGTTCACCAGGTCTACGTCGTACACGAGAACGACCATCAGTTACAGTCAGGTAGAATCTGCTTTTATCGCTGAAGACCGCGGCGCGCCGTTCCATCTTCTAAGTGATCTGACGGCATCAGTCGAGGCGTACACTTCGATGCTGTGGCGTGAGTGTAACACAAGCTAGAGGTGTGTGCCGGAAGACCACTGCTAATAATCGGTTCGCAACAGTTCGTGTTTGACACGTCTGGGCTCTTATCTGCACTGTAGTAGCTGTACGATCTGCAACTGCTGTCCTTACAATACAACGACCCTGGTGGGCGTCTGTGCTGTGCGGATGTCCAGAACCTCGTCTGTGGGTGTGAAAATGTTCACGTGTCCACTGATGCCAGCATCGTTGCACAACTGACGCAGCACGTCCAACTTGGGTGGCAGTTCTCCGAAAGGACCATCACGCCACTCGGGAGGCCACAATTTGGCCCTCTTTCAAACTCGCTTAGTTGGCTGTAGGAAGCACGACTGCGTCTCCGTTGAGTGGTTGTTTTCTTGCTTCAGACGTTCGCACAACACTTAGACTTCTGGCTGAGAGCATTCCCTATTAAAAGCTATATACAGATGGCGCTCTGATAGCTAGTCACTAAGCTATCTGTTGCAGACGTTGAAATCATTATCAGTATATCTACTATCCCACAGGTGGCATATGCCATCATCAGATTAAAATCGACGTCGTCCCTCCAGGTCAGGGAGGGGCTGTATAGCACGCCGTCAAAGAGAGATGTGTTGCTCACCAATACCTATTATTGGGAGATTGTTAATGACGTGTTAGCACCACCAATGACCTCCATTTTATGTACGACGAGGTACGACGGTGGGACTCGTTCAAATAGAGCTTGAACAACTGTGCACTAATCTTTAAGCTTTAGTAATGCTCCAAAATTCTACTTGGTCAAAATGATACACGCATTTTTACAGACACTATACAAACAAAATGAAAACGGAAGCCTAAAGCACTCAAGTTACTTGATAGAAAAAAAATGGAAACATACCACAACCAGCAACATTAATGTCATTTGACTTAGTTTCAATGTACAAACACACTCCAACAGAAGAAACCGTGAACACCATTGAAAGGTAACTGCAACTGCAGGGAAACATACTTTCAACAAACATACAAGAAAAATCAGCCCTACTCAAGCTCATCAAAGAGTAAAACTACTTCACATTCAACAACAAGTTCTACCATCAAAAAGGACTTCTTATGAGATCCCCAAGGTGTGGCCTCCCAGTTGACATTTTCATCGGTCACATAGAAAATCAGATCTTCGACAAAATAGTTAAACCAAAGCAGTACAAAATAAAATACTGGTGCCGATATGTAGACACGGTGGGCAATATATTAAAGAGGCAATGATTCAACAAAGTACACGGAACCAACAACGCAATACAGAACAGACTTGAAAGAAATACCACCAACACTGACAAATACAGCCAGTCTAGTTAGTATATATCAGCTAACTTGCAACTACTGTCAAGCTGCAAATGTGGGTCAAACAAGAGAGAATTTTAGAACCAGGTATACAGAACATCTCAGAGCACTGAAACGTAATAGCTCACACTCCATCAAGAGCCCAAGGAAAGAAAGCACAAAACGAATACACATTTGTAGATCCCCTAATGGTACAAAATCACCACACAAGGAACATACAAACTGATATAAAAATTGTTAAAACTAGTAATGGCCCATACTAAAAATTAACAATACAAGAAAACCATCACATCCAAGGATCACGAGGAAAGAAAGTACTAAACGAATACATGCCACTATGCAATAAAACCCTCTATGCCACAACAGAAATATATAAATAACCACACTCCAAAACTGCGTATGATCATCCACTACAATTAAATTCCCACTCCCCCCATGCTTCACACCATGGGGGACCTCTCTTTCTCTTTCACTTTCTCTTCCTCTCCCTCTCTCTCTGCTTCTCTCCCACTCTCTCTCCCACCCTATTTTACACACATACGCGCGCGCGTGCATGATTTAGAGATCACAACGTCAACAATACTTCAAATCAGCGCGCCTCATTCCATAGAAACATAAAATCTTGTACATGGCTGCACGTTCAGTGAACGTGAATAGTTAGAACTGAAAGAAAATCATCCCTCGGTCACTAATTTTGAACAAATTAACCTGGTTTCGACACTGCTAGAAGTGTTTTCCTCAGAATTTAAAACAAAGAATGATCTATATTCTACACTCCTGGAAATTGAAATAAGAACACCGTGAATTCATTGTCCCAGGAAGGGGAAACTTTATTGACACATTCCTGGGGTCAGATACATCACATGATCACACTGACAGAACCACAGGCACATAGACACAGGCAACAGAGCATGCACAATGTCGGCACTAGTACAGTGTATATCCACCTTTCGCAGCAATGCAGGCTGCTATTCTCCCATGGAGACGATCGTAGAGATGCTGGATGTAGTCCTGTGGAACGGCTTGCCATGCCATTTCCACCTGGCGCCTCAGTTGGACCAGCGTTCGTGCTGGACGTGCAGACCGCGTGAGACGACGCTTCATCCAGTCCCAAACATGCTCAATGGGGGACAGATCCGGAGATCTTGCTGGCCAGGGTAGTTGACTTACACCTTCTAGAGCACGTTGGGTGGCACGGGATACATGCGGACGTGCATTGTTCTGTTGGAACAGCAAGTTCCCTTTCCGGTCTAGGAATGGTAGAACGATGGGTTCGATGACGGTTTGGATGTACCGTGCACTATTCAGTGTCCCCTCGACGATCACCAGTGGTGTACGGCCAGTGTAGGAGATCGCTCCCCACACCTTGATGCCGGGTGTTGGCCCTGTGTGCCTCGGTCGTACGCAGTCCTGATTGTGGCGCTCACCTGCACGGCGCCAAACACGCATACGACCATCATTGGCACCAAGGCAGAAGCGACTCTCATCGCTGAAGACGACACGTCTCCATTCGTCCCTCCATTCACGCCTGTCGCGACACCACTGGAGGCGGGCTGCACGATGTTGGGGCGTGAGCGGAAGACGGCCTAACGGTGTGCGGGACCGTAGCCCAGCTTCATGGAGACGGTTGCGAATGGTCCTCGCCGATACCCCAGGAGCAACAGTGTCCCTAATTTGCTGGGAAGTGGCAGTGCGGTCCCCTACGGCACTGCGTAGGATCCTACGGTCTTGGCGTGCATCCGTGCGTCGCTGCGGTCCGGTCCCAGGTCGACGGGCACGTGCACCTTCCGCCGACCACTGGCGACAACATCGATGTACTGTGGAGACCTCACGCCCTACGTGTTGAGCAATTCGGCGGTACGTCCACCCGGCCTCCCGCATGCCCACTATACGCCCTCGCTCAAAGTCCGTCAACTGCACATACGGTTCACGTCCACACTGTCGCGGCATGCTACCAGTGTTAAAGACTGCGATGGAGCTCCGTATGCCACGGCAAACTGGCTGACACTGACGGCGGCGGTGCACAAATGCTGCGCAGCTAGCGCCATTCGACGGCCAACACCGCGGTTCCTGGTGTGTCCGCTGTGCCGTGCGTGTGATCATTGCTTGTACAGCCCTCTCGCAGTGTCCGGAGCAAGTATGGTGGGTCTGACACACCGGTGTCAATGTGTTCTTTTTTCCATTTCCAGGAGTGTATAACATGGTCACAGAATTATGACTAAACATGTATGATAGATTATAAGTACGGAAACGTCGTGAAAGACTGGCAGTACTTATATGTCATTTATAAAATAATAAATATGCCAAAAGGGCATTAGTCACAAAGATATTTAAAATAAAGAAAACTGTGATGGCGAGCCACTAAGGGCTGCTCGTTACTTGCGTGATGAAGGTTGCGAAACGGACTGAGGTACCTCAGAAAATAAAAACATTTTTCTCTTTGCAGATGACAAGTCGTAAATTGTGTAATATATCTAAAGCTACCAGCATAAACAACAAATAGCTTCATGTGAAGTATGTAAACAAATGTATATATCCACTTTATTTCGAAATTTACTGTAAAACTGGAACCTCATAGATATATCGCATATGAACAACGTAGAATGCATCTACTCATTAATGCATGTCGCAACACCTTTTTAAGATCTACTCGTCAGTCTGGAGCTCTTAACAGCTGAGATTAATAGAAGATTCGACGAGGCGTCACTCTGACGCACTCGTTTAGCCGATGCGACTTGTGTGGTATATGCCACAAGAGATGTGTTATGCGTTGCAAAGAGGCTCTACTGTTAAAAATCCGGTGGAGTACATTCCTGGCAATACATATATTGCCACCTAGCACACGTGTCTCGCGAAATGACGACAAGGAGAAATCACACCACACGACGTAAGGTGATATGCAGATATTGCACATATGGTTTTTAATATAAACAATGACACCGTCTGCGAAAGCTTTATGGAGCAGGCTCGTGTTAAGACACGCATATTGAACGAATATCGGACAAAACTAATTTGAGACATTTTTATCGAATTAAGTATCATTTTGTTTGTAATGGGAAACAAACTATCACTTTCCATCACACTGAAGCGTGATGTGCTGTATTTCTCTGTGCTGAGTGCTATTAAAATTGAAATATCTACAGAACCCCCGCGCGGGAGGTCTACCTGTCTAATGGAACAGTGCTGTCACAGTGTGATGGGATTTGCAGACAGTCAGCACAGCTCTGTGACCTGGGTAAGGTGTATCTAGAGCCATCATTACATTTCCAATACATCATGCCCTTCCCTGCTAAATACGCCTCTATTATGGTGTACACTACTGAACGGTGTCCTATATTTAACAGTTATTTGTTTGTTAAGAGTGACAGAAACTTCATTTCTGTACAAAAATTATTTATTTATTGATTTACCATGATCTAATTATATGATGATGTTTGGACTGTGGGGCGCGCAACTGCGCGGTTATCAGCGCCCGTACAAATTTCTAACCTTTGCTCAGCCCAATCTCGCCACTTTCATGAATGATGACGAAATGATGAGAACAGCACAAACACTCAGTCATCTCGAGGCAGGTGAAAATCCCTGACGCCGCCGGGAGTCGAACCCGGGACCCCGTCCTCTTTTTTTTTTCATTTTGTTCGATATAGTTCGTTGCGTTTAGCCTGGGCGGACATCACAAGACATCCTTTCAAGTTGATCGTCGATTCCTTGACTCAGTTTTTTTGTTACAGAGAGCACGCAGCCCTCTGACCGAACACGCTGAGCTACCGTGCCGTCTATCCTCGGTAAGCGAGAACTCAACCGCGAGGCCACGAGCTCCGGCCTCTGATTAGAGCCATTAGGCCTTCTCTTACAGCGATCGAGGGTTTCACACATACCGTACCTTTGTCTCACACCGCAGTTGCCTAAGAAATAACGATTTTAATACGACAAGTAGTATAAAATGATCTGGGTGTCTATGGTGACAATGTGAGTAAATAATACTGATTACGCACTAATAAATTTTATGCAGGTGGTACTTCTTTTACTGCTGCTGCTGCCACTACAGCGATGATAATATTATTATAATAATATAATAATAATAACCATTAAATAATAATAATAATGGCAGATATAAAAAGAATTTATAGGGTACAAAGACAGATCATATAACGAGTTCTGGGCAGAGGAAATTTGATGGGGAAATGTTGCTGGCATGCTCCAAACAATATGTTTGTTCTGTCCGTGTTTAGTTTTAATTATTATGCCTTTATGTAGGTTAATGTGCTATTTTCTCGCTGTGATACCTCTTTACATAGCCAGTAATAGGTAGAGACATATCTAATGGAACGGCGCTTTCATAACTTGATGGGATTCCAAGTGAATTAGCACTGCTCTGTGACTTGTCCGGGGACATCTACAGCCAGTATTACTCTTCTTCATAATGCTAACACTTAGAGAAATGTCGGTTGCTGGGCTGGGCCGGGCCGTGCTGTTGCGAGAGGGTAGAGGCGTTTCTTTGCCCCAGACATGGGCTGCCGGGTAGAGTGGGATATCGGAAGGAGGGGTTAATGTTATCCCACGTGCTCTTCGACCGTTTTCGGTGCGGCTGGGACGCAGGACCGGTGAGCAGGTTGGGGTGGGATACTTTTAATCAGGTAGATTACGCAAAAATATACACTCCTGGAAATTGAAATAAGAACACCGTGAATTCATTGTCCCAGGAAGGAGAAACTTTATTGACACATTCCTGGGGTCAGATACATCACATGATCACACTGACAGAACCACAGGCACATAGACACAGGCAACAGAGCATGCACAATGTCGGCACTAGTACAGTGTATATCCACCTTTCGCAGCAATGCAAGCTGCTATTCTCCCATGGAGACGATCGTAGAGATGCTGGATGTAGTCCTGTGGAACGGCTTGCCATGCCATTTCCACCTGGCGCCTCAGTTGGACCAGCGTTCGTGCTGGGCGTGCAGACCGCGTGAGACGACGCTTCGTCCAGTCCCAAACATGCTCAATGGGGGACAGATCCGGAGATCTTGCTGGCCAGGGTAGTTGACTTACACCTTCTAGAGCACGTTGGGTGGCACGGGATACATGCGGACGTGCATTGTCCTGTTGGAA